>NC_140589.1:782906337-784200438 GCF_964204655.1 Triturus cristatus
AAAACCCAAATAGCGAGTTCTTAATAGCGATTTTTACCGAATCGCATTTAAGAACTCGCAAAGTGCGATGTAGAAAAAAAATCACAAAAAAATAGCGATTCGTTAATAATCGCCAAAATAACTACCGAATCGGCATTACCGAATCTGTATTAGTAATTCTGTATTACCGAATCGATATTAGCGAATTCGCAAATTTAAAAAATCACTAATTAACAAATCAACCAATCCGATGCACCCTGAAGACCTCACAAGCAGGAAGTGGCCTGACACATGCTGTTACACTCAGCCTGAAGCAGTGGGAGAGGCAGGGAGCAGAACCAAAGAGGCAGGAGCAGCTCAGCAACCACCTTGCAGACCCCCAAAACAACCATGGATACCCAGGAGAAGGAGGCAGGAGAGAGGAGGAGAAAGCACAAATTTAGTGAGAGGGAGTTGGAGGCACTAATTGAGGAGGTGGTGAAGGACCACGATCAGCTCTTTGGAAAAAAATCCCTGCACATTCCTGAATCGCAAAAACTCAAAATTTGGCTTGTGATCCAGGAAAAAAAAAATTCCATTGGTGTCACCCAGCGCTCGATAGATGAACTGAAGAAACGCTGGTACGATCTCCACAACCATGCCAATGAGAGGGTGGCTGACCAGATCAAACAAGCCAAAAAGACAGGTGGCAGGACATCTACTGTGCCTGCACCAACTCCCTTGAAAGAATTGGTGGAGTCCACCCTCCAGCCGGAGACCGTGAGTGGCATCGGAGACACAGACAACTCAGCCAGAGGAGCCAACATACAAGGTAAGATGCATGCACAGCATGATGTGCAACCCCCCTCCCTAACCCCAATCCCCAATGACCCAGTATGAATCCCACTCCAGTCCATGTTTTGCAAAAAAACAACAATGCATCATGGGAGATGTAGTCCCAATTAACACATAGCATATCAGTTAGTCCACTGAACCAAAATGCATTACACACACATCAGCAAATAGGCAAGCGGGGGACATTCAGTTTGATTGGCAGTCATAACATTTATTGAAAGGCTAATGCTGCTAGACAAGTGAGTAATTGAACATTCTGTATCAACCTCCAGAAGGGGAGACAGAAGAGGCACCCAGGGAGACCAACACACAGAATGAGGAGGTCCTGTCACCTGCTGAGGTCACACCACCACCACCACCACCGAGAGCCAGGAGGTATACAGTGGGTAGCCTCCAAGAGATGGAGGGGTCCGAGGAGGAGAGCACGGGAGCCCAACAGACCATGCAGGAAGAGGATGCACACACAGCAGGAACACAGTTCCCCATTAAGCTTGGCCACACAGGTGCCCGACGATGCCGACCAAGGGCACACAGTCCTGATGCACAGGTAGAGGAGTCCAGTGTCTTTACAGGTCTGGAGGGGAAGATGCTGAAGGTGCAGCGTCTGCAAGGCAAAACAATGAGGGCAATGCAACACCAGATGGTGGCCAAAAACAAAAACATGCGTGACATGAAGGAGGGCATATACTGCCTTAACAACACCGTGGTTTAGGGCATGCAGGAAATGTCAGAGGCTGTATGACTGTTATGCAGCAAGATGGAAATCGAACGTGGGGCAAGGCGCAGGGACAGACAGAGGATGGAGCAGTGAACTGGCTATGCAATGCCACCCATGTCCTTAGCAGCTGCTCGGTGGCCATGCAGTTAGAGATGGCCAACTGCAGCCGTGACGTCACAAGGGGGTTGGTCACAGCCACCAGTGCCTTGGAAGTGCTCCAGACCACACAAATCGCTGCCACAGGATCGGGGAATGGGGCTGAAAGGGAGGAGGCAACAAGCCGCAGCAGTATCACTCCCCCATTACAAGAGTCCAGGAGGGGCAGTGGAAGGCATGGACCAGCCGCAGGACAGACCTCTATGGAGGACAGTATGCCTAGTGAACACAAAAGTGCTGCGCGTGGGCGCAGAAAGTGAAACTAGGCATCACCTGACATTGGGAGATGGGTGTGGTAACCCATTTGACCAAAAGATGGGATTTGGAATATGGCATGGGGAGTATCTATGCCATGCTGGAGCTGTTATGGCACTGTGAGTCTATCATGGTGTGGCGGTGTGCTGTCCTATTGCCGGACTGAAGGTCAATAAAACACCATAACACAATTGCAGTTACTTGCTTTGTCTTATTACTTACTCAGAAATAGTTGTGTGTGATCTCAGCCAGTCTGTGTCTCTCATCTGGTGCTGCTGCAACACCTGCAGAGCTGTGCTGTGGCTGTGGACAATCCTCACCCTCATCCTCTAATTCAGTGAGTTCCACGGGTGTTCCCTTCTTTGTGGCCAGGTTATGCAGCATGGCACATGTAGCTATTATTTTGCAGCAGATCAGAGGCCGGCACTGCCATTCACCTCCACTTTTGTGGAGGCAGTGGAACCTGCTCTTTAGGAGTCCGAAGGTACGCTCCACCACATTCCGCGTAGATTTTTGAGCAACATTAAATCTCCTTTCACTTGGGGTAGATAGGTTGAGGTATGGAGTCAGAATAAATGCACTTACCACATATGTGCTGTCACCTAAGTGTTAAAGGACGAAATTATTCACAGTCAGAATAGATACATCAAAGGTATACATCAGAGTGTGTCACATAGATTTACCTAGCAGGTATCCTTCTCCAAATTCACCCCCAGCAAGACGGGTATAGATCCCACTGTTCCTGAAGATGTAGGGATCATGCCTTCTCCCAGGAAATTTCGCAACGATGTCGGTAATAATGTGAGACGCATCACATATGGCCTGTACGTTGATTGAATGTGTTGATTTGCGGTTACGGTAGATGTACTCAGTAGCAGAGGAGGGGCAGATTGGTATATGTGTCCCGTCAATGCACCCTATTACATGTGGGAACTGGGCCTTCTGATAAAAGTTCATCTTCGTCTTATGCAGTTCCGCCTGTGTGCTGGGGAACCGGATGTAGTGATGCATTCTTTGCATCATGGCATCCAGGAATGTGTTGAAGAAGCGTGACAGGTAGCTCTGTGACACACCACCAGCCACAGCTATTACACCCTGGTAACTTCCGGATGATAGTAGGTGCTGGCAATAGGGGACTTGTACATGTGGAGGGATTGGGGGCGCCCTTGGTGTCTGGTGCTCCAGGAGTGGGTGCAGGTCCCGTATCAGGTCTAGGACGGTGGTTGGGTGAAGCCTGTACCTCTCATGGATTTCTGCCTCTGTGAGTTGGAATAGTGTAATGCGCACTCTGTATACGCGTTCCTCTCGTCTCCAGATCCGCTGTGCTGCTGCTTGCATCCGCATCCACCTTACAATGACATAGAGGGCTGCCATTGTGTTCCCGCCTCTGCATTCTTGGACTGTTTATATGCTGTGCACCTGGTTATCGCCTGCTTTGAATCAGTGTTAATTTGCGACTCTTAAATAGCTATTTTTCGAATTTTCGCTATTAGCGACTTTACGTACATTGATTTGCGATTTGTTTAGTGATTCCTTAATTTGCGATTCGCTAATTAGGGGGGCGGTGTGGCATAATCGCTATTTAACAAATCGCTAGCTGTTTTCCCTATTTTTTAGCGATTCTGTATTTAGCGAATCAGTATTTTTATGCCTACATGTCGCATAGTTGGATTGCGATCGCAAACGCGGAAATTCTGCAAATTTCTGCGTTAGTGATCGCAATTTCGCTACCTACATCTGGCCCTTAATGTATTATATCTATGTATATCTATATATCTATATCTATATTAACTGAAAAAACCATAGGTTTTAGGAAAGTTATAGTTAGTTGGACATTTCACTCGTACAAAACCATAGAAAATCCCCCGTTACAGTTAGTTCAGCTAACTATAACTCATGCCCCCGCAATGCACTGCGGATGATGTCGCATATTACATCACTCATTACAGGGTCAGTGACATCACTGATGACATCACTGATGACATCTCAAATGACATCACTGATGACATCACTGATGACATCATCCATGTGATAATTTGATGCATCTTCTCACACCCTAATGTAACCTTTGATACAACCACTCAAAATTACAGACTGCCATTCTCAAAACCATAGACACTCCAACAGCAATAACTACATACACACTCACTGATTCTTAGGTTTACACACAGATCCACTCACTCACCCGTACAGTGACTCATACTTATGGTCACTCAGTACAGGACTATCATATGCACTCATATATAAACACTCACACACCACCACTCATCCATAGAGGTACTCTTACACCTAGTCAGTCATGCAAATAATTAATCACACTGCCATTTACTCACCTATACAGTTATACACACACCAGCTCAATCACTCATACACATACTAGCACATTCTTACGTTCTTATACAATTACTGATACAAGCACAAATTCATCCATACAGCCACTCACAATCACACACTCTCACGTATACCATTTATATACTCCAACACACATATATACTGCCTTTCACATATATAGTTACTCACACATGTACCACTGAGATATACATTCACTCACTAACACACCCATACACACACTCACCCACCCATACAGTCCATGCACTCTTGAAACCATGCACCCACTGAATCACCCACTCACACATCTATGCACAGAGTCACACACACCTCACCCACATAAACACTCAGGCACCCATACAGATACTCAGACAACCAATCAATAACCCATATAGACACTCATGCAGCTATTCACAAACCCATGTAGCCGCTTACACACCAACAGACAGACGTATACAGACATTCACACAGTTTAGTCACTAACCCATGCATTCAGTAAGATATGTTTAATCACTCACTTATAGAGTCAGTCACGCGCCTACTAAATCATCCATTCAGACACTTATACACCCACTCATTCTTCAATGCGCCTTTCCCTATATATGTTAAACATATTTAAACTTTACAGAAACACACAATCACTGGATGATGTCATCAGTGATCTCATCAGTGATGTCATTTGAGATGGCATCAGTGATGTCATCAGTGATGTCACTGACCATGTCATAAGTGATGTAATATGTAATGTCATCAGCAGTGCATTGCGGGGGCGCGAGATATAGTTAGCTGAACTAACTCTAACAGGGGAATTTCTATGGTTTTGTACGAGTGAAATGTCCAACTAACTATAACTTTCCCTAACACCTATGGTTTTTTCAGTGAATTTCTAAGGATTTTTAAATGTTAATATCTAACTATAACGTGCCTGAAACCTATGGTTTTTTCAGTGAATTTCAAAGGTTCTTCAAATGCTAGCTTCTAACTAAGGCTACAGAGGTAGGACATGTGAAGAAAGAAGAAAAAACGCACAGAAAGAAGCAAAAGAAATGCAGAAAAAAGCAACAGAAGTCCACATAGACGAAGAAAGTGCAGGAAGAAGCAAGACATGTGCAGAAAGAACCAACAGAGGAGCAGAAAGAGGCCTTGCTGCAAAATCATCCTGTGCCCGCAACTTTTTCTGACGGGTACTGGTGGTAACCGACTCTGACTAACCAGGCCTAGTGCCAGTGCTATGCCAAGAGACACTTAGAATACAGTAAAAACACCTACATTCACTAGGGAACACTATGCGTTGGGGTACCCCTGTGAATAGTATGACCTCCTCTGTAAGCCCCTAGTACATAACAGGGCAGGGGGATTAAAACTACCTCTTAAAACGCGCTATGGGTCCCGTTTGCACAGTGGTGAAGGGTGGGGGGGCCTGAGGTGACATATGTGCAAACACTTCCTGTGGTGCGTTTTAAGTTGGGGAATTAATTCCCCTTCAATCCTGAGGGCCCCTGGGGTCCAACTAGCCCACCAGGTACCTCCAGTAAGTGCCACAGACCTGCGTTGCAGAGAGGTGGTCCAGTCAAAGCCCTTTTTTACAGCTCTCTGCAACGCAGCACTGTGGCGCTTACTGGAGGTACCTGGTGGGCTAGTTGGCCACCAGGGGACCTCAGGATTCAAGGGGACTTAATCCCCCAACTTAAAACACCCCACGGGGCGCGTTTGCACAGTGGTGAAGGTAGGGGGCGGAGCCTGAGGTGATATTTGTGCAAACACGCCCTGTGGCGCGTTTTAAGTTGGGGAATTAATTCCTCTTCAATCCAGAGGTCCCCTAGGGGCCAACTAGCCCACCAGGTACCTCCAGTAAGTGCCACGGAGCTGCATTGCAGAGAGGTGTAAAAGGGGCTGGCCTCTGAACACCTCTCTGCAATGCAGCTCCCTGGCACATACTGGAGGTACCTGGTGGGCTAGTTGGCCCCCAGGGGACCGCAGAATTGAAGAGGAATTAATTCCCCAACTTAAAACGTGCCACAGGGCGTGTGTGCACACGTCACCTCAGGCCCCGCCCCCTTCCTTCACCATTGTACAAATATTCCTCTAAAATCAGCCGAACTACGAATTCCGATTTACTCACCTCTTATCAGGAGAAAACCCAGGGTTTCATCTTTTAGCCCAGCACTGATCCTGGAAAGTAATTATAAGCGTACTTACTTGTATTTCCTTCCATAGGAATCCATTGTGTGGTTTTCAGCAGAAAAGTTTCTGTGTCTATTTTCGCAAACTAAAAATATTCCTAAAAAATCGTCTGTTTACAGGAGATTCACCAGTGCTGGATCCAGGATCGAACACTGAGTAAGAAAAAGTAACGATAACACTACTTACCTGCTAAGTGAATTTTCTGCCATAGGATAACATTGTTTTTTCTATGTGAAAACATTTTCTGTCAACTTTTAAAATAAATAATATTCCTTAAAAATCACTACTTTAACCAAAACGCTTTTACTCAACTGTTTACAGCAGATGTCCAAGGACTGAATCTAGGATCCCGTCCTGTGGTTAGAAAAGTAATCCATAAAGTAACTAATTGCATTTGACTAGAAATTCACATTGAGCTCAATGTTGCATTGTGTTTGAAATTGTGTTGCCCATTGCTACAACGGTAACTACTGTACTTAAAAGTCTATTGCCTATTTGCAAAGTATTTAAACTAAAGTAATTCATTCTGAGAAAGTATATTTTGTATTGTAATGTATAATGTAATTATAATGTAATTAAAAAAATATATAAAAATAGTTTAAAAAATGTAGTAAATCAGTATCAAAAAAATCAGTATAACAATTAATACATTAAAAATTGTCATTTACAAAACCTTTGAAATTCACTGAAAAATCCATAGGTTTCAGGCCTGATATAGTTAGGAATTAGCATTTAAAAAACCTTAGAAATTCACTGAAAAAACAATAGGTTTTAGGGGTGTTATAGTTAGCTGGACATTTCACTCGAACAAAACCATAGAAATTCCTCCGATATAGTTAGTTGTACTAACTACATCTTGCGCGCCCGCAATCCACTGCTGATGATGCCACATATTACATCATTCATGACATGGTCAGTGACATCACTGATGACATCTCAAATGACATCACTGATGACATCGTGAAATTTTAACCTGCACGTGCCGTTAAATGTTCGAGAAAATGTTGCTAAAAAATATCGTTAGGTTTAAAAAAAATGATGAACTGTTAACCTCCACGTGTTGTAGAATGTTCTAGAAAGTGTGTTGATAGAATACGTTGCATTTCTGACTTCGATGTGTATTTGAATATTAGAAAAACTATTTATATGGAAAAGTAAAAATACAGTAATAGAGAGAATTTTTGAAAGCTAAAATAATCAAGGAACTATTGTAATTTATTCTGGATTACCTACTGGCGGTCGACAGTAGGTAGTTATCACTGTTAACGGTCTGAAAGTGCGGTGTTGCTCAGAGTGGCATGGTGGTGATATGATATGATTCTACACTCTGGTATGAAACCGAGAGTCTAATCCGTGAGGTCATTGCTGTAAAGTGATGTGGTCTGGTGTTTGTAGCATACGTGTGCAAGTAGTGTTAGTAGGCATTTATACCATACAGGGAGTGGGAAGCGAACTTCTGACCGCTACTGTGTGTTGATAGTATACCGGAAGTGGGAAGCGAAGTAGTTACGCCTAACGGTGTGAAGACTTGGGGATGAAACCGAGCTGATTGCTGTAAAGTGATGGGCTCTGGGCAGTGTAGGATACTAGCCGCTGTAGTATAAGTGTGTAAGTAGTGTTAGTATGCGTTTATAGTATATAGGGAGTGGGAAGCGAACTACTCATCCCAACTGGTGTGAAGACTTGGGGATTAAACCGTGAGCCTAAGTTGTGAGCTCAGTGCTGTAAAGTGATGTGCTCTGGGCGCTGTAGCATATTTGTGGAAGAAGTGTTAGTATATGTTTATACAATATAGGGAGTGGGAAGCGAAAGTCTTACCCCTACCGGTGTCAAGACTCGTGGAGGAAACTATGAGCTCATTGCTGTAAAGTCATCTGCTCTGTGTAGTATTCCATTGTAAGCAAAACCAAAGGAAATGATGGACGGAGTGTTGAACATTGCAAGCACTCACCCCCAGTCAACTGATCTGGGTTTAATCGCTCACCGTTCTTTAGCCCACTTTGCCACCCCACTTCAGAGATGGCCATATGCAAATCAGTCTGACCCTGTGCTTCATGGGAACAGTCCAGCCCGAACTGCCAAGCCATGTCTTCCCTGGACCGGAAACAAGCTTCCTAGGACCGTTTTCTGGCATTTCAGCCGTAGTCAGCCAGGCTTGCTTGAATCCAGTGGCAAAGTGAGCAAGGGACTCACGTCTGAGCATACCCTGCCAACTTATGGCGAACAAAGCAAAACCAAAGGAAATGATGGACGGAGTGTTGAACATTGCAAGCACTCACCCCCAGTCAACTGATCTGGGTTTAATCCATCACCGTTCTTTAGCCCACTCTGCCACCCCAGTTCAGACATGGCCATATGCAAATCAGTCTGACCCTGTGCCTCATGGGAACAGTCCAGCCCGAACTGTCTGAACTGGGGTGGCAGAGTGGGCTAAAGAACGGTGGTGGATTAAACCCAGATCCGTGACTGGGGGTGAGTGTTTGCAATGTTCAACACTTCGTCCATCATTTCCTTTAGTTTTTGCTGTATTCCATTGTAAGTCATAGTAGAATGTTAGTATGTAATTCTACTAGAATCTAAGAGGCATATTATCAAGGAACAGAGTTAAAAGGGGCATATTATCAAGGAACAGAGTTAAAATTATCGCCGCTTTAGCGGCAGGAAACTGCCGCTAAAACGGTGATAAGGGGCTTGATAATATGCCGTAGAGAATTCCAGTGGAAGCTCATGTTAACACGAGAACATGGGCTTCTATTGGAATTCTCTACGGCATATTATCAAGCCCATTATCGCCGTTTTGAGCGGCAGTTTCCTGTGATAATTTTAATTCCGTTCCTTGATAATATGGCCCTCAGTACGTAATGTTCAAATGTAGGGCTATCTTGAGGGGAACCTTGCGGAGTTTGTATACGGTGCTGGATTAGATGGTTGCTTTGCTGTCTGCTCCTGTTGGTGGTTGTTTCAGGTGTCTTGTTTTCTTGTAATAAATCTACTTATTGGATTCGCTGCTGTCTGCCTCTTCCCTACATAAATTTGGCGACGAGTGGGAGAAGGCAAAAAGAAGGCACCACTCAGCAATATTTCAAAATTGCTTGCGTTGTGCTGAAGACCCGTTTTGTTCGTGTAGCTGTTTCTACTCATGCCAGGGTCGTTGGCTCATTGAACTATGTCATCCGACTTCTGGTAGGATTTATATTTTTAGATTTTGCGCTTCCTCTGCTTCTTCACTACATTCTGGTTGCTGTACAACACGTGTGTAAGTAGTGTTAGTATGCGTTTATACTAACAAATGCATCATGGTAGTAGGGAGGGCGACCTCTCAGGCGCAGCTCATACAATGTCCTGGGGTGTGCATTTGCTGGACATTTGTGTTTGCTATTAGAGGGTGGTGCATGGCTTCCACCCTGTGATAGCAAGTACTTGTTCGACTACTTCAAGTAAATGGAGAAAAGAAAGAAAAAAAAGCGGAGTCTCACCCGTTCTTTTAAATGAGGCCCCTGGTGGGTGGGTAATGTTCTGTGGCCAATCCAATTATTATATTGCGGGGTCTCTGTAGGACTGGGGACCTTAATGTCACATGTAAATTAGGCGCGGAAGGGCACAGAGACAATTTGCAGCCTACGGGAGAGCCACCTTCCCGGTTAATGTTTACTAATTGTTTGGGGGGTTCGAGTCTAACTGAAGTCCAGGGATCGCCACACTCCGGGTCTTTATTTAAATATGCAGGGTGGGCCTCGACAGTCTCTGAAGCCTCGGTGGTCCTAGGCAGTGCCTTATTTGTTCTGTAATCACACGGGCAGTTCTTATGGTGTTATAAAGTGATACACTCATAGAACTCTTGCAGTTGTACAATTACCCAGGCTTCATTTGTCTAATAATCAGTTAGATTATGTTTGGTAGGTGCACTCTAATATTAAATATTGTTGTCCTTAAAATCTCCTATAAACAGATGATTTTCACAATAAACAATAGACAAGTGTCGTCAGAAAAAGAAGACCTATACACTCAGTTATTTATTTGAAAAAATAAGTAACCTTTAGTAAAACAGAAATAAATAGAAATGTAACTTTAATAGAACAGTATAATAAAAAAAGTGGGTTGGACTCCAGCAGAAGCAGCGTAGCAAACCTGCAAGACAAAAATGAAACATAAGTATGTATGCTATGTGGAAGAGGTAAAGAAAGGTAGCCGAATGAAAGGACCATAGTGAGAATGGAAGGGAAGGGGAGTGGGTGGAAGGGAGAAGGGGAGGGAGAGTCAAAAGAAGAGAGGGAGGAGGAGACAGAGCGTTGGCCTATTGCACCCAGCCCTTAGTGTTTACCCTCCGTCACCCATTTGTCTAGGACGCTGGGGTCTGCGAGAAATAGTGTGGTTCAGCAAGTCCTTAAAATTAAATACATGAGGCCAGAGATTATGGGCCATATTATGAAGGAAGGGCGATAACATTATCGCTGCTTTAGCAGCAGAAAACTGCCGTAAAAGCGGCAATAAGGGGTTGATAATATGCCCTTGTGCATTCCCTTAGAAGCCCAGGTTCTGTTGTGAACCTGGGCTTCTATGGGAATTTACAAGGGCATATTATCAACCCCTTATTGTCGCTTTAGTGGCAGTTTCCTGTAGCGATAATGTTATCGCTGTTGTTTGATAATATAGTCCTACATTATTAGCTACGGGAAAATCGATTGCATGCACCCAGCACCCAGGGTGCTGCACCCCAACCCCTTCCCCCGCACTGTGCTCAATTGTAGGTCTTGCACACCGAGGCTTCACTGCTCACCTGCCACCACTGATGTGTCCAACGACGTGCAGTTGCAAGCTCCTAGTCCAGGGTATGTTTGTCCGATAGACCAGGTCTCCGGTCGGGGACGGTGTCTTGATACCACGATGGAAGGTGTCAGAATGCCAGGGCACCATTGCGGGGTCAGCTCCCGCTCCGCCCTTGTTGTGGCAATCAATGGAATGTCTGTAAAGGGAGAAATAATTTAATGGTGGAAACGTCTGGAGGTAAATAAAGGTTTATTTCAAGCTTGATAGAAAATAGGAGTTGAGTGCATCCTTCATTTTTGAAGTACGATCTACCAACTGTTAGTGGTAATCGTGGTTCAAAGAGGAGTTGGAGTGCACGAGAATACACAAGGTTAAATAATAATATGTTATGCCAACGTTCACATACAAAGGAACAGAGCGCATGCTAGAAGCATAATGTGCGCGTGTAATGCAGTGGCGGGAGCCTGTGTGCATGTACACTTAGTAAGGAGCTCACTACAGTGTCCTAAAACCCAACGCCACGTGTCTGTAGGTCAGCACTGCTCGCTGGCTCAGGCCTACAGCACGGTCCAGCAGGTCCTTAAAATTAGACCGATGTGACTGAAAGAGGTCAGAGATCACATCATTACGCACTGCGACATCGCTTTTTCGCACGTGCGCACTCAGGGTGATGCACCCCACCCCTCCTGCAGAACCACCCTCAACAGGTGTCTGTAGGGCAGCACTGCCCGTAGGTTCAGGCCTACCTTATGGTATAGCAGGTCTTTAAAATGAGACAGAGATGTGACTGAATGAGGTCAAAGATCACATCATAACACATGGCAATATCGCTTATTCGCACGTGCGCAGTCTGGCTGATGCATCCCATCCCTCCCCCAGCACCACGCTGAAGAGGTGTCTGTAGAGCAGCGCTGCCCACTGGCTCAGGCCTGCAGTACAGTCCAGCAGGTCTTTAAAATGAGACAGAGATGTGACTGAATGAGGTCAAAGATCACATCATAACACATGGCAATATCGTTTGTTCGGACCTGCGCAGCTAGGCTGAAGCACCCCACCCCTCTCACCGCAGCGCGCTCAATTGCAGGCCCTGTGCACCCAGGCCGCTCTGCTTACCTGCTGTCATTGTTGTGTGAGCAAACACTACGGGCAGCAGTGCTCACAATTCAGATGGAGTGTTGATTGCAGGAGAGTGTACAGCTCATGGATCCCTTTCGTAGACGATGGGCAGTAGGGCTCACAATTTAGAGCCCGTGTTGATTGCCAGGATGGAGTACACCTCATGGACCCATTTCTTTTTTTTATTGCGCATTGTGATATGCGAGGTGGATGCGTCAAATCATTTGAGGTAGTGTGGAAGAAGAGGGACGTGTTGTGTCGTGGTTATCCTATTTATACGTACGCAAAGTGGGCTGGGCTTGCGTACGCCAGGCCAGGCCAGCGTTGGCGTGTGAATAATTATTCCGGGGACTTGGGCATTGTTCAGTGCCTGCCTGGCCAGGAAGTGTTCTTATGTGTGTTTCTTTTCTAGTTTTGACCTCGTAGAGTGTGCAATTTAGATTAGTGTAGCATGTGTCGGGAGGGCGGAAACTATCGTTAATGAGATGGCATGTGATCTAGGATGTGCAGTCTGCCCGTGGCTGATGATGCTCCTTAGAGCCAGCAATACCCAGGCCGAAAGGCAGCACAATAATGTGCAGACACAAACACCAGGGGCATGGTGTAAGACATATTTGTATTTTGATGGAACGTTTGAGATGCATGGCAATCACACGTGGAAGGCTAATGTACAGAGCATGAATATTGATCAATATGATTGTTGCATGTTGTGTGTAGTATAAGATATGTGTATACAGGAAAACACTTTTCAAAAAGCTTACTAAGCAGAAGAGGTGTCTCTTATCAAACACTGTAGAGAGAATGAGTAAAATGGGTGGGGTCGTACAACTGTTACAATGGGAAATGTTATGAACCGATCAAATGCTTTTTTTAAGGTCACATGGCAATCGCATACCAAGCGCAAGGAAGCCGCACCCGACGTGATTTATCATAATATAAGTTTATTACAGTTAGAAATATATAAATGTTTAAAATAATTTAGAATTTCGCATGCTCTCATAAACTGTTTAAAGTTATTTAGATATACTTTTGAGACAAAAAAAAGGGAATGGCGTACCTGGCGCGATACTATACGTCTGTGATGTAACACAGGACCTGGCAGCGTGTACTCGTCGAATACGCAACGCGCAGCAGACGCGACCCCATGCGTACATGACGTAACGTGTGGCTTGGTACTGCATACCCATCGGATACCAAAGTAGTACCTGGGGTGACTTCATGCGTATACGATGTTACAAGGGACGCTGTGCCACGAACTCAGCGGATACGAAATGCGCATCATTTACGAGTTTAGCAATATGGCGGATAGGATTCATATGGTGATGGCGCTTGGTACACTACCGGTATGGGAGTGCAGCTTTCTCCCCCCCAAAAAAATATATACATATTTTTGGGGGAAGATATAAAACATTACATGATTTTTAAAGTTAAAAATAAGAAGTATAATAGAGTTCCAAAATATCAAAAAATATAATAGAAAAAATATAGGTTTTATAAATATTAAAATATGAAATTAATATTTAAAAACCTTTGAAATTCACTGAAAAAACCATAGGTTTTACAGACGTTATAGTTAGGAATTAGCATTTAAAAAACCTTTGAAATTCACTAAAAAAACCATAGGTTTCAGGGACGTTATAGTTAGTTGAACATTTGACTCATATAAAACCAGAGAAATTCACCTGTTATAGTTAGTTGAGCTAACTATAACTCGCTCGCCCACAATGCACTGCTGATGATGTCACATATTACATCACTCATGACATGGTCAGTGACATCACTGATGACATCACTGATGACATCTCAAATGACATCACTGATGACATCACTCATGACATCATCCACGTGACAATCTAATGCACATACTGATACTCTAATATAAACTTTGATACACCCATTCTAAAATGCTGACTACTATTTTTGAAACCATACAGAGAAGAATGCCATATACTGCATAGCGCTCACTGTTTCCTAGGTCTACACAAATATCCAGTCACTTATACATGTAGTTACTCATCAATAGAGGGCTATAATATGCACACATACATCTATACATACAGTCACACGCTGCCACTCATCCATAGAGTTACTCACACGCCTAGTCAGTAATACAAAGAATGAATCACATACCCATTTAATCATGTATACAGGTATACACACCAACTTCGTTATTTTTAGACAAACCACATCACTTATTTATACAGATACTAACACATATTTACTGTCTTATACAATCACTGATAGAAGCAGACACTTATTTATACACCCACTCTTGAAATAACCTAGTCTCACGTATACTCATTTACATACTCCAACACTCACATATAGTGGCTTAAAACATATGTAGTTAGTCACAGATAGATATACCACTGAGACATTTATTCACTCACCAACACACTTATAGACACACTAACTCACCCATACAGCCCTTTCCAGATGCACTTTTTAATCCATACAACCACTGAATCACCCACTCAGACATCTATGAACAGACTCATACACCCATCCACTCACACAGACACTCAGGGACCCATACAGATACTCAGACAACAAATAAATAACCTATATAGACACTCATGTAGGTATTCAGCAACACATGCAGTTGCTTACACACCACTGGAGAGACTAATACAGACTTTTTTTACACAGTTTAGTCACTAACCCATGCATTCAGTAAGACATGCTCAATCACTCACTTATACAGTCAGTCACATACATACAAAATAATTCTTTTAGGCACATGTAAATGCATTCATTCTTCAATACACCTTGGTATAGATATATATATATATATATATATATATAAATATATATATATATATATATATATATATACATATATATATATATATATATAAATATATATATATATATATATATATATATATATATATATATATATATATATATATTACCTACTGGCGATAGCCAGTAGGTAGTTATAGTTAGGACCACGTTTCCATAGGAAAACCTCAACATTCTATTTTGAATAACTTTGGCGCCGGTCGACGAATCCTCGCGAATTTCTCAAAATAGGTGGGGCGCTACGCTCCGCTCCTACCCTGAAAGTCTCGGGGGGATTCGTCAAGCGGGGGCTGAGATAAAAGGGGGGTCCCAAAACGCGTTTTTCCCATGCATTTTTCCATAGGACCTTTAGAACGAGCTACAGCCCGAATGGCTGAACAGAATTACTCAAAATTTGGCAGAGAGGTAGTCCCTAGGTCAAGGAAGTGCCTTTTGTAGGTTTGGTGTAAATCTGTTCAGTAGATTCTGAGAAAATAGCCTTTAAATCAATATATATATCTGAGCCAGCTTACGGTACGCTTACCGTACGCTTACGGTAAGCGTACGGTGGCGTGCGCGAGCGCGATTCTGATTGGCTCTTAGATCTTAGTAAACATTCGAATCGGCCGAAACCAGGAAGCGGCGGCCGCCATTTTGTCTCTCGCACTGAGAGAGATTTTTAAAATCGGAAGCCCAAAAACATGTAAAGGGGCTGTTTTGACAACTCCCTCCCACATAGTCATGTTGAGGGAGTCCCCAAACATCCCCCAAGTGCAAAAACGGTTTTATTTTTTTTTCGGCAATTTCGCGGGGTACGCTTACCGTACGCTTACGGTAAGCGTACGGTAAAAAAATAAAAATAAAAAAAACACTATCCACACTTACCCCACCCCCTGTGCTTTTGGTGGCCGAAGGCCACCAAATGTGCTGGGCTTATTACAATGGAAAAAAACACTATCCACACTTACCCCACCCCCTGTGCTTTTGGTGGCCGTAGGCCACCAAATGTACAGGGCTTATTATAAGGGAAAAAAACTTAGCATTTAAAAAACCGTACTAATTCACTGAAAAAACCATAGGTTTCACACACGTTATAGTTAGGAATTAGCATTTAAAAAACCTTGCAAATTCACTGAAAAAACCATAGGTTTCACACATGTTATAGTTAGTGGAAATTTTACTGATAAAAAACCAATGAAATTGCCCCGTTATAGTTAGCGCAGGCAACTATAACTCACGCGACCGCAATCCTCTGCTGATGACATATGTGTCTTTATGAAAAAAAAATATTTGTAATATATGTATAGCTAAAAATGTATGGAAGAAGGCATGGGCAAATAAGTGTCTAAATACAGTATTAGCATCAGCAGAGGATTGTGGTCGCGTGAGTTATAGTTGCCTGCGCTAACTATAACGGGGCAATTTCATTGGTTTTTTATCAGTAAAATTTCCACTAACTATAACATGTGTGAAACCTATGGTTTTTTCAGTGAATATATATATGTATATATATATAAAATATATTTACATTTTATAGAAACACACATTCACTGGATGATGTCATCAGTGATGTCATGAGTGATGTCATTTGAGATGTCATCAGTGATGCCATCAGTAATGTCACTGACCATGTCATGAGTGATGTAATATGTGACATCACATCGGGTGCACGAGCTATAGTTAGCTCAACTAACTATAACAGGTGAATTTCTCTGGTTTTATATGAGTCAAATGTTCAACTAACTATAATGTCCCTGAAACCTATGTTTTTTAGTGAATTTCAAAGGTTTTTTAAATGCTAATTTCTAACTATAACGTCTGTAAAACCTATAATATATATAGATTCTTGCACTTCTCATTGTTCTATAGTTCTTGCATTATCATATGTGACTTTTCCACTTTCTGTGGTCAATGCTGAATTTAAGAACTATCGGAAACTAGTAAGCATTCATTTTGTTTTTTGACAATCCTGTTTTGGTTCTCAAATCACATTCCCACCATAGCTTCACTTTTCATATATTACTTAAATATTTAGAAGTCCGGGCTTTTCAGTCTGGGCTTTACTTAGATATCCTTATTTGTATCATTGTTATGAATTTTGATATAGATATGTTTGAGCATAGTACGTTATGCCCTTAGATTAGGCTTCCATCACAAGATACACCACAAATATTTTCATGGTAGGATAGGACACGAGTGAAGGCCGTTTCCATACCGAATATATTTGCAATGTAGCTAAAGTAGGGGTGATTAAGTGAACTTTTCTATTTTGGTGCATATACAGTATAGGTGGGTTGTATGAATGTTGTGCATAAAAATGAAAATATAATGATATCAGACATGTGAGTAAGGTGGTAGGCCCTCGAGTGGTATCCACATCCAAAGGGGTATCATCCACAGTTCTCACTATCCAATATGCAATAAGTGATCCCAGGTTTGGAATCAGAGTGGGTTAATTCCTTGCATGAGTAGGGGGTTTGGCAGATTTTGGGCACATTATTTACAAGGGGCATGACATGGGCTTTCAGGACTGACTGGAATCCTCTTAGCTAGTGACTGGGATGTTACAGGACATCATTACGCCAGCTGTATTCTCCTGCCTCAACAATCACAGATGTTCTAGGTACAACGTCCGTTTTTCCCCCAGGAGTGTGCTAGGGTCCTTTGTCAGTCTATTTGACTCTTGTAGATTATTGTTCAGATTTACCAACTGTGTGTGCATGGACTGGAAGGTGTGCCCCATCCCATGTTTGTAAGAATATGTCACAAAGAATCTTGCAAAAGCATTCTCTTCCCACATTGCTGTATCTGAGTAAGCCATCGCACCACCTATGCATGAACATGCCTCCCTGCCTGCTAGTCAGACAAAGAAAGAGATAACTTGAGAGGAGGTGTGAGGGGCTGAGTGCTGTTTGGATATGGACTATAGCTCACATGGAGAATCCTGCATGCACTGTCCAGGTCTGAACACTGGAGTTGCACCTTGGTGGCAAAGTGGCAGATGGAACTCTCCTATAGTACATGCAGGATGGATGGGTTGAGTAGTTGAGTCAAGTATAGCTGGGGAAATCAGCTGTGACCTTGTTGATGCACTAGTGGATTAGCAACACTGATGTGCCCGAGACAAGGGCTGGTTACTGGTGGTGTGCCCTGGATGCGCTTTAGGATGTATTTAGACTTAGTGGTAGGTGAAGCATCAACAACATTTTGTGATCCTGTAGCTACCTCCCCTTTCCAGCTGATAAGTTAATATCTCTTGTTACTGTGTAATCACTGTTTTTCTCCTTACGTTTATTCTTGGCTCCTGTAACTGATGTAATTTTGTAACCTGTAACTCGCTGATCCTCCTGTAAAGCTGCGGTGCCTGAGCAACTTTGGTTGATGCCCGGTGGAGCTGCCATATGCAGCTATAGAGGAGTTTGGCTCTGGTTCACCCCTCGGCCGGCACCTACCCAGCCGGACATCGTTTTCCTCGCCTCACTGTTGTGTTTTCCTACCTGCATTCCTTACCCCGTTTACCATTTCCCCTCTACCTCTTCACTCCCCATAAGACGTGTGCGCGCTAATAATCTCACATTATTGTGTAATCTCATGTTTCTTCTTTTCTCCTATGTCTGTACTTGTCTATGTAATTTTGGAACCTGAAACTCACTGATCCTCATGTAAAGTGCTCTGATACCTCTGGGTCTAGCCAGCGCTATATAAAACTTTGCACATAAAACTTTGCACATTTTGAGTAGCGGGTACAATCTCTTCAACCTCATCAATGGTGTGAGTAGTCAAGTTGACAACCTGCAGGAGTTGCCGGTTGTCTGGTGCCAGTGCCTGCCAACATTTACTCATTGATGGAGCATCAGAGTTCAGCTCCTCACCCACAGGTACATTGGATGCAAGAGATACACTAATCATTAAAGGTGACAAACATATGTCACATCATTTTACTTAGTGAGTGCTCTAGGGAGAGAGGCCATTCCTTATAACACTGACAACATGTTGTCACACTGACAGTCCTCTGCTCTATTGCACTTAAAGTGAGATTGGTCCATATCATTTCTCACTTGCCAGTGTCATAAGTGGTAAGTGAGTGCATGATCCCCATGAAGTCTGTTGCTCTCCCAAAGTGGTAGAATGGGTTTTGGATTCCATGAATGTGGCGATGCAGATGTTGTTGAAAAGAATCAGCATGCTAATTGGCATAGAACATGATTTCCATTCAAGCTTGCCACAAATTGATGCTAGAATGTGAGTCCTGTCACATGGATAATGTTATTACACACTTCCTGCCCAGTGAGCTACTGTAGCACACATCTATAAGTGCTAAAAGGTCACGTTGTCCTGAGAAAGGCTACACAATGTTATGAGCCTGGAGCATTCAGAACAGTCTGACTGATGGATGGCCATAGCCTATGTTGCAAGGGGTCATTCAGTGACTGCAGCTGTGAATGGACACATATTGCAACTACTTCTTTCACAAATGTAAATATTGAAGATGAAGGTGTACTGTATACGAAGAGAAAGGGCATGTAATGCTACCATCTGCTGTCATTCCTGAATGTGTTGAAACCATTATATTAAACCCTTTAGTTTTTAGCCATGATGGTACACATTATAGTGACATATATGTTCACATTAAACTACCTGTTTCAACAGCAAGTACATTGAAGTCATGACATGATAGCAATACACTTGTTAATCATAATTGTCATCCTTATGAAATTTCACCTGCCAAACACAATGCTACAACTACATGAGTACATGTTGACACTGATACAATTGTGTGCATGGCATGGGGCTACTGACAATACCTGTGTACAGCATATATATTTGTGATATTAGAGGGAAATTTTGTCATGATACTTTTGAGTAAACATACAACATGGTGGCTTGAGACATGCTGTGTGCGCAGGCTGGTTTGTTTGTGGAGAACTTTGTGAAGGACATGTAGGTAGCATGTACTATATTGGGAATGCAGTTCAACAGTATTAGCCATGATCGAACATTTACCAATCTCGGTCATCTGTCAAGTTTGTGTGGTTAGCTCAGTTAGCACCACAAGAAGCACAGCACCAGAAGTGGTAATGGCAGATGACAGAAGGGCTAACAAAACAGATCTTTTAATGCTGATATCAATGGACCTATCTAAACAAATAAGGTTACACATTTGAAAATGACTTCTCACTGGGAGACAGCGTATGATGTGTACAGGCAAGTTTGGGTGGTGAGAAGCTCTTGCAGATACGATGGATATATGGGCAGGTGATGTTAGCAAGAAAGCTGTCTTACCACACCTTGTGGAACTGTTAGGGTAGAAATAATATTGCTTGTACCCTTAGCTGGTTTTGTGACAGAGATGGCCTCTGCTGCCTGTCCTGGTTTAGCCCTTGTGATATGTGGGTACAAATGGTGTGTGCTTGTGTTGGGCCTTTCACACGGTGCATGATCAGGGTCTGACTGTAGGAATAAAAAATATTGGTTGGATCACCTACAAGAGCTTCTTTGTAATGATCTGGCTTCACATACAGGTGAGGAACTGGTTTCTTGTTTGTTTGTCAGCTGTTCTGGGTGTGTGTGACACACATCCCACTAAGTATGACTAGGATGGATGCATGTTTTTGATGTGAGGACATTGGCTAGGGTACAGCTATGTTGACTTTAGCACCCATGACTCAACCATGCCTGCCTGAGAACTGTTGTCCTAGGTACATTCACGCTAAGTAGCTGACTGGTTTTCATGATGATTAGGATATTCTGATCCATGGAGGTGAGTCAGACACATTCCAGAACTGGCACCAGGAGTACTGCAGCCAACTGTATCCTGGCAGATGTATCCTTTATTGGTTTCTTCTTATCCTGGCTCTGCTTTTTGATGAACCCCATATATCAGTGACTTTCTGACACATTGTTGGTTTCTGAGTCGGAAGGCAGACTCTAGAGTGGTCAACCATAAAGTTTCCTTCTATGTCCTCTGTTAGTGCTTAATTTGAGCCTCTGGTTGCTGATAGTGCCCACTGGCACTCATTTTTGGGGACTGGCATGTATTTTTCCTCATCAGACATTGACCGAGAGCAAGAGAGGGAAAAACAAACAAAGGCAAGAGAAGGCGGAAGAGAACAACAGTAAAACGATCATTAAGGATGAAAGCAGGAACTTTCAAGAGGGAGATAACGGGGTAGCGTGTGTCTGGTAGTCAATTCATGAGACATGATTATATTCAAGACTATGCATTAGGTGTGCCAACATACCGCCGGCATCCACTGCGGATATATGGGCAGATCTTTGGGTACTGGCACTCATTCTCTTACAAATTAAGCACCGCTCTCTCCTCTGAGTGAAATTGCTCTTCTTTTTGGGATGGGGTTTTGTTGAAATTGCTCTCCTTTTTGGGATAGGGTTTTCTGCATGTACAGCTAATCTGACACTGGATCAAAACTTCTGTGAAGAATTATGGGAAGAGGATTGGGCTCAGGGAGTTACTTCTATTTATGTTCTTCAGGTTGTTATCTCTGCCATGTGTGTTTAAGTATGGTCAGGCGTGGCTATTTTCCTGCCTCCTTTTGAAATATTGTGCAATACATATGTTTCTTTTTCACAATGATTTTACTTGCATACATAGGGTTTACGAATACAGTTTATAAGCTATGACGTTCTAAATTAAATCCATAGATTTTCACAACCACGCCAATCAACCCCTGATTTTTATTGGGAGATGGGGGCCTTTTTCATACACATGAATGCTCTGCAATCTTAATTTTTAATAACATAGTTAAATTCTAATTTTAAGAATGATCCTAGATGATCATCTACTTATGTGTGGTAAAGGGTTCATAACCTTATCATAGTGAATGGGACTCTTGAACCTGCCATTGCTTCGTGTTTTTGATTGTATTTACTAACTCATGGGGTGAGCTTTTCAGTGCATGTCTACTAAGATTTACACAGCTAATTTCTGCACATGTACATTAACAAAAGTGTTCATGACATCTCCTAAAGTTCAGAGTGTGAGGATGCGCTACGTAAATCAATCCCGCAGCCAAGGGACCTATTACGTATTGGGGTACTTTCCTTGTATCCCTTTCCCTTCAAACGGGTGTGCTGTGCGCAAACAGGGAAAGTGTACCCCATTTGGTTGTATTTCAGAGGCACGTATGGCTAAATCATGCATGCCTCTACCACGCAGCCTGAACCACGGTTGCATCTTATCCATGCATTCCTTTACCATGCAATTCCATGGTAAAGAGGTATGCGTGGCTAAGGTCGCCACTACTCTGACCCCCCTCCTAAGCTACAAACCCCCTACCTGTCCCCCGACCTGAGACCCAAAATCTTCCCATCCCAATCCCCTCCCACACCATGCGTTGTCCCTAAACCTACCCCAACCCCTTCCACTGCCCTTAATGGCTGTACAACATGCAGACAGCACCCATACCAGTCTGCTTCTCAGAACTGTGCGCTGCATGTTGTATAAGATGCAAGCATTGTTCAGAGTAAATGATCACTCATACTCCAAACCTGTTGATGATCAACAAAACAAGGGTTAAATGTGGTTTTGTATTACGTTATTGTGTGCTAGTCTTTGAGGCCACTTGTTCAAAATCTCTTGGAGTGGTGATTGGTTAGAGCAGTTTTGATACTACTGGGTAATATTGTGAGCTCTACAGGCTTCTGTGCCTCAGGCCTTTGGAGAAACCATACCCCGACCCCCCCATGCTGTGAAAACTACCCTGAGCCTCCTGCCCCACTTATCTCACTGTGTCCTCTGGCTCTCTTCCTGCTTATGCAGAGCAGCAGCCAGCAGCTAGACCGCACACTGCTTTAACCACGATATGCATGCTTAGGACATATTTGTGGTTAAGGCAAGCGTAGCAGTGCTTGCGTACTTGGAACACGCGTGGCTGAGGCCACGGTTTTCCGACTGTTTCCCACTCTATTATGTTGAATGTGCTGACCTCAGGGCAGCTACAACCTCGTGCTGCCCTGGCGGCAGTGCATTCAAGTGAAATACGGAGCGGATGCTTCAAAATCACTCCATGTTACACTGTGCAGGAGGCACACGCCTGCACTTTAAAGAGGGAAGAGAGATCCCCTAGCAGTTGGGTACATGGAGTGACTACACCCACCTGCAAGGGGTTGTACTGCTTTCCAGAGGGCTGCCATCAGGGGGCGCACTGACAGCGCACCACCTTTTGCAGTGCACTGTCAGTGCGCCTCCTGACAGCTTTTTTACCTCTGCGCCCATGTCCATAATACAACACAGAATCAGAGGTATAGAGATTTCCCTCATTTGCATGGGGCGACACCCCCACGCAAATGAGGAAACACCCTCTTGCGATAGTGCTAGCTCAACATGTGCACCAGCTCTATCTGCATTACAGAAGGGACTGCACAGGCGTCTGCGGCCCCTTCTGCAATACCAAAGTGCTCCGGGGCGCATAAAGTAGGCTCAATTGTCTGTTGCGCCCCTGGGCACTTCTGTAATACAGACCCAGAAGTTGCATGAATCGTATTGCTCTTTCAGTCACAAACTTCATAAAAACCTTGTGAGAGGCATTATGCCTGGTGAAAAGCCACCTTGCTTGCGCTTTATGCTGAAGGTGTAGTTATCCAATGTCTGATCGTGCAGTGTGGGTTAACCACGCCCTATGTACAATGCTAAGTTAGCATAACCTCGATGGCTGTTAGAAAGCCAGCTTGCTGCTTCTGCTGCTTTTGCACGCGACACTGTTGTTACATGTTATTCATTCGAGAGCTGCTGACTCGACTTTGCTTCACATGAGAACCGTCTGTTGTGTAACATCTTGAACAGCGAGTAGTGACCTTGGTCTGTACACCGTGTAAGGAACGAGTCTGGGTCACTAGACGGGGCAGGTTGTTGTGTTCAGGTTGATCGTACCACTTCTTAGCCATAACATACATACAGCTGCCAAAACCTGAAAGACGAGCCCTTTAATATTACAGAGCAGCAGGTTTTCTGTTACATTTGAAACGAAGAGCTGTGGCAGGAGAGAGCCTAGCTGATCCTGTGATGTGATTCCACTAAGCTGATCTATAAGGTATGGGGTCCCCCATGCAAGCCTAAGAGACCTTCTATTAGTCTAATAATACCTTATTAGTTGCTAGAGAAAGGAGGGTGGTTGTGTTCCACGGTCATTATTATTATGATTGCTCCTTTCATTTTCTATGGTATTGTAACTATGCTGATGGTGCTGATCCTAACCATTTGTCTGCTTGTGTTAGCCAAAGTACTGCATCTTAGGACGCGAGGTTTATAAAATAAACTCTTTAAACTTTTACCGTGTCTTTGTTATTCTGTTGTGGACTGATATATAGCTACCAACGGGTATTTTGGGTTCCCACCACTCCTGAGAGTATCTAAGTCGCTTGTTCTGGGTTGTCTATACATTGGGACCGCCGAGCTAAATCTCGGATAACGAATGTGACACTAAGCTAGTCGGATAGGGGTTCTTAGTTTTGAGGGGAGTTTCTGGTACACCACAATTCTCTGAGGTCCTGGTTTCCTGCGCATAGTTCTGAGCATAAGCAGAATCCCTGCAACATGGCGCACCTAACGTTTGGTCTTTTGATCTGAAACGCCTTAGTAGTGCTTTTATTAGTCCACAACGCCCTCACTCTAGTTTCCGGATAACGTGAGTGACGGCTTAACCTACCTAGGTTTCGACTAAAGGTTCTTTCAAGCTTGATAATTAAAAAGGTTTTCTTTTTCTGAACCCCAGTGCTACAGTATAGCTTTTCGTTGTTCTTGAAAGTGTCCCGATGGCGGTCAATGTTGCCGCGCATAGTAGGGTTCCCCTGACCGCACATTTGAGGGTCTATGGGGTCCCGGATGATGGCTTGGCTGTTATTTTAGTAGTAGGCGCTGATGCGGCGTTCCCGTATGAGTTGTTTTACTCTTGGGTGACGTTTGACAAAGTGGATGCAAACGACAATTTGTTCCACGAATATACTCACACCGCGATGCCTGCTGCCTATGCCCCTTATCGGACACTTGAAATTCCCCTTAGTGCATGGCAGCATACTATTTGGTTTAATGGCGCCCTTCCCTATGCGGTAGCGCCGGCGAGAATGGGCCCGTTGTCAATTGCAGGGGCCACATGGCCGGTGCTGGCCGGTTATACACCCTATCCCCGCTACATGACTGTGGCGGTGGCGGAGTTACGTGTGCTACACACTGCCCTGATTACGGTCCATAGGGCATTAGTGCAGTACGTGTCTCGCAATGTGCAGGTGGGGGCACTTGCGGTTGCGGGACACACGACTGACCATCATGCGACGGTCATCAGTCTGGTTATGGTTAATTCGGTTGTCGGAAAGCGCCCCCAAAATAGGGATGAATTCCCTTACTGGCTTGCTGAAAAATTTGATCAATTTGAAGCCGTGTTTCCCAATACTTCGCCTGTGGATAAACACAGTATCCTCACTATAACGTTACCTAAGGACCTAGTCCCGGATATTGTCGACTGTGACAATTGGGGCAAGGTCTTTGCTGCGACCTATGCGAAGTGCTACGCCACTCCGTCTATGTGTGTACTGCCCTCGGTCATCAAGAAGGTCCAAGACAATCATGGTGCCGAGGCAGCAATTGAGTTGGGATTGAGGCTTGTCGATAGCTTCGATGTGGTTTGTTCCATGGTTATGGGCAACCTCAAAGGAGATGCCATGCAATTCCAGGTGTGCAATATGTTGGCACTTGTGAATCCGGGCGACAGGCCAAAGGAATTCGCTAAAATTATTGCGAAAGCCTACAGAATGGTGGGTCGTAGCACCTTGGGTGTGAAACCCGCCGTGATCATTTCAACTGCAGTGCAGCAGCCTAAAGTGAGTTCGTCTACCAAAGACGAGAAGCCCAACTTTCCGAAACAAAGTTGGCGAGCTAAGAACAGGGGAAGCAGCAAGAAAAACGGACGTCTCGTTCTGTATCGCAGGTGCAGACACAAAGTGAACGCACTTATGATTTGCGCGATCGTTCTAATATTAAGTCACCTGATAGATTTCAGGTTCCTGAACAACGCTCTCCTCGTTCTTCACAGGAAACATCGGCTTATCAATCCGGTGGCGGAGATCGTGGGAAGGGAAAGGGTGCTCAAGGTCGTGAGCAGCCCCGTCAGACTGACGGTAAAGGCAAACAGGACGAGTCTGCACGTCAAAGACCTCCGTTTCAAAAGAAGAAAGTTGCTGCTCTAACTGCGAGATATGCCTCAGATGGTACAGACACAGCTTCTGAACCAGACATGGGCGCTAACGCTGCTAGACAGCGCGGCGGAAGTTACAGTAGTGTGACAAGCGCTGCGTCCGTTTCTGGCGGCGACAGCAACTGATACATTTGTAAGTGTTGAAACTGCTGATACTCGCGTAGCTCCCCCTGAAAGAATGTTTAAAATTAACCTTTTAATTGAGGGTGACATACAACGTAAAATTAAAGTGGTATTTTGGGATCATCTAACCTCCACCTATGAAATACTTTTGGCGGAGGCAGATTGGCCCCCGGCTTTCGTGTTGGAGGTTCCTAGAGGGGAGGTGGTAATCCTCCCTTCCTTTGGGCACACTGTGCCATTTGAACATTCTAACAGGTTAGCCGGGGAGTGGGCGCAGGTGCTCGCGCCTGCGTTGTACCATACTCAGGTTGGCTGGGACAAATTTTCTCCCAATCATAAGATTCCGTTGCGGTCGGAACCCCAGCCACAACCCCAATACCCCATGCGGCGCGAAGCCCAATCTCACGTCGCGTCCATCCTTGAGCAATTGGAATATCAGGGAGTAATTGAAACATGTGTGTCACCCATGAAAAATCCTTTATTCACTGTGACGAAGCCTGACGGATTGTACCGCCTAGTTTTGGATTACCGGCACTTAAATTCGCACTGCCGGACATGTGCGGTACAGAATATACACAGTTCGGCTCTCGTCGATTGTCTTGTGAGAAAACGTTTTAAAACTACTCTTGACATCTCCAATGGCTTTTATAGCCACAACCTGTCTCCTCATAGCTATGAGTGGACGGCGTTTACCTCGGGTGGCAAACAAAAATGGTTCAAAAGACTCCCAATGGCATATAAAAACAGCCCCGGGGTCTTTGCTGCTAGTGTGGTCTCACTTTTGGAGATGATTGACCCGGAAGCATATTCGTATGTAGATGACATCTACCTAACGGACGACGAGTTGCTTCCACACCTTGCTCGTGTGGATAACATAATAACTATGTTTGCTGACTATGGTTACAAGTTCAACTTTGCCAAGTTCCACACTGCCGAGTTCACAGTGTTGTTCTTGGGGTACGAACTAAATAATGAGGGTCGAGGCTTGGCTCCGCAATTCCTTGAGAAATGCGCACGCCTCAGTACTCCTTCGACACTGAAGAAATTACAATCTTTGCTGGGTTTTCTGAATTTCGGTTGTACCTACATTCCTGATTATGCCCAGCGTATCAAGTCGCTTTATGCCTTGGTACAACCTACTTTTACCAAATCTTGCTGGCTGCCTGAGCATTCGGCAGCATTGCAATCATTGCAGTCTGATCTTCTAGCTTCGAAGTTTTTACAAACTCGTGATAACCACACTAACCTGGTCATTAGAATCGTACCGGGTGCAGTGGGTTTCACCTACTTGACGTTCAATGAGGGCGACACCGTCCCCAATGCATACAAATCTCATCTGTACACTTCGGCTGAGCTGCGCTTCTCCGCTGTCGAGAAAGTACTGACAGCAGTTCAGATGGCGATCCTGAAAGAGCGAGCGCTATCACAAGGGAAGCACATGCTGGTGGTAACACCGTACCCTGCCCTTGAGGCGGTCACTAAAGCCAGTGTACCCAATTCAAAGGCTTTGCATCCAAGGTGGATACAATGGGCAACCTCCTTGACTTTGCCGGACGTCACATATATCTTTGACGCGGCATTACAGACACAGGAGTTCTTGGAGTATGAATTTGTTCATCCGGCTCCTCTGACTTTGCGCCCGCTCGAGGAGTACCATTGTGTCATATACACTGATGGGTCTGCGCAACCCGCAACTGGATCAAAGCACGCCTATTCAGCGGCCTGCACGATTGTTGTAGGTACTTTCGTGAACGATGAGTTCCAGTCTGATGTCGTGCATACGCAGTCATTGGGTGATTGTACCGCGCAGTTGGCAGAGCTGAAAGCTCTGGTGCTTGCACTGGAGTTTGCTGATCCTCGGGTCACCACTCTTATAGTGAGTGACTCGTTTTATTGTGTTCAATCATACAACGAGAATTTACACTTTTGGAGTCACAATGACTTTCGTGATTCGAAAGGTAGCACAGTAAAGCACAAAACGCTTTGGGTTCGAGTGGCAGAACTTAAAGAAGGTCTGCCCCTCGTGAATGTAATTCACACTCTTGGTCACCAACGTGCTGGTGTCCATGCTGTCGGTAACAGTTTGGCTGACGAGGCAGCAAAAACTGCAGTGGCGACATATTTAGTAGCAGCTGTTACAAGATCCAAAACTAGGATTGATGATGACATCTTGGCAGCTATTGCTGCATCCGAGACAGGGACGGGCTTTCCAAAAGGATTCCCTTCCCGCTACCATTATCGTTTAAGTCCTGATAACATCCTGTTAGTGAGGATTAACGACGTTGGTGACAGATTGATTCCCAACGCGGACTGCAGGCCATCTCTGATTACAGCTGCCCACGAAGGTGTTGCGTCTGCGCACGCCGGCGTCTCGGCGACTGTATCTCTTTTACAGCAACGTTACTGGTGGTACGGTTTGTACAAACAAACGCGAGCTTATGTTCTTTTGTGTGACATTTGCCAGCAGATTAAACCTTCTACTGTCGCACGTCCACCACAAACGCAGCTGTTTATATCTAATCAACCACTTGCGTGTGTTTATTTAGATCACTGCGGTCCTTTTTCCTCTGATACTGCGTACAAGTACATCTTGGTTGCAGTGGATTCGTGCACACGTTTTCTGTGGGTGTGGCCGCAAAGGAGTACTGATGCCCAGACGGTCATCAAGGATTTGCGTGTCTTTATTGGGAGTTTTGCATGTGGTACCCTTCATTCTGACCAGGGCCCTGCGTTTGCCTCTAGGGCTTACAAGGAAGCCATGAGAAGTTTGGGGGTTCAAGTCAAATTTTCGTCTCCATACCGGCCTGAGGGCAATAGTGTTGTGGAGCGAATGAACCGTGACCTAAAGCAATCTTTGACAGCAAGGGTTTTAGGTACAGGCCGAAGCTGGCTGACCCACTTGTATGACGTGCAACGTGCACTTAATAATCTCCCTAGAAGGTCTCTGGGTCGGAGGACCCCATACATGATGCTCTTTGGAGTAAGAATGTTTGTTCCAGACCTTGAGGGTCTAGACATGGCGGCGGCTGCCGCGCCTTTTGACCTAGATGATCACTGTGCTGTATTGCAGAATCTACAAGAAGCAAGAGATACTCTGGCGAAGGAACACGTACCCTCTACATGCGAAGCTGAGCTCCAGATTCCGGTAGTCGGCTGGCTACCTCGAGTTGGTGATCTGGTCCGTGAGAAGGTGAAGAACAAGAAAGAGTTTGGCCCCTCTTATCGTGCACCAGTCCTGGTGCTTGGAGTCCAGGGTACACGTACAGTCATTTTACCACCACTTCCTGGTCGCACGGAAAACAGGTACATCTCGATTGACAATGTCAAGCTACAGCGAGTGGCCGATACTTCATAGTATGACACCTTCAGTTTCTTGCCCTTCCATTCTGCGAAATTCTGTTGTGATGCCGCCCTCGACCATCATGCCTGAGGTTGCAGTTGAAATGCATGCTGTTGCTTCACCTCCAATACCGCCTGTTGATGGTGGTTTGCTTGATGATCCTGAGTATGCTTATCCTGCAAGTGTCCCATTGCCTCTTTTACATTCAACAGCGATTAACCAGTCCCGTTCTTCCTTTGACACTGAATCAATGACTTCCACTGCCCCTTCCAAAATTGCAATATTTTTTGCCTGGTTCAAGAGACATTTTTTGGTGGCACCATGGACTTACATCTGGCTGGTGCTAATATGTATTTTTTTGTTCATGACAATTGGCTTTGTGGTAGTGTTTTTTAAAATGATAAATGGACACTACCTGAATGAGAGATCTTCGATCGAATACATTGCTGGAACTTTGGCCCCCCATTCCTCATCACACATTATGAAAAGGGACCAGACTTTTGTGAACATTACTGCCTGGCCTGTGCGTGATGGGATCGCTTGGGATGTTGTTAAATTTCAAATTCATGGACCTACAGAAGTGATTAATGTGCCTAATGTATTTCGTGTTTCTATGGGTGATGTAGTTAAACAGAATATTAGATCTGATGATTGGGATGTACACGCAATAGAAGCACTATTTTCTGATCTAAAATATTATGCTGCTTTTGATGCTGAAGATTTATATTTAAATTCTGCTAATTATGGTGAACAATTTTGTTATCAACATTATGGCACACATTTCCTACACAGAGCAAATACCTTTCGAAATTTTGTTATTTACACACAATAGGAACATTGTCCGGCCCCTCATCAGGGCAGTTCTCCAACGTTAGTGAACAAGTTCACATACTTTTCGGGTTTTAGTGTGTCAAAACCGGCCTCCTTTTATTTTAAGATGGCACCTGAAACCGCCTCAAAGGTAAGGTGGACACATACCAAATTGTTATATTCCATGTCCTTTATGGACGAATTGGCGGTCGGAGGCTATGACCTATGGAAGGCTACTATCGATCTTAAATCGGTTTGGGATACTAAACCGTGACTGGTTCAGGGAACAGAAGCTTTGCATTGTGCCTGTCTTATCCCTAACCATATTTTATTTTTGAATTCATCTATTTTTCAGATGACTTGTTTTGGCTTGTCTACGTCTAAAAGAATGAATTCCCCCACGGTCCCGGATCTGGGTGCTTATCCCGGCTGGGGTAATTACACAGATCTTTCCCTTACTAAGTTGCAGTCCCTTATTTCCAACACCACCTTTAATGTTTCGGCATTTAATCCTGAGGGTTGGTTGGTTTGGCAAACTGGTTCAGATTCTTGTCAACGTCGATTTTTAACAATGGCACCTGGGTACACTCAAGTCAGGGTAGATCCTCGTTTTGAATCATCACACACTGTGACTACCTACTCTGTGGGTAAGTTATGCCAGTCATGGCTGCAACATTCCACATTAGCGTCTGTTAAATTGCATTTGTCACGTTTAGACGACAAAATTGATTTGAATGATTTTATTAAAGGTCCTGCAGTAGGCAGGTCCAAAAGATGGGTATATGCTATTTACAACGAAGTTTGGAAATTGTCGCTAATTGAGGCTGCCTCCAGATTACGTGCTATTGACCAGGCCAATATGGAAAAAGTGTTGGCTGTGATTGATAATAGTATAAATACCTTGTCTTCTAGAATTTACACTTTAGATAATATTGTTTCATCTGTCGTAGATATTGTGCAGGATGATTTGTCTGTGTTGTACCATGGCCAGAATCAGTTGCGTTCTGTTATGCAATTTGCATGGACTTTGCAAACGTTAAAGGCGGGTAGGGTCCCATGGGATTACATGAATGTTTCCTCTTTGTTCCTCCCTTTTAATTTAACTGCCAAGCAACAGTTTATGTCTATGAAGGATGCCACTTATTCATTACTGTACATTGAGAAATTAGAACCTTTGCCTTTCTCTATTGCCGAGTTAAATTCGGCCACGTGGCTTATCCACGGCGTGATCACTTTACCTTTTTTGCTTTTTAAGTTTAGTTCATGCATGAAACATTATGCTCTTGGCAGGTATGAACAACTTGGTAGTGCGTTCCTGCACGAAGTTTGGTCGCTCCCATTTACATATAGATGCATGCGGGAGGGCACAGAGGTTTATCTGAAGGGTGAGGAATGCACTTCTGCTCCTGCTCATTCTGTAGTGTGTAGACATATACAATTACATGGTGCTTGCAAAGTACACGCTCCTAATTTAGCTTGCGTTTTGAAAGGTGTACCTGTACCAGTTATAACCCCTTCAGTCACACTGCTTGCTAACGGTAGTTATTTGCTTTTAAATAATGAGAATTGCTGTGGGATGCTAAAGGGCATTCCGTACATAGTCACTGTTTCCCAGCGTGTAGTTTGCTGTAATAATGTCCTTTTCCCGCCCCCGCATGGCCGGCTCGATGTATCTATCTGGCCTTCGATTCCAACCTTGAGCGCAGAGTTCAACCAGATGAGCAGAATAAGGGCTCTTTTGTCTCAAAGGGAGGTCGCTTTAACTTCATCCCGTGAAACCTTTCTTCTGCACGTGGCGAACACCCGCACGGAGGTGCAGGCGCTTTTGAATACTGACCTCCCCTTCCATTTTGGAACATTGATACAGACTATCTTTAATGCCTCGTCTACGACTGGCATAGTTCATTTTTTTAAACTAGTGGGCTCTGGCCTCGTGACCTCCTTTCAGACTATTTTTGGTGTGATTTCCGCATTTTTTCACTCTATTTTTTCCAGCGTCTTCGGAGGTCTTCCTTTACTTCTTGCCCTTATTGCTGGAATACTTTTGCTGGTTTGCGTCCTACGCAATGGCTGCGCAACTTGCGTACAGAGACAACATGCCCCGGCTGTTTCATCTGCGCAACCGGATGCTTGAATACTATGGCACGTTGCCCCTGGCGACTTTAAGTGTCGCGTATGGATTGTCCTTCCGGTTTGCATACTTTACTTGTGTGCAACCCGTCTTTCACTGCCTGGATTGTCCTTTCCAGTGGGCTCTGGATTTGTGCCTTTCAACCTCGGTGTCACCTGTACCGGATTTTGGTCAACTGATGGGCCCCTTAACGGCTCATGAGTATGAATGTTCTGGTGTTGGGTTTATGGCCTTGGGTGCGGCACATGGAGTCCTTGGTAATTGGGCCATCGAAGAGGCTGCGATTGACTTTCTGGAACGAAGTTATATCAAGGAACCTTCCTGTTGTCCCTGTGTGGTGCTGGAGGCTCCAATTGTGAGTGAACACGTGTGTTCCTTTCCCTTGTTGAACTGGATGGCAGATACTTTTGCGGAACACTCCAATGATTTCCTCTTGGAGGCTGTTGCAACTTATTGTGCCTATACTTTTATGGTTTGATTTTTAATCTTGATCGACCCTTGATGTATCGATCGGTGTCGTTTTTTCCCATTTTTTCATGTTTTTTTTTTCCACCTGACGACATCTTTTTTCTGTTTTTGTATTTTTTTTCTTTCTTTTCGAACTTACGCTTACCTTATATGGACTTATAGTTCATGCCCTTGGTTCCGTTCTTTCTAACTTGAACTCTGCGTTCTTGATAAGTGCGCCCCTAGTGGTTAGTAGTCCGATCAAAGGGGGATGTAGTGTGGGTTAACCACGCCCTATGTACAACGCTAAGTTAGCATAACCTCGATGGCTGTTAGAAAGCCAGCTTGCTGCTTCTGCTGCTTTTGCACGCGACACTGTTGTTACATGTTATTCATTCGAGAGCTGCTGACTCGACTTTGCTTCACATGAGAACCGTCTGTTGTTTAACATCTTGAACAGCGAGTAGTGACCTTGGTCTGTACACCGTGTAAGGAACGAGTCTGGGTCACTAGACGGGGCAGGTTGTTGTGTTCAGGTTGATCGTACCACTTCTTAGCCATAACATACATACAGCTGCCAATACCTGAAAGACGAGCCCTTTAATATTACAGAGCAGCAGGTTTTCTTTTACATTCGAAACGAAGAGCTGTGGCAGGAGAGAGCCTAGCTGATCCTGTGATGTGATTCCACTAAGCTGATCTATAAGGTATGGGGTCCCCCATGCAAGCCTAAGAGACCTTCTATTAGTCTAATAATACCTTATTAGTTGCTAGAGAAAGGAGGGTGGTTGTGTTCCACAGTCATTATTATTATGATTGCTCCTTTCATTTTCTATGGTATTGTAACTATGCTGATGGTGCTGATCCTAACCATTTGTCTGCTTGTGTTACCCAAAGTAATGCATCTTAGGACGCGAGGTTTATAAAATAAACTCTTTAAACTTTTACTGTGTCTTTGTTATTCTGTTGTGGGCTGATATATAGCTACCAACGGGTATTTTGGGTTCCCACGACTCCTGAGAGTATCTAAGTCGCTTGTTCAGGGTTGTCTATACATTGGGACCGCCGAGCTAAATCTCGGATAACGAATGTGACACTAAGCTAGTCGGATAGGGGTTCTTAGTTCTGAGGGGAGTTTCTGGTACACCACAATTCTCTGAGGTCCTGGTTTCCTGCGCATAGTTCTGTGTATAAGCAGAATCCCTGCAACAATCGCTCATACTCAGCTATTTTGCTGGAATAGTGCTTTTGTGGCGTACTAACCTAGACAGGGTGGAAATTACACACAAAGCATTTTTTATAATTGCATATAGCCTCAAATAAACATATTTATTTATTATCAAACAATTTTATCGAGATTGATTAGCCAAAAGTGTAGGGCATTGAAAAACCTCTTGTGTAATTAAATCAATTACAGTACAGCACATTTAATTTAATTGTCTTCATCCCCTAATTACAGTATTAGTTCTGTTTACTTCGGCCCAGGCAACAAAACCAAAAGCTCCGGTCTGCCCTCCTACCTTCACCAATGTAGTAGTCTAGTTGTTAGTTCATAAGACTGCCTCCATTGCCCGGAAGGGCATCCACACATTGTAACACTCTCTGGCCAGGCGTGGCCAGAGAGGATAAAATAAACGGGCGGAGGTCGTACGGGACTTCCGCCCACGAGTGTATGTGTAATTATTAAGCTCCCAGCCCAGCAGGCCAAATCAACCAAGGCCGTAGCACACTTCCACATTGGCGACGAGCGTGGGTACCCTTTGCCCATCGCATGCTGCCCGCTTACCTCTGTAAGCAGCTGACTGGCGAGAGCGTCGAAGAGCGAAATCTCCACGCTGCCGGTGACCAGGAACCCGCTACATCCCGCAGCGCTGTTGGAGCCGCGTGCGAGCGGCGAAGAGTGCTGGCCGCTGCATGTCTAAGCAACGCTGCCTACAGGATTGCCCAGCTGCCCGGCACCGAATCGCCCACGGAAGTTCCCAGAGCGTATTCACGCTCGTGTTAAGCCCTGCACTGCCATCGCACATATGCGCGCATCGTTCCACACTTCACTCCAGCCCTCCCGTTCATCTCCAGGGAGCGACGCAGTGCCACCTGCTGGCGGCAACAAGGTACTGCGTGCCTAAAACGCCCGAGTACTTTTAACATAACGTGGGGCTAGGACTTTACATGCACATGCTCTGCAGCCTCCAGCCTCCAGACTGAGTTTCATTGCCCAATTCTCCATGCCTAAAATTCCCTGGTGCCAGGGAGAGCAGAATTTTCTGGGTTGATTAAGGCACAGGCTCTCATCCTGACTCTATTCCAAGCCTGAGAGGGAGATATCCTAACTTGCTTCATTGCCCTGCTCCATCAACCACACCGAGGCATCACCATGTCTGCCCCGTAGCGGCAGCTGTGCCCGCGGCCCAACAAAACACGCCGCCTGCACAGCAAATGGTACAGCCCACATCGCAACATGCGCAAATTACTGCACTGCCCCCATTCAGCGAGCTCATTGATCCTGCGACAGCATCACCGAGGTGGACAGTTTGGATCGGCAAGCTCAACAACTACTTTACCGCCACTCGTGAGACGGACTGCGCAGTAAAAAGGTCGCTGTTACTTCATTTTGGGGGGGAAGAAATACATAAACTGTTTGCACACCTCCCGGACACTGGTCCTCCTACTGACTATGACGCAGCAGTCAGGGCACTAAATGCCCATTTTGACCCATAGCTCAACCCAGATTACGAGCGATTCAAACTTCGCCAAGCGCATCAGAGAGAAGGCGAGGCCATGGATGCTTTCCACGCTCGGCTGCGAGAAACGGCCAGTACCTGCACGGACGAGGACCAGAATAAAGAAGTAAGAGCCCAAGCAATCCAAGGGTGCCGCAACAAACACCTTTGGACCCTCATACTGCGACAACCAGGAATCAACCTGGAAGATATTCGTATCCTAGCAAGGTTGCACGAACTCTCTGATGCCAGAGCTACAGTCATGGATGCCGCGCTTGACCAGCAAGCGGAAAAGCCAATAGCAATAAAGACTGAACGTGCGGATGCCATGCGAACTTCATCTAGAGGCGCCCGAGGACGATGGCCGACCAAAAGCCTGTGAGGGTCACGCTGTTGCTACTGCGGGAATGAGGAACATCCACCCGAAGAATGCCCTGCTGTGAGACCGGCCTCACGGCGTGGCCCTCTCCATCATCCAGCCAACCTGCAACCACCCTCAAGACACGACATCCCCGACTCCGGCCGCCCCAGCCACCCCCGATCCGCGGGCCGGCTAGAGGCCTGACCAACTCACCACCCTACCACGCATGTCCAACCAAGGAAGCGGGAGCCTCAACACAGACCCAGAGGCGCCAGCCCAGTCACACCTCGGGTCGCCTTCCCCGGGAGGACTCAAGCGGCCACCAGGCCCCTGGGGAGCAGGCGCCTCCCCTACCGAGCGTCCGGGGTCCCTCCCAGGCCCACCTGAAAAGACCAAAGAAGTGAGCGGCAGGAAATCCCGCCAAACCCCCTCCGTCACCCCAGTCCCCCCTCTGCGAGCACTCCGGACTTCAAAGAACCAGCGGAGTATAACAAGGGGTGCCGGAAAAACAAGGACAGAGAAGAACTGGAACCATCTGAGCCTGCAGACGCTGTTGCGGCTCCTGAACGCTGAAGTCACCTGGGCCTGCTGAGTGACTCGCGGCCTCTTGCTATTGAACCATCTGAGCCCTGCGGACTAGGTCGCGGCTCCCGAACACTGAACCACCTAGGCCTGCTGAGTGACTCGCGGCCCCCAGCTATTGAACCATCTGAGCCCTGCTGACGGAATCGCGGCTCCTGAACTCCGACCACCTGTGCCTGCTGAGAGACTCGCGGCGCTCCCCTTGAGGACGACTCGGGAAGAGATCGCCCAGAGACACGACACCCTCCGGCTCGAGGATTGTGAGCTTCCGCAGGGTATTTCGCAGAGACACTATCTTGAAAGACTGTCCCGCTACCCCCATTCCCCACGACTGACTTGTGGTACGTTGTGCCACTGCTGTACTATTTGCCTTTTGGGTCATAAAGATCCCTTGAAATCATCAATAAAAGAACTTATCGTCCTACAAAGAATACGTGTGGTGTCCCTCTGTTCACAGTGCAGTTCAGGGTGTGCGCGCCTGGTTCGGCTTATTTGGGAGAGGTGGGTCAAAGGGGTGGGCAGGACGTGTATCGAACCCCCTTCCGGCGAACGCCTTTCCAACATTTGGTGGCAGACGACGGGATCCGAGCCGACACCGAAAGAGAGCGTGCAGTGAACGACTGACGCACTACCAAACAGAGATGGAAGGAGAAACCCCCCTGGGTGCCGCAGGTACCGAAATAAGCTCACCGTTCCGAGAGGATCAATTGGACTATTACACGCATAGAGAACTCAAACAGTTTTGCAAAGACCTTGGCATCGCTACCACCGGACTAAGCACAAAGGAAGACTTCCAGAAAGTACTGAAAGCCTGGGTCGAGACGGGGGCGCCCCCGACCCAAACGGAAGAAGACTCTACCCTTGAACAAACAAGCACCCCGGCGAGAAACAACGGGCCAGAGGGGAACCTGTCCTCCGAGGAACTAGCGGACCGAGAGAGAAGCCGCAACCACGAACTGGAACTGGCAAAACTAAAAATCGAGGGAGAGATAAAACTGGCAGAGAAGAAGTTAGCCGTCGAGCAGTTACGGCTACAAGGGGAACTCGAAGAGAAGAGACTCCAAAGGGAGCACGACGAAAAGAAACTCCAGCTAGAACATGAACGCGGCCTGAAGGAGATTGAGTGGCGGGCTAGACACGAAAAGTCACAGCCGCCCGGGAATCCACAGCCCTCTCCCGCCGGGGAAACCAAAGTTCACATCCCCAAGGATGTGGTCAAGGAGTATTATAAGAACGATGATATCCAGCAGTGGTTTAAGGCCTACGAAGTCGCCATGACCTCTCACCGAGTCCCGCAGAAGGATTGGGGGGCTGGCCTATGGGGCCGGTTCTTAAGCGAAGGAAGGGACACTCTGCTCGATCTGCCCTCCGCGGTCATGAACTCCTACAGCCACATGAAGGAAGCCCTCGTGGGCCGGTACGGACTCACCCCCGAAATGTACCGACAACGGTTCCGAGATTGCAAAAAGATACCGGGCACCACGTGGGTCGAATACGTGAACTTTTACAGCCGAGCCTTGGACGGGTGGATCAAGGGCAGCAAGGTCTCCACCTTCGAAGAACTGTTCGACCTGATCGCCTGGGAACATTTAGCGGCCAATTGCTTTATAGAACTGCGCCAGCATCTCCTAGACAGTAAACTCACCGACCCTCGGAAGCTGGCCGCTGAGGCTGATCATTGGGTGAACACCCGGGCCACCCGGGGCCCCGTGGGGGACTACGGCCGCCACAGTCAGGGTCCCCCCCGCCAGAGGGGCGGAGGGAACCACGGCTGACCAAGAGACTTTGCCGGGGGGTCCTCCACCAGCCCCCCCAGCAGCCCACCAGCGGCGGGTTCGGCCCAGTCTCCAGCCAGCACCGGAGCCCCAGGACAACTAGGTCCACGAGCTAGGATCACCTGCTTCCGCTGCCAGCAGCCCGGACACTACGCCAATGACCCCCAGTGTCCCCAGTATCAGCGAACCACCACGACCAACCCCCCGACCCGGCAGATGGCCTCCGTGGCTCTGGGGGAAGAAATGGAAGACTTCGAGGAATGGGAACCGGCGGCCATGGCCCTGGTCTCCCTTGGTGATCGAGAAATGGTCCCCGGGACACCCTTGCCCGCCAACACAGAAAAGTACCGACAGCGGGTGACCATCAACGGCCACCGAGTCGAGGGCCTTCGCGACACCGGGGCGAGTGTCACCGCGGTCCACCGCAGCCTAATTTCCGAAGACCAGATCCTAGCCGGAGCCCTCTGTCCGGTCGTATCCTCCGACAATTCTGAGAGCCTCTGCCAGATGGCCCTGGTGCCCTTCGAGTGGGGAGGGGTCTCCGGAGAACTGAAGGTAGCGGTCCGGACCTCGCAGCCCCTAGACTGCCTCCTGGGCAACGACCTGGAGAGTTCCCCGTGGGGGCAGGTAGAACGAAGAGCCCACCTGGAGATGATGGGCCTACCAGAATGGGTCTGCGCCACCACGCGCTCCATGACCGCACGAGTGGCCCCCTCCAAGGGCGGTGAAGCCCTCTTACCGAACACTTTCCCCGAGAGCAGGGACCCCCTACCAGAAGCAGACAACCCTCCTTCCGAGGAAGAAGGAGACACTAACCCAGGGGAAGGACCGGAACCTTCCGCCCCAGAGGCCCCGATGGAACTCGAAGAACTGCCCGAGTTGGCCCAGTGGCACTGCGAAGGGGGGCCCTCCCGCGAAGAGTTCTGCCAGGAACAGACCACTTGCCCCTCCCTCGAGGGACTTAGACAACAAGCCGAAGCCCAGGTCGCCGGTGACCAAACCGGAACCCATTGGGTCTATTGGGACAATGGCCTCCTCTACAGCGAGCAAAAATCCGCCGAGCTCGGCGCAGCACGAGTACTGGTGGTACCCCTGCGGTTCCGGAGCCTCCTCCTGGGCCTGGCCCACGATGTACCCTTGGCAGGCCACTTAGGCCAAGACAAGACATATCAGCGATTGGTTACCCACTTCTATTGGCCCAAGATGCGAGCGAATGTAGAAGCACACTGCAAATCATGCCTCACGTGCCAGGGCAGTGGGAAGAGTGGCGGAAAACGCAAAGCTCCCTTACAACCGTTCCCCGTTGTGAGTACCCCGTTCGAGCGGGTCGGCATCGACATCGTGGGACCCCTGGATCCGAAGACCGCCCAGGGCCACAGATTCATCCTTGTCCTGGTGGACCATGCCACCCGCTACCCCGAGGCCATCCCCCTCCGCACCGTGACGGCTCCCGTGGTGGGCCGGGCTCTCATGGGGATCTTCTCCCGTGTCGGATTTCCCCACGAGGTTGTGAGTGATCGCGGCACGAACTTTATCTCCCGCTACATGAAGTCCCTGTGGCAGCAGTGCGGAGTCACGTATAAGTTCACGACCCCCTACCACCCCCAGGGCAACGGCCTGGTGGAACGCTTCAACCGAACTCTGAAGGGAATGATCCTGGGCCTCGAAGAGCCCCTGCGCCGGAAATGGGACGTCCTCCTCCCTTGCCTCCTATTCGCGTACCGGGAGGTTCCCCAAAAGTCTCTGGGGTTCAGCCCCTTCGAACTGCTGTACGGACATCCCGTTCGAGGGCCCCTGAGCCTGGTCAAAGAGGGCTGGGAGACAAGCCCCCGGGGGACACCCCCGGATGTGTTCCGCTACATCCTGGCGCTCCGCAACCAGACAAGGAAGTTTAGAGAACTTGCAGAGGCTAACCTCGAGGCCAGCCAAGAAGAAATGAAGCGCTGGTATGACCAGAACGCAACCCTGGTCGAGTTCCAGCCGGGCCAGCAGGTTTGGGTCATGGCTCCGGTGAAACCCTGCGCCCTACAAGACAAATGGACTGGCCCATTCAAGGTGGTCGAACGGAAGAGCCAGGTCACGTATCTGGTCGACGTACAGTCCCCACGGAACCCCCTCCGGGTCCTCCACGTAAACCGTCTCAAGCCCCACTTCGTAAGGACAGAATTGAGTTTGCTACTGGCCACCGATGAGGGGGCAGAAGAAGACACTGAACCCCTGCCCGACCTCCTGTGCACGAAAGAACTGGACGGTTCCGTGGAGGGTGTGACACTGTCGGCCACCCTCACTCCCCAGCAGGCCGACGACTGCCGCCAGCTGCTCGGACAATTGGCAGACCTCTTCTCCCTCATTCCAAGGGTGACCGACTGGTGTGTCCACGACGTGGACACTGGCGACTGCCCGCCTGTGAGACACCGAGCCTACCGGGTGCCTGACCGGGTCCGCACCTGCATCAAGACCGAGGTACAGAAAATGCTCAACCTAGGGGTCATCGAGCCCTCCGACAGCCCCTGGGCCAGCCCGGTGGTTCTGGTCCCGAAGGCGGCCTCCCCAGGGGTCGCCCCCGAACTAAGATTCTGTGTAGACTATTGGGGGCTCAACGCGGTCACCCGGGCAGACGCTCACCCTATTCCCCGAGCCGACGAGCTCATCGACCGCCTGGGGGCCGCCCAGTTCCTCAGCACTTTCGACCTGACCTGCGGGTACTGGCAGATCGCTCTCACGGAAGGGGCGAAAGAGCGCTCTGCCTTCTCCACGCCAGATGGCCACTACCGCTTCAGGGTCATGCCGTTCGGAATGAAAAACGCCCCAGCCACGTTCCAGCGGTTGGTGAACAAGGTCCTGGCCGGACTCGAGGAGTTCAGCGCAGCGTACCTTGACGACATCGCCGTATTCAGCTCTCAATGGCACGAGCATCTCCAGCACCTCCGACAAGTACTAATGGCCCTGCGCCGAGCAGGCCTGACAGTGAAAGCCAGCAAATGCCAGCTCGGACAAGGCTCCGTGGTCTACCTGGGGCATCAGGTGGGCAGCGGCCAGGTCGCCCCTCTCCAGCCGAAGATCGATGCCATCAAGTCCTGGGAGCCCCCCACCACGCAGACAGAGGTTCGGGCCTTCCTGGGCCTTACGGGGTACTACCGGAGGTTCATTAAAAATTATGGTAGTATCGCAGGGCCCCTCACAGAATTGACCTCCAAGAAGCTTCCGCAGAAGGTGCAGTGGACCCCCCAGTGCCAGCAGGCGTTCGACGCCTTGAAAACCGCCATGTGCACCGCTCCCGTACTCAAGGCCCCCGACTACTCCCAAGAGTTCGTGGTCCAGACCGACGCATCCGAACATGGCATCGGGGCCGTGCTCTCGCAGTTCGACGACAAGGGCATTGATCAGCCCATAGCTTTCATCAGCCGAAGGCTGCTGCCGAGAGAGCAGCGTTGGAGTACTATAGAGCGAGAGGCCTTTGCCGTAGTCTGGGCCCTCAAGAAACTGCGGCCCTACTTGTTCAGAACCCATTTTCGAGTACAGACGGACCACCGGCTCTTGCAATGGCTAATGCGGATGAGGGGGGAGAACCCCAAGCTACTACGATGGTCCATCTCCCTCCAAGGGATGGATTTCACTGTCGAACATCGCCCCGGGACGGATCATGCCAACGCCGACGGCCTGTCCCGGTTCTTCCGCTTCGGCGAGGAGAACCCCCCAGTGGATGGGTAGTTCTCCACGCCTTTCAGCTGGGGGGGACGCGTGTGAGACCGGCCTCACGGCGTGGCCCTCTCCATCATACAGCCAACCTGCAACCACCCTCAAGACACGACATCCCCGACTCCGGCCGCCCCAGCCACCCCCGATCCGCGGGCCGGCCAGAGGCCTGACCAACTCACCACCCTACCACGCATGTCCAACCAAGGAAGCGGGAGCCTCAACACAGACCCAGAGGCGCCAGCCCAGTCACACCTCGGGTCGCCTTCCCCGGGAAGACTCAATCGGCCACCATGCCCCTGGGGAGCAGGCGCCTCCCCTACCGAGCGTCTGGGGTCCCTCCCAGGCCCACCTGAAAAGACCAAAGAAGTGAGCGGCAGGAAATCCCGCCGAACCCCCTCCGTCACCCCAGTCCCCCCTCTGCGAGCACTCCGGACTTCAAAGAACCAGCGGAGTATAACAAGGGGTGCCGGAGAAACAAGGACAGAGAAGAACTGGAACCATCTGAGCCTGCAGACGCTGTCGCGGCTCCTGAACGCTGAAGTCACCTGGGCCTGCTGAGTGACTCGCGGCCTCTTGCTATTGAACCATCTGAGCCCTGCGGACTAGGTCGCGGCTCCCGAACACTGAACCACCTAGGCCTGCTGAGTGACTCGCGGCCCCCAGCTATTTAACCATCTGAGCCCTGCTGACGGAATCGCGGCTCCTGAACTCCGACCACCTGTGCCTGCTGAGAGACTCGCGGCGCTCCCCTTGAGGACGACTCGGGAAGAGATCGCCCAGAGACACGACACCCTCCGGCTCGAGGATTGTGAGCTTCCGCAGGGTATTTCGCAGAGACACTATCTTGAAAGACTGTCCCGCTACCCCCATTCCCCACGACTGACTTGTGGTACGTTGTGCCACTGCTGTACTATTTGCCTTTTGGGTCATAAAGATCCCTTGAAATCATCGATAAAAGAACTTATCGTCCTACAAAGAATACGTGTGGTGTCCCTCTGTTCACAGTGCAGTTCAGGGTGTGCGCGCCTGGTTCGGCTTATTTGGGAGAGGTGGGTCAAAGGGGTGGGCAGGACGTGTATCGAACCCCCTTCCGGCGAACGCCTTTCCAACACCTGCACAATGCCAGACGTGCTCAAAATGCTGCATCCCCAATCATTATGCCAGCGTCTGCAGAGGAGGGGCCCGAAGCAGAGGAGCTCAAGGAAGACGACCACTGTCCAAGGCAGTACGACAAATGTCGCTTGACGAAGCGGACAAATCTCAAGGGATGAAAACTCCAGCCAACTGGAGGCAGTACCTAGAAGACTCATCCACAGATGATGAGGCTGAAGCCTACATGATATCCTTTGCTAGTGATCTAAAACAAAGACGGAGACCACAACCGACGTGCACCATCGAAATTACAGGAACTCCAGTAACAGCTCTAATTGACACAGGAGCGTCCGTAAACATCATGGGCTGCCAGCAGTACAAACAACTGAAGTCGAAGCTGGCACTAGCCCCGTCGAACGTAAAGATCCTGATGTATGGAAGCCAGAAGCCACTACCCCTCAAAGGGAAGATGATGGTGCAAGTCAAGTCGGACACACATGAGGTCACTACGACGTTCCACATCATAGACCGTGAAGCAGACATCCTAGTGAGCAGCCACACGGCAGAAGATCGGGGACTGGTGACTTTTGCCAACGCAGTCAAGACCCTACAGGCCGACGATATACTTGAGCTGTTCCCACAACTCTTCAAAGGCCTTCGATGCATGAAAAGAAACCCAGTGAAGCTACACATTGACAAGGCTGTAAAACCAGTGGCCCTACGACACCGTCGCATACCTTTTCATCTCAGACCACTCGTCGAGCAGGAGCTACAGAACCTAGAGCAGCAGGGAGTGATCGAAAAGGTCACAGGACCAACGTCCTGGGTGTCACCCATGGTTATAGCCGAGAAGCCGAAACAACGAGGGAAAATACGTCTCTGCATCGACATGCACATGCCTAATCAAGTGATAAAGCGGGAGAGACACCTTATCCCAACTGTCGATGACATACTAGCTGATCTCAATGGATCTCGATGGTTTTCCAAACTCGATCTTAATGCGGGGTACCACCAGCTGAAGCTGGCGGAGTAAAGCAGGTATATCACGACCTTCTCAACTCACCTGGGGCTACGCCGCTATAAAAGGCTAAATTTCAGCATATCTTCGGCAGCAGAAATCTTTCAAAACGCAGTCCCGGAAATGCTATCTGGGCTCCAGGGCATCCTCAACGTCAGTGACGATATACTCATTCACTCAGCGACTCTCGAGGAGCACCATCGTCATCTTAGAGCCACTTTGCAATGCTTAGTTGACCATGGCGTGACACTCCACTGGGACAAATGTAAATTCTTCCAAAAGTGCATCGAGTTCTTTGGTTACGTATTCAGCCAAGATGGAGTGCAAGTGGACCCCAGGAAGTTGCAAGCTATTCAGCCGGCACCAGCACCCAGCACAGCATCAGAAGTTCGGAGCTTTTTGGGTATGGCCACATACTGTGAAAGAAGGATGCAGTGTGGCAATGGGGAAAAGAAGAGGAAGAGGCATTCAAATAGGTCAAGATGACCCTACTGAGCAAAACCACCATGGCCTACTTTGACACTACATGACATACAGAAGTAGTAGTGGACGCCAGCCCTGTGGGGTTAGGAGCACTCCTCGCCCAAGAGATAGAGCCAGGTAAGTGTGTTCCCCTAGCCTTCGCAAGTAAAGCGCTCACACCAACCGAAGCTCGTTACTCCCAAATTGAACGAGAGGTGCTAGCTATCAAGTGGGCTTGCAACCATTTTCATCTTTACATTTGCGGACATCCGTTCAAGGTTGTTACTGATAACCAGCCACTACTTCTGTTATTCAGAGGCTCCGCTCCGCATCCAGGATTGAAAGGTGGGCGATACAGCTACAACATTATCAAATGGACATAGAGTACAGACCCGGAGCCAAAAAACCTGCTGACTTCCTGTCTAGGCACTCGTTAGACACACTTCCAGGAGGCACCCGACAAGAACAACGTACCGAAGAATAGGAATGCATGCTGTCTCAATGGGCCTGCCCACAAGCCCTCACGATTGAAGAGATAAAGGAGGAAACAGACAAAGAAGTTGTACTCCAAAATGTACTAGAAGCCATACGCAGGGGGTTATGGGAAGGTTTCCTCCAAGGTATCACCGGATGGATCGAACCAGACTGAATCCGTCTGGGGAAGATGTGGCGAGTACACGACGAACTGAGCACTTTCGACAGTGGTGTCATATTACGTGGCTCACGGATCGTCATCCCGGTAAGCCTCCAGGAACGAGCAACAGTTCTAGCCCACAAAGGCCACCAAGGTACAGTGAGGATGAAGTCACGAATGCGAGAGACGGTGTGGTTCCCTGGCCTAGAGGCAGCTGTGGACCCTGTTGTGAGGAGTTGCCGGGCCTGCCAGCTCACCAGCAACCCAGAAGTACCATCACCGGTAGTAACAGAGGATCCAGCTCCATCCCTGTGGTCGTGGGTAAGCCTAGACTTTGGGAGGTTCCCAGACGGAAGAGTCACAGCTATCCTAGTCGACAGTTACACGAAGTATCCTATTGTAGAGGTCATACCGTCCACATCATTCAACCATCTGCAGCCAGTGCTCGAGAAAGCGTTTGCTATCTTTGGACTGCCTCAAGTCATAAAAACTGACAATGGACCTCTGTTCCAAGGAGGAGAGTTTAAAGAGCTGTTAACGCAACTAGGAATCAAACATCACCGCATCACTCCGCAATGGCCTCAAGCCAATGGTGAAGCCGAACATTTTATGCGAACACTCAATAAAATCCTTCGCATATCAGTAGCCGAACAATCTGACCCTTAAATGGCGCTTCACAGATTTTTGAGAGAATATCGCAGTACCCCACACTGCACTACACAGCGATCGCGTGGGCACTAATGCTAGCCGTTCCCAGGCGAAATACCATTTCAGTAGCTGAGAGCTGGACACCGGAGCCATATAATCCTGTCGAAACACAAATTCGACGAAGAGCCACTAACGACAAAGCAAGCAGCCGGAGAAGAGCACGGCCGTAAGTCATAGCGCCCGGATGCACTTTCCTAGTGCGCCACCGTCGCAGCGGAGGGAAGTTCCGCACACCATATGAGCCCGGATTGTGGACAGTACTGAACCTCAGTGGAACAGCCCTCACCGCTAAGAAAGGAGGAGAGATCATCACCCGGAATATATCCTGGTTTAAACAAGTACAACCGGAGGATATCGGTCTTGAACACCCCAGGAATATGGAGGATAACGAGTGGCCAAGCTGCTGCCTGCCACCACAAGCTGACAGCACTCAAGGCCCAGTGCCTGAAGACGCAACGCCGGCCACTGATGGTGGACAATCCAATGTCATCGAAACACCGCCAGCCGCCAGCACAAGGAGAAGTCAGCGAGATGCCCAATGCCTGTACAGCCAAAGGCCGAATCCTAGGCCGAGCCAGAGGCTGGCAGATTTAGCATGTCGAGTCGTCGTTGACATCCCCGTAGAACACTGATTTGGGATAGGATGTAGCTGTCTAGTTGTTAGTTCATAAGACTACCTCCATTGCCCGGTAGGGCATCCACGCATTGTAACACTCTCTGGCCAGGCGTGGCCAGAGAGGATAAAATAAACGGGCGGAGGTTGCATGGGACTTCCGACCCAGATTACAGCCCACGAGTGTATGTGTGATTATTAAAGTCCCAGCCCAGCAGGCCAAATCAACCAAGGCCGTAGCACACTTCCACAACCTGCATACCCCGCCCTATTCCAGGAGGTGCCTGTACATGGGAGGGCTAGGCAGTTCCTGTTCTGCACTCTAGAACTCTTCATTGCGATTTCTCTTCCTCGTTCCAGTACTTACAATCCACCCTCCCTCCCTGTCTTTCAGTCTCCATTAGTAGCCACGGCAGAAAAGGAAAGCAGGTTGCCCTAGTGGCAGCTGCCACAAATAAATGGTGGTGAGGCAGGAGGGGTAGCGCGGGAAGGCGAGTGCAGGAGGGGAGAAGTAGCACAGGAAGGGGTGTTAGAAATAAAAGATTTTACATTTTGATTAAAACTTAACCTTCAGCTGCCGGCCGCCTTCTGCATCGTGCTTCCTCTCCTCTTTTTCCTGTGTCCCAGCAGCCCGTGGGACAGACTCCCAACCAATTCCGTGGGGCTATGCATAGGAGCCAACGATGTGCCCCAGGCCTTTACATGGGATTATAAAACTGGGGGGTCTCTCCATGGGGCATGGTAGATATAATTAAGGTTGTGGCTTAAAAACACGTAAGCTAAAATTCTGTGCCTAGCGTAGTGTCCTGCCAGACTGGTATTATTTCGCTGCTTCTGTCATTACATTAAGATATATACTACAACAGGTAACATTAAAACCGCAAGCCAGAACTATTGGCTTTTTCAGTGGTTGTCAGTTGCATGCGATAAATAAGCAAAAACTATGGGATTGCGGTATTTAATATTGAAAATGATTTTGTTTAGAAATCATGTGACTGAAATAACTATTTATTACGAGTCTCTTTGAAGTTACCCCAAAGGCAGGGAAGGGTGGTACTGCTGCAGAGTTAATATTGTGTCTTTCACCCTGAGGGTGAGAGCAAAATGGAGAGCCCGACAGGGACCTGTCTCAGCATCTGCTTATTGGTTAAAGCCCTGGGTTGCCCTCTACTTTATGGGACCCTAGGAGCGAGAACAGTGCTTCTGAATTACCTGGCCTTTTGGAAGCTCTGGCCCTGTAGATAAGGTAGTCACTAGTCAATTGGTCTGTCAGCAGGCCCCATGTCGCGAGGGTCCACTCCATCCAATCAAGGATTCTTAGCCAATAGCACTTTGCAGACTGGGAATTGTAGTTTTGATATTTATATTGAATTAGGGGCCTTATAGTTAAAGTATACAAGGGCTGCCATGACATGGCCTAGCTGTGAGCCATGTCATCCATGCATTTTTTCTAAGCAGTAAAATATTAGGGTGACTTGACTTTCCTGTCTAATCCATGTGACGCTTTTAACGCTGAGTAAGAAAATGAGACAATTATTAATAGGCACCAAGGCAGAGGCATGCTCACGGGGAGCAGCCATCGGTAGATTGGAGCTCTGTCAATGCTAATGAAAATCCATTAAATTTAATTAACAATAATAAATAAACACATCTAAATTGCAGTTCCGTTCAAACGACTAATTGAAGAAATTGAAGAAAATTAATAATTAATATGCTTTCCGAAACTTTGTAAAACATTTAATTATATTACTAATAAACATCAAATTGCTTCGCGAGACGTCTTGCGGAGGCTATTAATTCTGTGTCAGAGCTGCCTGATTGCGAGCACATCTTCTGCGCCTCTCAGGGGATTTGCATTTGCCGTGTATTGTTCTCCTCCGGCTTGGGTGTTATTAATAGCCCCACATGGCAGAGCATGCCACCTAAGAATCCAATTATCTATTTTCAACTTTCGCACTCAAAGCATCTCCTACCGGAGAAAAGTCAGCGTGTGCAGCTGTTTTAAACTTTACAACCAAAATCAGGATGCAGTTTTCTCACCCCAGTTGGACATCAGAACAGGACCCCAAGGCACACACAGCATCCAGGTGTCTTATAAATATAGAATTATAGATGGTTAACAGTGAATTACAGGGATGTTTTTCACAGAGGGCGTTCTGAATGATATAAAATAGACAATGGAAGCGAAGCTTGACTTGAGTTGAGTCTATGATGTCACTCAGAACCCTGATGTGAAACACATTTCCGTAATTCACTTTTTACCCATCTCTAATTTTATGTTATATATGGACCCCAAAATTATCTGTCCCTGCTTTCAGCTGCTACGATGAGCCGAGGAGTAATGGGTGAGCCATATATAGCATGTCCACTGTTATGCAACCATGTGCAAAATGTAAAAAAAATAAAAACGTACCTTTCATTGTTGACCTACCCTAATCACCTTCCTTGCCATCCTTCTGCTGCAGATGTGCTTTATGCTTTCATTCAAAGCAGATGCCTTTATGACATAGCAGCAGTGGGTAACAAGTTTTGTTACTACATCATAGCAGAAAGTTATGACATTTGGAAACTGAAATAAACAATAGCAGTTCTCTATGAGAGCCGTGCATAACATATCTATTTCTACAGCATGCAAGCTGTTAGAAATGGGGGTCTCTAGTTGGCAAGGGTTTGCACCTTTTTTCCAAGTAGGGACCCTTCTTCCTGGTCATGGTAAGGGGGATAGACTTCTAAAATAACCTCTGCTCACACTCTTGGTACGAGCTGACAAGCTTCTCTCAGAGGCAGTGTGTACAACATTTGTGAAGGCACACAGGTATACAGAAAAACACTACTTCAGGTGCTAATGAGAACTCCTCCCCCTACTCTGAATGCAGCCCTGGTCTATTCAGCCCAGCCCTGACTCATTCAGGAAAGGCAGGACACATAGCACCCCCTGTGGCTGTCTGAGAGAATGCACCTCCCCAGTCTCTGTCACTCCAAAGCCAGACAGTCAATACACAAACCAGCAGAGGCACACACGATGGCTAAGCAAGAAAATTGGTATTTTCAAACACACAATATAAAAGTCATCTTCACTAAAAGATGCATTTTTATATTCTGAGTTCAGGCATACTAAACTTCAACTTTCTATCTTGTGCCAATGCGTAGTTATATTTATAAGATGTTATAAATAAACCCCCATTCTATCATATGGGACAGATAGCCTTTTAATAGTGAAAAACGAAATTGGCAGTATTTCACTATCAGAACATGCCACACACATCAGGGCTTGTCCTACCTTTGGAAACTCACTCGACAGAGAAGAATTACGCTCATTAAGACTCCTTATACAGGACAAAAGACAGTGACAAAGATATAATTATCCTTCACTATCCAAAACCCAGAGATATTATAAGAGGAAAAGATAACCCTTATTTTAATACTGCCCTCACACACTTTGCAGTGTCATGCTTCATCATAGGGCCGCATCTGACGCCCAGGTGCAGACCAACACATTGGGCGGAGCGCAATTTTTTAGAAATGAAGTTTTAGTGGTGAGGGTACAGAAAGAATGACAAAGTCAACAGAAAACACAGAAAATTTAAACATAAACAGGGAAAAGTATTCCCTAAAGAAGGGACCAAAGAATGCAGACACAAACAATTAAAACTACCTAAGAGGGAACCATCATCATTCTTTATTCGTGTCACCCCTTGGTAGGATTAAAAATTAGAATTCGGGAGAATTAGGGGAGGTAAGGACCCCTAGATCCCTGCTGCGTTAACCAACATGTTTCAGCCAATATTACACGCCCATCTGAGTCGTTCTGGCATTCGTCAGGGTGTTGGTCCCGTTTTTATCTGGTCTATACCCCTATTTGGAGTTTTTACCTTGTATTATCAAGGCAGCCAATATCGCTGCAATCGTGTACTCTGGGTAGTTTCCGAGAGAGAACAAATTTCTGTAAAAGAAGGTAGAACATATGTTTATCGTTCTACTCCCTTACTTCAAACTCCATAAAAATGCATTCTTATCACTTCCTCTAAACTATCATACCAGTTAATATATCATGTCACCCCAATCAGCAGGAAGGTTACACCACCATTTCTTTTCTGTGTCACCGACACCCAAAAGGCACACATTACACCAGTGAGGTAAAAGGAAACTTCTACAATCATAGTTCGCTCAAGTGTACCAAAACGCGAGGTTTCGTATTAAAGAGACACACACCTCTCTTCTTTCAGACCAATACTGAAAAGGTACAGACCACTTGTATGCAAAAACTTACAAGGGTTTATCAGCAATTCTCCAAACCCTGGACCGTTGTGGGACCGTGGTCTTGTTGTCACACTCTATGAATCAAAGAAAAAGAGAAAATGCGGAGAAACAAGACTCCGTTATACCCAATTAATATTCCTTCAGATTAATTACCACAGCATCCATTCGACTGTTGTTCGTATGTTAGGCAGAATTATTATGGTTCACCAACGATAATCCCAAATCTTTGCCACAAATTGATAGCACTCGTGCAGAGTTACGGCTTGCATTCAAACTAAGCTGACCGATCTCTGATGGTAATCCCCATCTGCAAACTTCAAACGGCGTCCAACACATTTGTTATTTACTTACTACTCCAAAGACTCACGCCACTACAACTCCTCACGCCGGTCCACCGTCGATACTGACGGCAACTCATCGCCTTCTATTTAAAGGGTGCTGTTTGATGGGAGGGAATTACAAACAAATCCACATTGTTGGACACTTCCGACATCTCACGTTGCGGGCTCATTAGCCTCATCAAGCAACAGAGAAGAAGGACACCAACAGGCTCTCGATGGGAAAACAAAAACGGCAGACATCTTACAGGAGCTCATTGCATCCCCAATGTTACCAGACAAATATGTGGAAATCATAGTCCTGGGAAGTCAATCTGTCTCCCATTCCTAACAGTGCTGGTAAGCCCAACCTAAATTACAGGTTTTATTTTTCCCTCCCTGTATAGGACTTGTCCTACCTTTCACATACACTGCACCCTGCCCAGAGGGGTACCTTGGGCCTACCTTAGGGCTGACTCATATGTAAGAAAAGGGAAGGTTAGGGCCTGGCAAGTGGGTGCACTTGCCTGGTCGACATAGCAGTACTAAACGGCGCATAGACACTGCAGTGGCAGGTCTGAGTTACATTTACAGGCTGCTCATGTGGGTGGCACAATCAGTGCTGCAGGCCCACTAGCAGCAGTTGATTTACAGGCCCTAGGCCCCCACAACGCACTGTACTAGGGATTTACCAGTAAATCAAATATGTCTATCATGGAATCACACAAATCCATAAACACAATTTACAGGGAGAGCATATGCACTTTAGCACTGATCAGCAGTGGTAAAGTGCCCAGAGTCAGAAAAACAACAAAAACAGGGTCCAAAACAGGAGGCCAAAAAGCAAAACGTCTGGGGATAAGGCCGCTGAAAAAGGCAGGTCTAACACAAGCATAAGGTAGCTATGGTAGAACAACAGTATGCATTGTAAAGCCTTGAGTGGGTCATTATGCCACCTCCCTCTTAACAATGATAATTAATAGCACATCTGCACATATGCTTTATGCCTTGACATGCCCTCATGTGGATTTGTTTTTTAAAGGGACTTAATCAAATCCAAGGTGATGCCTTTAACAACAATAAGCTTCCAGCACATTTCGACCTTTCTCACTTTCCTTTAGGTTCATGGCTATGCATTTGTCCTTTTTCTATTTATGCTTTTTATTTAAAAAGGTCTACGTGTTTATAATTGATCTTGTCACCTCACAGTGGTTTATGGGATTTGAAGATCCCCATCGTTATTTGCACGATTATCCATCCTCCCTATTCTGTGGGCATATATTTCAAAAATGGTCTGGTCCATTCTCCATTTATGGTAGGCAAATTATTTCATAGAGAAGCTGTATTATAATCTCCTCCATATTTTACTCATAGCCATCCAATGAATTGTAGGATATTGAGTTCAGCCATTTCATGGATGCAATATTTTTCTTTTTTATATTAATTCATTATTTTTTTTTACTCTCCACTTGTAGATTCATATCACTGCAAAATTATATTGCTCGTGAGTGGCTTCATTCTGAACTATTTAACACTAGTCCATCTAGTTCAAAGGATGCCCATTCTTTCTAACAAATATTTAGCAGGCTTGCAATGAAGAAATGTGTAGAATTCTCTTCCGATTTTGTTCCACTAAGTGGCCACAAAAACAGGTCCTGGTGTTAATATTCACCCATTAGAATAAAAGAGAATAAAAGAGAATATTAGAAGATTATTCTTAAAGCGCACATTCACCAACTAGGCCTCTCGGTGTTAAACACATTCAGCAGAGAACTTTCATCGGCACTGTACAAAAGGAAAAAAAAAAAGAAATTAAAATATTTATACAAATATGACTAAGAACAGTTATTAGAAAAGTTCCAACCCTGAGAGCAATCTCAGTTTCTCTTCCTGCAAATTCCAGGTGATCTATAGCCAGATTGAGCCTTGTGGCTAAAGATACCAAGAGGCCTTTAAATTACCCTTGGGGACCCCTTCCTGTTTGCTAATGGGTTACCACCAACTTCAAGCTGGTGGTAAAATGCGAATATTTTGTGACCGCATTTCGGTCACTAAACATTCTAACATACCACTGCGAGTTGCTATTAGGAAGGGAGAGCTCTTAGCATGCCACTACCTAACACCGAATCGCTAACCCATTTTGTGGTTCGGTACTAGGTTACCAAATTGCAAAATGGGCCTTTGTACATAGAAAAATGTGTTTTCTGGTTGCATACGCCCATTTGCAGCATGAAAAAAACTGCATACATGTGACCCCTAGTTCCTTACACTGAACTCCTTAAAGATAGCCACATAACTTTATATTAATACATATACCGAATGTTTAGACTGGGACATTGACAAATCTGGTTGTTTTTTTCATAAACATGTACTAGTATTCCAAGGTTGCTGTTTTTTCCAAAGAGGCGCATGTTTCGAAGAACTTTTAGTATGCTTCTAATCACCTTCCCTGCTTTTCGGTAGTTCTGTTAGTCGTTGTAACTTTGCCAATTAAGTGCACCTAATAATATTGTTCCAAATTAAAGAGTTACATAGCACAGACTGAAAAGCCTTCCACAAATGAAAGGACAATTCCTCCTTCATAGTTCATGGCAAGACAGCCCCAATGTGATGCTGTTTCTGCCATTAAGCCATTTCGATCCATCTACATGCTATGTCTTAATATTGACTGTGTTTCCTGAATTTGTATATCTACATTATTGACAGTGTCTGCACTAGGTTTGTGTCACAACAGGAACAACAACCTTCACAAAATGTTTATATTGGATTCAACGGCGGCTTGCACAGATCGGGGGTGGAGCCTCAACAGGGGGTAAGGAATACAAAAATGTACCTCCTCAGCACGTCTCTCCTCTCCCTTCATCGTCGTCTCCGGAACAGAGCACCCAGGAAGCACCCAGGCTCCCATGAGCCATTCACAACGCTGCAATGCAGCGTTGTGATTGGTTTGAGCACCGTAGTTCGGCACTCAGCCAGGGAATGGGGGCCTGGACGTGTTCTCAGGCTGTATTGCAGCCCGGTTGAGAACATGCAAAGTGTGCATGAATGTTTGGCCGGCCCCTGGGACGTGCCCAGCAAGATGGCCGCATAGGACATGCCTCCGCGGTGCTCCTGCTGGATCACAGGAGAATCTAAATCTAAAATCCTGTGGTGCGACATCGCATCGACCCAATAAAGGCCACCCTGGCCAGGAGCTATTAACTGGCACGGGGAATGCTGCTCTGAACTAGTGGAGAAACCAAAGGGCACCGAAAAACGGATGCCGTGGAAACGGGCCTGCCATCTTGCTTGCCGTGGACACCTCCGTGGACGGCGTAGGAGGCGGAGTGCCGGTGACAAGAGACCCCATGGGATGCTGGGGAAGCTTCAACAAGCCTGCACGCGCCTCGGCACGAAGGGAGCAGGCTCTGGAACAACGGCGACCCAAATTAAGACGTGAACAGCGCCGGCCTAGTGGAGAGACAGACCGGACCTCCCTGCGACATCTGGGGTGTAGGGTCCCGCCCGCGACGAGAGGAGGTGAGTCCCTGGCAGAGGCAGGTCCCCCGCCACAGGAGACCAGCACGGATCTGGAGCCGGGCTCAGGCCTGGGTGCGAAGAGTGGGCCAGCAGAGGCCGTGCTGTGCCTGGGATGAGCCGATGGTCGATGGTGTCCTGCTGAAGATCCGAGGCTGGTAAAAAGTGAAAGAGGCCAGCATAGTTATTGTGTGATGAACACTTGGCCCAGAACTTTGCTGACAATGGGAACTCTGGGCCAAGGGGTCGATTGACACATGTGGCCTAGGTGGTGGCTCTCTGAGCTGTTGGTCGAGATTTTGGGTCCGTTCGACACTTGCGGTTGGGAGCGAGACAAACCCCTCCTGGACTTTACCATATACGCTTATGGAGGAGTGGCCTAGCCGGTGGAGCCTGTTTTCACCAAGACCTGGGGGCTCTGGCAGTGGCGCACAGTCAAAGATAGCTGTAGAGGCGAGGAGTGACAAGGACACGGAGTGCCACTCACGCTGTGCGGGCCCCAGAGGTCATTTGGAAGAACCGGGCCCAAGCCAACAAAATCCTTAATTATGCACAGTCCCTACAGCAGGAGACACACCAACATGACCAAAGGGAGAACGGCGAGACCCTTCTCTAATTGACATCCCAGCAGCCCTACAGCATACAAGAGTTGAGATGGTGTCAAGGATTTATGGGGTGGCGATTGATGTCAGTCTTCTTCGGTGTGACCTCTGCAAGGTATCTGACAGAGTCACCACAACTGAAAAACATGTTGAAACACTCCAGATGGATGTGAAATCACTGAAACGGTCATTGCGCTACAAAGGAAAACAATCAAGCTGGACTGGACGATCGGGCCGAGGGCCAGGAGGGACGCTCGAGTAGAAATAATTTACCCTTTGGGGGATTCCCGGAACGAGCAGAGGGACCCTCGGTGGAGTTATTCTTGGAGGACTCAATCACCAAGGTTCCTGCTCCCGGGAGAACATCCAAGTTCTTTAACATTGAAAGGGCCCACAGGGTGTTGGTTCCCCCACCGAAACGTGGAGCTCTGCCGAGGGCCATCATAACCCGGCTCTTTAACTATCGTGACCAGGACATAATCCTGCAGGCTACTCGCAAAAATGACGTCCTACTTTTCTAGGGTCACTTTTCTAGGGTCGCAATATATCCTGACTATATACAACGAGTGCATGATTAGAGGTGCACCTTCCTAATGGTGAAAAGGCGAATGAGAGAAGCCGGGATGAAGTACAGCCTGCTTTTCTCGGCCAAACTCCGGGTCAAACACAAAGGCAAAGCCTTATTTTTCTTTTCAAATGCAAAAAGAACAATTGATGGACAGAATGCAGAACAATGTCATACATTCACCCCAGTACAGAGATCTTGGCCTAAATCCATCCATTTTTGCTCACCATGCCATTCCAGTTTAGACTCAGCCATATGCAAATCGTCTTGACCCTGTGCCCCATGGGAACAGTCCAGCCCGAACTGCCAGGCCAGGTCCTCCCTGGACTGGAAACAAGCATCCTAGGACCGGTTTCGGGCTTTCAGCCAGGATAGCTTGACTCCAGTGGCATGGAGAGCACGGGACCCACGTCTGGGCATACCCGTCCCACTCGGGGAGACAAATGCAAAAAGAACAATTGATGGACAGAATGCAGAACAATTTCATACATTCACCCCAGCAAAGAGATCTGGGCCTAAATCCATAATTTTTTTGCTCACCATGCCATTCCAGTTTTTTATTTTCAGTAGTAGAAGCCTCAGAGTGAATGGATGCGATAGGAGGAAGCGGCGACCATTGTAAATTACAAAACAATTTGAGGATGAGAACGGATTCGACGGACTGCACAACAAGACAGCGGCGACTGTCTGGAGGGAAAAGACAAAAGGACATTGGCGGCTCTGGAAGGGTCCTGGTGTGCGCTGATGGCACATTGCAGGTGGCAAAGGGACTATTGGACACAGATATGACATCTTCGGTCATTGTGCCTGATACAAATGTTTCCTGAGCTCAAGGTACATGGAGAAGGTACGGGTTCGCTAGCCAACATAACCAGATAAGTGAAACAGGGGGGGAGGGTCATTCAGAAGATCTATTGCTGAATTGTTTTTTTTGTGGGGAACAGATATTTGTATTCCTTGTGATGGAGGAGGCCCACATTCCTCAGGAGAGACTGGGGCTTGATAGGGGGGCTGGAAGCTCTACCCTCACAACCTGTCAAGCGCCTAGTCAATTGCAATGCACTTCTTTACTGGGACATGGCCACTGCTTATCGGATGATTTAGTAACAAGTAACGTACAGTTGGGGGTTGAGTTACAGTGGATAAATATCTTGACTGAGAAATTTGGAGGGTGGTTTGGGCGGGAGAGGGGGATGCTCGCTCTCTACAATGTGGGGAGGGACAGACCTGTTTCATTGCCAGTGGGTGGGGGGGGAGAGTTGGAGGCACCATTCAGTTTTGTTTGCTATTTGTTGGTTCTGGGTAGGTTCAAGGGATCCATGTTTTGGATGTAGCATGTGGACACACGACCAGTCTCGAGATGAGATGGATATATGGGGAATCAAGTACAAGAACAATCACAAATGGCCATGGCTTCCTCCATGATGTAAATGCTTACCTGGCATATATGGGGTATGGCAATGCTTGAAAAACAAAGGAAGGTGTATGCCTACTTAAGGTGATATAAAATCTCTGTAGCGGGCCTTCAGGAAAAACATATTTGGGGTGACACAATACCTTACATAAGACATAGGTGGAGAGGGCTACTGCATGCCACTTCCTACTCAGGATTTGCCCGGGGGGGGGTCTCATCTGGGTGGCCCCTTTCCAACATATGCAGCATGTGATTGTTCCTGAAGGGCACTACTATTTTATGGCAGGCTCGATGGTCAGGAGATCTGTTTTATCAATGTGTATGCTCCTAATACAGATGCCCTAGCTTTTCTCCCGAGGTGATGGCAGCAGCGGCTCCTTATGTGGCGGGGGTGCCATACTGCGGGGGGACGTTAACTGTGTGTTGGATGGGAAAAACACCAAACCCACATTACTGGAGCCCTGGAGGATGCCCTGAAAGGGTTGGGAAAGGGTTGGGACTGTTGGATGTGCGGAGACTGAGGCACCCAGACAGTAGGGTCTTCTTCTGTCATACCCCTGCAACAGGTACATTTAGCAGGCTAAACCAATTTTTGTCACTGAAGATCTGGACCCCAGGGTAGGTGAAGTTTTGTATCTTCCTAGAAACATCTCAGATCATTCCCCCATGATGTTATCCATTAGGCAACGGGAGGTGCAGGTCTGCGATCCCGACATGGAGACTCCAAACACAAGCACTCACTGAGCCACCCTTTGTTGCCAAGGTGGGAGAGGAACTTTGTAAATATTTCAAAACAAATTGGGGTTCGGTGTCCTTAAGAGCAATAGAGTGGGAGGCTATGAAGGTAGTGATAAGAGGGATCTGCATTAATATGACCTACGGAGTCCACCAGCAGCTTTAAAGGGACATTAGTGCCGGTAGGGAAACTAGCAGAGATAGAAAAGTTGCTCCTGATGGCCCCTGGCGCCTGGGCGAGTGGCGAGAGGTCCGAGAGCAGCTATTGACGGCATTATACAGACCAGAAAAGTTTCATTATACCGCATATCGCCAACTTCTGCATGTCAAAGTGGACCAATCCGGGATCTTGCTTGCCAGGTTGATCAAGGGGGAATCATCTGATTCCCCATAATGCAGATGCAGTCTAGGGTAGGAAACACGGTATATAGTCAACAACAAATCCTAGATATTCTGTCCTACCATATAGCTGGGGTGTACGCAGGGCGCCCCCTACTGGCTTCGGAAATGATGAATGGTTTCATGGCCGCCCTGAATTTGCCCCACCTTGAGGGAGAGGCTAGTCAGTTGTTAGACGAGGTAATATCCAAAGAAGCTATACACACCCTGAAGCAGTCCAAAAGCCCCGGGAGTGATGGTTTACCATCAGAATTTTAAAAAACATTTGCACCTATTCTGGTAGACCCCCTGCTGGAAGTCTAAAATGAAGCATTTCAGAAACAAACACTGCCAACCTCCATGAGGGAAGCGCTGGTAGTCATGATACCTAAGACAGACAGAGAACACCAACCGCCGGGCTCGTACAGACCAATATCCCTCCTGAATATAGATGTGAAAATCCTGAGTGGGATCCTGGCAACCACATTACAGCCACATATGCACCAATTAATTCATTCTGACCAAGCAGGCTTCATCCCTAAACATAGTGCTGACCATAATCTTCGAAGGCTACCCCATATATGGCACTCCCCCTCCCTAGACCAGGACGATTATGCCCTGGCGTTATTGGATATTGAACAGGTGTTTGATTCAGTAGGCTGGGCTTCCATTTAGGAGGTTTTACGCACAATGGGGATGGGGGTACAATTATTTAAATGGATACAGCTACTTTCCTCCGCCCCTTATGCTAGGATACGTATGGGGGCTGGTCTTGAGGGCTTTCACGTTACAATGCGGTACCAGACAGGGCTTCCCGTTATTGCCACTCCTTTTTGCAACAGCGATGGAGCCATTGGTGGCAGCACTGAGGAGGGAGTTGGCTGCACTGGGGATCCCACTGGGTAGGACCAACCACGTGGTGTCCATGTATGTGGATGAGATGCTTGTGTACCTCCGACAGCCTGTTGAAGCGGTCCCGATATTATCGGATGTTCTACAAAGGTTCAGGAGGGTCTCCGGGTTACAGATAAATCCAGGGAAATAGAAACTGATCCCGATGGGGTGGTTGGCTCCACAATCAGGCGAGACACTCCTGGACGTGGGGATTACATGGGCTGGGACTGAGCCCAGATATCTGGGGATTAAGCTGGCTAAATCGGCTCAGCAATATCTAGCACTGAATATAGGGGAAGTAATCGAGGGCTTACAAAGCTCAGTGCACTTCTGGCAGGGACTGCCTCTATCCCTCATGGGAAGACTAGCCATAATAAAAATGATCATTCTCCCGCACTGTCTCTATGCAATGCAACATTCCCTTTACAGAATACCCGGACACCTTTTTATAACTCTAGACAGGCTACTGGTAGAATTGTTATGGGGTGCTAAACGCAAGAGGGTCAGTTTAGATACATTACAGAGAACATAGCAGGCTGGAGGGTTGGAGGTTACCTGCCTGGAGTTGTATTATATGGCATCGCAGCTTCAACATGCTGTGCGCTGGCTTGACAAAGCCAGGAACTGGGAGAAGAGCCTGCTTGAGGGAACCTTTGGAGACCTATCGCTACCGGAACTATTGATGATAGGGAGAAGGGTACCCCAGACATGCCCCTACATAATATGTCACGTCACAGAAATATGGGAGTTTATGGTCAGAGGGTGTTGCAGCCAACTCTGTACACCCCAGACATGGCCCTGTGGGTTGTACAATGCCCCGTACACCCCAGACATGCCCCTGTGGGTTGTACAACCAATCGCCCAAATCTCGGCCCCCATGTCTGTATGTAGATGGCAGGATGGGGATGCCTAATGATGGTAGACTTGTATGATAATAAACAATATATATCACGAGAAAAGGCGGTGGATACCTTCGATCTAGGTACTGGGCAATTTCTACAATATGAGAAATTACCTCAGGTGGCCAAGGAGCTATTGCCTTTGTTTTTCAAGGAACTCCCCATAGCGAATGTGCTACAGGTCATGTTGTATATGGCCCAAGTACGGAGATTTATATCTCACCTATATAGGGCAATACAGGAGGACAAAATGGTCCAGACACTCCCTGTACAGGAAAGGTGGGCGGTGATAGTGGAAGAACCCATAACATCCAAGGACTGGATTAAAATTCATGAGGGGGTAAAGCAGGTGAGCTCGAACAGATGGTTTAAATTGACAAAATATATAATTTTGTTCATCAAATATATCTCACACCCAAAAGACTGAACAGGATGTATCCGGACCGCTCGGGCGGTGTCCCAGATGTGGAGCCGAGGAAGCGGATTTCATACACATATCCTGGGCATGCCCAATCATGGGTCCTTATTGGACAGAGGTTTTGTCTAGGCTGAGGGAAGCGACAGGGTGGGTGATAGCCAGGGAGATACGTACTGTCCTGCTTGGTTTACTGCCCAGGCCTAAAAACAAGAAGCTCAGTAGGGGGTTTGTGCTCTTGGGTCTTGTGTTGGCGAAATGAAGGATAGCCATTTAGTGGCTAAGCCGTGACCCACCAAAGGTGATGGGGTGAGTGTGGGATGTAAATGAATACAGCAGAGATGGTCCGAATGCAGTGGACCAGACGTGATGAAAAAGTTGAAGATGACCTACAGGCTTGGAGGGCAATGCTGGGGATACTGCAGAGACCGGGAGGCTGCAAGATAATAGGTTAACACCTACATAGGGGAGGAAGATATATGATTCCTGACAGGAAAGACGAAATATAGGGATAGATAACAAGGAGTGCTGCACACGGACATGGGGAAGGGGCATGGGCAGGGAAGGGGGACAGTTTTGTTCAACTCCAGGTTCTTGTTATACAAATTACATCAGCAAAAACAGTGTGGTATAGTAAGGGAAGGTGTTAGACCTGGCACCATTGGCGTGGGTCACCCTTCCATTTTTGTCTGTGCCTCAATGTATTTTTGTGCTGGTGTTAGCTGCTCAGGGCCCTGTGACACTGCCATCCAGTGCCACAGGGCAAGTGCTCCCTATGGGAAAATGTATTACGTGAATTGACTTCCATGTTTGTCTTATTTGGTTTACTATCAGTCCCTAGTAGAGTGCACCAGGGATGCCAAGGGCTTGTATATCCAAATGCTGCTAGTGGGCTTGCAGCACTGGTTATGCCACCCACAGAAGCAGCCTGGTAAAATGTGTCTAAGGTCTGCCACTGCAGAACCTGCATGCAGTCTGGTACTGTCATGCTGACTGGGCAAGTGTCCCCACTTGCCAGTCCCTAAACCTTCCCTTACCTTCATGTTAGTCACCCATATGGTATGCCCTAGGGCAGGGTGCATTGTAAGGATAAGGTTGGACATGCCCTGAGGTGTGTGGCATGTCCTAATAGTGAATTACAGCCATTTTCGTTTTTCACTATTGCAAGGCTACCTGCTCTCCATAGGCCAGAATGGGCTGCTAGATTATAACACTCTATAATCCTAGCAGGCTCAGGAAGCATGGTAGAAATTCATGTTTGTATGCCTGAACTCGGAATAATAAAATACATCTTTTAGCAAAGGTAATTTTAATATCCTGGGTTTGCAAATGCTACTTTTAGAAAGTTAGCCTTTGCATGCCTAACCATATCAGTCCGCCTCTGGAGGGGAGGGCTATCTTCTTTGTGTGTAGCTTGAGTGACAGGGCTGGGAAGTTCCAGGAGACAGGCTGGGGCTACCAGGTGGTGAATAGGGAGATTACACCAGGATGGGTGGGAGGAGTGCACCTTGACTCTGAATAGGGCAGTGCTCTGCCACCACAATGCTGGCTCCACCCCCTGGGGAGCGTCTGATGTCTCTGCCCTGTCTGCTGAAAGAAGAAGCCAGAGTCCCAACAACAAAGTGCTCCTCACTGAAAAGAACTGGACTGGGATTATGCAAAGGCCCCCCTGGCCTGTAAAGACAAAAGAAACTTGGTATAAATGTAGGAGCCCTGCTCCTAAGAAATCAGATCCTGATTGAACCACAAAGGAACTCTGCCTGACCAGAAGGACCTGGAAGAAGCTGAAGGAGGAGTAACTTTCCCTGACCTGGGGGATTGGCCTGCAGTTGGTGCCTTGCTGAGAAAGGAGAGGAAAAGACTGAAAGAGACTTTGCACTTTGTTTTTCAACTATCTCCAAGGGCTTGGAGGAAGAGCTTGCCCCCTGAACTGAGTCCCAGGACCATTGGACTCATCTGCCTTACAAAACTTAGTTGCCTGGACAATTCTTGCTTGTTTCCCGCTGGATTTGGCCCCAGTACGCCTCGTACCCCATCCGCCGCGAAGCCGTGTCTTTGCCGCCCGGCACCGTGCGTCTACGCTGATCCAAAAGCGTTAGTACGCGCCGTATCCCTCCCGGCCGCATCGCACCTAACCTTCTCCGCCGATTCGAGACGTACAACCCTGGCTGCCGAATCCTGTACGCCGGACTCAAGCTTCGCTGTCCCGCAGGTACGGTCCGTACGCTGCTAACGTACTGCACCGTGCCGTACTCAGAGCCGAGAAGCCGCATCACGCTGATCCTCCCCGTACGCTGTAAGGCGCCGAGAAGTGTCGCCGCCTATCCGCACCGAAGATACGGCTCAAACGCCGAACGCCACGGACTCTGCAAGCTGATCCGGGCCATCCGCACGTATCTCTGAAGGTCCCGTACCAACGCCGCGTCCCGACCAGCATCTGAATACGCTGCCGAACTACAACCCGGACCCATCAACTTGCCCCGCACTGTCCGTCGCGGACTCCACGAACTTAAGGTACTTTGTTCTGTTCGCACCGCAGCGTGGGCGTCACGGACCCCGGAGTCCACACCGATTATTTGACTCGTACTTTCCTTGTTTTTAATGCGGACGAGTCGCACACCCAGGTACGAACCGTACAAAACCTGAAAAGAAGCAGAATTGACTAAAAGAAGCCTATTTTTGTATTTTAAGCCTTTTTACAAGAACATTGGACTTTAAAATAATACTGTGGTCATTTTATTCGTTATTCTGGTCTTGTGCTAAGCCTTATATAAAGAAACCTATTTTTGATATAACCTTGACTGGTGTCCATTTGTGGTGTTTCATTGTATTACTGTATGTGTTAACAAATGCTTAACCTATGACACCCTGAGAATAGTCTTGACTGCTTGCGCCACACTACCTAAAGGGTGAGCAGGGGTTATTTGAAAGGGTGATCCCCTTACTCTGACTTAGAATTGAGAGTCCCTGCTTGTCGCACGTGCATACCTGTGCCAACTAGAGATTCCCAGTTCTAACAGAAGGAATAAAGGGAAGCCACGAAATGCAATATTTTACTAATATAAGGCAGTTGATACTGTATGTATATATCCTGTGTGATATAAGGTTTGTTATTCTGGGACCTACCTCTTTTGACTAAACGTCCTTCCTTGGATGTACAGTTTTATAATATGTTGAAACGACTGTAATGTATATTTTGTTTCTGATGTCAATAAAGATATAAAAAAAAAGGAAGAATGTTTGGTCGGCCCCAGACGGTCGGCCAAACATTTATGCACACTTTAGGCAGTGCAAAACACTCCCCCCTCCCCTGCTCTGTCAGCAGAGCAGCCCCGCCCCATTCCGTCTGCAAAGCTGCCGTAACAAGGAAAATATAAAATGATAATAACTTAGAGTTATAATCATTTTATTTTTCCTTTAGTGACACTGCATAAAAGCAGTGGGGTGATGCTCCTCCGCCTTAGAAGAGGAGCTGCCATTGATTAGATTTCATTTCCAGAGTAAAACTTGTTTTGCACCTGACAGGAATGCAATTTGCATGTCTTTGTTGTCATGAGGGTGTTCCATGAGTGGTACAGGGGCATTCCCACGCATCCACCAGTTGTTTTTCCTGCAAAGCCCAATCTGCAAGCAATAGTAGACAGGATTTTGTGCCAAAAAATAAGGCCTCTTTGAAGCTGGCATTACAAATAAAAAATGGGTTTATTTCCCAGTTTTCCACTTTGCACGTGTGCTGCACTGTAAAGTGCCTTTCCAAAGTGGGAAACGTTTTAAAGTTTGTCTAAGCATATTATTTTGTACTAGAAGGGCACTCTTCCAGTACCAAATTTATGCTAGACATGACGCAGGCACCTTTGCACTTTGGTGCAAACATGTGTGCGTGATGCTAGGCAGCCTAATTTTGTGGCAGCACTAGGGAGAGAGCAGAACTTAGCAGATAGGGTTCTTTGCTTCTCTCTCCCATTCATGCAATGCAGTACAGCAACCTTGGCTGTTGTGTTGCATTGTGTGGCATCTTTGCATATCTGGGCCAGAGTATCTTTATAGATGGCGATTCACCAAAATGTCAGGGGTAGCAGAAGTGACTTCATACACACTGTGACATTAATGGCATCACAAGAAGTGACATCTTATGACCTATGACCATAAATCTTTCCAGGAGGTGAAGTCATATGACCTCAACCCTGTTGACATCATAATAATTAACATCGCTGAAGTTCCATAGTAGCTACATGAATAATACGGTGACAAAACATAGGTAAATATCTATTCTATATACTACCTATATTATGGTACTGACCTGATAAGCTAGGGAAACATTATCCACTTCTCCTTGCATTATATGCAACATTATGTATACGTGTTAAGAGGATATAGTGCTACAAAGCACAAAACAGCACTTGGAAATTCAATTATTTGTGCCAAAAACTGTCATCATTTAAAAGTCCCCCTTGTGTACATTGCAATGAGAAATACATTAATAAATAATGAGGCGAGGAAAAAATATATAAAAAAATAAAATGTATGGAAGAGGGTTTAGTAGTAGAGCGACTCCACATTGGTATAAGGACAACATTTGCTAAAAGGGATATTGCATGACAATGGAAATTGCCTGACTCTCATCCTACTGCTGAATGGCAGAAAGCACAGGACATCTGTGCAAACACTGAGGTGTCCATCTATAAAACTTTAGACCCCCCACATAAATAACTTAATATTTGGTGATGTGTCGGACTACTATGGTTTATTGGACATTTACAGTGATGTAATGAAGCGCCCTGCTCCTGTTGAGGATATTGTGATTGCACTGTATATTTTAAGCCTGTGTAATATTTTCAAAAAGTTTATTTGAAAAAGAAACGGGCTATGTCTATATGTATCACCTAATATAGACTATAAGGAAATGCCTATTTTTGAATGTTCATCCCCATATTTTTCTGGGCTGATGCTGCTGGTCTTTCGACTCTGAAAGTGCACTGAGGCCTGCTAACCATACCTCAGTCCCAGTGTTCTATCCCATTACAAAGTGTACGTCGAATTGACCACCCCCAATTTGGCAGAGGCTGATTTACTTAAAAGTCCCTACTATATGGTACCCAGGGCATGTAAGGCAGAGTATTCACGCCGAGCTGCTGCACTGATTGCGACATCCTGTGTGTGACAAAGTACAAAATGGTTACCAGCCTACCACTGCAGAGTGGAAGAGCAGTTGTAACCCTGCTAGTTTGACTTTGCCTTTCAAAACAATGGCAAAGCTCCCACTTCCCTTAACAATGTATGTAAATCTTCCTTAAGGAAGGCCTGTCGAGCCCTAAGGCAGTGAGCTCTATATTAAATAGTAGGGCATGTATTATATATAAATGTCCTTACAGCAACATTTCCAAATTGTTGTTTTGCTGAGGGAGAGTCAGTAGCCCTACTGGCTGACACAGAGTTACTGACTGACCACCCAGCCCAGCTAACTTCTGAATGTTAACACTGAGATGAGTACTGCAAGGTATCAAATTAATTGTGGCATTAAATCCGACTTGATGCCCAAGTAAAATTAAATGTCACTATTATAGAAAGGCAACTTTAAGAGAGTTGCCACTCTGTGACCCAGTTTGTCCAGTGGTCTCAGACAGTCACTAACCTCCTGACACTTTTCTGTTCTCCTGGGGAGTAGTGTAACTGACTCCCAGGCTTAAGAACAATAGCAGCCTGCTACAGGGCAAGGTGTTACCCTCCCCTTTGCAGGAAGCCACTCAGTTATCGCTATTAGGCAGGGACGCCCTTAACACACCCCTTCCTAACACCGAATCGTTAACACATATTGCGATTCGGTTATAGGTCACCAAATTGCAAAATGGGCCTTTGATCATAGAAAAATGCTATTTTCCGGTTGCAAACGGTAGTTTGCCGCATGAAAAAAAGAACTACGTACATGTGAACCCAAGTTCCTTACACTGAACTCCTTAAAGATAGCCACATAACTATATATTAATGCCTTTACTGAAAGTTGAGACTGGGACATTGACAAATTTGAATGATTTTTTTATGAGCATGTACTAGTATTCCTAGGTTGCTGTTTTTGTCCAAAGAAGCACACATTGTTGAAACATTCTTAGTATGCTTCCAATCACCTTCCCTCCTTGTCTGTAGTCACTTAGCATTGTTTTGAATTAAAGGGTTACTCAGCACATATGGAAAAACCTTCCACAAATGAAGGGAATATTCTCCTTCATAGTTCATGCCAGGAAAAGGAGAACTTCAAAGAGTAAGCCGCCTTTAGTGGGCATATGGGCGTTCACACTCCTGAGGGGCTGCCCTTTGTTCAGGTAGACAAGCTGGCAGTGAGAACACAGATGCAAGTCCAGTGGCCAAACCGGTTTTCCCGTTAGTGTGTAGCCCACATGTATCCACACCTCTACGTGAACTACCAAGCTCCTAACATCCAAGGCAGGGTTCAGACATCTTGAGAGTGGGCAGAACAGTACACTCTGGGCATGCTAGATGTCACACATAACCGGAAAGTTGGTCACCAAGAGCGAGGGGACCTGGTAGTCCATTGGCTAGGTAGTGATCTCATCATCCCCCATGGCACTTTTTCCGGACATAAATGTGGCAACCCAGGCACCCTGAACCACGGATCACTCTAGAACTGGAGAAAGGGCTGAAGAAGGACTGTCCTGCTGACACCTGGACTTGGCAAAGAAAGACTGCAGTGTCTGCTGGACTGCACCTGCAGCAACTTAGGCTGCCGAAGAGAGGACTGTGCCTGTGGATCGTGGTTCAGGGAAAAATTGTTCCCAAGACCAAAGAAATGATCTCAAGGGTCAGTTGGCTGACCCTCTGGAAGTAGTACCAGGGCCAACAAAGCTGAAGCATTTGAAGTCGGCATGTCGGTAGCCACTTTGTAAGAATCACCACTGACTGCTGCTGGGCACCCCAAAAAACCGATGGTCAACAGCCAAAAGGTGAACCTAAATCATCTGAGTCCTGAATGGTCACCCAAGAGGAACACCAGCCTCCACCAAAGGACATTGCTGTGACCGCTGTTAACAGAGACTGGTAGCGTAGCTGTAGCTGGCATTCTATTTTCTCAAAGATGACTTTGAGAGACCCTGACCTCAGTGCCCAAATGTCACCACAGATGACCCATAGACCACGGAATAACCACAAATGCACCCCTGTCGACCATGTAGCACCCACAGCATCCTTGAGCACCTTCCACATCCTACATCTGCAACATCGGGACCACTCCATTAAAGTCTACAACGGTCGTGTTGTAAAGTTTGGGACTGGACTGGAAAACATTTTTGTGGAAAGGTCACTGTCCAAATACTCCTTATTGTCCCCCCAGACCTTCTCCCTGCTGCAGTTGGTCACCCAAGGCGGGTCGGAGCGATCAACTCAACTCTTACAATTTTTTTTAAAGTTTACAAACTTTACATTTACTAATGCTTGTTTGCAGTTAAACTGAGATTTAAGCTTTCTTCAAAAATCTGTATCCCCGGAACCCTCTGGTGGATTTTGCTCATCATCAAAACTAAAAATTCATAAAAATTATATTTTCATAAATTGGTGTTGGAGATCTTTTGTGTTGTGTGGCTTTCTTATTTCACCTTACACTAGTTCCTTTGATTAAGCCTTGCTGCTCAGAGACATAGCTACGCAGGGTTGTCCTTAAGGTTTTACAGATGAGCCTGACTGGACCCACGGCAGTTTTTGCAAGTGTATTACATGGTAAGGATGCACAGCCATACCACATAATACACCCAAACACTCACATAGATGGTATATTGAATATGAACTGTTATTTGTTATTGTTAATACATTTTGGTTTATGATCAGTTGCAAGGCACTATCACTAGTGCGGAACAAAGAGGTGAATGTTTTATGCAAACATAAACTTGTTCATGTATTCACAATAATGAAACATGTGAGCAGCTTGCTTAAAAATTGACTATGTGTTAGATTTTTTTTTTTGCATTTAATTGGAAGTGTGTTAATTGCATTGCTGGATTTATCTATTTTACAAAAGCTAAAGCATAATGACCCAGAGTCAGTGGAAGCTACAGAAAGTAAACAATGCTCATCAAGGCACACTTTTTCTCTTCTTTCATTGCTGTAGAAGCTGATGATGTTTGAAAGTGGCAGGGTGTAATATTTGAATATTAGTGTACAAGCAAAGTGAATATGCCCAGAACTCTTCTACAGAGGACTATGGGGTGTTCTCACCCCCCTGAAGAATATATTAAACAAATTGAGGTCAAATAGTGCATTTTGAAGCACAGTTTTCATATAAATTTGCTGAAAAGCCACAAGGACTGAAAGGGCATACATTAAATGTTCATGGTCTATCCTGATGTGCCAAGCCAATGTAATATGACGTTCATAAGGAGTTGACCCCATCTTTTTCAAAATGTAAGACAGCTGTCAGCATAGGTAAAAAAATTACCTCCTTTGTGCCAAAACCTACAATTTGTTATTGGGTGCCACAGTGTGTCAATGAGTGCCGCCTCAGACCAACAATTAATGACTTTAGGGCAATGCAATAATTTTGCAGGAAGCACCATCCACATTTCATTGGTGACCCTTTTGTCAAAATTTAACACTAGAATGTCAGAGCCAGCATTTAGTCATGGCTGCACCCCCTCCCAGACGCAATGGTTATCCTCCCTTATGCCAAGAATTACCACCAGTGCACCACAATCAGCATTTTACCATGGATGTCTCATAAGCTTTACATGTAGTCTGCCAGTGCCAGTATTGTGTCACAGGTGTTTGTCATGCTAAACATTGCATCCAATATACTATTCCCAACATTTTGTTATGTGTGCTTCTATATGCCAAGAATTACCTTTGAAATGCCAGGGCCGATAACACTCTCACAAGACCACATTCACACTCACTTACAATAATTCACTCACACTCATTCTGATTTTATTCATTCACCCTCAGTTGCACTCATACATGCTCACTCACTTGCACTTACTCTCATACTCATTTATTCTTATTCAGTCCCATTTATTCTTAGTCACTGTAACTCATTCATTTGCACTCATTCACTCTCACCATTACTCATTCACTCTCATTCACTTTCACTGAGTCACTTATTATCACTCAGCTATACTCATCCACTGACATTCCCTGTAACTTACACTCCCTTATACTCTTCGACACACCCTCACACTCCTGATTATTTTGTTTAACTCAGGCCCAGATTTATTAGCATTTTGCATCAGAGTTGTGTCACTTTTTTGACGTAGCCCTGACTCATAATGTATTCCGGGATTTCCTAAGCCACGCAAAGCATGATGCGTGGCTTTGTATGGGATTGAGATGCCTTGAATTACCTTGTGTCTGGGAGGCGTTCCATGGGTGAAGCATGGGTGTTCCCATGCATGCACCCATGGATTGTGATGCAAACCCAGTTTTACTAAAGTGTGTAACACCTAATCGTGGGCATACCCGAGGTGGGAAGTACATGGAGAAATATCTTTAATTCTCCTCATTCTGCAGCACACACACAAAGAGGAAGCCCTTCCTTCCTGTACAAAACTATTTTAATCACAATCCAGGCACCCTTCCGTTGTGGCGCATGGGTACCTGTGCTGGTGCTAAGGTGCCACCAGTGCACCAGCAGAATGAGAGAGCAGGAGTGCACCATATCTTTGTAAAAATGCCACATTTCTACTCTCTCCCTTTCACACAATGCAGCACAGGCCCCATGGACTTATTCATACTCACTAACCCTCAATCCTTCCTATTCTCCTTCATTCTCACTCACACACACAGATGCCAACCTATGCAGGAAGACATGCTTGTGTATGTGCACACTCTCACACTCAAAAACACTATCATTTGCAATCATACAAACAAATACCATACATTTAAAAGCACTTTTTTTCTTTATCTATTCTAGCTCTTTGTGCTCCATTTTTATTACACTAATAGTGAATAATAGACTTACTGTTGACTATTAGTGTAATACACAATGAACAGAAAACATGAGTAGAGCTCTCCAGCAGGCACGCAACGCCCATTGAGATTAAAGGGTTTCAGCATCCAACCCCCCCCCCCACCGTCATGTGTGGTAGCCTGGGCTGAGACAGCTTCCCGGGCACATACACAGCCGCACCCGAGTACTTCACAGGTCTTTAAGAGACAATTTGGGGAAAAACCTTTACAACGCAAATTTTACAACGCACTACCATTACAACGAAACTGTTACAACGCAAGTGGATTTACAACGCATGCCCTTACAACGCAAGTCTTTACATCGACTTGCGCTAGATGGCGTGCTAACATTACAAATAGTGTAGTTTACTATCCCAACACCTTCCCTACTGTTAAGTGGACTGGAGTTGGAATAGTAAATTACACTTTTCTAATGTTAGCACGCCATCTAGCGCAAGTCGATGTAAAGACTTCCGTTGTAATGGCATGCGTTGTAAATCCACTTGCGTTGTAACAGTTTCGTTGTAACAGCACGCGTTGTAACAGCACGCGTTGTAACGTCATACATCCGACAATTTGCTTGTCAATGAGTCTTTGTTGTTTTGTCACCCCTTCTTAGAGCCCCTGCATCTCCACTCTGTCTATCGCTGGAAGAATTAGCCCCCCCCCCCCCAAACTTTTTTCCTAGCCGCCCCCGAAATTTGGCTCCAGTTGCACCTCTGATGACTAGTCATCCTTTTGCCCTAGGCACTCATTTGCTACCTGTGAGGCGACGGGTCGCAAAGACTGTGCCAGGGGTTTAACCCCTTCCCCGCTCATGACGGAACCGTTCCGTCATGAGCCACGGTTGCCGTGTGCTCATGACGGAACGGTTCCGTCATGACACTCCCGTTGGCGGCCGCTCCGCCTACGCGGCGCTGTTTCCCCGCCTGTGCGAGGGGACAACGCAAATGGGCGGAGTCATGACGGAACTGTTCCGTCATGAGCACAGCTCAACTGTGGCTCATGACGGAACGGCTCCGTCATGAGCACAGGCCCACCGCGCTGCCCCCCTGCCCCCCCCAGCGCTGCAGCGGAATGTCCGCAGCAGCGAAGGGGTTAAAGGGGCAAGCCTAGGTTCATATCTGCAGCAATCTGCAACCCCTAAATGTTATCAATGAATCCTGTCTAGTTAAGTTTTATAATTTGCTAATTGACCCTCCAAGAAAACCTGAGATGGCTACTTGTACAGATAATATATACATTTATGGGGCCTAATGAAGAATGTTTATTTTTTATCAAATATAAATTAAATCTGTACTGTACACTCCAATATGTAATTGACATGAAATAGGACCTGTTATATTTATTCAGTAAGTAGAAGAGGCTTAGATATGCGTGTGATATGAACGAGTTTAGATAGTTTGTGTTCTTATGGAGAGCTCTGCTGGATTGTGGGTATGTTTTGACTATGACATTCGGAAACAGCTAAATCTTTCTCTTGACCAGACCTTAAAGAAAAGCTTGCTTTGAATGGGCCTATCTGCTGAGATAGTTGTTCTTTTGCTGGACTTAAGAAAACTTATATATGAATTTAACTAGCTCTTGTTAAAATAGCTCAGAATATTCAAAAATATTACAAACGCCATCTCAGTGACCAGCTCTCGCAATTGGGTGCTTTCAAATGCTTTTTAAATTGAATATTGAAAATATTGCAGATGGTGGAAGAAATTAAAAATTCTAAAACTTAGGGGCATATTCACAAGGAAATATCGCCGAGTTAATGGCACTTTATCACAGCCAAAGTTGCGATAAATTTATCGTCCCATTCACAAGCTGGTGTTACCAGCCCACAGCACCAGTTTACCCGCGATAGAAGCCGCAAAAAACATCGCCACGGATGGCCCCCGCAACTATTGCTAATGAGATGCAGAGTAGGCGTTCCTGTGCCAAAAGCCGCGACAACACAACTAGACAACATTCGCAACGACCAGACTGAACTGCGATAAGAACACAGAACCGGAGATAAGGCGCTTTAGCAGCAGGAAAATAACACCTGCTCTGACCTGGACGCCCCCTTTTTGCAAAGCCCCCTTTTTGCAAAGCCTGGGATACGCAGTTCCTCTAACGTGCCACATCAAGAATTAGTATTAGATTCTGTTTTGTGAAATACTTAATTGTCTTGTGATATTCCTAAACGTGACCAGGCTCGTCTGAACGGTGATTTATAACCGTTCCCGCTGTAAAGTATATTAATGTCTGTTTTACTGTCTCTCATATCATCCCCCTTTCACTCACTTACTCTTCAGCACTCTTGCTTTATGCACGTTCCCTCTGGAGCAACCATGTGCCAAATATCATAGAACCTATGAGATTGTGTAAATAAATGTATGGTGATTCAAGAATTGGATGTTGCTATTTTTTCATGTTATAATGTTGTATTGAATACCATGAGCTATTCTAAATAATTTCTGCTCAATTAGCTCAAATTTTTGAATGATTTAACTGAATAGGATCATTGCGTTGTGTCAATAATTGGTCTGGGACCACTGTTTTCTGTACTGAGTCCACACCCAGGTCCTTGACTTTTGGGTTAACCCCATTTTTGTAATGGCTGACCTGGTGCTAAGTCAGACCACAGCCTGCACCACAAAAGGGAGCACAGCCCACAGCCACATCAGAAGGGCAACAGATGCCATGGAACCACTGGTCATGTGGCCCGGACACCCAAGAGGGCCACAGCACTCACCGCCACCACCCCAGGACCCCAAACCCCACCCAGAACCCCCCCAGACCACCACAGAGGCAGCGCAGACAAAGACAGTGGACCCCCAGGAAACGCACCAGCCTCACAGACCCAACACCTGACAATGTCACTGCCCACTACAGGCCCAAAAGGACAACCATCCTAGGCATCCTGACCAACAACGCCCAACAGGCCGATGGCTCAAACACAACGGACAACCAACATCCCACCCCACACAAAGCTGCTAGCTGTGCTGCACCTGTCGGCCCCTGGTACCTCCCAACCAACACCCGCCACAGTCGGAGGAGTCACACAGCCAGCCACATCCAAGTCCCTCACACCTGACCTGGACAACACCATCAGCCTGTCATCCCAGTCCCTATACGTCCAACACAATGCGCAGGAGCCGCTGGACACCAAGCAAGGACCATACGCCATAGTTGGATGCACGCACGTGTCGGGGGCAATCCACAGCACACATGTCATACCTGTGCCCCCTGCCAACACAGCACACAATCACGGCAACAGAAAGCACACGTCTCACAGCAATGTGCAGACAACAACCAAACACCCTGGAACCTCCACCAATCTCGCCTCCAAATACCCAGTCACAGTGCACGATTCCTCCAACCTCCGACAGTCCATCAGCAACCAGCATCCCCAGGATGGCACCAAGGGATATGCACAGCCCCTTGGCAAGTTCAAAATGAACCTCAACTCTACCACCATACAACTCACAACTCTGGCAATTCAAACGTCACAAAATCAAACCCAACATGCCAAACAACATGCCCACCCACCAGACACGACAGAACAACTCACAATGGTAACCTGGGCAAGCCCTGCACATGAGCCATCAACAGCATGGCACCTCAGCCACATACTAGCCGAATGTGGGGAGAGGTTGCAACCAGGCATGTGTGAAGGAGGCAGGAGAACCATGATTGGGAAAGCACACAATGCCAAGAGTGGCGGAGATGTGCTTGACAGACCACAGTATGCAGAACACACCCATATCAATTGCGACACACACCACTGGTGTATGGAGTGTGGTGTACAGTGGACGCAATCATGTCCCCCCGGCCAGTGCGGGAGTTCGCACAAATGTTGCCTGTTATGTCCCCCCAGTAAGCGTGAGTGGAGTGGGATTGCCCGGCATATGCCTGGCCAGCGTACAGGTGCGAATAAACAGCACTTAGCCCTGGGCGTGGTCCACTTCTCGATAGCCCAACGTCTCTGCCAGGGTGGTGCCTCTCACCATGCCACGAGGCCAACGCCATCCTCGTGAGGGGAGTTGCCTGCGATCCTGTGCGCCTGCCGTACCCCGGCCCGCTGGACCCCAAAACCGCCAGGCCAGCCCCTGCGCAGCCAGGCCACATTGATCACCTGTCAACTTCTGGCATGTGTCAAGGAGGGTCCACCACGTGCCGGTTCATGCTCCAAGCACCAGTTCCGTGACTTCTGCAGCCTCCGCAGACCATCGCTGGCCCTCGACGCTGGCCCATATTACTCCTTCCACAATCACATACTAGACCGGCATCCTCTTCGGCCCAGTTGGTCCCATATGTGAAACTGTGTCCTGAGTCCTGATTGGCCGTTACCCCAAAGCCTGGGCTGCGGCCACAGCACCATACCCCCTGATCAGTGAGGCATAGTTCCATATGGGCATTTTGCGACACGTGGTTCCACTAATCCTGTTCAACGCCAGCCGGCCACACGTGGTGCCACTAACCATTTTCAACGCCAGCCGGCCACACGTGGATGAGGGACCAGGACTACCCTGTGGACCAGTAGGTCCCACATCCAGTACCTAGTCGCAAATCACGAATGACAGAGTCCACACCAGTGGTTGCACAGAGAGGAGAAAGAGGAGGATGGGGCTCAGTCCGGACGAAACACGGTTCACAGTCACGTAGGTGACGAACACTATCAACAACTGACCTGGTGCCATCAACCCTGTTCATCGCAAGTCCGCCTCACGTGGTATCACTGAACCTGAACTACGCAGGCCAGTCATCCAACCCATGCTGGCGACACTCGGTGAATGGCCCATGCCGACCGCTACTTCAGGCCTACACTGCGGTCCATTAAGTCACGCAATGTGAAACTGTGTTTTGGGTAAGATGTGGAGGAATCCACACCATTGGACATGCCTCATCGCATGCGGCATCCCCTAACTGCACTGGTGCCACTAACTGAGTCATGGGCACCATCTGTATGGACCCTGGTGGCGTCAGAGCCCATGGCCTGGTGGTTTTCTGCATCTTCTTCTGGCTGGACCGGACTTGGTGTCCGACATTCATCTCCACAATAGTGATTGTATCAGCGTGGGTCTGACCTCTGCATCCTGCCCCGGGTGTACACCCTCCACTGTCCCTAGAGACACTCCATGACAAGGCCCCTTGTCATCCCGTGGACCTGCTCGGCACCTGTGACCCTGCACCAGTGCACCACAAGTCAGTGGCCCGTGGTGGCAGGCCCGTGCAAGACGTTGTGCATCCAGGCCACTAACTCTGTGCAGCACAAATCATGGGGCCTTTATGGTTGTATGTCTGTGTCCTTTACGATGTACACTGTTGTCGATTTTTGACTGCACCAGACAGCCCTTGCCGGCTGGTGTACACACACCCCACACACATCCAACACAGGTGTCACTCGGTAAGCGTGCCTGCTAATAAATGTGGCCGTGCGCACGTGCCCGTAGCCATTCACAACATCTGAGCAAGTGTGCCTGTGTGTTCATTGTGTCAGCTTGATGTGCACAGGCCCTACAACATCACAGTGTGCTGTCTTCTGCAGATGTTGCCATGCCTCCTCAGCGTTGGCAGTGACCCTGGACTTGTAGCCCGGCACCTGCCCCCTGGCATGCACAGTCTGCATGTGTTGGTTCGGCAGGGGGGGCAGGGCGTGGTCCGGATGTGGCCCAGTGCAGGAAGTGCAGTAAGTGTGTCTCTGTATTGGGGTGTTGACGCCACCAGGGATATAGTACACAATGTTGCAATGTGGCATGTACCTGGAGGGTGGGCCCACAGGTACGGGACATGTAAGAGCACTAGGACGCTTGGTGTCTTGGCACATGCATGCCAGGTGTGATGTGTATCAGTTTTGCGGATGCATGAGTCTGTTGCCTGTCCTCATTTGCTGAGTGGTCCGAGCCAGCCATGGGCTGGACACCTATGTCCACCCTGTCCGGACCATTGGCCTATACCCAAGTGGGTGCAGACCTTCGAAGGCCAGCATCAGGGTGTTGTTGGCATGGCGCTGGACATGCGCGGCCAGGCATTAGAATGGTGTCCTTTAGGAGTGCCTGTGAGGCAACTGTGCAGCGCACACAAGTGTGGGTGCCTGTGGCAGGGCGGATCAGCTGTGTAGCAACGTGACACACAGCGAGTCCGCTCATGTGCATCGTACTGGGTATATCATCCATGATTCCCAGGGTCGCAGACGTCCCACAACACCCACGACCGGCCTCTGTATGTCTCCTGTATGCATGCAGCTGGCGAAGTTAACATAGGGATGAAAGGTCCTTTGTCTGTACTATCAGGTGGTAGCACATCTGCAGCTCAGAGCAGGAACTTGCATGTGCCCAGCACCCCCTGACAGGTACAATGGCATTTGCTTTTGAATCCCACACTACGCACTGCCCGGCGTGAGACCAACGTGTACACATCCCACACGCAGTGGTTCTTGGTCATAGTTGGTGTGCATGATATAGCCTTCGCACGTACTCCCCCCCCTTACCCAAGGCCTGCACCCATTAAACACAGACACTGCTCATTGCACCAAGCTGTGCCATTTCATCCTCCGGACTGTCTCAGGGCAAGCCAGTGCCGCTTCAAGCAGAGCCACTGACGCAATGTCAGACCATCCCAGACACATGGTCTACTCCAGTCACGTGGAGCTGTACCGTGCATGTCTGCTGCCTGTACTGGGGGCACTGCCATTGGCTTGTGCTGCAGATCAGTTACCGGTTGAGCTTCCACCCTGCGCACGTCACCTGCGTGCAGCCTGTGTTGCATTGTCGCTCATGCATATTCAAGTGGTCAATGGATGTCTGCCTCTCCAACGTGACGGTGGCTGACCTGGATTTCAACGTGTGTGTGCGCTCCCTGTTGGACCATGACCAGGAGTGTCACCAGGATGACCGCTTATGGCATGCATGGATGTTTGGCATGCAGGCTGGAAACTGGACCTGGGAGATTGCACAAATCTTTGTGTGCAGTGAGCGCATTGAGCCACTACCCGATTGGGCTTTGGTGCACATTGGGTCCACTGGTTGGAGTCAGTACCTCTGTCCTGGTCAGTTGATGGATTACGTCGACGACGTGTCAGATGTGGTGGCCGACGATTGCTCATTGGAGATGTTGGCCTACGCAGCTACACTCGCGTTCTTGGACGAGTGACAAGGTACCTGCAGCCACAACTGGATATGAGCCATTGATCTTGTCACGACACATGGTTGCATGTTGTGGATATGGTGACAAGTCCAGAGACGACAGTGGACATGGCTACATTGGCCAGAACTAATGTTCCAGGCACGGACAACCAACGTGGGTTGGCATTGACTTGCGTTGGTGAGGGACTCCCCCGAGATGGACATGGGCCCTTTCCTACGTCCCTCATTCAGACATGCTGCTGCATTGGTCTGCATGTCGTGGCACATATCTTGGCCATGCTGACTCGCACTTGATAAAGTTTCCGCACTTTCACTTGTCTCTAACTATGTTGTGTCTTGATTGGCATGCCAATGTGTGTCACGAACTCTCTGGCTCCCTGCCATCCGTGCATTGCTACCCCATCAGGACTGTGTGTTTGTACATTTACATTATCATGTCCCTGTTTCGTGCTTTTCCAAATGTGAATGGCCGTTTACCGGCCACAGGCAGGTGCACTTTTGTCCTGTGTTTGGTTGTGCACAAGTTGGTGTTTGTACCACATTGTGTTGGATGTTGGGGTGCTCTGCTTCCCATGTGTGTGTGCTGCATTGTGTATGAGATGTCCCATCAGCTCTGATTTGGCTCACCTTTCTCCCTTTCACGCGGTGTTATGTTCACGTCTGTGCCTGTTCAGTGGTGTGACAATGCCGGGTTTGTGTGACTTGTGCACCTGGTTGGTGTTGTTGCTCGTGGGCATGGTTTGTCAGCTGTTGTGCTGTGCTTAGTTGTGCATGTGTGCCATTGTGCCCATCTCCCCATCCCCCATTCCTTGCTGGTTCCTCTCCCTGTTGCTGTTGTGTTTGTTGTTTGATGCAGTTTCCGGTCCCCGAGTCCTGCCACCATCTCTAGACTGATGTGGTGGACGTAATTTCCTCCATGTCATCCAGCTCCTGGTGTGGCGCTGGACTCCCAACTCCGGTGTGCATTTCTGCCTTCTTGTTGTTAGCGTGTTTCTGGTTGTTTTTGCCTTTCGCATCATTGCTGGAGTTCTGGTTTTGTGCCATTGCCCCCCTCCGCTCTCAGGCTGCATTCATCTTATCCAAGTTGGCCTGCCATGTACAATGTTTTGTTGCCAATGGGTTTGGTGGGGTTGTCTGCTGGTTCGGGTTGCCTCCATTGTGGTTGGTTGTTGTTTTCTGTTTTGTCTGTCTTACTTTTTTAGGCTTTTGTAGTGCTTATTCCCGCCTGCCGTGTGTTTTGCGGTCCTGGCGATGTTTATCCCTGCTTTCCTCATTGCGGATGGGCTCATCGCATGTTTTCTGGTGTTGTGGTTTGTGATTTTATTTCCGTCGGGGTGGTTGTATCGCAGACATTGGCCGCGTTTTTAGAGGACTATCACATGGTACCGCTTAGATGTGAATTCCACGTTGACACAGGTTTTTTTCCCATGATGGGCTGTGATGTTGAGAGTTGCATTAAGCTACTCTTGCGGTAGTTATCACACGTTCTTGTGAATATGCCCCTTAGTTCCTGGAGCGTTTATGACTAAACGTTGACATTGGCCGGGCGAACTGTTACACTTTTATTAATGGGTTCTCTGACAAAATTTCGAAGGTCAGAAATTCGACCTACAAAAATATCGCAACACTAATATCGATGTCAAGAATATCGACATCCTATCTACAACATGGTAAGTGCAAAAATATCGAAAATAAAATATAGATGTCAAAAATATCGTTTTTAAAAATATCGTTTTTTTTTTAGTGATAAAAAATATGTAAAATAAACATAATAATACTTATAAATAAAATAAACATAATTAAATATATTTCACAATGTTATAAATTAATAATTAATAAATATAATTTAATAAAACATTAATTAAACATAGACATATAATATATAATATATATACTTACTTAATAATGTTTTAATAATTTTTTTAATAAATTATAAATTATTTAAAAATGTTAACAATTGCAAAAACATTACACACATAAAACAATAACATAAATAAAAATTAAATAATTATGTATAACAAATTAAAAAAATTGCATTTAATTTTAATATTGTTAAAATTAATTATATACTAAATTAGCTAAAATAATAAAAAAAATATTAAATAGCAGAGACAATAAAACTACTACTCCAGCTCCAAAAAAAACAACAGAAAGGAAAGTGTTGGATAGCGTAAGGGTAAAAATTACTATTCCCACTCCAGAGAGTGGAACAGTAGGGAAAGTGTTGGATAGCGTAGGGGTAAAAATTACTATTCCAACTCCAGAGAGAGCAACAGTAGGGAAAGTTTTGGATAGCGTAGGGGTAAAAATTACTATTCCAACTCCAGAGAGTGCAACAGCAGGGAAAGTGTTGGATAGCGTAGGGGTAAAAATTACTATTCCAACTCCAAAGAGTGCAACAGCAGGGAAAGTGTTGGATTGCGTAGGGGTAAAAATTACTATTCTAACTCCAGAGAGTGCAACAGTAGGGAAAGTGTTGGATAGCGTAGGGGTAACAATTACTATTCCAACTCCCGAGAGTGCAACAGTAAGGAAAGTGTTGGATAGCGTAGGGGTAAAAATTACTATTCCAACTACAAAGAGTGCAACAGTAGGGAAAGTGTTGGATAGCGTAGGGGTAAAAATTATTATTCCAACTCCAGAGAGTGCAACAGCAGGGAAAGTGTTGGATAGCGTAGGGGTAAAAATTACTATTCCAACTCCAGAGAATGCAACAGTAGGGAAAGTGTTGGATAGCGTAGGGGTAAAAATTACTATTCCAACTTCAGAGAGTGCAACAGCAGGGAAAGTGTTGGATAGCGTAGGGGTAAAAATTACTATTCCAAATCCAGAGAGTGCAACAGTAGGGAAAGTGTTGGATAGCGTAGGGGTAAAAATTACTATTCCAACTCCAGAGAGTGCAACAGCAGGGAAAGTGTTGGATAGCGTAGGGGTAAAAATTACTATTCCAACTCCAGAGAGTGCAACAGCAGGGAAAGGTTTGGATAGCGTAGGGGTAAAAATTACTATTCCAAATCCAGAGAGTGCAACAGTAGGGAAAGTGTTGGATAGCGTAGGGGTAAAAATTACTATTCCAACTCCAGAGAGTGCAACAGCAGGGAAAGTGTTGGATAGCGTAGGGGTAAAAATTACTATTCTAACTCCAGAGAGTGCAACAGTAGGGCAAGTGTTGGATAGCTTAGAAGTTAAAAATATCATACTTATAAATAAAATAATTCTTTAAAATAATTAATAATTTAATTATTAAATAACTCAAAATTACTTACAAATACCAATAGATATTTATTAAAAACATTACTACCAATAAATAATTAATTATCAATAAATTATTAACAAATACCAATAAATAATAATTAATAAATATTAATTACCAATTAAAAAATATTGAACAGTTACATATTTTTTATACACAAATTAGTAATTATTATACATTATTTAGCAATTATTAATTACTTATTAGTATATTAATTAGAAATATCAATAAATAATATTTAAACATGTTTAATTACCAATTGATTATTAATCAACAATAAATTATTTTTCATAACCAAATTCTTATAATTTAAAATATTTATCAATTAATAATTAATCTCCAATTAATTAATTATCAATACCCAACAACAAATTTAATAATTACTTAATTAGATTTCAATTACTTTCAACACTATTCCCCTATAAACACACAAAACACTCAAATAATAAAATAATACAGTTAACATAATTATCAATTAATCAATTAATAAAAACTAATTACCAATTAATAATAATTAATTACCAATTAATACTTAATTAACAATAATATAATTATCAATACCAATAAAAATAAATAAAAATATTACTTAATTACAATTAAATTACTTCCCACCCTATTCCCCTATAAACCCACAACCCGCTACAGAATTTAAACGCAAAAATTATTTTTAATTATTTTATAATTCCTAATAATTTATAATTAATTTCATATAATTAAATTACTTCCCACCCTGTTCCCCTATAAACCCACAACCCGCTACAGAATTTAAACGCTAAAATTATTTAAAATTAATTTATAATTCCCAATAATGTATAATTAAATTCATATAATTAAATTACTTCCCACCCTATTCCCCTATAAACCCACAACCCGCTACAGTACTAAAACACAAAATTAACTTAAAAAAAACATTATTAACATATAAAAATTGTATACATATATTTTTAAACCAGTAGAACACTTAACAAAAAATAATTAACACATAGTAATATTATAAATATAGATATTAGTGACATGTATATTAGTAACATCGATATATTTCATATTGATATTACTAATTTCGATATTACTAACATCGATATAAATGAAATCGATATTACTTACCTTAGGGTCGATATTCTGTCCATAGATATTCTTGACATCGATATTCTGTCCCTTCGATATTCTAAACTCGATATTATTGTAGGTCGACATTAAAGTTTCGATATTTAGACTGCTCACCTTATTAATGAATGTATAGTAACCTCACCTGCGTTTGTAGATTACCATGAAAAGGAAGAGACATTCTCAGGTTCCTTGGACTTCAAAAGAGTTATTTTCTTTTCATAACATCACATGTGCAGATAAACACAAAAGCATGTGGCAGGATTGAGCAATGTCTATTTCGCAACAAAGGTAGAAATAGTATCAAACGACTAGATGAGAGATGGAATACCTATTTTCAGCAAATACTGATGCCCAGCATACACAGATTATGCAAGGCAGATTTCTTGCCAATCTTACCACAATATAACAAACTCATGGGAAGACAGACTCATGTATATATTATTCAAGCTATATAATGAGAGATTTAAATGGAAATAACTCAAAGCATTCAAGAGGAGGATTAGGAGAACCATCGTCAAGCAGCCTGACCACACCTCCCCAGAAGATCAATTGTTCCTATGCCAACAACCCCGGGTGAGGCGAAAGTGCCAGGTCACCTTTAGGCAAGCCTAACCCTCCAGCCAACCCCAAACTCATATTTAAGTCCTCAATTGTAGTTTATATAGCAATATAGGGTGTCTATTGTGCATACTCATAAATTCTGGTTAATCTTCGCCACAGGGTGTGGGATGCTACCAACGAGGTTGCCCTCCCCCACCAAAGCCTCAATCGACCAACTGAATTGGCATCCAAAATGGTTTCTATAAACAGGTCATTTCCTACCTCAGATAAACATTTCATGTTCTGCAAACATTTATTGCATTAGAATAGTAACAGGCCATGCTTAATGGTGGAGACAGAGGAGTTTTTCAATAGAGTGGTTCAGTTTTCTAACTGAACGGGCCAGGACTTTATCACTAACTTCAGGTCTCTAACATGCTCTGGAGGTTATCTCAGAATATTTAATTGTTGCATGGGCTAGTCTGCTCCTTACTTTACAGAGCACATATAGTACAGAATCTAAAACTCCTCAACTCGCCGAGGACAACATGTTGTTAATCCATATGTGGATGATTAAGATATCTGGCTCAGGTACAGACCTTTATTCAATAGATAATTAAAACAAGGGGAGTGCCTGGCACACCCTCATTCTGCTGACACTCAACCAGTGGTGTTCTGTGCCCCTGGTATGTATCTTATTAATCCACTTTCAGCTCAAGGATCCCTTGCAGCGAGACTCTCCATCTTTTCTGTAGAGCAATCAAGAGAGCACAGGCATGCTGAAGGTACAGTGAAGCAGAGAGCCCAGATACCCTAAATTACTCTAAAATAAATCCCCCCTCTTTTTGTGCCCTTATGCTAAGTGAGGTCACACATAGTGCTCAAAACAGTTAGACATCCAACGCCACACAGCCTAGGTATGATCAGGACATATACCCAGGATGGCCGCATAGGTTGCTACTCTACTCCTGTATGATGGGATGAAAAAACATTTGTGGATACTCTCTAGCGGTTTAATGTCCTTTGGCATGCTTTCATGAAATGGAACTTGGGGGCATATTATCAAGCACGGCGTTAAAATTATCGCCGCTTAGGCGGCAGAAAACTGCCGCTAAAGCGGCGATAATGGGCTAGATAATATGCCGCAGAGAATTCCAAGAGAAGCCCATGTTGACACCAGAACATGGGCTTCTATGGGAATTCTCTGCGGCATATTATCAAGCCCATTTTCGCCGCTTTAGCGGCAGTTTTCTGCCGCTAAAGCGGCGATCATTTTAACGCCGTTTCTTGATAATATGCCCCAACGTGAGGGATAGCCCTTCTTGATGAACAAATAGCAATAGCCCTTCTTCATGAGCTTGGCAAGGAATTCACTTGCCAGGTCTAGAGAACAACACTGAATACCATGTGTGGTTAACAGGTGCATACACATCCCCTTACCCTCCCTATCACTCTTAAATGTTAGAATCTTTACAGGCAAAGTGTGCTCTTGTAAGATGACATCTGTGAACTTGATTCTCTGGGAGGTGTTATGTGCTGCCAATGCCACTAGCTCAGAGATCCTGAATGCTACAAATAAAGCCAGTGCATATACCAGCTTCAAAAAGAAGACATCATAATTTCATCTGCAAATTAAGTGTAATTCTCCTAACACGCTATCTAGCCTAGCTGCAACTTTAGGGTACCTAGTACCAGGGGTAACTTGGGGAGAGTATTTCCTGGCTTTGCATAGCTTTTAGTATCAGGAAAGATTTAGTGGGATTAGGGAGTTCCTTCACTCATAATAGATGCATTAATAGTGAAACAGTGACTCCGTTTTCAATCCTTTTCTTAGATCACCCCAGAGGGAAGACACCACAAAAATGTCTTATTCCAATTACTTTTTTTTACCTCCAAGAGTATGTGCCCTGTCAAGAACACTGGGGAGGATAAAGTTGGTAAGCTACTGCCTAACAAAATAGGACTGGTCAAAGGCGCTGGGGTTCCAGTGATGAAGCCAATTTCCGCCCCATCTCCCTTTTGCCATTTTTGGCTAAAGTGCTCGAGCGCCACGTCACTCGCGCCCTGAGTTCCTTTGTGGAGAAGCACGGAGCCCTTGCCTCCCGCCAAGCTGGCTTCCGCCCCGCACACTCTACGGAGTCCGTTGTTATGTCGGTTCTAGACACCCTCAGGGAGGGCATGGATACCAATCAGCACCAGGCCCTTGTGCTCCTCGATCTCTCAGCCGCCTTTGATACAGTGGATCATAACATTCTACTTTCCCGTATCGGGGCGGCGGGGATCGGGGGGACTGCCCTGGTCTGGCTATCCTCCTTCCTGAGCAACCGCACCCAGGCTGTCCGCCTGGGTGAATTCACAGCGGACACCCGGAAAGTTCAGTGCGGGGTCCCCCAAGGTTCCTCTCTCTCTCCCCTTCTGTTTAATTTGTATATTGCCCCTTTAATTTTTTCTCTTCAACAGATGGAGGTCACCGTTTTCAATTATGCGGATGACCTCCAGCTGGTCTTTAATCTCTCTTCTCCCTCTGCTGTCCTTAACTTCCAAACTGTCATGCTTCACATCAGGGACTGGATGAACCACAACCACCTGAAACTCAACCCTGATAAAACCGAGTTGGTGCTGACGGGCGGTTCATCCAGCCCCTGGTCCCCTCTTTTCTGGCCCCCCGCCCTTGGTCCCTCTCCTGCTCCCTCTTCCTCAGTTAAAACTTTAGGCATAAAACTTAATTCTCAACTCACCCTTCACTCCCAGGTCAGCTCTGTGGTATCCTCTTCTTTCCTCTCTCTGCGCACTATACGCAGGGTGTCCCGCTTCTTCACTTTTTCTGCCCTCAAACTCATTATCTTGGCCATGGTGATGTCCCGCCTGGACTATGGGAACGCCCTGTATGCCGGTATCCCCGCATACAGTTTGCGTCGCCTACAACAGATACAAAACCAGGCGGCTCGCCTGGTCTTCAATCTCCCTAAATTTCACCATTCCACCCCACTTCTGAATTCACTACATTGGCTCCCCGTGCGAGCTAGAATTCAATTCAAGCTCGCATCCATTACCTTTTTGGCCCGATCGGGCTTGGCGCCAGCCTTCATTTCTTCTGAAATTGCCTCTTATATCCCCACCAGGACTTTACGTTCCTCCTCCCAGTTCCTCCTCACCATCCCACGCTTCCGGAGAAAGAAGTGGGGAGGATCTAAATTTGCTATCCTTGCCCCTACCCTCTGGAATTCCCTTCCCCTTGAACTTCGTTCCATCACCCTCTATTCACAGTTCCGCAAATGCCTTAAAACCCACTTATTCGCTAAATCTCTTGTATAAACACTCCCCCTTCCCTCCTTGTTTTTTAACCTCAGTTTCCCGTCAGCCATAGCGCCAAGAAACCGCAGGTATACGTGCGCTCTATAAATACTTTCAAACTCAAACTCAAACTCAAAGGAGCCACAGAAGCTGAGCTCAGAGAAGCATGTCAAATGGATGATGAGGGCTGAAGGCCGGGTCCCTCTAGGACACTTGATGCCTTGTTCTGACTTGCAGCCCCAAGGCTTCCCAGAGCCTAACTGGTCTGGTGGGAATCTATCACAGAACCTTGAATTCCTGCCTGTCGAGGAATGAGAACCCTTCATTGCCTAATCTCCAATACCTGTGCTGCTTGGCTTGTCACTGTGCTTGCTGTGTATATCCGCCCAAGCCCCCCCAACTCTGAAAGTTTTGAGCTGTGTTTGGGACTGCCCTGATGCTCAAGGGAAGAGCCTGACAATTCCTGAAATTTCTTAATTAACAGTTGGGGACACAACTCCTGAGGCCTGTTGGTGTGTGCTCTTGGGCTGTACAACCTGAGGGCCAAATGATCGAGACCCTCGACGCTTACTTGGAGCTAACATGCGTTGCTGGCCTACGGGCCAATGTCAGCATTGGCTGTCAAGAATATATGAGGTTACAACGCATGCAATTACAACACATGCTTTTTCAACGCAGCCTTTACATCGCAACTACCATTACATCGCATGATTTTACAACGCATGCCATTACAACAAATTTTTTAAAACTACCATTACAATGCATTCCATTACAACACATACCATTACAACGCATAATACTTTTAGGGCAAAAGTACTGTAAACGTTGGACAATATAGGGGTAAAAATTACTATACCCACTCCAGTGAGTGCAACAGTAGGATAAGTGTTGGATAGTGTAGGGGTAAAAACAACTTTTCCCATGTACCCCAAAACCCATACCCACCCTAATACTAATGAAATCTCCATTACTTAACTTATAATGCGCTGTAATGGCATGCGTTGTAATGGTATGCGTTGTAATGGCATGCATTGAAGTGACATGCGTTGTAATGGCATGTATTGTAATGGTATGCGATGTAAAGGCAGTTGCGTTGTAATAGTTGCGTAGTAAAGGTAGGTCGTTGTAATGACTGCGTTGTAATGGATGTTCCCCACTGTCAAAATACCTGCCCCCCTCCAAATGTTACGAAATCAGATATGGGACAGAGCTGTCTATAAGAACTCATTTATTTATGTCACTTGTATATGCCATGTATATAGCTCACCACCGACTTCACTTTGTCACTTCATTTCACCTAATTTCACAAGAGTCACCTTCTATTTTTCGCCAATATGAAATTGTGCTTGTGACAGCCAAATTTAATTCCTTTTTGAATAAGAAAAGAGCAAAACTTTGTTTACTCAACTCATGTTTTCTGGTGTGTTCTTATCATACATATGTTCTCTCAAATTTCATTTGTTGAAAGCGATTTAAAATTAATGTGTGGTATTGTATTGATTACCCAGAGCATAGCAATTGCACCACCCAACAGAACCAATTGTTTACTATATTCCCAACCAAATGTTAGCATTCACTGTTGTGACTGGCCCATGACAGCTAGCTTTACTGGTGCTACTACATTGTTCCCGGTGCAAAGCAAAGGCTCACGCACATCGCAGCAGAGAGCTTGCAGGTTATTTTTTTATCTCTTAAAGTACTTCTATGAGCTGGGCTGGGCTCAGGGGACGGTTTGGAAACTCTTTGCAGTACCCAATGTATGCCATGGGCTTGCACAGATTCCAGCAGCTTCTTATCCATCTGGATTTGGTCGTCCTTGTCAGTGATGTTGGGTTGAGGGGTGTTGATGATCTTCTTGGATGTATATGCAGACATCTGGGGGCATACTAAAACATATGGAAAAATACTGTGAGTGAAAGACATGCACAAGTTAGAGATCAACAAGGTCACAATGCCATAAGGTCTGCATCTTGGCAGTATAAAGGCTTACATCGGTATGGGGTGAAAACAATTAGAATACACAGCGATTCTTGCTGGGCATGCCTCCTCCCATAATTCACTCTTTACCGCTGAGACAGTTGAAACAGAATGTTACCTTGCATGCTTATCTTGGCCCAGGCGACCTCTCAAGTGCAGAACAGAAGAGGTAATACAACGTGAACAGGAAAATCTAGTGCACAGGAATGTGGAAAGGGTCACATTTTAGGATACAAAGACACTTAAAATAGAAAAATTCTCCCATTTGAATAAGATGCCTTGCAGCGGAAAACCACTGGTTACAGAAGCTAAATAAGGGAGCAGGTGTTCTCCATTACGTGCTAATACCACCATTCTACTCAGCCCCTCCTTGTTAGGAATGGGGTTTCTAGTTGTCAGAGTACACACCATGTGCAAGCAGGAAACACCACTTTAGTCAGGGTAAGCTAGATACTCACAAAAAAATAACCTGCACTCACCCTCTGGTTGCTTGACACAGGCTTTTCTAAAGAGGTAGTGTGTCAAGTATTTGTGCAACACATACACAACACAGAAACACAATGAAAACACCACAAAAATACTCTACACAGGGTTAGAAAAATAGATTATAATATTATGAGTAAATTAGGACTAAAACGACAAACATCCAATAAGTAGAACTGGAGTTATGAATTGTTAAAGAATAATCAAATGTAGTGCTTAGAACCAAATAGCGCTTTTTGTTTTGGGTTACTTGAGGTCACACTGGACCATGATGGAGGGCAGGCTGGCTACAGGACTCATGCAGGTCCCGCTGAAAAAGTATCTTGGATGGAGAAAGCGTTGATATCAAAGACTCGATGCATTTGTTCCGATCCGCACAGGCAATGAGGGCTGTTTTCAATCATTTAAATGTAGATTTAGTAGCTGGCCCTTTGGGGCCAAGGCGTAAAGGAATAATGCTCTCCTTGGCAAATTGGTGAGTTTACACACGTGGTAGCCTTTCTTTGTGACTAAAAAGCGAAAAGAACAGAATGCTATTTAAAGATGCATCAGCATGGCTCATGTTTTTCTTTCCTCTCTATCTGCAGGCCTATTCATTGCCAAAGCGGAGATGACCTTCTAAGCCCCAACCCATTTGATTTGCATCTCTATCAGCATTAGTACCGCTGGCATTGTGCAGGCGGAGGACTCAAGAAGGGAGGGCCCAAGCAATCACAGCTGATACATTAATAACAGTACAAGCATGGTCTGGTGGCGCAGCATACTAATACAGAGATTTGTGTTAAATGGTCACACGTTTGAATCTGGGCGTGTCTACTCAACCTTTTATCCTTCCGAGGTTGATACAGTTGAGTAGCATTGTAGGTGAGAAAAATCTATTTATTTCAATGCCAAGTTCACATTAAAGGGCATATTTATCAATATGTCATGCAGTGCAGCAATCATGAACAAAAAAGGGTACAAAGTTCCTCTGGTATATAGAAGAGTTAGTTCAGGACGTGAATGCCCTCAAACAAAACGGCCTAGTAGTAACTTGGGAAATTCCCTTGGTTTGAACTAGAGCTCTCACACACCCAGCAAGCTGGGTGTCATGCTTCATCATATGAGCTCTGCCCCTCGTCAAGGCGGCGCTGCAATCCTTGACGGGCACCCGAACCGGGGCTCTTTATCGGGGATCTTCTGTTCCTGCCGGTTGGTGCATGGGGGTAAGGGGGCCTAAAGTGTGTAGATGTGTGATGTAGTGAGGTTAAATCATTTGTTTTTTTTCACCCTTATCTGCAGGCAATGTACCTGAAGACGTGGTAGGTAGAACACACCTTTCCACGTAGTGTAGATAGTAGCTCATGATCCTGAAGAAGTGCCTAGATCCTCCTGACACACGAGGCACGAAACATGTCGATCCATAGAGTAGAGCTTCATGATTAGACACCTTCTCTAGCACATCAGCCACTCTACACCAATTTTAACCGGGGAGTTTACCTTCCGAATAAATTATTGATAAGGACTAACTTACCCCTTTTTAACCTCACTACATCACACATCTACACACTTTAGGCCCCCTTACCCCCATGCACCAACCGGCAGGAACAGAAGATCCCCGATAAAGAGCCCCGGTTCGGGTGCCCGTCAAGGATTGCAGCGCCGCCTTGACGAGGGGCAGAGCTCATATGATGAAGCATGACACCCAGCTTGCTGGGTGTGTGAGAGCTCTAGTTCAAACCAAGGGAATTTCCCAAGTTACTACTAGGCCGTTTTGTTTGAGGGCATTCACGTCCTGAACTAACTCTTCTATATACCAGAGGAACTTTGTACCCTTTTTTGTTCATGATTATTGGGGCCTGTACACTGGACCTCATTAAAGAAGCCCATTTGCCTTGTCCCTCTTCTTGCATTAATGCAGTGCAGCAAGCCACCTTCTGCGCTGCATGACAGGGAAAGGGCAGGAATGTGCCATATTCAACACCATGCAACGCATTTCTGCCTTTTCCCAGCGCTGTGCACAATGTGCTGCCTCGTGCCAATGCAGTCACTCTTGCATCATGGTGCAATGGTGCCTGCAATGTTAGCAGGATTGTTTTTGTGCAGGAAGAGGCATTCTGCAGCACACATGGAAAGAGCAAAAACCAAGGAGGAATAAACATATTTTTCCTCATTACGTCTCACCTGGGGAGTTGGCGCATTCCCAGGTCTACAATTTATGGTAAATCTGGGAATGCGTCAAAATCCATGGGTTTTGAGTGGAAACACCCACGCTCCACCCATGGAACACCTCCCTGGGGCCGAGTAATGCAATGCAGCAATTTGTGCTGTGTTGTGTTACTCTAGATTTATCAAGCCATGCAGGACCATGCAAGGGGGTCTTGTGTGGCTTGATAACTTGCATCTTAAGGATTGTGTCACGTTTGCAGCCCATTGTGTTGTGCAAAAGCGATGCAACCCTTTGATAAATATGGCCCTACCTCTTCTGTGTGTGCACTGTTGTCCCTATGGTTGAGGGTGATTCACATAGCGTAGTAGGGTTGCCTCCCTCTTTCTTCACGTTAAGTTTGCTAACAAGCATTTTTTAAATAATTAAAAAAAAAACATTTTGCAGTGCAGATTTTCACATTCTGTGACTCGTGATATTATTTCAACAGTAGGCGTCCAGCAGAAAACAAGTCTTCTCGCCGCATCATCATCCTTTTAATTGTAAAACCATGTTTTGTAACAAAAACACAGAATTTGTCATTTTTTTCTATGACAATAATAGATGTTTTGGAGAAAATGAGAGAACGTGCGCACCACGAGAGGGCAGCTTGATTCAACCAGTTTTCATGTGCGTCCTTTCCAGAGGTGGGTGAGCTAAGAAATAAACGGGGAGCTGAGTCTAAATGTCCCCCAAGTGTCTTGCTTGGCTTTGCGTGAGCCAAACCATGAGAATATTTGGTATACAAATCAGGCAACAACTTTTTTAAAATATGGCAAAGTTACTTAAAAATTAAAAAGAGAGGATTTCTTTCAGCCAGAATTGTTTCACTTTACCACATGAGATTTTATCCCTGAAGTGAATTACATTTATTAAGAGTGAGAGTTTTAATACACAAATCTAGAATCATTCTTGTCCTCTTTTCGTTCTGACCATAGCAAACTAAGAGGAATGTCAGTTGCCATGTGCAAAATACCTTTGTCATGATATCACCATTAGTGGAGAGCAAATCTTCATTCGTTCATTATTCCATTATTATCAAGAGTCCCACTTTGTAACAATAAATAGAAAGAAGTGAGTCAATATTGACACCCATCATCAGGGAGGAGCCTAGCGCGCAACCAAGATGGCCGCGTAGGTGCGAGGCTCCCGAGGACCTCGGCAACCTCCTACGTTTATCCTGTCTTCATCCTGCATCGGTTGAGGGGACTGTGTCGGTGAGCCTGAACCGAGGTGGTACCCGTTTCCCGTTTTCGAATCGGACCTCGGGTGCCGGAGTGAGCACCGATTGAAGTTTGCGGCCTACTTCTCTCCTGACCCCGGATTCGCGTTTGGGGGCGACCCAGTGGCAAAGTCAACAACAACGGCGGGCTGGGCCTGGCGAGTCGCGTACCCCACACTCTCACTTTCACTTTCGCGCCCCCTTGCCGTTTTCGCAAGTGGGATCACGGCGCTCTTTGTGTTGGGGTGGCCTCGCTGGGAGACCCTGCCTGCCTGCCTGCTGCGGCCCGCTCTGCCGTCCTGGGGTGGCCCCCCGGAGCTCGTGGCCTTGATTGCTTGTTCTCTACTGCGTGGCTGGTGCGGGTGTGAGACCCGTGACGATGGCCACGAAGCAGGATGGGGATCGGTTAAAGGCCAAGTCAACCCGTTGTGGCGCCGCACATCAGGCCAACATCATGGACCGCTACACCCTCCCGAAGGGGTCTCCCGGCGGATCGCACAAGTCCTCTGAGTGCCCCCCGGATGCCCCGGATTTGCTCACGGATCTGTCTCTGCAAGACGTCATGAGCGCCATTGCTGAAATGAAGGCCTCGGTGGGCCAGCAGTTCGACACTTTAGCGCACAAAATCGACGCGGTCCTCATTGATGTCAACCTTGTGAGAGCTGATCTCTCCAAGACTAACGACCAGGTCGATTCTTTGGCCCACACCGCGTCGGGCCTCACGACTGAGGTGGCGGCCCTTCAAACGGAGGTGCACCGGCTCCGTCAGGCGAGTGCGCTCATGGATCGGCGCCTGGAGGACTCCGAGAGCCGGGCCCGGAGGAATAATATCCGCATCATCGGAGTGCCCGAGGGACAGGAGGAGTCGGCGGCGGATCTCTTTGTGGAGGACCTGATCACTACCCATCTCCAACCTCGAGGACTGAGTAAATTCTTTGCCATGGAGAGGGCCCATAGAGTTCCCGGGGGCAGACCGAAGGTTGGAGCCCCTCCGCGGCCTCTTATTGCCCGTATCTTTAACTTTCGGGACAGGGATGCGATTCTGCAAGCTTCCAGACTGCAAGGGCCGATTAAGCTGGAGAACATGGAGGTGAACTTTTATCCTGACTTCACCCAAGCGGTCCAGAAGCAGAGACTGAGTTTCCTGGGCGTCAAGCGGCGGCTTCGAGGCATGAACTTAAAATACGCCATGCTCTTCCCGGCCAGGCTGCGGGTGGAGGTGGATGGTCGCACTCACTTTTTTGACCGTCCTGAAACCGCCGGGGACTGGCTGGACACTTTGTCTGGGGGTCATGATCGGGAGGGCGGGGGGGGGCTGCAGGAGGAGACGGCCCACCGGACCGGGTCTGAGGTACTGATGCCGGGGCTCACTCCGGATGATACTGCCACTTTCGGCCAAGCTTAGGGTCTTTTGTTTGTTGTACTCGTCTTCCCTCCTTTGGAGGCAGTGCGGGGTCTTGAGGGGGTACTCTTTCCTCCTCTAGGGGGTCTAACTAGTTCCAATTATATAGGGGCGACAGGCACACTGCAAGTTGGGGGGGCTGTCTGGGCTCATGCAGGGGTGCAGGGAGGGGGGAGTTTTGTTGGGGCGGTTGGGTTGGGGTGGGGTTTTGTTCCTTTGTACCACAAGGCAAAAGTATTGTTGTGCTATTCCTAAAGTGCTCTCGGGGGGACGATTGATCGCTTTCGGCTATGATGGGGGGTAGGGGACTGAGTCTATTGTCTTGGAATGTTAATGGACTGGGGGACAGGATAAAACGGGGTGTGGTCCTGCAGTTCCTGAAACGAATTTCACCCGATATAGTTTTTCTGCAGGAGACACACCTCATTGGCAACTCCTTTCGTGCTATGAATCGACGGGGCTACCGCCTTCTGGCCCATTCGGGCTTCACGTCTGGTTCAAGGGGTGTGGGCATTATGGCTAAAACCTCGCTCCCGTTGGAAGTTGATGAGGTGCTCCATGATGACAGGGGACGTTACACGGTTCTGGTGGGTAGAATGGAGGGCAGAGTGATTGTTTTTGTTTCTGTCTATGTCCCGCCAGGGCTGCAGACGACTACTTTTGCGGATCTGGGGCGCCTCCTCCTTGGCCTTCCGGAGGGGATTCTAGTGGTTGGGGGGGATTTTAACGCTGTGGTTTCCGGAATTGAGGACCGCCACCCCCCTAGGGATCTCCCCCGTGCCCAAGCGTGGTTGTCTGGCCTCTTGGATACCTTGGGGCTGGTGGATTGTTGGCGTTTGAAACACCCTACACAGAAACAGTACACCTTTCATTCCGGGGCCCATGGCAGTCTCTCAAGGCTAGATTATGTGCTGGTGCCGGCGGCGCATGCGGGGAGGATCGGGGAGGTGCGCCATTTGGCGCGGGGTATTTCGGACCACTCCCCGCTCCTGTTGCACTTCGACATTCTCCCGAGGGGGGAGGGTAGGGTGGTCCCGATTAATCCCTGGTACCTGCGTGACCCCACCATTCGCGCAGAGTTGGTTAAATCCCTTACGCGATATTTTGACGATAATGTGGGGTCTGTGTCATCGGCGGTCTCTCTGTGGGAGGCGTTCAAGACGGTACTCCGGGGGGAGGCCCTGTCCCTTATTTCCCATTCCCGGAAGCGCGAGCGGGAGGAGGTGACCCGTGTTGAAACTGAGATAACCGAGTTGGAGGGTGACCTAGAATGGGGGGTGACGGATGACAAGTTACATGTTCTCCGACTCAAGCAGGCGGCCTATAAGGCCCTCGTCACGGAGGCGGCCAGGGGCCTCAGTAGAGAGCAACAGGGGAGACTGTATGATGTGGGTGATAAGGCTGGGAAATTGATTGCGTGGCTGGATAAAAAGGAGAGAGCGAGTCGAGTTGTCCCGTCGATTGAGAAATTGGATGGTGTGTGTGTCACTGAACCAGGAGAAATTGTTGATTGCTTCGCTGAATATTTCTGTGGGGTGTATTCCCCGGTGTCCTCCCGCTCGGAGGAGGATTCCCATGCCCTGCTCAGGGATATCGCGCTGCCTTCCCTTTCGGAGGAGGACAGAGTGTCGTTGGACGCCGCCCCAACATCTGAGGAAATTGCCCTCGCCATACGTTCGGTCGCTTCCGGCAAGGCCATGGGTCCTAATGGTCTTCCTATCGAATTGTACAAGCTGCGACCGGATACGCTGGCGCCGCATCTCCGTGCTATGTTCCTCGCGGCCCGTTCGGCGGGTTCCCTCCCGCTAGACCAGCGTCTGGCTACTATCGTGGTTATTCACAAGGAGGGGAGGCCGCGGGACCGGGTCACGTCCTACAGGCCCATTTCGCTGCTGAATGCGGAACCCAAAATTCTCGCCAAGGTGTTGGCCAATCGGGTGGTTGGCGTGGTGTGCGATCTGATTCACCAGGATCAGTCCGGTTTTATCCCTCATCGCAACACTGCGCTCAACCTGCGGCGCTTGCATGGGGTGCTCGCGCGTGTCCCGTTCATACGGGAGCCGGCCATTTTGGCGTCCCTGGACGCCACTATGGCGTTTGACACACTTGAGTGGCCATATATTTGGGCGACGCTGGCGAAGTTTGGGTTTGGCCCGGGATTCATCGGTTGGGTGAAATTGTTGTATTCCGGACTGCTGGCGCAGGTGGCTGTAAACGGTAGAGTGTCGGCTCCGTTTGAGCTGGGCAGGGGCACGCGGCAGGGCTGCCCGTTATCGCCGCTCCTCTTCGCGCTTGCCTTGGAGCCCCTGGCGGAGTGGCTGCGGTGGCATCCTTCTATCCGTGGTCTCCGATGGACCCCCGAGTATGAGGACCGCGTATCTCTTTACGCTGATGATAATCTTTTGTACCTGGCTTCCCCGCGCAAATCGCTGATAGTGCTGGTTGATGTATTGCATTCATTTGGCCTCAACTCAGGTCTAGTCATCAATTGGGCTAAATCTTGTGTGTATGTCCTCTCTGGGGAGGCTCCTATCCTTCCGCGGGGTTGTCCTATCCAGATTTCCCCGCGGGGATTTAGGTACCTGGGTATCTTCATTACCCTGGACGCGGAGGCCCGGTATAAACAGAACTTGCTTCCCCCCCTCCAGCGCCTTAAGGATGATGTCGCGCGTTGGAGGCGCTTGCCGCTCTCGCCGCTCGGCCGGGCGGCATTGTTTAAGATGATGTCGCTGCCACGTTTCCTGTACGCCTTACAGAACACAATGGACGTTGTCCCGGCGCGCTATTTTCGCGAGGTGGAGAGTTTGCAGCGCCGCCTGTTCTGGGAGGGTAGACCGCGTATCGCTCTGGCAAAGCTGACGCTCCCGTGGTACGACGGGGGGGTTGCCCTCCCAGACATCAAGCGATGTTACTGGGCCTCCCAGCTGGCTGCGATAAATCACGGCCTTTACGGGCCAGCTCTAAACCCGGCCTTTGAGATGGATAAAATGTTACTGCCGGGCGGCGACTATAATCGGGCGCTTTATTCTAGCTCGCTCGACGCACGTCTGACGGGCCCCACGCGGGTCATTGTGCGAGTGTGGCACGCGGCTAACTTGGTGATGGGGTGGAAGGATCGTTTGACCCGGGCGACGCCACTATACGCATCTGAGCGGCTGGGCTCCCTGTGGACCTCGAAGGGCTTTGAGAAGTGGGACATGATAGGCATCAGCAGGGTGGGCGATCTCTGGACGAGGAGGGGATTCAAAACGTTCGATGTGCTGCAGACGGAATTCCAGTTGCAGGACAGGGAGTACTTTCGATATATGCAGATCCGTCATGCGTTGTGCTCCGTATTCCCGGACGTTGCCTCCATCCCGGAGTACTCCCCTCTGGAGGATAGAGTGCTAGATGAGCATGTACCGGACGCCACGATTTCATAAATTTACAAAAAACTCATCAATGATCGCTCGGGACTGCTGACTGGCCTTCGTGAGGCGTGGGGGGCTGATGGATTGGAGCTGGATGACGAGGACTGGGTGTCTGCGGTGGCCTCCCCGAAAGAGGTGGTCATACCGGCTCGCCTTCGCTTCGTCCAGCTCAAGATACTCCATAGGGTCTATGTTACGGGGCCGAGTCTGATGCGTATGGGCTATGCTGTGGACGGGTTGTGTAAGCGTGGGTGTGGTTCTTTGGGGACCTTTCTCCATATATTGTGGGAATGCCCGGAGGTGGCGCGATTCTGGCGTGGTGTGCACGAGGTCTTGCAGGCAGTTACGCATGTGCCGCTGCTGCCCGAGGCGAGGAGATGTCTCCTGAATGTGTGGGAGCCAACCGACTACTCAGTGCCGCAGACGTGGTGGGTGACTCTGGGATATATGGTGGCCAAGCGTGATATTGCGCAATTGTGGGGTTCCCAGAGGTCACCGACTGTCTCGGCGTGGAAGGACAACATGGATTGGTGTATGTTTCGGGAAAAGGTGGTGTATGTTGCGAGAGGTAAGCCTGGGAAATGGGTGAAAGTGTGGGGCCCCTGGAACGCCTACCGTGGGGGAATCTGTACCCCGCCGCTGATGCCTGATCCGTCACCGGCCCCGTCTCCTTAGCCTGCTTGTCTTCCTGGTTCTGGGCATTGAGTTCACTTTGTCTCCGTCCCGACCTATCCCCCCCCTTGATATTCCTGTGGATCGGTAGGGTCCCCCCCAGGGGAGCACATGCTATTGTTTCCGATTGTGGGTTGCCTTGTGGGCTTGTTTCTTCGTTATTTATATAAAAATGAAACCGTTGTGTGGGGTCCGGATGGTGTGGCTGCCAACGCTTCTTTCAACTCCTGTGATCTCTCTTCTGCCGCAGCGTGTGTTCTACTGTTTGTATTATATGCTCTTTCTGTCTGCTAGCGGCCGGCCTGAAGGTTGTAGGCCCATCTTTGTATATCTTTTGGATTCTGTAATAAACGGTTTAAAAAAAAAAAAAAAAATATTGACACCCATCAAATCAGTCTCGTAGCAAGGGGAGGCGGGGGGTGCGGTCTGCCCAAGGCAACACAAGTTTGGGGGGGGCAGGGCTCCTCCCGCTCTTACTTGCCATCTCGGGGCATCAACCCCCCCAACAAAGTGGCCATCACAGGGCAGCAATCGTCGGCCAAATCTCACCAGCATCCCCTCTTTTCAATGTTGCCCCGGGCAGCAAACACTGGGACCGCCACGGGTGCCCAAAGGGCTAGCTATGCCACTGCATCGAATGCCACATATTTTCATAAAAGCCTGTCTCCTAATAGCTCTTATGAATGACCTGCTGCTATATGGTTGGCAGAGTACAAAAGAAAACAATTCAGAACAGTTTTTCATTGCAAATAGCATGCCTACAGACATCACAAAATGGCAGTCTCATATTGCTGGAAGAATTCTTGCACCATTCACAAACTAGCAGTCTTACACTACTGACATGTTTAGACTGGGACAGAAAATAGTCCTGTGCACAAGAATAAAAGTGGCCCAATTAGTGAATGAGATGGCTAAAAAGTATGCCATGCATGCAGTTTTGAACTTGTAGAGGCACACTGTATAATGTTTTTGCAAGGCCTGGAAAAACTGCATGGATTTAAAGCTTGCAGCAGGCAATGTCTGTTTTAATATCAGGGAAACTAACAATGAAAACTGGCCAGCAGAACACAGAACAAGCCCACAAACAGCCCAAAAAAAGGCCACACACTGACCTGCCAGACCCACCCTTGGAGCACTGCCTGATTGCCCTAGAGGCCGGTCTAACCCTCACTATTGACAGCATTCTTAAAACCCTCACAACCAGTTGCATACTACCAGAAACACTCATACGCTTCACAGACTTGTAATTACATACTAATGTCTGCAATCTCATACCCCTTACAGTAGCTGGTAATTCAATACCAGCAGCATTCACGCAACTTTCAAGGAGCAGCAGTGATACACTACTGGAGCCACACACACAACTCGCACACTAACAGTCACACACTACCGATAACACTCTTACACCCCTCATAAACTAGAAGTTAAAAGAGGAAGAAGTCTTTCACCCATCACAGACTAGCCATAACACAATATCAACAGCACTGACATCTTCTCACTCTCTAGCATTGCATCTCATCACTCACACACTGTCTGAAACTGTTAAACACTCTTCACAGACTACAAGCAAAGGCAATTGGTCTCTTTAATAATTCACGGCGCCTCATCATTGATTGGCAACTTTGTGTTTGAGGTATTGTGGATAGCTAAATGGGCTAAACTGACACAAACAACATAAACAACATACCATTCTTCACAACTTCGCATCTCCATGTCTATTACACAACAAGGCTACCCTACAAAAACAACACAACTAACCAACTCACTCACGCATCACCTCCACCACCTACACATGCAGACCCATCATAATGCCTTCTAAGCTTGCTGGATGAGGAATCAGATATAGAAAAACAACACTATTACAACCCTCATACAGCTAATACCACCAGCACTAATGACACACCTGCTACAAGTTAAAAAATACTGCTAACTCTTCTACAAAACAAAGTCACACCAACAGCAAAACACAATCTTTACTAATAAATGCTTGTTTGCTCTCTAAAAACAAGCACCACTTCTACAACCTACTCACTGACAAACAGCGTGACTTACTCTTCATAACGTAATCATGGTTGGGAGATGACATGGGGAGCGGATGTGGCATAATGTCTAGGGCAGTTGCCCTCGAAGCTGGGGAACCAGATTTGAGGTTTGACAGGGATGCTCAACATCCTGTGATTCTGAGCAAATCACTTAATCTCCCTGTGCCTAACTAAAAAATGGATGTGTCCGTCTGTAACGCAACTGGTGCCCATGTAAAGCGCTCTGATACCTTCGGGTCTTGTTCGCGATTTATAAAACAAATTTTAAAAATATCCCCAGTATTGCATGAAGCCGTTCCTCCAGGCTATCAAACTATCACAGAAAATCAAATAGGCAAAAGAGGAGTTGGATTTGCTGTTATATTTAAGCAAACAATAAGTCTCACCAAAACTGAAAACACTTCCATACAGGGCTATAGGGCCCTATGCCCTATGCCAACTTCCTCCTATAACTTCCTTCTCCTTTACAGACCGCCATCTAGCAATCCAACATTCCCAGACACGTTTCTATACACAGTTTCCAACCTTATAACACTACACTCCAACCTAAGCATCCTTGGTGACCTAAACATTTGGTATGACAAACCCAATATGCTCTGTCCAAAAACTATCCACACTGGGCTAGACACACTGAACCTAAGTCAGATCGTCCACAATCCCACACACATTGCTGGACACATCCTAGATATAATTTTTTGCAAATCCAGAACCTGCTACGTTTCAAAGGTTTCCTCCAGTCACATGGTCAGACCCCCATTTGCTAGCTTTCCAACATAAAACACCACAAAGCAACACACCTAGACCACCTTACATGCACCCACCTAACGACCTTCGAACAAACTCAATTTACTTAGAAACACAACTAATATCCAACAGAGATCTAGACACAATAACTTCTGTTCAAAGACTTTATGAGTGGTTACAGGAGGCTTTTGATAGCCTAATGCCATTGAGAATAGCAAAACAAGACAAAAGGAAACAAGCACCTTGGAGAAATATGGAACTAAAAGAGCTAACACAACAAATTAGAAAGCTGCAAAGCTCCTGGCTCAAAACAAACAGCAATCAAGACAAACTTTACCTACAGAAACATACCAGAATATACAAGCCAACAATCAAGAAATATAAAAAAGGTACTATTCAGACGGAATTCAAAATGCTATTTGTGCAAATAAAGAATTTTCAAAAATTCTCAATGAATTTCATAAACCTAAATGCACAGAAGGAACTCATCCCTTTACTCAAGAGTTCACTGACAAACTGACAAATTATTACACAATCAAAGCAGAAACGCTTTACTCCTATTTAAAACAAAGAAAAACCATCAGCACCAACTCATTTCCCAAAATCCCCTCCGAGAGTAGGCTAACTCAGCCTCTGTATTCCTTCTAACAAATATCACAAAATGAAATTATGGACCTGGCCAGAGCAAGCAGGCCTGCTGGCTTCCCTTCTGACCCTTGTCCACCACACATCTTCAAAAAAGTCTTTTAACTACCTCTGCTGCCACACCAGTAAGAAGAATCATAAATAATTCTTTACCTACAGGCATCCATCCTGAAGACTTAAAAAAAGACATACATATGCCCATTAGTAAAGAAAACAAACCTGGACCCTCATGACCCCAACAACTACAAACCAATTACAAATGGGCCTTTCCTAGGCAAACTGATAGAAAGAGCATAATTTGTCCAGATATCACAATTCATTGAACATAACTCCATATTTTCAGATTATCAAACAGGATTCTACCTAGGAAGAGGCACAGGATCTGCCCTCATCAGCATCTGTAATGACCTTAAAAATACAGTAGACCATAACAGGGCCGCTGCACTACTTCTCTTGAACCTCTCAGCTGCCTTCAACACAGTTGACCATGCCACTCTAATACAAAGACTCTAAAAGCAGGCATAGAGGGGACTACTCTCAACTGGATCACATCCTTCCTTCAAAACAGAACAAATTTCATCTATACTCCCCCTTTCTCAACAAAACCGTACTTCACTATAGATGGGGTCCCTCAAGGTGCTATCATCTCACCTATGCTTTTTAACATCTACATGAAGTCAGTACTGGCAATGATTAATGAATTTTTGATTACATGCTATAACTATGCAGATGACACAAATAATCCTTCAACACGTAAGCTCCAAAGACATTGGGAACTCCAAAATCTTCCATTGCCTCGGAGCCGTAGATCAGTGGATGACATGGAGCCATCTCAAATTGAATCCTTCCAAAACTAAAATGCTTGCATGTGGCTATTGGAAAAATTATGACCGACTCTGCGCCTGGCTTGACAATCTGAAACCATCTCCTAAAGAACCTAAAGAAGTAAGAAACCTTGGAATTGCCATGGACTCCAAGTTATTTCAAAGGAACAGTGGTTCCTTACAACACAGATAGGTAGAACAAATCAACACAGCGATGTAATAAAGACTGTAACATAAAACTTATGGGAGAATAAACATCTTTATTTTACTTCATAAAAAACATAGAAAAACCACAAAAGAAAGTGGGGTAGTGTCTAGAAATAGAGTTACAATAACTTGGGCATAAGCAGTACATCATGGCCGAGACGTGATCATTAGTTAGGCAACAAAATATAGCACGAGGACCATAGCACCAGTATACAGTAGTTACATTGAAAATGGTGTGTCAAGGTGCTAAAGTCAACGGTGTTTCAATCCCATAGATAGGAGTGGGCAAAGGCGTGTTGCCTGAGAAGAATGCCTGCTGAACTGAGGAATAAAGAAAAAGAAAGAAAAATAAAATAAAAAATTTAAAAAACAAATTTTAAGGAGACAATTTGGTTTTTAAATTGAATGTGAAAGCGATGCAGGTGAGTCATGAAGTGCCGCCATGTTGGTGAGTGCCTATGGTGTAGGTAGTCAATTGGAATATCAAGTCCCAGGAGCCGTGGTATAATAACAATTAGTCGTATCAGGTGGGTAGTCAGCATGCCTAGTGACCGTAGTGGCAACTGACCGTGTCAAGCAGATGTTGCGCTTGGTAAAGCCACACTGGTATTGGGTAGGTCAGTGATCATCCGTGTATAAACGGAGGGCCTGCCGCTTGTAGAAAAAGGTAAAGTGTGCCTGTGGCTTATCGGGTAGCAGATGCCCGGCAATAATCAAATTAGTATGGACGTCGGTGGGGGTTTCGAGAATCAGTGCGAACAAGGTTGTCCCAGGGCTGCCTGTGAAGGAAGTTATCAATGAATGCCCAATGTGGACAAATTAGCAAGATCAACCTTCATCACTATGAAAACTCTGCAACGTACCTCCCCCCGCCTGGAATTTTCACACAAGGTTCAGGCTAATATCTCTCTTGTACTGGCAAAACAGTATTAGGTCAATGGCCTCTACCATGGATCATCTTTATCAACTATGAAAAGATGACAAAGGATTCAGAACTCTGATGCCAGACTACTCCCACATGTAATACACAAGCCCACATCTCCCCTGCCTCGAGGGCCTCACATTTGTTACCAGTTGCCAGAAGATCCATGTCAAGTTGCTTTCTATCACCCACAAAGCAATACATGGAAGAAGATGGCTATTCATCAGTAATAAAATAACCAAATGCATTCATCAAAGGAACCTCTGTTCCAGATTGGCACCTTACCTCAAAATCCCACTATACAAGAAACAATTCAAAGGTGGCACATCTATCTATATTCAAGCAGCCAAACTATCAAATTCATTACCCCCAAAACAACAGATCCACCGATAACTAACTTATCTTTCCTACACAGCCACCATACTCAAACACTAATGTACAGCATATCCCTATGTATATAAACATGTATTATTTTATTATATGTATATATCTAGATATATGTATTTCTTTTTAGAATTGTGTATAATAATTATGGTTTTTAAAATATATAGATATCCTTAGGTCTACTTAACAAATGTATATATTACTTATGGTTAAATATATACATTATTCTAGGCTTAACATGTATATAGGTCACAGCATGGTTTTCATGTAAGTTATTTAAATAGATGCTTATTGTCTCTGTTTTATTTGTCTATAGCAATATGTGAATAATACAAGTTTTTATCTACAAATGCTTCACTTGGAATATTGAGCAAAATATCAAATAAAAAGTTATAAAAATTGACAAATAAATTAGCTTAAAGTATAGCAACACTTTAAAGTCTGAGTTTGTAAAATACAACTTTAAATTTGAAGAATATCTATCTTCCTTGATCATGTATACCCTCTATATGTACTTATGTATCTATATATTTATTACTTTACTCCTACTGTAGAAGAAGTAGGAAAAAAACGTTTGACTCTCTCCAACACACTACTCTATGTCTCACCCTAGACCTAATCTGTATATTCTTTATATCCACTTTATGACTCAGTCAGTCAAAATTACTTTATTCGGTTCATAACAAAAACCATAAAAGTACAATACATCAAATACATACATACATAATAAATAGCATTTAAAATAGACATTTACAAATATGTTTTAAAAAATTAATAAAAACTGAGACTTCGTAAAAGTTAATCAGAGATCAAGAAATATTCAATTACAGCAATATGTCCACTTGATTTTTTTCCTTAATCTCATTGCAATGGGCAGAAAATTCGCAATGTTAAAAATCTCCCATGTAGAACCTAGGAGCTGAAGATATAAAAGAACTGGTTTGACTTGCCTGAATCCTTTGTTTTTAATAAGGGGGATAATGAACTTTTTGCGGAGAGGGAGCAGATGTTTACAAAAAAAGATAAAATGTGTGGTATCTTTAAGGGAGAATCTGTCACAAGAACATATCCCCAGGTCCCTATCCTTCATCCACCCTGGGGAATCAGTGAGCAAGAGATGGTATTTATTCAGTCTAAACCTGGTCAATAAAAAACGATGATTCATGTTGTTCACTATTGCCAAGTAAGGTTCAATATTATTAGAGGTGTGTTCTGCTCGATTTTCCCGGCCTTCTTGTGAGGAACAATGATGGAATGTGACTTCAGTCTCTTATCATTCAAGTCTAAGGGTTAGAGTAGTGAATGGAGCCTATTTACTAGGCACTTCGACATGATTCTGTGCTCTTCCCCATAGATCAGGGCTTGCACACATAGCCTAGGGGATAGATTCGTTAGTATTAGGGATAACCTGTCCTGTAGTGAGGGTATTTCATGGAGCCGTGCTGAATTCAGGCCTGGTAGGCCTCAAACGGGAGAGACTCCATCTTTCTTTCTGCTCCGGCAGCTTGGGATGCTTCTAGGTCAAATGTAATGTTTTAGTTATGAGGTGTTATTCGCTTGGAGAGAACCGGTTCAGGCCGGCCCTTATCGAAGGATTGTATTTTTCTTCATGCCGAAGACACTACATCAGGCCGGCCGGCTGGGAACGTGTCCTTGGTACGGGGAGGTACAAGAATTTGGTGGGCGGCAGGTTACAGGCCGGAATTTTCCATGAGGAAATGCACCTCTATATTAGTGAAAGTCTGAGGCAGTTACATGTTCAGTCCGTAGGCGGCATCTAGCCGTTAGCAGTAAAGCTACTACTTATTCCAGGGAAGACAGACGCCATCTTGAAGGCGGAGAAGAACCGAGGGACAGATGCTCTCCTAGCAGAATAGCCAGAGAGGAGAGAGTAGCCGATAAGGAAGAGGTCCCAGTGACTCGGAGAAGGGTGATTCCAGGCGAGCCGAGGCACAGACGAGAAGGGAACCTAGATGACCACTGAGTGCAGGCTACATACTACTAAGGTGATGTCGACCCTTTCTTATTAGAGTGTACAACTTAATCTTTCACTTTTCTTTGCAGGTTATGTGTTATATTGTAATGTTATGTGATTGCGTATGTAATGAGTAATAAAGTACCCAGTTTGTAGTGAATCAACATGTGCTGCGTGTTCTTGTATGAGAGGGTAGCCTATTCTTCTAGTCAGCTGCGGCTACATGAACAGATGTTAACCCTGATCAGGTAAGTGGTAACTGAATAAGGGAAAGAGGAGCCCCTCGAACCTGAGAACAGGCTATGCTCGAACTGGCAATCCTTGTGTGATCTGATGAATAGTGAGACTGATTCCCTTTTTGTATGTTATGGTGATCATAGGATGAACTGTCGTATGAGACTGCCGTCTAGGTAGAGAGGTCTGGATTCGTATAGGATCGCGAGGCCGCCACTTGTGATACTGTCGTATGGGCAGAGAGGTCTGGATCCGTATGGGATCGCGAGGCCGCCAATTGTGCTGAGACTGCCGTCTGGGTAGAGAGGTCTGGATTCGTGTGGGATCGCGAGGCCGCCACTTGTGATACTGTCGTATGGGCAGAGAGGTCTGGATCCGTATGGGATCGCGAGGCCGCCGATTGTGCTGAGACTGCCGTCTGGGTAGAGAGGTCTGGATTCGTATGGGATCGCGAGGCCGCCACTTGTGATACTGTCGTATGGGCAGAGAGGTCTGGATTCGTGTGGGATCGCGAGGCCGCCACTTGTGATACTGTCGTATGGGCAGAGAGGTCTGGATCCGTATGGGATCGCGAGGCCGCCGATTATAAGAGGTCTTGGTATGTATAGTAGGAATCCCCTGTCCTTAGGTGGTAGATATATGTGGTTGCACTATTGTAAATAGGTTCTAGGGAGGGGGTAACGTTCTGGCTGGGTTAGTGAGGCTCTGATGAGCGGGTTCTATCTGATCCGAAAACCCAAGCAGAACATTTGGCGTCACGAACCGTTTACGAAACCTGTGTGCGTTGTGGTTGTATCGTGTTTGCTTTCGGCGCGTGCGTGGTTTCGTTTGTATATTATTTCTATATAATTGTGAGTGTAGTTTTTTTTCTTTTTCTTCTTTCTTCTTTCTCTTTTTCTCTTTTTCTTTCTTTTCCGAGATGTTTTCTAGAAAGTCGAAATCTACTTTTAAGTTGCCCGTTGATATTCCCGGCTGGGATTCAACGCCTTATGAAGCCTTAGCCCGTGAGTGGGCTGATTCTACTGGTTTGAGTGAGAATTGGAATTCTTTTTTGGAGCTGGCGGAGCCGGCTAATGTGATTGCTTGTTTACAGAAGGCGCCGGTATCTAAGGGTGTTGAGCTTCCCGTTTTGGGGCGCAGAGGTTGGATTGTTCTGTCTGCGTACAGGATTCTGCATGAGAGGTTGTTGAAGTTACAGAACTTGCATAAGGATTTGGAAGCGAACTTTGTTGAGATTCAGAATGCTCATACTTTGTTGCGATGTCAAAATAAGTTGCTTGCTGATAAACTTGAGACGTACCAAACTATTGCCGAGAGGGCGGCTGTGCGAATTGCTCGTTATAAATACAAGAATCGGCGTGGTCGGGTTTCGACGCGAAAGGTGCGTCTGGTTGTGGCGAAAGCCGGACTGGATTGGAATCCTGATGAATGGGATGGTAATATCTGGAATTCGAGTGATTCTCCTTCCTCGGGTGAGGAGTCTGCCGAGCGCGAGTCCTCTCGCTCCGGCCGTGATTGTAAGTCTGCTTCTTGCGCCTCTGATGGTGCACCCCGTGATTGCGCTCGTCCTTCGAGCGGGGTCGATGCTTCTTACACTGATTGTTCCTCTACGTGTCCTGGTCGAGCTCCTTGTGATGCTCGTCCCGCGGTCTCGGTGCATCCAGTTTTTCGGCGGAAGTTGCAGCAGGCTCCCGGTGCTCCGAATGGTATTGCTTTAGACTCTTTGGAGGATTTTACTCAACAAGAAATTAGTGATATTTTGCAGCGATTTCGGCAGCGAGCTGGTGAGACCTTACTCACATGGATGGTGCGCCTTTATGAACTGGGCGCTGCTGGCATTATGTTGGATGCTGGCGATTGTTTGAAGTTTTGTTCCTTGAGTTCGGATTCTACTGTACAGGATCATTTTCGTAACTTTAATGTTGGTGGTCAAATTTCTTTGCTTCAATTGGCGACTGAGGGTTGTAATCAAAAATATCCTACTGAGTCTGACTGGCCTGTGAATGACAAACCGTGGTATACTTTGCGCGATGCTGCGCAACGTCTCAAAGAGGAGGTGATGAAAACGGCAATTTTTCTAAACACTGCTGACAGGTTGCTTGATGGTTTCTTGACATCTTCTGTGCGGAATCGTATTATTCGTTCTTCCCCTGTTGCTTATAAGCAGGTCATGATGACTTTATTGATTAATCAGACTGGTAACATGTTATCTGTGGTGCTGGAATCGGTACGCCAACTCGGTGAGTTGGGTGAGTGGTTTAAACCTGAACGGCAGTCCCGGCCTGACACTCGTACTCCTGGTGACAATAAACTTACTAGACGTGATATGTTTTTTGGTCTTATGGCCGATGGTGTGCGGAAGGAGGACATTGATGGTGAGACTACTTCTCGTTTGTGGGAAATGTTTCGCAAACGTGGCTTAGATTGAAAGGAGGGTTCCCGGCGTGTTCGGACAACTGAGTGTGATCGTGGTTTTTCTGACGGTAGCGGTGATGACGACCGCCGTGGGCGCTCTGATCGTCGTGATGATCGACGTTATGTACGTGATTTGTCCCCCCGTCGTGAGAGAGACAGGGAGAGAGAGGGGGAAAGAGAGAGGGGGAGAAATGATTATGTTAACAGCAGACGTAGAGATGATAGGGATCAATCCCCTGAGTTGAGAAGGAGAGAGGATCGACACATATTGGCCGATCGAAACCCGCAGTACAATGCAGAGAACAGGAATCCATTTCGTAATGGAGATGGATATGAACAGGAGGTATCGATACCTGGGAAACGTGAGAGTCTTTATCCTGATTTATCCTGGTACACAGAACGCAGTAAAGATGACTAGGAAATAGGTCAAGCTCCAGTACACAGATGGGCTCACAGAGATAATAGACCCTATGTAGATATTGATATTTATAGGAGACATCGTAATATCCAAAGGGCCCGAGCATTGGTAGATACAGGAGCGGAGGCCACTCTTATTCATGGAAAATCAAAGAAGTTTAAAGGTCAGCCTTTTACAATTACCGGATTAGGTGGAAAGGAAACTCCCGCAGTTCAAACTTTACTTGAAATGAGAATAGGTAGAATTCCTAGAAAAGAATACTCTGTATTAGTGGTGCCACTCTTAGAATTCATAATTGGAATTGATATTTTGAAAGGAATGAGTTTGCACTTAGATGATGGATGTTACCAATTTGGAACTAAACATTATATATCGTCCAGGCCCGTACGGGTTGGTCGTTTAAGAATGCCCCCCATAAAAGTTCCCCAGGCGACAAAAGTGGTTCGTCAGAAGCAGTATCGTATTCCAGGTGGTCATGAAGAGATTAGTACCACTATTCAGGAGTTGGTGGATGCAGGAGTTATAACCCCAGTTACTTCTGCTTGGAATAATCCTGTTTGGCCTGTACGTAAGAGTGATAATTCTTGGCACATGACTGTTGATTATCGAGAATTGAATAGACACACACCCTCTTTGACTGTTGCAGTACCGGATGTTATTACCCTAATTGAAAGAATCCAAAAACATCCAGGTACATGGTATGCGTCCATTGATATTGCTAATGCTTTCTTTTCGATTCCGATTGCCCCTGAGTGTCAGGAACAATTCAGTTTTACGTGGAACGGGCGTCAGATGACGTTTAGAAGTCTTCCCCAGGGCTATGTGCATAGTCCTACGATATGTCACCGGCTGGTGGCAGAGCATTTGGCTGAGGTACCGGTTCATCCGCAAATTCAGATATGTCACTATATTGATGATATTTTGATCCAAGGCGAAACACAAGAGGAAGTTCAGACCCAATTAGATAGAGTCATTGAGTGCTTGCGTGAGAAAGGTTGGGAAATCAACCCGGATAAATTACAAGGTCCGTCCCAGGCTGTGAAATTTTTGGGCATTAATTGGCATGAGGGACACCGAGAAGTGATCCCTCAAGTTAAACAGAAAATTCTTGATTTTGCAGTTCCGAGGAATAGGAAAGAAGCCCAAAGCTTCATTGGCTTGTTTGGTTTTTGGCGCCAGCATATTCCTCATTTAAGTCAAATATTGGCCCCTTTGTACCAGGTCACTCGTAAAAAGAATGCATTTGAATGGGATAAACCACAGCAAGATGCGTTCAGTCTGGCAAAAGAAGCAATTCAGCATGCTCTGGATTTATGGCCTGTATGTGATGGTGATGTGGATTTGAATGTGTCTGTACAAGGCCTTTATGCGAATTGGAGTTTGTGGCAGAAACAAGGCAGGAGTAGAGTACCGTTAGGTTTCTGGACCAAAAAGTTACCTGATGCTGGTGAGCGTTATACACCTTTTGAGAAACAGTTACTTGCATGTTATTGGGCTCTGGTGGATACCGAGCAATTGACTTTGGGACATGATATAGTTTTGCGACCTGAAATTCCTATCATGCAGTGGGTTATGAGTGCGCCAAAAACTCACCGAATTGGACACGCTCAAGAGGCGAGTGTGATTAAATGGAAATGGTATATACAAGACAGGGCACGTGTGGGACAAAAAGGAGTTGCATCTTTGCATGAGCAGGTGGCACGGGCGCCATCAACTGAGACTGAGAGTGAATGTTCCGTACCTTTAGTACAGGAGTCTCCTGTTAAGTGGGGTAGACCTTTTGATGATTTGTCCGCAGAGGACAGAAACCATGTCTGGTTTACGGATGGTTCAGCAAGGTTCATAGGGACGAAACGGCATTGGAAGGCGGTGTCCTATAATCCGATCACACAAAAATTGCTGAGTACAACTGGTGAGGGTAAGAGCAGTCAATTTGCAGAGCTCTATGCTGTTTATCAAGTTCTGAAACAATAGTTACCTGGCACATGTCATATTTTCACCGATTCTTGGTCTACTGCCAATGGGTTGGCAGTTTGGTTACCGACTTGGCATTCCCATAGTTGGAGAATCCATTCAAAAGAACTGTGGGGAAAAGAATTATGGCAGGAGATTTGGGAAATGCTCCCACAGAGTACTGTTACAATCTTCCATGTGGATGCTCATACCCCGATAGACTCTCTTGACAAATTCTTTCATAACATTGCAGATGAGAAATCTAAAATTGCTGAGGCAGTGGTGGACAGGCAAGATTCTGATATTGCGGGATTGGCGAAATGGGCCCACCAGAAAGCAGGACACTTTGGAGAGAAAGCCACTAGCAGGTGGGCTGCTGATCGAGGAATTTATATTCCCCTAGATTTAATCAAAAATGTTATTCTACATTGTCCCATTTGTCAGCATATCAGGCAGCGCAAAGTGCCCCAAATTGTTAAAGGTCATTTACATCGCGGGAAATTGCCCGCTCAAATTTGGCAGATTGATTACATTGGTCCACTTCCTATGAGTAGGAATTGTCAATATGTTTGCACCATTGTTGATACATACAGTGGCCTGTTGGTGGCCCTTCCCTGTAAGCAAGCTACCCAATTGAATACTATTAAAACATTGGAATTGATTATGATGTATTATGGTGTGCCATTCCAAATTCAATCTGATAATGCATCCCATTTTCGTGGAAGATTGGTACAGGAATTCTGTGTGGAAAACAATGTTGAATGGGTGTTTCATATACCATATTATCCACAGGCCTCGGGTCTTGTGGAGAGGTTGAATGGCCTGCTAAAAGATCAATTGCGTAAATTAACAGATGACAAGTATAAGAATTGGCGAGACATTTTGCCTCAAGCGCTATTGATTTTGAATAACCGTCCTTTTTTAAAGGCTGAATCCCCACTTATGCGTTTGTTTCCTCCGAATGTTGATGCTAAGCCCAATGAAATCAGAGAGACCGTGATGTACTGGGAGATTACTCCCGGAGCTTTGGCTCCATGTAGAGCGACCCCAGGGTCGGCAGGTTTAGACCTGCATGCCATGGATGACACCGTTATAAAAAGTAAGGATCATCATTGAAACTGGTGTTGGTGTTCATATACCAACTGGAAATTTCGGATTAATCGCCCCTAGATCGGGGCTGGCTGTAAAAGGCATTCAGGTGCTTGGAGGAATCATTGATAGTGATTATCAGGGAGAGATTAAGGTGCTCCTGCTGAATAGCAGTGAGGTTGACTTACTGATACATCAAACTGACCGAGTGGCTCAATTGCTAATAATGCCTGTTTTCAGTGGTGAGATCACAAAAGGCACTGCCCCAACGTTGCTAACTGTACAAGGCCAGAAAGGTTTTGGCTCCACAGATAATCCTGGGGCCAGAGTTTGGGTGCAGTCGCCTAAGAATCCCCCTGAACAAGCAGAAGTCATTGCAACCGGTCAAGACAACACCATTTTAGTTATGAGACCAGGGAAAGATAGCTGGGAAGCAGTCCCGGCTGACAAATGTTACTTACGAGAATGAATAATGCCTGTATTTGATTCTCTTTCAGATCATTCTTTGGACTGTTGCTGCAGGATGTGTCGGCGTTGGACTCCTTTTGGGCTGGTACGACGAGAGAGGAGGGATCCCATCAACCCGGGCTGAGTTGAGAACCCGAGTGTCGCGTTCCTTCGCTGCGTGGGATTCGTCGTCGAACTTTTGGATTACATTGGCCAAACAAGTGACTAAAGCCCCTCATTTCTGCTTGACACCGATGAGATCGGTGACGGACATTCTGGCGACTTGTTTAGTTGCTGTCCCTGCTTCATTGGAGACTTTGACTCATATTTTTAATATATCAAATGCTCGCCCCAATGTTCTTCTGGGCGATTTCGCTGCCCATGAGTATTGCCCCTTGTGTACTGTACTGTCAGACCCGATACCCCCCATCCAGTCCCGAATAGTTACCTATAATATCACACAAGGTGATTTGTGTTTTTTCCTTACTTGTGATCCTAGTGCGATTTCTGAATGTATGCGTTTAAGATTGAAAGGTGCCACTTCATTCACCGCTCATGAACGAACTTTGTGCCTTCAAAGGACACCGAAAACATGTACTTCTGTTCAGAATAACATGACTTGCAAGAGTTTGGTAGTTACCCCCAGTCATTATCGCACGATGTTACTACCTGCCGGATGGCTTTTCTCATGTGGTAATACTTCCTGGCCATATATTCCCGCAAATATTTCTGGAGGCCCTTGTGCCATTACTAGACTGAGCTTGTTAATGTTTTCTCCACATCCGAATGCCAACTCTCGTGTGATTCGAGATACAGTGAGGTTACAGGAGGATTGTGACTCATCTTTGCATTTATATTCCAAGTCTGAATACCTTAGCCTGGCTATTTCAATTGTTGGTGTTCCTGCTTTGGCAGTTTATAATGCCAAATCTATTGGGAAAATGGCCTGCTGGATGGTAAAATCCATCAATCATACTTCTACAGTCCTGTCTGACATGCTATTAGACGCCCAGGGTGAACGTAGGGCTATCTTGCAAAATCGAGCGGCCATTGATTATCTTTTGCTTAAACATGGACACGATTGTTCTGATTTTGAGGGTCTTTGTTGTTTTAACTTGTCGGATCATACGAAATCCATTCAAGCTCACATTGATAAACTACATGACTTAACAGAGGAAGTTAGAAAACACATTGACCAGGGCTGGTTTGACTGGCTCTTTAATTGGTTACCTGATTTGCATATGTTACGTCAGATATTAGGAGGTATTCTGATTACTATCGGCATTTTGATTTCTATCTGTTGCTTTATTCAGTGTATTCCTTCACTATTTCAATTCTGCACACCTGGTACTAGACATAGATCAGTTAGTCTTGTTTCATATTATTCTTCCACAGATATTAGTTCTGTTTAATGAATGTATAATAGACTGAAGTCAAGGGTGAAATGTTCTGCTCGATTTTCCCGGCCTTCTTGTGAGGAACAATGATGGAATGTGACTTCAGTCTCTTATCATTCAAGTCTAAGGGTTAGAGTAGTGAATGGAGCCTATTTACTAGGCACTTCGACATGATTCTGTGCTCTTCCCCATAGATCAGGGCTTGCACACATAGCCTAGGGGATAGATTCGTTAGTATTAGGGATAACCTGTCCTGTAGTGAGGGTATTTCATGGAGCCGTGCTGAATTCAGGCCTGGTAGGCCTCAAACGGGAGAGACTCCATCTTTCTTTCTGCTCCGGCAGCTTGGGATGCTTCTAGGTCAAATGTAATGTTTTAGTTATGAGGTGTTATTCGCTTGGAGAGAACCGGTTCAGGCCGGCCCTTATCGAAGGATTGTATTTTTCTTCATGCCGAAGACACTACATCAGGCCGGCCGGCTGGGAACGTGTCCTTGGTACGGGGAGGTACAAGAATTTGGTGGGCGGCAGGTTACAGGCCGGAATTTTCCATGAGGAAATGCACCTCTATATTAGTGAAAGTCTGAGGCAGTTACATGTTCAGTCCGTAGGCGGCATCTAGCCGTTAGCAGTAAAGCTACTACTTATTCCAGGGAAGACAGACGCCATCTTGAAGGCGGAGAAGAACCGAGGGACAGATGCTCTCCTAGCAGAATAGCCAGAAAGGAGAGAGTAGCCGATAAGGAAGAGGTCCCAGTGACTCGGAGAAGGGTGATTCCAGGCGAGCCGAGGCACAGACGAGAAGGGAACCTAGATGACCACTGAGTGCAGGCTACATACTACTAAGGTGATGTCGACCCTTTCTTATTAGAGTGTACAACTTAATCTTTCACTTTTCTTTGCAGGTTATGTGTTATATTGTAATGTTATGTGATTGCGTATGTAATGAGTAATAAAGTACCCAGTTTGTAGTGAATCAACATGTGCTGCGTGTTCTTGTATGAGAGGGTAGCCTATTCTTCTAGTCAGCTGCGGCTACATGAACAGATGTTAACCCTGATCAGGTAAGTGGTAACTGAATAAGGGAAAGAGGAGCCCCTCGAACCTGAGAACAGGCTATGCTCGAACTGGCAATCCTTGTGTGATCTGATGAATAGTGAGACTGATTCCCTTTTTGTATGTTATGGTGATCATAGGATGAACTGTCGTATGAGACTGCCGTCTAGGTAGAGAGGTCGGGATTCGTATAGGATCGCGAGGCCGCCACTTGTGATACTGTCGTATGGGCAGAGAGGTCTGGATCCGTATTGGGATCGCGAGGCCGCCAGTTGTGCTGAGACTGCTGTCTGGGTAGAGAGGTCTGGATTCGTGTGGGATCGCGAGGCCGCCACTTGTGATACTGTCGTATGGGCAGAGAGGTCTGGATCCGTATGGGATCGCGAGGCCGTCGATTGTGCTGAGACTGCCGTCTGGGTAGAGAGGTCTGGATTCGTATGGGATCGCGAGGCCGCCACTTGTGATACTGTCGTATGGGCAGAGAGGTCTGGATTCGTGTGGGATCGCGAGGCCGCCACTTGTGATACTGTCGTATGGGCAGAGAGGTCTGGATCCGTATGGGATCGCGAGGCCGCCGATTATAAGAGGTCTTGGTATGTATAGTAGGAATCCCCTGTCCTTAGGTGGTAGATATATGTGGTTGCACTATTGTAAATAGGTTCTAGGGAGGGGGTAACGTTCTGGCTGGGTTAGTGAGGCTCTGATGAGCGGGTTCTATCTGATCCGAAAACCCAAGCAGAACAAGGTGATAATTAAGAGATGGGCCTTAACTGTGGGTTTAAGTAACTCCTTTTCCTCTCTAGCTAAAGTTATCCGCTGCTTGTACATATTCTTCACCCATTTTATATCCCCCTTTAATACATTACTTGGTTTATCAAATACAAATAATTCTGGGCGGCCTAATTCACTGGTCATGTTCTTAACGTGATTCAGCCAGGGGATAAGTTTTCCGTGCTCTAGGGATAAGCAATCCTTTATAATTTCACGGTTTAACTCAAGTTCCGGATTCTGCCAGATTGATAACCATTTTAATAACGGAGCTACAGCTATCCGGTCCACTAAATAATCTAATCCACATTCTTGATGGACAATATAGCCGGGGGTTGTCTGAGGAAGTGAGAGAATGGATTTAAGAAACTTATCCTCTACCACCTGCAAATCCTTTACAGTTTTGATTCCCCACAGGTCCGCACCATACATTGCTATGGAAACACACTTCGCTACATAAATGTTCATCATAGCCTGCATGGGCTTAACCTCCAATTTACGCCCGAAGTCCAAAACACCTGCAATTGACCTGGCAAAAGCGTTTCGTTTAGCTGCTAGCTGGGGGGCCCAGGTAGATTTATCATCAAAAATGACCCCCAAATATGGGAAACTAGTGACCCTGGATAAGAGCATGGTCTTAACTCTCTTAGGTTTGCAACCTACAACCATGACATGAGATTTAGTAAAATTAACACTTAAATCAAGTTTTTTCATAAAATCAGCGAAGGTGACTAAAAGACTTTGCAGCCCTACTGCCGTGCGTGCTAACAAAGCAGCGTCATCTGCATATAATAATGCAGGAATAAGATACTTCCCAGCCCTAGGGATGTCCTTACATGACTCAGTTAAGGCAGTGGCTAGGTCATTAATATAAAGAGTGAAAAGTAAGGGGGCGAAAATACAGCCCTGCCTGACCCCATTAAAAATTCCAATTTTGCCGGTGCAATTGCCCAAACAGTCAAATCTGACAGTGGCAGTAAGGTCTCTGTGTAGATCCGCTAGGAAATGCACGATATTTTCGTCTAAGCCATACTTAAGAAGTATTTCCCATAGTTTTGACCGATTCACTCGGTCAAAAGCCGAGGACAAATCCATAAAGGCGAGGTAAAGCGTCCCTTTCTTAGCTATAGTATATTTCCCTATTAATAGGTGTAAGTTCAGGCTTTGGTCAATAGTGCCCCGGCCCTTTCGAAACCCATATTGTAAACATGAAAGGATGTTTGTGTCTTCCAGCCAATCTGTTAGCTTACCCAGGACAACCCTCCCCAGGACTTTAACTGCTGAATCGATAAGGGAAATAGGGCGGTAACAACTAGGGTCCCCCCTATTTCCTTTCTTGAAAATCGGTATGATCACTGACTCGGACCAAGTGTCCGGAAAGCCTGCGACACAGACCCTATTAAAAATATTCATTAACACTGTAGACCAAGTCTCAATATCAGATTTAAAAAGGTCCGCTGGGACACCATCGGGACCGGGAGCCTTGTTAATTGTCATCTTACCGATGGCCTCAGCCACCTCACTCTTTGTTACCGAAAAAGTATATGAGTTCGTAGAGTGGGGAGGGGCATTCGACCCCCCGTTTGTTTCCACTTCATAGACTGACTTAAAATGGGTACACCATAATTGTTCCCCGATACCGCAATCTAATTTGTCATTACAAGGGTCATGAAAAAACGGTTTATTAACCACAGACCAAAACTTTGCGCTGTTGCGGAGTACGTCGACGGAAGATAACTCTTCCCATGCGTCCTCCCGTATCGTCTTTTTCCTGCGCTCCAAAGTTTTAGTGTATTCTTTCCTTAGCTGGGCAACGATGGACCGGTTCACTGGTTCGCAGCTCAAGGCTTCCCTCAACTTTCTATTAGCCGAAGAGCAGTTTTTATCGAACCAGCCCTTCTCAGCCTTATCATTAGCCTTAACAGGACGTCGAAGGTCTGCTGCGATCTGCGAACAGATTACAGAGTACGCCCCTAATATGTCCTCATTTCCTGCATCTAGGTCAAGGCACATATTCAGCTCAGAGCCAACCTTCCTTTTTAAATTAAGAAAAAAGTCACTGGGGATTATGTTACTCCATCTGATCCTGCGGTCCTGGTCTGTGGGACGGATATTAGATTTATCCGTCCTGTCCTGGATTATAACAGGTTTTAAAAGAAAATCGGACAAGGTAAGTACCACAGGATTGTGGTCACTAAAATGTGACCATACAGCTGAATAACCGTTAATTCTTTCCCCCAAAGCTGTGCTGACAAAAATGTAGTCGATCACCAAGTGTTTACCATTCCCTTTAAAAGTAGGTATGTTCTCGTCTCCCAGGGGTGGAAGTATCAGATCATAATCAGCCAGGACTGTTTCCAAAAACTCACCCTGAATAGAATGCTCAAAATGTGCCACCCCCGACTCTATTGGGCCTAAAGGATCTAAGGAAAAACAATTGTCCAAACACCCATGAACGTTAAAGTCGCCCATGATAATGATAAAGCAGTTATTATCGTTATTCTCCTTATAAGTACCCAAAAAGCGATTTAATGCGGTCAGGTGTTCAACTATGGCATCTCTATGGTATGAATGATAAAAATTAACAATTAAAATATCACTTCCCCCGATTGGGGAAATTTGAACTGCCAGACAGTTACATGAACCCGTGTCTATTTGAATCTGAGACCCAGAAATGCTTGCAGAAATCAATGTAACCAGCCCACCCTTAGCCCTACCCATGTTAGATGGAACTGCAGACAGATAAAAGCTTGTATAACCATCTAAGGCCAAAGTATTATCAATGTCCCAAGTTTCTTGAAGACAAATAACTTCTCCCGTACCTATAAGATCTCTCCAAGCTGGGTCATCTGTTTTGTTTCTAAGACCGGCTATGTTCCATGAAACCAATTTTGTTAGAGGGCCCGAAGGCCCCAGATCAGGGCCATTAATTACCGAGGTTACTACATCAGAAGTAGAGAGCCGGGTGTTAGGAACGGTAGTGTCTTCCCGTAACCCTAGTCACTCATTTTCATCTAGGTTGGAAAAGGCAGAAAATCTATTTGTGACAGGGACAGCATACTCATAACAACCACTACCAATAGGATAATCATTGATCGCTCTCCTATCGTGGGCTGGTGGATAGAAAAAACCCAGGGGGAGAACGTTAACATACTCCTGATGGATTCTAACTGAACCAGTCTGCCTCAAAATATCATCAACTAATTTAGGTGCTCTAAAACTTATAACAATACAATCACCATCTAGACTCTTTTCAGTCCTACCCACCCACGAGACTCTTCTAATCATCAAGAAATTGCTGTCGAGATGATGCTTTATGACTCATCCTAAACCTCATTCTACTACTATGATCTCCCAAACAACCCTTTCTAAATTCTTCCCTCATGTATCCCTACTTTGTATCATCCCAAATCTCATTTTACTAGTATGATCTCCCTAATTCATTTCTAGAGACTCTTCCTTCCCCTGTCTCTCCTTTTACTTACCCCAAAACTCATCTTACTATTATGATCTCCCATTTAACACTTAAACACTATAACTCTTCCCCCCTCCATCCCGCCATTATCCTATTCAATTAACAAACCTGCTTGTCCTCCACTCATATTTCCCTACAATAATCCAACACTAATCCTTTTTGGGATCCTCTGTAGTGTGCTACTTGCCAAAAAGCGCTTTAACGCTTTCTCAGGTGTAGTAAGCACTATATGAATACAATTACAATACAATGTACAGTGGGTGGGGCAAGCAACAATATGGACAGGGGAGAAGGCAAGCAATAACAGGAACAGAAGGAGGTGGGAAGGAGGAAGTAATACCAGGCATGGGGCTAAGAGAAAGAAGCATTTGAGGGAGTCACCTCCCAAACACATGCACTCTTAGGGAGTGCTTTAATGAAAAGAAAAAAGAAGCTCCTAAAACATGAGTGGAAGTATACAAGTGGTTTGACAATGCTGCAGGAGTGAGGCAAACACATGAAGAGGACGTGAAGGCCACACATGTCAGTAAATGAGAAGCAAGCAAATAAGAGAGACGATGGATGCAACCATTGGTAAGCAGAGGGAGGGCTCTAAACCCACTGAAAGCCAACAAAGTGTCTCAAAGTGACAGTGCTTGCAATGGCTGGTGCAAAACCTAAAAATGTAAAAACTAAGATTACCTTGGTGACCTTTACCTGAAGTGATCCCCTAGACCTCTAACTTCCTTAATGAAGATGGCAGATTTTTTTTTGCCTATGGCAGGAGTTCCTCAAACTGGGGCAGGCTGGGAACAAAGAACCCTGAACCGGCGTTGACCAGGTATATACACCAGATGCCACACACCCTGAATGCTCAGACGTGCATCATTACATCATGACCCCCACTGGACAACCCAGCAAAAGCCCCTGGAGGGAGAAGAGCAAAGGAGGAGATGACCAAAGGAAGGTAGAAGAAACAAGAAGAAGCTAGAGGCCATGACACCCTGACACTACTAATGCCGTACTCAGCCAGCAACCTTTCTGGGTCGCAGTTTGACGTGATTTGGCTACTAAATCTACATTCCCAAGTTGAAATCTTGCTTGAAAATATGCTTTTTGTCCAATGCACTGTTGAGAATGCACATGTAGGGAACCAAAACACTTCAAATGATAACATTATTAGACAAATACATTTCAGGTTGCCAACTAATTCTTTTCAGATTGTGATGGGACTGGTAAGTCCATCATGGAAGAATGATTGAAGTCTGGGAGCAAATTGTGGGTGTACGCTCCTAAGTTTATCCACAGCCGAAACCTAGTGCAAATCGCAGGAGGAAACATGTCATATGCTCTGCATAGGTTTAAATGGGAAATAAGATGCAATTTTAGCTTATTAATCCCAATTTTAAGGTGTCAAACATGCTATAGGTGCAACTAGTATACCCACTAATTTGAGAAGTAGCAAATGCAAAATTTGCATCTGATTTTTTCAAGACAATTTTGATCAGGCCGTAACTGTCTTGGTTCACTGGGCACTGTATATCTCTGAAAATATGATGAGAGTTTCAATATAGCCCATAAACCAATCAAATAATTTGGCCAAAGATTGGTCAAATCCTCAAATAGGAACATAATCTTGATGGCAACAAGCCGGAAGTCGATCTCAGAGATAGCTATTGGTATACCTTGCACCTGTGCTCAGTGTAGCAAAAATATACCAAACACAGCACGAGTGCTGAAAGTTTTCAACCATGCAGGGTCAGGACTGATTTGCATATGGCTGGGTTTAAACCGGAATGGAATGGGGAGCAAATAAATAATGGATTAATGCCCAGATCTCTGATTTGACATTGTTCAGCATTCTGTCCACCATTTGTTCTTTTTGCATTTGTCACCCCGAGTGGGATGGGTATGCCCAGACGTGGGTCCCGTGCTCTCCATGCCACTTGAGTTAAGATAACCTGGCTGATAAGGGGTGATACCCCAAAAACAGTCCCAGGATGCTTGTTTCCTGTCCAGGCTTGACTGTTGCCGTAGCGAGCAGTGTCAAGACTGATTTGCATATCGATGGATTTAAAGTAGATTGGCGTGGGGAGCAAAAAAACAATGGATTTAGGTCCAGATCTCTGTACTGTGGTGAATGTTTGACAGTGTTCAGCATTCTGTCTACCATTTGTTCTTTTTGCATTTGTCACCCCCAGTGAGACAGTTATGTCCAGAAAGTGTGCTCTGAAACCGGTCCAAGAATGCTTGTTTCCAGTCCAGGAAGGACCTGGCCCGGCAGTTTGGGCTGGGTTGGGCTGATCCCATGGGGCTCAGGGTCAAGAATGATTTGCATACTGCTGGTTTCAAACTGGAATGGCATGGGGAGCAAAAATAACAATGGATATAGGTCCAGATCTCTGTACAGTGGTGAATGTTTGACATTGTTCAGCATTCTGTCCATTATTTGTTCTTTTTGCATTTGTCACCCTGGGTGGGACAGGAATTCCCAGACATCGGTTCCGTGCTTTCCACCAGTCCCAGAATGCTTGTTTCCAGTCCAGGGAGAACCTGGCTTGGCAGTTTGGGCTGGACTGTCCACATGGGAACATACAAAAGAAAGCCAAATCAAACAAACAAAAAAACACGTATTAAAGAAAGCCTAAACAAAAAAAAAACCACTTACCTGAAAAGGCAGCCGCCTCCGAGCTTCGTCCTCCATCCCTTTGAAATCTTCCTACACTCCCACCCAGCAGCAGGAAGCACCCTCCCTCCCAGCATTCCCATAGCCAATCACAGCGCGGCAATGCATCGTTGTGATTGGCTTGAGTGCCTTGTATCGGCGCTCAGAGGGGGACTGGGAGGGTTTGCATGTTTCTCACCACGCTGTTTAATGCAGCCTGGTGGGAGACATGCAAAATGCGCAGGACTGCTTGGAGCTGCCCAAGAGGGCCGGCCAAGCAGTCCTGGGCTCTTCAGGAGTGAAAAACACTCCTATCCCTACTTGCCAGCCGCGCCACGCCCCACCCAAGAGCCACTGCCGTATATAGGAAAAATAAAATGATAATAAAATAGTTATTACCATTTTATTTTTCCTTTTTTTCAATGGCGCGATGCTCCTCCACCTTAGCGTAGGAGCCACCACTGGTCAAGACTGATTTGTATATGGCTGGATTTAAATTATAATGGAATGGTGAGCAAAAAAATGATGGATTTAGGCCCAGATCTCTGTGCTTAGGTAAATGTTTGACATTGTTCAGCATTCTGTCCATCATTTGTTCTTTTTACAGTGTGGCAAATATGCCATCACAGTGTGCGCTAGATATAAATGGAGCAAATTATGGGCTACTTACATGCTTTTTAAAGGTTCTAGTAGATGGAAGATTGAGTCACCTTTTCAAATATGAACAAAATGTACTGAGCCATGTTTCATAACCAACAAATAACAGAACAAATACATACTCAAAATATTTCCTAAATTTTAAACATTCACCGAACATGAGTCAGGATCTGTGCCATTTTTGTTGCGATGTTTAGCAATGGAAGAGCTCCCTGCGGTACCTTGTGAATGTAGGCACTGCACCCGGGGACTTTAACGCCTCTCCTCTCGAGCTTTAAACATAAACTGCTTTTATATATTGCATGGGAGTCACAACCACAGATCATATCCGGGGTGTTAGGGGAGAGAGGCGGTTGAGGTCATTTCACAGTAAAAAAAAAAACAAAAGGCAGACTCGTCAACCTTTGTGTGAGCTTCGCAGCTTCTAATTAAGCTGAAATATGTCTGCACAACAGCGCCGAAGGATCATCCAAGCCCACACCAGGCATCTATATTATGAAGAGGTCTATTGACATAAGCCAGAAATTTCACACAGAACAACTCAATTTAGACACATTATGTATATGGATTTTAACAAAACATGCAATGCACAACCCAGGACTAGAAATGACAGCTCCTATCATTCACTAGCCGGTTGCTAAGCAACCCCTGTTTGGAACGCACCCAGAATCCATAAGGAAAAGTGTAAATGAAATGGAAAATTGAGTTATGCGAATAACACATCCTATGAGATCACATTAATAAACACAGTAGTATACTCTACAATGTAATGTATGAACATATACCCCATTTAAATGCACAACAGCTCCAACAGGGTCATAAATGCACAAGGTCTTAAACGCCCTATGGGGCATATTTACAAGCCCCTATCGCCACAGGACCGTCACTTTTTACAATGTTCCTGTGGCGATAAGGGCTCCGCCTCATTTACAAGGCGGCATTAAGCCACTTAAAGTGGCTGAACGCCGCCTTGTGAGTAAGGCACTACTTAGCATGAAAGGGGTGGGCAATGGGTGTTGCGGTAGGTGTTCCCCCACAACACCCAGTGATTCTGACACTTCCCAATATTTACTAGGGCAGCGTACATATGCAAAATCGCCAAAATTCAGACCATGGAAAAGCTGGCCATAACATGGCGAAACGAGGAGCAATGCTTTATTTCTCGTTGTTTTTCCTGTTTCTGTGTGTGCTGCATTGTGCACAATGCAGCATACGTAGGAGTTACAAATCAGCATTTGTGATTGTTTATGTGCAGGAAGGGAATCCTTCCTGCACATAAACAATCATTACGCCCAATACAGGCCCCGGTGCAAGGGTGTCTCCGTTGGCGCTAGGCTGCTTAATTTAGCACCAGTTCTAGGGAAAACACAGGGGTGCACCGTACCTTTGTAAATACGGTGCAACCCAGCATTTTCAGAATGAGGGAGCGTGGCGTTAGCAAGTTTTCCTTAATGCCACACTCTGTCATTCTGTTGTACATATGCACCTATGATCGTAGGAGGAAAGTGAGACACTCCCTGGCATTCATCCTGCAGTGCTCAGAGAAAGATGTCCTTTGGAGAAATTTCCATTAGCATGTCTGAGGTCCCCAATGCAGTGACAACAGGTAAACCCAGCCCCATCAGAATGAGAAACATGTATGGGATGTAGAACTGCAAAGGACTAGATTTGTGGGTCAGTAGGCAATATTGCACATTACATAGATTTCCCTCTGTAGTTTATTAATAATATCCATGCATCCAATATTTCATATCTTTGCGTAGTATTAGACAAAAGCATATTAAAGTATTAAAGTAATTTTTCTTATCCAGTTAAGACACAAACTGGGCGTTGCATTATTGTGCAGTATTAGGTGCATTATTGAGTTTTGCGTCTCCAACCCCACATCCTCCCTGAGCAAGACTTGGGCTGGACTGTTGCCATAAGCCACAGGGGCAAGACTGATTTCCATATCGCTTGGTCCAAACTGGAGTGGCGAAGTGAGCTAAAGAACAGTGATGGACTCAACCCAGATCTGTGACTGGGGGTGAGTGTCTGAAAAGTTTCAGCACTCCGTCCATCATCTCTTTCTGTTTGCTTTGTTTGCCTTAAGTTGGCAGGGTATTCCCAGACGTGAGTCCCTTGCTCACTTTGCCACTGGATTCAACCCAGATCTGTGACTGGGGTTGAGTGTCTGAAAACTTTCAGCACTTCGTACATCTTCTCCTTCTGTTTACTTTGTTTGCCATAAGATGGCAGGGTATGCCCGGACGTGGATCCCTTTCTCACTTTGCCACTGGATTCAAGCTAGCCTGGCTGATGAGGGGTGTTATTCCGAAACCGGTCCCAGGATGCTTGCTTCCGGTCCAGGGAGGACCTGGCATGGCAGTTTGGGCAGGAATGTTCCCATAAGGCACAGGGTCAAGACTGATTTGCATAATGGCTGGGTCCAAACTGGGGTGGCAAAGTGAGCTAAAGAACGATGATGGATTCAACCCAGATCTGTGACTGGGGGTGAGTGTCTGATAAGTTTCAGCACTCCGTCCATCATCTTGTGTTTGCTGTGCTTTCATTGCTGCCCAGACAGTCAAGCTAATGGAGGGGTTCTTGATGCTCAGTCATCTGTGTCCATAGAAGGCCAGGCCCAGGGACATCAGTGATAAATTAACTAAATCACCTCTGCTGGGGTCAATTCACCCCTGTGCACACCAGAACCCCAAAACATGGTCTGACAGCTTGTTTTCTTTTTTGAACCTCTACTTTTTATCTTCATGTCATTTGCCTGTACTAAAAAATGTAAAATGAACCATTCTACTAGCTTGCCAAGGCCTGACCATTTGACTTTGTGAGTGGTTAGTATTTGCAAGATCCATGTCTCTGTACACAAATTTAGGCTGCAGGGTAACTATTGTACTAATCCCTAGATCCCTACATAATTACCAATCCTCTTAAAGAACCACCTGCCCAAAAAGTATTTGTGATTACTTCTGAGTATTACTTCAAGGCAGTCAGTGCTCCAAATGTTCTTTTGAAAGTCTTTGACTGTTTGTGAGAATTGTTCCCAAATTTTAATGGTTATGCTTGATTTATTGAGTTACTATTAGGAGAATTATTTCCAAATGTTTCCTTTCAACACTACACAAGGCAAGAATGCCTCCCTTATTCTCCTATTTACAAACTTCTTCGATCATGTTACAAAATAATTTTGTGGTTACATGTTATGTACGCTCATGTATTTCGATTTTTGTTTTTTACTTATTGTTCATTTATAGCACTAAACACTAGACAGCGGCCTCTGAGCGATTTCCTAGAGGTAGAAGATCTATCCATTCAGGGCAATATTAAATGATGAGATATGCAATGTTGACAGAAACAATTTCCTCCACCTCACCTACCAATTCTTTCTTGGTTTACAATATCTAACACCCAGAATGCTGGTATTTTTCATAGCAAAATATCAGATAGAAATATGATTGTATACTGCAGAAAGTGTAATTTAAGTGAACTATGTAATTGAGTGTAGTGTCTAGTAATGCTTCGATACATGGTGAAACCATTGCTCAGCCTAGAGTGAATCAAGCTTGTCAGAGTGCTGAAGAATGCTTGCCCACTCTTTAATTTTGTACTGCTAGTGTTGTGGATGAAATGTGGCAGACTGAAGAAGAGTTACTTGCAGTGTTCAACTGGACTGGAAGCCAAGAAAACCCTTATTAGTAATCATCCAGAGGACCTTTTCATATACAGGCCGAGCCGATCATGTGATATCTATCATAGCTGGGGTGGAGGGTAACTGGTCTAGCAGTAATCCTATCACATCACTGCACTTCTATGTGATTTAATGAAGAAAAAGTTAAGGAACACCAAATAGCATGAGCTGTAGTATAAAAGTACACACCAGAAAAAAATGGACGTTGTAAGACTCACAGGAGGAGTTTCAAGTCACGGACAACAAAATCCTAACCGAATTACCAGACTGAGAAGAAAAGACATTAGAAAACAAATTGTGAGGAACTACAAACTAGTAACACATCCAATTAAAACTAAAATCAGAATCAGAAATGACACAGTTAATACAGGTGTCCTTGAAAAAAATGGAGGAAAATGCAACATTAACACACAACTGGGGTTTAGCCCTCAATTTGTATAAAATGTCCTTGTACTGTTTGGTACTTGGGTGGTTTGAGCACCTGGCGGCCTAATCAGGAGGAGATGATTGAAATATAGTGACAAACAACATATGTGTAGCCATTATACATTTCTCAAAACATGGTACACTTTAATGGCTAATTTTCTGAGGGTTGTTCTATTTAAATATTTGGAATGTTTAATTTACATAAATTGCTTGAACCCATTCATGCATAATTAATGTTATCTTTCAGAGCACAGTAAACAACAGGATACTGTAGCACAGATTAACCTCATAAATTTGGGGGTATTTCCCTTCATGGTCTCCATGAATCATCTGATGCTCGCTTGGACAATCTAAATCCAAAGCTTTGACATTTGTTGTATTGTTTATGTGTATTATTTGGTGCACATCTTCCATGTTGCCTGTGCCTGCTCATTTTGAGTAACACCACTGTCCATCTGTACACATTTCTATGGTTATCTTCGAGAATGATGTTTAATGTAGTACAACTGGTGCTTGAATGCTCTAGTTTATCTTCCAACAAATAATTTTCAATCAAACCAACCTTGGGTTAAAAAAGAAATGGAAAACTAGCTTTAAATCCCATTCTCTTGAATTTTGTTTCCACCATGTTTGCTGCACACCTGTGCCACTCATCTATCTCTCATGACAGTTCTGTTATAATAGGCCCACACAGATATTCCCCTAAAGCATGGCAGCTTCTTCTAATTCCATTCACTCAAAATGGCATTAATGTGTTTTTTTGGGAAAAGACACTGTGAAATAAAAAAACTTAACTCTTTTGGTTCTACAACAAAATTATCTTAAAAGTGTAAATAAAAAGTCAAAGAATGAATGCAGTGACGTACATATACCACCACCATCGCAGCACCAAAACAGCTAGAGGTGGGGAGACTCGTGAGTGAAGGAACCAAGATGGCCGCCTCCCGGTGAGCTCCACTCGTTTTCACCCGTTTTTTATTTAATAACGACAATTTTCCTGTCAGAATTTCCTCCTGCATAAGGTCGCCATGATTGAGAAGCCCTTACCTGCTGCTGTGAGGTTTTTTCAGCATCTTCTTTCAGCAGAAGTGGTGTTTTCCTCCTTCCTGCTTCTGCACCCAGCTTTGCATCGAGGTATTGCCCAGTTTGTCTGTCAGGGGGGCAGAGTAAGTGCTCAAGAGAGGGCCTGGCTTTGGCCTAACCACTCCTACAGTGTATTTTAGCTGCTGCACCAGTCATTTTCAATCTTTTTTCTCAACAATACTCTACTTCTTCCTTAATTTTACATTGTTCTACAATTATAATTCTGTATACAAGAAAATGGAAAATAAAAATGCACATTCTCTTCTTAATAAAAGGAGATAGCAAGTTTTTCCACCTCCAGTTAAATCTAAAGTGGTAGAGTCAACTGAACCTTCTTTGACATTAATTCTTGATGAAATTCAGGCACTCCGTGCTAATACAGATATAATTGCGTTAGAGATGAAAAATGTGCGCAGACATGGCTAGTATGTCAATGAAAATCTCTGATAATTCAATTAAAATACAAGACAACAAAGTTAAAATTGACGCTTTCTCTCCACTTGTGGCGAAAATATCTTCTATGTCAACTCTCCTTTTGGATATGGAAAATCGTAACAGACAATATAACTTGTTCAAATTGCAGACTGTATTTAGAAAATCTGATTCCTGGCCTCCTAAACATCAAATTTCCAGAAAAGATTGAAATTGATAAGGCATGCAGGATTCCATCTCATCGTAACCCTCATCACACAAAGCCTCGACAAATGATCTTTAAAGTTCTCCACCACCATCATTTGGCCTTGATACGTAAAGCAGTACAAGAAATTCCTTCTTTGATGGTCAATGGAAATAAAAATGTTAAACACCAAGATTTTGCTAAAAAGACTGGTTCAATTTGCAAGGAATTCACTATTTTTCGTCCTCAGCTAAGAAGACTTGGATTCAAATATGGTCTTTTTGACCCATCAACAATGCGCATTTGGAAAGATAATTTCTCTAAATCTTTCCATCATCCTGAAGAACTAAGACTGTTCCTGGATCAACATTCGTAGCACTCAATGGATACTCATGACTTTGCTACTTGAATATTACTGTTACGTATATTTCTGACAAAATGATGGTTTATTTTCACAGAGGGCTTCAATGGTTCCGGTCATGCTTGTAAATCATGTGTGCGTTTCATTCCTGTTATTAATGCTTCTTGTTTGTTGTTTTTCCATGTTTTGTTTGTTTTCTTTTTTACCTATTCTCTCCTTTTTACTTGATTCTGGAGCTACTATTTTTCACACTCTTTCTTTACTTTTTTCTCCTCTTCTTGATCTTCTTTTTCCTTTGTTTTATTATGGCTAATGTTCATAATACCAAGTTCGTTTTTTTAAATGTCAAGGGGTTACGCCATCCAGTTAAATGTACAAAAAGTTAAGATTATTTAGGCAGTTGTAAAGCAGATATTTGTTTTATACAAGAAACTCATATTGATGACAAAATCTTGGATTATATGAAAAAAGTGGGTTGGTAGTATTGTCTCTTCTCTCGCAAATAGCAAAATATGGTGTTGCTATCCTTTTTGCAAAAAGCCTACATTGCCAAATTGTGAGTAAAATTTCTGATACTTATGGCAGATAAGCTCTAGCTAAAATTAAAATTAATGATTCAGTCGTGTTTTTACTAAACTGCTGATGATCCCATTTTTTGGCCCACTCTAACACCAGAAGTTCTTAAATTGGGTAACGTTCCTATTATAGTTGGAGGAGATTTCAATAATATATCTGATTTCTTATAAGATAGATTATCTCTTACTAAATTGAGACCTCCTAAAGCTTTGTTTGCTTTCATATCATTTCTTCAAACTACATAGCTAGTTGATATTTGGAAATTACACTTTCCTACCGAAAAAAACCCACACAACTCTCACTCTAGGCTTGATTATCTTTTAATTTCCAGACAACTAATTAACTCTGTAGTCACTCCTATTATTGGTAATAGGGATGTATCGGATCATGCCTTAATTTCCTTTATTTTGAAATAGAATTCAAATTTTACAACACAACCCAGATGGAGAATGAATACTAGTATTGTTCTTAATGAACAAAAAAACCCTAAACTCTTAAATACTATTCATGATTACTTTCTTTTTAATCCAGAAGGCTCTACTTCCATGGTGAACAGATGGGATGTGTTTAAAGCCTATAGAGGTGCTTCTCTTTCTCTTATGGCCCATGAAAACAAAAATCTTTTAATGCTCATATTAAAAATTTACATAAACAAATAGCAAAATATGAAAGACTTTCATTACATCTAATGACCCTCAAAATAGATTCAAATTGCAAAAACTTAGATATGAATTTAATTCAATCCTTAGCAGAAGAGCTGGTATTCAACTCTCAAATTCTAAAGCCAAATTTGGTTTTAATGCTAACAGATCTGGATGTCTGTTAGCCAATTATTTATGCATTAAAAAAGATAAAGCACAAACGAATTAAATTCATGGCTCTAACGGTAAAATTGCTTTATCCCAAAATGATATTGTAAATACATTTCTAGATTTTTATACTACTTTATATAATAAACCTAATTTTGACGATACCTCTTTAATGGATTCTTTTTTAGCTAGATGTGGATTACCCAAGATTTCCCAATCTGATAAAAATTTAACTTGACACGCCCATTACTCAAGATGACATTTTATTAGCCATAAATCTCTTAAAAAAATAAAATCCCCTGGACCAGATGGTATTCCCGTGGAGTTTTATAATGAATTTCAGCAACAGCTTATTCCTCCTTTATTCAAACTTTTTACCTTTTTTGGTTCTACAGGAATTTCTACTGGTTCTCTTACTGAGGCTTTAATTATTGTTTTACCCAAACCTAATAAAGACCCTACTCTTGTGTCTAACTATCGTCCAATCTCTATAATAAAACAAGATTGTAAGTTGTATGCCAAAATACTTGCCACTAGATTATCCACGGTGTTGGAATCAGTTATAAATCCGGATCAATCTGGTTTTATGAAGAATAGATATTCTGCCAATAATACAAGAACTTTGCCTCATGTTATTGAGCAAGGATCCACTTTATCTCTACCATCAGGAATTTTCGCATTAGATTCTGAAAAAGCTTTTGATAAAATTCACTGGCAGTTTTTATTTCGTACTTTATTATCATTTAATTTTGGTGACATGTTTATCCGTATGATTTCTGCTTTATATTCTTCTCCTATTGCTTGTTTATTTATTAATGGCCAAATTTCAAACCAATTTTCTCTTTTCAGAGATACAAGACAAGGTTGTCCCCTTTCCCTGCTTTTGTTTCTTCTCCGTATCGAACCCTTACTTGTTTCCATAAGAAAATGTGACAAAATTACTGGAATCAATTTCAAGAAGTTATTATTAAGACTTTAGCTTATGCAGATGATGTCCTTTTATATATTTGTGAGCCTTTATCCTCTTTTCCCTCCCTAATGGCAATTGTTTCATTTTATTCCACTGTTTCTGGATACAAATTAAATACCAATAAAACGGAATTCTTTCCTTTAAATAATTACTGTACTCCGGATATTCTACCTATCAATGAAATTATTTGGCAAAAAGATAAATTTGAATATTTTGGTATTATGTTTTCTTCATCTATGAAATCCAGAATATCGATGAATTGTGACTCCATCTTAAATTATATTAAAGATAAAATCTCCAAATGGTCCTCCCTTCATCTTTCATGGTGAGGCAGAATGAACTCTATAAAAATCACTATTGCACCAATTTATTTTTATACCCTTGCTATGATTCCTACTTAATTTCCTTTAAAGTTTTATAAAACTGTAGAAAAACTCCTCTCCAAATTTCTTTGGAATAACAAGTCATCTCGTATCAGTTATAAAAAATTAAAAATGTCCAAATGTAATGGAGGTTTTGGATTACCAGACATTTTTCTTTGACACAAAGTTTTTATTTTAAAACAACGCTCTCTTTGGTTTAATAACTCTTTTCTAAGTAATCCCCCTAATTGGCTTCTTATCGAAAAAACTTTAATAGAACATTTTCCTCTACCCACTTTGCTAACTATGTCTAATAAATCTCCATTTTTTCATAAATCTGTTATTTTAAAGTCCACTCAACTAATTTTAATTGATTTAGATTAATTTTTTCTATCAGCCATATCCACTACTGAAGATATGTCATTGTGGTATAACCCAGTCATAAAACTTAATAGGAATGTTAGATGTTGGTGTTCATGGATTAAAGCTGGTATTTTTACCTTGAAGATGTTTATTGCAATAATGCTTTTATTTCATTTGAAGCTTTACAAACAAAATTTCTTTTACCTCCTTCTGATTTTCTCAAATATGAATCTTTATGTAATTCCATTTTAGATTAATTTCCTCATAATATTCCTTCTAATGTTAAATCAAATGTATCAATTTAAATTCAAACTGTTTCTACTTTCTCTCATGGCGTTTCTATATTATATAGAAAAATGTCTATCTCTAAAGGAACCAACATTGATGTGATCTCAACATTCTGGAATAACGAACTTTCATCCTATTTATCTATTGATACATGGAAAGGTTTTTGGCTTAATAGTATTTCTGGTTGGTTACCTGTTTCGCTTTATCAAACTAATTCATATATTTTATATAATTGGTTATGGACTCCTCTATGTTTATTTCAAGCAAAACGTCTTCCGTCTTCTATTTGTTGGCACTGTAATTTTCATACTGGTTAGTTACAACTTATGCTTTATGATTGTCCTATTGTTTTTAAATGTTGAACCGATGTTTGGGATATTATAAAAAAGGTACTTAATATTCATGATGATGTTTCATTCAAATTGTTAATCTGTAAATCTTTTGTTCTTTCACAAAAAGTAAATGAGTTAGGAGGTAAACTTTTCAATTTTCTGTTATCAGCAGCTTTTAAATCCATTACAACATGTTGGAAAGACGTTTCATTATTATCTGTTCATGTTTGGCGGTCATGGGTTATTTTTACTAGAAGAGGAGCTCAGTTATCTTTGAATGGCATTAATCAAAATTCTAATTCTTATCATTCTTTTTGGAAACCTGTTGACATATATTTATCTTCTTAAATATGTGTTTATTGCCAGTTGTTCATTGCTATGACAATAGTCTAGTCTTCATGTTATAGTAGCTCTATTTTATTATCATCATTATATAGATATATATTTTCTCCTTCCTTCCCTTTTGTTTTTCTAGGAATATTATATTTACTGTCTTTACCTATTGTAATTTAATGGCTGTTTTTCATTATCTTTCAATTGTAATTGTGTACTTTTTGGTACTATTTTTTGTATTGTGTCTTGTTTATTGTTTAATAAGAAAACTCAATAAACTATTTTGAACACCAAAACAGCTAGAGGATGCGAAGCCTCTTTTAAGACCTTGTTCCTCTGCCAAGACCTGAGAAGCTTCAGTGCAGAAAGGCAATATACGAACTGCTATATGACAAACTAAGAGGGCAAAGAAGCACATTTTGAGTGTGGAATAGTACTAATGGAATCAGGATATTTCAACAAACAAACTGACAAGTATCATTAGAAAGACCTGGCTTGGCACCAGATTTCTAAAATAATCTGGTTATCTGATTCAAAAGAGCAATTTGGATGCACACCACTATTTGAGACAGCTATTAATAATAGATCAGTTAATATCACCAGGCAATGTGTACCGATGCACATTGCTCAAGGCAAAACAGTGTTCTGCTGTTGGTGTGCTCCCCATCTACTATGAAATACTTTTTTTCAGCTGTTCTGTTGTAACTCAGTGACATTCATGGTGCTATAAGGTGACATCCATGCTAAGGATGTGCCATTCCTGAATTTGGCATCTTAAACCACCAGTGGTTCAAATAGGAAACCCTTTATTTACTTAGTTTTACTCAACTAGCATATGTACTTCAAGGTTGTACATCTGATTATGGTCGTGTCTTGTGAATTAGAGATAACAAAACCCTTTCAATCCCTGACAAACTCCGTAGAACGGTGATGTAATTGCTTGAGTGGCGGGATAAAGTTAATGTGTTTGAATATTCAGTTAACAGTTACATGCTGAGGAATAAAGACGTGTAATACCAAGCTCTGTGTGTGGTGTGATCCTTTATGTGTACTCCAGCTGGGGAGGACGGTACAATTACTAACATTATGTGCATACAAATTCAAATGAGGTGATATTATATAACATTACTCCTTAGCTCAATGACAAGAAATAAAAGACAGCTCAAACTAACAGTACAATAGCTTCTGGTTGATTGCAATGCACAAGCTCCAGTCTGATTCTCTTACTCCCACAATCGCTGCAGCACTCGCTAGACGAGTATTCGGAGCTATTATGTACAGCTGACAAATGAGGGCCTTGCAGCCTAACAAAGAACAGCTCACAAAACAAACTGTCATATCTCCAAGTGTGGCTTTTCAATTATGACCTAAAACTCCTAGCATGCAAAGTGTCTTTGGCTAAAAACAAAATGCTTTATTATGATGTTCCCTGTTGTTTATGTTGTGTTCTTATTTTGCTCAGTTATGTTATTGTGATGTGTTCTGGGATTACCTTAGATATGCCAACATATGCAACAACATCTCAAGCCCAAAGCAACACTTTCTTTTAAAGGTCCAGTGAAAAACAACCATTTAACACTGTCTAGGGCAATAAAATATCACTGCAGCAGTTCATCACCTATATAAGACATCTGATTGGCCACTACTATGGCAGAGGCCAAGCTTTATATAAACATGTTCATCTCGCTTTGCGTGGTACAGTTCAGTTTGTCTGCCTCTAAATTCCGTCAGCTAACTTTGGAACAGCTCCAGCCAACCCTCCTACACTTCGGACTAACCTTTTGAGATCTACAGTATGCCCTAAGAGACATGTAGTCCATGTAATCATTAGATATCCCAGCTAGTCCTTAATTCACATTAAAACACCAACAGCTTTTCACTAGAGACTCCCGGCTGCCATAGTGCAAAAGTAATTGAGCAGTACATACCTCCAATCTTCCCTTTGCCCACCTTCAACTTCTCCATATGGTCCTTATACCTATCAGATGTCCTCAGCCTGTGTTCAGTTACCTACAACTGGTCCTCAAAGACAGCACAGAGTTTTTTGGCTTAGCTTTAGACGCCCTCAAATGGCCCTTAAAGACCATCTGCACATCACTTGGGGCATTCACTTTGCCTTCATGTATCCTCAAATGTTGCATAACTTCCTATGGCCTGGCCTCAGAGATCCTCACAGAAACCCCGAGCATCCACTTAGAGACCCTCAGCCCACATTTGGTCACCCACACTTAATCAATACACTCCCCTAGCAAGCTCTCAAAGGCTCTCGGATTGTTTTATTGACACTCATGTGGCCTTCATTCATCAATCACCCTCACAACTATGTTTGAAACACACAAAGAAATTGATGAAACCTCAAGATTACCCACCTTCTAGTGGGATCCCATCATTTGAGAAGCAAAGCCATCACCCTCTTTTTGTGGCATGTTTCACCATGAGGCATGCTAGACCTATTCTACCATGGTGTGAACATGTGGAGCTTGGTCATATATAAAGCTCTATAATAGACTAAGGAATCTGGTAAAAGGTGGGTAAAACTGCCTAAAAGGATACCAAAACAATTTGATTGGTGAGTTCCCTTGACAGGATTAAAATAAAATCTCTGGATGGTCTCAGGATATTTATCACTCAACCATCCATCAGTATATGTCAACATGTTTCAGCCGATATTTTTCATTCCCAAAATGGTTGACGGCATGCTTCAGGACTTTGAGATCCCTATTTATTGTGTTATAAAGAACCAGTCATCCAAGAAAGTGTTAGTCACACAGAGTATCAAAAACTGTATTTGTGTTTTAGTAATGATGGCAAAAAATTCTCTTTAAGGGGATCGCAAACGCATAAATTTAAAATTATGTAGAAGGCATAGAAATAACAAAACACATGGGAAGCAACGTTTTGATGTTTTATTACAAATTTGGTACTGCAAAACATGACATTCTGATGGAGATACAACACAGTATACAAAAGCTCCTTAATTCGATAAAAAACTTTAAGTCAAAGTCTCAGACGTCACTAGGCTTAAGAGACCCTTTGCCAAGCTGAAGAAGTTGTCATTCTGTCTTGAGATGCATGTTCAAATGAAAAGAACCAAGAAGGTCTGAGAAAGATAGGAACTATCCAAATAAAAAAAGGCAGGCCAAAGTGTAAAGGCAATGGGTGGGAACAAAATAATTATAAAATGGTAAAACAACAAAACTAAAATATGTGGTAAGGATCAATGAGGAGATCAGGAAGTAAAAGATAATCAAGGGATGGTAGATGGACTGTTGAGAGAAAAGACAGAGGAAGGAAAAACTGAATGAAAGGAGGAAAAGAAATAATGAGAAGCTGAAAGAAAGAGGAGGAAAGAGACAGGGTAGAAAAGCATAAAAAGTAAGACCGAGGCCAAGACAATAATATCAAGATAAAGTAACAACAAAGTAAGGCCTAAAAAGGTATTACTGACATAATATCATGGTAAACAATATTGTTGACAAAAACATTGTGCCAAAAATCTCTTTTACTACAAAATTGTGCTCCTATACTTATAATGGAAAGTACACAAATATCGGAAAAAATATACCGTTGACATTGTCCAACATTGTCAAACATATTTATTCATTAATATAAATAGAGTTTAAAGTAGTACATGTTAGATATATTAATATATACATTTAATATATTGTAAATTGAATATATATATATGTTTGCATTTATATATATATTAATATTTATTTTACATTTTATTATGTTTTTTCTTTTTTTTAATTTCTTAGTATTTACATATATTTATACTAATACAAAATATTAATACAATTAAATAAATAATATTATTACCTATGTTACAATATATATGTACATAGATATGTGTGAGTGTGTGTATATATGTGTGTTTTTGTGGGTGTGAGGTGATATTGTGTGTGTTTTGTGTGTTTATATATATGTATATATATTTATATATTATATTTGCATATATTTGCATATAAATTCACTGAAATAACCATAGGTTTCAGGCCTGATATAGTTAGGAATTAGGATTTAAAAAACCTTTGAAATTCACTGAAAAAACCATAGGTTTCAGGCCTGATATAGTTAGGAATTAGCATTTAAAAAACCTTAGAAATTCACTGAAAAAACAATAGGTTTTAGGGGTGTTATAGTTAGCTGGACATTTCACTCGAACAAAACCATTGAAATTCCTCCGATATAGTTAGTTGTACTAACTACATCTTGCGCGCCCGCAATCCACTGCTGATGATGTCACATATTACATCATTCATGACATGGTCAGTGACATCACTGATGACATCTCAAATGACAGGTTTTGTAACTGACAATTTTAATGTATTAATTGTTATACTGATTTTTTTGATACTGACTTACTACATTGTTTAAACTGTTTATTTTTAGATATTTTATTTTTTTAATTACATTATACATTACAATACAAAATATACTTTCTCAGAATGAATTACTTTAGTTTAAATACTTTGCAAATAGGCAATAGACTTTTAAGTACAGTAGTTACAGTTGTTGCAATGGGCAACACAATTTCAAACACAAAGCATGGATTACTTTTCTAACCACAGGACTGGATGCTAGATTCAGTCCTTGGACATTTCCTGTAAACAGTTGAGTAAAAGCGTTTTGGTTACAGTAGTGATTTTTAAGAATTATTATTGTATTTTAAAAGTTGACACAGAAAATTTTTCACATAGAATCACCAATGTTATCCTATGGCAGTAAATTCACTCAGCAGGTAAGTAGTGTTATCGATACAGTGGTGGATCCTGGATCCAACACAGGTGAATCTCCTGTAAACAGTTGAAAGAATGTGTTTAAGTCATACAGAAGATTTTTTAGTTTGTGAAAATAGACACTTAGAAACTTTTCTGTAGAAAACCACACAATGGATTACTATGGAAGGAAATACAAGTTACTGGTAAGTACGCTTAGAAATATTTTTTAGGGTCAGTGCTGGGCTAAAAGATGCAGCCCTGGGTTCTCTCCTGATAACGTGTGAGTAAATCGTAATTCGTAGTTCGGCTGATTTTAGAGGAATATTTGTACATTTCAAAAATGGAAACAGAAACTTTTCTGCTGAAAACCACACAATGGATTCCTATGGAAAGAAATACAAGTTACTGGTAAGTACGCTTAGAATTACTTTTCAGGGTCAGTGCTGGTCTAAAATATGCAGCACTGGGTTCTCTCCTGATAACAGGTGAGTAAATCGTAATTCGTAGTTCGGCTGATTTTAGAGGAATATTTGTACAATGGTAAATGAAGGGGGCGGGGCCTGAGGTGATGTGTGTAAACACGCCCTGTGGTGCGTTTTAAGTTGGGGAATTCATTTCTCTTCAATCCTGCGGTCCCCTGGGGGCCAACTAGCCCACCAGGTACCTCCAGTATGTGTCAGGGAGCTGCGTTGCAGAGAGGTGTTCAGAGGCCACGCCCCTTTTTACAACACTCTGCAACACAGCTCTGTGGTGCTTCCTGGAGGTACCTGGTGGGCTAGTTGGCCCCTAGGGGACCTCTGGATTGAAGAGGAATTAATTCCCCAACTTAAAACGCGCCACAGGGAGTGTTTGCACAAATATCACCTCAGGCCCCGCCCCCTACCTTCACCACTGTGCAAACGCGCTCCGTGGTATGTTTTAATTTGGGGTATTAAGTCCCCTTGAATCCTGAGGTCCCCTGGTGGCCAACTTGCCCACCAGGTACCTCCATTATGCGCCAGGGAGCTGCGTTGCAGAGAGGTGTTCAGAGGCCACGCCTCTTTTTACAACACTCTGCAACGCAGCTCCGTGGCGCTTACTGGAGGTACCTGGTGGGCTAGTTGGCCCCTAGGGGACCTTTCGATTGAAGAGGAATGAATTCCCCAACTTAAAACGCGCCACAGGGCGTGTTTGCACAGTATCACCACAGGCCCCACCCCCTACCTTCACCACTGTGCAAACGCGCTCCGTGGTGCGTTTTAAGTTGGGGGATTAAGTCCCCATCCCCGGCCATTTTTATTTAATGGGGGAGGGGGGCCAAGTGGCCCCCCTCCTGGGCCACTTCTGGCTCCAGGAACCCCATTCCCCGGGGCCTGGCATCTCGTTGGAGACAGTGGGGGTGTCCCCAATCCCCCCACAGTCCCAGCTGGCTCCCCACCTCCTGCGGGAGCCGGCATTGCTTTTCCACATGGGGAGCAGCTAACATGCTGCTCCCCATGTGGAAAAGCAATCTGCTTTGCTTCATTGAAGCAGAGCAGGTTTCCCTGCTCTCGCTTCAATGAAGCAAAGCAGTTTGCAATGGCAGGGTGGGAGCCGTGAGGCTCCCGCCCTGCCCATGCAAACAGCAGTGTCCCGGTAGTGGGCCCACCAGGACACTTCAGGAGCCGGCCCTGGGAGGTGGCGGTCCCCAGGGCCAATACAAGGCTCCAGGAGGGGGGCCGCATGGCCCCCTCCCACACGTACAAGTTGCCCCGGGGGTGGTGGTCCCCGGGCTGGGGGGGCCTGAGAGCCCCCCCACATCAAATTGTTTTAAGACCCAGGGGTGGTGGTCCCTGGGGCTGGGGGGGCTGCGAGCCCCCCCACCTATGTTAACAAAGCCCCAGGGTGGCAGTCCCCGGGTCTGCGGGGGGGCTGTGAGCCCCCCGCATATACAATCTCCGAGCCCCGGTGTTGGCGGTCCCCGGGGCAGTGTGGGGGGATAGGGACCACCCACACTTTTTTTTAAATTTGGGGCAAATTAGAATATTCAGCGCGGGAGACCGCGCTGAGTTTTTTAAAAAATTTCGGCCGAAATTCACACTGGGTGCGCGAATCTCACCGATTTAAAAAAATTAAAAATCTTTTTTTGGCCCTGGGGGTCCTTGTGGGACCCCCTGAGCAGGCCTAGGGGGTCAGGGTGTTTCTACCTTGCCCCCTTTTTACGTTTTTCACGTTTGTTTTTAGGTAGAACCATGGCACAAGATGGCTGCAAACACTTCCTGATCTGGAGTGTTGACAGCCAATTAGAATACAGCTCGTGCACGGCAGGGTGCGCGCTGGGTGCGGGTAGGGTGCGCAGATCCTCCGAGGCCATAGATATATCTATGATTTTACTTTTGATTTTCTCAGGAACTACTGAACGGATTTACACCATTTAAGCAAAAGGCACGAGTCTGAACCTCTTTGCCAAATTTGGTGTAATTCCGTTCAGCAGTTCGGGCTGTAGCTGCGTCAACAGGTCCTATGGGAAAATGCATGGGGAAAACGCGTTTTGGGACCCCCATTTTTTCTCGGCCCCCGCTTGACGAATCACCTTGAAATTTTCAGGATAGGAGTGGACCGGAGCTGGCCAAAAGTTTGGAAAATTTCGCAAAGATTGGTCAATCGGCGCCAACGTTATTCCAAAGAGAATGTTGCGGATTTCCCATGGAAAATAGGTCCTAACTGTATCTACCTAGGTAATATATGTATATATATATATATTCACTGAAAAAACCATAGGTTTCACACACGTTATAGTTACGAATTAGCATTTAAAAAACCTTGCAAATTCACTTAAAAAACCATAGGTTTCACACATGTTATAGTTAGCTGGACATTTCACTCGTAAAAAACCAATGAAATTCCCCCGTTATAGTTACTGCAGGCAACTATAACTCACGCGACCGCAATCCTCTGCTGATGACGTCAGATATTACATCACTGTATTTAGACACTTATTTACCCATGTCTTCTTCCATTAATCTTTAGCTATACATATATTACAAATATTTATTTTTCATAAAGACACATATGCCAGCAGTGATGTAATATCTGACGTCATCAGCAGAGGATTGCGGTCACGTGAGTTATAGTTGCCTGCAGTAACTATAACGGGGGAATTTCATTGGTTTTTTACGAGTGAAATGTCCAGCTAACTATAACATGTGTGAAACCTATGGTTTTTTAAGTGAATTTGCAAGGTTTTTTAAATGCTAATTCGTAACTATAACGTGTGTGAAACCTATGGTTTTTTCAGTGAATTTGTACGTTTTTTTTTTTTTAAATCGAAATCGCGAGGTGCGCGACCGCCAGTAGATAATAAATATATATATATATATATATCACCCTTCACTTCTTCAGATATCCCGGGACACTTTAGCGTCGGTGCAACCGTGGGTCCGAAGACGCCCACTATTATCCATACATTTTCACCAAGTACTCACAGGTACCGTTGCACTCCCGTCAGGCACAAATCACCGCACAGAGTCCATCCGTCATTAGGTGAAATAATCGTTTATTCTTTGCTTATCGGTTTACAGCCATCAAATACTTGATGGCTGTAAACCGATAAGCAAAGAATAAACGATTATTTCACCTAATGACGGATGGACTCTGTGCGGTGATTTGTGCCTGACGGGAGTGCAACGGTACCTGTGAGTACTTGGTGAAAATGTATATATATATATATATATATATATCACAGCTACACATCTCGTCCTTTAAGCACAAAGACACAACACTCACGGGGGAAGAGTCCACAAGATTTATTTAGGACTCTATCAGCACCAGACGCGTTTCGGCTGTCGCCTTTCTCGATGGTACATGGGCGAGCAAGAAACTGACAATTTTTATATACATAACACATCATTTCCCGTTACGAGTAGCAACACAAAAGAGGGACCAGTAAAAACTTTGTAAATGAATCGCCATTTTGTAACATGTCATATCATATAGCAGTGCAAGCAAATGCTACATTTAGCAGCATATAACAAATGTATCTCTCATATTGAATACATAAATATTATATGTTTTGCTAATATATTTACAAAGCACTCGAATTCTTCACATCCCGCCCTGAATGAGCAAAATGTAAAAAAAATTTAAAAAACTACTGCCCATCAGACATGATCACGGTAAATTCTGCAATGCACACCTCTTGCGATATTACACACTAACTTGCCTTGAATGGGCACGAGACGTGTAGCTGTGAAATTGGTGGCTGCACCCCCAGCTGGTACAGTACCCGTTTGTGAGTGTCCGAGCCTGGTCTAGGTGAAGCGTGAATATATCTATAGATATATGCAGCACACTTCACCAAACACCGTCCAATTTCCAGGAACAGACGAATACGGACCCAGATGTTAATGCATGTTTTTTTAATGAAAGCCCTGCACCACCGCCATGAAGCGTTTCGGCCTTCAGAATGCCCAGTTCACATAATGTGCATGCGGAGTGCCTCCAGATTTAAAGTGCAAGTGTAATAACATGTGACAACCACATTACAGAGTCATAGACATAGAGGAGTCTGTTTAAGCACTACAAAAAGCCAACAACTATTTGAATTAACATAGTAAACGACAATAAATAAGTAAAAGCAATAACCTATTAAATATGAATTAATTCATAAATATGTAAAATATAGCAATGCAATTTAAAATGTCAGCTAAAAACTTTCAATCCGAAAATCTCTCTTGAAAATTACAATGCATATGGAAAGTGATATGAGACAGCGATACACAATGGGGAAATTTATAAGCATATGCGCATATCTGTCTAACCTGTATCGGTCGATCACATTAACCCTGTATCTCAATATTGGACCAGGTTCATGCCACATAACACTGGTTAGTCCTTTGCTTTTACAAAAAAAGTGCTAGTGCAGAACAGTTCAGCCCAAGTGGGCCATGGAACCTCCCCTATGCTACAATGATAAAGTGCAAGTGCTTGAAGTAGTGCCACCATAACAAACCAATTTTGGTTTATGAAAGTGCAAGTGCTAATAAAGGCTAAAAAGAGTTACAGGAGCAAAACAATTAAAATGTAACAGTTGTGCATATCAATAGGAGAAGTTAAAGGCAGGTAAAGAAGTCCTCACTGGAGTTAAGGTCCTGTGGCATCTTGGTATCTAACTCCAGGATGTACCTGGTTTAGAGTCTACGGAGAAGTGCTTCCCAGTTGCCGCCCCTTCTAAGGGGTGGGACAGTGTCCACTGCAAAGTATCTCAGATGTTCCAGACTATTGCAGCGGAAATCTTTAAAATGCCTGGCAACCGGGTATGATGTATCACTATTTGTGATTGCCCAGATGTGCTGGAGTATCCTCTTGTGGACCTGCAGTTTTGTACTTCCTGCATACTGCACGCCACACGGACACTCCAGGACATATACAGCGTACTCAGTTTTAGATGTGAGCATCTTGCTGATGGGCACTGGATCCATCTTAAAAGGGGTTTTGCTAGTGCCGTATTTGCATGCTCTGCACGAGTTACATTTTACAAACCGCTTTCTGGAATTTAACCAGGTTTTAGTCGTGGTTACTTCTGGACTACTCTTGACCAAGGTATCGCTCATAGAACGTGCTTTCCTTTAGGTTAAGCTCGGAGTTTTAGGAAGGAGATCCCCAACTACTGGATCGCTACGTACCAATACCCGATTCTTATTGAATATCTTTCGTAAAGACTGGTGCTGTCGACTGTAAGTCAGTATCAGTCTCATGGGTTGATCAGGCTGGGCAAAATTTGAGCTTACGAACCTAGCTTTACTGACCCGTGAGTCTGATCTAGGGATCAAGCGAGTGTTCTTGATTGCATGATCAATTATGGTGGTGGAATAGCCCAGAGCCAGGAATCTATCCCTACTATCTTTTTGGGCCCTTTCACAGTCGTCATTCAGACTACAGATTCTCTTGACTAGAAGAATTTCCCCATAGGGAATGCTGCAACTTAGGTGCCCTGGGTGATGGCTAGTCGTGTGGAGCACTGAATTGCCTGATGTGGGCTTTCAATGCAACCTAGTCTCCAACTTGCCATCAGTTACAAACACCTCAACATCCAGGAAGCATACAGAATGCTTGCTCATGTGGGCTGTGAATTGCAGGTTAAGATTATTATCATTGATCTGTTCAATAAAATGGAGTGCCTGCTCTACCGAGCCCCTCCAGATCAAAAACAAATCGTCAATGTATCTTTACCAAAGTAACACATGATTAGCTAGAATTTCACCAAATTGCACTTTGAGGACCTGTTCCTCCCACAGTCCCATATGAAGGCAGGTATAACTGGGAGAGAGACAAGCCCTCATTGCTACACCTCTAATTTGGTGGAATACTTGGTTCTGGAAGAGAAAGAAATTGTTATCCATGTATGGCATAATCATGGTCAACAACATTTTGTTGTGATGATACAGATACATGGGTTTGGTACTCAAATAATAGTCCACTGCCTTAATTCCATCCTGATGGTGGATACTAGTATACAATGACGTGACATTTAAGGTGATTGATACACACTCGTAGTCGCATGTGACATCACTGATTTTCTTTAAAAAGTCACTAGTATCCTGGATGAAGGACGGTAGTTTTTTTTACATGCTCCTGGAGGAAATAATCAACATAACGTGAGGTGTTTTCCACTAATCTGTTGTGAGCCGATATAATTGGCCTGCCAGGTGGTTTGACAGAGTCCTTGTGAATTTTGGGGATAAAATAGATAACAGGGATGACAGGATGGTCATTTTTAAGGAACTTAAACTCATCAATACTCAGCAAGCCAGCGCTTTTCCATGCAAGGAGTTTTGTATAGTAAGCATTCCTTGCGCTTTTAACTGTTTGGATATCAATCCTCCAATAGCATTCTCTATCATTCAATTGCTTGAATGCTTCTTCCATGTACAGTTCACGCGGCCATAACACCACTTTGCCACCTTTATCTGACTGACGTACGATGATATTTTCATTCATTTGTAATCTTTTCAACTGGTAAAGTAGCGGTTATTCTGCTGTGTATATTTGTGGTGAGCACGTGAGATTGACACAAGTAATTTCTTGAGTTCCAATGTCACTAATTTGTTAAATATATCCAAGTTGTCTTGCAGCATTAACGGATGAAAGGTGGACTTCGGTTTGACTTGAGTGCGTACTGTTCCGCTGATGTAGACAGAATTTGACTAGGCCCTAACTCAGCACTTGTATTGTCAACTTGGAGTTGCTGTAGGTCTTGTAGGAGCTCGACATCACAAGCTGTCAAGAGAGAAGGACTTTGCATTGTAGTTGTTTATTCAGTAGGCTGAGTTTGATTCTCTGTGCCCTGCAACAGGTGATATTTACGCAGTTTTAACTTTTGTATGAATTTATATACATCCATGAGTGCTTGAGCGTAGTTGAAATTACTTTCAGGACTGTATGACAGTCCTAACGCTAAAATATGCCTCTCCGCTTCACTCAATGTAATGTTTGATAGATTGATTACAATTCATGAATCAATATTGCCTGACTGCAGATTCATTTGCGCTGCCACCTTTTGTTAGAGGATTTTTTGTTGCTCTGCTTGCCGCTGGCAGTTTCGTTGGCGTCTTTCCAGGGCGTCTTTGATTGCAAATAAGAAAAATTATAAAATAAAAAAAAAATTCAAAACATCTATTTAACCAATATAATCAAAACTATTAGAGTCTAAGAATATTAAATATATTATTCCCACTCTAGTTTATGCATTTGTAGGGAAAGTGTTGAACCTCAGCGGGGTTAGATTTATCATTCCTACACTAGTCACTGCAATAATAGGGATGTGTTATGCTGCAGAAGAGTTAGATTTACTATTTCTACTTTAGTCAGTACAATGCTAGGGAAAACGCTGGACTTTGTAGGGGTGAAATTAACTATTTCCGCTCAAACATTGCAACAGTAGGGAAAGTGTTGGACTTTGGAGGGGTGAAATTTACTATTCCCACTGGAAACAACACAACAGAGGTAAAATGTTGAACTTTAGAGGACTAAATTTACTATTCTCACTCCAAACAGGGCAATGGTAGTGAAAGCATTTTATTTTGGCATGGTCAAATTTACTATTCTCACTCCAAACAGAGTAACAGAAGGGAAAGAGTTGGACTTGGAGGGGTAACATGTTACAATTTCCATTCCTAACACCGTAACTGTAGGGAAAGTGTTGGACTTTGGTGGGGTGAAATGTACTATTACCAATCCAGTCTGTGCAACAGTAGGGAAAGAGTTGGATTTCGGAGGGGTGACATTTACTCTTCCCACTCCAGTCAACCCAACAGTAGGGAAAGCGTTAGACTTCAGAGATGATGAAATTTGCTATTATTACTCCAAACATGGCAAATGTAGGGAAAGTGGTGAACTGTGAAGAGGTTAATTTTACTATTCCCACTGCAGTCTAAGCAAGAGTAGGGAAAATATTTCACTTCAAACACATTACATATACGAGTAACCTCATGAATGCAAAAAAAATTAGACTGTTAATTAAAAAAAAAAACATAAACAATATATAAGTGTGCTTCGAAAAAATCAAAACCAATATATCAATTTACATATTTATTATTCAATAAAAAATGAAAAAATCAACTAATAAATAATTGCTGCTATTAATTAATCAACTTTCCAAACTGTACCCTAACAAACTTAGCAGCTCCCACTTAAAATATAACTAAAATAAAAACGTTCCATAACTTACATATTTACAATAAATTAAATAATTAATTGATGCTGAATTATTACTCAACTAACTTCCCACCCTAGACCTCTACCTACTTTCACCCTGATTACGATATCGGGTGGACTCACGTCCGCACAACAATGCTGCGGTCTCAGGACCAACTGACCTCTGGTTGGCAGTCCCAACGCCGCCATTGCAATGCGACTGCACATGGTGCGGTCACATACTCCCATTTCTCTATGGGAGCTTGTGCTGCAGCCGTAAACCGGCTGTAGCACAAGCTCCCATGGAGAAATGGGAGATTCTGTTAATCCCTGCACAACGTGGCAGGCACCTCACAGTGCCTGCCACATGGTGCAGGGATTACCAGGGGGGCAGCTGGCCCCAAACCGAGGCCGTAGAGGAATGGATGCCCAGCTAGGGGCCCCCAAAGTCACTTTCTGACAGCCTTTCCATGTTGGAAAGCCTGTCGGAAACCAACATTGTAATCCCGACGGCGGAAACGCCATCCTCAGTGGTTACATTAGAACCTCCAACTGGCCGATAGGCTCCTTGCGCCAATCGGAATCCAGCTGGTTTCAGTTCCTACCGCCAATGTGTTATTAGGCGGTCGGAATTGAAAACTGAGATTTTAGTCGGAAAGCCTCCGTCCTGCGGTCGGAGGCTTTCCGACCTATGTCATAATTGGCCCCCTTGTATCCCTCAGCTAAAATTAAATTAAATTAAATGAGTATTTAATGATTAACATATTCAAAATTCATTTAAATAATGTACAAATGATCATTCATAGTTAATTAATTATTACTTAATTAACTTCCTACCATGGACCCCTACAAACCCAACAGCCGCAACTAACATATTCTGAAAAAATCAGATTACATAAATTACCTAATAAATAAAAATCAGATTACATAAATTACCTAATAAATATCAATCATATAATTAGTTAAAATGTGTTAAATAATTCTTAGTATTTATTACTTAATTAATGACCTACCCTATCCTGCTACAAACCCAACTACTCGATACAACACTATAAATTCCTATTAAAAATTAATAAAAAAAATTCTAAATCACTTAAAATTACAGGCTACATTTTAAAAATAATTTATAGCATTTATATATACAACAGTAACACATAAAATAAACCTATCAATGAAACCACATTAAAAAAATTAAAAAATATATTTTGAGCCACTATATTAGTAAAAATTATATTAAAAACATCAATACTATTTCCAACAACATTAATTACCTTAAAAACAATATTCCTGTCATCAATATTTGTGTATCACAATAATTGTGTGTCACAATATTTAATTTCCGATATTTCTGTCTCCCGATATTTTTTAAATGATATTTTGTCCAAAAACCCTGAAAAAGAAACAGGACGAAAATCCTGAAACTCGCCTCTATAAAGCTGGAGTTAATCGCAATAAAATGATTTTTGGTTTGTCATGTTTTTCCTTGCCTTTGTCTGCCTGTTGGCCATGATTTGATGGAGCCTGTTTGCATATGATCATATATATGTATATATATATATATTTACTGAAAAAACATGAAGGTTGAAAGAGTGTTTTAGTTCGGTAAAAATGTCAGCTAAAACTTGCCATTTTAAATAAAAACACTGAAATTCACCAGGTATAGTTATCTCAAGTAGCTATAACTTGTGCCCTCGCTTGGACAGATCACCCCAAACCTTTCAATGCATAAACTAGCCAAAAAGTCCCTAGAGAAACTGTAACTAGTACCTTCCCCAAGCACAGTTTTCTCATAAATAATTTCATTACAAATTTTGCAAATGTTGCTGTGTGTTAGAACTAGGGGTCTCTAGTTGGCAGAGGTAGGTACCTTTGACCAAATAGGGACCCTTGCTTCTAGTCAGGGTAAGGGGGAAACACACTGTTGATAACCCCTGCTCACCCCCATGGTAGCTTGGCACAAGCAGACATACTTATCCCCAAGGCATTGTGTAAAGTATTTGCACCAACACCCACAATAACACAGTGAAACACCACACAGGTATTTATAAAAAATAGACATCTTTATATAAATTTAGGTAAGACCAAAAAACAACAAAACTCCAACACACACAATTAAGGCTCTTCTCTGAATGTTCTCTGGTTGTGTTCTTTTTAAAAACCAACGTGTAGTTTTGGTATTCATTAGAGCAATAGCATCGGGGCAAAACAATTCTCTAGTCATGTGCTAAAATGTAGGTTTACCAGCACGCATTACTTCGGCACCAATGAACAATCCCCCTCAACGGCTTAAGCCCTTTTATATTTTTCCACAGCTGACCCTGCGGTAAGTGATTGTGCCGGTATGCCCTCAAAAAGCGGTCGTGGAATTAGCATAATGCAAATGTTATTGTGGAAATGGCCGTCTGGGCAGCCCCTCTCAACCCCGCAATCTACCCCCAGGCGGAGACACACACGCCGGCTCGGGACTTCACTCCGAGCCGTCCTGGCGGCAACAGCTGATCGACGGGAAGTTCCCAGTTGCTAGGCAACCCTTCATCTCAGCTTCTGCGTTGCTCTTCCAAGCAGCAGCTGATTACCGGGACGTGGTCGGGTTGCTTGGCGACACCTCACGCCCACAGGAACTCAGCGCGGCTCCTCCTGGACAAGCCCCTCATTGCCGGGTGACATTCTGCACTGGCGCCAATCCCAGCATGGCTCTGATATGACGTTGGCGGACTCTGGGCCGGTGGCGGTGAAGGCAGCACAGTGCTCTCGCGGCTCCCGGGCCGGTGGCAGCGATTACAGGCACACAGCACTTTCAGGCTCCCGGGCCGATGGAGTTAACGGCACACAGTGCTCTTTTCTGGTCATAGGTTGGCACGCAAACACCGCCTCTCCCCTCGATACTCAGGCTCTTGGCTGGCAACTGGGGCCAGTGGCGGTGAAGTGCAGGCACACAGTTCTCCTTGTAGAACACGGGGAAACACGGGCTCCACACAGTACACCAGTTGGGTAGAAGCGCAGCTTAGACACTTTTATAGTCCTGTGTTTTAGTAACAGGAGGCCAGCTCTTATCAGGCCCTTGGAAACTCTTTACTTCTGGGCACAGCACACAGAAAAGTCCTTGTTGCAAGAAGGGGGGACACAGCACACAGCAAAGTCCCTTGTCCTCACCCTCAGTAGAATCAGCAAACTGCAGGCCAGCCCCAGAGCAGACAGCAAGGGCAGTACTTCTCCTTAGTTTCTTCAGTTGATCTGATTGGGCAGAGGTTCCTCTTAATTGTAGATGTAGTCTAATTTTACAGGGGTCTCAGCTCTACTTTTATACCCCAAAAGTCTTTGTTCTGTTTGTTTTGGGGGTCCTGGACCCAGTTCAAACTAGTTCTGGGTGTACTTTGCCAGTGCACAACTTCTTCCTTTGAGAAAGGGGGCCAGGGTCTTCAGACGCACGGCAGGAGGTGGAGACAATCTTTTGTGGAGGCAGGCACAGCCATACTCAGCCACAGGGGATACTCCTCCCACCACTCCAAAGGCAGATTGGCCTAGTCAGCCTAGTGCTGACTCACCCAGACTCCTGGAGCCAAGACACCTCACCAACCCCTGTCGCTCCCCAAAGCCAGACAGTCAATCCACAACCAGGCAGAGGCACACAGGAAGGTTTGAACAGAAAATTAGCCATATTCTAAAAGTGTCATTTTCAAACACTGGATTTAAAAACCATCTTCACTAAAAGATGTGTTATTAAATTCTGAGTTCAAGGATACCAGACTCCAAGTTTCCATCTTGTTCCTTGGGAAGATAGGCTGGTAAAGTGTTACACAGCCTTCCCCATTCTTTCCTATGGGCAAGATGGCCTTTCAATAGTGAAAAACGAAATTGGCTGTATTTCACTATCAGGACATGTACACACATCAGTACATGTCCTACCTTTCACATACACTGCACCCTGGCCAGGGGGGTACCTTGGGCCTGCTATTGTAGTGAAGACAGTGTTTTGCTTGCACGCATTGCTATGTTAGCATAAGCGCTTTAGATGTTAGCGCCATCTTGCCACTTTGCTGCTTTTGCACACAACACTGCAGGTAGCTGTTATTATAAGTAAAACTGCTTGCTTGCTTTTTCTTCACATGAGAACGGTCTGTTTTTCATATCCCTAGACTTACACCGCAACCTTAGGATGAACACTGTGTGCAGAAACCGTCATGGTCAAATAACAATGTATGCTGTTGAGTTCAGGTTGATCGGCCCACGTTCTAGAAACTACAAGCACACAGCTGCAAATATCTGAAACTCGGATTCCTTTATTATTGCATTGCGCGCATGATGCTGGCACTCTTGGAGAAAACCCTTCCAGACACAGAGAGCAGTGCTGATCCTGTGATGTGATTTACCTAAGCTGATCTAGGAGGTATGGGGTTCCCCACTCAAACCTAGAGACCTTCTATTATTATTATAAAAGTAGCTTATTAGCCAGGGGAGGGTGGTACACAAGGTATTATAGGACCTGTTTCCACTATCATTGTAATATGATTTCTCCCTTTGTTTTTTATTGAATTGTAACAATGCTGATGGTTTTATTTCTGATCATTTGTTTGCTTATGTTAGCCAAAATACTGCATCTTAGAGCACGTAGTTAAAAATAAATATTTTAAACTTTTCCGTGTCTCTGATTACTCATGTTGTGGACTGATATGAAAATAACAACGAAAAGGTGTTCTTGATTCCCACTATTCTTGAGAGTATTCTAAGTTGCTTTTTCTGGGTTGTCTAATCATTGGTAGCTTCGATATAGTATGGAGAACGAATGAGACACTGATGCTAGTCGGATAGGGGTTCTAGGTACTGAGATGAGTTTTTTGGTACACCACAATTCACTGAGGTCCTGGTTTCCTGCACATAGTTCTGTGCATGAGCAGAATCCCAGCAACATGGCACACCTAACGTTTTGGTCTTATGATTGAGACGCCTTAGTAGTGCTTCTATTTGTCCACAACACCCTCACTCTTGTTTCCGGTTGACGGGAGTGACGGTTTAAATCTACCTATATAGTTGACTTATAGGTTCATTCAAGCTTGACAATTAAAAAGGTTTCATTTTGAATTACTGACACTTTTGTGCCACGGTTTAATTTAGATTGTTATTCCTCTCTGCATCCTTATGGCTGAAGTTGCTATTGCAGCACATAGCCGAGCACCTCTCCGGCATCATTTGACGCAGTTCAGGGTGCCAGACTTGGAATGTCTATTATCTTTGTAGTGAGTGCCGATGCATTGTTCCCCTATGAGCTTTTTTACTCTTAGGTTACTTTTCCGGAAGTAAATGCGGATGATAAGACGTTCCACTCATTCACTCCTACGGCAGTACGAGCGAATTACACGCCGTATAGGACGCAGGAAATTCCGATTTCTGCTTTGCAGCATCGCATTTGGTTCAATGGCGCCCTCCCCCACACCGTAACTCCGGTTCGGTTAGGTCCCATGTCCATTCCTGGGGCCACTTGGCCAGTCTTGGCCGGGTTCACACCTCATCCACGATATTTGCAAGCCCCGGTGGATGACTTACGTCAACTCCATACCGCCTTGATTGCGGTGCATAGGGCTTTGGTGCAATACGTCTCTCGCAATGACCCGGTGTTGCGACGCAACCAGTTGGACCTGCCGGGATCACTCTTCGTCCCGTCATGGTTAATTCGGTAAAGGGCAAGCGCCCCCAGAATAAGGACAATATGCCTTATTGGCTTGCTGAGAAATTTGACCAGCTGGAAGCAGTATTTCCTAATTCTACTCCTGTGGAGAAACACAGGATTCTTACAATTAGTTTGCAGAAAGACTTAGTACCTGAGGTGACAGATTGTGAGAACTGGGGTAAAGTATTTGCAGCGGTCTAGGCGAAGTGCTTCGGCACACCGTCTATGACTGTATTGCCCTCTGTGATTAAGCATGTTCAGGGTGAGCCAGGGGCATAACACAGGACCCCGCATCCCCCACGGTGCGGGGGGCCCCCTCAGAACAGAACTACGGTCTGAGGCCTCCGGATAAAATGCGGGGTGGAGCCCCTCTGTGTACATTGCAGGGGGGCCCCTTAAACTTTTGTTATGCCACTGGGATGAGCACGGTCAGGAGGCGGCGGTCGAGTTGGGAATGAGGCTTGTCGGCATGTTCGACGTAGTTGCTGATCTCATCCTTGCTAACGTCAAGGGAGATGTGGTTAACTTTCAGGTGACGAATGCTCTGCGCCTCGTCGACGATGTCAATAAGCCCGGCAGTTACCAAAAATTATTGCAGAGGCTTATAAGACCATTGGCCGCAATAGTTTGGGGGTTAAGCCTTTTGCTAAATCAAGAGCGGAACCGCAAACTCAGAAGGTTAAGTCTACAAAAGACGACTGTCCTGTTTTTCCTAAACAAAATTGGAAAGGCAAGAAACAGGGGAAACAGCGACAGAAACAGGGGTCACGTCCCGCATCACCAATACCAGTGACTACTGAACGCACATATTAATTGCGCGATCGCACAAGAATTAGGTCTCCTGATAGATTTCAGGTTCCTGAACAACGTTCTCCTCATTCTTCACAGGAAACATCGGTATTGCAAGCCGGAGGAGGTGAACATGGCAGAAGTCGGGGTGCCCCTCAAGGACGTGAGCAGCCCCGCCCGGCTGATGGTAAAGGCAAGCAGGGTGACTTTTCACGTCAACGACCTCCGTTTCAGAATAAGAAAGTTGCTGCACTAACAGCGAGGTATGCCACAGATAGTGAGAACATAGTTTCAGAACCTGACATGGGCACCAACGCTGCTAGACAGTGCAGCGGAGGTTACAATAGTGCGGCAAGCACTGCGTCCATATCTGAAGGCGACGGCAACTGACACATTTATTACAGTAGAAACTGCTGACTCTAGAGTGGCTCCCTCTGACAGACTATATGACATATTCCTTTCAATTGAAGGTGACATACAACGTACGATAAAAGGAATTTTGGGGAAAATCTGACCTCTACATATGACATTTTGTTGGCAGAGGCGGACTGGCCCCCAGCTTTCGTTTTGGCTGCTCCCAGAGGGGAGGAGGTAATCCTTCCATCTTTCACGCACAGAGTGCCAAAGGAACAAGCTCAGAACTTTGCAGAAGAGTGGGCACAGGTGCTTGCTCCGGCGTTGTGCCGTACTCAGGTTGGGTGGGATAAATTATCACCAAGCCATGAGATTCCGTTACGGTCTATGCCACAGCCACAACCCATATATCCCATGCGCCGAGAAGCTAGATCTCATGTCGCAGATATCCTTGAACAATTGGAATATCAAGGTGTAATTGAAACATGTGTGTTACCCATGAATAGTCCTCTTTTCACTGTAGCAAAACCTGATGGGTCGTATCGCCTAGTTTTAGATCATCGGCATTTGATCTCTCATTGTCAGACGTGCGCGGTACAAAACACCCATAGTTCTGCCCTCGTTGACAGTCTCGTGAGAAAAAGGTTTAAGGCCACACTTGACATCTCCAATGGCTTTTATAGCCATAACCTGTCCTCTATTAGTAGTCAATAGACAGCCTTTATTGTTGGCGGCAAACAGAGACAGTTTAGGGGATTAGCCATGGGCTACAAAAACAGCCCAGGAGTCTTTCCCGCACGTGTAGTCTCTCTGTTAGAGAGCATTGACCCTGATGCATACTTTTAATTTACATATTTTACCAAATTCAGTGTATCTAAACCTGAAGCCTTTTATTTTAAAATGTCTGCTAAGTCAGCTTCCAAAGTTAGACTGACACATACTAAATTACTGTATTCTTAGTCATTTATGGATGAATTACCTATAGGGAGCTATGAGCTGTGGAAAGATACCATTTATCTTAAATCTGTTTGGGGTTCTAAAGCCTGGCAGGTGCAAGGTACTGAGGCTTTGCATCGTGCATATATAATAGGCCTGGGCGGTAAATTCCGTTCCGCTCGCGGAATTTCGGTAATTTCGCGTTCCGCGGAGAACGCGAAATCGCCCAAAATTCTGCTTTCCGCGACTTCGCGAAATTTTTTCTTGTTTGCGTTCTCAAAATGCGTGTTCGCGAGATATTTCTCCCCGAGCACGCAAACAGCAACTGTGAACAGGAAAAAAGCATCGCGAACAAGCAATTCCGCGTGTTCGCGGAATTTCTGCATGTTCGCGGAGATTTTTTACCGTTTCGCGGAGATTTGCGTGACGCGATTACGCAAATTCCGCCCACCCCTAATATATAAACAAAGAGAGGAACCCTTGGAAACCCAAAGGACTAGGGTTCGTGCACGAAACTATGTATGAAATTGTCCTCTGGGAGGAATTTAGAACCACTACTTCAACTTACATTCATCAAATACACACCACTCACTCTGGGCCACTCTAGGGTACCACTCACAGGCGGTTGTGTCATTGGCACAAGGACTAGTCGTAGGTAAATTTCTGACTTGAATTTATTACAATAGAAATAGTTTCAGTTTATTTCATCAAATGCAATTCAATAAAAGGCCTTTTGATCAGAAAAGATCACAATAAAAACATTTGTATTACAAACAATGTTAAAAACAATATATCATAAACATACCACAATTTATATACAAGAGTTTTTATCTAGAACAACAATAGACAATCACATCTGTCATTGACTGCCACAATCTTGGACAGAAAGTTAGACCACCTTGGTTGTGTATTAATATCAATGTCTACCATTACATGTACAAACGAATTTGTGGCTATTTTGAGAGCGTCAACGGGTTTTGAAGGACTAATCAAATCATGCCTTCTTTTTCAAGACCATAATCTTTTCAACTCCCATTCTTTAAAATCTATTAACATAAACAAATGTATATTTTCAAAAGATTTTTTTTTTTTAAAAACAAGTTCCCATGGAAACATTCCATTGTCTAATACATCGGTGTTACTACTATAATCCTCCATCCATTAAGACCATGTAGATACCTACACCTCTATTCAAATAGGGATATTCTTTGTGCCAATACACCAACCCACATAATCTCACCCAATTTTGGGTATTCCATTATGCTGATCCCACCTTGCATCATACATACAGATGAAACAATACTATCCTCACATGGGCCAACATACACACCTTCTTGCACTATTTCTGCACCTCACCTTCTTTCAAACAAGAGCTAATAAATATTAAAAACTTACTTGGGGCGAGGGAGCTTACCTTCGATTAAAATGGTGTCTTCAATTCTATGAGTCCCAATTATTCCAGTTTGTATCTAGGGATACCCAACACAAAAGAAGATAATAGGGACACAATACTGTTAGGATATTGTTAGAGCGCTATACGGGCCTATACATTTTTACTTCTATTAAAAGTACATGCTTTATTTCTGGAAGGTTTTTTTTTTTTATTTCTCATCTTACCTCTTCAGTAATTATAGTGTGGAACACCAGAACATGATATTCGGCGGCCACCTCGGCCTTGGTGAAAGAATTCAAGGCTTCGTTTCTAATCTGTTGTAAATCATATAGATACCAACAGGTCATTAGTATACCTTATTATCATCTTTGTTCATGTAGACCTAATTAAAATCTTTATTATTTATAAATATCGACCTTGTTAGCGAAGATAAGGTTCCTGTGTTTCTTTAGGTCTATTTCGTCTCTGTATCCTGTTAGTTTTTTTAAAACTGCTATCTTTATTTGCTCTGTTTTTAGCGAAATCTTACTGCTATTTCGTTCAGCTTCACTTTCTAATACGCAGTGTTCAGATTTTGAAATCATAAATAAATTACATAAATTGAAAAATAAATCTCCAAATCAATATCCAAATAACTAAATTCAGACCTCTTTAATTACTGTCTTACACCTATGTAACACGTAAATGTCCCCATCGTCAACATTTTAAGTCTTATTTTTCCATATTCTATTACCCACAGGGGCGGGAATTTCACAGCTCGTGTGTGACGAGATTTCAAAACATGACCACCCAGAACATCTTTTTAAATTACATTTTTTTTACACTTTTGTCGATATGAGGGAATTTGGCCGGGTATTTAATGGCGAGGTGTATTAAACTTTTTCTCTATCTCCATTTTTCATTCTGGATACTCAATTCCGTCTTCAATGACCATTAGTCCGCAATGCGTTAGTCTAACAACCGCCCATAATACGCTACCTCTGCATTGGTCGAATACATAGATTTAAACAATGATGCAGGCATAGGTTTTCTACTTACGATATAAGGCTGTTATGACCTCCCTCTTTATGTCTCATAAATGTAAAGCGTTAGGGGCACATGTTCAAATAATGCACTTACCTATTTGTTTAGTTGAAGATCCGACAGCCGGCGGTGTCTGTATAAGTCCGTCCCGGTATCGGCTATTCATCTCTTTGTTATTCACCCCTCTTCAGTTTTTATTATTACAGCGTGCTGCGTGACCCTTCAGCGCGCACTTAATTCCCTCCCTCAATCATACGTCACTGAGTAGCTCGCGTTTAAACACGCCGAGAAAATACATTGTCCCTTTACGCTTTCTTTTCAAGTCAAATTCAAAAACACAATAAGAACTTTATTGAGGTTTGTCATTCACTTACGAACCTCTAATATGTCATTCATCTCTTTTACCATCCCTATTTCTTTTCCCTGTAGACCATATATTCACTAATTGTCCCACCTTTGTCTCTAAGCTTCCATGTAACCACAGAGACAAAAAGTAGCCATTTAGACGATATTTTACTTATTTCCTTGCCTCATTCAAACACAATTAAAACCTTTTTACATTTATATGAAGCAATCAAATAGTCATCTATTTATTCATATATGGATGTAATTCTTATTAATAAAGGCAACTAATTTTAGAGTCGACATAGATGGATCTTTCCAGTTTTCTAACTTAAAAACACTTCAACCAACGCACATATATTCCTACACTGCTCAGATATCTTCTGTTGATGACACTGACTACACTGAACATGTATAAAGGTATATACTGACTTTTACAAAATCATTGATATCCAGTCCTCTCGAGAATTTAACCCTTTCTGTACAGTGTTTAATTTGCAAATAAACCATTGTTCTCTCAGTTTCCTTTTTTTATTTATATCACCCTCTCTCATATTACCAGATATTTTCTTAAGTATGAACCACCTCAGGTCTTCACAATCATGTCCCAACTTCGAGAAGTGTTCAGTTAGGGGTGCATTTAATTTCCCTGTCCTAAGTGCCGATTTATGTTCCTGTGCCCTCAGCCTGAGTTCCCGGCCAGTCTCCCCTACGTAACCCAGTTTGCATGGGCAGATCAGCAGGTACACAAGATTTTTGCTCAGTTGTTGAGACTACTACATTTGATCTCTTGACCATTATTGACAATGGTTTTCGCCACTATACAATGTGCACAGATAGAGCATGTACCACATTTATTGTTGCCTATGGCTCTTGTACCGTACAGGGTACCTTGTCCCTCTTTACTGAAATTCCTATAGGTCTTAAAAAGACTATTTCTGAAGTTCCTATTTTTTATGTAGGCAAACAATGTTTTTTCTAATTTTAAATTCTGCCCATCATTGAGAATCTTCCAATTCCTATTTAGGATATTCTTAATCTGGTTGATATTCTCACTATACTGACTTACAAATACAATTTTGTCTTTCTTTTGATCCTCATTCCTAATCTTATTTTGGTCCAGCATATACTCACAATCATAATGCTTTGCTCTTTTATAGGATTGGTTGATTAATCTCCTTGGATAGCCACGATCTTTTAGCTTTTGTTTGAGAAATTCTGAATGTTTATTAAAATCAAACATCGAGGAACAATTCCTGCGCAATCGCGGGAATTGTCCAAATGGGATGTTATCCCTTTGTGCCTTGGGATGAAAACTACTATAATGTAGTAAGGTGTTTTTATCAGTAGGCTTACTGTAAAGTTCTACCTCTAGTTGGCCTTATTTCTCCGTGATACAGATATCTAAAATGTTCACCCTATCTTTGCTAAATTCTGAGGTGAATTTCAGATTGGGATCCCCCATGATTAACCAACCTATGAAACTCTCTAGTTCTTCCTGGCAACCTTCCCAAATCAATATAATATCATCAATGAAGCGGCACCATGCTCTCATGTTCTCGAAATAAGGAGCTGCGTCATTGAATATGTTTATTCTCAAATTCCCCTACGTACAGGCAGGCCAGACTGGGAGCACATGTGGCTCCCATACTGGTGCCTTTGACCTGCTGGAATAGATCTTTCTCAAAGAGAAATAGGTTGTTTTTTAGTACCATCATAATACATTGTACAATGAACTCCATGCTGCCACCATGGAGATCTGTTTGTTCCTGCAGGGACCTAATCACTTTGATGGTATCATCCTGCGGAATATTAGTGTAAAGGGCTTCAATATCTATGGTAACAAGAAATTGAGTCACCCTATTGAAGCCTAACGCGCATGCCTTATCCCGAACCACATGTTGTTTTTGAATTCTACTATTTTTCAGACCACCTGCTTTGGATTGGCTACTTCTAGAAAAAAAAATGAATGCCCCTACTATTCCTGATCTGGGTGCTTATCCTTCCTGGGACAATCACACATCCGCCCCTTGATGAATTGCAGTCATTAATTACTAATACATCCATCAATATTTCCAACTTAGATCCTCACGGATGGTTATTATAGCAAAAAACTTCAGACTCATGTCAACATCGTTTTCTGGGGCTAAAAGTGGGCTACACACAGGTTAAGGTTGATTCCCGGTTTGAAAGCTCCCATTCTGTTACTACCTATTCAGTAGGAAAATTATGTCAAAACTGGCTTAAACATTCCACCTTGGCGTCAGTTAAACTCCATTTGTCTTAATTAACTGACGATGTAGATTTGATTGATTTTGTTAAGGGCCCTGTGGGTGGCAGGTCCAAAAGATGGATATATGCTATTTACAACGAAGTTTGGAAATTATCTCATATTGAAGCTGCTTCTAGATTAAGAGCTATTGATCAAGCAAATTTGGAAAAAGTGCTTGCTGTCATTGATATTAGCATTAACATTCTATCTTCCAGAATTTACACATTAGATAATATTGTTTCATCTGTTGTGGATATTGTACAGGCTGACATGTCTGTCCTATACCATGGTCAAAGTCAATTGCGTTCTATAATGCAGTTTGCATGGACTTTACAAACATTGAAGGCTGGGAAAGTTCCCTGGGACTACATGAATACATCATCTTTATTCTTGCCGTTTAATCTGACTGATAAACAACAGTTCATGTCCATGAAGGATGCGACATATTTACTATTACATATTGAAAAGTTGGAACCTTTACCATTCTCTGTATCCGAATCGAATTCAGCTGTGTGGTTTATCCATGGGTTAATCACTCTACCTTTTCCATTGTTTAAGTTCAGTTCATGTATGAAACACTTTACCTTAGGCAGATATGAACCACTAGGTACCGCTTTCCTACATGAAGTTTGGTCACTCCCATTTACATACAGGTGCCTGAGAGAGGGTAAAGAAGTTTATTTAAAAGGAGAGGAGTGCACTTCCACACCTGATCACTTGGTAGTTTGCAGGAACATCCAATTGCATGGCGCTTGCAAGGTGCACGCACCAAACTTAGCCTGCATTTTGAAGGGAAATCTTGTGCCAGCAATTACACCAACTTTCACGTTATTAGCTAATGGTAGCTATTTACTTTTAAATAATGAGGCGGGTTGCGGGATGCCAGCAGGGATTCAGTACATTGTAACTGTCTCTCAACGAGTAGTCTGTTGTAAGAATGTGCTTTTCCCACCCCCGCATGGGAGACTCGATGTATCCATCTGGCCTTCCATACCAACCTTGAAAGCAGAGTTCAACAAGATGAGCATAATAAGGGCTCTATTGTCTCAAAAAGAAGTCGCCCTAACTTCCTCTCATGAAATATTTGTCCTTCACGTAGCTAACACCCGCACCGAGGTGCGTGCTCTTTTCAATACTGATCTCCCACTTAATTTCGGTGCTCTGATTCACACTATATTCAATGCCTCGTCAACAACTGGCTTGGTGCATTTTTTCAAAGTTGTGGGCTCTGGCCTTGTGACCTCGTTCCAAACAATATTTGGTGTGATACCATTCTATTTTTTCCAGCGTCTTCGGCAGGCTTCCGTTAATCCTCGCCTTGACTGCTGGTGTGCTGCTCTTGAATTGTTTGCTCCGCAATGGCTGCATGATCTTTGTCACATGACAGCCTGCCCCGGCTGCTCCAACTGCGCAACCGGATGCTTGAATACTATGGAACACTACCTCTGGCCACTTTTAGCGTAGCCTATGGATTGTCCTTCCGGTTCTCATACTTTACTTGCGTGCAACGTGTTTTCCACAGCCTAGATTGTTCATTTGAATGGGCTCTGGATTTGTGCCTGTCAAACACGGCGTCTCCTGCCCCGGATTATGATCGACTGATGAGTCCCTTAGTGGCTCATGAGTTGGACTGGTCTGGTATCGGGATTATGGCCTGTGCGGCTGCGCACAGAATCCTAGGAAATTGGGATATATATGCAGCAGCCCATGACTTCCTAGCACGAAGTTATCTTGAAGAAAACACAAGTTGTCTTCTGATGGTGCTAGAGGCTCCGGTTATCGAAGAACATGTATGTTTGATTACTTTATTAGATTGGATGGCAGAATCATTTACTGAAGGTTACAATGACTTCCTCTTGGAGGCTGTTGCAACATACTGTGCCTACACGTTGATGGATTAATTTGGCAGATGTCCATCTTCCGCACGTACTAACTCAAATTTTTTTACTTTTTTTTTATTTACTCCGGAATGGGCTGTATACCGCCCCTGATTGATTATTTGTTTTTTAATTTTTCCCAACAAACTTTTCGAACTTTTCACTACCAATTACACGGACTGGCGATATATGAACTTGGTTCTATCTCACTCGAACTTGAACTCTGTGTTCCTACATTACTTCCCTATTTTGTTCGTAGTCTGATCAAGGGAGGGTGTAGTGAAGACAGGGTTTTGCCTGCACACATTGTTATGTTAGCATAAGCGTTTTAGATGTTAACGCCATCTTGCCACTTTGCTGCTTTTGCACACAACACTACAGGTAGCTGTTATTATAAGTAAAACTGCTTGCTTGCTTTTTCTTCAAATGAGAACGGTCTGTTTATAACATCCCTAGCCTTACACCACGACCTTAGTCTGAACACTGTGTGCAGAAACCGTCAAGGTCAAATAACAATGTATGCTGTTGAATTCAGGTTGATCGGCCCACGCTCTAGACACAACAAGCACACAGCTGCAAATATCTGAAACTCGGGTGCCTTTAATATTGCATTGCATGCATGATGCTGGCACTCTTGGAGAAAACCTTTCCAGACACAAAGAGCAGTGCTGATCCTGTGATGTGATTCACCTAAACTGATCTTGGAGGTATGGGGATCCCCACTCAAACCTAGAGACCTTCTATTATTATTATAAAACTTGCTTATTAGCCAGGGGAGGGTAGTACACAAGGTATTATAGGACCTGTTTCCACTATCATTGTAATATGATTCCTCCCTTTGATTTTATGGAATTGTAACAATGCTGATGGTTTTATTTCTGATCATTTGTTTGCTTATGTTAGCCAAAATACTGCATCTTAGAGCACATAGTTAAAACTTTTGTGTGTCTCTGATTACTCATGTTGTGGACTGATATGAAAATAACAACGAAAAGGTGTTCTTGATTCCCACCATTCCTGAGATTATTCTAAGTCACTTGTTCTGGGTTGTCTAATCATTGGTAGCTTCGATATAGTACGGAGAACGAATAAGACACTGATGCTAGTCGGATAGGGGTTCTATGTACTGAGGTGAGTTTTTTGAGACACCACAATTCACTGAGGTCCTGGTTTCCTGTGCATAGTTCTGTTCATGAGCAGAATCCCAGCAACACTATAGGGGTGTCCTATGTGCACAGAAAGAGAAGGGTAGGGCCTAGCAAGTGTGGGCACTTGCCAGCGTGACATGGCAAAGGGCCCAAAGCATCTAAACCAGCACAAACAAAATCCAGCATAGCATCAAAAACACAGGAGGTAGAGGCAAAAAGTCAGGGGAAACCACGCCAAGGATGCCAGGTCTAACACAGTGATATTATAAATGATGTCATAGAAGATGTCATGAGTAACGTAATATGTGGGGTAATAAGCAGTGCATGGTGAAGGCACGAATTATAGTTACTTTAAGGCACAAGTTATAGTTGCATGAGATGACTATGAATGGTTAAGTTCAGTGTTTATTTTAGTTTAAAATGTTACGTTGTCACTGAAATTTTCACCTAACTATAACATTACTTTCCTTTGTCTTTTTTATGATTTTTTTTAATGCAGTGGAATATTTTCTTACCATACATAAAGCCAGCCCTGTTCCCACGAACTGCATCCAACTTCCTCTCAGACAGCCAACCCTATGCCTCCAAGTGAGGTTGGCCACAGGGCCTGCATGCATCCAACCCCATGGGCAGCCAACCCCAGGCCGCGCACAGCTATGGCCTTGTATAGTTATCCAAATTACCATTTAGGCTGAGAGAAGAGGGCGGAGAACCCTCCTTCCCTTTACATTGGAATTCAGCCACCTGGGATGGGATGCCTAGGACCTCCAAGAGGATCTGGGAGTAGGGGCCATGTGCTCCTCTCCTTAAATGTAATCTTTTGCAGCACCTCTTTGGTTCTAGACGACCCTGGGGAAGGTTTTTTAACAGTAGCGCGGACTCTAAACTTTCTTTTTTTTATTTTGTAGCAGATTAATGGATCATCTAGAATTCGTAGCAAATTTTAAAAAATGAGTTTGTGGTCCCAGGCGTGGTCACTCTGAGACCCCAGTACCAGGCCTAGGGCAGCCAGCATATCCCTACCCTGCCACTTATGTATTTTCTTTTACTTTTATTTCAGTACTCAGGACTGTGTTCTAAGTCCTACGATGGCTGCCGCCAGATCATTTTTGTTGTGGCAGCAGCCAATCAAATCCTATTTACTTAAAAACTACTGAACAGATTTACACCAAAACACACTCCTTCTGAAATAAGATCTAGCTTTCTGACAAAGTTGGTGTAGCTGTGTCTAAAGTTCCTACAGAAACATTTATGGAAAAAATGTGTTTTTGGAACCCCCCCCCCCCTTCCAGCCCCCGCTTGATGGATCACTCCAAAACTTTCCAGGATGGCGCTGAGGTAGAAAAATCTTTTTGGGGAAAGCTTTGTGGAGGTTCATTGAATGGTATCAAAGTTATAAGCAAACCAAAAAATTATTTTCCATGCCAACACCATCTTAATTACAACTACCCAGTGGTGACCCCCACTTGAAAGAGAAAAGGTTGGATGCAAAGGGCCTGTGGTGAGGGAGGAGAACTACTCCACTCTTGCCAGAGATGTAGGGTGTATGGGTGAAGAGCAGATAGCCAGTGTGGAGAGCCATTAGATGGAACAGTCGCTAGGTTGTGTTCATGTTTCAATTTTTTAATGCGTACAAAATACTAACTTTCAGCTTTACTGCATTTTGTTCACAAATACATATATGATTTAGGATATTTGTTTAAAATACACACAGGAAGATAGAAAATAAACGGTGGAAGAGAAAAATCAAAAGAGGAAATAGACACAAACTGGTGAGGGCTGATTATCTTTATAGGAATAGATGCTAAATGTTCACCAAGTGAGATTTGGAAGTGAGAATGCACATTTGAAAGATTAAGAGAACAGAGCCTAGGAGTGCATCCTTGCATGAAAATGGATGCACATGTAAAGCACTTCTGTGTGCATTAATCTTGTGCCACCTGAAGGTGTGCTTTTGTCATTGCCCGATCTGCTTCAGGTTCTGATGGCTTGATTGAATTTGCCATTCAGGCAGTAGATAGGCAGAACCCATTGGTTACTGGCTTTTGTCGTATGGGTGCTGGAGCAGAATTATTGGGCCGGTATAAAAAGATGTTGCTTTGCCCTTGCATCATGCAAGGGGGTGCAAGAGCGACGCAAAACCTAAGTGAGATTTATCAAGCCATGCAAGGCTAAGTGTGCTTCATTCTGCAGCACACATAGAAAGAGGAAAATACCTCTCAGGATTGTTTTTGTGCATGAAGGTGTCCCTTCCTGTGCAAAACCAATCCTGCCTACAATGCAGGCACCCTTCCACCATGACATAAGGGTGCCTGCATTGGTGCTGGGCAGCCAAAAGTGCACCAGTACTAGGAAAGGATAGTAATGCACTGTATTATGTAAAATATGACACATTGCCCTTTCCCTAATTATAAATATGGCCCACTGTGTCTTATGACTGTAAGGATAGGGACAGACTGAAGGGTTGGCCCTAATAACCTGACACTTGTCCTTCCTGTATGCTGATTTTGGGTTCACCCTCCTTTGTTTCGATTAGTAGGTGCTCAGAGAGGATATCGCTATTCTCTCCTGAAGATGGAAGGGCCAAGAAGTAGCTTTAGAAGCTAAAATAATTTTTGAACCAGCCCTATTGTAAAATGTGATTTTGCTATTTAGAAAATACTTCTTATATTTACACAGGACAGCACGTATTTCAAGTGGCAAACTATATTTTCTATCCAATCTTTCATCAGTTAACCTATTTATTATACCTAGTCTTCCAGTGCTTGACGGCTCCTTATATTATGGGAATTTGACTTACCCCTTTGAGTTTTGGGGCTTGAAAAAGTGAAATGAAGATTACTAGGCCAGTTAGGAACATCAAATCTGATTACCTCAAAAGAGTCGACCTACATGGAATGAACCCTGTTTACATAAATAGATTTTTTTTAATCCGCCTGCAGCGATGTTCTGTACATACCTCAATCACCAGAAATTTGGGAGCACTTCTTAGAATTGGAAAATAAACATTCTTGTCAAGCATAAGCAAATTTGGCAGTACTTCTTGGTATCGCAAAAAAGCATACCTATCCTAAGTAGGCAAATCTTGGTTCAAACAACTGAAAGTTTCAAAGGTTGCAAAATTAAAATTAATTTGAGAAAAGTCCTTGTGCAACTTTTTTCAGTGTGCCTAGCAAAAAGAGTAGCTTAGACTCATGGGAGGGTTTGGGGGGATCCCTGGAGGGTCATATAATAATACCAGGTATCTACTTACTGGTTTAAACACTTTCAGTGATTACTGTCCATTTATTATATCAACAAAAATTTGATGGTGTACTTTCTATGCAACCTCATGGTTGAAATATTTTCAACCTTATGATATCCTACTGCTAACCATCATCCTATTTCTTAAGTCTCAATGTTGCATAAAAGAAATACTGTTTAAACAGATTTCAAAATTTGTAGATGGCAATAATGAAAATGAATCAATCAGTAGATTTGTAGAGCCCTACTTGTCACCAGTGAAGGTATCCAGGCTCTGGCAGGGTCCAGTTAATTGGCCGAATAGCCAGGTCTTAAGGGATGGTTGGAACTCTGGAAGAGATAGGGAAATCGGTAGCTGAAAAGGTAGCTTGTTCTATGTCTTCACCGCTAGGTAGGAGAAGGAGCGACCTCTGCATCTGCTACCTTGGATGCAGAGGATGAGGGTTAGAGAAAGGTACGGAGAGTGGAGGTGTCTATATAGAATTCAGTCAACAGCTTACAATGTAACTAGGGAGTGCAGAGGCTGGGGTTAGCATAAAGCCTGTGTTGAGTGTCAGTGACTGTAGACATTGTGCTTTAAAGGTGGAAGTCCACTACTAAGTCCATGTGCGGTGGGGTGCTTTCACGTGTGCAGGTGTTTTCTTGTGTGAAATAAGTGATCGCCACTATGGGATAGCATTGATTTGTTCATCGCATGATTATTTTGTTGCTGTGCATTCATTTCACTGCTGTGCGGAAATCAAATGCAACTTCATGAGCAGTTGGTTACTTTTTTATAAAACATACATTAAGCACACCCAAAATACAATTTTAACGGTCAGAAGATCGATAACAAAAATATTGTCGACTCAAAAATATTGTGAGCTAAATATAAGTTACAAATATATCACTCATTGGGTGCATATTATCTATTATTCTCCAATTTGATGATATTTTTTGTAAACTGTATTTAGGTCACAATGTTTTTATCAGAGGATATTCAGGCCACAACACACTTGCACTTTAGTTACTACCTCTAGTGTCAGAAGTATTGGAGGCAGCAGCTCGAAGGTAACATAAACAGGACTCGAAGTGCCAGGTTTATCTTCTGAAATGTCATAGTCATGAGCTGTTCCTAGATCCTCAGCAGCAAATCAGAAGAAGCTGAAGGGTGGGGAAAGGTTTAATATTTGTGATGTTACTCAGGAGTCAAAGAATGTGTGGTTTTACTTCCACTACCCCTGTCATGTTGGTGAATTCTTATATTTGATATATGACTGTGGGTCCTGCAGACAGCGATTAGAATCCCTCTGAATGTCACTGAGGCGGACCATGGAAAACACCAATTCTTTTTAGCTGCAAAATACCTTTGATGGCAAGTGCTCTTGAAAACAGGATTATATGGTACCTAAATACCATGCCACATCTCAAAATATTTTACTTTTTCCCAATATATGCTGCACTGGCATTGAAATCCCCAGCAACTAAAGAACACATTATTGTCCAGCAGGATTGATGCTCTATCTGCGGTTTCGGACTTGTTGAAAGCCTCGAAGGGTAATGGCCCATTAATATTGTAAGTAAAGCACCATCTGAAAATAACATTGTGTCTAAAATATTGATTACAAAATGATCCCCCCACTGGAGTTAATAATAGAAAATCTCTGCCCAACTGGATAATATTTTAGTAAATTATATTTAGGACACAATATTGTTTTAAGTCAATATCTTTGCTGTCAGTAATCTGACATATATCCTTCTGGAGACTGCATCAACATTGTGTAAAATTTATTGAATATCTCTTTCCCTGAACACCAAACATATTTGTTAACTAGATGTGTCCATCTCACACTATTGTTTCTACAACATTTTCATACTATCTTCCAATGTGTAGGGCCTGTGACATCATTAAGGCCAAAGGGTATATGACGTCACTTCTGCTACCTCTGGCATTTTGGTAAATTGATGTTCATGGCTGCATGTAAGAATGCTTTAATAATAAGGATTTCTGATTATATTCTAGACAATAATTATAAATTGACTATTTCAATATCTGAGTGCTGGTACATTTACTTGCAATAATAGGGCTGTGTCTACTGAAGCAAAATGCTTAGGACACCTTAAAATAGGTTGCACTCTTCTTAAGGCAGATCTTTAAAAACTAACAGTAGCAAAGCCACTATGTTTGCGTTTTACTCAGTGAAACAATAACATATTAATAATGAAGTTGCTTTTGTTGAGCGATAGAAAGATAGAGTAGACTATGGTACGTAGTTTACTTTTAACCAGTGTGGCAACCATGTGGTAGTACTAATTATCCATGGCTGTCTACATTTAAACCTTATTGCTTACTGATCAGAGTGTTAACAAAACATGAACATCTTCTTCATTGAGTACTGGCTGCTGTTAATTGTCTGTCGTGCGAAAATGACCTAAAGAAATTGGAGAGGGATGAGAATGTGTGGAAGGGTGATTAAGAACTTTCTTTTCTTTCTTCTCTTTGTGTCTTTTTCTATACCAGGTCAGGTCTCCTTTCTCCTACAAATATGTTTTTTTAATATCCTGATTTTCATCCCCTGACTATAGTCCAGTATTCTTGCACCTTGCCTATTCTGTAGTACTTGTACTCCATCTGCATCGTGGCACCCCTACCGTCACCAATAACCGATAACCTATCTCTACAACTGCCTCTATTCTAGTATCTTCACCCATCTACAGCATAACACCTCTTTCCTTTCCTTTCTCTTGCCTCTTTTTCTCCTCACCTATTTTGAATCCACTGAGTCCCCCTTTCTGGTGTTATTTTATCAATTTCTTCAGGTTTTCAGAGGGAAAGTGTTTGACTCATTTGGGGAATTCTTCCACCTGCCTAGGAGGTCAGTTTTGAACCTTCTATGAAATGAGTTAGAGCTCCTATGAAGAATACAAAAAAGGGTTCTAGCGAATGATACAACGGCCCATATGTATGGAGCTACTTAGCATTTCTAAAAGCTAATTAGCGTTACCGTATGTACAAAAGGTAGAAATGTGGTTGCAAAATGCAATTTCTACAAGTAGAAATCGTATTTTGGGATTCCCAAAATAGATAACCGCAAATAGGGATTGCCTATTTGTGATTTACTAACCCCATGCACGAAGCATTTCCTAAATGCAAAATAGGTATTTAGGAATAGTTATTACCATTGAAACCATTCCAATAGTAACCAGTTGAATTTTTTTTTTAAAATGCACCTAAAATGCATTTGTTCCAGTGCCATAGAGCGTGCACTTGCCCCAAGGACATTGAAGCACTTTAAATGAGCACCATAATTGTTTCCTTACATTTATGGGGGGACCTCAGGGCCATTGGTGAGAATGATTTTATAGTTTCAAATTTGCAATTTTCTATAGGAAATCACTAATTTGGAAATTCCAAACCAATGTCTAAGAAGACCCAAAGGAAGTTAGTAGGGGCTCTCGTGTAGCGAGAAAACTGTGGTCCAGGCCATTCTTACATTGCATCTGGACTATGGTAATGTTCTATACTTGGGCATTCCACAACGTTTTTTAAACATCTGCAGATTATTCATAATGTAGATGCTCGTTTGCTCTTAAGCATTCCCAGACACCACTAGATTGGCTCTCATCGAGATCTCCACCGGCTGCCCATTGGCAAGCACATTAAGGGCCAGATTTATCATCTGTTCACGCAACACAATGCTGCAACAGACCTTACTGCACTGTGCTGTGCTAAGCTGTGCTGCATTAAAGGGAGAGGGCAGGAATGTGCCCAATTTAATATTATATGGCACATTCCTGCTCTCTCCTTGCACTGGCGCACAATGTGCTGTCTTGCGCCAATTCAGGCACCCTTCCTCTGTGGTGCAGGGGTGCCTGCGTTGTAGACAGGATTGTTTTTGTGCAAGAACGGGCACCTTCCTCTACAAAAACAATGCTTTGAGGCACTTTCGTCTTTCTAAATGTGCTGCATAATGCAGCACACATAAAAAGAGGAAAGAACAAGGAGAAATAAAGATTTTTCTCCTTCTTACGCCTCTCCTGGGAAGGTGTAGCACCTTGGCACATTCCCAGGTCTACCACTCCTGGTAAAATTGGGAAAGCGACAAAATTGATGGGTGGATGCGTGGAACACCCACGCTCCACCCATAGAACACCTCCCTGGGGCAGAGTAATCCAAGGCAGCTACTTGTACCAAGCACCACAGGGCCACGCAAGGTGGCCTTGCGTGGCTTGGTAAATCTCATTTGGGTTTTGCTTCGCCCTTGAGTTACCTTGCTTGGCGCAAGGGCGACATAAAACTCTGATAAATATGCCCCTAAATTCAGGGCGCTCTGCTTCACTTTCGTGATTTTGCGAACTCTGGCCCACTTCCTCTCAGACACTTGGTTGAGCCTTGCACTCCTACGAGACCCTGAGGCCTTCCAAGAGCAAACTTGCTTTGGTACTCCGGATCATTAGAGCAGGGAGGACGACCATTTTGTTACTTGGCTTCGAGGCTTTGGAATTCCTTCCCATTTCAACTTCGACTCTGTCCCAGGGAAACAGTTTTAGAAAACAATTAAAGACCTGGCAGCTATAATCTCCCATGATCTGTCTCAGTTACAGCACTGGGAAGCGCTTTTTTGGGTCGGCATGTTCTTTATAAATTATAAAAAAGAAACATAATTGAAAGAAAACAAAATGAATGTGAAAAAGAAGAGTCTGCTATTTGTTACCTATCACATTTTCAAAAACAATGCCTTACACTGTTCCTCTGGCAGAGATTCGTAAATACGATGGCAACCTACCTATCTCTATATTCTTTTAGGGAGTTAAAAAAAAACTCCTATCCTTATTTGCATTTCTATTACCACTTATGTTTATGAATAGACAAACAATCAGAAAGAAAGGAGGCATTTTTTAGTTCCTATTTTAAAGAAATTACATTTTAATCAAGTCAGACCAGCACTTATGTACCTTCAATTGTTGAAAGATGATTGTATTATTTTTATAGTAGGGTTTCTAAAAGCATCTATGAAATCTAGGCACTTTATGGACATGTAGAGACTGCTCATTAGACATGTTTTTAAATGTTCTACTGTGTGGTAACGGAGTTTGTTTTTTAAATGACGTTAATAATTTATTGTTTTTATGTACTGTATTTGTGTAACTTTTATGGTTTTGCAAACAAAAACCGAATAAAGTTTATTGATTGATTGATTGATTGATTGATAGTCTGTATATAGTTTAGTTGTCACAGTCAAGACTTCTTTCTTGCTTCTTGCAATCACAAAATACAATTCCTTTACAAATTAAGGGGCATATTGTCAAGGGCGGCGTTAAAATTGTTGCCACTTTAGCCACTAAAGCGGCAATAATGGGCTTGATAATATGCCCTTGAGAATTCCCATAGAAGCCCATGTTGACACCAGAACATGGGCTTCTATGGGAATTCTCAAGGGCATATTATCAAGCCCATAGTTTTCTGCCGCTAAAGCGGCGATAATTTTAACGCAGTTTCTTGATGATATGCCCCTAAAATGTGTTTAGGCTGCATGGTATTATGGGAACTGGTAAAGTGCACCTACCGTTTCAAAAGCTCAACCCATTCCTTTAACACTGTTCCTCTTCTGTCCAGCGATAGACGGCTAGGGAGAAATGTACATGTTTGAGATCTGTTTCCAGATGGCTAGGGAGAAATGTACATATTTGAGATCTGTTTCCATACCACTTCAGCCCACAGACATGTCTCCCCATTAAGCCTCAGCACGAGTACATAGGGCTCCCAGGAGCATGTGCGTGCTTACACATGCCCCTCCTTTGCCAGTGCAGTGTTACAGAGGGAAAGGACCCCAGAGACAAATTACCCCTGTTCATCGGCTCGTTGAAGAATTTGTACTGAAAATTGAAGGGTGCCTTTACAAGTACACAAACAAATTACACTGTGAAGTTAAACCCGATATACTCAAACGTAAATACAAAATTTAAAAGGCCCAAAGCATTTCTAGAACATTACACAAAATGCTTGTTCAGCGAGTTTAGTGATTTTATTAGTAGTCCCGGGGCTACAATTCATTGCTCTTTCTAGCACCACTTTAGCAGGTGTAAAACTAGAGCTGCCACGAACTTCCTCTGTCAATCACCAATAAAAAACGGAGGCTGCAGAGTTTTATTCTGTATCATTTGGCAAAACATTACAGCACACCCATGAGTTCAGCAAATAGCTCCGGGCGTCTGCGCAGAGTTTTTTCTGTCTCCAATTCTAAAATGTTTTTCACACCTAGCCAGTTTTCCCAACAGAATCCTTTACTTCTAAGCCAGTACGTTTCAGATCTCCTTGCAAAAGGTGCACCAGAGTTAGTTACTTGCACCCAAGATGATAATTAAGCAATATTTCTTAATAAAAATAAGTAGCAAAAAAATAAGGGCAGCAATTGATGAACACGTCTTGTATAGCAAATTCCAAATAGAAACTATATTTCATTTAACAGGTTCCCTTCAAGCTCAAGTTTACATGATCAGACTGGACCTGAAAATACATTTTACACTTACTTTAGATTTGCAAAAAGCATTGGAGGGAGGTGAGTCAACTGTATTATGTCCCTTGGTTTTTCTCAAATCTGTTAAAATCTTTTACACGTTTATTGCAATTTCAAGTCATAAGTATTCATGCCTCAGGATCCAACAATCCTTCTAACAAATTAACTGAAAACTAGTGCTATCCTTCAAGTCCTGGGTTTAGCGATAAATTAAAAAACTACATCTAATGAATTCCCTACCGAAAAGCTAGAATTTGTCCCATTCACCATAGAATCCTCATTAAATACAGTTCAAATTCCTGAATCCACAATGTCTTTGATAAAGAAAGAGTTGGGCAGTTTTCACAGACACACATATTTCTATGGTAGTTCACTGATCTTCATTACCAGGCTGCAGGAGTGGCAGGAAGCTAATCCTATTTACCTCCACAGAGAGGCCATGATTTCTAATTGTGACAGCACGAGCCCATAAAGATGGGAAAGGGAAATGAGGAGAGAGAAAGCACTGATGCAAGGCTTGCCACAATTCCTTGGAGTTTGGTAATGGGAGTCTGCAGTGAAACAGTACCAGATTAGAAAAAGAACCTTGTAAAATTCAAATCATATGCAATCCCTTCATCTAGTTACCTCAAGTAACAAGTCCACAAACTCATGGCTTTCTTCTCTAAAACGTACTGCAATTTTTTTTACCTGAAAATGAAAAAAACAATGGTTATTATGTATTCTCTTGAAAATCCTTGCAGTGTAGTTTTTGTTTATGACTCCTACGGACTTAGTAGTGAGTTCAATGCACACATGTTCAAAATGAGTTCCAGTCTTGTAAATCCAGAGAAAAATTATAATATGTATAATGTTGATGATGAAACTGGAGGGACAAATAGTGAAAAATGATAACGCATAAAAAACTAGAAAACATGATAGAAAATAGTGTCGCACAGAATAATTACAAATAAAGAAGGCCTTAAAGAATGGTAATCATCGTGAAAACAATCTGAGTAGCAAGATAGTGCAAAAAGTAGGAAGTCAAAATTCCCAATCTGACACTCCAAAGGCAGACACTGGCTCCACAATGATCCTCTGAATGACAGCCAGATGCTTTGGGAATCAACATGTCTCTGACCTCACTCTCCTTTAATACAATCTCAATCCAAGATGCCCACCGTATCTAAAATTCCACTTTCCATGATTCAAGATGGTTTTGTTTTGACCATGGCGTTTACTGCTGCTCAAACCAGCTTTCCACTGAACCTCCTATATCTAGCTGTCCAATTGTGATAAACATTTAACAAACACCATGTGGAATTGTTACTACCTGTAACTCGACAATCATAAACACTACTATATCATGTAATTATGACAATTCCTTACACTTGGCATGCATAGCTAGATTGCCTAGAATGTCCTTTAAAGCAGTCTTTTTGGGCCCTACTCACCACAGAGCAATGCAAAGATTGGAAATTTGTAAATTAAGTAGAGGACCTTTTTGTTCAGGTATGGAGACCAAAAAGGAAGCAAATCCATCTTGAAGGTAAAAATAGCAGGGACATTTTCAATTTGTACCAAGATCTGCAATTAGAGTTGAGCATTTGTTTGTCAGGTCAGATTATGGGGCTGTTGACAGGGAGAAAGTGGGCTTTGGGCCAATATACACATGAATTGTTTTGTGCTTCTCAGTTTGCCATATACAATCTCATGAAAGACAAAGCTCAATCTTCTTAAAGCATATTATGTATCTCGTGGGGAGTACCAGATCCATGGTACTATACAGATACAAAGTTAGAGGAGCACACTGACCTAAAGTAATGAGTTCTTAGCTACAACAGTGACTATTGTCTAAGAGTCCCCACTTCCAGAGCATATATTATGCATTTATATTCAGTCAATATAGCACATGAGACAACATGAAAAAAAAAATCTCAAAAAAGGGGGAAAAGCTCTCCATGTTCTTTTTTCTCTTTTCTTTTTATTCATGCATCACAACAACGTCATACAAAAAGACTTGACACAACTAGAACACAGCCTTCGCGTTTCGTCCCCCATTACAGTGGATGTTTTTCTTCGTGCTCGTATCAGGGAAAAACGTCCACTGTAATGACCCCCATTACAGTGGACGTTTTTCTTCATGCTCGTATAAGGGAGCACTTAAACACCTAAAAGGTGTGCAACTGCAAAGCCAGTGCTGACGCTAATTCAAGGGCTTTCGGAATACAACACGAAGGTTGTAGTCATTCCATTATAGCATTATAGAAGTGGGGATTCTTTGCCAATAGTCACTGTTGTGGCTAAGAACTCATTACTTTAGGTCAATGTGCTCCTCAAACTTTGTATTTGTATAGTTAAGTCTGGGGTATTCATAACGATTAACCACTAGGGTGAGCACTACCAAAAGTAGTAGGACAAACAGTGTGCGGGCAATTCTAGGCCACAACCGTTCTCCTATTTTACAGATCTATGGTACTAGTTTAAATAGCCAAAAAACTTTTAGAATTATTTCTCCAATTGAGATTCTCAATCATAACAGGATACATGCTGGGCATGAACAATATAATAGCAGATTGGCATTCTCAATACCTGATAAATTACAGTTACTGACAACTACACATTTCAGTGTTCTCTGGAGTAGTTTCCGGCATCTACAAAGCAGAAGCCCTCTTCTGTGTGGAATATCTTTACTTTATTGACTCTCTGAAACTCTGTGCAGTTCATTGTCTTCCTCAATAGGAACTCAAAACTAGCACTCTAAGAATATCCTCGTGTCGGTTACTCATTTCATTCATGAAACCACAGGGCCCCATTTCTTCTCGTGCTTTACCTCATGGAATCAGCTGTCGTTTACATAAACTCTTTTGTGGCACACTCTACAAATGTGTTCTGCCTTCAAACGTTTCTGCTCAGAAACCAATCTGGAGTAAATTCCTCAAATAGATTAGTTAAAAATCTCTACCTTTAGAAAATACTTTTGTTAACCAGTATTAAACACTTGCTTGACAGTACCCATTTTTTGCTAAATAAATGTGCCTCAAAATGCACATTGTAGGAGCATTCCTGACATCTTTTGCAGTGGTCCAGGCTTCCGGTAAAGGGATAAGGGAGAAAAATGCCGCTCAGTGTATATTTGACCCACTATGTCACCTCACACAGGAACCAGTCATATGCAACTCAACTTTGGTTCTTCTTCAACAGTAATAGTCCAAGCCAGACTGTCGGGCCAGGCCTCCTCTTAATGGAACACATGCAACACAGACTAGGTTTGATCTAGTTAGGTTACATCAGTGAAGTTTAACTTGAGTCCTATAGAACAGTGCGCATAATACCCATGTTTGGGTATCCACCTCAGTGCATTTCCTACTTCCTTCCTACTTTATTGTTACTTAAAAGTGATACAAACAACAGGTTTAGATGTTGTGTGCCTATAGTTTGGGTCTCCTAGACAGAGAGATCCCATTCTCACCCGATCCCTTCCTGCTAACACTAGAGGACACACACTGCAGCTTGAGCAGCTTCAAATTAGCTTCACAGAAGGATCTCTGGAATCCATATAATAGTGTGCAAGACTAGCTTTAACACTAGGTAGAAACCCTTAGTCATTGTCATAGTATTATCATGAGCAAATGAAAAGTACCACTCAGCAAGGTGCATGGAAGTTACTGGAGTTCCAGGGCCATGATATCTGATAGCTAGCTTACTTCAATGCAGGGACAATCAGAACATGTCACCTGCTAGAAGAGCAGTAGACTTCCCAGAGAAATAATAGGAACTGCTTGCTGAAGAAAGGGAATTGCTAGATGGCGTTCCTCAGAGAAGTACACTGCCTTGCCGAGCCTTCAGCCCAGCTGCCTGTTGACAAAGGAGCTGTGCAAGGGAGTTGGAACCTGACCTTGCTGGTGAAGATGCCTCTGCCTGTAGAAAAGAGGTGAACTCACTGTAAAACAAAAAAGTGGCAGGGTGCCCTGCATCAAGACCCTGTCTAGAAAAGGAGAAACCAGATGTGCAGGAAGAATAAAGAACTATGGTCAATCAATCCTGGGAAATAGGAGGTCCCTGGAAGGCTTTAGTGATGGTTGTAGCATACCATAAGGAGAAAAGACCTGAAAATGCAATGCAGTTGTATGAACTGGAAAAATAGATAACTTTGCTAGAAATATAGCTCCAGTGAGTAATATAAGCAGCTCCAAGGGGTGCCTGGGAAGGCGTAGGCACTATCCACTAGCCTAAACACTTAGTAGGACTTGTTAGACTGGTTACTTCACCCAAGAAAACCTCTGAGACTGTGGGACCCTATTGGACCTTGATTGCTGCTGTGCATGTTTTCTAAAATCCCACTTGTAAGAGCAACCTGTGTTGGTGGCACCACAATGGCAGTAGTGTCACCCACACTCTTGGTTCTGTTTCCCTAGCCAAAATGCATTACAGCAGGAAGGTGGATAGAGCAGAATTATCCAGCTAAACAGCAGATGGTCTGCTAGACAACATGGCTAAAATACATTCACATTGAAAGGGCCAATGGCTCGGGCATTGCCGAGTCCTTTTGGCTTTGCCATTGCTTGACATCATTAGTGAAGTTGAGCTTGGGTTCCTCATGTCTGAGGTGCAGTTTGAGTCCCTGATGCACGGTGAACTTTGGAAAAATGTCTGTGCCTAACTATGCTAATTTGAGTGATTAACATTTTACAGCAGGAATGCGAAGGGCGGAAATTCTTGATATATCCATTTCACTGTTATTTAGATCATTAATGCCATTACAGTGGGATCATCAATCTCACAACATTTCTGGATAAAGCCCACATGGTTAGGCCACATCCACTCTGAAAGTAAACGCAGTTAACTGAAAAGATATTTTTTCTTATGTAACTTTGTCAGTGAGGTGCAGCTTGTGAAAGTCACACAAAGATTGTGAAAGTCTTTTAGCATTTCATTACACTATCACCACGAAATTACTGTAAATTAAATACAAGCAGGATACTCTAATGCTAAGAGAGGTGTGGCTCACTGGTTAGAGGAAGCAGACCCAGAAGCAGAGGACAGCCCAGGACCAGGGTTCAATCCCCGACGCGGCAGGGTTGTGGACCAGGGCCAGCGGACTCGATAATTCTTGCTTCAGTGCCTACTCTAACCAGGGATCACACTCGGTGACTCTGGGCATTAGCTTGCCTCATCTCCACAATGGCCCCCCACATTCGCCGGGGATGCCTGGTTTCACCTTGGAGATACCCTGGAGGGACCATCTCACAGGGATAGCCAGGACGGGTTCCCCAGCGGTCTACAGCGCCAGGACGCCTCAGGGCAGCAGTGCGCTTTACAAGACACATATATTTACATACATTTACAAGAACAAAGTTGAGAATTTGGGCACCGGAAGTAATTTACAAATATATTGTGTTAGACCTGACAGCTATAAAATGGTCTTCCCATTTTTTTACCGGCCTCCCTCAATTTTTCTGTACTTGTTTTTACTGGTTTTAGGACTCGGAGCATTTTACCACAGCTAACCAGTGCTAAAGTGCATGTGCTCTCTCCCTTAAACATGCCATGACTGACATACACCTGTTTGGTATATTTAATGTACCTGTAATACCATATACCCAGGGCCTGTAAATTAAATGCTACTAGTGGGCCGGCATCACTGATTGGGCCACCCACACAAGTGCCTTTTAACCCTGACTCAGGCCTGCCATTGAAGGGCCTGTGTGTGCAGTTCACTGCTACTTCAACTTTCCATTTAAACCTACTTGCCAAGCCTTAAGCTTCCCTTTTATTACATATAAATCACCACTAAGGAAGGCCCTTGATAGCCCAAAGGGCTCTGTGCTATGTAAGTAAAAGGAGGACATGTATTTTTCTGTTTTACACGTCCTGGTAGTGACAAACCGCCTATATGGTTTTTCACTACTGTGAGGTCTACTCCTCTCGTTGGCTAGCATTAGGAATTCTTTAATACACTTTTGAGCTGTAGTTCCTGATCAGAGAGGAGTATCTTTTTTCATGTTTCACATGTTTGGAATGGTCTTGATAAATCCCAATTACCGGTAAAGTTGAATTTAACATTAATGTTTTATAATTGTCCTTTTTAGAAAGTGGACATTTACCTGCTCTTAGAATAAAGCAAACACAACGGCTGACTGTAAAAGCCACACTTCACTTACTGTTTGTTTTAGTTCAGTACATTCATGCACAACAATTCCTGGACCTGCTGTCATTCGGTACAACTGCATTGCAGAACAGAAACTTAAGTTGCCTTTGGAATGGTGCACCAACAGAATTCTTATCCACAAATGAAGAGAGTAGACGTAAATAGGACCTGCGAGCCATACTAATAAAGGTGAACATGGGTGTGACAGTTGGATTCATGGGTCTTTTAGTGTTTGCTTATGAAGCGGTAGCCTGATCAGTGGTTCAGAGAAATTTGACGGGCTATCATACCCGTGGCCTTATGATTGGGAAATGACAGCAGATAGGTCCTTTTTTGCTGGAGGTGCCCACTCCAAATTCTGGGCCTCAGAAGTGGGTTCTGTAGCTGGTTTGCTACAAATTTGACGCATCATCATCATTGCTCCTAACGGAACTGGCGTAGTGCAAGTCGATGCTGATGCAGTGACGATCTGGAGACAGCCTGCGCTGCTCAATGATAAAGCGGGATCTGACTGAGAGGCTCGACTTCGGGGAATTGACCTACTGCAAGGTTCAACAATGATACAGTGCCAATTTGAGGTCCCGACTGTAAGGCTCGACTGCGACACATTGACCCCTTTGCATGAGTCGGAACCAATACATTGCCTTCACTGCGTGGAGAACATCGATGCATTTCATTGCTTGTAACCAGGAAATGTGCTTTGTTAATCAGAGCCTGCGTGGAACCTGTAGCCGGCCTTTGCTTCGATGAGGTCAGTCCGAACTTTGACTTTGCATCGGTCAAGCCTGACTTAAAGTAACCTTTTTAGCACTACTTGCTTCTAAGATCTTACTGTATTTATTTCTTCAAAATTCAATATCTCAACTTCTAACCTTTGAATTTGTGTTGTTGTGGTCTCAGTTTACTCAGATAAACATTATCTATTTTTCTAAACTGTTGTGAAATCTTTTTGTGGTATTTTCACTGTGTTACTATATGGGTTCTTGCACACATACTTCACGGCATTGTTCTGTACCCTAAATAGGATTGTGGTCCCTACTTGGACAGGGTGCATAACTCTGCCAACTAGAGACTTATTTTTTAACATTAGCGATTAGCCATGAGGATAGGACTTGTGTTTGTGCAGTGCCATACAATATCTACATGTACACTACCCATCCACATCTTAGACCACTTTGAATTTTTTTCGGTTTTCCCTGTTTTGCATTTTGATCCGTCCTCTACATCATGTCTCTTGCTGGTTCTGCAAGTAGGGCCATGGAATTTGTGCTGGTCATGCTGATTATACAGTGGTACAGTTTAATAGCTTCAGCAAGGAGATGGGTACCTACCCAAGAAGCCACCAGGAAGTTAGAGTTAAAAATGGTCCTGGGGGCCTTGGCAGAGTCCTGCTCTCAAGAGAATGATGCATTGGAGGAGCCTGAGATGGGCTCTTCTGAGGAGATACCTACAGTAGTTGAGGGGGAAACCTCTGGATTTAACCCTTCTGGGAAAGTAGGAAGCAGTGTATCTTACCATGGCCTAGTCCCAGAGGAGCTATGGGAGAGGAGGGAGAAGAGGGAATTCAAGCTGCAGACGGTGAAGCTAAAGATAGACTTGAGGAGAAAAAGGCTGAGAGGGAAGCCAAACAGTCTAAGCCTGACAGAGTCGTAGCAGAGAAGAAACTGTTGTTGTCTCATGAACTGAGTCTAAAGGCGCTGGAGATCAAAGTCAGGCAGTTTGATTCCAGCAGTGATGGTGGCAGCACAGATGCAGTACCTGATGGGGATAAAAGGTTCTGTATACCCAAGGATTTGGTGCCTATTTATTTGATGGGGGATGACATAGATAAATGTTTTTCTGCTTATAAGGTTGCACACAAGGTACACAAGGAGGCTGAGAACACTGGGGCTGGGGGGGATATCTGTGAACACACATGCCTACACTTGGGAGGGACATGCTTCTGTCGTAAGACAAAGTACACTCCCATGAAAGCTATTTTGATTGCCAAATTTGGGATGACTCCAGCAAAGTATCGCCAACGGTTAAGGGACAGCCAGAAGCTCCCTAACCAATCCTGGTTAGATTGTATTGATTACTCCAATAAGGCACTGAATTACTGGGTGAGGGGCAACAAAGTTAATGATCATAATGGGGTGCATCATTTATTAATGAGAGAGGACATGCTCAGTATCTGTTTTACAGAGTTGCACCAACACCTAGTTGACTGTAAGCTGACCAACCACAGGAAGCTTTCTGAGGGGGCGGACCTCTGGGCTACCACCAGAGTGTCTAAAAAGGTATCGGGGGGGGGGACACCCATAAAGGTGGTCAGGGTTCCCAACAGAGAAAGAGGAGGGAGAAAAATTAAAAACAAGGAATTCTCAAAAGACCTCCAAAATATTTCCCATGGTAACAGTGCTAATAAGTCCCAGTGTGATCATAAAAATAAGGTTTTCTATCGCCATAAGACAAGGAGGTTAATACCGCAATGTAGGGAGTGCTACAAGTATGGGCACATAAAGGGCAAATCCAAATATCCCAAGAGGGCACAGCCCCCAGTGGTGGGGAGCCACTAGGGTTGGCAAGTGTAGCGATCGAGAAGGAGATAGACCCAGATAGTTTTGGCCAACAGATAGGGATGACACTAACTTCCCTAGGGTGTAGAGAAATGGTGCCAAAAGCCCACATGCCTTCCAATACTTCCAAGAATAGGCAGTGGGTCACCATTAATGAGCAACAGGTGGATGCTCTGCATGACACAGGAGCCAGCATGACAACTGTCAAGTGTCAGCAGAGCAGGTCCTACCAAACACATTCCACTGAATTGTACTCACCAACAACCAGGAGAGCCATTAACCGATGGCTCTGTTTCCCTTTGGGGGGTAGGGGGGGGTCAGTTTTTCTGAAAACTTCTGTGAGCACTACCATGCCTGTAGATCGTCAGTTAGGCAATGACCTGAGCATACTGCCTGGAGGGAGGTAGAGCTCAGGTCTCACTTGGAGATGATGGGATTTCCTGGGTGGGTCTTTGCCACCACATGAGCCATGGCTGCCCGTAAAGGGAGTCAAGAGAGCCTGGAGCCTGTAACAATGGCACAGTCATCTGCCAAAGAAAGGGGTAAGGGGTGTGGGAAACTAGTCCCTGAGGTTCCCTCAGTGGAGGTTGGCATGGTCCCTGAGTAGGAGGCCACCGAGCCAACCGGGTAAGACATTGCTTCCCTAGGAGAACTACCTGAGCCTGCCAGGTGGCAAGTTGAGGGTGGGTCCACCATGGAGGAATTTTGACAAGCAGAGACAAAATGTCCCACTCTTGAGGGTTTGAGGCACCAGGCCTCAGCCCATGCAGCAGGTGAAGCCTCAGGGGTTCACCTGATCTATTGGGAGAACAATCTTGTGAGAGGGCACCCCCAAACCCCACACGGAACCTCAACTGTGAGAATGGACTATCATTCATTTCCACAGGACGGATGCACGTAAACACAACGGTTGGGCCAATCGAAGAGTGGGGGTGTACAGCAGGAGGGCCAATCGGTGATCAGAGGAGGAGGAGAAAAGTAGAAGAGGAAACAGACTAGGGACAGACAAGGGAAGACGCCGCCAAGGAGGACGCCATCAAGGAAGCAGCCGCTGAGAAGGAGTGACGATGTCGGGAAAGATGTCACTGGGGGAGACGCCACAGTGGAAGATGCCATCGCTGAAAACATCGAAGCCAAGGGAACTCCAGACATGTGGAGCGAGGAGTGGTAGTCCCCAGAGGACGCGCATGAGCCACCGCTACTCTGAAGAGTTGCGGCAAGAGCAATACGTAATACCAAAAGAGTTAAAGTTTGGGAGGTCCTGTGGTAGGTCGAGTAATAGAGCCCTTCCAACCTCTCTGTTAAACTTTGCGGGCTTAATTTGTTTCTTTGTTATCCACCTCTTCCCACTGCTTTAATTCACCCCCCTCATAAAGAGCACAGAGGAAGCTGCTAATTAGGTTGTGAAAAAGTCTTTAAACTGGCCACATTACGCCAAGTATTTTTTTTTTTCCCTCTCTTTTTTTTCTCTCTGCTTCACCCTGGCACAATTTCTTCCACCTGGTTGTAGTGAAAGTTTAGTACATCAAGTCACCACAGTAAATGTATGTGTCTTGTAAAGCGCACTGCTGCCCTGAGGCGTCGTGGCGCTGTAGACCGCTGGGGAACCCGTCCTGGCTATCCCTGTGAGATGGTCCCTCCTGGGTATCTCCAAGGTGAAACCAGGCATCCCTGGCGAATGTGGGGGGCCGTTGTGGAGATGAGGCAAGCTAATGCCCAGAGTTGCCGAGTGTGTTCCTGGTTAGAGTAGGTACCGAGGCGAGAATTATCGAGTCCGTTTTGACCCTGGTCCACAACCCTGCCGCGTCGGGAATTGAACCCTTGTCCCTGGCCGATTCTCTGCTTGCGGATCTGCCGCCTCTAACCAGTGAGCCACACCTCTCCACAGTCATACTTATCGCTCCATTTCTTTGTTGTTCCACTCCCTCTGCAAGCCTCCCGGGACCCCCTCCAAAGTACAGGAGCACCTAGAGAAGAAACCTGAGAGGAAGAATAATTTAAGAAACTCCTACTTCTTTTACATTTTTGGAAAAGAATCCCTATTTACGTTTTTGGAAAAGAATTCCTACTTGTGTACATTATGATATGATTTGTGAAGAACGCCCAGCTGTCTATGTTATGTTATCCATTGTAATAAAACACCCCAAGATTACACCAATATGGCCTCCTTGCTTCTGTTTCCACCTGTCCCTCCACAGGTGGTGTCAGAAGTGGGATCAAGGGAAATGTGGGCTGTCGTAACTAAAATGGCTGAAGGACAGGAAAGGTTGGAGAGCATCATGGGGAGATTCCTGGAGCTAGCCGAGGCTGACCGAGAAAAACTACATAAAACCCTAACAGAACAGGGCCAAATGAAAGGAATGGTAATAGGGAAATTGGCAGAGGCACTCAGACAATCACGGGGCCACACCACCTTGCCCTCAGTAGTGGTTAAAAAAAATGACCCAGAGGAAGACCCAGGCTTCTTCTTCTCTAATTATGAGAGAATGGCTAGAGCCGCCATGTGGCCTGAGGATAAGTGCGGACAGTATTTGGGCCCTCCTTTGGCCGGAGACCTCCAGTCAGCCTGCCATGCCGTCAATCCCCTTGGTACTTCCCCATACCCTGAAATAAAAAGGAGTATCCTGGAGTGCATGGGTAAAGACAAAGAAATGTATAGGATCAGACTACAACAGATCAGAGAAGGAACGCAGGAAACCCCCAGATCTCTCTATTCCGGAAGAATAACGAAGCCCTGTGCGGTTGAATAAATGCTTTATTCCTCAGTCAGCCATTCGTCAAACGCGTTTCGAGTGCGCAGCACCCTTGTTCACTGACGCTGAGTAAAGTTTTCACAACCATTTTAACTTAGCTTTCCACGTGACTATACAACTACATAGTGAGTGTATAAGAGAACAGACTCGTAGTTTTTTGGAATACACGTATGATCCTACGTTGTTGGCACACACATCACAATGCGATTTCATTGGTATTAAACTAAAATAGTAAATCATGACCGACAGTGATTATATTTTAGAGAACATTGTTCCGTCATCCATTGCAATTATGAAATATACGGTGTAAGTAATGCCCAAGTGGGCTTTCTTAATCCAACCATGTTGTTTTTAAACGCTGACTGAGGAATAAAGCATTTATTCAACCGCACAAGGCTTCGTTATTCTTCCGGATACATGGGAGAAGATTTTTTCCTTATATATATATATATATATATCCAACTTGCAAAGTTGCCTGTTGTTTGAAGGCGACACACCACAGGTAGAGATACGCCAAAATCTGTTTATTGATAGGAGCAGCAGCGTAGAAAGCATCTAGTCCAAAAATAACATAGTCCAGTCCCAACGCGTTTCGTGTAGCACTTCCTCAGGGGCATTGGACTTGAAAGTGACAGCAGAGCATTTCCGGCGGCATCAAATAAATAACAAGCTACCCGCCTCAGTGGGCGTGGCTCTCACGATAGCCTGTGGCTCTCTCGATGGCCTGCTGGTACTTGTAGTGCCTACCATCTTTCTCGAGTGAGTTGTATGCTGTACACAATCAATAAAATAAGTAGCATCACCGTGGATCATGGCACCAGTATGTAATTCACAGCCACTGCTGATTTCCTTTCAAAACGGCACCTGTGCCATAAGCAAATCCGCCGGTTGACGGCTTCGCAGGAATGCTGGAACAGCATTGGGTCGTCTTCAGCGACTCAGGCACGCCGCTTAACATCCAACTTGCAAAGTTGCCTGTTGTTTGAAGGCGACACACCACAGGTAGAGATACGCCAAAATCTGTTTATTGATAGGAGCAGCAGCGTAGAAAGCATCTAGTCCAAAAATAACATAGTCCAGTCCCAACGCGTTTCGTGTAGCACTTCCTCAGGGGCATTGGACTTGAAAGTGACAGCAGAGCATTTCCGGCGGCATCAAATAAATAACAAGCTACCCGCCTCAGTGGGCGTGGCTCTCACGATAGCCTGTGGCTCTCTCGATGGCCTGCTGGTACTTGTAGTGCCTACCATCTTTCTCGAGTGAGTTGTATGCTGTACACAATCAATAAAATAAGTAGCATCACCGTGGATCATGGCACCAGTATGTAATTCACAGCCACTGCTGATTTCCTTTCAAAACGGCACCTGTGCCATAAGCAAATCCGCCGGTTGACGGCTTCGCAGGAATGCTAGAACAGCATTGGGTCGTCTTCAGCGACTCAGGCACGCCGCTTAACATCCAACTTGCAAAGTTGCCTGTTGTTTGAAGGCGACACACCACAGGTAGAGATACGCCAAAATCTGTTTATTGATAGGAGCAGCAGCGTAGAAAGCATCTAGTCCAAAAATAACATAGTCCAGTCCCAACGCGTTTCGTGTAGCACTTCCTCAGGGGCATTGGACTTGAAAGTGACAGCAGAGCATTTCCGGCGGCATCAAATAAATAACAAGCTACCCGCCTCAGTGGGCGTGGCTCTCACGATAGCCTGTGGCTCTCTCGATGGCCTGCTGGTACTTGTAGTGCCTACCATCTTTCTCGAGTGAGTTGTATGCTGTACACAATCAATAAAATAAGTAGCATCACCGTGGATCATGGCACCAGTATGTAATTCACAGCCACTGCTGATTTCCTTTCAAAACGGCACCTGTGCCATAAGCAAATCCGCCGGTTGACGGCTTCGCAGGAATGCTGGAACAGCATTGGGTCGTCTTCAGCGACTCAGGCACGCCGCTTAACATCCAACTTGCAAAGTTGCCTGTTGTTTGAAGGCGACACACCACAGGTAGAGATACGCCAAAATCTGTTTATTGATAGGAGCAGCAGCGTAGAAAGCATCTAGTCCAAAAATAACATAGTCCAGTCCCAACGCGTTTCGTGTAGCACTTCCTCAGGGGCATTGGACTTGAAAGTGACAGCAGAGCATTTCCGGCGGCATCAAATAAATAACAAGCTACCCGCCTCAGTGGGCGTGGCTCTCACGATAGCCTGTGGCTCTCTCGATGGCCTGCTGGTACTTGTAGTGCCTACCATCTTTCTCGAGTGAGTTGTATGCTGTACACAATCAATAAAATAAGTAGCATCACCGTGGATCATGGCACCAGTATGTAATTCACAGCCACTGCTGATTTCCTTTCAAAACGGCACCTGTGCCATAAGCAAATCCGCCGGTTGACGGCTTCGCAGGAATGCTGGAACAGCATTGGGTCGTCTTCAGCGACTCAGGCACGCCGCTTAACATCCAACTTGCAAAGTTGCCTGTTGTTTGAAGGCGACACACCACAGGTAGAGATACGCCAAAATCTGTTTATTGATAGGAGCAGCAGCGTAGAAAGCATCTAGTCCAAAAATAACATAGTCCAGTCCCAACGCGTTTCGTGTAGCACTTCCTCAGGGGCATTGGACTTGAAAGTGACAGCAGAGCATTTCCGGCGGCATCAAATAAATAACAAGCTACCCGCCTCAGTGGGCGTGGCTCTCACGATAGCCTGTGGCTCTCTCGATGGCCTGCTGGTACTTGTAGTGCCTACCATCTTTCTCGAGTGAGTTGTATGCTGTACACAATCAATAAAATAAGTAGCATCACCGTGGATCATGGCACCAGTATGTAATTCACAGCCACTGCTGATTTCCTTTCAAAACGGCACCTGTGCCATAAGCAAATCCGCCGGTTGACGGCTTCGCAGGAATGCTGGAACAGCATTGGGTCGTCTTCAGCGACTCAGGCACGCCGCTTAACATCCAACTTGCAAAGTTGCCTGTTGTTTGAAGGCGACACACCACAGGTAGAGATACGCCAAAATCTGTTTATTGATAGGAGCAGCAGCGTAGAAAGCATCTAGTCCAAAAATAACATAGTCCAGTCCCAACGCGTTTCGTGTAGCACTTCCTCAGGGGCATTGGACTTGAAAGTGACAGCAGAGCATTTCCGGCGGCATCAAATAAATAACAAGCTACCCGCCTCAGTGGGCGTGGCTCTCACGATAGCCTGTGGCTCTCTCGATGGCCTGCTGGTACTTGTAGTGCCTACCATCTTTCTCGAGTGAGTTGTATGCTGTACACAATCAATAAAATAAGTAGCATCACCGTGGATCATGGCACCAGTATGTAATTCACAGCCACTGCTGATTTCCTTTCAAAACGGCACCTGTGCCATAAGCAAATCCGCCGGTTGACGGCTTCGCAGGAATGCTGGAACAGCATTGGGTCGTCTTCAACGACTCAGGCACGCCGCTTAACATCCAACTTGCAAAGTTGCCTGTTGTTTGAAGGCGACACACCACAGGTAGAGATACGCCAAAATCTGTTTATTGATAGGAGCAGCAGCGTAGAAAGCATCTAGTCCAAAAATAACATAGTCCAGTCCCAACGCGTTTCGTGTAGCACTTCCTCAGGGGCATTGGACTTGAAAGTGACAGCAGAGCATTTCCGGCGGCATCAAATAAATAACAAGCTACCCGCCTCAGTGGGCGTGGCTCTCACGATAGCCTGTGGCTCTCTCGATGGCCTGCTGGTACTTGTAGTGCCTACCATCTTTCTCGAGTGAGTTGTATGCTGTACACAATCAATAAAATAAGTAGCATCACCGTGGATCATGGCACCAGTATGTAATTCACAGCCACTGCTGATTTCCTTTCAAAACGGCACCTGTGCCATAAGCAAATCCGCCGGTTGACGGCTTCGCAGGAATGCTGGAACAGCATTGGGTCGTCTTCAGCGACTCAGGCACGCCGCTTAACATCCAACTTGCAAAGTTGCCTGTTGTTTGAAGGCGACACACCACAGGTAGAGATACGCCAAAATCTGTTTATTGATAGGAGCAGCAGCGTAGAAAGCATCTAGTCCAAAAATAACATAGTCCAGTCCCAACGCGTTTCGTGTAGCACTTCCTCAGGGGCATTGGACTTGAAAGTGACAGCAGAGCATTTCCGGCGGCATCAAATAAATAACAAGCTACCCGCCTCAGTGGGCGTGGCTCTCACGATAGCCTGTGGCTCTCTCGATGGCCTGCTGGTACTTGTAGTGCCTACCATCTTTCTCGAGTGAGTTGTATGCTGTACACAATCAATAAAATAAGTAGCATCACCGTGGATCATGGCACCAGTATGTAATTCACAGCCACTGCTGATTTCCTTTCAAAACGGCACCTGTGCCATAAACAAATCCGCCGGTTGACGGCTTCGCAGGAATGCTGGAACAGCATTGGGTCGTCTTCAGCGACTCAGGCACGCCGCTTAACATCCAACTTGCAAAGTTGCCTGTTGTTTGAAGGCGACACACCACAGGTAGAGATACGCCAAAATCTGTTTATTGATAGGAGCAGCAGCGTAGAAAGCATCTAGTCCAAAAATAACATAGTCCAGTCCCAACGCGTTTCGTGTAGCACTTCCTCAGGGGCATTGGACTTGAAAGTGACAGCAGAGCATTTCCGGCGGCATCAAATAAATAACAAGCTACCCGCCTCAGTGGGCGTGGCTCTCACGATAGCCTGTGGCTCTCTCGATGGCCTGCTGGTACTTGTAGTGCCTACCATCTTTCTCGAGTGAGTTGTATGCTGTACACAATCAATAAATAAGTAGCATCACCGTGGATCATGGCACCAGTATGTAATTCACAGCCACTGCTGATTTCCTTTCAAAACGGCACCTGTGCCATAAGCAAATCCGCCGGTTGACGGCTTCGCAGGAATGCTGGAACAGCATTGGGTCGTCTTCAGCGACTCAGGCACGCCGCTTAACATCCAACTTGCAAAGTTGCCTGTTGTTTGAAGGCGACACACCACAGGTAGAGATACGCCAAAATCTGTTTATTGATAGGAGCAGCAGCGTAGAAAGCATCTAGTCCAAAAATAACATAGTCCAGTCCCAACGCGTTTCGTGTAGCACTTCCTCAGGGGCATTGGACTTGAAAGTGACAGCAGAGCATTTCCGGCGGCATCAAATAAATAACAAGCTACCCGCCTCAGTGGGCGTGGCTCTCACGATAGCCTGTGGCTCTCTCGATGGCCTGCTGGTACTTGTAGTGCCTACCATCTTTCTCGAGTGAGTTGTATGCTGTACACAATCAATAAATAAGTAGCATCACCGTGGATCATGGCACCAGTATGTAATTCACAGCCACTGCTGATTTCCTTTCAAAACGGCACCTGTGCCATAAGCAAATCCGCCGGTTGACGGCTTCGCAGGAATGCTGGAACAGCATTGGGTCGTCTTCAGCGACTCAGGCACGCCGCTTAACATCCAACTTGCAAAGTTGCCTGTTGTTTGAAGGCGACACACCACAGGTAGAGATACGCCAAAATCTGTTTATTGATAGGAGCAGCAGCGTAGAAAGCATCTAGTCCAAAAATAACATAGTCCAGTCCCAACGCGTTTCGTGTAGCACTTCCTCAGGGGCATTGGACTTGAAAGTGACAGCAGAGCATTTCCGGCGGCATCAAATAAATAACAAGCTACCCGCCTCAGTGGGCGTGGCTCTCACGATAGCCTGTGGCTCTCTCGATGGCCTGCTGGTACTTGTAGTGCCTACCATCTTTCTCGAGTGAGTTGTATGCTGTACACAATCAATAAATAAGTAGCATCACCGTGGATCATGGCACCAGTATGTAATTCACAGCCACTGCTGATTTCCTTTCAAAACGGCACCTGTGCCATAAGCAAATCCGCCGGTTGACGGCTTCGCAGGAATGCTGGAACAGCATTGGGTCGTCTTCAGCGACTCCGGCACGCCGCTTAACATCCAACTTGCAAAGTTGCCTGTTGTTTGAAGGCGACACACCACAGGTAGAGATACACCAAAATCTGTTTATTGATAGGAGCAGCAGCGTAGAAAGCATCTAGTCCAAAAATAACATAGTCCAGTCCCAACGCGTTTCGTGTAGCACTTCCTCAGGGGCATTGGACTTGAAAGTGACAGCAGAGCATTTCCGGCGGCATCAAATAAATAACAAGCTACCCGCCTCAGAGGGCGTGGCTCTCACGATAGCCTGTGGCTCTCTCGATGGCCTGCTGGTACTTGTAGTGCCTACCATCTTTCTCGAGTGAGTTGTATGCTGTACACAATCAATAAAATAAGTAGCATCACCGTGGATCATGGCACCAGTATGTAATTCACAGCCACTGCTGATTTCCTTTCAAAACGGCACCTGTGCCATAAGCAAATCCGCCGGTTGACGGCTTCGCAGGAATGCTGGAACAGCATTGGGTCGTCTTCAGCGACTCAGGCACGCCGCTTAACATCCAACTTGCAAAGTTGCCTGTTGTTTGAAGGCGACACACCACAGGTAGAGATACGCCAAAATCTGTTTATTGATAGGAGCAGCAGCGTAGAAAGCATCTAGTCCAAAAATAACATAGTCCAGTCCCAACGCGTTTCGTGTAGCACTTCCTCAGGGGCATTGGACTTGAAAGTGACAGCAGAGCATTTCCGGCGGCATCAAATAAATAACAAGCTACCCGCCTCAGTGGGCGTGGCTCTCACGATAGCCTGTGGCTCTCTCGATGGCCTGCTGGTACTTGTAGTGCCTACCATCTTTCTCGAGTGAGTTGTATGCTGTACACAATCAATAAAATAAGTAGCATCACCGTGGATCATGGCACCAGTATGTAATTCACAGCCACTGCTGATTTCCTTTCCAAACAACAGGCAACTTTGCAAGTTGGATATATATATATATATATATATATATGCTCTTCAATGCGGCTTGGATTCGGATCGCTCAGCAGCGGGTGCGAGTGTTGGGCCAAGCCAGCGGCCAAAAATCAATTTTAAAGCAAATGACACTCGCACTCAGGAACCTTGCAGATATTTATTGTTAACAGAGTTCCCTTCTGTTACACCTCTTCCTGAAGAGGGTTGTCTCAATTTGGTCATTTTCAATATAAACAGATATATCCAGGAAGTCAATTTTATGGCGGCTAGTATTGCACGTGAATGAAAGGCCAATATTGTTGTTATTAAGACTGTTGAAATATGACATGAAATCTTTTTTGTCTCCATTCCAAATTAAAAACAAATCGTCAATATATCTTGTCCACAAAACGATTTTCTCAAGTGCTGTGTTATTTTGAGGGCCCCATGCTGCCGAAAATACACAAAACATTGATTAAACCACCGGGGAGACCAATCGTATCCTCTTGTGACTCAATATATGAGAACATTTCCATGTACATTGACCGATATCTTGCACCCCTAGTAAGAAATTTGTCTTCATACATTCAAGACACGAGTGATTTTTTACGGATTTTGGCCAATACTTCGTGGAACCCCAACTATCTTATGGTGACCATAGATGTAGTATCACTGTACACTTCTATAGAACACACCATTGGCCTGAATGCTTGTGCCTACTTTTTACGTCAAAAGAGCATACATGAACTTGAACATTCAGCCATGCTATTGACCATGATTGAAATATGTCTAAAGAACAATATATTCTTGTTTAATCATCAACTGTACCATCAACTGTGTGGCTGTGCCATGGGAATTTCCTTCTCGCCCAATTACGCTAACCTTACAATGGGATGGTGGGAGAAGGAAATAGCATGGGGCCCTCAAAATAACACAGCACTTGAGAAAATCGTTTTGTGGACAAGATATATTGTCGATTTGTTTTTAATTTGGAATGGAGACAAAAAAGATTTCATGTCATATTTCAACAGTCTTAATAACAACAATATTGGCCTTTCATTCACGTGCAATACTAGCCGCCATAAAATTGACTTCCTGGATATATCTGTTTATATAGAAAATGACCAAATTGAGACAACCCTATTCAGGAAGAGGTGTAACAGAAGGGAACTCTGTTAACAATAAATATCTGCAAGGTTCCTGAGTGCGAGTGTCATTTGCTTTAAAATTGATTTTTGGCCGCTGGCTTGGCCCAACACTCGCACCCGCTGCTGAGCGATCCGAATCCAAGCCGCATTGAAGAGCATCCATTTGTAATCGGAGGCGCCCGACGGAGACGAATACGCTGTAACAACACTGGGAAACCCGTTGAAACGCCGCAGGGCGGGGCAGAGAGCGCCGCCTTTACGGGAGCTTTCGCATTGGGTAAGTGTTCAGCAATGTGCTTTTAAAATGCGTACAAACTCCGCCGAAGCGACTTGAGAGTGTAAAAGTGCATCAATCCGGCATTTGCGCATAGAACTACAGCGCAAAATCGGAATTGACTTACACTTAGTAGGAACCTTGTGAGAGACAGTACATCTGGAGACAACCCGCATGAAACCAAAATCTACTTTTCAAATACAACTTGGCTAGTGGACTGCGGTCATAGGGAAACAACACCTGAGGATTATAACTGAAATCTGCATAAAGATGGAGGAACGTAAAGCTAAACGCGCAATCAAAGCAGCAACCTTTTTTCAACCTGTGGGGAATGATGATGCCCCAACGGAAGGGGACAACACCATACGCAATGATACCAATCCAACATTAAAACAATTGTTCTCATCAATTGAAAAACAGTATAAGCGGGAAATAAGTAAAAGCTGGGAAGCACTTGCACTTCAAAAGTATCTTGAAATTAATCGAATCCCACGCGGGCTGAGAATCTTCACAATGCCAACCCACCCAGATACAAGAACTGACATGCTTGAGGAATGGGGGGCGAACAACACAGCATGTAGTCAAAACATGATGCGCATCCTTATAAAATATGCCGAAAAAGATCTGGAGGAAATACATATCCAAATCCAAGAATTGGAAGCCAAAATCGGCGCTAACAATAAAGAGGACACTGAAAAATTCAGGAAAGAAATGGAGGAACGTCTAGAGAAGTATGAAGACGAAATAGAACAGCGGAAAAAGAGAAAGTTTGCTCGTGATGAAGCCGATTATAAATATGGTAGAATTCTCACGTTTGCCAAAAGATTTGATGCATTGAAATTGAATCGAACAACACCACTTACAAAACCTTCAAGCGATGTTGAAACAGAATCAGATGTCAGTGGTAGTGAGAGTGAAAAAACATCCAGCACTATCAAACCTAGCAACACGACTTTTTTAGAGGAAATGCGCCTCGTCAACCTGGACCAGAACTTGTTCCGGACTCGGGGGAGAGGCAGGGGCAGAGGACGAGGCAGAGGGTATGGAAGAGGCAATTCAAAGTCTTTAGAAGCCTCAGGAAAACCCGGAGATCCAAACGAAAAAAGAACATATGGTCTCAGAAATCGTACAAAGAAGAACTAGTTATTGAAAATCTAATAGTGAATCTATCAGACTATACACTAACGGACACTGAACATAAAATCCTCAACAAAGGCCTATCGTTCTGCCCTGAAAAACATTTTGACTACACTACCACTAAAATCGACATATACAAATATGTGCGGAAATTAAAACTAGCTAAAATACATGCATCAAGGCAATCAAATATCTCGCACTTGGGGGATGCAAGCACCGAACCGATTGAGGAAGACCGACTCACAATTGAGGAAATTCCACATCTATTGAGCCTATACGACTTAGCCAATGATACGGAAAGTGAACAAACTACCAATTTAGAGACTCTCAAACTATTTGAAATTGATACCAAACAACACGAACCCAGTGGTTTAAAACAAAAATCCAAACACAGTCCCCAGCTGTCACCAGGTAACAAAATTGACTCTTTCTCTGAAATAATCATGAATGAAATTGATAAAATCCAGAAAACAAGGAACAACAAAATCAGGGAAAATGTATCAAAAAAAGAAAGTCAAGCTATTCAAAACCTGGCAAACAATTCCAGTATAATTATAAAACCGGCGGATAAGGGCGGTAACATCGTAATTCTTAATACCAGGGACTACGTAGAAGAAGCTTATCGCCAATTAAGCGATACTGAGAAATATGCTAAACTCACCAACAATCCTATGTTTAAAATGCTTCAGGAGATTGAAAAAAACTTAAATGAGTGGCATGAACACAACTTACTCAACATCGAGGAAAAGAAATTTCTATTTAAAGAACATCCAACGATCCCAACGATATATTTTCTGCCGAAAATACACAAAACATTGATTAAACCACCGGGGAGACCAATCGTATCCTCTTGTGACTCAATATATGAGAACATTTCCATGTACATTGACCGATATCTTGCACCCCTAGTAAGAAATTTGTCTTCATACATTCAAGACACGAGTGATTTTTTATGGATTTTGGCCAATACTTCGTGGAACCCCAACTATCTTATGGTGACCATAGATGTAGTATCACTGTACACTTCTATAGAACACACCATTGGCCTGAATGCTTGTGCCTACTTTTTACATCAAAAGAGCATACATGAACTTGAACATTCAGCCATGCTATTGACCATGATTGAAATATGTCTAAAGAACAATATATTCTTGGTTAATCATCAACTGTACCATCAACTGTGTGGCTGTGCCATGGGAATTTCCTTCTCGCCCGATTACGCTAACCTTACAATGGGATGGTGGGAGAAGGAAATAGCATGGGGCCCTCAAAATAACACAGCACTTGAGAAAATCGTTTTGTGGACAAGATATATTGACGATTTGTTTTTAATTTGGAATGGAGACAAAAAAGATTTCATGTCATATTTCAACAGTCTTAATAACAACAATATTGGCCTTTCATTCACGTGCAATACTAGCCGCCATAAAATTGACTACTGGATATATCTGTTTATATTGAAAATGACCAAATTGAGACAACCCTATTCAGGAAGAGGTGTAACAGAAGGGAACTCTGTTAACAATAAATATCTGCAAGGTTCCTGAGTGCGAGTGTCATTTGCTTTAAAAAAAATAAAATATATATATATATATATATATATATATATATATATATATATATATTTATATATATATATATTATCTACTGGCAGTCGCCAGTGGATAGTTATAGTTACAACCTAGTTTCCATAGGAAATCTCAAAATTCTATTTTGAATAACTTTGGCGCCGGTTGACGAATCCTAGTGAAATTTTCAAAACTAATGGGGCGCTCCGTTCAGCTCCTACCCTGAAAGTCTCGGGGTGATTCATCTAGCGGGGGCCGAGAAAAAAGGGGGGTCCCAAAACGCATTTTCCCCATGCATTTTTCCATAGGACCTTTAGACACAGCTACAGCCAGAACGGCTGAACAGAATTACTTGAAATTTGGCAAAGAGGTAGTCCTCAGGTCAGGCATGTGCCTTTTGCATATATGGTGTAAATCCGTTCAGTAGTTCCTGAGAAAATCAAAAGTAAAATCATATACATATCTGGGCGGAGCCTAACCACACGTCTCATTGTGAGATCTGATTGGCTGTCAGCACTTCATCCAAGAAGTGTTGGCAGCCATCTTGGGACCAATATACATGATAGCACCTCATTAAAAAGCATTGCAGTTAATAGAAGGTTTTAAGACTTTAGTTACATTATAAATCATTTGTTGATGGTACCATACTCATTTTAGGAATTGTAGTATGTACTAAGTTGATTTCACCATGTGAAAAAGCCTTCTGCTGGGATATCATGAATCATGTTTGAGAGAAAACTATTTTCACATGCTTTTCCCACAGAGGTTTGGAAGGTGATCTATAAGCTAAACTGAGAGCATATTTTCTGTAAATTCACATTATCTTTCTCAGTCATGTGAGAATGAAGTCTGACATTCTCAGTAAAACATGTACATCCAACAAGGGCAGAGACTGTTCAGTTGATTCCTTTGTGTTCTACTGCAGCTTCCCAGAGTGTTCCAAAGAACAACTAGAGCGCTAACAGTCTTACTTATGACAAAGGTATGGCACACCTGAAGCCATCTCGATTGGAATAAAGTGGTAACATTTAAAACATTTAATTTAAAAAGGAACAAAATGAGAGGGTTCATTTTGCCATAAAATGTATGATTAGTGCTGCAGAAAGAAAAATTAGGGCACATTTTGAGTGACTTCTCAAATCCTCTTCTATTTTATTAAAGAATTCTGACATGCAGACTGAAACATGCACTTTCAATACCAGCAGCAGACTTCCCTGGTGAGCAGTATCTTTACTACAGTGATCTAATGAGCAACTAGAGTGCTAACATTCTGAATTTATGGCAAATGTGTGACACATCTGAATGCCTTCTTCATTGAATCAAAGTAAAAAACTGACAGTATGCCTACTGAGGAGACTGCAGTAAATGAGGAAATTAGGAAACTTCATAACAAGTATCCCAAGATGGCCACCAGAGACAAAAGAGCCCAAATGTAGCACAAATATCACCGAGATGTAGCCCAAGTATAGCCCAATGACAGAAATCACAGAGTGTTTTAAAGAACAACTAGAGCGCTAACAGTCTTACTTATGACAAAGGTATGGCACACCTGCAGCCATCTTAATTGGAATAAAGTGGTAACATTTAAAACATTTAATTTGCAAAGGAACAAAATGAGGGGGTTCATTTTGCCATAGAAATTATGACTAGTGCTGCAGAAAGAAAACTTAGGGCACATTTTGACTTCTCAAATCCTCTTCTATTTCATTAAAAAGTTCTGACATGCAGACTGAAACATGCACTTTGAATACCAGCAGCAGACTTCCCTGGTGAGCAGTAGCTTTACTACAGTGATCTAATGAGGAACTAGAGTGCTACCATTCAGAATTTATGGCAAATGTGTCACATCTGAATGCCTTCTTGATGGAACCAAAGTAAACAAGCATTGAAAATGCAATAGGTCTCGCCCTCGTTTAAGTTAAAACAATTCTGTTTGTAATTAGGTGGCTTTTTAGCTTTGCTTTTATTAGTGTTTTTCAAAATTTCAAGTAAATAACATGCATATCTGTACATGTATGCATGCATTTATATTTGTATTTATATAGATATGCAGATTATATATATGTTTATATATGTATGCATATACATATATCTACACATACATTTATATAAATGCATATATGTGCATATGTGTGCGTGTAGAGAGAGGTAGAGAGGTAGAGATGTAGAGGTAGAGACGTAGAGGTAGAGAGGTAGAGGTAGAGAGGTAGAGGTAGAGAGGTAGAGGTAGAGAGGTAGAGGTAGAGAGGTAGAGAGTAGTAGAGAGAGAGGTAGAGAAAGGTAGAGAGGTAGAGAGTAGAGGATGAGTAATAGAGAGTAGAGAGTAGAGAGAGAGTAGTAGAGAGAGTAGTACAGAGTAGTAGAGAGAGTAGCAGAGAGTGAGTAGTAGTGAGTAGTAGAGAGTGAGTAGTAGAGAGTAGTAGCGAGTGAGAAGTAGAGAGTAGTAGAGAGTAGTAGAGAGTGAGTAGTAGAGGGAGTAGTAGAGAGTAGTAGAGAGTGATTAGTAGAGGGAGTAGTAGAGAGTGAGTATTAGAGAGTGAGTAGTAGAGAGTAGTAGAGAGTGAGTAGTGGAGACTGAGTAGCAGAGAGAGAGTAGTAGAGAATGAGTAGTAGAGTGAGTAGTAGAGAGTAGTAGAGAGTGAGTAGTAGAGAGTAGTAGAGAGTAGTAGAGAGAGAGTAGTAGAGAGTGAGTAGTAGAGAGTGAGTAGTAGAGAGTGAGTAGTAGAGAGAGAGTAGTAGAGAGAGTGAGTAGTAGAAAGTAGTAGAGAGAGTAGTAGAGAGTAGTACAGAGTGAGTAGTAGAGAGTGATTAGTAGAGAGTAGTGGAGAAGTAGAGAGTGAGTAGTAGAGAGTAGTAGAGAGTGAGTAGTAGAGTGAGTAGTAGGGAGTAGTAGGGAGTAGTAGAGAGTGAGTAGTAGAGTGAGTAGTAGAGTGAGTAGTAGAGAGCAAGTAGTAGAGAGTGTGTAGTAGAGAGAGAGTAGTAGAGAGTAGTAGAGGGTGAGTAGTAGAGAGTGAGTAGTAGAGAGAATAGTAGAGAGTAGTAGAGTGGTAGAGAGTGAGTAGTAGAGAGTAGTAGAGAGTGAGTAGTAGAGTAGTAGAGAGTGAGTGGTAGAGAGTAGTAGAGAGTGAGTAGTAGAGAGTGAGTAGTAGAGAGTAGTAGAGTAGTAGAGAGTAGTAGAAAGTGAGTAGTAGAGAGTGAGTAGTAGAAAGTAGTAGCGAGTGAGTAGTAGAGAGTGAGTAGTTTAATTTAAAAGGAACACAATGAGGAGGTTCATTTTGCCATAGAAATTATGATTAGTGAGGAAAAAAGAAAAATTAGGGCACATTTTGAGTGACTTATCAAATCCTCTTCTATTTCATTAAAAAATTCTGACATGCAGACTGAAACATGCACTTTCAATACCAGCAGCAGACTTCCCTGGTGAGCAGTAGCTTTACTACAGTGATCTAATGAGCAACTAGAGTGCTACCATTCAGAATTTATGGAAAATGTGGGACACATCTGAATGCCTTCTTGATGGAATCAAAGTAAACAAGCATTGAAAATGCAATAGGTCTCGCCCTCGTTTAAGTTAAAGCAATTCTGTTTGTAATTAGGTGGCTTTTTAGCTTTGCTTGTATTAGAGTTTTTCAAACTTTCATGTACATACCATGCATATGTATGCATATATGTATATGTTTGCATGAATTTATATTTACATAGATATGCAGATTATATTTATTTGTTTATATATTCACTGAAAAAAACATAGGTTTCACACACGTTATAGTTACGAATTAGCATTTAAAAAACCTTGCAAATTCACTTAAAAAACCATAGGTTTCACACATGTTATAGTTAGCTGGACATTTCACTCGTAAAAAACCAATGAAATTCCCCCGTTATAGTTAGTGCAGGCAACTATAACTCACGCGACCGCAATCCTCTGCTGATGACGTCAGATATTACATCACTGTATTTAGACACTTATTTACCCATGTTTTCTTCCATTAATCTTTAGCTATACATATATTACAAATATTTATTTTTCATAAAGACACATATGTCATCAGTGATGTAATATCTGACGTCATCAGCAGAGGATTGCGGTCGCATGAGTTATAGTTGCCTGCACTAACTATAACGGGGGAATTTCATTGGTTTTTTACGAGTGAAATGTCCAGCTAACTATAACATGTGTGAAACCTATGGTTTTTTAAGTGAATATATATATATATATTCACTGAAAAAACCATAGGTTTCAGGGCCGTTATAGTTAGCTGGACTTTTCACTTGTACAAAACCATTGAAATTCCCCCGTTATAGTTAGTTCAGCTAACTATAACTCACGCGCCCTCAATGCACTGCTGATGACGTCACATATTACATCACTCATGACATGGTCAGTGACATCACTCATGACATCACTGATGACATCTCAAATGACATCACTGATGACATCATCCAGTGAATGTGTGTTTTTCTGAAAATTACATATGTTTTATATATATATATATCTCAAGGTCGATGGAAGAATAAATGGGTATATAAGTGTCTAAATGGATGATTTGTTTTTGAAAAATTGATTGTATAACTGACTGATTAAGTGTATCTTAGTGAATACATGGCTTAGTGAGTGATGTTTAAATGTGTAAATATCTGTATCAGTCTCTCACTTTGTGAATAAGTGGCTGCATGGGTTGGTGAGTAGCTACATGAGTGTCTATATAGGTTATTAGTTGGTTTTTTGAGTGTCAGTATGTGTGTCTGATTGTCTGTATGGTTCGGTGGGGGGTATTACGTAGTGCATAGGTGCATGAATGAGTGACTCACTGTTTGTATGTGTTGAAGACAGCATGTGTGCAGGACTGTATGGGTGGATGAATGTGTGCATTGGAGTGTTAGTGAGTGATCGACTGTCTCAATAGTGTCTTTATGAGTAACTACATATGTTTTAAACTAGTATATGTGACTATTGGTGTATATAAGTGAGTATATGTGAGAGTGAGAGATTGAAAGAGTTCCTGTATGAATAAGAATGTGTTTCTATAAGTGATTGTTTAAAAGACTAAGTATGTGTATGTTTCTGTAGAAGTAAGTGTGGTGGTGTGTGTATAACTGTTTATGCAAGTAAATGGATGTTTGATTCTTTATTAGCATGAGTGACTATGTGTGTGAGTAACTCTATGGATGAGTGGCGTTGTGTAACAGGATGTATAGGTGTGTGAGTACATATGATGAGTGAGTACATGTATGAGTGAATGTATAGGACTGTTGGTGAATGAGTGGATGTGTATTTGGATCTTAGAATTACTGAATAGGCTGTTGTAACTGGTATTGGTATGTCCATTGTTTTGAACATTGTAGTTTCTATTTTTGAATGTGTGTATCAAAGGTTATATTAGGGGAAGAGGAGGTCTGCCACTCTATCACAAGGATGATGTCATCAGTGATGTCATTAGTGATGTCATTTAAGATGTCATCAGTGATGTCATGAGTGATGTCACTGACCATGTCATGAGTGATGTAATATGTGACGTCATCAGCAGTGCATTGCGGGCGTGCGAGTTATAGTTAGCTGAACTAACTATAACGGGGAAATTTCAATGGTTTTGTACGAGTGAAAAGTCCAGCTAACTATAACGCCCCTGAAACCTATGGTTTTTTCAGTGAATTTCCAAGGTTTTTTAAATGCTAATTCCTAACTATAACGTGCCTGAAACCTATGGTTTTTTCAGTGAATTTCAAAGGTTTTTTAAATGCTAATATCTAACTATGCCTACAGAGATAGGACATGTGAAGAAAGAAGAAAAAACGCACAGAAAGAAAAAAAAGAAATGCAGAAAGAAGCAACAGAAGTCCTCAAAGACGAAGAAAAGTGCAGGAAGAAGGATAATGTGCAGAAAGAACAAACAGAAGAGCAGAAAGAAGCCTTGTTGCAAAATCATCCTGTACCCTCAACTTTTTCAGAAGGATACTGGTGGTAACTGAGTCTGACTAACCAATCCTAGAGCCAATGCTATGTTAAAAGACACTCAGAATACAGTGAAAACACCTACATACACTAGGGAACATGACCTCCTCTGTAAGCCCCTAGTATATAATAGGGCAGGGGATTAAAACTACCTCTTAAAACGCGCCACAGGGCATGTTTGCACACGTCACCTCAGGCCCCGTCCCCTCACTTCCCCACTGTGTAAACACGCCCTGTGGCTGTTTTAAGTTGGGAGATTAAGTCCCCTTGAATCCTGAGGGTCCCTAGGGTCCAACTAGACCACTAGGTACCTCCAGTAAGCGCCACAGAGCTGCGTTGCAGAGAGATGTAAAAAGGGGCACGGCCTAGACCACCTCTCTGCAACGCAGCAGAGTGGTGCTTACTGGAAGCACCTGGTGGGCTAGTTGGCCCCCTGGGTCCCTCAGGATTGAAGGGGAATTATTTCCCCAACTTAAAACACGCCACAGGGCTTGTTTGCACACGCTGACTCAGGCCCCGTCCCCTCCCTTCACCACTGTGTAAACAAGCCCTGTGGCCGTTTTTAGTTGGGAGATTAAGTTAATTTGAATCCTGAGGGTCCCTAGGGTCCAACTAGCCCACTAGGTACCTCCAGTATGCGACACAGAGCTGCGTTGCAGAGAGGTGTAAAAAGTGGCACGGCCTGGACCACCTCTCTGCAACGCAGCTCAGTGGCGCTTACTGGAAGCACCTGGTGGGCTAGTTAGCCCCCAGGGGCCCTCAGGATTGAAGGGGAATTATTTCCCCAACATAATACGCGCCATAGGGCGTGTTTGCACATGTCACCTCAGGCCCCGTCCCCTCCTTCACCACTGTGTAAACGCGCCCTGTGGCCGTTCTAAGTTGAGAGATTAAGTCCCCTTGAATCCTAAGGGTCCCTAGGGTCAAACTAGCCCACTAGGTACCTCCAGTAAGCGCCACAGAGCTGCGTTGCATAGAGGTGTAAAAAGGGGCGTGGCCTCAGAACACCTGTCTGCAACGCAGCTCCTTGGCGCACACTGGAGATACCTGTTGGGCTAGTTGGCCCTCAGGGACCCTTAGTATTGAAGGGGAATTAATTCCCCAACTTACAACTGGCCAGGGGGCGCGTTTGCAGAGTGCTGCAAGGAGGGGGCGTGGCCTCCAGCGCGATGCCGGTCCTTTATTTATTTTATTTTTTTAAGAAGGAGGGCTGTGTGGCCCCCCTTCTTTTTCTAATTTACTGGCCCTGGGGACCCCATCCCCCAGGGCCTGCACCCTAATTTTTTTTGTTGAAAAAAATTAATTTGGCCCTCCCAAGGCCTTAATCGGCCCCGGGGACCCCAACCCCCTGGTCATGGCCTTTTTTTTATTTAAATTCTTTAGGAGGGGGCTGCGTTGCCCCCTCCTCAGGCCACTTATGGCTCCGGGGACCCCATCCCCCGGGGCCGGCCTTTGTTTTTTATTATTTTAAAAATATATATATTTATAGAAACACCTAGGACATGCTGGACAAACCGTATGTACCTATCACCATGACGATTTGCGTGATATTCATTAAAAGGCGACTATGCATAGAATGAATCCACATGGAATGTATTTACACCGCTAGTGAAGCTCTGACGTATCTGACGCCCTACCGTGCCTAATCCCGGCGCCCCCGCCGGTGGGTACTCTCCAAGTAGACACCCTTGTTGTTTATTTATACAAACATGGGTAGCTATTGATGGGCACATTTAATATACACGCACACCAAGCCATTCAAAGGGGATTCGATAAAAATTCGACCAAACTATGCAAGAAACCCTTCTCACGGTTAATAAAAAACACATCCACCGCCGGATGTGTAATACTTTTTTTTTTACTCTCTGGAAAGGAGACGAACCTCACTTGAGAGTCACAGCGTGCTCCTGGCTGAGCCCAATGCTGTGTTACACCCACCAATGCCCGCCGATTGCCTCACACCTCTGTGTTGTATTCCACCAGCTAGTGCGTATGCTATGACACTCTCTAGCCCATGTGCACTGTAACACCACCCCGTGAATATGTCATGCCACACTTGCCTTCGCACGGGTTATATTGCCCCATCTAACGTGCCTTCCTCGGTGTGTATGTTATAACGCACAGCGCTATGCCATACATATTACAATCTGGGATCCATATCTTTGTCACAGTGCATATGCAACATTACACTCCCCAGCCCATATTTTATATTACAACTTTAGAGACTAGTTATGTTACACAACACTGCCCTGTGCATATTACACTCCAAGGCGCATATCGCATAGCACGTGCTAGTGCCTGTGCTATCTCGCCCTCTCCAATGAATCTGTCATTGCGCACAATGTATTGCATATTATATTTCACGCCCCGGTTCATCTTATATCACACTTTTTGGTGCATAGTTTATAGCATATACTACATCTAGTTTTCATTTTCAATTGTGCTCTCAGGACTATGTTCTATATAACACTGCGTCCACCTACCCTTTTCACGGGCATTACATTTTGCGATGGGGTGGAGGGTCAGGGGGGGTTTCTGCCAAGTGAGCCCGGAGTCACATTCACAAACGTCCTCTTCTTCCTGAATAAAAGTGAGATTATGCTGCATACTTGTTCATATTTTAAGTAGTTCGCACAGACACACATTTTAAAAACAATAAAGTTCCTAATACCCACCTTCTCGGAACAGTTAGCTTGCTGCCCCATCCACCTCCTCCCTATCCTCTGCTGTCTGAATCCATGGACTAGCCTCCCCCCTCCTGCCATGCATGGTCTGATGTGCTGCCACTGCCCTCCATTTAGACTGATGTACCAGTCCACTCCTCCTGCCCTCCATTGCCCAATTCTATGGCCCATCATTGACCTCCTGCTTAGCCTCTGTGCTTAGGTTGTTGCCCCTATTGTCCTTCCCCCTGCCCTCCGATGTCTTTGTGCATGCCCCTGCTCCATCTTTTTTGCCCACAATGTTCCATGGACCTGCCACTCCTATTTACTCTGAGTGTTCTGTTGAGCTGCCACTCCCCTCCCACTTGCCTAGCATTGTCAGATGACTGTAACCTGTCCCTGCCACCTCCACCCTGCCTGTCCACATGCCATGCCCCTATCCCCTTCCTCCTGTAAATGTAAATGTATGGATACTTGTATAGCGCACGACTACCCGGAGGCCTCTCGGCGCTTGTACGAATACCGCTGTGGAACCCATCCTGGCTTTCCCTGTGAGGCGTCCACTCCTGGGCACCCCCAAGGTGGAGGCCAGGCATCCTTAGCGTTGTGGGGGCCTCCTGTCCTCCATGGTCCATTTTACTGCCACACCCTTCTGCCCTCCCTGATCTGTTGTGCTGCAACTGCTCCTCCTGCCTGCCCCGCGCGGTCTGTTGTGAGGCCCCTTCCCCTGAACTCTCTTGTCTGCGCCCAGGTCCTGACCCTCCCTTCTATCCTCCATGGTCCTTTGTGCATGCCCCTGCACCCTCCTTCTTGCCCATCATAGCCATTGTGCTGCCACTAACCCTCCCGCTTGCCATGCATGGTCTTCTGTGCTGCCATGGCCCCTCCCACCTTCCCTGTGTGGTCAGCTAGCTGCCCCTGACCCCATCCCACCTTCCCTCCATGGTCTGTGTGTATGCCACGATAGTCTCATTGTTGCTCTCCATGGTGTGTCTTGTTTCTAGTGCACATCCTGCCTGACCTCCATGGTCATCTTGCTGCTCCTGCCCTGCCACCTTGCCCCCAGCCCTCTGTTTCCATGTGCAGACCCCCTATTCCCTCCCTCCTGGCTTGTCTGTTCTATTGTAATGCCCCTGATCCGTCCCTCCTGCCCTTTATGGTCTGTTATGCTGCAGCTTTCCCTGCTGTCTGTCCATTATGGTCAGCTAGCTACCATTGCCTCTTTCCCATCTGTTCTCTGTTGCCCATGTGCATGGTCCTGTCCCCTCCCTATTGCTTTCTATGGATTGTTGTGCTGCACTCCCGTCCCGCATGCGCTGTGTGGTGTATTGTGCTGCTGCAAACCCTGATGCCTGCCCTGTAGGGTACGTTTGGTGCACCTCTCCATGTCCCTCCTGTCCTCTGTTATCCAAATCCATGTCCCTACCCCAATTCCTCCTGCCTACCATGATTCAATGTACCATACTTGCGAACATTTTGAACTTGGTAAGAGGGAGAATTTGAAATAAAACTGGGGTATTGATTTTCCCCTTTGAGTTACATTGAAAAAGAGAAGATTGTAGACAGGAAACAGATCAAGTAAAGCCCATTTGAGCCTAAAAACATTGGACATTTCCTGGCTGAAACGGGTCTGTTGGCATGTATGGTTGTATGACCACTGCCTCTTCCTTCTGCCCACAATGGTCTATTATATTGCCACAGCCTCTCTTGCCAGTCCTGTATTGTTGGTTTGTTGCCCCTGCCCCCCTTTCCACTGCCCTCCATAGTCTGTTGTGCTGCCACTGCCCTTCCTGCCTGCCCAGTGTGGTCAAATTGTTGCCTCTGCACTCTCCTACCTGCCTTCAATTTTCAGAGTCCGTGCCCCTGGCCTCTGCCTCTCAACAGTATCCCAATGAACAGCTAGATTGCTAACATTCTATATTTATTACAAAAGTGTGGAACGCCTGACGTCATCTTGATGTAATTAAAACTGTAATACCTAGAGTATTTCCTTTAGAAATTACATATATGAGAGTGTCTTATTTCATTCAAAATTATGGTTAGTGCTCTAAAAAACTAGAATGAGGACATATTTTCTGAGTTTTCAAATAGCGACAAAGAACTTTTAAATTATTTGTAATCTTTATGTTTTTTTATTCAGTTGACCACTTGATTAAATGTTGCACCTTGGCGAGAGGATGTGGTGTTACTTCCAGAGCTGCAGACTTTGCACATGGGGAACCAGGTTGGAGTTTCTGCTTCAGCTCAACATTCTGTGATTGTGGTCAAATCACTTAATCTCCCCATGTCTACAACCAAAAGGAATTTGATCTTGTATGATGTAACCAATGCTCATGTAAAGCATTCCAATACCTGACAAGTCTGCACTATATAAAACTGCAAATACACAAAAAATAAGGGGCTCATTTATGAGCCCCTGCGTCACTTTTGCGCCGCCGGTGCGTCACTTTTTGTGACGCACCAGTGGCATAAAACATGCGCCATGTTGCGCCATATTTACAAAGTGACGCATCTAGGTAGAAGCGTCACTTTGTAAACCCCTGCGCCACATTATACCTGCGCCAGGTATAATGTATGCAAGGGGGGCGTTTTGACGCAAGAAAGGGTCGTAGAAGTGACGCAGTGAAATCTACGAGATTTCACTGCGCCACTTTTAGTGTGCAAATGCGTCAATTTCTTGCGCCTGCTTCACAGCAGGCGTAAGACTGACGCAGGCCCTTTCACATGGGGCTTGCCCCATGTGAAAGGACACATTGCTGGAGTTGCGTCACTTTCGTGACACACTCCAGCGATGCGTCACTTTTGCGCCTACAGATACGTCAGAAATACTGACGTATCTGTGACTCCTTGCGACATGATGCGTCATACTGTAAATATGACGCATCACTGGAGTCGCAGGGAGGGCGCAATGAAAAGTGGCGCATCACTGTTTTCACGCAGTGGTGCGTCACTTTTCATAAATGAGGCCCTAAGTGTTTTGCACACTTCTGTCATTGGGCTACATGTGGGCTACATCTGGGTGATATTTGTGCTGCATTTAGGCTCTTTTGTGTCTGGTGGCCATCTTGGGAGATTTATTTGTTATGAAGTTTCCTAATTTCCTCATTTACTGCAGTCTCCTCAGTAGGAAATGCTTTCAGTTTTTTTACTTTGATTCCATCAAGAAGGTATTCAGATATGTCACACATTTGCCATAAATTCAGAATGTTAGCACTCTAGTTGCTCATTAGATCACTGTAGCAAAGCTACTGCTCACCACGGAAGTCTGCTGCTGGTATTAAAAGTGCATGTTTCAGTCTGCATATCAGAATTTTTTAATGAAATAGAAGAGGATTTGAGAAGTCACTCAAAATGTGCCCTAATTTATCTTTCTTCATCACTAATCATAATTTCTATGGCAAATGAACCCCCTCATTGTGTTCCTTTTTAAATTAAATGTTTTAAGTGTTACGAGTTTATTCCAATCAAGATGGCTTCAGGTGTGCCATACTTTTGTCATAAGTAAGACAGTAAGCACTCTAGTTGTTCTTAAGAACACTCTGGGACATTCTGTCATTAGGCTATACTTGGGCTACATCTGGGTGATATTTGGGCTACATTTGGGCTCTTTTGTCTCTGGTGGCCATCTTGGGAGATTTATTTGTTATGAAGTTTCCTAATTTCCTCATTTATTGCAGTCTCCTCAGTGGGAATAAATTCAGTTTTTTATTTTGGTTCCATCAAGAAGGCATTCAGATGTGTCACACATTTGCCATAAATTCTGATTGTTAGCACTCTAGTTGCTCATTAGATCACTGTAGTAAAACTACTGCTCACCAGGGAAGTCTGCTGCTCGTATTCAAAGTGCATGTTTCAGTCTGCATGTCAGAATTTGTTTATGAAATAGAAGAGGATTTGAGAAGTCAAAATGTGCCCTAATTTTTCTTTCTGCAGAACTAATCATAATTTCTATGGCAAAATGAACCCCCTCATTTTGTTCCTTTGTAAATTAAATGTTTTAAGTGTTACCACTTTATTCCAATCAAGATGGCTTCAGGTGTGCCATACTTTTGTCATAAGTAAGACTGTTAGCGCTCTAGTTGTTCGTTAGAACACTCTGGGACATTCTGTCATTGGGCTATACTTGGGCTACATCTGGGTGATATTTGGGCTACATTTGGGCTCTTTTGTCTCTGGTGGCCATCTTGGGAGATTTATTTGTTATGAAGTTTCCTAATTTCCTCATTTACTGCAGTCTCCTCAGTGGGAATAAATTCAGTTTTTTATTTTGGTTCCATCAAGAAGGCATTCAGATGTGTCACACATTTGCCATAAATTCTGAATGTTAGCACTCTAGTTGCTCATTAGATCACTGTAGTAAAACTACTGCTCACCAGGGAAGTCTGCTGCTGGTATTCAAAGTGCATGTTTCAGTCTGCATGTCAGAATTTGTTTATGAAATAGAAGAGGATTTGAGAAGTCAAAATGTGCCCTAATTTTTCTTTCTGCAGAACTAATCATAATTTCTATGGCAAAATGAACCCCCTCATTTTGTTCCTTTGTAAATTAAATGTTTTAAGTGTTACCACTTTATTCCAATCAAGATGGCTTCAGGTGTGCCATACTTTTGTCATAAGTAAGACTGTTAGCGCTCTAGTTGTTCGTTAGAACACTCTGGGACATTCTGTCATTGGGCTATACTTGGGCTACATCTGGGTGATATTTGGGCTACATTTGGGCTCTTTTGTCTCTGGTGGCCATCTTGGGAGATTTATTTGTTATGAAGTTTCCTAATTTCCTCATTTACTGCAGTCTCCTCAGTAGGAAATACTTTCAGTTTTTTACTTGGTTCCATCAAGAAGGCATTCAGATGTGTCACACATTTGCCATAAATTCTAAATGTTAGCACTCTAGTTGCTCATTAGATCACTGTAGTAAAGCTACTGCTCACCAGGGAAGTCTGCTGCTGGCATTCAAAGTGCATGTTTCAGGCTGCATGTCAGAATAGTTTTATGACATAGAAGAGGATTTGAGAAGTCAAAATGTGCCCTAATTTTTCTTTCTGCAGCACTAATCATAATTTCTATGGCAAAATGAATCCCCTCATTGTGGTCCTTTGTAAATTAAATGTTTTAAGTGTTACCACTTTATTCCATTCAAGATGGCTTCAGGTGTGCCATACTTTTGTCATAAGTAAGACTGTTAGCGCTCTAGTTGTTCATTAGAACACACTGGGAAGCTGCAGTAGAACACAAAGGAATCAACTGACAGTCTCTGCTCTTGTTGGATGTACATGTTTTACTGAGAATGTCAGACTTCATTCTCACATGACTGAGAAAGATAATGTGAATTTACAGAAAATATGCTCTCAGTTAGCTTATAGATCACCTTCCAAACCTCTGTGGGAAAAGCATGAGAAAATAGTTTTCTCTCAAACATGATTCATGATATCACAGCAGAAGGCTTTTTCACATGGTAAAATCACCTTAGAACACACCACAATTCCTAAAATGAGTATGGTACCATCAACAAATGATTTATAATGTAACTCAAGTCTTAAAACCTTCTATTAACTGCAATGCTTTTTAATGAGGTGCTATCATGTATATTGGTCCCAAGATGGCTGCCAACACTTCTTGGATGAAGTGCTGACAGCCAATCAGATCTCACAATGAGATGTGTGGTTAGACTCCGCCCAGATATATATGTGATTTTACTTTTGATTTTCTCAGGAACTACTGAACGAATTTACACCATTTAAGCAAAAGGCAAATGCCTGACCTGAGGACTACCACTTTGCCAAATTTCAAGTAATCCTGTTCAGGCGTTCGGGCTGTACCTTCGACTAGAGGTCCTAAGGGAAAATGCATGGGGAAAACGCGTTTTGGGACCCCCTTTTTTCTCAGCCCCCGCTTGACGAATTACCCCGAGACTTTCAGGGTAGGAGCTGAGCGGAGCGCCCCATTAGTTTTGAAAATTTCACGAAGATAAGTCAACCGGCGCCAAAGTTATTCAAAATAGAATTTTCAGATTTCCTATGGGAACTCGGTCCTAACTATAACTATCTACCTATCTATCTATATATTATCTACTGGCAACCGCCAGTAGATAATATATATATATATATATATATATATATATATATATATTCACATTTGAAAAGCGCGAACACTCACCCGTAAGGGTCTCTAGGCGCTGTGGATAGCAAGACATATACCACGGCATAAGTATCTATCCAGCATCAACCCACTCCCCCATGCCCTTGCAGGGTAGGCATGATCCCAAAGCTGCCTGAACCAGTAGTCCTAGGTAATGTTTATCCCCATATAGAAAGTCTACTCCACGAGACATGGAAAGAAGGAGCGGATTTGAGAGAAACTGCTTCTTTTTCCCATGCCCAAGATCAAGACTGGACCGTAGGAACAGACCAGAAAATCAGAACGCAGAGAAAGAGGGAGAAGAAGAGATGGAGTCCTTTGGTCATAACTAGCACTGGATGTGAACTGTGGAACCACAACAAGAAGACCTTACACTCCAAGAAGCATGAAAACAAGCTACAGAACAGGAAGAACCCCATCAAGTAGGTCCCCAGTTTTCTGTCCAACAATGCTTGTTGCACTGGAAGGGAGGGAAGACCATGCCAATCCAGCTGCTAGTACCCCAACCTTTCAATGAAAATGTTTTGTTTTTGGCACATAGTCATCTATTAGAGGGGCATTTTGGAGCAGACTAAACGAAGAAAGCCATTCTGGACAGGTCATATTGGCCTGGGATATATCCGCAGGTTCGAAAATATTGCAATGAGTGTCCTGCCTGCCAGAAGAACAGCCAGGTTTCCCCCCGAGTCTCCTTGAGGCCACTACCTATAATTAATGAACCTTTCTTCTGGTTAGGGATGGATATACGTGGTCCTCTCCTCCCCTCCCCTAGTGGGTATCGCTATGTAGTAGTTCTAGTAGACTACCCTACAAGATTCACCGAAGCTGTAGCCCTAAGACATCCCAATATGACACAAATTGCCAAGGCTATGATTAAAAAATTTTCCTGAGTTGGATTCCCAAAAGAGATTCTCACCAATCAGGGAATCCCCTTTACATCGAAACTAATGTGTCAGCTGTGTCATCAGCTTAATATCAAGCAGATTCACACCGCGGCATATCATCCACAAACGGATGGTTTGGTGGAGCGGTAGAACGTCACCTTAAATACTACACTAAAGAAGCTATTAACTGTGAAAGCACAAAAATAGGAAGACATGCTTCCCCTGGCTTTATTTGCCATTCATTGTGGGCAACAAAAAAATCTGGGGTATTCCCCCTTGGAATTACTATATGGGAGAAAACCCTGTACCATGTTGGACATGGCCAGAGAAGAGTAGGAAGGAGAAAGAGATGACTCAAAACCTCTCCTAGACTACGTAGCTAATTTAAAAACCCAACTGAATCAGGTAAGGGAAATCGTGAGAGCTAATATGGAACAAGGCCAAATATCCCAGAAAAAACAATATTAAAAAAAGGCGAAGGAAGGGACCCTGAGTGTAGGAGATAGGGTTCTTATTATGATGCCCACCTCAGAGCATAAACTATTAGGTCAGTGGTAGGATCAATATAAAGTTATAGGAAAGGTGACCCCCCGTAACCTACAAAGTTGAGATGGGCCCGAACAGGAAAAATACTCAAATCTTTCATATCAACCTATTAAAGAAATGGTCAGGGCCACACCCTGTTTTAATGGGAACCAACACCTACTCACTAGTAGAACAGAGCATTGATGCAAAACTGCCAGATTCCCAAAAACACGAATTGAGGGAGACCTTACAATCGGTTCAGGAAGTATTTTCCCTATTACCAAGTAGGACAACAATTGTAGAACACGAGATACATACCCTCCCGGGGAGGAAAGTTTGCCTGCACCCTTACCGTATTCCAGAAGCAAGGAGGGAGGCAATAGAAAACGAAGTCCAACAGATGTTGGAACTGGGGGGTCATAGAACCATCCAAAAGCGAATGGAGCTCCCTGATTGTAGTAGTACTGAAACCAGATGGATCCATTTGATTTTGCATCGATTTTCAGAAAGTTAACAAGATATCTCAGTTCGATGCTTACCCTCTCCCCAGGGTCGATGAAATGATAGAAAGACTGGGGAAGGTGCAGTACATCAGTACATTTGACCTGTGTAAAGGATACTGACAGGTGCCCCTAAGAGAATAAGATAGAGAGAAAACGGACATCTCTACACCCATGGGTCTGTATCAGTTTAGGGTGCTGCCCTTTGGACTGCATGGAGCACCAGCTACATTTCAAAGGCTTATGAATATAGTGCTACAGCCTTACAAAGACTTTGCAGCTGCCTCCATAGATGATATAATCATCTATAGTACTTCCTGGAAGGAACATCTAAACCACCTAACCGGAGTCATTCAAGCCTTAGGCGAAAGTGGCCTGACTATTAACCCTGCCAAAAGTCACTTGGCCGCGAAATCGGTAAAATATTTGGGATACCTTCTAGGGGAGGGCTACATTAAAACCTCAAGAGGAAAAAGTAGCCGCAATTTGACAGATACCTTTTCCTAGCTCCAGAAAATACCTCTTAGGCCTGTTAGGGCACAATAGAAGGTTAATCCCACATTTTGCATACATAGCCGCTCCCTTAACCGATCTACTCAGAAAGAATATACCGACCGAAAAATGTCTTCAACACCCTTCTCAAACAGAGGTACACGCCTTTCAGCACCTAGAACAGACCATGAATTAAAAGCCATTTATATAAAGCCCCGACTACAACAAAACCTTCTCAAACCGATGTCTAAGAAAACGGCCTTAGGGCCGACAAGCTGATGACACAAACCAAGAAAGATTAATCATATACCTTAGCAGAAAAACTCTTTCCTCGAGAGACTAGATATGCGGCAATAGAAAAAGAAGCGCTCACCATCAAATGGGCTATTAAGTCCCTCCGATACTACCTAGAGGGAAGGGAGTTTCTACTGTACACAGACCATGCCCCTCTAGAGTGGCTATCACGAAACAAGGGACACAACAAATGAATATTATGTTGGTTCCTAACTCTACAGCCATTCCGCTTTGCTGTCCTTCATAGAAAGGGGAAAGAAAAGACCAACATAGATTACTTGTCCAGATACCCTTCAGATTATTTTTGTGTAAACAAGAAAGTTAGGGGAGGGGAATGTGAGCCCGACCCCCACACGGAACCTCGACTTACCTCCCGTTTTGCGGACATGGGCTCCATTCTTTCCTGGTCCTGATTATGACAACGAGGGCTGGGAAAGGAAACAAACAGTGAGAATGGAGTATCATTCATTTCCACATGACGGATGCATGTCAACACAACGGTCCGGCCAATTAAGCAGTGGGGTTGTACAGCAGGTGGCCAAATCGGCGATCAGAGGAGGAGGAGAAAAGGAGAAGAGGAAACAGATGAGGGATAGACAAGGGGAATACACCACCAAGGAGGACACCATTGAGGAAGCAGCCTCTGAGAAGGAGACCGCCAGGAGAGATTCTGTCCGGAAAGACGTCACCGGGTAAGATGCCATCGCAGAAAAAGCCAAAGCTGAAGGAACTCCAGACGTGTGGAGCGAGGAGTGGAGGTCCCCAGACGACACGCAGGAGCTGCCGAAGAGGCGGTTGGTAATACCAAAAGAGGTAAAGGTTGGGAGGTCGGGTGGTGGGTCGAGGAACAGAGCCCGTGCAACCTCTCAGTTAAACTTTGTGGGCTTCATTTGTTTCTTTGTAATCTACCTCTTCCCACTGCTTCAATTCACTCCCCCCCTCATAAAGAGTATGGAGGAAGCTGTGAATAAGGTTGTGAAAAACTCTTTTAACTGGGCACATGATGATGATTTTTTTTCCCCCCTTTCTTTATTTTTCTCTCTGCTTCACCCTGGCATAATTTCTTCCACTTGGGTATGGTGAAAGTTTAGTACATTAAGTCACCACAGTCATACTTACTGCTCCTTTCCTTTGTTGTTCTACTCTCTCTGCAAGCCACCTGGGACCCCCTCTAGAGTACAGGAGCACCTAGAGAAGAAACCAGAGAGGAAGAATAAGTGAAGAAACTCCTACTTCTTTTACGTTTTTGGAAAAGAATCCCTAATTATATACATTACGATATTATTTGGAAAGAACGCCCACCTGTCTATCTTACATTATCGACTGGAATAAAACACCCCAAGATTAGACCCATACAGCCTCCATGCTTCTGATTCCACCCGTTCCTCCCACAAATCTCATTTACAGTGAGCCTAAGGTTCCTAGTGCTGGGGCAGCCCATGTGCTGGTGGTCCCCCTGTGTTACCGGTCCTTCCTACTGGGTAGGGTTCATGAAATTCGCCTGACAGGACACTTGGGGCCACACAAGACCTTTGCCAGGCTTGTCCCCCATGTTTATAGGTCAGAATGAAGACAGCATCAGATACGTTCTGCAGGACCTGTCCCACCCGCCAGGCCAGTGGGAAATCCAGGAAAAAGCACAAAGCTCTCCTGATGCTACTTCCCATCATTGGCATCTCCTTTGAAAGGGTGGGCATCTACGTCATTGGACCTTCGGATCCCAAGACAGCACTAGGCAACAAGTTCATCCTGGTCTTGGTGGACCATACCACCCGCTATCCCGCAGCCATCCTTCTGAGGACAGACTGCACCTGTGGTGGCAAGACCTCTGACAGGGAACTTTACCTGAATTGGGTTCCCCAAGGAGGTACTGTAAAAAAAGGGACTAACTTCATGTCAACGTACATGAAGCCCATGGGGGAGGAATGTGGTGTAACTTACAAGTACACCTTACCTGATCATCCCCGAATCAATAGTGTGTTGGAAAGATTCAACAAGATCTTGAAGGGCATGATTATGGGCCTGCCTGAGCCTATGAGGTATAAGTGGGACGTCCTCTTGACATGCCTTTTATTTGCCTACAGGGAAGTGCCACAGAAAGGTGTATGGTTCAGCCCCTGTGAACTTCTCAATGGACACCATGTGAGGGGACCTCTAAGCCTTGTCAAAGATGGGTGGGAGCAAGCTCCCAGGAAGTCCCGCCAGGATGTGTTCAGCTACATGCTTTCTTGAAGAAGGCTAAAAGTAACCTAGAGGCCAGCCAAGAGTGATGAAACTCTGGTCAGAAAGCCACACTGGTAGAGTTTCAGCCTGGTCAAAAGGTATGGGTCATGGAACCAGTAAAGCCCAGAGCTCTCCAAGTCCCGCGGACCGGCCTATCTCAATCAATATTTATTGTTGGATTCATTAAAATCATTACAATGTGTAAAAGTCCAGGTAAAAAAATAAAAATACTATCATTATACCTATACAATGTGTAATAAACATGAAGTAAAAATCAAGATTATCATAAAACACGAATAATAAAATAGTAGTTAAAAGTGCTGGTGCAAAAGAAACTGTTTGCATATGTGATCATGCAGTTTGTGGTAGTTAAGTAGCGTTTGCTAGTATTTACCCACATTTTAAAAGAGTCTGTTTTTTTGGGGGGGAAAGGCTGAGGATCAAGTTGCTGGAGGCATGAGTTGATTTAAGTTCAGATGCCTTTTTCAGGGCCGTCTCTACACAATGAATGTCCCTTACGGTTTGGGCGATTAGCCTCTGATCTGCAGAATTGAGGCAGGCCAGGATGGCTTGCCTGCAGGCACGCACCCCTTGTTGGTTCCATAGCTGGCACAGTCATTTCTGCTGAATGCCTAGAGTAGACTTGCAGAGGCAGATAGTATGGACCAGATTTTCTGTAGCAAGGCCACAAACCTGTCAGGTCATATCCCCTTCTGTTCTCAGACAGGGAGTGTTGTGCGATTGAGATGGTAAAATTTCCAGGCAGTAGGTCAAATATTTGCTTTTTTCCTGGGGTTTTAAAACTTTGCCCAGGTACTGCGGTGGTCTCAGAGTCTTATAACTATTCAGTAAGGCCCAGGCAAGAGAGTGTTTTTCTAGAGCTGCCTTATCTTCCAGCGAGGCAGTTCTCTTGGTGGATTTTAAGACTGTTCTTTCAAATTGATTATGGCTCACTGTTGCCATCCATAAGTCTGTCAATCCTAAAAAAGTTGAATTTTTGTGTGGATATTCACAGGCTGGCGGGTGTGCTCTGTTAGTGATCTCCTCCCAAATGTGATGGTTGATGGATTTTTCCTGGGAGATGTTAAGCTTGTGACAAAAGATGGCAAAGGTTGCACGTCTGGCGTGAGACTGCTTTGTTAGCCCAAACTTCAGCCTGATCTGGGCTAGTGAGGTGTGATGGAGTAGCTGAAAAATGTGCTTATATATGCCGACTACTGTGGTATCCAAGACCAGCATGTCTTTGACTCAATGTACCTCGCTGCTGTAGGCCAGGGTAGGGACCACCTTTGCTCTGGCGATTTCAAGTATAGGGCTGAATGAGTGCCCCTTTCAAATTCTTAAATATGACTGAGTGGCCTGCCACAAGAGTGATCCCTTTCCTTTTGGTTTCCTCCCTACCTGACTTAAATGAGCTGTTGTCAAATAGGAGGCCGAGGTACTTGTAGCATGTTGTTTCTTTGATCCTACTCCCGTCAAGGCACCAGTTGACCCTCCCTTTTAACAGTGTACAAAAAGGACCTGTTCACACTGTGAGCATATAGTTCATATATCCATTACAGTTGTCATATATTTTAGACAGTCTGTGGAGCAAGTGATTACATCATCTACGCTACTTATTGGTATGGCTCACTAATAAAAGAAAAGACAAGTATTTTTCATACGAGGTGAGACAAGAAAGCTATCTATATGTCTAAAAACTTGTGTCTCCAACACCCAAATGTGGTGAAAAAAGTGTGAGAAGGAGTGTTGGTGCCTCACGGTAGCAACACCAAGGAGGATTAAGCAGGATGGTACTCGCCTGCTACCTCAAGATCTCATCATCAGCTACCAACACTCCAAAGAAAGAAATATGTGTAGGAAAAAATGAATGGCTAATGACCCAAAAAGCAAAGTGCTAGGGTGTGTGGTAAAAAAGGAAAAACTGTGCAGTGATCCGTGCACCACGTTAAGCCCCACAATAATATACAAATTTGAGCTAAATCACACTGGCTTGCGTCTACCCTTCAATTGTGTACCTCTTTGGGTCTTCCTCGTACCTGGCTTCCCACTCAAATTGTGCTAGCCCGGGTTCCTATCTCTCGGCCAAAAAGAGATGAGATCTTGAGGTAGCAGGCGAGTACCATCCTGCTTAATCCTCCTTGGTGTTGCTACCGTGAGGCACCAACACTCCTTCTCACACTTTTTTCACCACATTTGGGTGTTGGAGACACAAGTTTTTAGACATATAGATAGCTTTCTTGTCTCACCTCGTATGAAAAATACTTGTCTTTTCTTTTATTAGTGAGCCATACCAATAAGTAGCATAGATGATGTAATCACTTGCTCCACAGACTGTCTAAAATATATGACAACTGTAATGGATATATGAACTATATGCTCACAGTGTGAACAGGTCCTTTTTGTACACAGTTCATTGAGTGGGGGATGACCTGTTCTCTGCCCCTTCAGCTCCTTATTGTAGTTTGGCCTCCCTTTTAACAACCTTGTGGTGAAAATCAAGATTTTGTCTTTTTTTGCTGTTTGTTTTCAGCACATTTGCCTAGAAGTAGGCTTGAGGTGCTCCCATGATGTGATGCATCCCACCCTGGTTCCGCTCCGTAGCACCAGTTTGTCAACGTACAAAAAGTTGAACTGCTGTTTCGACCCTAGTTTTGGGGCATGCAAGTTGATGGAGGATAATATCTGGAAGAGGTCTGCAAGAAGTAAGTTGAATAGCATTGGTGCCAGCACACACACCTGTTTGAGGCCGCTTGTTGTTGTTATGGACTTATGGCCCTTGAAAAGGTTGCCTCCACTTCCCAGTTTGATGGAATGAGCCAGTTCTTTAGTTTTTCTCAGAGCTTATTGCGGTACACTCCATCAAAAGTGGCTTGGTAATCAATGTAGCAAAGGTATAGGAGGGGCTTTGAGATTGTGGGGGAGTCAAAAATGAATGACATAGCCATCATGTTTGTTGTGGTGCCTGACTTCCTAGTGAAGACTGTTTGAGTAAAAGGAATGATGGAGTTCGAGTTGGTCCAGTCAATATCTGAGATCAAGGAGAGGAAGTGGAGGCCACCTCCCTGGTAGACCTCCAGACCCCTAGAAACCCCCAAAGGGTGCTCAATGTGAACAGGTTGAAACCTCACTACAAGAGATCTGAAGCGAGCAAGTTCCTAGTGACCAATGAGGAAATGAAAGAGGAGAGTAAACCTCTCCCTGACCTCTCTGCACAGAAATATGATGGGTCAGTGGAGGTGTCAACCTCTCTTCCACCCTGACCCCAGAGCAGCAGAGTGACTGTCACCAGTTGGTGGGACAGTTCACACCACTGTTCTCACTCACCTCGGGACTCACACATATGTGCGTCCATGATATTGACACAGAAGACAGTCTCCAGGTAAAGAACAACATTTACAGATTGTCAAACAGGGTGAGAGCCAGTATCAAAGAGGAAGTCTCCTAGATGTTAGCTTTAGGGGTGATTGAGCCCTCTAACAGTCCCTGGTCCAGCCCCATGGTATTGGTACCAAAGGCTGCCCTGTGAAACCAGAACTCCGGTTCTGCATAGGCTATTGAGGTCTCAATTCTGTCACCAGCACACACGCCCCATCCCCAGAGCGGATGAGCTCATTGGGCGCTGCCAAATTCCTCAGTACATTTGATTTGAACTCAGTGTATTGGAAGATCTCCTTAACTGAGGGGACCAAAGAGAGTTCAGCATTCTCAACCCCAAATGGCCATTACCAGTTCTGTGTAATGCCTTTTCAGTTGAAGAATGCCCCTGCTACCTTCCAACGGGTAGTTAACAGAGTCTTGATAAGGAGGCTTTATGTGCGGCCTACTAAAAAGACAGCATTGTCTATAGTTCTAGCTGGGAGAAACCCCTGCATCACCTCCAGGAGGTGCTTCAGACCCTGCAACAGGCAGATCCAACCATCAAGGTCAGAAAGTGCCAGATCGGGACAGAGTTCCGTGGTGTTTTTGGGACACCTGGTAGGTGGAGGCAAGATGCAGCCCCTCCAGGCCAAGATTGAAACCATAATTGCCTGGGGACCACATAAAACCCAAACAGAAGTGAGAGCCTTCCTAGGCCTCACTGACTATTACTGTAGATTTGTTAAGGGATATGGCACCATTGTTGACCCCTTAATTGAGCTGGCTTCTAAGAAGCAGCCTAGACTGGTGAGCTTGTCAGAAAGCCTTTGATTCTCTTAAGGAAGCCACTTGCCCAGCACCTGTTCTCTGAGCCCCTGATTTCTCCAAAGAGTTTATTGTGCAGACTGACACTTCAGAACATGGCATAGGGGCAGTCTTAGCATAACTGTATGAGGAGGGCCTAGACCAACCAGTAGCCTTCATTAGCAGAACTTTACTTTCACTGGAACACATGTAGAGTGTCATTGAACGAGAAGCATTTGGTTTGGTCTGGGCATTGAGGAAGTTGAGACCATACCTATTTGGGACTCACTTCCCGGTTCAAACAGACCACAGGCCCCTCAGATGAGTGAAAATCCTAAACTCTTGAGGTAGTCCATCTTCCTATAGGGTATGGAGTTTATGGTGCAGCATCGCCTGGGTACTGACCAAGCCAATGCTGATAGTCTCTCCAGGTTCTTCCACCGTAGTGAAGAGAGCTCCCAAGGGGTTGGGTAGCTCTCCCTACTTTCAGCTGGGGGAGACACATTAGACCTGACAGCCTAGGGTAGTATTCACCCACCTTTTTGCCTGCCTCCCTCCATTTTTCTTTACTTGTTTTTGCTGGTTTAAGACTCTGAGCACATTACCACAGCTAACCAGTGCTAAAGTGCATGTGCTCTTTGCCTTAAACATGTTATAATTGGCTTACACCTCTTTGGTATATTTAATTTACCTGTAAGTCCCTTGTCAAGTGGTATACTATACACCCAGGCCCTGTAAATTAAATGCCACTAATGGTCCTGCAGCACTGATTGTGCCGCGCAAACAATTAGCCTTTCAAACTTGTCTCAGGCCTGACATTGCAGGGCATGTTTGTGCAGTTTACTGCCACTTCGACTTGGCATTTAAAACTACTTGCCAAGCCTTATACTACCCTTTTATTACATATAAGTCACTCCTAAGGAAGGCACCATGTAACCCAAAAGTCGGGGTGCTATGTAAGTAAAAGGGAGGATATGAACTGTTATGTTATACATGTCCTGGTAGTGACAAACAGCCTATTTTGTGTTTCACTACTGTGAGGCCTACTCCTCTCATAGGCTAGCATTGGGAATTCCGTAATACACTTTTAAGGTGTAATTCCTGATCAGAGAGGAGTTGTTTTATCATGTTTTATGTGTTTGGAATGGTCTTGATAAATCATTTTTACTGGTGAAGTGTAACAATAATGTTTTAGAAATGCCACTTTTAGTAAGTGGACATTTCTCACCTCTTAGCTCTTTTGTGCCTTACTGCCTGTCTCTAATACAAGTCTGGGTTGAGTGACAGCTACACTTTGTGCATTCCCTCTAGACAACCACAAACACAGGAAGGTGAGTCTCATCTTCAATCTGAGCACTCATCTGCATTCATCTGCATTCTGATTGTTCTTCCTGGGTAAGAAGGAATGGGAGGGGCTGGCATGTGCACTTATATAGCGTTAGCCTGGCAGATGGAACTGGGCTGGAAGAGATTGTGTTCACTCCAGAGGACAGACTTTGGTGTCAACTCCACTTCAAAGCCACCTTTGGGTAGGGAAACAACAATCATATTGCATGTGTTACAACACATGCAATTACAACGCGGTCATTACAACGACTGCGTTGTTACATCGCAGTACCATTACAACGCAAGACGTCAAACAACTTGCTGGAGGGGGCGCTCTAAACTAAGGAATAGTATAATTTACTATTCCAACACCTTCCCCACTGTTGCAAACACTGGAGTTGGAATAGTAAATTATACTATTCATATGTGCAGCGCACCCCCCTACAGCAAGTCGTTGTAATGGTACTGCGATGTAACAACGCGGTCGTTGTAACGACCCTGTTGTAGAAGCATGCGTTGTAAACACATGCGGTGTAAAGGGCTATATTCTTTTGGCTATAAGTACTGGGTTCCTGACCCACAGAAATCAGACACTTCTGGATCTTGAACTGAACCTCTGTCAGAAGGACTGCTGTGCTGCTCAAAGGACTCAACTGGACTGCTTTTCTGGAAGGACTGCTTTTCTGCTTGTTGCCCTACTGCCTGCTGCTCCCTGACTCTGCTGACGGAAAGCTGGACTCTGCCTTCCCTCCACGTCTGATCCAAGGACTTGCTGGCTTGCCTCCTGTTTTCTCAAGTCTCAGGGACACAAAAGACTTCCTGCTAGCATGTGTAGGGCTTCCAAGGGCACACTGTTTGCGGTGGCGCCTTTTCCCGCACTCGCATGCGGAGACCCAAGCCCTGCCCGCTGTGTTCTGTCAGCGGGCAAGGGCGGCACCTGATATGTATTTAAAGGAGGGGTCTGCGCTGGCAACGCGCTTCGCATTCCAAAGGGATCCTGCCAGGCTTCCCACTGTTTCCCCCTGCTTACCTGCAATTCTTCGGCCGCTGTCGTCGCTGGTAGTCACTTGCTCCTGTTTTGCTGGGCTTCTCCTGTGTTCCTTCCTCTTCCTGGTTCCTCTGGTGTTCCTCCGGAGCACGTTGCTATGCTGCTCCTTTACGGCTGGTAACATTGTGTCCAGGGAACTTCTGCATCTTAACCCTTAGCTTCCTGGCAACTTGTCTCTGCAAAACAACAAAAAAGGGCTGAAAAGAATCGCAGTATCTTAGTTTTCCGTGTATTGAGAGCTGACTTTTGATTTGTAGAAAAAACACTTATCTGACGGTCTTGTGATTTGACGGGTGATTCTTGTGGTCTTCATTTGTTCTGGTAAAAACTCTTTTAGCTGCCAAGAAAAAAGAGAATCAGTATTACTAGAATCAGATAACTCATTTTCGTTAAGTGTGACCATGCCCTTTTTTCCCTATTTTTCCTGTGCTCCCTCCTGACATGGGAAATTAGTTTTTTTGGTTTTTCCCTAATTCAGGAGTAACGGATGATTATTCTTTAAAGGGTCCTATATACTCCTATGGTGCTTCTAACAAAGGCACTGGGAGTGTTATACCACCCATGGGAGTTGTTTCCCCATACGTACTTGGCATATTCCTTTACAGGTATCTCAGTAGAATAAGGGAGTAAAATATAGCCAGCTCCTTGTACTCTGGATTAGTACTTACCTTGTGCTTTCTTCTTCAGGATTTCTTGAAGATCACCCCCACAGAACATCCAGTGGACATCTACTCCTTCTTCCTTGCCTTGTTTTGTTTCCCTCCTTTCCCAACGTCCCTCTTTTGCTTTGACCTAGTTGGGTGAAGGAGGTAGGTGAGGGAAGTTGGGATCTATTATCGCTTCCATCCATTTCATCCCTGCAGTAAATCCAGGTGAGCCTCACATCATGCTAGTGCTGCTGGACTCTGCCTCTTGTGAGCCTTACCATTGCCTGAGGTGACCCCTCCAGATTCTGGGCCTCAGAGGGGGCACTGCAGCTGCTTTCCTATAAAATCGATGCATCGTCACCACTACATGATTCAGAACTGATGCAGTGCCCTATGATGCCAGTGCAGTGCCGATCTGGGGACAGCCCTGCGTGACTCAACAATGACAGAGAATCCGACCATGAAACTGGACTTCAGGGCATCAACCTGACTGCGAGGTTTAACGACGATGCTGTGCCGACCCAAGGTCCCGACTACGACGTATCAACCCATCTGCGTAAGTCAGAATCAACGCATTGCCTTCACTGCATGGAGAAGATCGGCGTATTTTGTTGCGAGCAACCAGGAAAGGTATTTTGTTCACCAGGGCCCGCGTGGGTTCTGTAGCTGGCCTGTTGTTCCACGAGGTCTGCCCTAACTTTGACTTTGCCCCAATCCAGCGTGACCTAAAGTAACCTTTTTTGTGCTATTTGCTTCTAAGCGCTTTACTACATAACTTTTTATAAATTCACTATCTCAACTTCTACCCATTGGATGTTTTTTTAGTTTTGGTCTTATTTAACTCAGATAAATATTCTGTATTTTTCTAAACTTTTGTGAAGTCTTTTTGTGGTGTTTTCACTGTGCTACTGTATGAATTATTGCACAATACTTTACATATAGCGTTCTAAGTTAAGTTTGCCTGCTATGTGCCAAGCGCCCAGAGATTGAGCACATGAGGAGTTAGGACTGTGTTGAGATGTACCCAGACTAGGCTTGTGGTCCCTACTTTGTCAGGGTGCATCCCTCTGCCAACTAGAGACCCAATTTAAAAAACATTATTACACACAAAAATGTATCTTTAGGTAAAATATTTTTTTTGTATTTCTCATTGAAATGCTCAAATTATGTGGTTCTTTATGTTTCTTGAAAGGTAAGCAGGACCAGCTCTTGTAAGGGAAAATACAATGCGGGTAGGGGACCTGCACTGCTGTCTCTGAGGACACTACCATTTCTTAGGGAGCCCCTGCAATAGTCACCCTTGGAGAAGTGGTTGAATGATCGTATTTTGGCGTTTGATGCAGTCTATTCAACATTAATGATGCATGTCTAACAGGATAAATATAAAATGTCCTGCACACATGGAATATGGTTCCTTCTTTGATGCAATGCCCCATAATAAAATAGGTAATTGCATATATCATTGAAATGGAGAAAGAGATGAGTGTAGAATGGAAAATTGATCTTGAGACCATTAATGCATTGATTTATCATCAATAATCTTTCTCGGCTCAGTTCTTATCCAGTGTGTTTTTCTCCCTAACACAGAAACTATGAGCCCTAATCACACAAAAATAAAGAAACAAACAAATGAAGATTTGCACCTACAACTGCTGTTTTATTTATTTTCATCCACCAACAATTCAAGAAGTTTGTCTGGAAAGATGCACTAGTAGCCAGTTTCAGACATACTTCTAGCAATAAAAAAGAGGTGGCGCTTCCCGTTGTGGCGACGTCCCTTCAATGCACTGCTTGAATTCCCAACTGGGGGGAAGTAATCCATGGCTTGAGTATATCTTTATCTATTTACGGGGGTGGGGAGGAAATGGAGAGGAGTTTGATAATGCACACAGACATAAAAGTTTTTGGAAATTCCCATCAACCATGGCAAACCTCACCTTGGAATGCCCATTTCCCACCCCTTAAGTGGGATTCACGAGTGCAGAGTTCTCCATACTTCTGGTGGAGATGTCCGCACTTTATTTATGTCCATCACAAATTGTTTTGTGAGTTCCTTGCAAGCAAAAAAAAGTAAATTTGGAGATAAACGTGACATTTACAACTAAACTAATTCTTGTAGATTGGGCCCATTATATGATTAATTTTCTTTGCTTCTTGAACCCTCCCCTAAAGAAGAGGATATACATGGCCCCACCTCCCTTACCCATACATCACTGTACCATCAAATCTCACAGCCATATCAAAGTCAATCCTAGAAACATTGCCTAATCTCAGTCTGTAGTGTCGCATAAAGATGTGTGGGGTTGATAATGTCAGTGCTTTATCTATAGAAAATGTGAACACCTCCTGTACTTGGCCCATTAGGTTGCAATTATCTTCATAAATTATTCTTCAGGGATAATGGTCGACATTAAGGCTCATATGGGAGAACGGTTGCCTGACCCAGTTTCTTAAAGACACTGTAAACGGCTTGCAGTCCCTAAAGCATCAGACAATACCTTCAAAAGCCTGAATGGTGCTTTTATATGCACTCATTGCAGAAGCCTTCTCTTTGCAAAATCCGAGAATAGCAAGAGTGCTGGAAGAATTAATTTCTGAGAGCAATGAAACTATGACCTCATCTTGCTCATCTTGAGGACAAGATTTGAAGAAGGCCATAGCACTCTTGCTTCTGGGAGGAAATGCAGATTTGCCTCCAAATATATGAGTTTGCTCAGCTTCCCCAATTGTTAGCATTTTGAAAGATTGGACATTTCATTGCTTCCTCTGGCAATGCTTACAATGGATGCTCTCTAGTATCCTAAGAAATATAGTCACTGGAGTCAAATCCTATGGCTAGAGGAGTGGCCTACCTAGGAAGCAAACTATACTAGGGTCTGCCACAGACCCCCACACAAAGGCTCCCTGCAAGATGAAAAAGTTGAGCCCTTTTGGTGGAAAGCATTAAACTAAAACTGAGGGTCAAATGATGGAATCTGAACTCCTTTAGCAAAACATAAGGGTGGAAAATAATTTCAGCGTTTGCCATATGACTTTTAACTGTAAGAATGTCTAGACCTTGGTCAAAGAACCATGAACAACAACAATAATTCTGGAAGGGGGCGTGGCTTCGATGCTGACGATAGCAGTCGTGTGAGCCCGTAGCTCCACACAGGCCTAGTACTAATCCTTCCTCATCTGCCTGACAGTGTGGCTGTGGTCGGCCCCGGAGGACCCGGCTTTCAGGTAATAAACCCCACCATCAGGGCTGAGGAGAGAGAGGTGGCTGGCAGAGGGGATTTGGCAAGAATTTTGATGAGACTACCCAGCCGCCGCATGGCTGTCACTGATCGCTGCTGTATCCCGACTGGAGATCGGAACCCAGAATGACGGCGGGTCTTGTTCTTGGTGGAGGGCTGTAATGGAGCACTGGTCGCTCTGAAAATGACAAAATGGTGATCTCCCCACCTACTGCTGCTATGAGAACCCCAACACAATGTGACAACAGAGGCCTGGTCGGGCTGTGGGGGCTGCTGTGGAAGATGGAAGACTGAAGCTGCCCCGTGTAGGATGGGTCCTTACGTGTATCCGACTGCGAGAAGCTGTGTGTGGTGGGACGGTGGAATCTGTAACCCTATGATGACTCTACTGAAGACAGAAACTGCCGAGCCTGAGGTGAGGTTGCTATGGTGGCACGGGGGGTAGGGCCAGCATTGAGGCCAGGTGTGGAGACCCATGGTGGCGGAGGCAGAACATATGTCCGAGAGGCCCCAGCTCACAGATGTGTGAAGGCTGAGTGGGAGTACTGGGCCTGGGCCGAGTCCCGGGGCACTGCATTATTGAGGACAGCGGAGTAGGCCTTGGGCCCCGGAGGGCTGGGGGCTCCTAGGCTTGTATTCGGCCTGTCAGAGGGGCAGAGAGAACAGCCTGGCCGAGGACTGTGCCTGACCCCTGAATGTGGTGATCCTCGCTCTGAGAGACTAAGGCTGAATCGGGGCCCTAGAGATAACTTACCCCACCCTGACTGGAGGATTGTGCTACAGGAGAGGTGAGATGAGTGAAGTAGCCATGGTGCGTTCACGCGGAGCCACTGCTTGGAGTGGTGCGACTGCAGCCTACTGAGGTCGGAGTCCAGCTAAGCCGGAGATGCTGAGGGGCGATTCCACTCCCCCACTAAAGGAGGACATTTCTCTAGATGGCCTTTGTTGGCAGCCCTTATACATTTGTGGACCAAGAAGAAATTGCACATGGTCCTAGCTCAGCATCATTGCTAGAACAGCCATACAGAATTGGCCAAATAACTGCCTGGTGGACTGAGGTTCTAGTAACCGCCATTGGAAGTGAAGATTGACTACTTAGCCCCGGGGTCTGTAGGTGTGGGGGAGTGTGGGTGGGGGCCAGGGATGCCAGGCCAGCTGGTGGTGGGCCACCGCAACTATTGGGCAACTAGGAAGTGGATACGTTCCTGACACTCAGCTGGATGGCCAGGGTCCTGCCGGGCCTACCAGCTCAGAGGTGAGAAAGACTGAGGACTTCAGGACCTGGATTGAGGCCCAGTGTGTTGCGGATATTAACTGCCTGCAAACATCAATTCGTGGCACGCTGGTGTATGCCCAGACTCCTCCTCCTTAAAGTGGTGGACTGGAACCCTGGGGAGCACCGCTCATCGTTTTAGATACTGAACTACACTTTGAGGCTGCTTTGTCCCTACTGCCCACAAACCCATTTTGGCGAGTTCAAATCTGGGCTCTGCACCAGCCCTGTCGTCACCATGAAAAAGCCCAAGAACAGACAGGGGAACACACAGCGAGAAACAAGGGACTCCTCCTCGCCCCCCTCGGGCCCAGGAAAGAGGATGGTGGTGCCACTGATGTCTCGATTCACTCACACTTAGACAAATTACTGGGCACGATAGCCGATACGAAGACCACGCTGCAATAAGATATTAGTGCAATGTCCTTGGGCCTTCTGCAAGAGGAACATCATAAACTAGCAGACCAAGTGAAAGAAGTGGAATGCTCAGTGGGTGAACTTAAACCCGACCAACTGGCAATGTCCCGCAAAGTAGATGAACTCACAGCCAGGGTGTGTACCCTCAAACTCACTGAAGATGCAGAGGGCAGCAACAGCCATAATATTTTCAGGGTATTCAGAATCCCTGAGGGGGCTCAGGGAACAAACATGGCGTCATTCCTGGAAGCATTACTCCACACCGTTGTCGCACCGGGCCAGCTCACGCACTTCTTCACCCTGGAGAGAGCGCATCGAGTGCCGACCCACTCTATGGCACCAGGGAGGCCCCCTGCGGGTGGTGGTGCACCTCCTACATTATAGGGACTGAGACATTATCCTTAAAAAAGCTGTGCCAATGGACCTTTTGCGATGGAAAACAGTAAAGTGCTAGTGTTCCCCGATTTAACTGCCAAGATCCAAGCTCAACATGCCTCATTTCTGAAAGCCAAGAAGGCCCTCCACGAAGAAGGTATACAATATTTGTTAATGTTCTCTGACCAGCCCTGGATCATCCTAGATGGTAATACACACTTTTGTAAAAAGAACAATTGATGGACAGAAGGCAGAACAATATCATACATTCACCCCAGTACAGAGATCTGGGCCTAAATCCATCGTTTCTTTGCTCACCATGCCACTCCAGTTTGAACCCAGCCAAATGCAAATCAGTCTTGACCCTGCACCCAATTGGAACAGTCCAGCCCGAATTGTCAGGCCAGATCCTCCCTGGACTGGAAACAAGCATCCTAGGACTGGTTTCGGGGTTTCACCCCTCATCAGCCAGGATAGCTTAACTCCAGTGGCATGGAGAGCATAGGACCCACATCTTGACATACCTGTACCATTTGAGGTGACAAATGCAAAAAGAACAATTAATTGACAGAATGCGGAACAATGTCATACATTCTCCCCAGTACAGAAATGTGGATAGCAACTACCAAAGGGCAACCACAGATGGCAATTGGTGGTCTCCCCCAATCAGAGGAAACCACAGGCACGGAACATGCCATGCCTGTGAATCAGCCATTACAACTACCCTAAGTGGGTGTTAGGTAGTAGTACAGGACAAATGAAAGACATGACAAACTGTAGAAGCACTAATGTGATCTATTTTAGCCTTTGCCCGTGTGGCTTAGGATATGTGGGCGAAACGGGGAGAGAATTTCGTATTCACTTCTCTTAACATAAATCAGCTATCAAAACAACCAAACTCCAAGCAGCATTGGTCCGACACAGTTGAAAAACTAAACATAAGGGAGATGAAGTGAAATGGATCATCCTAGAAAAAGTACGACCTAGGCTTGGGCGACCAACTGAAAAAGTTCGCAAAGAGAGAGATACATTCTGGATCTTCTCTCTTAATACAGTAGAGGAAGGTTTGAATGAAGAGATTGTATGGAATGTCACATAAGGTGGCACATGGCCCCTTTCGGCACTCTCTTACATTTTGTATCAATACTTTTCCATTCTGGATATGCCCCATCTCTAGATGCATTTTGTACGTACTTACATTTCGCTTAGTGTGCAATCATTAAAAGACCTCCTCATATTCGTGGACTATTTTGAATGTGTCATATGAGGGCAACTGCTTGCGCTTTCATCATTGGATTAAAATTATTCACTCACTAAGTACTCCTATTCTGCATCAATATCTTTCCTTTTTCATGCTTAATCACCTTCAATCAGCTCGGACCATTACCTAGTGATGTGCCACTGACCTGGAAAACCATGACGAGCTTCAAATAATTATTTCTGAGCCCTGCGAGGGCTCTCTCTAATGACCATGTCTGCATCTCCGGTAGTTAGCCCGTTCCAACATGGCACCTGCCTTGCGGGCTTTGTTACAGATTGGAGGTTGCTCTTAGGTATTCTACAAGCTGATACAGGCATGAATCAGGCAAATTTCCACCCTAATTGATAATCTCTCTTGTTTAAATCGTTTAGGACATATTAACCACATGATAACTACACGTGGTCTTTCGGAGGTGTACGCGAGATCTGGGCTAAATCCAAAGTTTTTTTGATCACACTATTGTGACACTCCAGACGCTGTGTCGTCTTGGCAGGAGGCCTACAGGCCCCCCCGATCCTAAGCTGGGCCCGGGACTATTGAACAGACACCTAAGAAGCAGTTTTGATGGTCAGCACTGAGGGAATCCTTGAGGAAACCTTTCTCCTCTCACACAGGACGAGAGTGTAAGACAGCACTACTAGCCGTGGTGGAGATGGTGTCAACGCAAAAATCGGATGCAGGCACAGACATTTCTTCAGATCGTAAATCAGTGGTCTCTGACTCTGGGGGCTCAGTCATGAGTAACACAGTCCTCCTGGTTGTGACCCCATGATCAGTAGATGAGTTAATTTGAGGAGTTATTATAATATTCTGGATGCCTTCTTACTTGCCCAGAGGGGCAAACATAGTTCTCTTGCTAATAGGGGGCTGTTGGGAGATACACAGTGTGTCTGGGAGGGAGAGCGGGGTTTATCCAGTTTAGATGTTATATACAAGGGACATGCAGAGCAACATAAAGTTATTGTCCTGGAATGTATGGGGGATGGGATCTGCATCCAAACCTCATAATATTCACCGCTACTTGTGCCACAGGGGAGCTCAAAATGTGATGCTGCAGGAGACACATCTTACAGCAAAAGAAGCTATCTGTTTCTGACGTAGATGGCACAGCCAACTTTATGCAACCTCTTACTCTGCTTTTTCCCAAGGAGCACTGTTGTAGATTCGGACAGGAACCACCTCTGAGGCCACCCATTCTTTATTGACCCAGAGGGCCATTATGTCTTGGTAAAAGGGAAACTGCGGGCAGTGAGGTCACTCTGGGGAGTGTCTTTGCCCCAACCGAAAACCAGGTCACTTTCCTTCAGACGTTATATGTGCCCTTGTCCACTTTCATAGCAGAGGACCTTTGGGAGGGGGGCACTTCAACTGCTTTGCTAATGTTCACCTAGATAGGTCTACAACCCCTTTCCATGGGACACTGGTGTCCAAGACTTCTCAAGGTTTTCGAGACTGGATGGAACATTTGGGCCCCATGGATATCTGGAGGGTGCAACACGGACCACTACGAGACTCTTCTTTTTATTCCCACCCTTATAGCCTACACACCTGTTTAGATATGTTTGTCTGCTGGGATCATCTTAGTCCAACTGTGATCCATACTGAGTTTCTAGGATGCACATTATTCAGATCATAGTCCGCTACTGCTGACATTTTGCCCCATTGCCGAACCCACAGTGACACCTATATGGCGCCATAACCTATCCTTTCTCGAGGATGCTTGCTTTAAGGACTCCCTACAGACGGCCATCTCTGAGTACTTTCAATTCAACCAGGGCACAGCTGGTGACCAGCTTGTTGAATAGGATGCCTTCAATGTGGTGGTGAGGGGCCATTGTATGGGGCAGACCATCGGGGTGAGAAGAGAGATCACTGGCAGAGAAGTCCACAGAGAACTCTCTACATTAAAAAACAGCTTACATGATCTGGGCAATAGGTTGGGTTCTGCGAATTCCACTCAACTGCAGTTCACAGAAGCGAAAAGCAGATACAATACAGCTTTAGAATTCTTGCTGTGCCTAGACCTACAAGACTATCTGACGTGGGCACATGAGGAGGGCAGCTGATCGAAAAGGCTCTTGGCATGGTTGGTACACCCAGAGTCTAAAGGCATGCCCATCACACAGATCTGAACTGACGATGGGACGCTTGCACTCGCCCAGGGCTATTGATACAACATTCTGTACCTATTACGATACCCTTTACAAGCACCCTGAAGCGATTTTGCAGGAGAGCTTGATGGTATTCCTGGCACCACTACCGCTGCAGATGCTGGATTCGACCATGCAGGAGGAGCTGGGGGGCCGGTGAAAGTACAGGAAATCTGATTGGCCGGACGGGTTGCCAGCAGAATGTTATTCTACATTTACTCCTGCCCTGGCCCCTAGATTAGAGGCACTGTATGCAGAATCATGGCGTGTTGGGTTGGTGCCAGCTCCGTCCAGACACGCACTTGTGGTCCCCCTCCCAAAGTCAAAGTCATCAGCCACACACTCATCTGAGTTTCGCTCCCTATCTATATTGAATAGAGATTTTAAGATTCTCAGTAAAATACTAGCTATGAGATTGCTTCCATTGATGTCTGGACTAATACATGATGACAAGAATGGATTTATACCGACTAGGTCCACCTCCGGAAACCTCAGCTGACTCTATCATATCCTCCATCATCGCAATATTGGCCTCTATCCAGATGGCATAGTAATGTCAGTTGACCTGGAGAAGGCCTTTGACTCTGTAAGATGGGACTTTCAATTCAATTCAATTCAATTGTTCTTTATTTCGGTCTCTTGGACCATAAAAGAATTACAGCGTAAAAGAAATTCATAACATTGGAATACAGTTACAATTTACAATCAATTTAACAATTTGTAAAACCATCATTCGTTCAATGACTTGATACACTGAATGCGTCTGTGCCACATTGAAGTTAAAAATTTTGCCACCGCGAATACAATTGGGGGGGACAAATCACTTTTCAAAATCCTGTAAGCAAGATGATAGCGCCTGAAGCCCGGATTTCTGAGTATTGGGACTAGCCAGTAATTTCTTGCTTTTCTGTATGCTGGACAGAAAAATATTATATGCAAGTCGCACTCCCTCCAGTGGTCACAAGCTGGGCAATGGAGTGAGCTCTCAGAATTTGTCCATCGCGCAGTGTGCACTTTGAGAGGAAGGGTGCCATACCGCCATTGCAGAAAAAGTTTCCTGGTAAGGGGGGGGCCAATATTGTCATATACATCCTCCTGGAGATATGAATCTTTTACCCCCAAAAATTTGCCCGTCAGGGACCTCTCCTCTGTATTGTTTATGTTAGTGCGCAGTTGGTGTTCGTAATAGGCTTTTGAGAGAGACTTCCGTGAAGTTCTGGGGCAGATGTTTTCTGGGTCGGACCATAGGTTTTGCCTGCCTAGTGCCTCGCATATTTGTTTGATATGTCTGAGCCAAGGAAACCGTACAGGATTGCGCAGTCTCATTATTTCCTGAAGCTCAGCTCTAAAGTTAGACAGTTCTGGCACCGACCATAATTTCCGCCAGTACAATAGAGGTTTCAGACTCAGTTCTTCTAGGATTGGTCTTAGACCTAGGTCCAATCTCAGTGGTAAAAGAGGGGTGCTGGACGGGAGCCCTGTTAGTTGTCTAATAAAATTGTTCTCAGAGACCTGAAGAGTCTGGGTGGCAGAATGCCCCCATAATTCAGCACCATAAGTCACTGCCCCTTTTGCTTGCATCCTATAAATCTGTAGCCGAGGGGAAAGCGGCTGATAAGTCAGACCACGGACATCCTTGCCAGTCCTCCTGTCATTTGGGTTAGTTTGAGTCTAGCCTTAGTACAATGTGAGTCCCAGGTCATGGACTCGTTTAATGTTATCCCTAAGTATTCAAATTTGGAGACCCTCTCCAACCTAATGGGTCCTAGAGTGGGGTTGGGACGTAGTTTCTGGGGGGGGTTGAAGATCATATACTTGGTTTTCGAAGCATTGATCTCCAACCCCCGGATCGCACAGAAATTTGAGAATCCATCAAGGATCCGCTGGATACCCATTGGAGACTTTGAGAGCAACAGGGTATCATCTGCAAAAAGAATAGCAGGTACCCCTGTGCCTCCAAGTCTAGGCGCATCAATATTTTCCAGCGCATTCAAATGACCGATCACCCCATTGACAAAGAGGCAGAACAGAGTCGGCGCCAACACACAACCCTGTCTAACCCCCCTGTCAACGGGGAATCGGTCGGTCAAGGTGCCCCCCCTTCCAAACCTCACCCTTGCATAGTTCCCCGAGTGGAGTCTTTTTAAGATGACTAATATATCCTTGGGGACCCCCAGGTCGTCCAAAACGACCCAAAGTTTGTCCCGTGGGACTAAGTCAAATGCGGCACGTAAGTCAACGAAAATAGTATACAAAGTGCCGCCCTCTATTAAAACAGTTTTCCAATGGATACAATTTAATCTAAAAATCTGACCAATGGTGGAGACTTTTCTCCTGAAGCCAGCCTGGTATGTGCTCATGATGTTTGATTCATCTATCCACTCTTGTAAGTGGTTAAGAATAAGTCTTCCAAATAATTTTTGGGAGACGTCAATGAGACTGATTGGTCTATAGTTGGCTGGGAGCAGAGGCGAACCCTTTTTAAAAATTGGGACGATCTCTGCTCCCAGCCAAGTGTCAGGAAGCTTCATACCCTTTAAAATGGAATTAAATAAAAACACGAAGTATGGCGCCCAGACTTCAGGTTCCTGTTTAAATAGGTCTCCCGGGAGGCCGTCCAAACCCGGTGCCTTTCCTGACGCCAAACCCATAATAGCTGCTTTGACTTCTTTGAGTGAAAGGGAGAGGGACGAACCCAAGGGTGTGCTTGTTTGTGCCTGAGCAGGATCCACCACCGTCTCCTCAGATGGCATATATAGGGACTGGAAATGGTCCTGCCAGGTCTTAGCTGAAATATTGGGTTCGACCGCGGAAACCAACTCTTCTCAGCCTGTGTTTGCGCAGCACCAGAATTTCCTTGAGTCTCTGCATGCCAGAAATTTCGTTAATTTCTCCCACTTTTCATGTTCCCATTCTAACTTTGCATTCTTGGTTAAAAATGTATATGCCTTTCTTTGTTCACTAATTTTATCCCGATCGTGTCCATTCTTTATTGCAAAGAGGAGGTCACTTTTGGCCTTCCTACAAGCGGAATTATACCAGAGGGGACCAGTAATAGTCCCACGGGCCTTATGGGATTTACTAGTTAAAATTTCTGACACAGATGTAGTAAGGTCTGCATGTAACTGACCCAGCTCAGTAAATAGACCCATCATACTAGAATCAATATTTAAAACTTGAGCCTTCTCTAGCAAGGGGGAGACTAAGGCGTATAACTTGGGTAACAACCCTTGTTTCGTTAATATACTCTCCCATTTTATTCTTCGCCTATTGTTTGAAAGGAGTAACCCAACATCTGGAGACTCTCTGTTCTTTTCCAAAGATTCAAGTCCAGAGCAATGTAGCTCAAGCTCCAGAGCATTATGGTCACTATCCTCTCTTAGCAATATGCGAAAATCACTTAATTTTGACCATAGTGCCAGTGGGACCAAAATGTAATCAAGGTTTGATGTTATATTTCCCCTATGGAAGGTACATTTTGGAGGTATATCTGATGGTAACCTTCCGTTGCAGGCCCTAAGTCCGTGTTTGAGAGTAAGTGATGTAATTTGCACCGCCAGAGGAGACCAGGCTCTTGGGGCCGATAGCTGGGAGGGAGGTATAGACCAAGCAAGGTCCTCCTCCTTGGTCAAGCCATCCAATGAGCCCATAAGGGGCTCATAGTGGCAGTTGAGATCTCCTCCTATTATGTAGGGGACGCCTTCAGGGATTGTATTAAGGGCAAGATCAAGCTCATCAATAGTACATGATTCTTTCGAAATGCTAACTGGCCTCGAATAAACATTTATTACCAGGAGGCGGTACGAGCCTGGCCACTCTAAAAGTACGGCCAAAATATCCTCCGAATTTATTGTCAACGGGGCAGCCCTGCAGCCTAATTCTGTGGCTATCCAAATTGCAAGACCGCCAGAAGGGCGGCCCTTGCCACACCATTTGGCGTTCTTCGAAAAAACGGCGAAGCCAGTACAGGTAAGATCTTCCCTCAGCCAGGTTTCTTGGAACAAACAAATGTTCTTATTCTCTATGAAGGTATTCCAAGCCGGGCAATTTAATTTATTAGACAAACCCGCCACATTCCAAGACAAAATATTTAAAAGGGGAACTTGGGTCCTCCCTGGGTTGGGAGATATCGATATAGTGTCCATGGAATTTACATTCAAATTGGCATGGAGTTGATCTTGTGCAAGGCTCCCCTGTGCCGCACCACTAGATTCAGTAGGGAACACTTCACAGGATTGTAAGTTGGTTTGCGTCTGCTGGAGTCCATTAGTCTGTGTAAGAATGTCTGGCTGGGCATCATGTAGTGGAGGCCTTTTGCGGTTCACCGCCTCGCCTGAGCTTTGCCTATCCAGTCAATCCACTCTATCTAAATAGCTAAACCTATTATATGTAGGAAAATAGTCATCCGTTATATTTCTAGGAATAGGATAAATTTTGTTTATATTAGGTCTCCGCCTCCAATTCCTTCTGCTGGACACAAGTTCCCATCCCTCTCCCTCTCCCTCCCCCTCGTGTCCCACTGAGGGATAAAAGAAGGACAGGGGGAGGGTTTGAATGGGCGACCCCTGCGTGTTCCGGGGCCAACTACAAATGTACTTCACAGTAGCAGGGTCCCTGAAATTAATCACAACACAGTCTCCCTGGATAGACTTCCTAGTGGAGCCTATCCAGGGGGTTCTTCTCACCATAAGAACCTCGCTGTGTGTGCCCTCAGGCAAGGGTCTATTAATGGACAGCCAGTGAATAATTTTGTTTTTTAATGCACCCACTGATTCTCCGGAAGGAGTGGTTAGTTCCGGAATACCTGCCAGAATCACCACATATGGAATAGCCTGAGGTGGAAGATTAACTGTCCTGTGCTGTGGGGCCATCGTTGGTGTCTCTGGAGGGGGTGGAACCGAGGCTTCTTGTCGATTTGTATTAGCACTGGTTGGATTGGATGGTAATGGTTTCTCTGATGTGCATGCAGAAAGTTGTTGCGTTGGAATAGGCAGAGATGGAGGTGGGCCTCTTCTGGGTAGGTGTTCAGAATTATTAACCCTCTCTTTGTTAATCTTACCATTGGATGACTCGTTCCCCTCTACTGTGGATAAAAGACCCGTATGAATTTGCAATAAAAGTGATTCTATCTTGGAGATGCGGGCCTCCAAGGGATTGAGGATTTCCCTTAGGAGGATTCGGATATCCAAGAGAGTAGGTAGCTCGTTCCCTGCTGTGCAGTTTAAAATGGGAGGTGACATAGACATATTTGTAGCAGATGGTACCCTATTTTGCCCAAGTTGGCTTGATGACTTGGGTTTGGGGATCTTATGGGACGAATCGTTTTTAGTGTTACACTTGGGAGCGTTCACCTTGCGTCCTCCAAAGGAACCAGCCTCTTTTGTGATTTTCTTTTTCGGTATTGCCCCTTCCCTCGTCCTCCGTATTAAGTCTAGGTTAGAGATGGGACTGTCGGTGCTTATATCACCGGTAGGGAGGGTTGGAGTAACATTCGAGGGAAGTGATGGCGTTCTGGCAGAAGGGAGAGGCAAGATGCTTAGTTCCGTGATAGCAGACATCTCACAGTCATTGGTAGTTGAAGTAGGACTGCACTGGTCAGCTAAATCAGGGATAGCATTTGACCCTCTTAGGTCTGCCATATTTAGGGCATCAGTTTGTTGGGGCGTGGTAGCAAGTGCCAGGGGCCCTAATGAAGATCTTCTAACCCAGTCAATTTCTTGGGATATTCGCCGTTCAAGAATAGATATTTCATCAATGATTAGTGAGCCAGCTTTAGCAAAGTAAGTGTCTAGGGGACCTTTGGGCGCTCCTGCAGCCCGAGTAGATCTGCTTCTAGTTTCCCTGGCCGACATTCTCATGCAAATCTTCCAGTACTAGATGCTGGGATTGGCAACACGGTGAGGCCTTGGCCGTGCCTCGGCCGTCCTCGAACGGCCTCAAACGGCCCGCTCTTTGCCCGGTCTTCGCTCCGCTCTTCGTTCCGCGCGCGTTCCACTAGCGCGGATATTGGTGCGGTATATGTAGAGCTAAGTGACCAAGGGGAGGGGCTTGGAAGAGGACCCAGCTGCGCCGCTGCTTCTCCAGGCGCTGTGGGAGCTGGTCCTCGCAGTCCCGCCCTCCTCGATATGCTGGTTGCTGACAATCCGGCGTGGAGCAAGGAATGGGGTGAGTTAGGGCACACAGGAATCAATTGTCCGCTCAAATTTATAGGCACGAGCGGCTCCCGCGAAGCGGGGGCCGCGAGCCGCTGCTGCGTTGGTAAGGGGAGGGGCTTGGAAGAGGACCCAGCTGCGCCGCTGCTTCTCCAGGCGCTGTGGGAGCTGGTCCTCGCAGTCCCGCCCTCCTCAATATGCTGGTCGCTGACAATCCGGCGTGGAGCAAGGAATGGGGTGAGTTAGGGCACTTTCTGAATACGGTTATGAAACGAGTGGGATTGGGAGAGGGATGGCTTAGATGTGTGCGTCTTTTATATACTCACTCCACGGCGAGGGTTCAGACGGGTAGTGTCATCTTGGTCTTATGATGTCCACCGGATGCCCTTTTTTATTTACTTTGTCCATTGATCCACTGGTGGAGCTCTTTCTGTTGAGGGGCACAGGTCATGGATTGTTCTTGGAGGGCAAGGAGCATATTATATCATTATATGCAGATGCCTTTTTTTTATACCTGGGTAATGTCCACCTGGGAGTCACACATGCTCTGGCACTATTGGAAGGGTTTTGAGTATTGGTGGGCCTCCAAATAAACAAGTCAAAGACTCACCATTTCCCAGCGACACCCGGGCTGCAACAAGCAGGCAAACTGCTAATAGGTCTTAATTGGTCTCCCCAGTCCTCCAAATATCTGGGAGGACCTTCAGGAAGGCAATGTGGGACCAGTGATAAGATGACTCAAGACTTGTGTACAGTTCTGGTGTTCACTAAGATTGCCAGTAATGGCTCACATTGCCTTGTCCAAGATGATTTTGCTCCCCAGACTTATATTTCTTTGCGAATCTCCCTGTCGTGAAATCATGAACTTGTTTTAGGGGCTTAGACACCTTAGTCTGAAAACTCATCAGGGGTGAAGGTCATAATAGGGTCTCCCTGGCGGTAGTGGAGAGAGCCCAGGAGGACGGTGGATTGGGTGCCCGAGATTTTTAGTTATACTACCTAGCCTCGCAGCTTCAGTGGCTGACACAATTGTTGGATTGTGTTGATCTTGAGACACTCAGTTCTATCAGCCTGGTTGACAACCAGGGTTTGCTACTAGCAAAGTGGTTGTGCCCGTACCTGGGGTCCTTTTGCAGGTGGCACTGAAATGCTGGCTGAGGTGCTTAGGGTGCACATCTTGAACCCCTCTCTATGCTCTGGATTTACCTTTAATAGGGCTACCGCATTGGGATTCCCTCTCCCTAGTTACACAATTTCAATTGTCAGAATGGATGACAGCTGGCATTATCACGGTGCGTGACTGCTTTCAGCAGGGAGAACTTATACAGCTGGATGATTTCCTGTCCCAGAATGATCTGCCCCCCAGCCAGTTTCTTAACTATCATGCACTGGTGAGAACATTTGAAGACTTATGGCATGGAGGCTGACAAGAGCCAGAGACCTACGATATTCTCCAGGCATTGATGACCCTAGGTGTGGCGTGAAATCTTGTGAAATGGCTTTATATAGCACAACTAGCAATTATAACAACGTTATTAGTCCAAACTCAAGTGCGGTGGTGAAAGTTGTTATGCAGTGAATTGATGGAAGTGGATTGGGGTAAAATCACGAGGGCCCAAAAGTGTATTTCTAGGATCTAGCTGACTCCACATAGACAGCAAATTATGTATGGAAGCAATGAGCGGCCTTGTCGTGGATGTGGAGAGCTAGACACAGGGTTTGCACTTATGGCATGGCGATGCCCGAGTGGTAGGGCTTTTGGACTGCAGTAGTAAATGTAATCAATGGAGTACTGGCTCGCTCGCTCCCCTGTACAACAGACGTTTGCCTCTTGGGTCTGTTGCCAGGATCCAAGGCTCGCAAAGTTGGTACCAGGCTTGTGGACCTTGCCTTGGTCCTACCAAGGCAACAAGTAGTGATTAAATGGATGGCTGAAACAGGTCCTATAGTGGCCGCCTGGAAATGAGATGTTAATATATGGGCCAGAGCTGAAGAAAGCCCTGATCAGAAAGGATACCAGAGGGGTGCACTGTTGCCCGTTGGCAGGCCTCTGTGTTGAGGTGTTGAGAGCCTGGGATGGCAGAGGGGGAGGCACTATGAAAGACATCACAAATAGGACACATCGAGTTGACCAATTTGCGGAATTCCCCTGAGGTACCATGCGTGCTTTATATACACTTCTTGAAGGAGAGAATTACTAGCTTTGGTGTCCCCCTCTCCCCTCACACACCCGGCTCACCCAAGTGCCTATAATTGCAAATCTTAGTACTGCTCCCACTGGCGTAGTTCCTATCAAAATGCCTTGAAACTCAGAACTCCTGGATGACAATGTTCCTTAGCAGTTGTTTCCTTTACAAAGTTTGTTAATTAATTAATTAGTTAATTAATATGTCAATTGTATTATGCACTTTCTTGAGACTCCCAGGGGTCCACATTCGAGCAGGGTAGTAGGGAATCTCTCCATATGATATAGCCAGATAACATTTTGGTTAATGTCGGAAAGTATTATCTATACACACAAACAAGAACTGGGGGTCTACTAACAGGCAGCACAGAAGAAAAGAGAGAAGGAGGTTGGTGCATAAAATCAATCCCGAACAGTCCTAGAGCAGAGCGTGGATTACCATCAATCTCACTCGTAGGATGGCACATATAATAAGAACAAAGTAGCTCTCTCGATCATTTATATCATTTGGTCATCCAACTTTTGGCAGAGGTATGTCTCTTGATCATGGAGACTGCCTCGCTAGTTTGAAGCTCTATTGCTCATTCGGGCTGATGAATGTTGGCCATAAAGCAAGTGAAAAAACTATTGTGTCCAGGATGAATAATCCTATAAAGTGCAGTGCAAAGAAAACAGTGAAAACTACAAAAGGTTGTGTAGAGAGAAAAATCCTAAATATTCCATTCACTCCACACACCTTGATTAAAAAAGTGTAACAAAATTATAGCAGTGCTTCCTAGTGACTGCTATATATAGGTCGACATGTTTCAGCCATCCGGGTGTACTACCCACGGCTTTCTTCAGGACCTGTTTTTCTCTAAACCATGCTACTGCAGTCAATTAGTACACTCCCAATAGTGAAACGTGACCACACATATCCAAAGTATGTGAAAATAAATGAAAATAAACAAGGTTGAAATTAATACAACCTCAATGAATCCTAATCCTCTGGATCACAGGGTGCAATCGTCACCTAGAGAAATAGGACAGTTAGCACACAAATTCCAACATGAAGCATCAACTGTGCTGTCTTAAACCAGGCTCATCAAATAAGTATGCCTGTTCATTACTTAAAAGCATATACAAATTGCTTACCCCACGTGATCTGGGATTGCACCTCACCTACCCTGGAACCTGGCTCGGGTGAAGGAGGCCCCGCTCTAAATCGTGGGTGACAGAAGAAAAACATTTCTTCAAACCGAGAAATCCAATGGAGAGGTCAAATAGTACGTCTCAGTATCTATATTTCATGATGTCAAAAGCAATGCACCTTCACTCTCACTGGGGCACACTACCCTAAAATAACTAGCCACTGCCAAGACCCAAATCTCTTACTTGCACCTATACATTGTTAACATAATAGAGACATGATTTTAGCAAGCTTAAAATAAATCGTTTAAATTAAAGCTAAACACATCTCAACCAGCAAACTGTAATCGTCACCAAGGTATCGATTACAGCGAGATTAAGTGAATCGCTCTAAAAGCTGGCCAAAATAGATCTCAACAGCCAAACTAAACTCGTCATCAAGCCAGCACTTACCTGTCCGTCGTTGCCCCAAGTCTCTCCGAGCAGGGTGGGAGGCAGCGACAGGACCAGGAAGTCTGCTTAAATAACGGTACCTAACACAGCTGAAATCAATCAGCGATAGACGGTCAAAAAGCTGCGTGACCACGCCGCCATATGCACATGGCGTTTAATTCAGAACTACAGGATGATGTCATCCTACATGGGAGATGTAGTTCCATTTGCATCCCATCAAGCAAACCAAACGTTCGCTAAATCCACCCGTGCTTTAAAATCCACGTCAAAGCCACAGCCTGCATACTACCCCAAATAGTGGACAATCATGTATACTTCTACACAGCTTTTAGCCAAATTTTTAGCCAAATACAAGCCTTGAAGGGTAAAACTACAGGATGATGTCATCAAAAATAAAGTAGTAGTTTCTGTAAGAGTCGTAGTTGGAGTGATTCTTTTTTTGTATTTTTTCTTTTTCTCTTTCTTTCTTTATTTGTTTTTTATATTGTTTGTTTGCTGTTATATTTTTAATGTTTTTTGAATCACCTACCCCTCGTTAATAAAATATGAACGGTGTTGTGATCTCTTTGGTTCACCCAAACATGCGATTCATTACGTTTGCAGCAGGCACTCCTGATGACAGCCATATAGCACTGCAACAACGCCAAAATAAACCACAATGGGTGGCAAACTTAATTGCCCCAAACGAAAAAATGTGGAGCAACTCAAAAAGTTCAGTTAATTATTCATGTGTATTTAAGGCAACAATGTTCCTGTGCCATGCACCAAGTCATATATAGCAAGATCAAACCAATAGGTGACAGATTAGTACATCTTCATCTCACTTCGAGCAGTAGCTAAAAAATTAGTAACTTGCTTGTTGGTAAAGAGTGAAGGGTAGGATCTCAAAAGGATAGTATATAGAGAAACTCCCATATTAAACAAATGACACAGATAGCTATAAATGATACGTCCCTCTATCCAGTCAAAGGGCAATAGCAACAAAACCAGGAATATGTTTATGATTCATAAAGCAACAAAAGCATTGAGAAATGGCACAGGCGTCCAGGAAAACTCTGAAATTCCCAAATATTCTTCTGTGACAGAGTGTTATATCACAAAACACCACATAGTACAGAGTAGGAACCCCCTCCTATCCACATTGCTGACTAAGTTCTTATATCTAGGGTATACCGGATTAAGGGACAAGTCCCTATAGACTGGTCCAAGGTATGTCATCATTCAGACCCAAAGTGTCGCACTGGAGACTATGGACCCATTTCTGTTCCTTAATGAACAGGTATCTAGAAACATCACTAGTATGGGAGGGTATAATCGGTTTCTCCAATACTGTCCAGTGAAAATCTTCTGCGGCATGATTAGCCTCTACAAAATGTCTGGTAAGTCTAGTAGTCAACTTTTTGCACCTAAACGTGCTTTTATGTTCCAGCATGCGCGCCCTCACCTTACGAGTTGTCATCCCAACATACCGGATACGGTAGGGGCATGTAAGTAGATAGATTAAATTACTACTGTTGCAGTTCGTAAAGTGGGTCTGGATCCAAGGTCTATTAGATCCTATGTCAATTGTTGTAGTATGGGTGGTTTGTGGACAAACGGAACAGCCCCCACAAGGGTGGTGTCCAGTAACTACAGGTGAATCCCATAATGTGCCCACCGACCTGGTAAGAGACACCTGGGGGCGTGTGTGAACCAATCTGTCTTTCAAGTTCCCTGATCTTTTGAAAGCAAAAAGCGGCAGAGCAATCTTCTCATTGCAACTATTTAAAATCCGCCAGTGTTTCTTAATACTTTTCTTGATGTTATTAGATAAAGTACTGAATGTATTGACATACGTCAAACGTTCAAGAGGTGGCTTGGGTACGGGTGGTTCCAACAAGGCTTCACGATTGTTATTAGAAGCTCTTTTGAGGGACCGTTTGACCAGTTTCCGTGGGTAATGTCTCTCTACCAATTGTTCAGTTAAAAGACTTGTATGTCTTACAAACCCCTCAGTAGTAGAACAGTTCCTCCGAACCCTCAGGAACTGACCATAGGGCAGGTTATCCCTCAGAGCTTTAGGATGCTGGCTGTCATATCACAAAAGCGAATTGCGTGCCATGGGCTTCCGGTATAATTCGCTCTCAAGACCCTGTGATGTTACAAAAATGGATAAATCCAGAAATGCCAGGCGCGTCTTATCCAACTCTACTGTGAATTTCAGATAGTCATTGCGTGTATTTAACCACTGATGAAACAGGCCAATTGACAGTTGTGGGGATTGGAATTTGGGCAGGTCTATAAATATTCTTCCCTTAGACCCTAGTTTTCTAGTAGTATTTTTGATGTTTTTGAGCAGCTTTTAGCTGTGGGTCTGTATGAGGACTACACCGACATATGGGTAGTCCTTTATTTGTTTTCACTGTGGATTTATTTAACTGCATAGTTTTCGTCCTCTTTTCTATCAGTAAGGGGTTTTCCTCTCCCTTTAGTATTTAGTCCCGTTGCCAGCTTGCACTATATTTTCTTTTGGTCAACCTGAAATGGCAGAATTTAGCGGCTTAGCATATGACGACGCAGTATATCAATCTATTTCAGATAATACACCCAGCATCCTTGAGGGACCTAATGCCCCCTTGTTAGATACAGGCAATGAGTGGGGCAGAGTTCTCATTCTTAAGAAATCACATTCATGCTCCTCTATTCACGGCGCAATTATGGTCGAGTATTTAAGAGCGAAATGCGCTCCTCCGGGGCTGATAGTAACAAATGCCCCAAGGCTATTCTTAGAGGATAGGGTCTTCCTAAAAGACTGGTCCCTTATAGCATGGCGCTGTATGCGCGACTGTCTGATTTTAATTATCAGCACAGCGAAGAGGGTTGCAGACTCTATTCTGATAGAGATACAGGCTTTAGAAGCACAAATTAAAATCACTATCACTGCTACTCTATTTATGAAAAATTTGGATGAATCCAATAAAAAAAATAAGGAGTTTAAAGATTCTATTCTCCTTACCAAAATTGAAAAATTTAAAAAAGATCTGGCAAAGTTTAAGCATGAAAAAGTTTATCCATATACCAGTGATAATTACTGACCCCCAGAGTTTAGGAGCAACAGGAGGAGATATGGTTCCACTTTTTCAGGCTCTAGTTCAGATGAAACCTCCAGTGATACTGATGGATCAAATGTCCAAAAACCACGGTTCAGAGGCAGAGGGAGATACGCCAGACCTTACAATCAAAGGGGTTATAGCACACCACAATTTCAACAGTGGTGGCCGCCTACTCCATGGGGTTTTCCACCGCAACCTTTTCAGCCACCAATGACACCTTATCAACCCGAATGTGATAGCCAGTCTTTTTTAGGATATGGCCCATCAAGACCCAGAGGCAGAAGAAGAAATGCACAGGCCCAAGTACATTGGGATTTAGCCTCAGGCCCCCATTCAGGGACTCGGAGCAACACGAGGAAGAACTCGGCTCCACCAGTGAACAGCACAAACCAAACCTTGTAGTCAATCTGAGCAAGCGTATTCTGTCTAGAGATGAGCAGTCTGTTCTTAATAGGGGTCTTGGTTTTGTTACCACCTCTGGGGGTGACCCTTTTCGTATTCAGTGTGAGTTGGCACAGTTTTTCAGAAAACTACGGTTGCACCATTTTTTTAAGGACAAACAACTGACAGAAACTGATGAGAGTGAACAGAATACGGGCCTCAGATTAAAATCTACGTTTAATCCCCCAGCACATCTGGTTCCACCCCAGGTTTTGACCTTTGAAAGAGCAGTTGTAGGTGAGGTTACTGCCATGTGTAAACAAAAGCACGATAGGTTTATTAACTTACCACGATGCGAACAACAGGCGCTTACTTCTCTAGCTAAGGACGATGGTATTACTATCAAACCTGCAGATAAGGGTGGCTCCATTGTCATCTTAGGTACCATCGACTATAGAGCAGATGCCTTCGCCAGTTGGGCGATCAGAATTCTTATAGAATTCTTACACAAGATCCCACTGAAAGATTACAGAAAATCATTGGGGAATATACTGAAGAGGCACTTAGTGAAGGCTGGATAACAACACGGGAAGCACAGTTTTTACAGACTAAGTTCCCTGTTATTCCATACTTTTATGTTTTACCAAAGGTGCACAAGCCTCAGAGACCACCTCCTGGGAGATCAATTATCTCGGGGCAAGGCTCACTTTTGGAACCATTGTCCACTTTTGTGGACTATTTTTTAAGACCTATTGTCCAAGAGACGCCGACGTATCTTCAGGATACTAAAGATGTCCTGCGGTTGCTCCCACAAATTGAATTCGACTCGGAGAGAGACTTTTTAGTCTCCTTCGATGTCGAATCATTGTATACATCAATTCCCCAAGATGAAACGCTGGATACACTATCCTCTATCTTGGAGGCTACGAACTTGAAATCCATTACACCCGTACATTTCATCATGGCCTTAGCCCGACTGGCGATGAAAGAAAATTTCTTTAAGTATGAGAACACCATTTACTTACAGACATCAGGGACCAGTATGGGCAGCGTTTTCGCACCTAGCCTAGCGAACTTGTATGTCCACTCTTTTGAGCAAGAGCATGTGCTAACCCCCACTAACCCCTTTCTCACATCAATTCGCTTATGGAAGCGGTATATTGATGATGTGCTGGTGGTTTGGAGCGGTGACCAACAATCAATTGGCCTGTTTCATCAGTGGTTAAATACACGCAATGACTATCTGAAATTCACAGTAGAGTTGGATAAGACGCGCCTGGCATTTCTGGATTTATCCATTTTTGTAACATCACAGGGTCTTGAGAGCGAATTATACCGGAAGCCCATGGCACGCAATTCGCTTTTGCGATATGACAGCCAGCATCCTAAAGCTCTGAGGGATAACCTGCCCTATGGTCAGTTCCTGAGGGTTCGGAGGAACTGTTCTACTACTGAGGGGTTTGTAAGACATACAAGTCTTTTAACTGAACAATTGGTAGAGAGACATTACCCACGGAAACTGGTCAAACGGTCCCTCAAAAGAGCTTCTAATAACAATCGTGAAGCCTTGTTGGAACCACCCATACCCAAGCCACCTCTTGAACGTTTGACGTTTGTCAATACATTCAGTACTTTATCTAATAACATCAAGAAAAGTATTAAGAAACACTGGCGGATTTTAAATAGTTGCAATGAGAAGATTGCTCTGCCGCTTTTTGCTTTCAAAAGATCAGGGAACTTGAAAGACAGATTGGTTCACACACGCCCCCAGATTTCTCTTACCAGGTCGGTGGGCACATTATGGGATTTACCTGCAGTTACTGGACACCACCCTTGTGGGGGCTGTTCCGTTTGTCCACAAACCACCCATACTACAACAATTGACATAGGATCTAATAGACCTTGGATCCAGACCCACTTTACGAACGGCAACAGTAGTAATTTAATCTATCTACTTACATGCCCCTGCCGTATCCGGTATGTTGGGATGACAACTCGTAAGGTGAGGGCGCACATGCTGGAACATAAAAGCACGTTTAGGTGCAAAAAGTTGACTACTAGACTTACCAGACATTTTGTAGAGGCTAATCATGCCGCAGAAGATTTTCACTGGACAGTATTGGAGAAACCGATTATACCCTCCCATACTAGTGATGTTTCTAGATACCTGTTCATTAAGGAACAGAAATGGGTCCATAGGCTCCAGTGCGACACTTTGGGTCTGAATGATGACATACCTTGAACCAGTCTATAGGGACTTGTCCCTTAATCCGGTATACCCTAGATATAAGAACTTAGTCAGCAATGTGGATAGGAGGGGGTTCCTACTCTGTACTATGTGGTGTTTTGTGATATAACACTCTGTCACAGAAGAATATTTGGGAATTTCAGAGTTTTCCTGGACGCCTGTGCCATTTCTCAATGCTTTTGTTGCTTTATGAATCATAAACATATTCCTGGTTTTGTTGCTATTGCCCTTTGACTGGATAGAGGGACGTATCATTTATAGCTCTCTGTGTCATTTGTTTAATATGGGAGTTTCTCTATAAACTATCCTTTTGAGATCCTACCCTTCACTCTTTACCAATAATCAAGTTACTCATTTTTTAGCTACTGCTCGAAGTGAGATGAAGATGTACTAATCTGTCACCTATTGGTTTGATCTTGCTATATATGACTTGGTGCATGGCACAGGAACATTGTTGCCTTAAATACACATGAATAATTAACGGAACTTTTTGAGTTGCTCCACATGTTTTTTGTTTGGGGCAATTAAGTTTGCCACCCATTGTGGTTTATTTTGGCGTTGTTGCAGTGCTATATGGCTGTCATCAGGAGTGCCTGCTGCAAACGTAATGAATCGCATGTTTGGGTGAACGAAAGAGATCACAACACCGTTTATATTTTATTAACGAGGGATAGGTGATTCAAAAAACATTAAAAATATAACAGCAAACAAACAATATAAAAAACAAATAAAGAAAGAGAAAAAGAGAAAAAGAAAAAATACAAAAAAAGAATCACTCCAACTACGACTCTTACAGAAACTACGACTTTATTTTTGATGACATCATCCTGTAGTTTTGCCCTTCAAGGCTTGTATTTGGCTAAAAATTTGGCTAAAAGCTGTGTAGAAGTATACATGGTTGTCCACTATTTGGGGTAGTATGCAGGCTGTGGCTTTGACGTGGATTTTAAAGCACGGGTGGATTTAGCGAACGTTTGATTTGCTTGATGGGATGCAAATGGAACTACATCTTCCATGTAGGATGACATCATCCTGTGTTTGACCTCTCCATTGGATTTCTCGGTTTGAAGACATTTTTTTCTTCTGTCACCCACGATTTAGAGCGGGGCCTCCTTCACCCGAGCCAGGTTCCAGGGTAGGTGAGGTGCAATCCCAGATCACGTGGGGTAAGCAATTTGTATATGCTTTTAAGTAATGAACAGGCATACTTATTTGATGAGCCTGGTTTAAGACAGCACAGTTGAGGCTTCATGTTGGAATTTGTGTGCTAACTGTCCTATTTCTCTAGGTGACGATTGCACCCTGTGATCCAGAGGATTAGGATTCATTGAGGTTGTATTAATTTCAACCTTGTTTATTTTCATTTATTGTCACATATTTTCGATATGTGTGGTCACGTTTTACTATTGGGAGTGTACTAATTGACTGCAGTAGCATGGTTTAGAGAAATGCAGGTCCTGAAGAAAGCCATGGATAGTACACCCGGATGGCTGAAAACATGTCGACCTATATATAGCAGTCACTAGGAAGCACTGCTATAATTTTGTTACACTTTTTTAATCAAGGTGTGCGGAGTGAATGGAATATTTAGGATTTTTCTCTCTACACAACCTTTTTTAGTTTTCACTGTTTTCTTTGCACTGCACTTTATAGGATTATTCATCCTGGACACAATTGTTTTTTCACTTGCTTTATGGCCAACATTCATCAGCCCGAATGAGCAATAGAGCTTCAAACTAGCGAGGCAGTCTCCATGATCAAGAGACATACCTCTGCCAAAAGTTGGATGACCAAATGATATAAATGATCGAGAGAGCTACTTTGTTCTTATTATATGCTCCATCCTACGAGTGAGATTGATGGTAATCCACGCTCTGCTCTAGGACTGTCGGGATTGATTTTATGCACCAACCTCCTTCTCTCTTTTCTTCTGTGCTGCCTGTTAGTAGACCCCCAGTTCTTGTTTGTGTGTATAGTTCAGTTGTGGGGATTGGAATTTGGGCAGGTCTATAAATATTCTTCCCTTAGACCCTAGTTTTCTAGTAGTATTTCGGAAAGTATTATCTCACAACACCCGAACCTTAATGAAAACCGTGTCAAGACACACATATATTGCTGTTGTTAGTGTTATGCGACTATATCTACCCATAGTATGCAACTGCTATTCTTATACCGGCATTAGAATTGGAAAAGTGTCATAAATGTACCGAGTTATGGACTGATTGATTATTGCTGTATTGACTATTGCTCTTGTATACATGTCCTTGTTTGTTTCTGTAAATGCTAATAAAGACATAATTCTAGAAATCAACCCCTGACTATCAATGTTAATAGAGAGAGTCAGAGCTGCTGCATGATCAGGCTGTTGATCTCGGCCACTTCAGAGGGTATAGGGACACAGAAAGAATCAACTCTCAGGTCTCTGATACCAAATGCTACATGTTGAACCATCACTCTCGATCATGCCTCACTATTGCATATATTCCCCTCCCGACAGCATGTATGTGGTACAATAGGAAAACTCAACTGAGAGAGTCGTCCCAGACATATTCATCCCCAGAGAAATAAAATGCCCTCTGGGAAGGAAATGTTTGTCTGTGGAAAGGCTATAACCATTGGTCAAGCCCCTTCGCGACTTGAAACATGGGTCTCCCTGACTTTTAATGTATGAATTCGTTACAAGTTTCATGTGGACCAAAATGGTCTGGCCCATTGTCAAAGAGAAAAAGCCATCTGAGCTTGAACACAGTAAATAGTTGCCCCAGATGGATAACTGGGTGCCTCTATGCACAACTCCTTCCCAAATCAGATACTGTGAACCTCTATGGATAGTATCTATGCATACGGAGAAGTGTGGCTCAATGATTAGAGCGGCAGACCCTGATGCAGAGGTCTAGCCCAGGACCAGGGTTCAATTCCCCGCCTCGGCGGGTCTTGGGCTCAAAAATTCCATGGACCTGATAATTCTCGCCTCGGTGCCTATTCCAATCATGGAGTCCCACTCTGCAACTCTGGGCAATAGCTTGCTTAATCTCCACAACGGCCACCACAACGCTAAGGATGCCTGGCCTCCACCTTGGGGGTGCCCAGGAGTGGACGCCTCACAGGGAAAGCCAGGATGGGTTCCACAGCGGTATTCGTACAAGCGCCTTGAAACTCTTGCGGGTGAGTAGTGCGCTATACAAGTATCAATTTACAATTTAAGGACCAGAAGAAGATTGGATCTAAGTCATTCCCCCAAGAGCTTCAACTTATGCAACCAACAATAGAGTGAGTCAAGTGATGTGGTGTAAGAAATTGAATATCCCACTGACAGAAGGCTAGGGACAAGTGAAATAAATCTGATGGGCCATTGGTTTCATGAATAAAAACGCCACCCTACCACACCTAAGAAAAAAGAAACATAGCAGTGGTAAGTGTCAGGAGAAACTCACTTTATCTGTGGCAAGTAGCAGGAGAAACTTATTTTATCCTGGTGCATTTCACCCATTGTATATTTACCATCAGGTAACATGAGTGGGGGGGTAGAACTGACCAAAAGAGCAGTTCCCCTGCCCCAGACATCTCCCACCTAGGTGGTTTCAGCTGCGCAGATAGTAGGCCATCACTTTTGCAGACATGGCAAAGAACATTTGAGTATGAAAGCATTCCCATAGTTATTTCTCCTGAGGGCTTTAAGCTATGTAAACCTTGTCCATGGAGGACAGACACTATGGACAGTGAGGCCGACCTCAACTCCTCCCAGTCCGGCTTCTGCAGTAACAACAGCACCGCCCTCCTTGCCATCACCGACTACATCCGCACGCTCCTTGACCAGAGCCATCCTGCTGAAACTCTCGGCAGCTTTCGACACCGTCTCCCACCGCACTCCGCAGCCAGACTCCACAACGCCGGCATACGGGAACCGCCCTTGACTGGATCCGCTCCTTTCTCTCCGGTAGAACCCAAAGGATCAGACTCCCACCCTTCCTCTCTGAATCCACAGAGATCAACTGCAGAGTATGCCAAGGATCATCACTCAGCCCTACGCTCTTCAACATCTACTTGGCCCCCCCGCTGCCATCATCAGACAGCATGGACTCAGCATAATATCCTACACCGACGACACCCAGCTCATCCTCTCCCTCATGAAGAACCCCAAAGACACCAGACTCAGCTTTCAGGAAGGAAAGAAAGATGTTGCAGCCTGGATGAGCAGCAGCTGCCTAAAGCTCAACTCGGAGAAGACAGAGGTCCTCGTCCTCGGACCCTCTCCCACCGCCTGGGAAAACACTTGGTGGCCCTCGGAAAACCCACCTCCACTGACCACGCCCGAAACCTTGGCATCATTCTCGACTCCTCCCTCAGCATGACTCTCCAGATCAACGCCATTGCCTCCACCTGCTTCAACTCCCTCCGCATCCTCCGCAAGACCTTCAAGTGGATCCCCCCGAAGCCAGGAAGACAGTCACCCACGCACTCATAACTAGCAGACTGGACTACGGCAACGCCCTTTGCGCTGGAATCAACAAATTTCTGCTACACAAACTCCAGATCATCCAGAACACCATGGCCATACTCGTCCTTGTCACCCTGATGGAGCAAGGGCTCATATAAAAGAGACTTGCTCGGATGCAATCCTCTCATGTAACCCATAACACTGTATTAATAAAGTATTTTGTAAATTAACATCCACCTCATTACATTTCTAGCAAGATAAAGCTTGCATATGTGTTTTACTAACAAGTAACCAGAGTGAGACTTAAAATGGCTGCTAACGCGGGAAACTGTACTGCGCATACGTCAACTGCATCTACGCAGTATGACGGTCATTCGCTTGGAGGGAATTTTCTGCAGTTGCGCATAAGCATCTAAGATGGCCGCTTGAAAGCTCACATGCAAAGCATCTGCCTTGCTGAAACTAAAACATGCTATGTACTAAATGCTAATGCGGGAAGAGCTATTATAAGTAAATGGGGTTAGAGTAGAGATAGGTGGTATACAGTGAAATCATTTTATTTTAAATTTAATATATTTTCTTTTGACCTCTCTACTAGTTCGTATTTGGGCCTCCGAGCGATGCTAGTGGTTGTACGGCACGTAACTCCTCACGCAGGCGCAGTAATGACTAGCCAGAAGCCGTGATGGTGTACTTGAATCTCGTCCAAGACCACATTCGCGACATGTCCTGGGAACCTGATGGACATCCTGACATTTGAACAAGAATAAAGCCACATGTATACAAATTGTTGATAAAGATGTGAATGTGGGTGGGAAATAAAGGTTGGGAAATAAATTAATGGGCGGGAACATTGAACAAAGAACTAAAGAAAGTTATCAAACTTAGCATGGTGTGATGATCATCCCCCCCTTTGCCTGTCCAATCAGAATTAGGGCTTCCATGGAACTGAAACATTATGGGTTGGTACATGCCATTAGAAAGATATAATTGAGGTAGTTTATTTAAGCTCGTGTGGCCGAGATGCTGAGAGACTGGGATGCTGTCTGAGAGCTGAATAAATGCTGAAGAAAAATCGATTTCCAAACTTAGAATTTGAGCAAATTAATTAGAAGAAGATCGCGGAAGAATTGAGGAGGCACATAATTAGAAGAAGATCGCGGAAGAATCGAGGAGGAAGATAGTGTCAGAGAGGGGTGCAACGCAGGCGTCGTATCTAGAAGAGGTCATCTATCCTGTTCTGAGTCCTGTCCTGTAAACCTGTCCTGAAGTCTTTGTCACCTGAACTTTTCCAGGGGACCCTCCCAGCTCCTTGGCCAAGGGGTTGGTTTCCACACCATCCTAGGTAACTATAATTCTTTGTAATATGTCATTGTGCTGCTCTCTTTATCCTCTCCTTTCTGAAGTACTGTCATTGTGAAATATCAATTTAAAATAGGTGACAGGGTAATGAATTAATTGACTTTTCTTCCCTGGAGAAATGGAGTTTGTCCTGTATTCTTGTTATGGCTCACATGAATTACCTAGATAAACATTTAAAACTTCTCCTGAGTCTTTGGTTATTTCAGAATGGTAAGGAATATAAATAACCCTGATGTCATTTCATGATCAACTAGTTACAACTATTATGTCCATTGACCAGAGGAAAGAACTTTTTAATGGTGAAAGATTAGTTAAAATTTTACAGGTAACTAATCTCATAAAACATTATAAAATTGACCCCAGCTGTATTTACTAGCCTATGTGACAGTGTGTGTGTGTTTATGGGCCCAGCTGAGTATATGGTGTTGGAGTACCTAAGGTTGGTAACCCGCTGGATCAACCCCACGACGCGAGCACATGACCCAACACCTGCAAGACCTCCACTGGCCCCATGTTGAGAGGAGAGTAACCTTCAAGCTACTCAGCCACGCCTTAAAATCCCTCCACAATATCGGACCCAAATACCTCAATGAAAGAGTCTCTTTCCACGTAACCAAGAGAAATCTCTGCTCAGCCGACCTCGCCCTAGGAGAAACCCTGTGCGTCCTCAGAACCAGAGCAGGTGGAAGAGCCTTCTCCTACGTTGCAGCCAGGGCCTGGAACGTGCTCCCAGTCAACATCAGACTCTCCCCTACCCTGCATATCTTCAGGAAGAGCCTCAAGACCTGGCTTTTCGGCTGACCCGGAGCTGCACCCCCCACCGCCCCAGCGCCTTGAGACCCTCGCGAGTGAGTACTGTGCTTAAAATTCCCTGATTAATTGATTGAGTCATTAAGATAGCAAGGGAAGCAAAAGTGACCAGGCAGTGTATTAGCAGTAATGACATAAACATGATTTGCCACTTACACCACCCTTAACACCTTCAACAGTCTGCTTTGTTTTGCCAAGTGGGAACGGAAATAGAGAAGCGTGGGAACTACATATAATAAGCAGGACTTTTAGAAGTTTCTTTACTTTCTATTTCTGCCTTCCTGCTGTTAACTTTTAACACCACAAGACGCAAGGACAGTGCCAGGTGTAGCAAAGGCGGCCATCTTAGACCTGAAATAAGAAATGAGAAATGAGAGTGAATTCTCCCCTCATGAATTTCCACCCATAGTTTGCCAGTGTACAAGGATTCCACTGCCAAGGGATTCTAGAAGCGACGCTAGTCACACTTGGGTGCAGTAAACTCACTGTTTATTTAGGTTCTTACATACGTGTTTCCTATCATTTGGTTTTACTAAAGGGTATGACAGCACTGTACAGAGAACGTATGGGCAAGACCAGTTTACATAGAAAGATGCCTAAACTAGAGACCATTCAAATCGATGATAGGGTCAGGATGTATAGGTGGGGAAGGGTCAGGAGGGTTGGCCAGGACAATGCAGAGTAAGGCGAATATAGGGTTGTAGTTTTGTAAAACAAGCAGACTAAATGTGACCAAGAGGCAGGGCAGGGATGAGAGGGTAGGGATTGGTAGCACCTAGAGGAGTGTCTAAATTCCTTCATTCACACATTCAACACTCATTTCTGGCGCAAATGTACTTTATGTTGGCCCATAATGTTTGAATCTGTACGTTCAAAATCTATTCTGTCATCAGTAATTAATTGAGTTCGTTGGGTTCATGTTGCTGAAAGCTACATTCTTGCCTCGGGTGTCGTAGAAAATGGAATGCTAAGAATTATGGAGCGATCCCTCTGTCTTCTTGCACTGGTAATTAGTTCATGGCAATTATTTAGCTGAAGAAACGATGTATAGCACTTCGGCCCACAGTTGCGAGGATTCTTGATTGTGCAGCTCCCAGAGGAGCAAAAAACTGAAAGAAACGCAATGAAACCCAAATGCAAATGAAAACGATTGCCGAAAAGTCATCGAGTTGTTCCTTTAATGATCTTTCGTGGGATTCATATTATCTAACGAATTTCTGCTGTAGGATGATGATGCATTCGAAAATTAGGGTTATTTGCTAGTTTCTGAACTCAAAATGGAACACAAATTTGTTATAACATATTTTTAAAAACGCGGACTTTAATTGAACATTCCATTCTAAGAGCGTTCCAATCGTTGATCAACAAAGCAGTGTTTTCGAAGAAGGTTTCGGAGGGACTTGAGCTCTCGTCTCCTAAATACTGTGCTTCCAGTGGGTAATGCAGGTGCACGGTTTCTTCCGCAGCAATTATTTTTGTAATTCCTTTGATATATTTTCATTATATTAACGCAACCTGAAATGGAGTAAATCAGCAGGGTGAATTTTCATTCAAAGAGGGTGATGAAGGCTGCAACATTTGCAAGCACATATCAATACTTGTGAATGATAGGATTAATGCTCTGTACATCACGGGTGGTCAGCAAGGGACTAACCCATGCGATAAAGTTATGACATTGCCAGAGATACACTTACGTCCATTCAATCTACACTACAGGCACATCATTTAAACAGTCAGGGGCTATCCTCAAAATGCCTCTCCAGGACTTTCGTTGGATACCTTTTCTTTTGATCTCCCTGACTGATTCACACCACAATGTGCTCAGCACGTGCTCGCTTTGCAAACATACCACCGAGATCTGGGACCTCAATACCACCCTCACCCTGACATCGACTTCCTAACGGAAACCTGTCTCACACCTGGTCTGCTTTCGACATCGCAACAACAACACCATACGGATACAAGATCACACACTGAAACCACACCCACAAACCCGGAGAAGGGATCGCCATCACCCACAAATAAAGCACCACAAGACAGAAAACACTATCCAGACCATGGAACACCTCAAATTCAAACTCCAAACAGACGGAAAAACCACAATCAGAGATATCCTCACCTACAGACCACACCCCAGTTTCTACACCATCATCCCCGATTTCATCGCCCCTCTCGCCATTGACTCCAAAGATTACATCCTCCTTGGAGATCTGAATTTCCACCTCGATGACCTCAATGACATCAACACTACCAGCTTAATAGACAGCATAAATAACATCAGACTCACCCAACTCGTCACCGACCACACCCACATCTCAGGACACACGCTGCACCCCATCTTCACCTCCAGCATCAGGGCCATATGCAGCCAACTCACCAAACTCATCTGGACTCCATCATAAACTTCAATATCTTCAGCCCCCACACCTCCACCGCCGAGCCACCAAGCGCCCCAACTGCAGTTGGAGCAAAGTATCAGAGAGTCAATGGACAAACACCCTCAAAACACCATGCGCTACCATTGCTTCTAACCTGGACCAAGCTGTCAAAAATGTAAACTCCTGGATCATTAACTGTGCTGACATTATCACTATCATCAAGACCAGCAGTCACAAGAGATCCACCAAGCAGGCAAGATGGTACACCAACTAACTGAGAACAGTTGAGCACCGCTGTAACAAATGGAAAGAAGTTGGTGCACAAGCAAGGACACCTCAGACAGAACCACCTTCAAGACCTCTCTCAACCTCTACCGTTGGGTACTGAGAGAGAGAAAGAGGAAAGCCCTAGCCAAACACATTGAGTCCAGTTACAACCATAGCAAAGAGCTCTTCAACATCGGCAGAGAGTTTGCCAACCCAGCATCCACAGAAAACAGCATCAACCCCTCCAAAGAACTATGTGACAGAATCTCCAACTTTTTCCACTACAAGATCCCCACCATTTACAAGAAGTTTTAACCCCAGCCCAAGTCCTCAGATTTTTTTCATGCACTCACTGAAATCGACATGGAGCACCAACTTACCTTATGGGACCAGCTCACCCCCCAGGACATCACTACCATTGTTAACTCTGTTTACTCAGGAGCCCCCATGGACTCTTGCCTGCACCACATTTTCAACCTCAGAAGTCACAGGATCAGCAGGGAGATCACCACCCTCTTCAACTCCTGAGTTGCCACTGTCACCAGTCCCAAAGACTTGAAAAATGCAGAAAGAAATCAAACCAACCCTCAAAGACCCATCCAAGGACCCAAGCAAACTCAAAAACTACTGCCTCATCTATGTTCTCCCTTTCCAAACTAAAGTCTAGAAAAAAGCCATCAACTGACAACTCACGATACATCTGAAGCAGAAGCTTTCTCCTAGTCACCTACCAATCTGGGTTCCGCACCAACCATAGTACTGAGACTACCTTTTTTGCAGCAACCTCTGACGTCAAAGCCCTCATCCACCTGGGAGAAACAGTGGCTCTGATCCTCTGGCCTCTCTGCAGCCTTTGACCCCGTATCTCATCACACCCTGATCATAGGACTGCATTACATTGGTATCCAAGGAAGAGCCCTCAAGTTAATTGTTTCCTTCCTCACTGGAAGAATGCAGAAGGTCATCTACCCCCATTCATCTCCAAACCCAAGGACATCATCTGCGGTGTCCCTCAGGGATCCTCCCTCAGCTCCACCCTCTTCGATACCTACATGACCCTCTTGGCCAACATTGTCAGATCCCACAGACTAACCATCAAATCCTACGCTGATGACACCCATCTCATCCTCTCACTCTCAGATGAACCAGCCAACACAACAACCAACTTCTACAAGTGCATGATGAGCGTCACTAACTGGATGAAAGACAACTGCTTATAGCTCAACATGTACAAAACAGAAGTGCTGAACTTCGGCAACAACACTACCCATTTGGATAGTCTCCTGGTGGCCCCCTGGACTAGGACCATCACCCAAACCAACCAACCATGCCAGAAACCTCAGCATAATCCTTGGCAGCAAACTGACCATGAAGTCCCAGATCAACTCAGTTGCTGCTGCCTGCTTTTGCATACTTCACATGTTACATAAAGTCCTCACATGGCTCCCCCTGAACATCAGGCGTACCGTCACTCAGGCCCAAATCACCAGTATATTAGACTACGGCAATGCACTCACCACACGCCTTCTGCAGAGGCTCCAGGCCGTACAGAACTCCACTGCCAGACTTATCCTCAACCTTCCCAGATGGACTCACAACATTCCCACCTCAGAAAACTTCACTGCCTCCCCATACAGAAGAGATGCCAATTCAAGCTGTTGATCCACGCCTACAAAGACCCTGCACAGCCAAGGACCAGCCTACATCAACCATTGCCTGAATTACCACCACCCTACCAGACAACTATGTTCCGCCTCCCTCTTACTCGCCCACACCCCCGCATCCACTGAAACAACAGCGGAGGACGCTCCTTCTCCTACAGTGAGACAAAAACCTGGAATGACCTCACTCTGCAGCTACGTACCTCCACCTCTCTACTGGAATTCCGGAGAGCACTCAAGACCTGGCTGTTCAACTGAGTCACCTGAACCATCATGACCCTCAATGCCTGGAATACCCTCTCAGGTGATTAGCTGTGCTATATAAATGCACTTGGTTGATTGATTGATTTAAAGCAACTCATTACTCAAGAGATCCATGGTACACCAGACAATGACATACTTCAAAGTTTTGCCTGCATACTCTTATACATACATAGTAAAGATAATAGTCCACCATTCAGTCATATAACAGAGAAATATACCAATCAACACCCCTCCATGCACAGCAGTTATGGGACCTCAATAAACGGCTACATCTCCAAACCTCTTATTACCTCCCATGCTGCATCTAAGACACGGAGACAAGCTTGCCTAGAGGAGGGCCTTCCACTCTCCCTACCATAGTGCAAACACAACCGTCTTTTTGGGTATTCATGGGGATTGTCAATCCAGACAATCCCCATGAATACCCAAAAAGATGGTCCTATTAGAAACTTCAAATATCTGAGCCTAACCATGAATGATCCTCATGAGTGCTGTATGACCCACCCCCACAACCTATCATGGTTCAGTGCACTACCTGGTGGAGTACCCTACTGTGAGAGCAGACTAACATTCAGCACTGACATACTGCAGCATACAGTAATATCATTTATTTCACCCTGAGTATATGGGACGTAGAATATAACATTAAAGATTATACCAAAAAATTGTCAACATTATTTTAAAAGTTTGATATGCATAGGCTTTTGAAAAATGATCACTAAAAACAAACGTTAATAAAAAGCACTTCTCTATTCTATAGCAATAGGTGGTGTGAAATAAAATGTTCCTGCTTTAGCCTATAAATCTTTCTTGACAAGCTACAATCTAGAGTAGTGCCAGAAACATTTCTAATTAAGCCTGATTTTAAAATGCATTTTGAGAACAATAGAAGATTGGAACCCGGAATCGAATATTTATGAGATGAGAGGATGAGTGTCTACTGGACACTGTTTTGTTGTTGGACCACGTAAGGCTGCCTCATGCCAGATATTCAGAAAATCCAGGTGTTACATTTACATATGGCGGCTCTATTTGGGACTCTTTTAAAAAGTCAGTGGTTATTCTTAAAATCTTGGCATTGCTCTGAGTCTAATGGGCAGGGCCGTGCTGGCCATAGCGGGCACCAGGTGTCACTCCCCCGCTGGGCTGCTAGGGTGGGGACCGGTTTTGGACCCCTCGGGGGCGTTCTTTGTCACAGGGGGCGGTTTTGCAGCAGAGCTGCAATATTGGCCCCCTGTAACAAATGCGGCAGCAGTGAGATGGAAGTGGTGCTTACAACTAGTCCTCCTCCTCCAGGGGCCAGCCGACCTGTTTTCCAGGGCCGCTTTTGGTTCCCAGTCCGGCCATGCTTATGGGTCAGCACTAGACACCCCTGGGTTTAAACTCATATGCATACTTTGATTGTCTGTGAAAATATGCCCCAATTATGTCAGTGTAATTTCCGATGTGGTCAAAAACGCAAATGACAGACCCCATCAAGCAAGACTACTAGGAAAAAGGAAGAGAACAGTAAAGAAGATGGAACATGCCAGTAACGATTTCGAAGAGACAGTTCAGTTTTGAGACACTCACATTAGCAACACATTCCACTTTGTTCCCCTTAAAATACATCCTGCTCAAAGCACAAGCAGCTGAATATTAGTTGAAAAACTAGCCACCAAATTGTCCAGTCGTCAACCCCAGAAGCTGTACTCTTGCAACAGTGGGCAGTTACCTGTAGAAATGAGCTCACATTTGATGTCTGACTAGTTTCCAACTTAGATTGCCTTTCCAATTGTTATATTACTACAAAAAGTTGCATAGTTCTTTACTATCTCTTTAGAACATACAGGGCCCCCAAGTCTTTGTAGATCTTCTGTGTGCTGATGAGCACTCTCCATCAAGGCCTGAGAGCGGCTGCTGTTCAAAATCTTGAGAGCTACCATTGAAGAACAGGTACAAGGCAGCAAGATGGCAAGGCCCACCTGTGCACACCCACACATGCACAACCACTCCTATGGAAGCAGTTCAGACCTCCTGCAGATACAGAACATCATAAAACCATGGGGAGCAGCAGGCAAGGTAAGGCCTAGAGAAGAGGGTCAGGTGGAGGGAGCCAAGACTGAGGTGAAGAGAGGAGGATAAGGAAGAAGAGATGGTGGTAATGCAGGGAGGAGAGAGAGGTAAGTAGGAGTGTGAGGGAGGAGGGTGAGGCACAGAGGAAAGAGCAAAATAAATAAAGCACTTTGGTGCAAAGCCCTAGAAACATAGTTAAAGCTAGTAAGCACAAGCCCAGAGTATGAGTCTCTATCCCCCTCCACCCCACAAGACCGTATAGCATGTCCTGATCCAGCTCTCAGACACCTGGAAAACGCTAGATAACTCCATTCATCTTCATGGCCCACCCCTGCTTTTTCATGGCCCTCCTGAATCCTGGAGACGGGCCTGAGCACCACGGATTCTGTGCATTTCACCTGGGAAAATGTAGGATACATTTTCCCTACTAAGCCTCATTCTTATGCCTATCGTCAGGGTTGATCTTGGAGGCGAACAAAAGCTACAAGAATTAAGGTATTGCTGGAAGTATTCTCCTCGGACATTTGTGTATAATTAAAATTCTAATGTGTTTTTATGTTTTTTTATGGTTGGTACTCTCTCTCTCTCACACTCGTTACAACCCCATTCTCTCTCTCCCCCGCTCTCTCTCCCTCCTTTCTGTTGTTTTTATCGATTTTGTATACTCCCCGTCTTACTCTCTCTAACTCTGTCTCCCTTTCTTTCCTTTACTCTCTCATAATCTGTGTCTATCTCTCGTTCTCAATCTTTCTGTCTCTCTCTGTGCCTCTTTCTCCCTGTATCTCTCTGCCTCTCGTTGCCTTTATTTCTTATTCTCTCTCTCTCATTCGCTTCCTTTTTTCTTTCCCCCTATTTCCCTTTCTCTTGGTCTTTTTTCTCTCCATCACTCATGCCTGCGTTCTCTCCATTGCATTCCAGCGCGCGAGTCTTTAAAATAGCATTTGACTGTTCGTCCTTTAAATCCTGTGAAGCTATTTTATTTATTGGCTCCGGATACAAGCTTGAACGTCTGAGCATTGCTCTGCACGTGCCATCTCCCGCTAGCCCGCATTGTGCCCCTGGTAGTTCATCTTTCTGCGACTCCATGGATGGCCTCTGCCTTGATCCTGTCTAGTTTCTCTTACACGTGTAGCACATGTGAGTTACGGTCAGTGCTCTTTTGTCTCATTACAGCTTTAGGGTTAAACAGGACATTGAGAGAAATGAATTAAAAAAACATAAGAAAATGAAAGCATACGCACGCCAAAATATTTCAATCCACTTTAGTGCAAGCTAAATCTTAATCTTGGCCAGTCTATATACTTTGAATAATTAATTGTCCCAGGCAGCAGGGTTTCTTAAAATTAATTCAATAGTATGCAGAGCAAATCCCCTCAGAAACCGATTAAGCTGAAAAATATTATTATTTCTTCTCAAGTAAACAATATTTTTCGAGTTTATCGACGATTCGATTATATAACCATTTCTGGTTATAGTTATCAGCATTTCCAATGTGACACAATAAAGGACCACTACACCAATGACCCAAAGGAAATCAATTTGCTGTCTCTGGTCTCTAAGGGCCTAATTGCAAGTTTGGCGGTCCCCAGGACCGCTAAACTGGCGGTGGAGGTGCAGTGGCAGTCAGAGACCGCAGCACCAGTGGTCCGACCGCCATATTACAACTATTACAGTAGGACCGCATTAGGATCGCCGCAACCGCCAGGGATCCGCGATCACTGGCACTGACGCAGTGGTCTGAGGCTGCAATATGCTTGGTGGTGCCTATGCGGCACCGCGAAACATATTACAAGTTGGTTATCAGACATCCTTTTCATGGCAGTGAGACGGCTATGAAAAGGGTGGCAGAGAGTCACAAAGGGGGCCCTACAGGGCCCCAGTTGCTTCAGGGCCTTTGGGATGCATGCAGGGGGGCACATGCTGTGCCCCCCTGTCTGCATGCATTCCAGTTACATCACGGTATGGACTATACAGTCCATGCTGTGCTGGAATGTGCTGTGGCTGTCCCACAGTGCCGCGTTTCTAAGGCTCTTCTATGAGCCTTTGAAAGGCAGTACATGAGACAGCCACTGCAGGACTGCCCTCCCGGATTACAACGTAATCCGGCAGGCGGTCAGTAGTGGAGATTGGCAGGGTGTGGGAGCAAGGCAGTGGTGTGCCTCCCCACTCCCACACCGCCAAACTCATAATTAGGCACTAAGGCTCTCCAATGAGCCCTTAAAAGGCAGCGCTGTGGGACAGCTGCCGAGGACCGCACGCCCGAATTACAACTTGCAATCCAGCGGGCAGCAGTGTAGTTTGGTGGTGTGGAAACGGGTCGGTGGCATGCCGTCCCTCTCCCACACTGCCAAACTTATAATGAGGCGCTAAATTCTTATCTCCTCACATATTTCCAGGTTTTACCCAATCCTATGGTGCCATGCTAACATAGCAAATCTGACTTCCCTACTCCCTGTAGAGCCACATTCACAATAACAGGGCCGCAGTGACAATTTGGGTAAATAGGTCAAAACACGTTCTCTCGTGACTGATTTAGAATACATCTATAAACTAAAATGGGAAACAAATGCTAGTAATGATCCAAAAGATAAAACTTCTTCCCATTCAATTAAGTTATCAACATTTTAGAGTATTTCAGAAAAACAGCACTTTTGTTTTAAGTTCAATATATTTTAGTAAATTTTGCAAACAGAGATAGATAGTGTTGAAAGAAAGAAATATACAGAAAGAGAGTTGAGTTACATTGAGGGGGAGAGGAAAAGGCTGTGGATAAGTTGATTCTTTATACAATCATGCAGTTGATATGGATCACTTCTTTGTGTGTGAATAAATATAGATACAATTAGACATAAATATCTCAGTGAATCGGTAATATGAGAACAGCAAGAGTACATACATACATTTTCATAAAAAAGATTTTACATTTTCGAATGAGTCGTACATCAGCAATACACATACACATTTTTAGGTACGTTTGATCAAAATATATAAATAAATAAAGATATATATATATATATATATATATATATATATATATATATATATATATATATATATATATATATATATATATATATATATATATAAGATAGATTTAAAGTAAAAACAGTGGAATGTTCTCAAGAGTAATCATGTGCTAAAGGTGAAAGACTTACATGTGCAAAAATATGCCATCAACCAAGGCATACCAACCAATGGTGTTCCTACAGTTTAGCATACAACAGTAATCATCCAGCATACTATTCCTATTGCTCGTCTGATTGTAAAAATCTCAACTGATTTTCGATCTTATTAGAAGACTTGTAAGGCCACCCTGCGTTGAGTGAAGTCACACATTCACTTGTACTGTAAAACTGCATACAAATAATTACTGTGTAACTGTGGTCATGCAGCACACAAGAAGCACACTGCATAATGACACATCCACTGTGCCCGGACCATTAGTGTGCTAAAAAAGGCAATTCAAATTGTTAACAAGAAATAAATAAACCCATGACCCGGAGTCTTGAAAAGTAAATGGAAAAACTATTGGGGCTATTCACAAAGGTAAGTCATACTTGTGAGTAATTTACATGTGTGAATTCACTCTTACTTTTTGGAGGAACTTTACTACTTTTGGCTATTTACAATTTCAAAGCATGAAGTTACACCAAAGTGTAGATTCACACATCTTCATCACTGAAAAAAGGGGATGGAGCCTAACTTTTAAGTGTAAGAAAATGCTAAAAAAAACTGCAGTAAGCCTAGCCCTAAATATAGTAAAACAAAGGGAAAATTGTAATACGTTTATTAAACTCAGAAATACTTGATGATAGATAGTAATGTAAATTCATGTTATATTTTTATTTAAAATATAGAACAAAATAATGCCATAACACAATTAATTTAATTAAGAATTATATTCCACAAAATGTACTGTTACACTAATTTTTGAATTAAAAAAGCATTATAAGATGTAATAATTGCATTAAAATATGTATTATTTTATACAATATTTTTATATGAAATTATATATATATATATTTAACTATTTTAAATAATTTCATTTGCCATTATTTCATATAAGGTTTTATTTTAGGTACCTAACTCCATTTTATTTTATGGTGGGGTTCCAATACCAGTAGTTGGGCATGTGTGATGCTAGACGTAGTCCTTACTCTGCTACATTTTTGTTTGCGTTTTAACTGTAATAACTACCGAAGTGCACTTTGTGACTAGCCATGTGCTTATTCTTTTGTGGGTGGAGTGATATCTCTCTCCTTGTGCTTCTGACAACATCTAAACCTCATTACTCCTCATTTAAACTCTCCTCTTTATTTGTAAGCATTCCCCATTTTCCAGCCACTCCCCTATGTGCTGCCCACGTTTACTACTAAAAAGTATACCTAGATGTGTTGGGACTCTGCAGTTGGGGTAGAGATCTCCACACATCTGTGTATAGGAGAGGCAGAGGTGTATACTCTGTGCCTACGTTTGTGAATATTAATTTATAATATGTGTTGTAGTACTAGAAAATATACTAAAAAATGAAGTTTGTAATACGCTCCTAAGTTTGGATTTAAGGGATGTGTTAAAAAATAGAAAATCTCTGCTTGGCAGAGTAGTTGTCACTTGCCAAGTGGGAATCATCAGTCTTGCAAAAGCACGTAGATGCCGACATTACGGGCTATGGACACATAGGGTGCAGAGGGGAAATGATGCAGTGGTATTTCACCCAAATAACAAAGAAAAATATGTGGTGATACAGGAATATCTTTGCAGTAATATTGTTTAGTCAAAGATATCGCTGACATTAATTTATTGTTATTTTTTTAATGTATTTAAATATTTAGGAGCAGGATATGTGGTTTATAGGGGACTAGAGTTGGGTGCACATCAATTTTTCTAAACTGTATTTACATTTATTTTGTTTATGAAGTTTCTTTTTCAATTTTTTTGTTTTAGTATTTTGCAATTTAATATGACATTTTGTGTGTATTGATTTTTTATGTTGTTAAAATGTTTACATACTTTATGAGTGGGTTTGTAGAACAACTGGGTGGAGAGTGTTTTGAAAGGAGGGTTTTTCCTAATTGTTTTAATTATTTTCCATTTTTTTAATTATTTTTTTCAGTTTTTAATATATTCTTTAGGTATTTGAATATTATGTTTTCTTTTTTTTTTTGTTTTTCAAAAATATTTTTAAATAATTATTGAGTTTAGTTTTAATGTTTCATTATATTAAAATGGTATTTTGATGTAAAGTTATGCAATGTAATTGTTTTTTATTGGCGGTTAATATGTTATTTTATTATTGTTGCTCTTTTTAAAAAACAATTGCATTCAATTTATATTTTTAATAAATTGTATTTATTAGTGAATTATTCTTATAACTGTATTAATTTGTATGTATAATAATAGTGCAGTAATGGTCCATTTTAATTTGTTAATTTCTGTTTACATTAGTATTTTGTAAATGCACTTTTTTATTTGAATATATGTTATTTTTAAGGTTTTTGTTCAAATGTATTTATTTTGGGTAGTCAGAGGTTGGTCACAGGGCCTAGTCTCATGCCAGGCACCATGCCCGAGACCGAGCATATTACCTATACATGCTATATAACTGAATTCTTGCTTTATGAAAATAATCATACTAATTTAAAAATAAATGCTAATCTGTATGACTTTAAGGCATCTGATGAATTTAGTGGATCTGAAAATGTGGTAACTCCAAAGTCTAGGATCTGAAATAAATGTAATTCTGAAAATATGATGTACACCAGCGATTAGAAATTGGGTTACCGGTTGACCAGGGTATGAGCCATGGTCAAGCAGCAACCACAATCCTAGTCAAGGTAAGACACAAGCAAAGCCCAAATTAACCTGTGCTCACCCCTATAGTAGCTTCGCACAGAACAGTCAGGCTTAACTTAGAGGTAATGTGTAGAGTATGTGTTCAACACTTCAAATAGTAAAACTTTGAAACCACACAAAAAGATCCCACACCAGGTTGTAAAAATAAAGCTTCATGTTATAGATAAAACAAGATCTAAACAACAGAAATCCAATTGGTAGAACCGGATATATTGAACTTTAAAGCTTTTAGAGAAAATTGCAGCAAAAGGCATAAAGCACCTACTGTGGATAACTGGTCCTGCCAGATTGGGACAAACTTATAAGTTCAGGCCGACACGATGAAGTGTGGACTGGCTACAAGGCCCCAGTTAAACCTGCTTAGAGAGACAAGGCTGCAGTGTGAGGTCCTGTTGCATCACCATCGAGGACCCTGTTGACAAAGTTTGCGATTTGAAGTCCGGCATCGGGGACGCGGGGGGCAGTCGGGGTGATACATCGGTTCATGAAGAGGGGAGTGTGGCATTATCGTCAAGGCTGCCATTAGTGAGATGCGAGGGCCTGTGCCAATGATGCATCGCGCAGTGGCGATTCGGAATGTGATGTGGGCTGGGGTGGCAATGCAAGTGTTTTGCGGCAGTTTCAATCCACTCAGTGCAGTGATGCGTTGGTTCTGCTGGGGTTTGCGTCATGCAGCAGAGGAGATCTTTTGGTTCCATTGGATCCACAGAGGCTGGAAAGCACCTTAAACCCAAATCCAAAGGTAAAGGACTGGGGTGGCACCACTTGGCAGGGTAGATTCACAGATGGAAGAGTCCAGATGGAAATGCATGGTTGTTGGAAGCCTGTTATGTCCCTGGGGCTTCTGATCAGGAGGCCAACCAACTATCCCTTGAAGTCAATATGGGTTCTTGGTTCAAGTGATGCAGGTCCAATACTTCTGACCCAGGCAGGAGGACAACAGGCAGGAGGTCAGCACTGCAGCTGTTTCATCAGAACAGCAGTACAGCAGAGTGGCAGTCCTTGTAGCAGCACAGCAGTCCTTCTTCCTGGCAGAGTATTCACATAGGCCCAGAAGTGTACTGAACTGGTGGGGTCTGAGGCCTTCTTTTAAACACAATTGTGCCTTTGAAGTGGTGAGAAGCTTCTAGAGGCATATATTTGCAGTGCACAGATGTCCTGCCTTTCCTGCTCTGGCTCCAAACTAACTACAGGGTGAATGCAGCCCTTTGTGTGGAGACATGACACAGTCTATTCAGGTGTAATTGAGGCTGGTTCAAGCGCCTTCCTCCCAACCTGCCAGTGATGACCTATACAGTCACATCTAAGCTCCCATTGTGTGTGGCTCTCCAGGAGTAATACACAAAGCCCAGCTGCCAACTAAACCCAGTCATTTGACCAGATACAGTCTGCAGGCACCAAATGGCTAAGACAGGGAAATGAGGACTTTCTAAATGTGGCATTTTCAGAATCACAATTTAAAATCCAACTTCACCTATGTTAGGATTTTAAATTATGACTCCAGAGACACCAAACATGAACCAGTTATCTCTTCCCATTTGGAAATTACACTTCTAAAAGTACATGTCCAACTTTGTAAATACATTGCACCATGCCCTTAGGGTGCACCAGGGCCTTCCTTAGGGGTGACCTATATCTATGAGGAAGGTTTGGACTTGGCAAAAGGTTTATTCCATCTGAGGGGTCGGTGGTTTGAACCCAAAAGTGAGCATCAAACAGGTATGCTCTCAGCTTCTTCCGTGCCCAGATCGCAGCAATGGTGTCCCTCTCTATTGCACTCCAACTCTGTTCCCTGAGAAGTAAACTCCTACTGTCGAAGTTTACAGGTTGATCCAGGTCCAGTTTGTTTAGGTGTGAGAGCACTGCCCCTATGCCATGCTGGGAGGCATCTATCTGCACAATAAGTTCTTTGGCGAAGTCAGGAGCCTTAAGCGCATGTGCTGTGCACATGGCCTACTTCCGGATGTCAAAGGCTTTCTGTCGCACCTCTGTCCAGTTCACCTGACATGGCTGCTTTTTGAAAGACAGCTCTGTCAAGGATGCAACAATGGTGCCATACAGCTTAGCGAAATGTCCTGTAGTAGCTGGTGAAGCCTAAGAAGGCTATTTCTTCTGTCTGGGTCTTGGTGGGTTCCCAAGCCAAAATGGTTTCAATCTTGGCCCAGAGGGGCTGTACCTTAGAAACCTTCCACTTAGTGACCCAAGTAGACCACCAGCCTCTGCCCTATCTTGGACTTACTGGCCTCGATAGTCAAGCCTGCCCTTGGCAGAACCTGAAGCACTTCTCTTAGGTGGCATAGGTGTTCCTCCCAGCTAGAGCTGAAGACCTCAATGTCATCCATATAGGTAGCACTGAGGTTCTCCGACCCAGCCAGGACCTGGTTGACTAACCTCTGGAAGGTGGCAAGGGCATTCGTCAGTCTGCAGGGTATTACCCGGGACTGGAAGTCACCGTCTGCGGTAGAGAATGTAGGCCTATCTGTGGCCTCCTCGGTCAAGGCAATCTGCCAGTACTCTGGCGTTAAATCAAATGTGCTAAGGAACATGGTATCTCCTATCGATCTATGAGCTCATAAGCTCTGGAGATGGGTTGTGCATCAGTCTTGGTGACTGCAATGAACCCATGGTAATCTACACAGAATCTAAATACTAGAGTTACACCTGGAGGAGCAGCCTTGAAGACCAACACTGAGTTGGACCGAGGACTGCTTGAGTGCTTAACCCCTTCGCTGCTAGGCCTTTCCCCCCCCCTGTGCTAAGCCTTTTTTTGGCTATTTGGGGTAGGGCACGCTTAGGCCCCTGTAACTATTTGACCACATAAGGTATCCATGCCAAATTTGCGTCCTTTTCTTCCAACATCATGGGGATTCCAAAGGTACCCAGGGTTTGTGGATTCCCCCGGAGGAGTCCCAGAAATTAGCCAAAATACAGCAAAATCTTGTTTTTTTGGTGAAAAATTGAAAGAATGGGCTGCAAATGAAAGTGTATGGGTTTTCCCCTGCAAATGTTATCAAAAAAGGGTTTGTGGGGCTGAAATCACAATTTTCCCAGCTTTTAGGGAATGACAGACTTTTTCAACCTCCTTCCAGTTAATGGTAGAAATGGGTGTGAAAGCAATAATGGATCTTGGAAAACTATACATTTTCAAAAAGTAATCACAGTTCTGAATTCAGTAAGGGGTCATTTGTGTAGATCCAGCAAGGTTTCTTTATAGGAAGTAACAGTTAAATATAGGAAAAAGTGAAAATTAGTTGAAAAAAACAGCCTTTTGTGTCAACGTTTTCACCTGTAACTTCTTCTAATTATGTCAGCTCTTTGAAAGCAATATACCGTTACATCCGCTGCACCTTCTTGGTTGTGGGGATATATAAGACTTGTAGGTTCACCAAGAACCCGACGAACCCAGAGTCAAAAACTGAGCAGCAATTTGCAATGGCTTTTTATTATGTACCGGGTATATAGCAATAATTGTGGGAAAATGTATACATGGAAAAATCGGTATGAAAGACACCTGTGTATTTCTGAAATGGGCACAAATTATAGAGTTTAGAAACAGTACATATTTGCACATTTTCAAAATTGGGAATACTCATACTAGCATGAGAATTATCGGTCATTTTTCAAAATGACTTCTTTTTTACAAAATGTCTTTCATTTGGATGGCAAAAATGCATCAAAAATCAATAGGTAATAACAGTTGCTTTACAAATCTGAATTACCCTAAGTCTCCCGATAAAAATGGTACCTCACTTGTGTGGGTAGGCATAGTGCCCACGATAGGAAATGGCTCAAAACCCAACGTGAATACACCACATTTTCAGAAGGAAAATTTACCCTTTTTTTGCAAAGTGTCTAGCTGTAGTTTTTGAACACTAGCTCTGCCGGCACCTAGGGAAACCTAGCAAACCTATACATTTTTTAAATTTGAAAACTAGACACCCAGGGGTATCCAGGATGGAGTGACTTGACTGCCTCCCACCAGGTTCTGTTACCCAGAATCCCTTGCAAACCTAAATAATTGTAAAAAAAAAACACATTTCCCCCACATTTCTGTGTGGGAAAGTTCTGGAATCTGCGTGGATCCACAAATTTCTACCCACCCCGCGTTCCCCAAAGTCTTCCCAGAAAAATGGCACCTCACTTGTGTGGGTCGGCCTAGTGCCCGCGGTAGGAAACGGCGCCAAACGCAGCGTGGACACACCTCAATGTCGCAGTGTACAATGACCCTTTTTTGGCAAAGTGCCTAGCTGTAGTTTTTTAACCATAGCTCTGCCGGCACCTAGGGAAACCTAGCAAACCTATAAATTTGTGAAAACTAGACACCCAGGGGAATACAGGTGGGGTGACTTGATTACCTCCTACCAGGTTGTGTTACCCAGAATCCCTTGCAAACCTAAATAATTATTTAAAAAAAACACATTTCCCCCACATTTCTGTGGGGGAAAGTTCTGGAATCTACGTGGATCCACAAATTTCTACACACCCCGCTTCCCCAAAGTTTTCCCAGAAAAATGGCACCCCACTTGTGTGGGTCGGGCTAGTGCCCGCGGCAGGAAACGGCGCAAAACGCAAAGTAGACACACCTCAATGTCGCAGTGTAAAATGACCCTTTTTTGGCAAGTGCCTAGCTGTAGTTTTTGAACCATAACTCTGCCGGCACCTAGGGAAACCTAGCAAGCCTATACATTTGTGAAAACTAGACACCCAGGGGAATAAAGGATGGGGTGACTTGACTGCCTCCCACCAGGTTGTGTAACCCGGAATCCCTTGCAAACCTAAATAATTGTTAAAAAAAAAGCATTTTCCCCACATTTCTGTGGTGGAAAGGTCTGGAATCTGTGTGGATCCTCAAATTTCCACCAACCCGTGTTTCCCAAAGTCTTCCGAGAAAAATGGTACCTCACTTGTGAGGGTCGGCCTAGTGCCTGCAACAAGAAACGATGCAAAACGCAACATGGTCACACCTCAATTTCGCAGTGAAAAATGACCCTTTTTTGGCAAAGTGCCTAGCTTTCGTTTTTGAACCCTAGCTCTGCCGGCACCTAGGGAAACCTAGCAAACCTATACATTTGTGAAATCTAGACACCTAGGGGAATCCAGGATGGGGTGACTTGACTGCCTCCCACCAGGTTCTGTTACCCAGAATCCCTTGCAAACCTAAATAATTGTCCAAAAATCCACCTTTTCCCCACATTTCTGTGGTGGAAAGTTCTGGAATCTGCGTGGATCCACAAATTCCCACCTCCCCGCGTTCCCCAAAGTCTTCTGAGAAAAATGGTACCTCACTTGTGTCAGTCGGCCTAGTGTCCGCGACAGGAAACGGCGCAAAACGCAACGTGGACACACCTCAATGTCGTAGTGTAAAATTACCCTTTTTTGGGCAAAGTACCTAGCTGTAGTTTTTGAACCATAGCTCTACCGGCACCTAGGGAAACCTGGCAAACCTATACATTTTTGAAAACTAGACACCCAGGGAAATCCAGGATGGGGTGACTTGACTGCCTCCCACCAGGTTCTGTTACCCAGAATCCCTTGCAAACCTAAAAAATTGTCCAAAAAAACACATTTTCCCCACATTTCTGTGGTGGAAAATTCTGGAATCTGCATGGATCCACAAATGTTCACCCACCCTGCGTTCCCCAAAGTCTTCCCAGAAAAATGGTACCTCACTTGTGTGGGTCGGCCTAGTGCCCGCGACAGGAAGCGGCGCAAACCGCAACGTAGTCGCACCTCAATTTCGCAGTAAAAAATGACCCTTTTTTGCAAAGTGCCTAGCTTTAGTTTTTTAACCCTAGCTCTGCCGGCACCTAGGGAAACCTAGCAAACCTATACATTTTTTAAAGCTAGACACGCATGGGAATCCAGGATGGGGTGACTTGACTGCCACTCACCAGGTTCTGTTACCGAGAACCCCTTGTAAACCAAACAAATTGTAAAAAAAAAACACATTTTGCCCCACATTTCTGTGGTGGAAAGTTCTGGAATCTGCGTGGATCCACAAATTCCCCCCCCCCACGCTCCCCAAAGTTTTCCGAGAAAAATGGTACCTCACTTGTGTGGGTCGGCCTAGTGCCCGCGACAGGAAACGGCGCAAAACTCAACGTGGTCACACCTCAATTTTGCAGTGAAAAATGACCCTTTTTTGGCAAAGTGTCTAGCTGTAGTTTTTTAACCCTAGCTCTGCCGGTACCTAGGGAATCCTACCAAACCCGCACAAAAGTAGAGACCTGGGGACTTCCAGGGAGGTTTGGCTTGCGTGGATCCCTCAACATTTCCTTACCCAGAATCCCCTGCAAACCTCAATTTTAGCAGACACAAATCACTTCTTCACACATTTTTGTGTGGGAAAGTGTGGCATCACCGGACTCACACACATTTCCTCCCACCCAGCATACCCCCAGGTCTCCCGATAAAAATGGTGCCTCACTTGTGTGGGAGGCCCAAGTACCCGCGACAGGCAAGGGCCCAAAACGTAGTGAGGCGACATCAAAATTGCCTCTCTGAAAACCACCTGGTTATCCAAAGGGGGTCAGCTGGGTTTGTCGCCCCGTGCTCGGTGGCCATCTAGGGAAACCTACCAAACCCACACATTTCTGAAAACTAGACACCAGGGGGCTTCCAGGGAGGTATGGCTTGCATGGATCCCCCAACGTTTCCTTACCCAGAATCCCTTGCAAACCTCAATTTTAGCTGAAAAAAAATCACTTTTTTCACACCTTTTTGTGTGGGAAAGTGTGGCATCACCGGGCTCACACAAATTTCCTACCACCCAGCATTCCCCCAGGTCTCCCAATAAAAATGGTGCCTCACTTTTGTGGGAAGCCCAAGTGCCCGCGACAGGCAAGGGCCCAAAACATAGTGAGACAACATCAAAATTGCCTATCTCAAAACCTTCTGGTTTTGCAAGGGGGGTCGCCTGGGTTTTTGGCCCCGTACTCAGCAGTCATATAGGGAAACCTACCAAACCCACACATTTCTGAAAACTAGACACCTGGGGGCTTCCAGGGAGGTGTGGCTTGTGTGGATCTCCCAAGGTTTCCTTACCCCGAATCCCTTGCAAACCTCAATTTTTGCTGAAAAAATCACTTTTTCACACATTTTTGTGTGGGAGAGTGTGGCATCACCAGGCCCACACAAATTTCCTACCACCCAGCATTCCCCCAGGTCTCCCGATAAAAATGGTGCCTCACTTGTGTGGGAGGCCCAAGTACCCGCGACAGGCAAGGGCCCAAAATGTTTTGAGGCAACATCAACATTGCCTACTGGATGGATTTGGCAGGAGGGCGAGTGATGGTTCAGTATATAAAATTTTACTAACAAGAGATTTCACAAAAATGAAATGCAATGTCAATAATTAAATGGACAAAAAAATGAACCAGTAACTCGCAGCTCGTGAGCTGTAAAGCCACGGCAAGGCACCAACCGCTTTACATGCCATTCACACACATTTAAAACGTGATACACACAAGACCATTCACACCACCAGGCACTAAACCAACACATTACAACATTCACAAAAAGGGACAAGGTACACCCTGCTTCAGAAAGACAAAAAAGACAAACATTACTGCACAGCCATCTAATCCTCAAGCACTCACACATACTGGTTGGATTTGGCACGAGGGTGAGTGATGGTTCAATATGTACAATTGTATTAGCAAGTGATTTCACAAAAATGAAATGCCCTGTTATCAAGTGAAAGGACGAGAAACTGAACCATTGACTCACAGCTCATGAGCTGTAAAACCAGAACAACGCACCAACCTCTTTACAGGCCATTCATACACCTTTCATACGTGTGACACATACAAAACCATTCACACTGCCAGCCGCGGGCCCATCACATTAAAACACTCACACCAGCAGACAGCGACATCACTTTCACACGCCCACATTCCTGACAAAGCAACCACACAAGCTAATGGATTGTGTGGAGTGGCGCTCAGCTAGCAGTGTGTGTAGTGACCAGCAGCAAGTAACTACTCACAGACCGCCAGCCAAGCGCCAGTCCGCACACACCGCCAGCCAAGCGCCAGTCCACGCACACCGCCAGCCAAGCGCCAGTCCACACACACCGCCAGCCAAACGCCAGTCCACGCACTCCACCAGCCAAGCGTCATCACATTTAGTATTTTTTTTATACAAAAAAAAGAAACACAAACAAATTGCAAATAGATACAAATCTACTAACACAAAATCGGAAACTAAATACATTGCACTAATGCCAACCTTGTAACACAATATTTTTTTTAAACAATACAGACCAGGCAGTTCACTTTACCACTCATGGATGCTCCCAAAAATTATTTTGCCTGTGGTACGCTCTAAAACAAGCAGGCACATACAGCCCAGGGTTAGAAGGACACTTGGGCAGAAAAGACGAGTCTCCTTCCGCACACCTCTTCGCCAACAAACTCTACATCTCCTAGGGGGATAGTCTTTTGAGGATGTGGGAGGAATGTAATCAGGAAAGTGACGATCTTTCAATCGAGCCACATCCCCCACCACTCCAACTCTAGGAACACTTGCCTGTTCCACAACAACAAGGCTGCCTATCACAGACTGCTGAAACTGAACAAATGTCAACTTTGACCCAGGAGAACACTCCTTGAATACAACAAAAGCATTGAATGTTGCTAAGTTGAAGAGATGAATGGCCAACTTTTCATACCAAACATAAGCCTTACGAATAGCAGTGTAATGTTCCAACCTCTGATCTACTCTGTCAATACCACCCATGTGCTTATTGTAGTCTAGAATGCACACAGGTTTGCGCACTTCAGCAACCTGACCCCAAAGAGGCACAGGTGAAGTACTCTCATCATGGATGGTAGTCAGCATGTACACATCCCTCCTGTCCACAAATTTCACAGTTAGTAGTTCATCACTACGCAAGGAACTGCACTGTTTTTTGCAAACAAGCTCTTTTGGATAACCTTTACGGTTAGAGCGGATTGTGTCACATGCAAAAGTGTCCACTTTAAACAATTCCTTAAACAATTGCACAGCAGTGTAGAAGTTATCGGGGTACAAATGGTGGCCTCTGTTAAACAATCTTCTAGCAAGATCCCACTCAATTTTCTCTGAAACTCCAAAAGTGGACGGACAACCAGGGGGGTCAATAGTGAAATCTCTACCAGTGTACACACGGAAATTAAGAACATATCCTGTCCTACTCTCAGACAACATATACAGCTTAATTCCATAGCGTGCCCTCTTGCTGGGGATGTACTGCCTAAAAACCAAACGGCCCTTGAACAAGACCAACAACTCATCAATAGATATTTCTTTCCCTGGAGTATAGATCTCTGAAAATCGATCTACAAAGTGATCAAGAACAGGCCGAATCTTAAAAAGACGGTCACAGTCAGGGTGAATACGTGGCAACCCCAAAGAATTATCAACAAAATGCAGCATACGTAGAAAAAGTAGATACCGATCACGAGTCATAACTCCAGGAAATATGGCTGTTGCCATCAAGGGACTGGTAGACCAATATGAAGCCAGGGACGGCTTCCTTATCAAACCCATCAATAAAGTAAAACCCAAAAACTTCTTTATCTCTTCCAGATTTGTGGGAGTCCACTGGGTAGCTCTAGAGTGGGGCCTAAGTTTGTCACTGTTGTCCCTCAAAATCTGTTCAGCATACAAATTAGTCTGCTTAACAATCTTACCCAAAAATACATCATCCATAAACAACTGAAAAAACTGTATAGGCAAAAAAATTTCACAATCCACTCTACACCTTGTATCACCGCTAAAGGTAGGCAACACCGGCTGCACCATGTTTGGATCAACCCAGAGTCCAGCACGTCCAGTAGGAAGCCTAGCAGCCTCAGGCTGCAATCCAGATGCCTCTTGCACCATCGGCACAGCAGTATCCTCCTCTAACACAGGCACTTCATCCGCACTGAGAGTTGCTTCATCCACACCAAGAGTACCTTCTTCTGCACTGAGAGAACCTTCATCATCCGATGATTCAGATGGAAATGACAGCGGAGCGCCCCGCCTCCGGCTAGTCAGGTGTCCGCAACTTCCTCGCTTCCACGCCCACCCCGTATGGCGGACTACAACGCCGGCGTTGATGGCGTTCCTTCCTGCTCGGCAGCGAGTTTTTCCCGTTTTTTCCGCTTCCTTTGTGCGGCGCCATCAGAGATCCGAATACAGTACCAGAGGCGAGAAGGCTGAGACAAGCACCTCGAGGAGCCACGCGCTAGGAGGCAAAAGATTGCAATACCGAGACGAGACGAGCTGAGCGTCCGGAGGAGACAGGAGTCAGGAGCTCGGACTTGTACCTGCCTCAGGAGCATGACTGAGTGAGTAATGGAGTAATGGTGCTCCAGTTCTAAGTACAGTCCAGTGCACCTTGAATCTATCGCTGTAAGAACGATTTCTGACAGAAAATTTGAGTCTTCCGTTAGAAAATAAATGCTTTCCATGGTTTATGGCCCCGGATCTCTCACCTTCTTGCACTAAATCGTATTGGCCCCGAAGATAAAAAGGACTATAACAATAACTATATAACCTTATATATCGGTTAAGCCATTGGGACGGGAAAGACTTTGGTTTCAGATTTTGCTTATCAGCAAAAAAATGGGTAAACCCCTAAAGAGCAGCAGCGGGATGGTCAAAAATGACAACGTAGCCCGTCAAAAGAAAATAAAAACTCGCCTAGCTCAGGTGAAGGAGACAAGACAAACTGCTAGCCTGGCTCAAAATGGAGATGAGCTTGCACTTACTCCACTCCAAGACAGCACTTTTGAGAGCTCTGAAGAGGAGCTGGCCTCATTAATGTCCTTAAAAGCCAAGGAGCCTCATTTGGAAGACGAGCTCGGGCAGCGCTGTGAGTCCGAAAGAGCAGATACAGATGCTGATGGCCTCAATGGTAAAATTAACCCTTCCAAGCAATTTCCGCTATTTTTGAAAAAAGCAACTCTGCCACCTCCGGTCTCCAGCTCTAGTCCTCCTATAAGGACTACAACCAAGGGCGATTTAGCGGACAGGAACCAGATAATGGAACTACTTGGCAGTATACCCCCAAGACAGGAACTATCTCCTCAGAGCCATTTAGTAGTAGGGGGCAAAGACCTGGTCCTTGTTCAAGCTCAAAGAAGAGACCATAATTTAAATCATCTGCAAGAAAAAGATCAAAACTTAAATCAGGATACAAATATGCACACGGGCCGTGAGACTCTAACTCCGACAGCTGCTGAAATATTAGAAGGAGGTCCATTAATAGCATTGGCCTCTTCACATCACGACTCTTTAGGGTCTGAAAGCCCATTCGAAGTTCCAGTACCAGTACCAGTATCAGCACAAGGGGAGAGTACAACTATGTCTCCCGAGTTTACTGACTCTACTGTATCCCAGCTTAAATCCATTATAAGCCTGGAGAAATGTGAGGAAAGTGACGTAAGGCAATTAGACATCAAGGACCTTCTCAATCTTATTTTAGAGGAAATTCGCGAGATGAAGAGGGCCCAGAAAATCGAAACTGCTATACTATACCAACGCCTGGGAAAAATCGAAGAGGTGATGCAGGGTTTCCCTATCATACTCCAGGAGGCAGAAGCCAGAGTCTCGCTTCTTGAGGATCAGATGTCTTCTGTCTCCAAAGAAATGAAAGCTGCTACAATCAAAGAGAGACATCTTGAAAATAAGATTGAGGATCTCGAAAATCATTCACGGAGATCAAATCTACGGATAGTTGGAGTTCCAGAGGGAATCGAAAAGTCACAGCCACTGCAATGGGTGGAATCTTTTATTAAACAAACTGTTCTTCCGGAATTTGAAGGAGACCTCACAATTGCAAGGGCTCATCGAGTACCAGCACAACCTTTCCCGAACTCTCCAATTCCACGAACAATTTTGGTGAATTTTATGGACTTCCGAATAAAAGAAAGAATAATAACAAGAGCAATTCAACAGAGGCAGTTTTCTTTAAATGCCACCACCAAGTGTCGTATCTTCTCTGACATGAGTGCCTCTGCTGCCCGCAAAAGAAAAGAATTTGTTAAACTCTTGCAGCTCTTTAAAACGTATGGTGCCCAAGCCTCAATCGCACAACAGTCCAAATTAAAAGCCCTTGTTAAGGGCAAGTTCTTCTTGTTTTCAGATCTGGATGAGGCCCAGGCATTATTAAAGGAAATCTCAAATGGAGTCTAAACTCAACTGAAAACAGCCGTTGATATCTATAATTCACAAGGTAGGGGTGGGGTGGGGGTGGGGATGTAGGGCACTAAGGGTGTAAGGTCAAGACACCCTAGGGTTCAGTAGGGGAGGTGCAATGTGGCTAGCGGGGTCCACATTCTAGGGTGGGGTTATTTTCTTTCTGGGGTGGGTGGGGTTGTGGGCGCCGAGTGTTCACTTATGGTAAAGAGGGAAAAAATAGAGCAAGAGGTTTTTTGAGTAAGGTTACGATTAGAATGTATATGGTAAGACAAGGTAGAGAATCAGTCATAAATAGACGGATAGATGGCTAGGGAGTTCAATAGATGCAAGATTCTATCTACCAATGTAAACGGCATACTGAATAAAAAAAATATGGCGCCTTAATCAGATGGTTAGCTTCATTATGCCCTCAAATCCTTTTTCTTCAAGAAACCCATTTAAAGTCTAACTCCCCCAAGCTGTTTATACCCAAAACTTTCTCGAAAGCTTTCTTTGCATCCTCAGGTTTAGCAGCAAGGGGCGTTGCAATTTATCTCTCAAATAAGCTTCCCTGGGAGGTCCTAGAAGTTCATAGAGATTTGAAGGGAAGATGGATTTGGGTTGCAGTAAAGCTTTATGGGAAGAGGTTTAACTTAATTTATTACTACGGCCCTATAGTCGATGATGAGGCCCCATTGATTCAAATATACACTTTATTATCTGGTGCCCCGGGGCAGATGATACTCGGAGGAGATTTTAATTATATATTGGATCCAAGTAAAGATACGACAAACAAACAGAGGGGTCAATTAAAACCGAGCACTAAAAAAGCTCTGGAAACCATTATTGAGGGCTTCCAATTGGTGGATGGCTGGAGGGAAAGGAACGCAGAGAGAGAATTTTTTACTTTTTATTCACATCGCTTTCACACTGCATCCAGAATAGATTTTTTCCTTAGCTCCAGGTCTCTCCAGATCCTTGAAGCAGGTATAGGATGCAATCCTTTTTCTGACCATGCCTGTATCAATCTGGAAATTAAAATCAATGGAGAAAATAGGGAACGACCCAGGTGGCAGCTGGACCGCTTTCTATTGCAGAATGAGGAATGGGTAAAAGATTTCAGGGTATGGATTGGGGAATACTTCCGGATCAACGAAAATACTGCTTCCCCCTTCTCTGTTTGGGGGGGTTTCAAATCGACAGCCCGGGGTCTAATAATAGCTTTCACAACTGCCCAATCTAAGGACCGAAGTGATAAGATAGCTCAATTACAGCTAGAACTTGAGTGGGAGTATGCCCTTCAACTACAGTCTCTTCCCAACAAATATGACCAGGCTAAAATGGCATTGAAAGACTTCTTTACCATCGAAGAGGTTTGCAACTCCCAATTATTCCAACAGAGGGTCTATGAGGAGAGCCAGTTGATCGGCAGACTCCTGGCAAATTCTATAAGAAAGAAACAGGAATCAGCCTCAATAATAAAAATATTAGATCCCTCTACTGGTCTGGAAGTTGTCGACAGCCCTAGAATTGCCCAACTTTTTGTGGATCATTATGCCCGGTTATATTCCACCGAATATAAAATACAGAATAACTCAATTGAAGAGTATTTCTCAACTCTAGATCTCCCTCAGCTATCCTCAGAGCGGGTTCTTAATTTAGAAAGTCAAGTTGAGGTAGGTGAAATTTTAGCAGCTATTAAATCAACTGCGGGATCAAAAGCTTGTGGGCAAGATGGCTTTCCAATCGAGTTTTTCAAAGTTTTTTCAGAGGAACTACTTGTCCCTCAGAGAAACTTGTTTAATTTTATAAGAGAAGGAGGACAGGTCCCGTGCGAATTCAAAGAAGCGATTATAATCTCATTCGTTAAAAAAGATAAAAATCCCGACGACATGAATTCGTACCGGCCCATAAGTCTTTTAAATTCCGATTATAAATTATTAATGAAGGTATGGGCCGATCGCATACTACCAGCTGCTCAGGAGGTCATTCATAGAGATCAAACGGGTTTTATTGCGGGTAGATCAATGGCTGCCAATACCCAATTCTTAATACAAGCTTTAGAGTATATTAATATAAATCGCATTCCTGCAAGTATCGTAATGGTCGATGCAGAAAAAGCTTTCGACCTTGTAAATTGGAAAACTTTATTTATTACTTTGGATCAATTTGGTTTTCCGCCAAATGTTGTAGGAATGCTAAATAATATTTATCAGGATGCTACAGCTAAGCTTGTAATAAATGCCACCTGCGCAGGAACGATACGAATTAAGCGCGGAACGAGACAAGGCTGTCCACTCTCTCCTTTACTTTTTACTTTTTTTATAGAACCCCTGGTTTTAAGAATCCGAAACAATGCTGCTATCCATCCCCCAATTCCTGATATGTCCAAACTTAAGCTATTTGCCGATGATATTATTTTATATCTGGCCCCTAATAGGATCAATTTCGAGGAGGTCTTGGGTGAATTCTCTCAGTTTGAAAGAATAGGTGGCTACAAAATTAATGCAAACAAAACTGAAGTTCTTGCCCTGAACACGGATATCGACGTATTCCCCAGTTCTTTAAAATCACAGGCATCCAGGACTGACCCCATAAGATACCTCTGGATCTATGTTTCCTCACAGTTTTCCCAATTATATGATCTAAATTATTTAAGAATGAAGATAAAAATAACAAAATTACTGGATCAATGGTCATTTCTTCCATTATCGTTAGTAGGGCGAGTATCATTGATTAAAATGTCGATACTTCCTCTTTTGATCTTTTTATTCTCCAATGTCCCTATTAAAATCAATCAAGTATTTTTTAGGGAAATAGATACGCTTGTCAGACAATTTATTTGGGAAAAGAAAGCCCCCAGAGTTAGATTGAACATCTTACAACTACCAATAGATCAGGGGGGACTCGCACTCCCACATATTAGATCATATTATGAGGCCGCCCTTCTCGATTTAGTATCTCGACTGTTAGGATCTTGCTTCGGTAGAGATACTTTTTTCATTGATAGAATGCTGCTAGAAATCGGTTCATCCACCCCAGTGTTTTTAAAAACTGCCAAGTTTCCTAAGAAAAGTCGATATAAAACTTTAAAGGACTCCCTTTTTAGACTTCAGGCAATTTTTAGGGACATGAATCTGACTGGTTTTCAATACCTCAAATTAAGAGAATGTGCCGGCCTCGGCCTCCAGTTACAAGCTAGTCATATTAATGTATGGGAGAATTCCGGATTAACCGAATTGAGACATTTCATAATACAGAATAGACCGATTTCCTGGCAGGAAATATTGGCCAGGATAGGGGCTCGTCGGAAACCGGCCTATTTTGAATATCTGCGGTTAGTCTCCTGGTTGAGAAGTAATGGAGGTATAACTGAATCTCCCAATCATTTGTCAACTGCCCTTTATGGAGCCAAACTACGAGGGATAGGCAACTGGTATAAGTTGATACATAAAAAAATGCACCCTCCTTTAATCCAGAAACATCTGGAAAAAATATTTCGGGAGACTGACTGCAGTGTATCCGAAAGGGAGTGGGAGTGGATCTGCCACTCTGGTGGCAGAGCACTGCGTGCTGCCAATTATAAGAGGATGGCCTTTCTCTCAAGGTGGCTGGCCTATTTAACACCTTCTACTTTAAGTAAAAGGTTTCCCGACGTAGAAGATAAGTGTTTTCGGTGCGCCAAACCTGGGGAAGGTGGTTGGCACCATATTTGTTTTGTATGTCCCGGTCTGAGGTCTTTTTGGGAAGCTATCTTTATGGATATCGAGCGTGCAACCGGAAACACTATTCCGATTGCAGCCGAGACTGTACTATTTGGCTATTGCAAGGGAGACTTACAATTGTCTAACCCAGAAAGAGTTTTTATTTTTATTGCTAGTGCGGTAGCTCGTTCTTTAATTTTGCAAAATTGGAGATCTAATGAAGCCCCCTCCCATTTGAAATGGATTAATAAAATGAAAAGGGTTAAAAAATTCGAAGAGGCCTATTCCAGGAGGGTTGGAGCTGTAAAAAACATATGAGCGAAATTGGAAGTTTTTTGAAATATTGGAGAAGACTTAATAGTTAATGCATTTTGGAAGTGATATATCCAGTGGTCTTCTCCATTTCCGATTCCCATTTGAAAGTGAATCTCCTTTTTTTTCTTTTCTTTTTGCCCGCTAAGAATGCACTTGCACTTTTTAGCAATTATATTTTAAATACTGGAAGTGATGAATCGTTCGAAACCGGCTTTTTATTGTGGTTGTTATGATGTTGAATTCTCTTGATTACAATATCGTTGTAATTAGCCATGTCTCGCACCTGCACTTTAAAGGTTTAGAGTACTGTATTTTTTGCTATTTGTACATGGCATATTGCACTTTCAATTCGAAGTGATTTACTGTCTTGATTGGCTTCCCTTGGGAACGTACTCAGCACTTTATAGATCTTATACCACTGAAGCGATGAATTGTCTTAATGTATGTTTCTGTATTGATTTTTATCTGTAAACGAAGGTTTTTCATTGTAATACTATTGCTACTATTCATGCTTAGCACTCGCACTTTAGTGGTTTTTTGCGTATACGTACTTTTGCTGTTATGCACTAGGCACATTGCACTTTTTATTAGAGTTTCTCTTTCTTTGTACTTTTACATTTTAAAGCCATACTATCTATGAAATGAATGCTAATTGTACTTTGCAATGTTTTTCTTTATCTACCTCTTGCTCTGCTCAATAAAAAAAAAAAATAAAAAAAAAAGATTCTATGTGGAGAGAAAACTCACTGCCAGAATCTTCCACTCCCTCCTCTCCATCAGACGCACTGTCAGTCAGTCTCATAATCCTGCTCAGAGGAAGAGTCAAGAAGCATACCAACCACCTGTTGAGCAGTCATTCTACGGCTAGCCATAATGCTTACTAATAAAGGTAACTTGTCAAACAATTCAACCACAACAAACACTTTGTAAAATAAGTAATAAACAAAAAGGACCTTTATCAAAAACACATATATACTCCAAAACGATACCACTCACTTGCCAGAGGCAGCTAAACTCACCACCATCTACTCTGCACAGACACAGTATGGATCAACAATATCCCACTAAAAAAAAAAGAGAAATGAAATTACATATAAGACCATGCAAAACACATCGCAAAGAATTACATGCTCAAAACACTAACTAAATATGCTGACATTATGACACCACTTACAAAAAAATTCATTCATATATTACAATATTAATCATTTGGAGTAAATACAACAAAAAATGTTTTCTTACAAAAAAATGCAACTACGCTCTCTACCTCTCTACCTCTACCTCTCTACCTCTGCACCTCTACCTATACACCTCTACCTCTCTACCTCTCTGTACATGCACACATATGCACATATATAGATGCATATATATGCATATGCATTTATATATATGTATGTGTATATATATATACATATATAAACATATAAATATAATCTGCATATCTATATAAATATAAAGGCATGCAAACATATACATATACATATATGCATACATATGCATGATATGTACATGAAAGTTTGAAAAACTCTAATACAAGCAAAGCTAAAAAGCCACCTAATTACAAACAGAATTGCTTTAACTTAAACGAGGGCGAGACCTATTGCATTTTCAAAGCTTGTTTACTTTGATTCCATCAAGAAGGCATTTAGATGTGTCACACATTTTCCATAAATTCTGAATGGTAGCACTCTAGTTGCCCATTAGATCACTGTAGTAAAGCTACTGCTCACCAGGGAAGTCTGCTGCTGGTAGGCATTGCAAAGTGCATGTTTCAGTCTGCATGTCAGAATGTTTTTTAATGAAATGGAAGAGGATTTGAGAAGTCAAAATGTGCCCTAATCTTTCTTTCTGCAGCACTAATCATAATTTTCTATGGCAAAATGAGCCCCCTCATTTTGTTCCTTTGCAAATTAAATGTTTTAAGTGTTACCACGTTATTCCAATCAAGATGGCATCAGGTGAGCCATACTTTTGTCATAAGTAAGACTGTTAGCGCTCTAGTTGTTCTTTAAAACACTCTGGGACATTCTGTCATTGGGCTATACTTGGGCTACATCTCGGTGATATACAGAAACAAAGGACAGTTGGGTTTGCAGCACTGATGCAGCACCAATATGGAAAGTACTACCAACAATATTTTAACACAATAATAAAAAATGTGTGCAGATTCTGAAAGCGCCCTCTGTCCAAAGGTGCTACCTATAAAAGGAAACAACCAATTTTTTACTAAATCAGAATTGCACCACTCTTCCATACACGATTCTTAAATGTCCATAAAATCTCATTAGATCCAATAGGTGTAAGAGAAGCAACTCAATCCAATTGCTGACTTTTATTATTCAAATAATCCTTCAGCCAACGCGTTTCATCCTACTCTGCTAGGACTTCTTCAGGGCAACTATATGATCTTTGCAACGATTCTCAAGATTGAAGAAAATCATATGCAGCTTGATCAATCGTCTTCCAATAACATTGTGCTTCTTTAGTGTTCCACTAAAGTACTATATCCAAGGTAATCGCCAACGTCCAAGAAAATGTAACAGGGTGGTTTTATTCCAGTCCCAAAGAGATAAATAGCTCATCCAGTATGATAGCCAGATAACCGGTGGAACAGGATCAAAACAGTATTACTGAAGTCCTTTTTTCTACATATTAATGCAGTCCTTTATTCAGCATGTTACTGAGTTTTCAACATCCCATAGTGTCCTGCATAAAGGACGAAAACAGGGATCTATCTCTCCCGCCCGATTTTCACGAGAGCAATAACATCTCGGTGATATTTGTGCTACATTTGGGCTCTTTTGTCTCTGGTGGCCATCTTGGGAGACTTATTTGTTTTGAAGTTTCCTAATTTCCTCATTTACAACAGTCTCCTCAGTAGGAAATACTTTCAGGTTTTTTACTTTCATTCCATCAAGAAGGCATTCAGATGTGTCACACATTTGCCATAAATTCAGAATGTTAGCACTCTAGTTGCTTATTAGATCACTGTAGTAAAGCTACTGCTCACCAGGGAAGTCTGCTGCTGGTATTGAAAGTGCATGTTTCAGTCTACATGTCAGAATTTTTTAATGAAATAGTCACTCAAAATGTGCCCTAATTTTCTTTTTTCCGCACTAATCATAATTTCTATGGCAAAATGAACCTCCTCATTGTGTTCCTTTTAAATTAAACTTCTCACTCTCTACTACTCACTCGCTACTACTTTCTACTACTCACTCTCTACTACTCTCTCTCTACTACTCTCTACTACTCTCTACTACTACTACTCTCTACTACTCACTCTCTACTACTCACTCTCTACAACTCTCTACTACTCACTCTACTGCTCTCTACTACTCTCTACCACTCACTCTCTACTACTCTCTACTACTCTCTCTCTCTCTACTACTCCCTCTCTACTACTCACTCTACTACTCTCTGCTACTCACTCTCTACTACTCTACTACTCTCTACTACTCTCAACTACTCACTCTCTACTACTCTCTCTACTACTCACTCTCTACTACTCACTCTGCTACTCTCTACTACTCTCTACCACTCACTCTCTACTACTCTACTACTCACTCTCTACTACTCTCTCTCTACTACTCTCTCTCTACTACTCACTCTACTACTCTCTACTACCCTCTCTCTACTACTCACTCTCTACTACTCTACTACTCACTCTCCACTACTCACTCTCTACTACTCGCTGTCAACTACTCTCTACTACTCACTCTACTACTCTCTACTATTCACTCTACTACTCACTCTCTACTACTCTACTACTCTCTACTACACTCTCTGCTACTCACTCTCTACTACTCTCTACAACTCACTCTCTACTACTCCACTACTCTCTACTATTCTCTCTACTACTCACTCTCTACTACTCACTCTCTACTACTCTCTACTACTCTCTCTCTACTACTCATTCTCTACTACTCATTCTCTACTACTCTCTCTCTGCTACTCAGTCTCCACTACTCACTCTCTACTACTCTCTACTACTCACTCTCTAATACTCACTCTCTACTACTCTCTACTACTCACTCTCTACTACTCTCTACTACTCACTCTACTACTCACTCTTTACTACTCTCTACTTCTCACTCTCTACTACTCCCTCTCTACTACTCACTCTACTACTCTCTGCTACTCACTCTCTACTACTCTACTACTCTCTACTACTCTCAACTACTCACTCTCTACTACTCTCTCTACTACTCACTCTCTACTACTCACTCTGCTACTCTCTACTACTCTCTACCACTCACTCTCTACTACTCTACTACTCACTCTCTACTACTCTCTCTCTACTACTCTCTCTCTACTACTCACTCTACTACTCTCTCTCTACTACTCACTCTCTACTACTCTACTACTCACTCTCCACTACTCACTCTCTACTACTCGCTGTCAACTACTCTCTACTACTCACTCTACTACTCTCTACTATTCACTCTACTACTCACTCTCTACTACTCTACTACTCTCTACTACACTCTCTGCTACTCACTCTCTACTACTCTCTACTACTCACTCTCTACTACTCCACTACTCTCTACTATTCTCTCTACTACTCACTCTCTACTACTCACTCTCTACTACTCTCTACTACTCTCTCTCTACTACTCATTCTCTACTACTCATTCTCTACTACTCTCTCTCTGCTACTCAGTCTCCACTACTCACTCTCTACTACTCTCTACTACTCACTCTCTAATACTCACTCTCTACTACTCTCTACTACTCACTCTCTACTACTCTCTACTACTCACTCTACTACTCACTCTTTACTACTCTCTACTTCTCACTCTCTACTACTCACTCTCTACTACTCACTCTACTACTCTCTCCTACTCACTCTCTGCTACTCTCTCTACTACTCTCTACTACTCTCTACTACTCTCTACTCTCTACTCTCTATTACTCATCCTCTACTCTCTACCTCTCTCTACCTCTCTCTCTACTACTCTCTACCTCTCTACCTCTACCTCTCTACCTCTACGTCTCTACCTCTACACCTCTACCTCTCTACCTCTCTCTACCTCTCTCTACACGCACACATATGCACATATATGCATATGCATTTATATATAAATCGGTAGGTCAGCCCCTGGGAGCAGTGGGCTCCTGGAATCCTTACATACCCCCTGGAAATCAAAGGCCACAAGATCGGAGTAGCAGTTGTATATCACCCCCCTGGGGAAAATAAGAAGGCTTTCTGCGCGTCCCTACTAGAAATTCTTGCCCCTTTTGTCTTACAAACAAAAGATTTATTTCTGGTAGGAGATTTTAATTATCATCTTGACATAGATACCAACATGGACACCACCGACCTCCTAGCAGCTATGGAGGCGCTAGACCTCCGGCCTAAAGTCGTTTGTCCGACCCATTCAGCAGGCCATACGCTGGATAATATCTTCACCAATATCGCCAGTTTGAGTGCCGAACCCCCGCTAGCAGTCAATTGGTCAGACCATATGGCCCTCAGTTTTACTTTCTTGGCGCCTAACAGTAGGGAAAAACCAACAGGGCGGAGAGTCACACAAAGGCAATGGAGGAAAATAACTCCTAAAACGTTTAGTACGGTTTTCTCGCCTCCGATGGTGTATGAAGGTCAAGATATCAATGCCGCCCTAGAAAATCTGGAGGCAGAGGTAACAAGGGTTTTCGACAAAATCGCCCCCAGAAAATCTACTACAATCTATGAGAGAGTGTGCCCGGCACCCTGGTATTCGGTCAGCCTAAAGCTGGAGAAAGCAGCCTGCAGGGTTAAGGAGAGAAAATGGAGAAAAACTAAATCTGAAGAAGACAGAGTGGCCTATAAGACAGCACATAGGATGTACCTCAATAATTGTAACACCGCGAGAAGAACTTTACTAGCCACGCGTATCGAGGACGCTAAGGGCTCGTCGAAAGACCTTTTCAGGATTCTTAAGGAATTCACCACCCCCAAAGTAGCAGCTCCCGCGTGCCCCTCCTCACAGGAACTATACGATAATATAGCCATGCATTTCAAAAACAAAATAGATAATATATATGACTCTTTTGAGCAGGAATCAGTCATTCAGGACAGCACTTATCCCATGGAAAACACCATCATAGTAAAGCTGGAGACCTTCGCACTGCTCACCAAGGAGAAGGTGCTTCCACTTGTGAAAGGTCTTAAGTCAGGCTCCCCGTCTGACATAGCTCCCCCTTATGTGCCGGCGGAGTTAGCTGTAGAGCTAGCTGACCCCATTACAGAAATATGTAACCTATCCCTTGCCACCTCTTCCTTTCCAGCTAGGTGGAAAAAGGCCTTCGTCAAACCCTTACCCAAGAAACCTACAGCAGATGGTGCCGACCTACAGAACTATCGTCTGTTCTCGCTCCTCCCAGGCTGCTCAAAAATCTTGGAAACTCTGATCAACCGCCAACTATCAGACCATCTGGAGAGATTTGATCTCCTGGATCCCTCGCAGTCGGGTTTCCGCGCGGGCTACAGCACAGAGTCCGCGCTGGTTGAGGTAACGGACACCATCAGAATGCTGCTTGACGAAGGGACCCCTGTGATTCTAGTACTTTTGGATCTGTCAGCAGCCTTTGACACCATCTCTCACAAAATTCTGTTGAAGAGATTGCGAGAGATTGGTGTCATGGGAAGGGCTTTAGAGTGGCTGCAGAGTTTCCTTTCGGATAGAACGCAATGTGTTCAATTCAACGCTTTCGTCTCACAAACCTCGGAGGTAGATAAGGGGGTTCCTCAGGGATCCATTTTAAGCCCTACCCTGTTCAATATCTATGTCTCATCCCTGGCCACCATCATAAAATCTTGTGGGTTCCAAACAATCTCCTATGCGGATGACACCCAGGTGATAATTCCCATAGAGAAGGACCCTAGGGTGAACAGAGACAGATTTAAGAGCTGCATGATGAAAATCTCCGCATGGATGAAAAATAACTATCTGCAGCTCAATTCCAACAAATCGGAGATCTTATTGTTTGGCAAAGCAGCAGAGATCTGGACAGATGAGTGGTGGCCAGAGGAACTAGGATCAGCCCCCCTCCCCAATAACAGGGTAAAAAACCTAGGTATCTTAATGGACAACAACCTATCCATGGAAGAACAGACTAAAACCCTCTCGGGTAAATGTTTTGGACTGATGAGCATGCTAAGGAAGGTCTTCCCATGGATTCCCGTCTCCGCCAGAAGGGCCCTGATCCAGGCACTTCTAGTAAGTAGACTGGATTATGGGAATGCTCTCCTGATGGGGGCTAGGGAGGACCTACTTTCCAGGCTGCAAGTAGTGCAAAACATGGCCGCCCGTTTAGCCCTAAACAAACCTCCACGGACGGCATCTATGCCACTATTAAAAAAACTACATTAGCTGCCCATGAGAAAGAGGGCACTCTTCAAACTTCTGTGCCTAGTATTTAAGGCACTACATGGACAGGGACCCAAATACCTCTTGAAAAAGCTTGAATGGTACGCTCCATCACGACTCTTAAGGTCCAGCAGCCAAAAGCTTCTCCGAGTGCCCAAAATTAAAAAAGCAAAGATTGGGGGCAGCGCCTTTTCCTATATGGCTCCGAAACATTGGAATGCACTACCTCTATAACTGCGCTCCTGCCCCGTGCTAACCAGTTTTAAGAAACTTTTAAAAACCTGCCTATTCAACTGAGACATGTCACTGTAGAAGTCTGCCGCCCAGGCGCCGAGAGATCCCCTTGGGGATGATTTGTGCACCATATAAATAAAAATAATAAATAATAATAATAATATATACATACATATATAAACATATATATAATCTGCATATCTATATAAATACAAATATAAATGCATGCATACATATACAGATATGCATGTTATGTACATGAAATTTTGAAAAACACTAATAAAAGCAAAGCTAAAAAGCCACCTAATTACAAACAGAATTGCTTTAACTTAAACGAGGGCGAGACCTATTGCATTTTCAATGCTTGTTTACTTTGGTTCCATCAAGAAGGCATTCAGATGCGACACATTTGCCATAAATTCTGAATGGTAGCACTCTAGTTCCTCATTAGATCACTGTAGTAAAGCTACTGCTCACCAGGGAAGTCTGCTGCTGGTATTCAAAGTGCATGTTTCAGTCTGCATGTCAGAGCTTTTTAAAGAAATAGAAGAGGATTTGAGAAGTCAAAATGTGCCCTAATTTTTCTTTCTGCAGCACTGATCATAATTTTGATGGCAAAATGAACCCATTCATTTTGTTCCTTTGCAAATTAAATGTTTTAAGTGTTACCACTTTATTCCAATCAAGATGGCTTCAGGTGTACCATACTTTTGTCATAAGTAAGACTGTTAGCGCTCTAGTTGTTCTTTAAAACACTCTGGGATTTCTGTCATTGGGTTATACTTGGGCTACATCTCGGTGATATTTGTGTTACATTTGGGCTCTTTTGTCTCTGGTGGCCATCTTGGGAGACTTGTTATGAAGTTTCCTAATTTCCTCATTTACTACAGTCTCCTCAGTAGGCATACTGTCAGTTTTTTACTTTGATTCAATGAAGAAGGCATTCAGATGTGTCACACATTTGCCATAAATTCAGAATGTTAGCACTCTAGTTGCTCATTAGATCACTGTAGTAAAGCTACTGCTCACCAGGGAAGTCTGCTGCTGAATGTCATCAGTGATGTCACTGACCATGTCATGAGTGACGTAATATGTGACTTCATCAGCAGTGCATTGCGGGGGCGCGAGTTATAGTTAGCTGAACTAACTATAACAGGGGAATTTCTAGGGTTTTGTGCGAGGGAAATGTCCAGCTAACTATAACGCCCCTGAAACCTTTGGTTTTTTCAGTGAATTTCAAAGGTTTTTTAAATGCCAATTCCTAACTATAACGTGCATGAAACCTATGGTTTTTTCAGTGAATTTCAAAGGTTTTTTAAATGCTAATTCCTATCTATAACTTATCTCTGAAGATATCATGAAAAGCATTCTTTTTTAAAAGTAGGGTGCACATTAGTTTTGTGGAAAATGTTACAAAAAAAATCGTAAAGTTTTAAAAAATTGATGAACTTTTAACCTGCACGTATTGTAGAATGTTCTAGAAAGTGTGTTGATAGAATACGTTGCACTTCTGACTTCTATGTGTTGTTGAATATTTAAAAAAACGGTTCATATGGAAAATTAAAAAGAAACCAATAGAGAAGTTTTGAAACCTAAAAGAATCAAGGAACTATTCTAATGTATTCTTTACATGTATTTATGTGTGCAGCAACAAAATAATAGACACAACAGCACTAGGAAGAGGAAGAAACAGGGAGTGGGGGGAGGGGGGAGATGGGCAGAATGGCACACATGCACAATTAAGTACAACACACATATAGACTAACAATGGCCAAAATGAAACACACCAACAAGGAGCACAAGTCACACAACCTGCCAACATCACACCACTGAACGAGCAAAGAAGTGAAAACCACGCTGCATTCATACAGGATGTGTACAAAGGCCAGTCGTTGGTGTTGTGGGATGTCTGCGACCGTGGTCATCATGGATGAGATGCCCAGCATGTGGCACATGGTCGAGTTCACTGTGTGTTATGTTGCCAAACGGCTGCTCCTCCCTCCCACGAGCCCCCACACTTTTGTACGATGAGCTGTTGTATCTTGTGCCCTCGTACGGCATGCCATTGTAATGCCTATTTGCGCATGTCCTGCTACATTCCAACTACAACATCACAGTGCCGTTTGGAGGTGGTGCATACCACTTTACAACATCGACTGCTGCGGCTCTTGTAACAGGCCACACCAGAACACAGAGACACACTTACTGCACTTCCTGTACACGGACATGTCTGAGACACCCCGCTCCCCTTGCCAGATAGGCACACCCCTGCACTGACCTGTGAACAACAGTCCAGCACACACCAGTTGTGCATGCAGGAGGATGCGTACGTAGCTACACATCCAGGCTCACTGAGGTGACAGCACACTGTGATGTTGCAGGTCTCATGCCTATCATGCTAAGACAATGACCACAGGGACACACTTACTAAGATGTGGGTTTGGGGGGCATTGGCGATCCTGGAGTTGTTGAGATGAGTCTTCTGGCCCTCATGGGTATCCCTGTATCATGCTCATTTACTCTATGGCACCTGTGGGTGTTCTGGTGTGGCTCTTGGCTGTGTTCCCTTTCATGGTGCAGGTAGTTGTCCTGCTTAACACCAGCAGAAAGCATGTGTAAAATCCCTGGTGCTAACGTGTCTTATCGCCGAAATTTGTTTTGCATTGCAATTGGTGTGAAAGTTGTGATGTGATTTTTTTGGTGTGCACAACAATATACGAACTGAGCAGTGTATCTCGTCAAGATCCAGCACCTGACGCACTATTCCCAATCAATATAAATACAATGAGATTTCTTAATAGATTTTGTGTGTACACTGTAAGTGCAGCCAATACCTCAGTGCAATACAATACAGGATTTTAGTATTTAGAAAAAATCGCAAAGGTGCACCTCGTGTCTTTTCGCACGGGAACGGCTACTCTCCATTTCATTATCAGCACTTTAACGGAAGTAAAGTTGAGATAAATCTAACACACTACTCAGAAGTTGGTGCAAACTGCAGATATCACCAGTATTCCAGCGATAAGTGCCCCAAAATGTAACACCATGCTGGACTCCATCAAATAACAGTAATAAGAACAAGAAAGAGTCACACAGCAGTTAAGAGAACAACCAAAAACGTTTTTTTTTTTTTCCAAACTTTATTTTTTATAATAATAAATATATAAACGAAAAACTATTTTCAAACCTTATTTTTTATTAACATATATATGAACAATAAACTAATAAACAAAATGTAACAACAATAACAAAAAACAACAAGGCGGAACACTACTGTGGGGACAATGGATGTCGACGACAGACCTGGAAAATAAGAAAGATTGTTAAAAAAAAACAACATGGTATTCTTAACAAAATACCACAAGAAACAGATCACAGATATCTAAAATGCATACAGCTAACAAAATTTTATAAGTTTAACTTACAAAAACTGTAAATGTTGCCGCTTTAAAATATTTACCGAATCTGAAGAAAATGTTTTGCAGAAGGCACCACACCAACAACGTTTTTCTTCAGTGGTGAGGACATTTTTTACTTTTTCCAAGGAGCAAACAAAGACCAATGCCACCTTCTTCACTTGCAAGATTTGCCAAAGAGTTCTGTTACGAGGGGATCCTAACAAAAAATACTCGTGCGGCACAGCAAGTATGATGAAACACCTAAGGACCCTTTATCCAAACAATCTGGCATGAGAAGAGTGCAAACAGATGAGAAACACTCCTGTTATGTATCTGTAAAAAAGAATCACAAATAAATGTATATTAATAACTTTCAAATTTATACTATTCCATTACTGTACAAACACATTTTATATAAAAACTGACTAAGAAACTATAGCCCTGAACCACAAGTGTGACGATCGTTAAAACACTACATGCATAGTGCATACTACTTTGAAGCAGTTCATGCCCTAAAGCCTACCTCACTAAAAGACTACATGCTAACTGACTAAATGATTACAGTACTATAAGGAGACACACTGGGTGAGTGACAGGGTGTTTGCTAGAAGAGTATGAATACTAACTAGGGAATTGAAGGTGTGAAACACAACTGTGTAGGTGATTAGAGGACTGCATCCATACTGCATAGGCATTTAAAGCAGTCCATGTGCTAAGGCCTGGCTCACTGCATGACTACTTGGGTACTGACTGAATTATTAGAGTACAGCAAGGAGAGTGCCTAGGTGAATTTATAAGTGCTAGGCTTTTCGTACGGGGAATGGATTAGTACTTGGTACTGAATGGGTCACTAGAGGAGTGCAAAGGCAGTGTCAAGTGCTGGACTAGGTTAGAAGACTGCATGCATAGTGCATAGGGGTTTGAAGCAGTCCATGTGCTAAGGCCTGGCTCAGTGTATGAATACTTAGGCACTGACTGAATGATTAGAGTACTCCAAAAGATAGCATCTCGGTGAATTTATAAGTGTTTGGGTTTTAGCACAGTGAATGGATTAGTACATGGTGCTGAATGGGTCACTAGAGGACTGCAAAGGGAGTGACAGGGTATTTCCTGGAAGTGTATGGATACTGATTAGGGAATTGAATGTGAGAAAGACAATTGTGTAGGTGGTTAGAGGACTGCATGCATAGTGGATAAGGATTTGAAGCAGTACATATACTAAGGCCTGGGTCACTGGATGAGTTCTTGGGTACTGACTGAATGATTAGAGTACTGCAAGGAGAGTGCCTGGGTGAATTTATTAGGGTTTGGCGCTGTGAATGGATTAGTACATGATGCTGAATGGGTCACTAGAGGAGTGCAACGGCAGTGACAGGGTGTTTGCTGGAAGTGAACGGATACTGACTGGGAAATTGAAGGTGTGAAAGACAAGTGTGTAGGTGGTTAGAGGACTGCATGCATAGTGGATATGGGTTTGACGTAGTCCATGTGCTAAGACCTGGCTCAGTGCATGAATACTTAGGCAGTGACTGAATCATTAGAGTACTGGAAAGAGAGTGTCTAGGTGAATTTATAAGTGTTTGAGTTTTGGCACAGTCAATGGATTAGTACATGCTGTTGAATGGGTCTCTACAGGACTGCAAAGGAAGTGACAGGATGTTTCCTGGAAGTGTATGGATTCTGACTAGGGAATTGAAGGTGTAAAAGACAAGTGTATAGTATGTCAGAACACTTTTATTTGAAGCAATCTATTTGGTACTTAGAAACTGACTAAATAATCAGACTACTTCTAGGACAGTGCTTAGGTAAAACTTTTAAATTTTCAGTTCTGCCACAGTGAACAGAATAGTACATGGTACTGCACCTTAGTGTCAATGCCTGACTAATTTAATCAACGCATAAGCAAAGACTGGCTTCTAATGCTACTAAAACTTGACAACATGACAGGTTTTAAAACAGTTTTCTGTCAGCAAATACACAATGTTACCAAACGCTTCTTTCACAGTGGTTCCCAAATGCACAAAGACTCACAGTGTGATTCTAGACAAGCACCAGTATCCCTAGGAGTTTACCAAAACTCATTCACTACACTGGAAGTGATAAGGGAACTGCACACAATCTACATTTTTCACGACTGCTCTTTAGTTTCAATGCCTGACTCATTTAATCAACACATAAGCAAAGACTGGCTTCTAATGCTACTAAAACTTGACAACATGACAAGTTTTAAAACAGTTTTCTGTCAGCAAATACACGATGTTACCAAACACTTCTCTCACAGTGGTTCCCAAATACACACAGACTCACAGTGTGATTCTAGACAAACAACACTATCCCTAGCAGCTTACCAAAACTCATTCACTACAGTGGAAGTGGTAAGGGAACTGCACACAATCTACATATTTCACGACTGCACTTTAGTGTCAATGCCTGACTCATTTAATCAACGCATAAGCAATGACTGGCTCTAATGCTACTAAAACTTGACAACATGACAAGTTTTAAAACAGTTTTCTGTCAGCAAATACACGATGTTACCAAACGCTTCTTTCACAATCCTTACCCAAATGCACACAGACTCACAGTGTGATTTTAGACAAGCAACACTATCCTAGGAGTTTACCAAAACTCATTCACTAGTCTGGAAGAGTTAATGGTACTGCACACAATCTACATATTTAAGTACAGCACATCAGTGTCAAAGCATGACTCATTTAATCAACATATAAGCAAAGACTGGATTCTAATGCTACTAAAACTTCACAACATGACAGATTTTAAAACAGTTATCTGTCAGCAAATACACGATGTTACCAAATGGTTCTCTCACACTGATCCCAAATACACACTAACTCACAATGTGATTCTAGACAAGCACCACTATCCCTATGAGCTTACCAAAACTCATTCACTACAGTGCAAGTGGGGAGGGAACTGCACACAATCTACATATTTCACGACTGCAATTTACTGTCAATGCCTCACTCATTTAATGAAAGCATAAGCCATAACTGTCTTTTAATGCTACTAAAACTTGACAACCTGACTGGTTTTAAAACAGTTATCTGTCAGCAAATACACGATATTACCAAATGCTTCTCTCACAGTGGTTCCCAAATGCACACAGACTCGCTGTGTGATTCTAGACAAACAACACTATCCCTTGCACTATACCAAAACACATTTCTTCATCAAGAAGTAGTACTACATTTTAGTATAGAAACATAACATAACTCATTTCACAAATTCATAAACAGTGACTGGATTCTAATTCTACCAAAATATAAAAACTGCACAGTTATCTGTCTACAAACACATGAAAAACACAAATGCCTATCACAGAATGGTTTCTACATGCACACACATTGTAGAGAAAAAAAGTACTCCCTACACTTTAGCAGGAAAAATACATGAGTCTGATTAAAATCAAAATAGTCTACATACATCCCCTCACAATTAAATAACTCATCTTTCAAGTTCTTTTGTAGATTAAGGAGTATATCAATCGCTCACCATATTTTCTTTTACAGAATCTCTGCACTGTGCACCTCTCAGCAAAAGCAAAGAATGGAAACGTTTCCCTTTCATTTTCCACACATATACATGTAAACATCAAATCACAATCCTTCACACATAAACTCAAAAGCAAACACACATTTCTATTGGTTAAACATTTCAACCCTTTCCAACTGAAATACATTTCAACCCTTCCCCCAATATGCCTTCTGCCTGTTACCATAGAAACAGGTCATGGAACACTGCACTGAGCTCAGAGGTCACAAGTTCAGCACACAATGTTCCTACACAAGACAGGAAGTGTGCTTGACTTTTCAACATATCAGCTTATCATATACATATATATCATATATAATGTTCCTTACAATCTGTTTTTGTTAACCAATAACAATCAGACCTTTAGAAAACAAAAATATACACCCTACCTTTCAGTGTAGAAAGTTGTTATACAACCAATGATTTCTTGTCGTTTTTCAAAAAACGTTCACCCACCGCGAGAGAATCCGTGCATCCAACGCGATAGAATGCGCGCACCGTGCGCGCATTTCGACGCTTTTTTTTTTTTAAAAGGGGGGCCACAGGGGGTCCTTCTGGGACCCCCTAAGCAGATCTAGAGGGTCAGAGTATTTCCACTCTGCCCCCTTTATATCTTTTACACACTTTTTCCCCTTCCATCTTCAGCCTCGTTTCTACCGAGGCAGAAAATGGCCGCCAACAGTTGCTGGTTTAGAATGTAGAGAGACGCTCAACAGCCAATTTGCATTCAGCACGCGATCGGGAGGGTGCGCGCTCCGTTCGGGGAGGGTTCGCTTACGGTGCGGGTACGGTCCACGGATCCTCCGCGGCCATAGATATCACTAACTTTTTTACCCTAATTTTCTCAGGAACTACTGAACAGATTCACACCAAATATGCAAAAGGCATGAGTCCGAACTGAGGACTACCTCTTTGCCAAATTTGGTGTCATTCCGTTCAGCGGTTCGGGCTCTAGCTGCGACAACAGATCCTATGGGAAATTGCATGGGGAAAACGCGTTTTGGGACCCCCCTTTTTTCTCGGCCCCCGCTTCACGGATCACCGCAAAACTTTCAGGGTAGCAGCGGAGCGGAGCTGGCCAAAAGTTTGGAGAATTTCGCGAAGATTCGTCAATCGGCGCCAAAGATATTCCCAATAGAATGTTGCGGATTTCCTATGGAAAATAGGTCCTAACTATAACTATCTACTGGCGACCGCCAGTAGATAATATATATATATATACATAGGGGTAGGGGCTGCCCCAGAATGGGCATGCAAAATCCCCCGCCCAAAATGAAAAAAAATCTACAGACTTTCGCCCCCTGGAGGGCAGATGAGGGCAGTAGCCCCCAATCTGCCACCGGGAGGGCAGAAAGCACCCTAGATTCCAGGAATTGTTTTTATGCCCCCAAGTAAGTATAGGACTTTCTGCCCTCCCCAGGAGGCAGGTGGGGGCATTAGGCCCTGATCTGCCCGGGGGGGGCAGAAAGCCCACTAGGCCCCAGGGATTTTTTTTATATATACGTAGGGGTGGAGGCTGACCAGAATGGGCATTCAAATACCCCCACCCATAAGAAAAAATGCTACAGTCTTTCTGCCCCTCCTGGAAGGCAGATGGGGCAATAACAACTTATCTGCCCCGACTGGGGGGTAGAAAGACCGCTAGGCACAAGGGATTTTTATTTTTCCAAAGTTCGGGCGGGGTCTGCCCAGAATTGGCACGCCAGTGCCCTGACCCCCCTAAAAAATGCCACAGTCTTTCTGCCCCCCATTTCAGAAGGCAGGCTGGAGCAGTAGCCTTTGATCTGTCCCCCAGGTGGGCTGAGAACCCATGAGGCGCCAGCGATTATGCTGGCTGTTTATATATGTAGGGGTGGGGGCTGCCCAGAATAGGCATCCCAATGTCCCCACCCACCCAAACAAAACAGACAGTCTTTCTGCCCCTCTTGGGGGCATATCGGGGCAATAGCCCCTGTTTTCCCCCTCCCCAGGGCGGCAAAAAGCCCACTAGGCATGGACATTTTTGCAGAATGTGCCTACTTCTGGATTTTGGGTCCTAGCGCAGATAGCACCCAAGGAAACCTACCAGACCCACATATTTCTGAAAACTAGACACCCATGGATTCCAGGGAGGTATGGCTTGCGTGGATCCCCCAATGTTTTCATACCCAGAATCCCCTGCAAACCTAAAATTTAGCTGAAAAAATCAATATTTCCACAAATTTTTGTGCGGGAATTGTGGCATCACTGGGCTGACACAAATTTCCTACCACCCAGCGTTCCCCCAGGTCTCCTGATAAAAATGGTGCCTCGCTCGTGTGGGAGGCCCAAGTACCCGCGACAGGCAAGGGCCCAAAACGTATTGAGGCGACATCAAAATTGCCTATCACAAAACAACCTGGTTTTGCAAGGGGGGTCACCTGGGTTTTTGGCCCCGTGCTCGGTGGCCAGCTAGGGAAACCTACCAAAACCACGCATTTCTGAAAACTAGACACCCGGGAATTAAAGGGAGGTATGGCCTGCGTGGATCCCCCAACATTTTCCTATCCAGAATCCCCAGCAAACCTCAAATTTAGCTGAAAAAATCACTTTTTCCACACATTTTTGTTTCGGAAAGTTGTGGCATCACCGGGCTGACACAAGTTTCCTACCACTCAGGGTTCCCCCAGGTCTCCTGATAAAAATGGTGCCTCACTTGTGTGGAAGGCACAAGTATCCGGGACAGACAAGGGCCCAAAACGTATTGAGGTGACATCAAAATTGCTTATCACAAAACAACCTTGTTTTGCAAGGGGGTGTCACCTGGGTTTTTAGCCCCGTGCTCTGTGGCCAGCTAGGGAAACCTACCAAACCCACAAATTTCTGAAAACTAGACAACTGGTGGATTCCAGGTGGGTATGGCTTGCGTGGATCCCCCAACGTTTTCTTATCCAGAATAAAAAAATCACTTTTTCCACACTTTTTTCTGTGGGAAAGTTGTGGCATCACTGGGCTGACACAATTTTCATACAACCCAGCATTCCCCCAGGTCTCCCGATAAAAATGGGGCCTCAATCGTGTGGGAGGCCCAAGTACCCGCGACAGGCAAGTGCCCAAAACGTATTGAGGTGACATCAAAATTGCCTATCACAAAACGACCTGGTTTTGCAAGGGGCGTCACCTGGGTTTTTGGCCAGGTGCTCGACGGCCAGCTCGCGAAACCTATAAAGCCCACACATTTCTGAAAACTAGACTCCCAGTGGATTCTAGGGAGGTATAGCTTGCGTGGATCCCCCAATGTTTCCCTACCCGGAATCCCCCACAAACCTCAAATTTAAACTGGAAAAATCCCTTTTCTCCACACATTTTTGTGTGGGAAAGTTGTGGCATCACTGGGCTGACGCAAATTTCTTAACACCCAGCGTTCCCCCAGGTCTCTCTTTAAAAATGGTGCCTCACTCGTGTGGGTGGCCCAAGTACCTGCGACAGGCAAGGGCCCAAAACGTATTGAGACGACATCAAAATTCCCTATCGCAAAACAACCTGGTTTTGCAAGTGGGGGTTACCTGGGTTTTTGGCCAGGTGCTCGGCGGCCAGCTAGGGAAACCTACCAGCCACTCATTTCTGAAAACTAGACACCCGGGGCATTCCAGGGAGGTATGGCTTGCGTGGATCCCCCAAAGTTTTCTTACCCAGAATCCCCTGCAAACCTCAAATTTAGCTGGTAAAATCCCTTTCCGCCAGGTCTCCCAATAAAAATGATGCCTCACTTGTGTAGGAGGCCCAAGTACCCGTGACAGGCAAGGGCCAAAAACATATTGAGGCGACATCAAAATTGCCTATCACAAAATGACTTGGTTTTGCAAGGGGGGTCACCCTGGTTTTTGGCCCTGTGCTTGGTGGTCAGCTAGGGAAACCTACCAAACTCACACATTTCAGAAAACCAGACACCCGGGGGATTCCAGGAGGGTATGGCTTGCGTGGATCCCCCAAAGTTTTTTTACCCAGAATCCCCTGCAAACCTAAAATTTAGCTAAAAAAATCATTTTTTTCCACACATTTTTGTGTGGAAAAGATGTGGCATCACCGGGCTGACACACATTTCCCACCACCCACCGTTCCCCTAGGGCTCACGATAAAAATGGTGCTTCACTCATGTGGGAGGCCCAAGTACCTCCAGGTGCTCGGCGGCCAGCTAGGGCAACCTACCAAGCCCACTCATTTCTGAAAACTAGACACCCAGGGGATTCCAGGGAGGTATGGCTTGCGTGGATCCCCCAAAGGTTTCTTACTCAGAATCCCCTGCAAACCTAAAATTTAGCTAAAAAAATCACTTTTTCCACACATTTTTGTGTGGAAAAGATGTGGCATAACCGGGCTGACACAAATTTCCCACCACCCACCGTCCCCCTTGGTCTCACGATAAAAATGGTGTCTCACTCATGTGGGAGGCCCAATTACCCGCGACAGGCAAGGGCCCAAAACGTATTGAGGCAACAACAAAATTGCTTATCACAAAACAAACTTGTTTTGCAAGGGGGGGTCACCTGGGTTTTTAGCCCCGTGCTCGGTGGCCAGCTAGGGAAACCTACCAAACCCACACATTTCTGAAAACTAGACACCCGGGGGATTCCAGGAGGGTATGGCTTGCGTGGATCCCCCAAAGTTTTTTTACCCAGAATCCCCTGCAAACCTAAAATTTAGCTAAAAAAATCATTTTTTCCACACATTTTTGTGTGGAAAAGATGTGGCATCACCGGGCTGACACAAATGTCCCACCACCCACCGTTCCCCTAGGGCTCACGATAAAAATGGTGCCTCAGTCATGTGGGAGGCCCAAGTACCGCCAGGTGCACGGCGGCCAGCTAGGGAAACCTAGCAAGCCCACTCATTTCTGAAAACTAGACACCCAGGGGATTCCAGTGAGGTATGGCTTGCGTGGATCCCCCAAACTTTTCTTACCCAGAATCCCCTGCGAACCTAAAATGTAGCTAAATTAATCACTTTTTCCACACATTTTTGTGTGGAAATGATGTGGCATAACCGAGATGACACAAATTTCCCACCACCCACCGTTCCCCTAGGTCTCACGATAAAAATGGTGCCTCACTCATGTGGGAGGCCCAATTACCCGCGACAGGCAAGGGCCCAAAACGTACTGAGGCGACATCAAAATTGCTTATCACAAAACAAACTTGTTTTGCAACGGCAGGGTCACCTGGGTTTTTAGCCCCGTGCTCGGTGGCCAGCTAGGGAAACCTACCAAACCCACACATTTCTGAAAATGAGACACCCGGGGGATTCCAGGTGGGTATGGCTTGTGTGGATCTCCCAACATTTTCCTACCCAGTATCCCGTGCAAACCTCCAATTTAGCTGAAAAAATCACTTTTTACAAACATTTTTCTGTGGGAAAGTTGTTGCATCACCGGGTGAGAACAAATTTCCTAACACCCAGCGTTCCCCCAGGTCTCCCGATAAAAATGGTGCCTCACTCATGTGGGAGGCCTAAGTACCCGCAACAGTGAATTGCCCAAAACATATTGAGGCGTCATTAAAATTGCCTATAACAAAACGACTTGGTTTTGCAAGGGGGGTCACCTGGGTTTTTGGCTTTTGGCCCTGTGCTTGGTGGCCAGCTAGGGAAACCTGTCGAACCCATACATTTCTGAAAACTAGACACCCCTGGGATTCCAGGGAGGTATGGCATGCGTGGTTTCCCCAACGTTTTCCTACCCAAAATCCCCTGCAAACCTCAAATTTTGCAGAAAAAATCACTTTTTCCACACATTTTTGTGTGGAAAGTTGTGGCATCACCGGGCTGCCACAAATTTCCTGCCAACCAGCGTTCCCCCAGGTCTCCCGATAAAAATGGTGCCTCACTCGTGTGGGAGGCCCAAGTACCTCCGACAGGCAAGGGCCCAAAACGTATTGAGGCGACATCAAAATTGCTTATCACAAAACGACCTTGTTTTGCAAGGGGGTGTCACCTGGGTTTTTAGCCCTGTGCTCGGTGGCCAGCTAGGGAAACCTACCAAATCCACAAATTTCTGAAATCTAGACACCCGGGGGATTCCAGGTGGGTATGGCTTGCATGGATCCCCCAACATTTTCTTATTCAGAATCCCCTGCAAACCTCAAAAAAATCACTTTATCCACACATTTTTGTGTGGAAAAGTTGTGGCATCACCGGGCTGACACAAATTTCCCACCACCCACCATTCCCTTGGTCTCCCAATAAAAATGGTGCCTAACTCGTGTGGGATGCCCAAGTACCCGCGACAGGCAAGGGCCCAAAACGTATTGGGGCGACATCAAAATTGGCTATCACAAAACAACCTGGTTTTGCAAGGGGGGGCAGCTAGCGAAACCTATAAAGCCCACAAATTTCTGAAAACTAGACACCCGGTGGATTCCAGAGAGGTATGGCTTGTGCGGATATCCCAACGTTTTCCTACCCAGAATCCCCTGCAAACCTCAAATTAAGCTAAAAAAATCACTTTTTCCACACATTTTTATGTGGGAAAGTTGTTGCACCCCCGTCTGACACAAATTTCCTAACACCCAGCATTCCCCCAGGTCCCCTGATAAAAATGGTGCCTCACTCGTGTGGGAGGCCCAAGTACCCGCGACAGGCAAGGGCCCAAAACATATTGAGGCATCATTAAATTTGCCTATCACAAAACGACTTGGTTTTGCAAGGGGGGTCACCTGGGTTCAAACCCATACACTTCTGAAAACTAGAATCCCCGGGGATACCAGGGAGGTATGCTTGCGAGGATCCCCCAATGTTTTCTTACCCAGAATCCCCTGCAATCCTCTAATTTAGCTGAAAAAATAACTTTTTTGACACATTTTTGTCTGGGAAAGTTGTGGCATCACTGATCTGACACAAATTTCCTACCACCCAGCGTTCCCCTAGGTGTCCCGATAAAAATGGTGCCTCACTCGTGTGGGAGGCCTGAGTACCCACAACAGGCAAGGGCCCAAAACGTATTGAGGCAACATCAAAATTACCCATCAAAAAACGACCTGGTTTTGCAAGGAGGTCACCTGGAGTTTTGACCCCGTGCTCGGTGGCCAGCTAGGGAAACCTACCAAACCCACACTTTTCTGAAAACCAGACACCCGGGAGATTAAAGGGAGGTATGGCAAGCGTGGTTTCCCTAACGTTTTCCTACCCAGAATCCATTGCAAACCTCCTATTTTAGCTGAAAAAAGTACTTTTTCCACACAATTTTGTGTGCGAAAGTGGTGGCATCATGGGCCTGACACAAATTTCTTATCACCCAGTGTTCCCCCAGGTCTCCCGATAAAAATGGTGCCTCACTCGTGTGGGAGGCCCAAGTACCCGCAACTGGTAAGGGCCCAAAACATATTGAGGCGACATCAAAATTGCCTATCACAAACCAGAGACACGGTAGAGCGCCTCTGTCTTTGGTAAACATATACGCCCCTAACCAGAAGCAGGATGCCTTTTTACGTTTACACCTTAATGAACTCTTACACTCACTTAAAACACCAGTCATTCTCGGAGGGGGTACTTTAATATGGTTTGGAATCCAGAATGGGACCGCACAGCACAAGCACATCAAAGCACTGGGGCCATGTCCACTACTCTTAAAAACATTGTTACAGACTTCGGATTAGTAGATACATGGTGGTATTTACACCCTGACTGTAAGGATTACTCCTTCTTTTCTCATGCACATGGCTCATATGCTCGCATTGATTACTTCTTCCTTTCCCTACCGTTAATACACACTTTAACCAAGGTTGAGATATCAAACATCTCTCTATCAGACCATGCACATATCTTGGTATCTCTATATTCCTCCAAACCCCACACTGACGCCCTCCCTAGATGGAGATTAACACCCCAGGCCCTCCAGGATCCGGTTGATGTAGCGAATATCCGGAAAGAGATAGAACCTTTTTTGTAACAAATTACCTTATCGAAACCTCTGAAGCGGTTAGGTGGGACACCTTTAAGGCTACTATGTGGGGAGTTATCTCCTCTATCTCGATAGCCAGGCTGTGATCTCCTCTATTTCGATAGCCAGGCTGTGGGAATCCCATCTACTAGAGACAACCCTTTTGGCGGACATCAAAACTCTAGAGAGAAAAGACCACCTACAACCGTCCATTCGTAATAAATGTTTGCTCGCAAACTTGCGGGGTCAGCTGCGAGTACATCACACTAACAAAGCGGAGAGAAATCTGTTTACTCTTAAGCAGAAATTTTACACCGGGGTGATAAGGTTGGGGCATGCCTAGCGCGACGTCTACGGGCTAAGACAGCAAGAGCACACATCGCCAAACTCCAGCACCCAGATGGTTCATGTGCTATCTCGGAGCCCGATAAATGCCTGACTCTGTCGAACTTTTATAGGGATCTCTGCACTGACATATCCTGCTCTCCTGAGGCAGTCACGGGTTTCCTCGACTCCTGCTCTTGGGACACAATTGACTCTTATCATAGGGAATTGATGGAGGAACCCATATCACAGTAGGAAGTAGCTAGAGCCTTGAAACAGCTCCCAGTAGGGACGACGCCAGGCCCTGATGGGCTACCGGTAGCGTTCCATCTGATTTTCACTGCCAACTTCATGACCTTTTATTGCAGCTATTCAATAGTTTCTCAGACGTCTCTGGCCTTACTCCCTCCATGTGGGAGGCGGAGATAGTCCTCATTCCAAAGCCAGGTATAGACCTTTCCCTGCCTTCCTCATAGTGCCCAATTGCCCTTTTAAACACTGATGCCAAGATCTTCACCAAGATTCTGGAGAATCAGCTGGAACTTCACCTCCCTGTCCTCCTTGACTCGGATCCAGTGGGGTTTATACATTAGCGTCAAGGGGTGGATAACATCCACAGAATTGCCCATCTCATCGAAAAACACAGTTTAGGAACATACCTACTGGCTTGGAGTCCCTTGACGTGGAAAAAGCCTTTGACTGGGTAGATTGGCGCTTTCTACGGTCAGTCCTACGGAAATTAGGATTGGGGACCATGTTGATTTCTAGGCTGATGTCCTCTTCTGCTCACCCCACCACACACATCCGCCTTAATGGGTGGCTCTCCGCCCCCATTCCGATCTATCGAGGCACTCGGCATGGATGCCAATTATCCCTGTTGCTATTTGCCCTGGTGCTGGAACCTCTGGCCATCGCTGTTCGACACAATCCTGCCATCCAGGGTGTTCCTATGGGGGGGTCCATCCATAACATTTTCTCTTACAGGATGATCTTCTCCTCTCACTCTCCTCCCCTTCTACTTCGCTCCAAGTGTTGGCCACGCTTTTGCGCGCTTTTGAGAGTGCATCAGGTTTCCGTATTAATCTTGCTAAGTCACATGCCCTTAATCTTACACTTCCGGCTGCATAGGTGCTGGAACTGGAGAATCGCATACCTCTGAATTGGTCTGATAAGTAAATAAGATACTTAGGTCTAGACTTGACTCCCTCGCTCTCAACCTGGACTTCAGCCAACTGGCCCCGTTATTGAAGAGCCATTCGGGAGGAACTGCACAAATGGAGAGGCCTTCCTCTTGCATGGCTAGGTCGTATAAACACAATAAAACACAAAAAAATGACCCTCCTCCCAAAGATACTTTATCTATTCCAATCCCTCCCCACCCCTATACCGCAAACTGACATTCTGTCTCTTCAACAAGATTTACTGATTTTATATGGGGGAAATTTCATCCACGCTTTTCTAATAAGTTTCTGATCCTCCACGAGATCTAACCTCCTAGAGTATTACTGGGCATGTCACCTTCGATATATATCGGATATATATCGGAATGGGTTGTTCGAGAGAGCGAGAAGCATTGGTTCCTTTGTGGGACTTTGCTTGGCTCCCTCGGGGGGCACATTTCCGCAGCTCATACATAGGCACCCCCATTTAAACGGTCATAGAGACATGGAATAAACTGGCTGTCCCTCAAGGTTTGACTACGTTTTCTACACCGACTACACCTATAATCTGTAATCCTATGTTCCCTCCTGCCCTCCAACCAAGGACATTTAATGAATGGTCGGAGGGCGAATGTAGAATTATACAAGACCTGTTCCAGGGCAGCAAACTCCTTACTTTCAATCAATGCAAAACAGCTTTTCATCTCACAGAAGGGGCTCAGATGCAATATTACGAAATCCAACACTGGCTGCTATCACAGGAATATACCCAAGGTACAACCAGAAAGCTCACTTCCTTTGAAACCTTAGTTCGCACCTAGGGGAGATCAAAGGACTTAGGGGGGGAAATACTCCCGGAAGACTGGGATCAACTACGGCGAGACATCCCTAAGGTATATCATAGTATTCCGATACGCGAGTCAGCATATAGACTCATGATGCAGTGGTACTATACCCCAGCATGCTTACACCGAATGCTACCAAAATTTCCCCCGACGACCTGAAGATGTCAGAGCGCTAAGGGTGATTTCCTACATATCTGGTGGTCCTGGCCGGGTCTCACGATCTTCCGGAAGGACAGCCTTAGCCACATTAAGAGCGTTGTGGGGTTCCCAAGCCCCGCTTCTCCGGCAGTGACGCTCTAAGGCATTAGGCCCCGACGTTAGCTGCTATGACACATGCAGACTGGCGTCTGTTTTACACATGGTGGGGGCTGCTCGACAGACAATAGCCCTATTTTGGAAGAAGATGCAACCTCCCCCGACAGCTACATGGTTTCTTTGCCTATGGCACACTTTAGCCCTTGAACTACATACAGCCCGTATCAACCACACAGACGCTACTTACAGCCCGTATCAACCACACAGAGCGTTGTGGGTTTCCCAATCCCCGCTTCTCCGGCAGTGACGCTCTAAGGCATTAGGCCCCGACATTAGCTGCTATGACACATGCAGACTGGCGTCTGTTTTACACATGGTGGGGGCTGCTCGACAAACAATAGCCCTATTTTGGAAGAAGATGCAACCTCCCCCGACAGCTACATAGTTTCTTCGCCTATGGCACACTTTAGCCCTTGAACTACTTACAGCCCGTATCAACCACACAGACGCTAGGTTCACCCGTGATTTGCAGGCTCTCATACAATATTATAACACTTCAGACTGTTTCCCCCTTGACTGCGAGCTATACAGTTATTTGATGATCCTGTTGAACGCTACATTAGGGGCCGACAGCCAGAGTCTCTAGGGTCATTGCCCTAGCAGAAGAGGTGGCCTCCCCACTCACCCTGGCGAGACCTCGCACTCCCCTCACACTTAGGCATATGCATCACTCTTTCCCTTTCCTCCTTCCCCTTTATACAGGGATTTTGATTGTCCCCTCTTGTTACACTAAAGTTGGTAGTATACTCCTGTTAATACCAGTCTTGGGCTACGGCACATGGCTCTGACATGGTGCAGATACATGAGCTTTACACACACAGTCAGACACTCGCTTCATAAGCTAGACGATGAGAACGTCTCTTTACACAACCCCAGTGCGATCGAGCACTTCACTTCACCTCTACATGGCAAGTGACGAGTTTCAAAATAGCCTCGCTGGAGATTATTTCATTTTGCTCCTGCCTCTAACTTGGCGAATCTTCCATTAGCACTATTAGATTTACGAGGCATGGTTTATATACGTCCTGCATGCTATTGTTGATATAATGTACTTTTGATACTTGAGCTTGAATGCGACTCTATGTGCCTTTCCAAGACTGCATATTTAAAACCTGGTTGATTCTCTCTGCTTGTCATAATTTCAATAAACAGATTTGAAACACAGTCTATATATAAAGACGAAAGTGTATCCCACTACCCTTTCCATTCTAGCAGGCTGTAGGTACTTTGTATTGACTGAAAGGAAGTTACCGACGCATTCCAGGCTTTGCCATTAGGGAAATCTCCTGGCCTGGACGGAGTTCCCAGAGATCTTTGATTCTAACACTGATGCTTTTTACTTTATATATTAATCAGCTTGAGACCATCCACGTGGAACAGTGTATAGATGTTCTCAAGGTGAATGACAGATACTAACCAGCCTTGATGATACTGTCATTATAGCTTGCACAGCCAACGGTCTTCAACATTTACTAGACAGGTTCATTTTATTTATGGATAACCTGGGCCTAAATGCCAATTTTTCTAAGTTATATACTATGGTCCTCGGCACGGCCAAATCTAAATCTAAATCTAAAACCTACACGATCAATGGTCATCAAAGTCTGTAATCTGGGCTTATTATTGGACACTAAATTGAACTGGCAATTTCTGCTCAATGCCCAGGCATACTCCCTTAATAGAGTACGACAGAGCATTGAGGAGTTCTCAAGGTGGCTTAGTCAGCCCTACATTAGACCAACTACTGATCTTTACAAAGCTAAATGTATCTGCACAGCGAGCTGTAGCTGCAAGATTTTGGGCTGCAAGGATTGTAACCTAATTCAGGTGGTAGAAAATACATTTCTAAGAAAGGTCCAGAGGTTGCCTCATGGAGATTGTCATGAGGAAGTGGGCGTTGGCTATATTTCTGCTTATATTTAAGTCTGCCTACTGATATTATGGGTGTCACTTTGGATCAAATAGGAATTAGAATTTAATGGAAGGATTTTAAGAGAGTGCGTTGACATGGACCATGGACTCCACATAACTTGGTTAAATTACATTAAATGCACCTTGAACAGCTTTGATAAACCTGAGCTATTCTCAGACCCAAAATCTATTTCCAAGGCAGACATCCTTTGGGTCAAGCAAGTCTTTTCATGCAAAGCTCGGGAAAAAAAGGGCAATGAGTGCAATGTCTAAAGGTTCCCTTGTACACTATTTTATGATTAAGTCTCTGAACCTCGCTGAGCCATACTTGTTGCTTGACATGCCAGCTCACCGCAGATGACTTATTTTTGCCTGAACTTGCTTTCCCAATTACGAGAGGGTTGGCACAAACCCTCTGAACCTCTGCTTTGCACTTGTGACCCTGCTGCTAAGTTTGATGCCTTGCATATTGTTTTTATATGCCTTACATGTTCTAGATTATATTTTAAGTTTATTTACCCTTTGTTTTTAGGCAATGAATTTTACACAGGTTAGACCTTCATTTTTGTATCTTCCATTTTTAGACTCACCCCCTGTCTGTTTTTATGTCTCTTGGTTTTTATCAGGGGTGTTTCATTCACATGTATAAGATGTCATAAGATTTAGGACCCGTAAAGGGTCCTGGGAGTTTTTTGGTCCCCCAAGTAGATGACATCACTTTTGCGCTCTTCCATCTTAAAATGTAGGGCCCTGGGCTCCACAGAGTCTACCACATACACTTCTGGTCATACCTCTTTTTCATGTCCTCCTGGCTGGCTTCTAGATACTCCTGCACTTGCTTCCAGAACCACTTGATCTGATTACGAAGTGCCAGCATGTAGCTGACCACATCCTGGGGGGCCTTCCTGTGAGCTTGTTCTCAGCCCTGCTTCACCAGACTTAGAGGTCCTCTCACAGGGTGTCTATACAGAAGTTCAAAGAGGCTTATACCAACCCCTGTCTGTGGTACCTCCCTGTAGGTAAATAAAAGGCATGGAAGAGGACGTCCCCCTTTCACCTAATGGGATCTGGCAGGCCCATTATCATTCCTTTCAGGGTCCTGTTGAACCTTTCCACAATCCCATTGGTTTAAGAGTTGCAAAGATTGGATAACTTGTAGGGTACCCCACGAACCTTCCACATGGCCTTTATCTTTCCTGACATGTCCTAAAATCTGTTAAGCAGACTTCAGTCAACTAAAATAGAGGACCAAAGGGAATAACTCTTCTGAGCAGCAATATACTTTATCACCAAGACATTACAGAGTGCTCCCGTTCTCAGCAAAAGTCATCGAGAAAGTCATCAACAGCCAACTAGCCACATTCATCAAAGAGCACAATATCCTCGACTCCTCCCAATCCCGCTTCAGAAAGAACCACAGTACCTAAACCGCCCTCCTCGCCGCAACAGGCAACATCCGCACCCTACTGGACAAAGGAGAAACAGTAGCCCACATCCTCCTCGACCACAGTCTTTCACCGCACCCTAAGACGCATTACAACTTACAACACCAGTCATTCTCGGGGGAGGCTTTAATATGGTTTGGAATCCGGAATGGGACCGCACAGCACAAGCACATCAAAGCACTGGGGCCATGTCCACTACTCTTAAAAACATTGTTACTGGTTTCGGATTAGTAGATGCATGGCGGTATTTACACCCTGACTCTAAGGATTACTCCTTCTTTTCTCATGAACATCGCTCATATGTTCGCATTGATTACTTCTTCCTTTCCCTACCGTTAATACACAGTTTAACCGAGGTTGAGATATCAAACACCTCTCTATCAGACCATGCACATATCTTAGTATCTCTACATTCCTCCAAACCCCACACTGACGCCCTCCCTAGATGGAGATTAACACCCCAGGCCCTCCAGGATCCGGTTGATGTAGCGGATATCCGGAAAAAGATAGAACCTTTTTTGTAACAAATTACCTTATCGAAACCTCTGAAGCGGTTAGGTAGGACACCTTTAAGGCTACTATATGGGGAGTCATCTCCTCTATCTCGATAGCCAGGCTGTGGGAATCCCATCTACTAGAGACAACCCTTTCGGCGGACATCAAAACTCTAGAGAGAAAAGACCACCTACAACCGTCCATTCGTAGTAAACGTTTGCTCGCAAACTTACGGGGTCAGCTGCGAGTACATCACACTAACAAAGGCGAGAGACACCTGTTTACTCTTAAGCAGAAATTTTACACCGGGGTGATAAGGTTGGGGCATGCCTTGCGCGACGTCTACGGGCTAAGACAGCAAGAGCACACATCGCCAAACTCCAGCACCCAGATGGTTCATGTGCTATCTCGGAGCCCGATAAATGCCTGACTCTGTCGAGCTTTTATAGGGATCTCTACGCTGACATATCCTGCTCTCTTGAGGCAGTCACGGGTTTCCTCGACTCCTGCTCTTGGGACACAATTGACTCTTATCATAGGGAATTGATGGAGGAATCCATATCACAGTAGGAAGTAGCTAGAGCCTTGATACAGCTCCCAGTAGGGAAGACGCCGGGCCCTGATGGGCTACCGGTAGCGTTCCATCTGATTTTTTACTGCCAACTTCATGACCTTTTATTGCAGCCATTCAATAGTTTCTCAGACATCTCTGGCCTTACTCCCTCCATGTCGGAGGCAGAGATAGTCCTCATTCCAAAGCCAGGTAAAGACCTTTCCCTGCCTTCCTCATAGTGCCCAATTGCCCTTTTAAACACTGATGCCAAGATCTTCACCAAGATTCTGGATAATCAGCTGGAACTTCACCTCCCTGTCCTCCTTGACTCGGATCAGGTGGGGTTTATACATTAGCGTCAAGGGGTGGATAACATCCACAGGATTGCCCATCTCATCGAAAAACACAGTTTAGGAACATACCTACTGGCTTGGAGTCCCTTGACGCGGAAAAAGCCTTTGACTGGATAGATTGGGGCTTTCTACGGTCAGTCCTATGGAAATTAGGATTGGGGACCATGTTGATTTCTAGGCTGATGTCCTCTTCTGCTCACCCCACCACACACATCCACCTTAATGGGTGGTTCTCCGCCCCATTCCGATCTATCGAGGCACTCTGCATGAATGCCAATTATCCCCGTTGCTATTTGCCCTGGTGGTGGAACCTCTGTCCATCGCTGTTCAACACAATCCTGCCATCCAGGGTGTTCCTATGGGGGGTCCATTCATAACATTTCTCTCTTACAGGATGATCTTCTCCTCTCACTCTCCTCCCCTTCTACTTCGCTCCCAGCGTTAGCCACGCTTTTGCTCGCTTTTGTGAGTGCATCAGGTTTCCGTATTAATCTTGCTAAATCACATGCCCTTAATCTTACTCTTCCGGCTGCAGAGGTGTTGGAACTGGAGAATCTCATACCTCTGAATTGGTCTGATAAGTTAATAAGATACTTAGGTCTAGACTTGACTCCCTCGCTTGCAACCTGGACTTCAGCCAACTGGCCCCGTTATAGAAGAGCCATTCAGGAGGAACTGCACAAATGGAGAGGCATTCCTCTTGCATGGCTAGGTCATATAAACACAATAAAACACAATAAAAATGACCCTCCTCCCAAAGATACTTTATCTATTCCAATCCCTCCCCACCCCTATACTGCAAACTGACATTCTGGTGCCAATTACGATCCGGTAAAAAAATACCCCGTACGACTCGTATCCGGTCTTTTTACCGTACGAATCGTACAAGTGCCGTACAAACTGGCAATCACGATTCGCATGGTAAAAAGTCCATACGAACCGCCTTGGGAATTATTCCCCACACGTCCTCGGGTCAGAAAATGTGTCCGACACGTCCTCGGACAATTTACCGTACAAATGTGAAAAGTCAAGTCCGACCGAGGAATCACGATCCATCCCGTGCATCCGCAGTTACAACCGTATGGAAAAAACACCGTCCGCACCGAACTCCCATAGCAACCATGGAGACATGTGCCCGCATACGCGCCCAACACTCCCCCCAGCCTCCGTACGTCTGAGACGTACCCCCGTGTATGTACACCCCCACCCGTGTATGTACACCCCTGTACGTTCGAGTCGTACCCCCACCCCTGTACGTGTCCTACCCCCGTGTATGTACACCCCTGTACGTTCGAGTCGTACCCCCACCCCTGTACGTGTCGTACCCCCGTGTATGTACACCCCTGTATGTTCGAGTCGTACCCCTACCCCTGTACGTGTCCTACCCCCGTGTATGTACACCCGTGTACGTGTCGTACCCCCGTGTATGTACACCCCTGTACGTTCGAGTCGTACCCCCACCCCTGTACGTGTCGTACCCCCGTGTATGTACACCCCTGTACGTGCGAGTCGTACCCCCACCCCTGTACGTGTCCTACCCCCGTGTATGTACACCCCTGTACGTTCGAGTCGTACCCCCACCCCTGTACGTGTCGTACCCCCATGTATGTACACCCCTGTACGTTTGAGTCGTACCCCTACCCCTGTATGTGTCGTACCCCCGTGTATGTATACCCCTGTACGTTCGAGCCATACCCCCACCCCTGTACGTGTCATACCCCCGTGTATGTACACCCCTGTACGTTCGAGTCGTACCCCTACCCCTGTACGTGTCCTACCCCCGTGTATGTACACCCGTGTACGTGTCGTACCCCCGTGTATGTACACCCCTGTACGTTCGAGTCGTACCCCTACCGCTGTACGTGTCGTACCACCGTGTATGTACACCCCTGTACGTTCGAGTCGTACCCCCACCCCTGTACGTGTCCTACCCCCGTGTATGTACACCCCTGTACGTTCGAGTCGTACCCCCACCCCTGTACGTGTCGTACCCCCGTGTATGTACACCCCTGTACGTTCGAGTCGTACCCCCACCCCTGTACGTGTCCTACCCCCGTGTATGTACACCCCTGTACGTTCGAGTCGTACCCCCACCCCTGTACGTGTCGCACACCCGTGTATGTACACCCCTGTACGTTCGAGTCGTACCCCTACCCCTGTACGTGTCGTACCCCCGTGTATGTATACCCCTGTACGTTCGAGTCGTACCCCCACCCCTGTACGTGTCCTACCCCCGTGTATGTACACCCCTGTACGTGTCGTACCCCCGTGTATGTACACCCCTGTATGTTCGAGTCGTACCCCTACCCCTGTACGTGTCGTACCACCGTGTATGTACACCCCTGTATGTTCGAGTCGTACCCCCACCCCTGTACGTGTCCTACCCCTGTGTATGTACACCCCTGTACGTTCGAGTCGTACCCCCAAACCTGTACGTGTCGTACCCCCGTGTATGTACACCCCTGTACGTTCGAGTCGTACCCCCACCCCTGTACGTGTCCTACCCCCGTGTATGTACACCCCTGTACGTTCGAGTCGTACCCCCACCCCTGTACGTGTCGTACCCCCGTGTATGTACACCCCTGTACGTTCGAGTCGTACCCCTACCCCTGTACGTGTCCAACCCCCGTGTATGTACACCCGTGTACATGTCGTACCCCCGTGTATGTACACCCCTGGACGTTCGAGTCGTACCCCCACCCCTGTACGTGTCGTACCCCCGTGTATGTAAACCCCTGTACGTTCGAGTCGTACCCCCACCCCTGTACGTGTCCTACCCCCGTGTATGTACACCCCTGTACGTTCGAGTCGTACCCCCACCCCTGTACGTGTCGTACCCCCGTGTATGTACACCCCTGTACGTTCGAGTCCTACCCCTACCCCTGTACGTGTCGTACCACCGTGTATGTACACCCCTGTACGTTCGAGTCCTACCCCCACCCCTGTACGTGTCCTACCCCCGTGTATGTACACCCCTGTACGTGTCGTACCCCACTGTATGTACACCCGTGTACGTCAGAGTCGCACCCCCACCACAACCTCCTAAGTACGGAGCGCACCCCAGGCCCCAACATCACAACCGCATGTACGAGTCGTACCAAGCCACACACAAGGACAGCACTATACAACCAAATGGCCCATGTGCACACCGTACACACGCTAAAAACGCACGTACACAACCAGGACAAACCAAAACAACACAAGAATACACCATTCGAATGGCACAAAGCCACAAAACATGTCCAACAACCACTAAAAAAACACATTCACTGACCTGTAACTGCCAAAAACAAACAGAGGCCCAAAACACCACCACTCCTTATAACACACCCACCCAAACTTCAAACACAGCCACACCCACCAATGGACCAATAAAAAGGGCCCACACACACAAACCATGAGCCTTTGCAACAGACTCACTGCTGCCAGACACCACAGACAACCTACAGCACCATACTACAAGCTTCACCACACCTTACACTTGCACACCTTCACACAACCACCTTCACAAACACCCCCTCATCACATTCACACACACACACACCTGCACAACCACACCCACACACCCACAACCATCCACACACACCCCCCACCATCCACACCCCTCACCATGCCCACTAACAAGAATCCAAAGTTCAGTAACCGAGAGTTGGAGGTCCTTGTCGATGAAATCCTCAGAGTCGAGCCACAGCTCTTTGGAACATTGGTCAGACAGACCAGCATGGCAGCAAAAACAGCCATGTGGCAGACCATCGTCGATGCTGTGAATGCTGTTGCGGAACCAGAAGGAACAAGCAGGAATGCCAAGCCAGGTGGTACGATCTGCGGAGGAGGGTCCGAGCCAAGATGCTGGATGAACACAACCAGGCAAACCTCACTGGAGGAGGGCCCTCCCGCAGACCCGTACACTACCATCCCTGGGAGGAGAGGGTGATGGCCATACTGCCGGTGGAGGCAGTCGAAGGATTAGGAGGACTCCGAGACCCGGGTGAGTACACAAACAACGCACCTCACATGGGGGGAACGTCATCCACAACCAAAATCACAAACAGGCACGCAACCACCCCAAGCTATTGCATGACTCAACCACACTCCATGAACACGCACATGCCACTGCCGCCACCATGCCCCATGCACCCAGCTGGACAATGTCAAGTCACAGGCCACAGAAGACACCAACACATGACACGGTAACCCGGATGGCGGGCCCCAAAATTCACATAGTGCAACTCAGAAGCAGACAACAATGCCCTCTGCCCATATGGCCTAGGTCACAGCCAGACAAACAGTGTGTCCCCACACAGGAAAGACTCGCCAGCAAATGGCGGACGCCTTGCATCAACACATGGGGGTGAAGGCACTGTTTTGCACATGACAGCAGCTAATGAACAGCCAACATTGTGAAAGAGTGGCAGCACACACCACCACAGCAGCAGCGCAGGGACACACACTACACCCAATGGGTGCCTGGAGATCAGAAACAAACTCACAACAACAAGCCAAGGGCCATTCAAAGATCTGCTAACAGTGTGTGCCCAGGAAGCTGGGCTGAGGTGACAGAGGGTGACACACAGAGGGAGGGAGAGGGGGACAGAGAGGGAGGGAGAGGGGGACAGAGAGGGAGGGAGAGGGGGACAGAGAGGGAGGGAGACACAGGGACACAGACAGAGGGAGGAGGCTGACACACGGAGGGAGGGAGAGGGGGACAGAGAGGGAGGGAGACACAGGGACACGGACAGAGGGAGGAGGCTGACACACGGAGGGAGGGAGAGGGGGACAGAGAGGGAGGGAGACACAGGGACACGGACAGAGGGAGGAGGCTGACACACAGAGGGAGGGAGAGGGGGACAGAGAGGGAGGGAGACACAGGGACACGGACAGAGGGAGGAGGCTGACACACGGAGGGAGGGAGAGGGGGACAGAGAGGGAGGGAGACACAGGGACACGGACAGAGGGAGGAGGCTGACACACGGAGGGAGGGAGAGGGGGACAGAGAGGGAGGGAGACACAGGGATACGGACAGAGGGAGGAGGCTGACACACGGAGGGAGGGAGAGGGGGACAGGGAGGGAGGGAGACACAGGGACACGGACAGAGGGAGGAGGCTGACACACGGAGGGAGGGAGAGGGGGACAGAGAGGGAGGGAGACACAGGGACACGGACAGAGGGAGGAGGCTGACACATGGAGGGAGGGAGAGGGGGACAGAGAGGTAGGGAGACACAGGGACACGGACAGAGGGAGGAGGCTGACACACGGAGGGAGGGAGAGGGGGACAGAGAGGGAGGGAGACACAGGGAGACGGACAGAGGGAGGAGGCTGACACACGGAGGGAGGGAGAGGGGGACAGAGAGGGAGGGAGACACAGGGAGAGCAAATCAGCCGTGTGGTGTGTGGGAATGTCTGCTCGTCAGCAGGTAGACTGCGTGCATGTAGCCAAGGGTGGCCAGTGCCAGAACCCCCCCTCTTCTCCATGGCAAAACACAGGGCCATGTCACAACCTGTTCACGAGCACAATGACAGCTACCTGCATTATATAAGTGTGTGGATCCACTCCATGTGCACATGTACAGTGCTACACGGAAGGCGCCAATGCATGGCTCGCCACACCTGCCCACTCCACTGCTGACTGCAGTCACACTTGACGCAGCAAGTAAGACTGTGCCACACATAGTGAAAGGGGCCAAAGTGGTGCCCAAGGGACACACCCATGCACAAGTGCACTGTGAGTGGAATGCAAGACAGATCCTAAGTCCAAGAGGAAATGTGCCAACTTTGAAACTGATGAAACATGGATGTTGCATGGACCAAAATTAACATTGTCTCTCTCACACACAGGTCAACCTCGTGGTTCACCCCCCAACACTGGGGGGGAAGACTCACAGGACCCGGATCTGCGGGAGGCCGATCCCACCGGCAGCGACGACTCTCACCACTCTGTGGACGACCCCGACCAACCTGGCCCCTCTGGTGTCCAACCACCTGCAGCACCTGCGTCAGGTACAACGGGGCCAACCACCACCCCCACTCCTGCCACATCCCAGGAGACACCCAGGATCCCTGCCCCACCACCACAAAGCAGCCAGGCTGGCCAGGAGGAACACGGCGTCACGGGCACCCAGGAGGAGGCAGGCGACAATGCCAATGCCACCCCTCAGGGGTCCCGGAGACCCGATGTGGCCACAAGGGCAGGCCAGGTGCAAGTGGGCAGGGGTGGTGGGAGTGGAGGACGGCGGAGGCGCCAGCCTGACCAGTTGGCTGGGGAACCGGTGTATTCCCATGTCCGTAACATCCTGGACACATACCGGCAGGACACCACGGGCATGGCCCAGGTTGTGTCCACCCTCAATGAGATCAAGGGGACCCTCGATGAGATAAAGACCCAGCAGGCCCAGCAACATGCGGAGCCACATGCCTGTCTACTGCAACACCAACGGAGGATGGAGGACGGACAGGCTGAGCTCGTGACGGTGTACACGGGAATTCACGATACACTCCGTCGGATGGCCGACAACATGGGCAACCCTCCCTGTGCCAGAAGGCGGAGAACATCACCACCCACAGGGAGGGATCAGGAGGAGGAGGAAACATGCGATGGAGCATCCCAAACATCGTCACGGCCTGCTTCTGAGGGTCCCCGCAGGAGGCTGGGTCGTCCACGGAAAGGACCGTGAGGGTCGGCGCTACATCACCATCTCCCAGGACACCTGGCCTGGCACCTGGCCCACTGGAGCAACAGCATCACAGCATCAAGAGACATTCTCTGCCACATGGCCTTGCTGGTCACTGTCTGACCAATGTTGACAAAGACTGTGGCATGGACTCTGAGGATTTCCAATGGCAAGGACACCAACTCCCCTACTGAACTTTGGATTCCAAACTCCCGGAAAGCCCCTCACGTCATACCCCCCCACAAAAATAAAAATTCACACCATGAAGAGAAGATGCCTGCTGGTTGCATTATTACCTTACATGTGTCTTGTAAAGTCTAAACATGCCTGAGTTCTCTTTTGACTTCAACCATCCACACCCTGGGGCCTGATTCTGGCACAGGACACACGGGTCACAGTGTATTAGGCAAGACAGACATGGAGCACCATACACACCCGTGATGGGCCCAACCAGCTGAGGGGGTGGCCGCACAACCGTGCTGACAGACACATTGGGTACAGCAACAGTCATGCGCAGAGGTCAGGGATCCAGTCCAGTGTCCTGGGGGGCACCCAGGTATGTGTAGACAGGTGGCAGAACCATGTCCTGTAAGCTTGAGTTCGGTGGATGCAGAGAATGGGGGCCTGGCCAACGTTGGATGCATGGGGATGGCACATGTCACAATACCCACACAGTCATGGACATGATGCACAATACACAGTCTCAGCCCACACACACAGCATGCATCTTGCTACTCGACACATAGACACATAGCCACTATCAGGGACAACCATGCCAGACATGCTGGATGCACCGTGGCAACACACCAGCATTGACTGAGAAGAGGCACCTTGGAGGCATAGGGACACCTTTATTAGTCATGTTTTCGGGATTGCAGAGGCAACTTGAAGTACACATGAACACTTCATGTGGAGTAACATGTGGGTCCAACACTGACACCCCCCTTCTGCAGCACAAATGCGTGATAGCCATGGAACTGGCACACAATTGTCGGCCAACAGCTAAACACCCACAGCTGCTCACGGAGAGACTGCCATACACCATTGATCCGCTGATGTAGAAGTCCCACACCATGTCAAGCCAATGCAAACCATATGTGTCCGAGGGCAGTGTTACACACATTGATGCCATCATCACAATCCACTATCCCATCACTGATGACTGTCAACCAGTCAGACCATCTATTCAGGTGTACACAGCTGCATGTCGTGTCCCATGGTGATGCTACATGGCTGCAGAGGAACCAAACATCAACAGGGGCAGTGTGCATACATCGTGAACAACTGCCACACCCAATACACCCCTGATGCATCCCTTACCCTAAGGAGACTTCCAAACTTGTCCGTGCGTGTAACGCTGAGTCAGCCCACGATGACGTGTCCATGAGGAATAGCAGTGCCACAACAATGCAACCAGCAGACGGCATGCGCAAGTACCTGGGGATGAGAGACACACAAGAAGTCAGCCACAAAAATCACAGCCACTTGCATGTGCATGTACTCGACACATGTATGGATAAAACATGCTAGTTCACAATTATGACTGGGGAAATACAACCATCACTGGCACCATCACTCCAGTGACACACCCACACACACCTCTGACTCACGTGCCATACATGCAGGTGGAGGCACACATCACAACACATGCCACACGGGAAGCAATGTGTGCACACTCAGACACTGGTACTCACCACTAAGCAAAGATGTCGCGTATGAGCCGAGTCCGGATGTCCTCTTGCGGCTCCACATTCTCCACATCACTAGCCCCATTGCCAAGCCCTTCGTCCTCCACGGGTGGATGGTCCTCGTCATCTTGATCCAGGATGAGTGGCACAGCTTTCTCAAATGCCATGTTGTGCAGCATGCAGCAGACCATGAAGATTTTGCAGACCTTCGCAGGGGCATATGGGAGCGCGCCGCCGGTCTTGTGGAGTCACCTAAATCGGCTCTTCAGCAGGCCAAACGTCCTCTCTATCACTCGCCTTGTCCGGCCATGGGCGGTGTTGTAGCGGAGCTGGGCCGGCGTGATGGGGTTGCGGAGAGGTGTGAGCAGCCATGGCATGTTGGGATAGCCAGCGGTCCCTACATGGGAAGCACATGGACATCGTTAGAACTGGTGGAGCGGTCATGCTGGTAGGCTATGCAAAATACAGGACAGACAGACTGTACCCACCAACAACACATGCTCGTTCGTTGCACAGCTGCATCATCATTTCAGGCACCCTGCTACGCCTCATGATGTAGGCATCGTGTGCTGATCCTGGAAAACGAGCACAGACATGTGAAATCACCATGTTGGACAGACACACCACAAGGGCATTGATGGAGTGGTAGTGCTTCCGATTGCGGTACGCTACCTCCTGTGTGTGTGGTGGTACCAAAGCAACATGTGTCCCATCTATGGACCCAATGACATGGGGCATCCCTCCCAGGGCATAGAATCCACGCTTGACCCCAGTCAACTGTTCAGGGGTTGGGAACTTGATGAAGTCATCCAAGTGAATCAACATGGCCTCTAAGAAATCATGCAGCACACGGCAGAACATGCTCTGGGACATGCCACCAACATGAGCTATGGTATTTTGAAAGGTACCCGTGGCTAGAAAATGTAGGGCTGCCATTACCTTCAGCTTGGGTGTCAGTGCCGTAGGATACCTGTGCAGCGGTTGCAGGTGTGGTGCCAGTCTCGCCGTCAACTCCAGAATCAACCGTTGGGGGAAGCGGTAGCACCGGATACGACCATTCTCCCGCATGGCAGCCAAGTCCGGAATTGCTCGGGGAAGAGGCGGCGCTCTGCAGTAATTTGGAAGTGACAAGGAAGAGTGAGTGCCCCACAACAACAAATAATTTGTACTGAGCACATGTTAATCTGTCTATACACATATGCTACATACGGAGTCAGGTATGTGCCACATGCCCTGGACACGTATGGCTGGCAGCTGACACTCCTACCAAGACCCAGCGACACACGGAGATTGAGAACCTCCACATGCCATGCCATGGGATTAGCTGTGTCCCAGTGCAAGTGACCAGCCAGACGCAACACAGGAGTGACATACACCCACACATCAGCAGAAGTAGGATGTCGATTGCAGAGACTGGTAGCGGAACACTAGAGCCACAGGTCACATGACATTACACTAGGACAGCCCACACACCTTGCCATGAAGGTGCACATGTCATGACTCACCACACATTCATTGAGAGGATGCAGACATGTACTTGTCACGCTACTCCGTGTCCCATGCATACATAAGCACCTCACATCCGATACCACATGTGGCATGGTGTGCGGAACAGTGTCCAATGTCAATCTACACACATACACATGTTGGTTGCTGCAACAGCTGCAGCTTTTGAGGGTGCTCCAACATCAACCTAATGGGAAGCCCCCACACATACATGACATAGTCACATCGTGCACCGTGGGTAGTGACAAGTCAGGTGTGGTAACCCCTGTACCGGGCATCAGGGGACACTTCCGTGTGTTGGTGTCCGTGCCATGCCAGTGTCGGTCATCCCAAGTGTGCAGTACGACATGCACACATGTCAAAGGAGTCAAGGGCATGCCTGGCACACATTGCACCGTCACACATTACATCTGTACACATCTCATCATACATCTGGTGCCTTCTCGACTCAGGAGTAATGTTCCACATCACAGCCTGTCACACCTGTGCCCCACACATGTAGTAATGCCCAGACAATGCCTTGATGTCCATCCATGGACAAGTATGTCCGCCCTATTCCTTCCTGTGTGCTGCCTGTCACCACTGTGATGTGTGTAAACCGCCGTACTGCTGCTAAGAGGGCCTGTGTACGTTCCAATATCACTATGGGAGTGCTGCCGTATGTGTACCCATCGTGATGGTGAGCGTACAGGCATGTTTACGGTCCGTACCACTACGAGTACGCATACGCAAGAACACCCATAGTGGTAGGGCCGTACACGCGCCTGTACGCTCCCTATCAGTATGGGTGTCCTCGCTTATGCGTACTCGTAGTGGTACGGGCTGTACATGCGCCTGTACGCTCCCTATCAGTATGGGTGTCCTCGCTTATGCGTACTCGTAGTGGTACAGGCCATACACGCGCCTGTACGCTCCCTATCAGTATGGGTGTCCTCGCTTATGCGTACTCGTAGTGGTATGGGCCGTACACGCGCCTGTACGCTCCCTATCAGTATGGGTGTCCTCGCGTATGCGTACTCGTAGTGATAGTGAGCGTACAGGCGCGTGTACGGGCCTTACCACTACGAGTACGCATACGCGAGGACACCCAGAGTGATAGGGAGCGTAGAGGCGCGTGTACGGCCCGTACCACTACGAGTACGCATACGCGAGGACACCCAGAGTGATAGGGAGCGTACAGGCGCGTGTACGGCCCGTACCACTATGGGTGTTCTTGCGTATGCGTACTCGTAGTGGTACGGACCGTACACACGCCTGTACGCTCCATATCACTATGGGTGTTCTCGCGTAGGCGTACACGTAGTGATAGGGAGCGTACAGGCGCGTGTACGGCCCGTACCACTACGTGTACGCATACGCGAGGACACCCATAGTGATAGGGAGCGTACAGGCGTGTGTACGGGCCGTTGCTATGCATTTGGGGTGCCCTAGGGCCCCGGAACGCACCGTACCTGTGTGTGAAGCTCCAAATTCCATAGGGGACACATGAGGGACAAGTATTAAGGCCTACATGCATGCTGGTTGTCATGGAGACCAAGTTCAAATTTTGAATTTGTTCAGGAAGCTGCACGGCAGTAGTCAGTTGGAATGAATCTACTTTGTTGCAATGTGTTTGTGGGGCTGACATCATGCAGGAGAAAAAAACAGATTGAGAACCCACAGACTGCTAGGTTTGAAGGGATTGGAGGAAACATAGGATGCAAATGTGAGTGACCAATCACTCAGTACTCCTGTGCATGAGATGGGCCAGCAAGGCAGATATAAGGCAGCCAGGTCCCATGAGGGAGCACTTGCCTGCACATCTCTGTATTCCACGACCCAGCTGCTGCTACTGATTCCCTGGAACCATGTCAAGGGCTGTGGAGAGGTCACAGCCATTCACCCTGGAGGAGAACATGGCTTTGGTGGATGTGATCCTCCCACGGTACCCCATGCTGTATGGGCGACCAGGTTATCAGGTGAGTGCACTGGCACAGACTGTGTCCCTTTTTTGTGACTGTGACTTCTGCCATTGTGTCCAGGTGTGACACACATGCTATGTACTGTAGGGGGGGTCCCAGGGGGGGGAATGCCTGATGTCTCCCAGCAGTGCCCTGAGACAGGAGGGGTGGGTGCCTAACACTCCCAGCAGTGCCCTGAGACAGGAGGGGTGGGTGCAGAGTCCTCCCAGCAGTGCCCTGAGACAGGAGGGGTGTGTGCAGAGTCCTCCCAGCAGTGCCCTGAGACAGGAGGGGTGGGTGCCTAACACTCCCAGCAGTGCCCTGAGACAGGAGGTGTGGGTGCAGAGTCCTCCCAGCAGTGCCCTGAGACAGGAGGGGTGGGTGCCTAACACTCCCAGCAGTGCCCTGAGACAGGAGGGGTGGGTGCAGAGTCCTCCCAGCAGTGCCCTGAGACAGGAGGTGTGGGTGCCTAACACTCCCAGCAGTGCCCTGAGACAGGAGGGGTGTGTGCAGAGTCCTCCCAGCAGTGCCCTGAGACAGGAGGGGTGGGTGCCTAACTCTCCCAGCAGTGCCCTGAGACAGGAGGTGTGGGTGCCTAACACTCCCAGTAGTGCCCTGAGACAGGAGGGGTGTGTGCAGAGTCCTCCCAGCAGTGCCCTGAGACAGGAGGGGTGGGTTCAGAGTCCTCCCAGCAGTGCCCTGAGACAGGAGGGGTGGGTGCCTAACACTCCCAGCAGTGCCCTGAGACAGGAGGGGTGGGTGCAGAGTCCTCCCAGCAGTGCCCTGAGACAGGAGGGGTGGGTGCCTAACACTCCCAGCAGTGCCCTGAGACAGGAGGGGTGGGTGCAGAGTCCTCCCAGCAGTGCCCTGAGACAGGAGGGGTGTGTGCAGAGTCCTCCCAGCAGTGCCCTGAGACAGGAGGGGTGGGTGTGATGCACAGTGTGAGCCTGGATCATTGATTGTGTAGTTGCCCTCATTCCACCTGTGTCCTTTCAATGGCACGTACTGCTTTTGGCCTTCCCCCAGATGATCATGTCCCTATGACAAAAGTGCAATGTGTTGGATGCATACTATGCCTTGTTGTAAACTGCAAATGTGTTCTAATCTGTGTCCCTGTGACATGTGCCAGGTGTATTGATGTAGTGTCACTTGTCCATCCTCACAGGTAGACGCCTCTGCCAAGGAGAAGATATGGCTGGAAGCCGTCAGCGCCGTGAGGAGTGCGGATGGTCGGAAGCGGCGCCTGTCCCAGGTGAGGAAACGCTGGCAGGATATTCGGTGCTGGACGCGGAGGATCGCACGGGTCCTGCTGGGGGACTCACCTGAGAGCCATAAGAACCGCGGGCGCCGCCGTCTCTCCCACATCCAGAAACGTGTGCTGGCGGTGGTCTTTCCTGACTTGGATAGGCGCCTACAGGAGATGCAGCAGCCGGAAGGGGGTAGGTACATGTGTGTGTTTGTTGTGTTTCACCAGCATTTGTTATTGCACTGTTCCATGGATACACTTCCAGGGTTTATGGTGCTGTGCAGATCATGTTACCCACAGTGTTGCAGGGCTCTCCTGCCTCCCTTCCCCTCCTTGCAATGTGTTCCCTGGTCTGTGTGTAGTCACTCCATCACAAGGTTATGTAGCCTGACACCTTCTCCAAGTGTACAATGCCTGCAGCATCATGTGTGGGGGTGGTGTGTAACAGGTTAGGTGACCTTGCCTGTGCCCTGTCCAGTTCTGGACTTGTGGGTTCCATGTCAGTTGGCACTAATGCTGATTCCAGACATGGGAGTTAATCTCTCGAGTGCGAGGCCTTCCAGCAGGCATGTCCCATGTGGTGGCCTGTGACATGATGTGCATGATTGTGCGTTACGCATAGTGCAGGGATGTTAGCGTGTGTTGCAGTCATTCCCATTCAGGAGCATGGAGTTGTGTGGCCACTACTGTCCCCAGGGGCATCTTTTCCTAGGTATCATGTGTGTAATCCGAGAATGTCTACAATCTCTGTGTCTACAGCATAGGTTGTGCTCTGTGCCATTGTCCCCTGGCACCATGTATATTGACGTGAGATGTATTACAAGTGTCCACTGTCCAGCCTGACCTGATTTTCCAATTACATACTCACGGTGGCCATTGCCTTTGTGTCTTGTTGCAATCATCTGATGATGCCCATTTGTACATGATTATTTGGACAGCCGCACCTTGGGTAGTTTGTGTGCAATATTGAAGTTTTGCATCCCATGTGTATTTCACCCTGACTAAGAGATGTAAGTGCTTCCTGTGTCTCCACAGATTAGTCTCATGTGGGGGGTGGGTGGTGCGGGCATGGCCTACATGTCAAGACCTGTCATCTCCTTGCTAGGACTGGCCAGTGTGTGATGTTTGTCTGGACATACACTCAAGGTGCATTGTGCCAGTCAGGGTGGGCATGTTATCAGTATTACCTATGCTGCATGTGCCTCTAGTTCCTAGATGTGGTCCCTGCTCATCCCTATTGCCTGCCACGCTGTGTGGTGCAGATGCAGTGCTGGATTGTCCCCAGGGCCTTGCTCCTCAGTCAAAATTCCATGTCATCTCATTTGCTATTGTGTCATGCTCTCCATAGTTTATCCATGGCATGGTGGGTCACACAACTGTGTCTTGCAGGGCCTACATATGTACCTTGTTTTGTAGTTGTAACTCTTCCTTTGTTTCAGGCTATGCACTGTGACCTAAGTAGATTAGACTCATGTGACATATGTATACAGGTGTATGATTAATTTCTGTCTCTTCACCCTGCCCACAGCATCGTCGGGGGACACGGAGGGAGACATGGACACAGACGGCGCGGAGGGACCGAGCACCAGTGCCAGCGGTGGCATCGTGCCTGGCACTTCGAGTGGGACAGAGGCAGAGGAGAGTGAACCCGGGGACCTGTCGACTGGCACAACAGAGTATGAAGCTGACGGGTCCGAGGAGGATCTCTCCGAGTGGGCGGTGGCTGCACCACCATCTGACAGCAGCCCTACATCTCGCACCGCCCCCTCCATTGGCATCAGCCGCCTCCCACTTGCTCGTGTCCCTTCCCAACGTGCCCGGTCACCACATGTCTCCTTCCTGCCAGGCACCGCACCCCCTGCCCCTGTCTCCACTGCTGCCGCCAATGCTGAGTCTGTGGACATCCAGCGGCAGTTGCAGATTGGTCAGACTGCGATCCTTAATGTCCTCCATGCCCACAGCCAGGTCCTCAACAACATGGAGGCATACTTGGAGGGCATTCATTCATCGCAGGCTGACCAACGCAACTTGCTGAGGTCCATAGACTCCACACTGACTGCAGCAGTGGGTCTCCTGCAGCGCTACGTCCCACCCCCTACCCCTGCTCCTTCCACACTTCCCACTCCCATGCCTGTCCCACATACACACAGACGTAAGCATGCACCCACCACAACAGACACAGGCACCACACCAGCAGGGAAGGTCCGCCGCACACCTCCTGACACGCACACACAGGGTGAAGTAGGCACACCCACTGGGTCGGGGGGCAAACGTGTGACACGCAGCCAGAGTGGGAGTCCGCATTCCACCCAATCCACTCCCTCCAAATCCCCTCCCCTCAGCTCTCCTGGCCACATCTCCCCCAAAGACTCCTTCATGGCCGCTCTGTCCCTGAGCCCCACAGTGACGCCACCACGCAAGCGGTCAAGGAAGTCCTCGGTCAGGGTGGTTGAGTCCCCCCCCTGTCAACACCCTCCCCCAGTGGCGCTGCGACCCATCCCTCTGACCCCCCCCTCCTTGGGGCCTGTGGTTCCTTCGGGTGCAGGGGAGTCCCGGGAGGACCTTGCCGAGGTGTGCAGCGCGCTCCCAGAATCCACCTTTGGCCCTGCCCCACCCCCTGTGGTGGAGTCCTCCATCCCTGCACCCACATCGCCTACCCTTCGCCCTCCTGTCCCTGCGGTGCCTGTTCTTTCCCCCCCACTTGATGCCCTCACCCCTGTGGAAGACAACGGCTTGTAACTGTGCAGGCAAGCTAGGGGACACGCATCCCACTGTGTCCCCCATCCAGCTGTGACTCCTGGACTGCCCTATGGGCTTTGGAAATATTGAACTTACTACATACCAGTTTTTGGATCATGCTGAATAAAGCTATTTATTTTTTGCCCTTGGAACACTCCTGCTTTGCTGGCATTGCTGTCGGTGGGGCTGCTACATGGTTGTGGGTGGTGTTCATGTGTTGGGTGTGTGGGAAATGTAGTAGTGTGCTGCTCATAGGGGGGACCATGGGATCTGTGTGCCATCACACGGTGTTAGCTAGCTTTCTCAATTCATGTAAGCAGTTGCTGCATGTTGCAATTGTCCCAAGGTGTTTTCCTTCCTCTGTGTACCCTGACTTCTTCCCTGCAGGGTGTTCCCAATATTTAGCACCGAGCTGTGTGTACATTAGCTGGGTGTGTGACGGAGTCCTTCAACTTTGCACATGCATGCTGAGCCATTCTCCACCTGCATCATTCGTGGCATCCTTGGTAGTCATTGTACTTGTGTATGTGGACTATTGACATGACTTCATGTGTACATGTTTTCTTTTTGGCCCTATGCATGCGTATACTCCCAGCCTCGCACACATGTGGTACATGTACTGCAGGGTCTTTGTGCACCTGACTGACATTTGTGGGCATGGTATCTGTGGTTACTCCACCCTTTGCGTTCCATGGGCACTGCTGGGAGTGTTAGGCACCCAGCCCTCCTGTCTCAGGGCACTGCTGGGAGGACTCTGCACCCACCCCTCCTGTCTCTGGGCACTGCTGGGAGGACTCTGCACACACCCCTCTCATGTCTGGGCACTGCTGGGAGGACTCTGCACTCACCCCTCCTGTCTCTGGGCACTGCTGGGAGGACTCTGCACACACCCCTCTCATGTCTGGGCACTGCTGGGAGGACTCTGCACCCACCCCTCCTGTCTCTGGGCACTGCTGGGAGTGATAGGCACCCACCCCTCCTGTCTCAGGGCACTGCTGGGAGTGTTAGGCACCCACCCCTCCTGTCTCAGGGCACTGCTGGGAGGACTCTGCACCCACCCCTCCTGTCTCAGGGCACTGCTGGGAGTGATAGGCACCCACCCCTCCTGTCTCAGGGCACTGCTGGCAGGACTCTGCACCCACCCCTCCTGTCTCTGGGCACTGCTGGGAGGACTCTGCACACACCCCTCTCATGTCTGGGCACTGCTGGGAGGACTCTGCACCCACCCCTCCTGTCTCTGGGCACTGCTGGGAGGACTCTGCACCCACCCCTCCTGTCTCAGGGCACTGCTGGGAGGACTCTGCACCCACCCCTCCTGTCTCTGGGCACTGCTGGGAGGACTCTGCACCCACCCCTCCTGTCTCAGGGCACTGCTGGGAGGACTCTGCACCCACCTCTCCTATTTCACAATATGTACGCTCATGACATACACGGATGTGGGTACGCTCCATGCATTCGAGGTGGGGGTACGTGTCGTACTTACACTGTTGGCATGGGGGTACGCTCCTTGCATACGCGGGTGGGGGTACGGGTCGTACGTACACTGTTGGCATGGGGGGTACCCTCCATGCATACGCGGGTGGGGGTACGTGTCGTACTTACACTGTTGGGGTTGGGGGTACGCTCCTTGCATACGCGGGTGGGGGTACGTGTCGTACTTACACTGTTGGCATGGGGGGTACGCTCCTTGCATACGCGGGTGGGGGTACGTGTCGTACTTACACTGTTGGCATGGGGGTACGCTCCATGCATACGCGGGTGGGGGTACGTGTCGTACTTACACTGTTGGGGTTGGGGGTACACTCCTTGCATACGCGGGTGGGGGTACGTGTCGTACTTACACTGTTGGCATGGGGGGTACGCTCCTTGCATACGCGGGTGGGGGTACGGGTCGTACTTACACTGTTGGGGTGGGGGTACGCTCCATACGTCCGCGGGTGAGGGTACGGGTCGTACGTACAATGTTGGCATGGGGGGTACGCTCCTTGCATACGCGGGTGGGGGTACGTGTCGTACTTACACTGTTGGCATGGGGGTACGCTCCTTGCATACGCGGGTGGGGGTACGGGTCGTACGTACACTGTTGGCATGGGGGGTACGCTCCATGCATACGCGGGTGGGGGTACGTGTCATACTTACACTGTTGGGGTTGGGGGTACGCTCCTTGCATACGCGGGTGGGGGTACGTGTCGTACTTACACTGTTGGCATGGGGGGTACGCTCCTTGCATACGCGGGTGGGGGTACAGGTCGTACTTACACTGTTGGGGTGGGGGTACGCTCCATACGTCCGCAGGTGAGGGTACGGGTCGTACGTACAATGTTGGCATGGGGGTACGCTCCTTGCATACGCGGGTGGGGGTACGTGTCGTACTTACACTGTTGGGGTTGGGGGTACGCTCCATGCATACGGGGTGGGGGTACGGTCCGTACATATCCGTCCCCACGCTATGTGATGCTTGTGCGGCCCGTACCCAGGCCTTTGCCACGTGGGTACGAGCCGTCCCGCCATTGTTGGGGTGACGTAGGTGTGGGCGTGGTACGACTCGTACCCACGCTCTTAAGGCGTGGGTACGGGACGTACCTGTCTGGTTGTGTTGCCGGTTCGCGTCATCAAGAACTTCCGTTGTGGCGGTCGCTGGCTTAGCTGGACACGCCCCCACCCCCTCGTAGTGACCAGGGCCTGAGGGTCAGGTATGTCCAGGGCATGTGTGCTGTGTGACTTTGGTGGGGGTTTTGTGGCCTGCCCTGGTCCTGCCCCCCCCCCTTTCCCCCCTCCCTTAGTTGTTCTGACCTTCTGCGGCGTCTGCGTCATAACCTGTAGAGGAGGTCGACTGCTATGAGGGCCGGGATGACACGTAGGTTCGGGTCCATGTCTGTCCGTCGAGTACGGGTACTCCTTGTTCGCGTTGTCCTGTCTGTCCGTCGCGTACTGGTACTCCTTGTTCGCGTCGTCCTGATTTCCCGGCAGTTTTTGGCAGCCGGAAAATATTCACCGTGCGGGATGACGTCGGTGCGAATCGTAATTCCTGGTTCGTGAATGGCAGGCTGCGTGCGTCCCGACGTCAGGTCGGCGCTTTCCCGGATCGCATTTGTATTTTTATTTCGTTCGGTCGGGGTTTTGTACGATTCGTACGGAAATGGTGTTTCCGTGCGAATCGTAATTCCATGTTGGTAGATTTTGACGACCGGGTACGCGTCGGACGGAGAATATGCTCCGTCCGACGGTTCGTACCCGGTTTTTACAGGATCGTGATCGGCACCTCTGTCTCTACAACAAGACTTTATTGATTTTATATGGGGGAAATTTCATCCACGCTTTTCTAATAAGTTTCTGATCCTCCACGAGATCTAACCTCCTAGAGTATTACTGGGCCTGTCACCTTCGATATATATCGGATATATATCGGAATGAGTTATTCGAGAGAGCGACAAGCATTGGTTCCTTTGTGGGACCTGGCTTGGCTCCCTCAGCGCATACTTAGGCACCACCATTTAAACGGTCATTGAGACATGGGATAAACTGGCTGTCCCTCAAGGCTTGACTACGTTTCCTACACCGACTACACCTATAATCTGTAATCCTATGTTCCCTCCTGCGCTCCAACCGTGGACATTTAGGTACACATGCATCAAGCTAAGAGATAGCGAGTCCTTATTTGTGAATTTTAAGGAATCGCAAATAAGGAATCGCTATCTCCTATGCATGACTCAGATACCGAAAAAATACCGATTCGGTAAAAATCGCTAAACGCGTTAGCGAAAAACCCCCAAAATTCGCTAATCGCTGAAAACTCACAAATTGCTATCTCGCAAATAGCGAGATCGCTATTAGCGAGATCGCAATTAGCGAAATCGCTAATTGCGAGATCGCATTTTTACCGAGTCGCATTGGGAACAGCCTGATGACATCACAACCAGGAAGTAACTCTTCCCATGGTGTAGTCTGTGTCCATAGGAAGCCAGAGCAGGAAGCTGAGTGCCTGTGGAGAGCTGTGGAGAGGAAGACTTGGCATCCAGACCACTGCAAACACAGGAAATGGCCAACACATCAGCAGAGGAGGGGTCAGGTGCCAGAAAAAGAAAGATAAAGTTTAGTGAGAGGGAACTGGAGTACCTCATTGAAGAGGTTGTGAAGAGCCATGACAAGCTCTTTGGGAAGCTCTCCCTTAAAGTCCCAGAGGCTGAGAAAAGACGCCTCTGGAACAAGATCAAGTCAAAAGTCAATGCTGTGGGTGTGACACACCGCAGCATTGATGATTTAAAGAAACGCTGGTACGATCTGCGGAGCCGTGCCAAGGAGCGAATTGCCCAGAGGCTGAGGGAGGCAAAGAGCACCGGAGGAGGAACCTCGACAGTCCCGGACAACACAACCCTGGAGGACCTGGTGGAGGGCACAATCCTGCCGGAAGCTGCTGTGGGGGTGACGCAGATGGATACATCCGGCGCAGCCTGCAGTACACAAGGTAAGAGGCACTATAATATACCCATAAATGTAAATTAAAATAGCGCCCATACAGTAATAAGAAGGCAGGCAGCTGTAACCAACCCCAGTCCACAGTCCATATACAGTTACTAATGCATCCTGGGAGTTGTAGTCCCCTGAACCAATTAGTGAGTCACATTGCACTTTGTGTGACCACCATTGTGCCCAATATGCATTACAGACAGCGATTACAGAGAGTGAGAACGTAAGAGCAGACATAATCACCATGTAGCAAAACATTATCCAATGAAATTTTAAACCTGCACTGTTTCACACCACAGGTGCTGAGGAAGGAGACAGTGATGGGAGCGAATGCAGGGAGACCACCCAGTCCACCGCAGAGCCTGCCGTTGCAGACCAGTCACACCTCCCAGCACATCCCAGGCACCCACACGACGCAGGGCTACAGTCCCTCCCATTCAGCCAATGGAGTGCCTTCCTGAACCTGAAAGGGCAACTGCAGAAGGCCAGCCTTGTGTCAGGTCCACCACCACCACTCCGCAGACACCGGTCCCGACGATGCGAAGACGCAGGGCAAGGGGCCACACAACTGCACAGGAGGCATCGACTCCAAATGTCTGGGGAGCCGTTGAGCTGCAGATGACAAGGGTGCAGCACCTGCAGGCACGCCACATGGGAGGCATCAGCCTGCAAATGGGCAAATTAAACAGAAACCTCTCCACCATGGCAGATCGCATGAGTGAACTCACTCAAGCAGTTGTGGAGGGCAACAGGGACACCAACGCCACATTGCACGAGCTCGTGCGTGTGATGCAGGAGGGGCAGAACACCGAGCGGAGGAGGCATCAGCAATTCATGGGGCGCCTGGCTGGATTTAGACGCTCCAACCACAAGTTGTGCAACGCCACTGCACTGCTGTCACGTCGGTCGGTGGCAATGCAGATTGACATGGGGCATTGTTGTGGGGAAGTGGCCAGGGCCCTTGGCAAAGTTACCACAGCTGTTGAGCAGCTCCAGGCTGGTGCAGGTGGCCTCAGCAATGCCACTGGAGATGTACTGTTGATACTTGAGCTTGAATGCGACTCTATGTGCCTTTCCAAGACTGCATATTTTCAACCTGGTTGATTTTCTCTGCTTGTCATAATTTCAATAAACAGATTTGAAACACAGTCTATATATAAAGACGAAAGTGTATCCCACTTCCCTTTTCATTCTAGCAGGCTGTAGGTACTTTGTATTGACTGAAAGGAAGTTACCGACGCGTTCCAGGCTTTGCCATCAGGGAAATCTGGAGACCATCCACGTGGAACAGTGTATAGATGTTCTCAAGGTGAATGACAGATACTAACCAGCCTTGATGATACTGTCATTATAGCTTGCACAGCCAACGGTCTTCAACATTTACTAGACAGGTTTATTTTATTTATGGATAACCTGGGCCTGAATGCCAATTTTTCTAAGTTATATACTATGGTCTTCGGCCCGGCCAAATATAAATCTAAAACCTACGCGATCAATTGTCATCAAATTCTGTAATCTGGGCTTATTATTGGACACTAAATTGAACTGGCAATTTCTGCTCAATGCCCAGGCATACTCCCTTAATAGAGCATTGAAGAGTTCTCTAGGTGGCTTAGTCGGCCCTACATTAGACCAACTACTGATCTTTACAAAGCTAAATGTATCTGCACAGCGAGCTGTAGCTGCAAGATTTTGGGCTGCAAGGATTGTAACCTAATTCAGGTGGGGGAAAATACATTTCGAAGAAAGGTCCTGAGGTTGCCTCATGGAGATTGTCATGAGGAACTGGGTGCTGGATATATTTCTGCTTGAATTCAAGTCTGCCTGCTGATATTATGGGTGTCACTTTGGATCAAATAGGAATTATAATTTAATGGAAGGATTTTAAGAGAGTGCCTTGACATAGACCATGGACTCCACATAACTTGGTTAAATTACATTAAATGCACCTTGAACAGCTTTGATAAACCTGAGCTATTCTCAGACCCAAAATCTATTTCCAAGGCAGACATCCTTTGGGTCAAGCAAGTCTTTTCATGCAAAGCTTGGGAAAAAAAGGGCAATGAGTGCAATGTCTAAAGGTTCCCTTGTACACTATTTTATGATTAAGTCTCTGAACCTCGCAGAACCGTACTTGTTGCTTGACATGCCAGCTCAACGCAGATGACTTTTAACTTATTTTTGCCTGAACTTGCTTTCCCAATTACGAGAGGGTTGGCACAAACCCTCTGAACCTCTGCTTTGCACTTGTGACCCTGCTGCTAAGTTTGATGCCTTGCATATTGTTTTTATATGCCTTACATTTTCTAGATTATATTTTAAGTTTATTTACCCTTTGTTTTTAGGCAATGAATTTTACACAGGTTAGACCTTCATTTTTGCATCTTCCAGTTTTAGACTCACCCACTGTCTGTTTTTATGTCTCTTGGTTTTTATCAGGGGTGTTTCATTCACATGTATGAGATGTCATAAGATTTAGGACCCGTAAAGGGTCCTGGGAGTTTTTTGGTCCCCCAAGTAGATGACATCACTTTTGCGCTCTTCCACCTTAATATGTAGGGCCCTGGGCTCCACAGAGTCTACCACATATGCTTCTTGTCATACCTCTTTTTCATGTCCTCCTGGCTGGCTTCTAGATACTCCTGCACTTGCTTCCAGAACCACTTCATCTGATTATGAAGGGCCAGCATGTAGCTGATCACATCCTGGGGGGCCTTCCTGTGAGCTTGTTCTCAGCCCTGCTTCACCAGACTTAGAGGTCCTCTCACAGGGTGTCTATACAGAAGTTCAAAGAGGCTTATACCAACCCCTGTCTGTGGTACCTCCCTGTAGGTAAATAAAAGGCATGGCAGGAGGACGTCCCCCTTTCACCTAATGGGATCTGGCAGGCCCATTATCATTCCTTTCAGGGTCCTGTTGAACCTTTCCACAATCCCATTGGTTTAAGAGTTGCAAAGATTGGAGAACTTGTAGGGTACCCCACAAACCTTCCACATGGCCTTTATCTTCCCTGACATGTCCTCAAATCTGTTAAGCAGACTTCAGTCAACTAAAATAGAGGACCAAAGGGAATAACTCTTCTGAGCAGCAATATACTTTATCACCAAGACATTACAGAGTGCTCCCGTTCTCAGCGAAAGTCATCGAGAAAGCCATCAACAGCCAACCCAACTCGCCACATTCATCAAAGAGCACAATATCCTTGACTCCTCCCAATCCAGCTTCAGAAAAAACCACAGTACCTAAACTGCCCTCCTCGCCGCAACAGGCAACATCTGCACCCTACTGGACAAAGGAGAAACAGTAGCCCTCAGCCTCCTCGACCACAGTCTTTCACCGCACCCTAAGACGCAGACTCAATGACGTAGGGATCCAGGACAAGGCCCTCCACTGGATCCACACATTCCTCCCCGACAGAACGCAGCGGGTCAGACTACCCCCTTTCCTCTCGGACCCTGCACCAACCACCTGCGGAGTCCCTCAGGGGTCCTCCCTAAGCCCTACGCTCTTCAACGTCTACATGGCTCCGCTCGCCCCCATCGTCAGAACCTACGGACTCAACATTGTGTCATACGCAGACGACACCCAACTCATCCTCTCCCTAGCCAATGAACCCAACACCGCCAGACACAACTTTCGAGAAGGCATGGAAGCTGTCGCCAAATGGTTAAAAACAGCTGGACCCAAACCCCGGTGCCTGGAACGCCACCTAGTAGCCCCCGCCCTCGGAAGCCCGCTCACCCCCACGAACCATGCACGCAACCTGGGAATCATCCTAGACTTTGAGCTCAAAATGGACCGCCAGATCATCTCCGTCTCGTCCTCCTGCTTCCACACCCTCTGCCTCCTTAAGACCTTCAAATGGATCCCCCTCAAACACAGAAAGACCGTCACTCACACCCTCATCACCAGCAGACTCGACTATGGCAACGCACTCTACGCCGGAATAAACAAAAACCTCACCCGCAAGCTAAAGTACATCCATAACGCCGCGGCAAGACTGGTCCTCAACCTGCCAAGACACTTCTACATCTCCCAGCACCTGTGCACACTCCACTGGCTCCCCATCGAGAATAGAGTCACCTTCAAGATGCTCACCCACGCACACAAGGCCCTACACGACACCAGACCAGCATACCTGAACAGCCGACTCAAATTCCACGCACCCCAAAGGACCCTACGATCATCCCAGCTCTCCTATGCCGTGGTCCCCAGCACCAGAAAGACCAGATCGGGAGGCCGCTCCTTCTCCTTCCTCGTGGCCAGAGCCTGGAAGGCCCTTCCGCTCCACCTCAGACAGACAACATTGCTCCCCATCTTCGCAAGAAACCTCCTTGATGGACTGAAACCTGCATCCTCCCCCCCAATGCCTTGAAGCCCTTACGGGTGAGTAGTCGTGCTTAACAAACGCCTGATTGATTGATTGATTGGTTGATAGGCACACAGCAAGGCACTGTAATGGAAAACTCTGTCTCCTATTGGTGTAATTTTCAGGCTGAAAGTTCAGCGATCCTGAAAATCTCCTTATCAGGGGGTAAGACTTTACCCCAAGTACAATGGAACAGCTGGAGTGTAATGAAAGTGTAGCGTTTTGTCTCTTAGTGTTTGATGTTTGTACCCTCAGTCTCCTTGAATATCTTCAAAGACTTCTTAGTTCCACAGCCTTCAGTTCAGACTCACTGAGGGACAGAGGTTATGGAAAGATCACCTTGTGCACTGGTATTGGCCCAGGCAATGCTCGCTTTGATCAGCATACATCACAATGAATAAAGAGGTTGTTTGCTAGGTAGATTTAGATACACAGATATATTAGGATTCTGATCACCCCTGCATGATATTTTGCTTTCTGCTGCATAGATTACTTTGTAGTTATGTAGCTTCTGTTGGTCTGCAAATGAACTACAAAAGAATCTAATCATTACCAGGAATACAATATATTGTTTCTCAAGGCCATTATACCTGTATTCATGTAGTAACTGTCAAACATCTCCTAGACCTAATAGCAAGTGCACTGAAAATCCCTTTCCGTGCTCACTGTCATTCCAGGTGTGTACAATCAAGCATTCAAATAGTGCTCTCCAGGTGAAAGAAATGTGTGCAGTGTACTTTACACAGCTACTACAGAATTCTCCACTGAGTGTTTCAAGACTTAGGGGCATATTCTCAAAGACTTATCGCCAAGTTATCGGCACTTTAGCGCAGCAAAAGTTGCGACAGAATTAGTGCCCCATTCTCAAGCTGGTGCAAACTGCCGATAAGGCACGTTAGCAGCAGGGATTTAACACCTTCCTTTTACTGGTGTAAAGCAGGACGACTACCTGCAGTGTGAAAGGGAGCCCAGCCCAGAGCCACATCTGAAGACCAACACATGTCATGGAGACACTGATCATGCAGCTCGGAGACCCAAGAGGTCCACAACACCTACCACCACCACCCCGTGCCCCCCGACTACCACCGAGACAGCGCAGAACAGGACAGCGGACGTTCCGAAAACGGCATGGCCACACAATAGCAGATTGTAGGGAGAGGTGGGAACCAAGTATGTGAAGGAGGCAAGTCACCCATGAATAAGAATGCACAAAATGCCAAGTGCGGCGGTGATGTGCTGGACAGACCTCAGTATGCAGAACACAGACCTGTCCATGTGGACATATACTGCTTGTGTTTGTAGTGTTGTGGACAGTGGATGCAACCATGTTACCTCAGGCAGTGGGGAAGACCTCGGTCATGTAGCTGTGTCGTCCCCCCCTGTAAGCGTAAGCGGAGTGGGCTAGTCCGGCGTACGCCAGTCCAGTGTAGGAATGTGAATAAATAGGCCCGGGCTCTGGGCATGGTTCACTTCAACGATGGCCAACGCTTCTGCCAGGGCAGTGCCCCTCACCGTGCCATGAGGCCGCCGCCATGACCGCCGGCCTCCTCAGCCGATCGCTGGCATCCGCAACACAGGCCCCCAACGGCACAGCACTGTGGAGTTATGTCTGTGCTGACTACTGCCTTTGACCCACACTGCGGTCAGCAGGGCTCACAATTCAGATCAAATCGCGATTGCAGATGACGCAGTCCAGTAGGCAACAGACATTGCTACCAGTGCGGCCCGCCTGGACCACGCATCATCACAGGCTGCGCACCCCCTGAGTGCCTCAGGTGCCACTAACTCTGTGCACCACAAGTCAACACCACGTGGCCTAATTGAGGCACAATTCAGTAGGTTAAAGGCATTGCTACTAGTGCGGCCTGCCCGGACCACGCATCATCGCAGGCTGCGCACCCCCTGAGCGCTTCAGGTGCCACTAACACTATGCACCACAAGTCAATGCCACGTGGCCTTATTGAGGCAGAATTCAGTAGGCAAAAGACATTGCTAACAGTGCAGCCCACCCGGACCACGCATCATCGAAGGCTGCGCACCCCCTGAGCGCTTCAGGCGCCACTAAATGTGCACCACAAGTCAACGCCACATGGCTGTGGGCCCCTGCTGATCTCTGCCTCCGGCCTACGCTGTGGTAAGCAGGGCACACACACATCAAATCCATTCCTGAACTTCATGGACAACTCATCATCGCAGGCTGCGCTCCCGCTGAGCACCACAGGTGCCACTAACACTGTGCACCACAACTCATTGACCCTTTATGATTGAGTTACGTGCTGTGGACTGCGGACACAACAATTTTACCGCAGGCAGTGTAGAAGACCTGGAATGATAATGATGAAGATGAGGCAGGTGTAACACACCCCACTGCAGCTGCAGCAGGAATATCCAGAAGGGACACAATCATTGACAATTTCTTCACATGAGCATGCTCAGCTCTGGTGCCCCTACCTCAGTGCACCACAAGTCATGGCCCTTTCTGATTGAACATTGGGTGACCTCTGTACTTGCTCCGGCTACCTCCATGATGCTTCGCAGTTGTTTGTGTTATGTTGGTGTTTTCTGTTTCTGCTTTAACAATGATCACTGTTCAAGTTGTTGCCAGCACCAACCACTCCCTGAGGGCTGGCTCACACTTACCCCACACCCATCGAGCACAGGCGCCACTGGATATGTGATCCTGGTATTAAAAAGGGCCGGGCACATGTGCCCATAGCCAGTTCCACTATCTATCCAAGTGTGTCCGTGTGGTCATTATGTATGAATGATGGCCCTGGACCCTACCACATTACATTGTGCTGTGGACAGTGGATGCACCTATGTCACCTCAGGCAGTGGGTAAGAGCTTGGGCATGTAGCTAAGTCACCCCCCCTGTAAGTGACAATGTTGCAATGTAGCATGCACCCGGAGGGCAGGCTCGCACAAACATAGTAATGAAGGAGCGCAAGACCGCTCGGGGTCCTGGATCATACATGCCAAGTGTTTGTGTATCTGTTCTGCCGCAGCATAGGCCTACACTCACGTGGCCCACCACCTTCAATGGCCAACATCACAGTGTCAAAGATAAGAAAACCAGTGTCCAGTGTCAAAGAGAAAAATTCAAATGGAAACTTTGCTGTCCCCATAAACAGAAAAATAGAATTTATTCACAACCAGTGAGTTCACTCAAAAATAATAGCACTATATGTCGCTAACCTTTTTGGCCTTCCTTATAAAGGTTAGCGACATATAGTGCTTTTATTTTTGAGTGAACTCACTGGTTGTGAATAAAGAGGGTGACCTAAAGTGAGTTTTCAACTCAATTTTAACATTGCTTGGAACACTTGTTCTTGGCAATACACTGGGTTTTTCATTCTATTTTTCTGTTTATGGGGACAGCAAAGTTTCCATTTGAATTTTTCTCTTTGTCTATCCACCTTCCCTTTACTGGACACTGGTTTTCTTATCTTTATGAGTTGGCAACCAATGATGATAAAACGTGGGCATACCAGCGAGAACCAGCTGGCAGCCTTCCTGGTGTTACGTACGTGAGGTGCCTTCTCATCATTCACTTTTCACTTCTCACTTCTCACATCGGCTTCCCTGACTATTTTTGTGAGGTGTGGTGTCATACTTTGTGTGAGGTAATGAAGGGCTGTATTGCAGGTTGTTTTAATTGAAATTTAAGAGGCCCAGGACCTGGCTAAAATTGGACGTGTTGTCGGAGGTTGGGAAATAGTTATTCCCAATAGTAGTGGAGGTCCTTGAATTGAAAAGTGAGTCCTCTTGATGCCAAGCCATTATTGGTGTTGATAGATGTTGAGTGGAGGGCGGCTTGGCATTTTCCCTCTATAGCTCCTAGTTGAAAAGACTTGTGGTGGCAATGCCATGACGAGGATCTGCAGGGCATGGAAGATCCCAGCTACATCTCGCTGGCGAGCAGCCATGGCAAACATTCTTTCCGCCTGCATCCACTCCAAGCTCTCCATCATTCTCCATATGTGTCCCAACTCACGGGTTACATCGCTGGGGCCACTCTGACTAGACAGTTGACCTTGGCTCAGAGTCATGACTCCAGCGATGTCAGCCATGGCTTGTTGTAGAACAAGGAGCAGACAGTGGGTGTCCGTTAGGGACTGTGAGTAGTCCCTGATGGGACTTAGACACCCACGTATGGCATCTAGTTTGGCTGCCATGAGGTCGAACCCCACCCGCAGCTGGTCAAACATCTCTTCCTGGCACCCTAACACACGGCATTGGAAGGCCATGTGTTGGTCGTGGGGGTCCTGGGAGACAGCTGTGATGGTGGCTGCTTCCTGCTGTGTGGTCTGTGCATGGGGTGGGGTCTCATGGATGCAGCTGGGCTGCCCTGCTCCTGGAGGTGGGGTGCCGGAGCTGTCCTTGAGCTGTTGGAGTGCATCGGTGTAGATGTTGGGGTGGTCCTCTTCATCATGAGTGCTGAGTTGTTGGGTCTGCTCTGCAGGAGGTGTTGATTCTCCCTCTGCAATGTGAAGGGGAAATGCAGATTGACATTGTGTTCACATGTATGTTCACGCATTGTACAAGTTTACTGTCAGACTGCATGGCAATGTACATTGTGACTGTTTATGAGGAGACGCCTGTTTGAAGTGGGACACTTGGCATTTCTACACCATCAGGGATGTGAGGTTGTACTTGTACATTGTCATCTCACAGTTTCTTGCTATGCCAAATGCGAATGGCCAGTTTTTTACACACAAGCCGCAGCAGTTGTGTCCTCTGTTCTGTTGTGAAAGTGTTGCAGTTTGTACCACATTGTTGTCAATGTTGGGGTGCTCTGCATCTTATGTGTGTGTGCTGCATTGTGGGGGAGTTGCCCCTTCGGCTCTGATTTGTCTGGCCCTTATCCCTTTCAGGCAGTGTGCCTTTCACTTCTGTGCTTATACAGTGCTGAGATGTTGCAGACTTGCGTGAATTGGGCTCTTGGTTGTGACTCTTGGGCATGGGTTGTCCGCAGATGTGCTATACTTACTTGTGCATGTGTGCTAATGTGCCCATCTCCCCCCAGTCTCTGGTCATTACTCACCCTGTTGCTGTTGGTTCAGGTCATGTTGTGCAGTCTCCAGTCCCCCAACTCCTGCCACCGTCTCCCCAATGATGGTCCCAGGCTGATCCTCCGTGGGGCCTGTGGGGTTCTGGTTGTCCTCTGTACTTGCTCCGGCCACCTCCATGGTGCTTCGCAGTTGTTTGGGTCTTGTTTGTGTTTTTGGTTGCCGCTTTTATAGTGATTTGGACCGCCTGACTTGTGAGACTTGCAGGCTGGTGCTGCTTCGCGCTGGATTTTTTATCGCAGTTGTGCTCATCGCAAGTTTTTTCACGTTGGGGTTTAGATTTATATCGCCGTCCAGAAACTTTTATCGCAGACATTTGACGCGTTGTGAGGAACTATTGCATGTTACCGCCATGTTGAGAATACAACGTTGACACAGAGTTATTTTACCGTGATAGACGGCGATATGAAGATTGCATTAACCGATTTTGGCGATGCTTATCGCACGTTATTGAGAATATACCCCTTAAACTTTTATTCGGTACAGCACTTTCATTAGTCAGGCACTCCCTAGAGATTCACATGGAAAACAGTCTTCTCATTCAGGAAAATGAAAATGTTCTTTTTGGAAGATTCTGCATTTCCAGAGGAATCCAGTTTAATGCAAAAATTCTAAAGTACAAATAAAACCAGCTTCTGATTGCCTTTCGTATGTAGAGGGTTCTGGTAGTTTGATGCATTGAAATCAGGCAGCTCGATTTTTAAGTTCCAGCATAGAAATGTAACTATTTGCTAAATTTTCTGCAGTGTGGTGTTTAATCAGCTGTAGGCATGTTGATCTAGTGTAGTTCTGCTGTGAATTTGTTGTGAACAATGCATATTCTTACATATCAGGCACAAAACGATGAGGTATGAGGCAATGATGACTGCACCTACTATTTAGTGGGGTCAAAATCTATGTTGCTTTCTGAGGGTGCTAAGGATCTGAGGTCCAATACCTCTAAATCTCCTAGAAAATCATGAACAAAGCACTATGATCCAGCACACCACATAATCATTACACGTAATACAATGTTGTATATTGAGGAATATCAGTCCAATCAGCAGGTCTGGTTTCAAATTTCTCAATGTATTTTTCTTCTTTAAAATCTGCGTAGCCAACGCATTTCGTCCTTACAGACTTCTTCAGGACAAAACTGTAATAAGAGGGTCTTTTCCGTATGTTCCCTCAATACTGGAGCTAGTAGTTGGATTACGTGATGGAAGGACCGTTCCTGTGACTTTTAAAATAGATATAAATCCTAGTTCCAAACAGGCCAACTTACACTGAGAACCCTATACAAATTCGAGGAATTAAAACGGTTGTATATAAACTTTTCTGTAAAGAAACGCCAACTACTAACTCTAGTATTGAGGGAACATACGGAAAAGACCCTCCTATTACAGTTTTGCCCTGAAAAAGTCCGTAAGGATGAAACGCGTTGGCTACGCAGATTTTAAAGAAGAAAAATAAATAAAGAAATTTGAAACCGGACCTGCTGATTGGACTGATATTCCTCAATATACAACATTGTATTACGTGTAATGATTATGTGGTGTGCTGGATCATAGTGCTTTGTTCATGATATTCTTACATATCCTTTGCAATTTCTGCCATTCACAAAAGATGTGGCAATAAGAAGTTTGGGACATTCACCCACATTACAATTTCTGACTTTCACAATAAATCTGGCACAAGGACTTTTGAATTATTGCATTATTATTATTATTATTATTATTTCTGAGTTTGTAGAGCGCCTGGTTACACTTACCAGTGTGTCCCCGCGCTATAAGGATTACAACAGCACCTACTCAACAAGTCCAAGAGACAGAGGGCATTAGCCTTTAGGGAAGAGAAGCGTCTTCAACTCTTTCCGAAAAGTTAGTTCTGATGGTTCCGTTCGTAGTCGGGGGGGAAGGGTATTCCATCTACGGGCAGCTAGAGATCGGAAGGATCTTCCTCCCATCCTGGCCTTCTTAACTCTAGGGGCCGAGAGGAGTCCAACTCCACAGGAGCGCAACTGTCGAGCAGGAGTGTAGGGGAGGAGCAAGTTGCGCAAGAAGCCCGGGCACTTCCCCTGGACTATCCTGTGGGCAATGCATAATGCCTTGAAATCAATGCGTTCCTTAATAGGAAGCCAGTGTAATTTCTCCAAGGCTTTTTTTGAGGGAGCTCTTCTTGGTAGCCGGAGCACCAGGCGAGCGGCGGCATTTTGAATCGACTGTAGTCTACGATGGCAGCTTGCATTTGCTCCCAGATAAAGGACATTCCCATAGTCCAGCCTGGAAGTGACTAAGGCATGTACTAAGGATTTCCTAGCAAATTCCGGGAGCAAATCAAGCGTCTTTCTCAGCTTGCGGAGGATAGCAAAGCAGGTGCCCGAGACACACCGGGAGTGGTGATCAAAAGTCAAGTTGGAGTCGATCCAGAAGCCTAAGTTCTTCACATGATCCCTTGGGATCGGCAGAGGTCCCAAGGCCTGAGGCCACCAGGCCGAGGTCCAAACTGAGGGGGGTCTACCGACGATGAGTACCTCAGTCTTGTCTCCATTCAGGCGGAGGCAATTGTTGGCCATCCAGCCTGAAAGGTCTTGGAGACAGGAAGTGAACTTTCTAGCAGCCTGCTCAGCTGGCTGGGTCAGAGCAACAACCAGCTGAGTGTCATCGGCATATGTTACTACCTCAACCCCATATTGTTCAGCGATAAGCACCACAGGTGTAACATATAAGTTGAATAGGGTGGGGCTGAGGCTAGAGCCTTGAGGAACTCCCTGCTTAAGATCAAAGACATCAGATCTGTTACCCCCTTGCTCCACATAGAAGCTGCGGTCAGTCAGGAATGATTCCAGCCATAGCCACGCTTTTCCAGTCACTCCTCCTCTCTTCAGACACTGTAGCAAGGTATGATGTGCCACAGTGTCGAAGGCGGCACTGAGATCGAGGAGTATCAATGCTGCTACTTGCCCTTCATCCACATGTTTCCTCAGTGCCTCAGTGGAAAAAAGTAGGGCTGACTCCGTGGAGTGGTGAGCACGAAAGCCCGATTGGCTAGTGTGAAGGAGGCCGTTCGCCTCTATGTGTGCAGTAAGTTGTTGGTTGGCCAGTTTTTCGGCCAGTTTGGAAAAAAAGGGTAAGAGGGATATCGGACGTAGGTTGTTAAGCTGAGTGGCACTAACTTGAGGTTTCTTTTTGAGGGGTAATACGACTGCCAGTTTCCACCCAGGCGGAACTTTGCCTGAGTCAAAGGATAGGGAGAGTATGTGTCTAACATAGGGGGCTAAAAAATTCATAGAGCTAGCCAGTATACTGGCCGGTGCAGGATCCCTAGGGGAGCCTGATTTAATTCCTCTTGCTGTTGTTATCAGGAATTCCTCCTCTGGAACATGGAACTGGCTAATGCAACCTTCCTTCTCTTCCCCCCCTCTGGCTTCCTCATGGGGGGGTAAACTATTAGAGCCAGTTCTGGCCTCACAGGGGAAGGTGGAATAAATGTCCAACACCTTCTTTTGAAAGAACTCAGCAATTTTATTACAGGCTTGTACTGAGACGCCACATTACAACTGTACATTAGCGAATAGCTCCTCCATAACTGTTGGGGCTAGGCAACAAAACCTTTCACTAAATGGTTTTTCACTTGTGACACGACTATGGCGTCCTACCCCTTGGACTATGCCAGTATCCAATTACCTGATGTTAGAAATGGCAGCTCTTAGAGCAAGCGTGGCTCTCAACATATCCCTCTCGAGGAGAGTGGCAATTGAATCAAATTAAGTTTTTTAGATGGTCGAAGCCAGGAAGCTTCTCCCAGCTATAGAACGATGCAGTGGTCGCAGCTACTGCAGAGCACATATCCCTGAATATATTGATGCAAATGTGTACAAAACTCACAAAAAACATCTGATATATATACACACGTGCATAAGATATGTGGGGATGTGCCTTGTGCACCCGTACCCCATTACTGGAGTTCGGCAGAGTGTGCACAGTCTAGTCAATGGGGATGCATACCGGAGAAGGACTTACCTGAATTCCAGTGCCCACATGATGGTTGTCTTCATGATTCAGCTTCTGAGGTGAAGGGGGACCTGGAGGAAGGGATCCATGGTGGAGACCGCTGAAGAGAAGCCGTTGTGGGTGCACTCCAAATCCTTTGTTTCAGATGACTCGAGGCAGCCGGTTGGACCGCCACGGTCGGGTTATGGTAAACTCAAACGGGAATCCAGACGGCAGTCAGAGATCCCTGAACCGCTCTATTGATGCAGTTTGTCTCTGACCGCCATCTCGGTGGTTGGAGAAAAGCTGTCGGAGTTGATGGTCTTTCAGCAGTTGGTCAGAGTGCAGAATGGATGCATTGTTATTCGGCGGTCAGACCTACTGCTTCCGATGAGACCTTACGACGGTCCAACCGCCTCCAACAGGACCGCGGAAGGCGGTCCAACTGGCATCGTGATCAGCCCCATAGTGTTAGCACATTTTGAAAAACTGAAAATTCCGGTCAGTCACCATGGCACGGCAGCCTATCTGCTTTGTTTCAGTACTTTAGAAACAAACATCCATACAAGGAGTTAAATACAAAAAATAATGCTTTCTCTTTGGAGAATAATATTCAGAAAGTATTACACCTGCAGAATTCTTCAATTAGTCTTTCTTCTCAGTGGATGGGCAATTGAAAGTGAACCGTCTATCTGTTAAAAATCTACTATAATTGTAGAACTGATTTTATATTCACTACATTTCTGATTCTTCCAGTTTGTTTTTTGTTGTCAAGGGCCTTCAGAAGGTGGGTCTGGTGGTACATTTGACCTGGATGAGATAGGTCGCAAACTCAAAGGCTACTGGGTTTCACATCCGTCTGATTTTTTGCATTTGATACATTAAAGCATGCAGCTCATTGTCTAAAAAAACGGCAATGGCCTAGGCCGCTCCTGACTCCAAGTCGGCGTATTTGTATTACCCTCATTACATACTGTACTTTGTCCTTTCTGTTTTCAAGGGTGTGGAGGAACTGTCATAACTGAAAGGGTCATAACAGGACAATATAAGCTTTAACTAGAATGGGAGTCATCTGATTGGAGGGCACTCGTGTCCTCGCCTGACTGCACTTTAAATGGGTGGATTATCGCCGTCTGACAATCGGAACAGCCCTTTCAGGTCACAGAACAACGCATTTTGCAAACGGACCTCAGACCGTCATTATGTAGTTTGTTTTTTGTCTTCTGCCCAATGAGCTTCTATTTTTACCTGAAGCTTTGCCACTTCACCTATTAACAAATCTCGTTTGCTCATACTGTAAGATAGTGCGTTACGGGAAACCGTCCAGAGATCCTCTGAGTAGGCAGATAATTGGAGCAGATGCTTCATATGAAACACGACGTTCCCACATAGGCACTTCACCGCCAGGTCAGCGCGCGTGCAGGGCACGACGGGACAGGCCGGGCCTTCGAAAGCTGGTTTCCCTTGTCAGCTGTCTATTAGCCTGGCTATGTTTCCTGAGCTTTGCAGGTCTAACGACATTATTTCCCTTTTAAAATAAAGTCACTGGTGGGAAGAAAATTCAAAACACTCTGGGGCATATTTACAACGAGGCGATAAAAAATTATCGCCGCTTTAGCGGCCGTTTTCGGCCGAAAAGCGGCGATAATTTTATCGCTATATTAGCAAGGTCACGCTAACGCGTGGAACCTTGCTTTAACGTGGGGATTTCTAACGCCCAGCTTTGCATCTCTAATGAGATGCAAAGTGGGCGTTCCTGACCTGACATGACAGGAGAAATGTCGCTAAGCGACATTTCTCCTATCATTAAGCCCCACGCTATGAAGCATAGCGTCAGGAAAAGTAGCGATAACACCTGTTATCGCTACTTTCCTAACACCTGCTTCAGGACTGACTTAGCCATGATATCCTATGGAAGGTGGATATCATGGCTAAGTTTGTGAGTCCCTATCAACTAGCTAACGTGAGATTATCGCTGGGTTTCCAGCGATAATCTCACGTTAGCCAGTTAGCTCTGGGATTTTTATCGCCGATGAGATAAGCGTTGCTAATAGCACGCTATCTCAGCGATAAAAATCGGCGCTAGCCGGCGATAATTATCCGAGCGCTAAGTGCGCTCAGCGATAGTTATCGCCGGTTGTTGTTGATATGCCCATCTGTCTTTCGTTTTTGAGAATCCCGTTGCAGATTTATAACATTCTGAATGGTTCATTAATTGGTGAATGCTCCTGCGACTTATAACGCTAACTAATGCAAGAGCAATTTTACACAGACCCAGTTTCCCAGCCAATTAGAACAGGTGACTTCTCAAACTCCAGGGCTTGGCGAAAAAGAGTGCCCACATTTTTACTCTGGGAGTAAAACACGAGCTGAAATTGATATACACATTTAGGGGCAGATTTACAATAACTGGCGCATCCCTGCATATCAGCAGGGATGCGCCAGTTATTTTGCGTCATGGCAGACACCTCTTGCGCCACCATGGATGTGCCGCATTTACAATGCGGCGCACCATGGGGCAAGAATAGACAGATGCGTGACCCATCTGCTGCCATAAAGGTGACGCATTGCTGGAGTTGCGTCGCAAGCGTGACGCAGCTCCAGCAAGGCTCGGGTGCCCCTATGCCTAACATGCTGCGTCAATCCTTATGCCTGCTTCCAGAAGGCGCAGGGTTTTGACGCAGCATGGCCGTAAAAGTGACTGAGTGAAATCTGCGCCAGAATGCCCACATGTGGCGCAGGGCTTTACAACATGACGCATCTCCCTAGATGCATCACATTGTAAATACCCCGCAGCATGCCGCTGGCTTAGCGCCTCCGCTGCGTCACAAAAGTGATGCAGAAGTGGGGCAAATGTGGCATACGGGGCTTGTAAATCTGCCCCAGAGAGTTGAAGGGCTGAGAGTACCCGGGGTTCTTTTCTAGAACAAACCATTATTATGGATAATTTAGACATGGTCACAATAACATAAAATGGGCCAGGTGCGTGTTTTAACTATGCATTTGATGGGAGAAGGGCCAATACAATGGAATTGAATACCGATTTACTAAATGTTTACAAAGGTGTTCATGCAATACTTTGAGATGATATTAGTCACAAACAGCTGTGCCAGTCCACCAGCACTTGCATAAAGTATCATGTGTTGAAAGTTGATGAGAGTGCAGTGCCCGTATCACATTGGGCCCAATTACAAGTTTGACGGTGCAGTGGCGGATCCGCCCAGCCCCGCCGCTGCACCACCAAACCCGCCTGAGAATTGCACACCCTATAGTTACTTTTCTGTCATTGGTGGGCATTTCCTTTGCCATTCCCACAGCGGTGCCTATAAAATATAAAATAGACACCCCAATGGGAACGTCAAAAGAAGTTCCAGCACGGCATGGACTGAAAAGTCCATGCTGTGCTGGAACTTCTGTGAATGCACACAGAGGAGCAGATGTTGTGTCCCCCTTGTGCATCCACAAGGCGTGAGGCAAAAAGGGGCCCTTCAGGGCCCCCTTTCTTTCCTCACAGCCACTGTTTTCATGGAGGAAAGACCTCCATGGAATCAGTTGCAGTGAGGAAAGTTGTAATATGCTTGGCGAAACCGCGGGGGTCCCGCCAAGCATATAGATGCCTCTGGACCGACGAGTTAACCGACAGGGAACCGCGGTTTCCTGGTGGAGTCAATGGTCCTAACGTGGCTCAACCTGCTAGGGTCGTAATGTGGCGATTGCAAGACCGCCACCACCACACCACCATGAGTCTGACTGGCATCGGACTTCCAGACTTGTAACCGGGCCCATTGTGTAGTGGAGCCCAAGCCACCCTATTATATATACAAAAAGAGTGGAACATTGCAAGCACCCATGTAAAGCATGATTTACTTATATAGCATGCCCTGGCTTTGTGTGATACCGAACACTAAACAAAAGCAGGGACAAAAGATAAACAATATATTGCATAATATTCCTGTGGGTAAGACGCGTAATTACATTAAATTATTGCAGTATTTTACGCAGCTTCCTCTTAGCCCTCAAGTTCAAAGCTCAAGTAAGGCACCGTTGGGCTGCTTTTGTGCCGCAGTACAAAGATTAGCGTTGTGTTAGCATTGATTTATTTCACATGCGTGGGTAATGACATCATCAGTGTACCACTCTTGTTACTCCTGGCGCTGCGCACTTTTTTGCGATTTGTGCAAAGCGGCACTTTTGATTTGCATGTAGTGCAGTGCTAGGTGAACGTTAGTTAACTTTGGTCAAAATTAATTTACCTTTCCAGAGAGCAAACCTCCATATTTTTTCATTTGTGTTTATCACATTCAATTTAGAAAGTTCCGTAACATGACGTAATGCTGAGCCAGTGAGTGAATTGAGTGAGCAAACACCATCTGAACTTTCTATAAGAACAAGGATAATGCAATATTCGGCAAATGTAATTGACAGGTGGGTTGTTGTCCAATTCATGTGCACAAAAATGTATGTTAATTTGGCAAAAAGTGACCCTTGTCTTAAAAAACCCAAAACCAGATTCATAAAATTAGGGCCTGAAGATACTTGCATGTAGATATTTGCACTCTCAGAAATGAGTGCAGAGTCCATCACCAGCACTCCCTAAATAAAGCTCGAGTTGCCAAGTACCAAAGCTGCCTACTCTTTATTCCACTTCATTCATCTTTATTCTCTCACCCTACACTTCCTGTCTAGTTTTCTCACTCTTGGAAGTTCTTCATCCCTGCTTTCTTCCATTGTTTCTGTTTCTGATCGTTGTCTTTCACTTTCTTTCTTTTCTTCTCTCTCACTCTGTGTCAAAGATTGCAGATAAAAAAGTAACCCTGGCTCCCAAAAATGAGTGTAATTGTCCACCACTTTACAACTATTTGCCCAAACTAAGCACCATTCCTGCAACTTCAGAGCACCCACAAGATGTGTACATTTTTCTGCATCCATAGGAGAGGAATGACCTAGGATCCGAAAAATGGGATCTCCCATTTCATAAGCATATGTTTATGCAAACTCACAAAGTTGCAAATTTGTGTATTTTCAGAAAGATGTGTTAGACCAGTCAGCCCAGGCCTTATGTCCTTGGTCTCTCTCCTCTCAATATGGTATCATAGGTTTATACCCCATGGCATATTTAATTTACTTATAAGTCCCTAGTAAAGTGGTACGACATGTGCCGAGGGCTTGTAAATTAAATGCTACTAGTAGGCCTGCAGCATTGACTGTGCCACCCACTCTTTAAAATGTCTGAGATCTGCTGTTGCAGAGCCCGCATGTCCAGTTTTAAACTGCCGATTCTACCTGACAAAATAAACCTTTTGCCAGGTCCAAACCTTCCTTTTTAATCCATATGTCACCCATAGGGTAGGCCCTGAACAGCCCACAGGGCAGGGTGCAATGTATTTAAAAAGTAGGACAGATGCCTTTAAGTTTTACATGTATTGGTAGTGAAAAACTCTGAAACTAGTTTTTCACTACTGCCAGCCCTACATCTTCCATAGATTAACATTGGAGTTGCCTTATTACACTCCATATTTGTAATTTCCAAATGGGACAACCGAACCAGTTCATGTTGGGTGTCTCTGAAATTACAATTTATAATCCTAACTTATGGTGAAGTCAGATGTTAAATTGCAATTCTGAAAAGAGCTTGGTTTACACAGAGAGAATGTCTTCTATCCAAGAGAGTTAAGGAGCCCATGACCAAAATGGTATGTGTGTCGACCTTTGGTCCACACACTAACAAATGTTGCCAAATTATTTTAAAAGACTGGCACCTACTCCAGGACTTGGAATGCCTGTTTCAAAGGCCACTCTTGCAATGAAAAAAGAAATGAATATAGGGAAACAACTGGTGAGGGCAGACTGCACCCCAACAATCAAAAAGCAAGACCTATGCTTACAGAGTAATCTAAAACCAATCGAGGGCCATCAGAAGTGCGGGAATTGTGTCTCATGTGAAACAACCTGTGAAGGATCCATATTTGAGCATAACACCATTAAATGGAATCATAAATCTTTTTCAAATTGCAAAACGAAGGATGTCGTTTATGGAATCACTTGCCCAAGTGGCAAAATGTATATTGGCAAAACTAACCAAGAGATCCGATTATGAATCATTCAACATCGATCCAGAATACGCCCAAAAGTGATGAATGCGCTTATGGTTAGCCATGTTATACAAGCTAACCACAGTCAAAGAGACATCAAATGGACGGTCCTTTGGGTGGTCAAACAGACGGCAAGAGGTGGGGAGATGGAAAGAACCCTTTTACAAAAAGAAGCCTACCTCATCCTGTAGTTTAATAGCGCCATATCAGGCTTGAATGAGATGTCTGAAATATCAAGGACGTAAAATGTCGATGACTCTTGAACAAGCCAGGTCATGACTGTAATATCGCACTACAACCTTAACAATTCATCCTTTATGAGCATGGTGAATTATGGCCCAGTGTAATCTAGCCGACACCACGGTTCACGGGGAAATTGATATAAGTGGAAACAAGTATTAGCTACACACTACAAGACCCAGTATCCACTGCATGTCAGCTTCCCAAAGCGTGGGCCAAGAACAGGAAGTCTGCTAAAGTGTAGATTAACAAAGCCTTGCAGACCTCTTTCCGTTTGGCAGACAAAAACTGAAAAGATTGAAGGATGGCCGTTTGAGAAATAAATGTGAGTCAAGACGCTGGTTATAATGTATCTTGTCAAAAAAGAAGCAAAGTAAAGTATGACTCATTTCGCGATTGCCTTTACAGCAATGAACTTGTACGCATCAACCGCGATTGAAAATCACTCGACTTACCGGGTTTAAGTAATTACACACTGCCGCTGGGAGTGGGACTCACTGCGCCTACAGCCGCCGTTTGAAAGCAGAAAGTAAGTTCTGGATGTGATGCGAAAAATGAAATCTCAAAATGGAGTTAAATCTCTGGTAACTCGACCTTCTCTTTCAAAATAAAACAAACGCTTAAGTGTCTGCTGGCAAAGGGAAATTTTCAACAGTGCAGCACCTGTAAAAGAACGACTTATAGCGGAGGCATCAGTACTTTTGGCCCTTTCTTTCGAGTAAGTGCCATTTTTTTAAAATATATCAAGTCTCCCCTAAGCACATGAGAGAGTATTGATTACATGTCTCTGTTTTTGCAGACAATAAAAAACCTGCCGCGCTCAAAAGCCTCCTAGCTTTGTCTACACCAACAGGAGCCACAAGTAAGTCAGGACTTAGTACTTAAACGCCATATTAGTCCTCTTTAAATTATTTTTCATCTAATTTTTTTTGCCTGTTCATGTTTCAGGCCTCCTGGTCAGCTACGTGAGTCAATCAGCCTCTCTACAATTTTGAAGAAACTCCTAGACGTAGAAACAGGTACAGACTTTCCTGTTTTTTTGTAGAAGAGCTTTACAAATATAGGGAAAAGGAGGGCAAATCCTTTTCTTCAAAAGACAGTTTTTAAACAAAAGAAATTTCTTTTTGGTTTCACAGATTCCAGTCACTGCCCTGAAGAGAATCCCTTAAAATAAATTGGATTTCGAAACATGTTGGCATATATCACCAACAGGGGATCAGTCTGTATAAAATTGTGTATAGCAACTGAGGGAAATAATCCCTTTAAAATGTATATCCTCATTTGCATGAAATGTTAACATCCCCATTGGTTGGTAACCCAAGTCTATTCCATTTAAACAGTCTTTGATGGAAATATGAGGTTACCTGATAGTTTTTTCTGACTGATAATAACTTCAATTGATTTGTATGTATTGCTTTGATGTTTTCACTTTTTTGTTATTGTGTAATTGTGTAGTGCAGTCCATATTTGTCTTGTGAAATCACCAATTGATTTTGTTGTAATTAATTTTGACATGTTTTTTTTTCTTGTTCAGTTTTGACATTGTATAAATTGTGAAGTATAGTCCATATCTGTCTTGTGAATTTATAAAACATATAATAATTTTCAAAAACAAGAACAATTAAATGATGTAGACCATCTTATTTGTGATTTTGGTCTCAGTCTGCTCAAATAGCTGGCAGCCCAATAAATGCTAGATATTTCGCTTATTCACATTTAGAAAGTTGGTATTTTGTTGCCATAGCCACTTAGTGCCTGTAGCCTGTCTACGGTCATGTGACAGGGTATTGCTGACAATTGAGCTCTGTGTATTCCTCCTAGATACCCACACACAATAGGGAACTTAGGTGTGCCTGGATGGGCCATCACTTGTAGGATGAAATTAAGGAGCGGTGCCTAGCAGTGGTGTAACATTAGCCCCCACACCCCTGTGGTGTGGGTGGGGCCCTTGGGCTCCAGAGGGACCCCTTAGCACAGCACACTAAGCAAAGTGATAGGTAGTGGGTTGGGGGCCCTCCATGAACTTTGCAGGGGGCCCCCTCATGTTTCATTATGTCACTGGGGCACAGCCCCACCTGCACCTGAATAGGTTGTGTTCTACCTCCACACAAAAAGCTGCATAACCCCTGTAGTTAGTCTGGAGCCAAGGCAAGGAAGGCGGGATGCCTGGGGACTTCAAAGGAAAACCTCCAGAAGCTTCTCCCACACTTCAAAGGCATAACTGGTTATACATACTGGACCTCAGACACAAACTCTTTAGTAAACTCTGGACTTGTGTATACTTTACCAGGAAGAAGGACTACCATGCTGCTATAAGGACTACCACTCTGCTGGACTGCTGCAAAAAAGGAACTGCTGCCCTGCTGTGCTGCCTGCTGTCTGCTGCCCACTTGACTGGGGAAGAAGAACTGGACCTGCAACTTCGTCTTGAACCCAGGACTCAGGAGTGACTTCAAGGGTATGTCTGCTGTCCCCCTGATCTGAGCCTCAGGGACATAAAAGTCTCCCCAACCAGCTCCTGCACCCAGATGCAGCAGGTTCCTGACCCCCAAGTGGTGCCTTTCAGGTCCTGGACCCTTGGTGTAGCTCATGGGCTCCCAAGTCAAGCTTTAGGGAACTTTGTGACAGCGAACAAGCCTGTTTGTATCAATACCACGCCGCTTACACCGAAAATCATCGCAAGTCGCAACCAGCCTGTCTCTGCACAGCAGCATAGACAGCCCGCGGGGGACTGCGACATCTGGGTCCAACATGGAGATCCATCCTGCCCATCCGTGCCTCCCATCCTACTCTTCGCACCACGCCGACCACTGCCTGCAATGTTCCCTTGCTCCCAGCGACCCTCACCAATGCAAACAAGACTCTTGGCACAAAACTTGAGTAGGTAAACATTCATCTACACTAATCTGGGACTGTATCCGACCTGCACTCCATCACGGTTGGCCTAAACTTTTAACTTTGACCCAGTTCATTGTAATCGGATAGCCATGGTTGGCACTTTGTGCTTTTAGGAGCTATTTTATACTTTATTCTTTAAAAATTCATAACTCAGGTTCTGCTGGTTGTATTTTTCTCTTTTTAGTCTTGTTTTATTTATTAAATTAGGTTCATTTATTTAAAATCTGGTGAGGGATCTTTTTCTGTGTGAAGTTTTCACTATACTATTAGAAGTGTTGCACAAATACCTTACACTTTGCCTCTAAGTTAAGCCTGACTGCTCTGTGTCAAGCTGCCAAGGGGGTTGAGCACAGTTTAATTTGGGGTTTGTCTGTGCCTTAACCTGCAAACGATTTTGCTTGCTGCTTGACTGGGGCTCACACCCCAGTCAACCAGTAAACCAATTTCTTACAATTTCCAACTATCTAACTATGGTGCACTTAAAAATAACATTTAAACTAAGTAGCCTTGAAGGTGTTATGAAAGAATTCCCAATGTGCCTCAATTTTCAGGCAGGTTTATGGAGATAGGAATTCTTCAATCACTGAAATGTTTCTATATGAACATAAAAAATATTGGCAAAGTCAATAAGTCTGGCTTTGGAAGCTGGTGTCATATAATGATAGAACAGACCACTGGAGGAACAAGGCTGACTCAAAGCTCTGAATAAATTAATATATATGGATTTTTTTTTTATGTAGGGATTTTTTTACGTAGGATTTCTTTTGAGGCAAGAGGCTGGCAAGACACCTGAAGTTGTTGCAAGGCCAAATCTAAACACAGAAATTAAAATAATTGCACATTTTCCCCTTATTCTTTGTCGATTGTGTGCACTTTATAGATGATCTGCAGGAGTATTGGTAGAGGATGAAGGATAAACATGAACATGTTAGGCAAAAAGAGATTAAATTGGTAAACATCGTGGACTGCTGTGAACGAGAAAAATACTGATTTGTCCACAATGTGCAAACTCTTCAGTTAATCCTGACTTTGCAGAGCGGGCAAAATAACTTACATGAGGCAGCTAATAGACGTTGAGCAAAACCGATCAGAAGGTGCTGCCATTAGTTTTGTAGTGGGAAGGGGTTTAGGATTTATTTATTTTTTAAACACGTTTATGGAGAATTGCCCCAATTTAGAAGTGAGAGTTTGCTACAAAACTGCTTTTACAGTACATTATACATTTTATTTAGTTGTTTTGTTGAGCGCAAACGCCATCCAACACTTTAAATATTTAACAGGTCCATTTACTGTAAAATTATATTATTTGTAGATAACTAAAGGTATCTACAAATTACCCTACGAACCTCTGGCATTGTGGAATCCACTGCACGCTTGAAATTTCCACTTTGTGTAGAGAAACCGGTTATTCGATTAAATAAATGCATGATACTCCAATCTTGGGCACACATAAGGGTCCGAATCTGATGTCTATTTCATGGTTATATATACATCTGCAAACTTACAAGAATTTACTAGCAGCAGATCTAAATGGCACAAACATATCTGCAATTATTATGAAGTAGTTGACTAGGGTATTTATCTGTTAATACTTGGGGGGAAAACTTGTTACCTTGAGTATTTTCATGTAAATACCGCCCTCCCGCTCAGGCTCATATTGTCGTGAAGTTTTTTTAGAAGTTGAAACTGAGGTGATAAAATCAAGTGCAATTCAATCTGGACAATAATGTTTACCTTATAACTGCCAAAGTCTACAAAAAAGGGATTTCCACACCACAATTGCTGCAAAAAGTTCAGATAACCACAGTGGACCAGGATGCCATGAACACAGAGTTATATATAAATGAACCAAGACTTATTGCTCTGTTGGACAAGGCGAGCACCACGTCAAACAGCACATGTTAGACTTATCATACTTTGTGCACCACTTTAGGACAAACATTTTTGCATAGTCAGTATTTAGAGGAGTGGCAAATTTAGTTTGCATTCCATCGTGATGATGAACTTGTCAGGAGAAGAAAATTACCTTGAACGCTTTTTCTGTAAAACCAACAATAAACATTGATGTTGGAAACATTTTAGAAATGTAGGAAAATTGCTGAACAGTAAAGGACAGCATAAGGGTCTCAATTTAAAGGCAGGATCAAGGGGTGTTTAGACAGAATATCCGGAACATAAATATCGTGGGAAAAATATTGTGTCAAGTACAAAAATATCGTGAAGGTAACTTCCTATAGGCAAGCAAAGGTTTACCACATATAACTTCACAGATACGTACCTTAATGATATATATATCTTCAAGGTATGTAAATGTGGGATTAAGAATAGTAACCCTATACTTACCTATTTGCACTTACCTTCTCAATATTTTGGTCCTCAATATTTTTGACACAATATTGTGTCCACACGAGATTTCCTTTTCCGATATTCAGTCAGTGATCTGATTCAAGGAGCTAAAGAATGCAGGGGAACGGAGGGTGGCAAGATTCCCAGCCGCGGCCGGCACAAGTAGGCGCGGAGGGGCGGGGTGTGGCGGTGCAGGTGGGGAAGCCGACAGAGGACGGAATGAGTATTTGTTTTTTTTATTATACCTATTCCGTCATCTGGCAATTTCCCCCCACTACCACCCTGCCCCCACACGTCCCCACCGTGTTTACCTGTGCCGGCGGCCGCTGAAGAGTCCCAGACCAGCATTAACTGGAACAAGAGGAAGTCAACAGATGATGAGTTTGAAATCCTCACCTGTGAGGTCAGGACACATCAAGACAAACTACTTGTCTCATCCAAATTCCCACATATCATATAATCTGGCCTATGGTACAAAAGACAAGAGAAAATATGCATTGCCACAACCACAACAGGGAATATAGATGAGAAAAAGAAACCCAGACACAATATGAAACGCTGCACCAAAGAAAAGTTTGTCGAAAGCATGGGAAACAGACAGGAGATCGGTCACCCCAAAACAGAGGAGCAGGTGGCTGTCTTCACTCTGATACAGCTGGTCTGTGGACTCCACGTCCAGGAAACAGCAGACCTTGAGTAAAAAGCGACCTCAGACAAGCAATAACACAAACATTCAAGTTACTAGAGTCCTTCATGGATCGAATGTGTCATCTCCAGTCTATAATTGAGTGTGCTTGCATTCCAATTCACATGTAGGACCCGTTTTCTCTACAAATACAAATCAGTCACCAGAGTGGAGATACGTATCACAGAGAAAGAGGGGTGCAGGAGAGACTGTAATCACCTTGAACATGGTGCCAGTTGGATATGGCCCTTTTTGCAGGGTTATCTCCAAACTTTTCGATTCTTCCCCCTATTTATTTTCTGACCTGTTTTTGTTGGTTTTAGGACTCTGGCCACTTTAGTACTGCTGATCAGTTTTAAAGTGCAAGTGCTCCTTTTGTAAATTGTTAATATGGATTGGTGTTTCCATGATTGGCATATTTGATTTACTGGTAAGCCCCTAGTAAAGTGCATTGATTGTGCCAGGGCCTGTAAATCAAATGTTGCACGTTTGCCTGCAGCACTGATTGTGCCACCGACAGGAGTAGCCCTGAAAAGGTATATCAGATCTGCCACTGCAGGGTCTGTGTGCAGTTTGTAACTGCCATGTAAACCTGGCAAGCGTACTAACTTGCCAGGCCTTAACCTTCCCTTTTCTGACATACAAGTCACCCCTAAGATAGGCCCGAGGTACCCCTGTCGGCAGGGTGCTGTGCATGTTAAGGGTAGGACATGTACTGGTTTATGTGACGTGTCCTGGTGGTGAATTGCAGTGTCTTTTGTTTTTCACCACTGTAAGGCTATCTGTCCCATAGGAAAGAATGGGAGTTTTACTTATAACATCTTATAAGCAAAACGTCCCATTGGGACAAGATGGAGAAATGGAGGTTTGTATGCCTGGACTCAGGATGTAAAAATGCATCTTTTAGTAACGATGACTTTTATGTTCTGGGTTTAAAAATACCACTTTTAGAAAGTCAGTATTTTCTTCCTTAGCCATCCTGAGTGTCTCTGCTGGGTTTGTGGATTGACTGTCTGGCTTTGGAGGGACAGGGACTCAGGATGTGCATTTGCTCCAGAGAGTCTGGATGAGTCAGGGCTGGGCTGAATAGACCTGGGCTGCATTCAGAGTAGTGGGAGGAGATTTACTTGCACCTGAATGGGCCTGGTATGCCTTGAACAATGCTGTCTCCACCTCCTTCCAAGAAGCTGGGCCAGAGAGGACAGAACTGGTTTGGACTAAGCACAGACACTTTCTGCCTGAGAGAACAAAGGGATTTTGAGTATAAATATTGGGGCCCAGACCCTTTTTAGAACTCACTGGAATCAAGGAACCTGCCAAGAAGAAGAGCTGGAAGAGCTACCAGAAGAAGTACTGCCCCTCTGCTGTGTTGTTGCTTTGTTGGGTTGGGCTGCAGTTGCTGCTTCTGCCTTGGGCTGTGAAAGGACTGGACTGATCTTTCTTTACTTATGCTGAGTATCTCCAAGGGCTTGAAGTAGAGCTTGCCTCCTGTTCTGAAGTCTCAGGGACTGCAAAGACTTCACCAACCTCTGGGTACCGTGTCTGGAACCGCTGTTTCAGTTGCCACAGAGAAGAGAAACGCAACCGACTCCGTCACCGACTCCGTCGCTGGCTCTGTTTCCTGACGACACCGCCCACATCTTCCACCGCAACCCTGGGCTCATTGACGACCGACCCCATTGCCACTGAGCCGCTGCTTGCACCATGACCTGTGGGCACCGCACTCCGCACCGCCTCGCTTCACTTCACCATCCTGGTCTCATCGACGCCATTGCTGCTGCTGACTTCGACACTCGGAACCGCATTGTGGCTGGGGGCACCGCTGGTAAGTCTCACAACACAGCGCCTCCTCCCACACAGCCATCTGGGCCGACGCCAGCTCCTGCTAACTGGCTCTGCGCTTGCATCGCAACCTGCCAGCACCGCATCGAGCACTGCCTCACCCTGCACCATAAGCCTTGGTATCACTGACGCCGTCTGAATGATCGTCATCGAGCCACGGCCTGTACTGCATCGAGAGGGCACCGCACCATGCACCGCTTCCATTTTGCAACGCAACCCTGATGGTTGCCACGACCGGCTCACACCAATGTGCCAGGCGCAACGAGAAAGATACTGTTACCAAGTCTGTCCATGCCTTTGCTGGCCCATACCGACGCAGTTAGCTGGAACTCTTAGACTCTGTTGTTTTCAGCATCAAGGTAGCCCCGGGCGGAGCTACTGACTCGTACGAACTGTGTTTTTGAGGTATTTCTGCAATTTGAAGGATATCTTGCAAAGTACATAGCTTTAAGTACTGTATGTTGGATTTTTATCGTTTTGGTCTTGTTTTGCATAAATACAAAATTTAGATTTTTTTTTGCTGGTTTGGTGTCCTTTTGTAGTGTTTTCACTGTATTACTGTTGGTTACATGCAAATGCTTTACACAATGCTTCTGAGATAAACCTGACTGCTCGTGCCAAGCTACCAAGGGGATGAGCAGGGGTTATTTCAGGAGTGTAACTCCCTCACCCTAACTAGGAAGAAGGGTCCCTACTTGGACAAAGGTACCTACCTATGCCAACTAGAGACCCCCAATTCTAACAGTGCCTTTAGCCATGTGCAGTGTCACATTATGTGAAAGTAAAATCTCACTCAAGTGCCGTTCAAACTGATATCGTGTAAGGTTCACAGAAGCTACACAGATGTCTGTGCAGTAGCAGAATGCATTAGAGCATTAAGACTGCTCTAACATATCAACATGACACTGGATGTTGCATGTCATACTCATGTGCAACCCGAAATAGTGTAACACCTGCAGTATGCACTGTCTTATACATGGAATACAATGTCTAACTACATGCAATGAATAATGATCACTGACTACTGCAAAGTTGACCATGTCCATACCTGACCTCTGCACATATAATTCAGGACACCTCTAAAAGTGTATTCCTCAATCATGATGTGCATGATGTGACAGCACTTCATATGTTTCACAGTCTCCTGTCGTGGTGGAACCACAATAGTAGGTTATTTATCACAACATTGGGAAGTCCATATGACACAGAGCTTGTTGTATGCCTTCCTTTCTTTCTGCTCTTGAGCCCCCAACAGACTACAAATGTTTGCATGCTCATTATCAATTACGTGCAATGTACAATGCATAATATTATTTACAATTTCATTTATATTTTTTCACAATATAATTATATTTTTGTTATAGGTTGACAGTGTATCAATAGGTCATATGTCACTTGTTAATGACAAATGTATATTTCAAGGGGAACTCAGTAGTTTTAGCTGAATGTACAAAGGGATTCACACATTTCTACTCACACCATACTTTACACAGGGCTCACTTCTTCTGATAATAACAATGATAAATATAATATAAAGTCTGCAATAACCTTTTGGGGAGAGAGCGGTTTCAGGCATTCTGAAAGGACCACCCGTGACAATTAGGCCTTGATTCTGAGTTTGCCAGAATATAGGTGCTATTTATCGCACCTCATAAATAATAATTCTTTGGAGGTTTGTAATCTATTGGGTACAATAAATAATACCTATCATATGTATTTGGGGAATGACATACATATGTCTGTGCTTACTGCACCAAATTCCACATGGTATGGTCAGTGCTCAATTTGTCAAAAAAACCAACAAAAAAAGTGCCAGAGCTGTAGGCAGGAGGCCTCCACAGCTTGCCAATGTCAGCGTTGCCAATGTCAGCGTTGCCAATGACAGTACCCATACAACTGGTAGGCAGCACACTGCTACAAGTGTCATAATTCAGACTATTCCAGGCCCCCAAAGCTATTAAAAATGGCATGGGCTTCAGGTATTAGTTTCTTTAATGTACACTGAATTAATAAACAATTGCTGTTCTGCTCTTCTCCAAATTATACAAAACATCGCCACCATGTGGCAGATGTCATAAGTGCCGGTGTTAACAATTAAGTGCCGGTGACAAGCACTGGAAACCACCGGCACAAATTAAGCACTGGGTACCGCATGGTACGGTAAATACCATATTCTTTTCCATCGATCAATTATCACAAGTTGGACATGCCAAAATGTTGGAAAGGGTAAAATGTTTAATGCACCCAGTTAATATGGTAAATACTACCCAACTCAGAATTCCAATCCCTGCCAAACAGAAGTCAGAAAAGTCAGGCTAACTTGTAATTAGGGCCATAGTGCTTGATAAGGCTGCTCACTGGCTCTTTCTATCTGGGACTCCAAAGAACACTGACAAAACACAAAATATAGATGAAGATTTGCCTTGTTTTCAGACGAACTGCATACTGGAAAAATGTGAAATACCACAGTTATGGGTTTGTGCCAATTCAAAGGCTCTTGTTTTAGCAAGACTTTGGGGATAATATAGGCATTAGCTATGGCTAGAATACAAGTGATTCCATCCGAAATTTGGCATCTAATACGTTGAACATTTTATTTTATTTACACGTATTGCCTTTATATCCCACACAATCATGTTTATATCTGCATTTACACACGCAAATTCTGTGCCAAGAAATCCTTTAACATATTATAAAGTCTTTTATACTTTTAGTGTGGATTTTGTGGGTGTTCATCCTTCGGCGAACAGTGTTCCAGTAATTCACATTTAAACGCAGTGCATTCCTGAAAGTCTTTGGCAGGATTTGCTCATCACCCAATGTGCATTACCTCACGGTAAATTGTGGAAGGTGTGTGGGTCAAAACCTGTTTCTTCCACTCAAGCTGGTAAGTTGGTCCAAACCTGCTCTTGCCTGAGGGCCAATGAGAACCTACTGGGCCATATTTAGACGAGACTTGTAAAACATATCAAGCTCACAAATGGCACTAAGCTATGGTGATACCATGTTGTTCTTAGTAGATAATGCCCATGCACCTCCATAATAAACTACTGGCAACATGATTAATGTGAACATCTGCCAAACTACTGCTACATCATCAGTACTTGAAAGCACAACTCTGAAACTAAAAGTTGTCATTGTATTCCCTCGCAAGGATGGCCAGATCCTACAGTTTGGTAATAGGATCATACAGTATCAAATTGTTGTAGCAAAGGCCATAAATGATAGGCTAGTTGACACAGAAACCTGGAGCTCTTGAGTGCCATGAGTGAGGGCACAAAGAATGTGAATAGTTATTTCCTAGGGATGAATACTACTTTGATTAACATCAAAGATGTGCTTTGGGAACATTCAAAGCACAATGCAATCCAGATAACACGTAATGAGATGCATGTATTGCTGGATCAGTCTGTCAAGGATGCCACTGTGGAACAATTTAGTGAGTTAACAAATCCCTAGAGGTTCTGTAAGAGCTTTTCCACCAAGGCAAAGCATTTGATAGTAAGAAAAACAAAACCATTGATGTCCAATTGGCCAAGACTCAAGAGGCTATTTGTAAGAAAATGCCTCTTTTTGCATGTCCCCCCTCACAATTTTAGACTGATACTGCTGGTTTATCAACTCTGAGAGTGCACTGAGGCCTGCTAACCAGACCTCAGTGCCAGTGTTCTAACCCATTAAAAAGCGCATGTTGAATTGGCTACCCCCAATTGGCAAGGACTGACTTACTTATAAGTCCCTAGTATATGGTACCCAGGGAATGTAAGGCAGAATGTCCACCCAGGGCCACAGCACTAATCGTGCCACCCTGTGTGTGACAAGGTACAAAATGGCTCCCAGCCTGCCATTCCAGACTGGAAGGGCAGCGGTCACACTGCTTGGTCGACCTTGCCATTCAAACTAGTGGCAGAGCCCTCACTTCCCTTAACAATATATGTAAATCTCCCCTAAGGAAGGTCTGTGCAGCCCTAACGCAGAGAGCTGCATATTATTGAGTAGGACATGCATTTTTCTATGTGCCATTGCATCAACACTTCTAAATTGTCGTTTTGCAGTTGAATTAGTAGCCTCATTAGCTAACACAGGGTTACCGGCTGACCCCTCAGTCTGGCTAACTCCTAAATGGGACTGCTTAGATGGGTACCGTAAGGTATCACATTAATTGTGGCATTAAACCCGAATTGATGTCCAAGTTGAATTTAATGTCACTATTAAAGTATCAACAACAGAAAAGACAAAGCAGTGTGGGCTATGAGATGGTTGCACTAGTATATGTGACTCTATTTGTTAAACAGCAAGTGTAAGCGCTCAACTGTTCATGAACCCACTGCTAAGGAATCATGTGATAAACAAGTTAAGGTACAGATTAGAACAAAAGCGCTTGTACTTTATGTACATCGATCTCAACTTCGGGATATTATAAAGAGGAATATCTATGGTATCTTATCCTTTCAATACCAATTCAGTAGAAGTCACATAGACAAATCATATCACAACAGAGTCACATATTCGTGTAGTGAATTCTTCCTTTATTTTTCTTTAAAGCCTTCAATCAGTCAGCCCAGCCAATCTGTTTTTTCTGTAAGGACTTCATCAGGGTTTGTGGTTAGTACACGTACTCAAGTGAATCCACTCACTCCTGGTAATATCTGTATGCAATCCTGAAAATTCAATCTGTATGTTCCCCCAGTTCACAACTGTTCTTTCAGAATTGTATTCATTATATATGTTGGGCATCACCATTTATAAGAGAGTGTCCCTCCAATCGCAAAAGTCAAATACGCGACATCCTCACTGTAGGATATGTGTAAGGGAATGCCCGACAGTCTCCAACACAACACGCGAAATCTAGTGTATTGCAGTATATGCAACTTTTATAAAGTTGCCACTCTGTGACCCAGTTTGTCCAGTGGTCTTGCACGGTCACTGGCCACCAGACAGCTATCTGCCCTCCTGGGGAGTTGTATAAAGATTCCTAGACTCACAAACAATAGCAGATTTCCACAGAGTGAGGTGTCACCTCCCCTTCGCAGGAAGCCACACAGGGTGTCAGCCCAAATGGCGAGCTTCAAAGGTGATGTCACTTTTCTGGGAAAATGGCAATCACACTCCTGAGGGGCTGCTCTTTGCTCAAGTAGATGGGCTAGTGAAGGGGACAGAGAGGGAAGACCAGTGCCCAAACAGGTTTTCCCATGGGCATGTAACCCACAGGTAGCCACACCTCTAAGGTGGGCTATTAAGCTCCTAACATTCGTGGAAGGGTCCTGACATCTTAAGAGTGGGCAGAATAGTGCACTCTGGGATTGCCAGATACCATACATAGCTGTAAAGTAATTACCAAGAGGGAGGGCACCTGGTATGTCAATGGCTAGTGACTGCATCATCCCCCAAGGCACTTTCTGGAAATAAATATCTCACCCCTGGCACCCTGAAACTCAGATCACATCAGAATGGGACAAAGGACCAAAGAAGGACTGCTCTGTTGACCCCTGGACTTGGCAAAGACAGGTTGCACTGTCCGCCGGACTGTACCTGCTGCACCTTGGGCTAGCAAAGAGAGGACTGTGCCTATGGCTCCTGGTTTGGGTAAAATGCATGCCCCAGACCAAAAATGTGACCCCAAGGGCTTGCCCCCTCGAACCAGCATCAGGGACAACGAAGCTGAAGTAGCCCTACTTGGCAAGTCTGTAGCCTCTTCGGAAGAATCTCAACTGACTGACATTGGCCACCCCAACTCCTGTTAGATTTGGGGGTCTCTAGTTGGCAGAGGTAGGTACCTTTGACCAAATAGGGGCCCTTGCGTCTACTCAGGGTAAGGGGGTACACTCCTAAAATAACCCCTGCTCACCCCCATGGTAGCTTGGTACGAGCAGACAGGCTTATCTCAGAGGCAGTGTGTAAAGCATTTGTGAACACATACAGTAACCCCTTCGCTGCTAGGCCTTTTCTCCCCATGTGCTAAGCTTTTTTTTGGCTATTTGGGGTAGTTCGCGCTTAGGCTCCTGTAACATTTTGACCACATAAGGTATCCACGCCAAATTTACGTCCTTTTTTTCCAACATCATGGGGATTCTAAAGGTACCCAGGGTTTGTGGATTCAACTGGAGGGGACCCAGAAATTTGAAAAATGGGAAAAAAAAGGCTACAGATGAAAGCGTCTGGTTTTTTCCCTGCAAATGGTATTAAAAAAGGGGTTGTGGTGCTGAAATCACCATCTTCCCAGCTTTGAGGGACAAGCAGACTTTTGTCAGAAAACCAACATATTTTACACAGTTTTGGCATTTTTGTTGGAAATAGCCTATTTTTGCTATTTTTTGTGCTTTCAACCTCCTTCCAGTTAATGGTAGAAATGGGTATGAAAGCAATAATGGATCCTGGAAAGCTATACATTTAAAAAAATTTGACAAAATTCTGAATTCAGCAAGGGGTCATTTGTGTAGATCCTTCAAGGCTTCTTTATAGAAACTAACAGTTAAATATAGGAAAAATGTAAAGTTAGTTGAAAAAAACAGCCATTTGAGTCAACGTTTTCACCTGGAACTTCTTCTAATTATGACAGCTATTTGAAAGCAATATACCGTTACATACGCTGGACCTTTCTGGTTGTGGGGATATATAGGACTTGTAGGATCACCAAGAATCCGACGAACCCAGAGCCAATAACTTGCAAAGTTTTTTTATTATGTACCGGGTATATGGCAATTATTCTGGGAAAATGTATAAAGGTTTTCCCATGGGCATGTAACCCACAGCTAGCCACACCTCTAAGGTGGGCTATTAAGCTCCTAACATTCGTGGAAGGGTCCTGACATCTTAAGAGTGGGCAGATTAGTGCACTCTGGTATTGACAGATACCATACATAGCTGTAAAGTCATTACCAAGAGGGAGGGCACCTGGTATCTCAATGGCTAGTGACTGCATCATCCCCCAAGGCACTTTCTGGAAATAAATACCTCACCCCTGGCACCCTGAAACTCAGATCACATCAGAATGGGACAAAGGACCGAAGAAGGACTGCATACATGGAAAAATGGAAAAATCGGTATGAAAGGCATCTATGTATTTCTGAAATGGGAAAAAAATATAAAGTTTAGAAACAGTAGATATTTGCACATTTCCGAAATTGGGAGTACCCATACTAGCATGAGAATTATAGGTCATTTTTCAAAATGACTTCTTTTTTACACATTGTCTTTTATTTGGAAGGTAGAAATGCATCGAAAGTCAATAGGTAATAACAGTTGCTCTACATTTCTGTGTTAAACTAAGTCTCCTGATAAAAATGGTACCTCACTTGTGTGGGTAGGCCTAGTGCCCACGTCAGGAAAGGGCTCAAAACGCAACGTGGACACACCACATTTTCACAATGAAAAATGACCCTTTTTTTGCAAAGTGACTAGCTGTAGTTTTTTAACCCTATCTCTGCCGGCACCTAGGGAAACCTAGCAGACCTATACATTTTTTAAAACTAGACACCGATGGTAATCCAGGATGGGGTGACTTGACTGGCTCTCACCAGGTTCAGTTACCCAGAATCCCTTCCAAACCTAACAAATTGTCAGTAAAAACATATTTACCTCACATTTCTGTGGTGGAAAGTTCTGTAATCTGCGTGGATCCGCAAAATTCCACCCACCCCGTGTTTTCCAAAGTATTCCGAGAAAAATGATCCCTCACTTGTGTGGGTAGGCCTAGTACCCGCGACAGGAAACGCCCCAAAACGCAACGTGGACACACCACATTTTTGCATTGAAAATTGACACTTTTTTTGCAAAGTGCCTAGCTGTAGTTTTTGAACCCTAGCTCTGCCGGCACCTAGGGAAACCTTAGTAAACCTATACATTTTTGAAAACTAGACACCCAGGGGAATACAGGATGGGGTGTTACCCAGAATCCCTTTTTAACCTAAAAATGTGTAAAATAAAAACACATTTTCCTCACATTTCTGTGGTGGAAAGTTCTGGAATCTGCGTGGATCCACAAAATTCCACCCACCCCACGTTCCCCAAAGTCTTCCAAGAAAAATGGTACCTCAATTGTGTGGGTAGGCCTAGTGCCTGCGACAGGAAACGGCACAAATGCAATGTGGACACACCACATTTTCGCAGTGAAAAATGACAGTTTTTTTGCAAACTGCCTAACTGTAGTTTTTTAACCTTAGCTCTGCCGGCACCTAAGGAAACCTAGCAAACCTATACATTTTTTACAACTAGACACCCAAGGGAATCTAAGATAGTGTGACTTGACTGGTTCTCACCAGGTTCTGTTACCCAGAATCCCTTGCAAACCTAACAAATTGTCAAAAAAAACACATTTTCCTCATATTTCTGTGGTGGAAAGTTCTGGAATCTGCGTAGATCCACTAAATTCCACCCACCCCGCATTCCCCAAAGTCTTCCAAGAAAAATGGTACCTCACTTGTGTGGGTAGGCCAAGTGCCCATGATAGGAAACTGCGCAAAACGCAACGTGGACACACCACATTTTTGCAGTGAAAAATGACCCTTTTTTTGGAAAGTGCCTAGCTGTAGTTTTTTAACCATAGCTCTGCCGGCACCTAGCTAGGGAAACATAGCAACCCTATACATTTTTGAGAAGTAGACACCCAGGAGAATCCAGGATGGGGTGACTTGACTGGCTCTGACCAGGTTCTGTTACCAAGAATTCCTTGCAAACTTAAATAATTGACAAAAAAAAAAAAATCTTCACATTTCTGTGGTTGAAAGTTCTGGAATCTGCGTGGAGCGCAGAAACCGTGGTAACGGGGAAAGCAAACCCGTACCGATATCCTCCCTGTGTCACAGACCCGACGTCACATTAACTCATTCACACATGCAGTCATTGGTGGGGCCCATATCACCAACAATCACACTGACAATTCACCGGTCTGCACACAGTCGGAGGATGAGCGGTTCAAGCGCTCTACATGTGAGGGGAATAACTATTAACCTATAGGGAAAGAAAAGTTAATTTACAGAATATACATCAATATCCCTTCCACCTACAGATCTCAATCTTAAACATCAAGGCACTCCTCCCACGTGGCCAATGGACCAAATAGTTGGATTGGTTGATGGTAATCTAGAACCAGCTAAAACACATTTTAAGATTGAGATCTTACCCTTCTCAATAAACCACAAACTCATTCTTTGTTAATCAATATCTGTTTATCTAAAATTTCTTAGCAAGGTTAAATTTGCGTTTGAAGAGTTTATATAAAATTTTCAATTAAATCACAGAACATCATATTTACCTATTCTGACTATCTGGAGTCCTCTAAATCTGTTGTCATTCGTCAAAACAGATTAATGTTCAAGTTCTGTGCTCAGCACGCCACTGTCTCCAAGATCAGTAAAGACCAAAGACGTGCAAGCATCTGTCAATGACCATAGAATTAGGAAAAGTTCGCAGTCATCAGGTAATTGGGCAGCATCCGGACCATTTAGGATTCAGGAATGCAGCAGTCTCCCTAAGTAGTAGAGTTTGCGTAGCGTCACCGTCGTCGTCGTGGTCATCGGTCAGTAGGGTAGGTAGGTCCTTCTCTATTCTACCATGTAATTTTATGATAAAATCACAGTAAAAGTTACATTTTGATAATTTTGTATGGTCGTGATTGGTTGGTTGAGATCGCCCGATGGGGTTTAGCACAGTTTGAGGGGTGAGGTCACAAGTTCAGTACATTCCGTTTTTTTGTAAACGTCCATTGTCTTGACACTTGGCTGTTGTCCCACCGTGGCCTTGCCTTAGTCCAGTGGGTTACGGGCCATGCAGAGGCTGCAGTCATCTTTGTCGCACTGCGCTGTTCGCTCTGCGCCTCGTGGGACAGTGGCCACATCGTCGTGTCGAGTTGGCGGCCATTTTATTTAGACCCAAATGCCAACTTAAGTGAAACAAACACAAAAGAGTAATTAATGCATAGAAATAATAAATCTAATGTTAACCCCTAACTAATCCCTCTATGTGCTTGTATTTATCTAGCGTATAGCAACATTTAAAGCGTTTATATTTACCATTTTACGTTGTCTTCTCGAGCAACATTACAGAGACATTACAAAAGCAACATATACCATGCAATGTTCTTTTTATTACATATACTACTGTTAGTATGCATGCGGATTTTAGTCATAAAGGTTATTTAGTCATGCAAAATGCAAATCCCACGTATATTTTGTATATTAATAATGTTGGTTAATAAAACATGCACAACTCATTTAATAAAATATTATAGTTAATAGATTATTCAATTAGTGATCTCATGCAGAATAGGGGGGGGGTATCCACAATTTTGTACTACCCGCTCCATCAATCCCCCCTTTGGTGATTTTATCACCACACCATTAAAATGTTGTGTCAAGAAAGTGAAATGAATTCCTTTCAGTTATTTACATCTGTTTCCCCAATTTCTTCTCTTCTAGCTGTTTTATACATGCTTTCCTTCATCTCCTCTAATTCTACTTCTTCAAATTCCCTCTCTTGTCTCTTATTTTGCCTTCTTTTCAAATTTTCTCTTTTTAACTTTTTCCGTATTTTCTTTCTTTTATGACACAGACATCCTAATCTTAGAATTAATACTATAAAAATAACACAGGTTAATGGAAATAAGATCCTACCTATAAAGGTACCACCTACGTTTAACCCCTTCAGCGCTGGGCGAATTCCGCCGCGGTGCTGAAGGGTTCGAGCGCGGGCGGGGCCATGACGGAACGGTTCCGTCATGAGCACAGCTCAACCGATGCTCATGACGGAACCGTTCCGTCATGAGCATGGAAGGGGTTAATAAGAAACCCTTAATAGAAGAAAGTTTCTTCCCAATCTTTTCCCAAACACTTTCAACCTCCAGTGGTGTAATTTCCTCATGCAATTCAGTTATATTTTTAATGTAGATTTTCAGATATTTACTTTCGTCAGGAATGTAAGTACAACAATGTTGAACTTTCAGCATTCTACAAACTCCACCCTCTTTTTCCAATAATATATCAAGGGCAAGTCGATTTTTCATTACCATAGCACGCATGGCAACCATTTCAGTATTTACCAATAATAATCCTCCAGCGGTGCTTGTTGACAAGCGATCCAATACTGTTGATAATTTTCTAATTTTGTGTGCATTCAGAGATATTCTCACTGCTGGTATCAATGCTCCAGATACAATTTCTGACCAAGATTCTCTCTTTCTACGAGCTAATAGACTACCTAACTTATGTACACCATCTTCTCCTCTTCCCATGTGGAATATCTTTGGAAAGACCAGACCTACATAACATGTGCCATACCAATGATCTTGCAACCGATAGTATGCCTTGTTCCCACAGATAAAATACAACCTCGGAAAAACTGGATCATTTCCTCCTTTAAATCCCCATCCTCCCATGATTCGATATGTATCATGGCACTCACTATTACCTACAAAGTAATTATCATATGCAGTTTGATACCTTCTAATACACAATTTCCCTTTCTGAGGCCAATCTAAAGCCATAGTTGGACTAGCTTCTCCCTTCAAATGTTTTTCCATTTCAACATCCCAAACTGTCTTTTCCTCTTTTCCCTCAGATGCCTTCTTTTGCATTTTCAGTCTCCTTTCTTCAACCATATCCAAGAACGTCTTTTCTTCTTTCTTTAAACTGCAAGTCAAATATTTAAAAAAATATATTCTAATGTTAGTTCTTTAGTTTCTAAGAAAAATTCACCTAACACCTTTGCGGGCTTTACTTTATTTAATTTGTTAATCGCAGGTACTTGTGAAAATATCTTATCTACATCTGAAAAATAATATTCTAATTTCCCTATTTGGTAAAACAAACTAGCTATCACACTACATGTTATTCCATATGTTACAGGGAGGTGATGATAGGTCACTCCCTCCGATACAGATGCAGGTAACTGCATACAAACGTAGCAATCCCTCACATCCATTGTCTTAACATACTCATACAAAAGTTTTGAAAACACATTGTTAGAGAAATCATTTATAGACCTGTCTTTATGTAGATAGTTTTTATCTATTCTAGTTGGATATACTTTCTGATCCTTCTCTATATTAGTATTAGTTTTATTCTCACTATGTCCTTCTATTGTGTCTATTGTAACCTTAAATGAAATCAGCAATGCTAACACACTCCATAGAAGCATTAGTAATCCTGTACAACAACAACACATTTTAAACCATCTCTTTAAAAATACACATTTGGCTGTTCTACTTTCAGTGTTTGCCATTTTTGCAAAATGACCAGTGTCTTTTGACTTAACCTCTTCTACTTCACAACTAGTTTTGTCTAACCCAAGGCTCTAAGCACCTACTTGGTTCTATCAGTTTATGTCTTTTTCCTGTATTCTATTGTCTTTCCATTAGCAGCACATTTGTCTTGTTCAGTTTGGCATTTGATCGTCTTTCACTTTTCTCCCATAATCTTGATACAGAACTTCCTGAACATCCGTCTCTTCTCCGATGTCGGACAAGATAACTCTCAGGATTTCCGATTCTTCGTCTTCCTCAACCACTTCCGGTACGGTCACATCTGGGTTTTCTTGGCTGTCTGCCTCTTCTTTTATTTCAGGCAGGGCCACATGTGACCATTCTGGCAACTTATACTTCTGGTTGGGCTTTCTTATTCTTTTGTTTTCATCTGTTGTAGTTATTTCCTCAATGTTCGATATTTCCTGACTTGATACTTTATTCACCTGCTCTGCCCTTGGTGAATTTACTCATGTCAGTCAATATCTTAGTCTCTTTATCTTATTAGGCCAGATTTCATCTCTTGCTGATCTTTTCGATTTACTTCCTTTATCATTCTTCTCAGTTCTCCATGCTATTTTCCTGAGGGCTCGACCTTCTGGTACTTCCTCATCACTTTCCTCTGTTTCTGTTTCAACTTGCTTTTTGCTTTCAGTTGTTCTTCTTTCCACCACTTCTTTTAAGTTCCCTAATTCTGTCCCTCCTCATGTTTCTTGCATAATATCTTCCTGCTGACTAGCTGTCCCTTCTTCTAACTGGATGTTGGAATTCCCTACAACTCCTCGGGGGTCTACCGCAAGAATCTTTCCCTCACTTTCTGTATCTGGCACCTGTTCATCTATTTTTGTTACTTCAGGTGGAATTTCTCTCAGTTTTTCATCAAGAATTTCCTTATCAATAACTTTTCCAATTGTCTCTTCCCTGCTTTTCTCCTTTCCGGAGCATATCGGTATCTGTTCAGTCTCTGAGTCTGAGCTGGTATCCGAAATCTGCAACCTCCTTCTCAAGGGAATATTCTCTGGGGCAAGTGTCAAATTTGGCTCTGTCTCCCCCCTTTCAGGGCTTTCTCTTGTTCTTACTTCTTCAGCATCTGATTCAGTGCTACTTTCTGACTCGTCATAATATTCTCGTTCTTGATTATCCACTGGATTTGGGATTCTCAATGTGTGACTAGTATTGATCCAGTTCTTGATCCCAGCACACTTCACAGCTGTTGTTGTAGCCAAAATCACTTGTCGTCGTTTTCCCCAATGTGGGACTAGACAGTTCCTTCTTCTGTGTACTTTGATTCTCACCCATTCTCCTGGGCTCAGATCATGAGCTTGCTTCTTTTCAAGGGTGGTGGCATCTGGTCCAACCTGATGAAACACAGAATGAACTGCGTCAGCCAGCCCCTTACAGTAATCCAACACCAAGTCATCAGATATAGGCAACAGCTTGTTGACTGGTATGAAAACACGGCGCATTGCTCTTGCCATGATTATTTCGTGTGGACCTAAACCTGTGGTTCTATATGGAATTGATCTAATAGTCATGAGTACCAGAGGCAAGACATCAGGCCATTTCAAACCTGTGGCTAAACACATTTTTCGCAATCGGTTTTTAATAGTACCATTCATTTGTTCCACCACACCAGAAGCCTCTGGGCGATAGGCACAATGTAGTTTCTGTTGTACATTCAATGCTTGACAAATCAATTTCATGATCTCATTATGGAAATGCTTTCCTCTATCTGATTCAATTGTATCTGGGAACCCAAATCTAGGGATGAATTCCCTCAAAAGCAGTTTTGCTACAGTAATTCCATCACTCCTTCTTGTGGGAGATGCTTCTACCCATCTAGAAAATAAGCAGACCATTACTAGAACATACCTTAACCTATTACAAGGTGGCATCTCAATTAAATCAACCTGCATTCTGGTGAAAGGCCCTCCTTCTCGATCTATCGTTCCTAGGCTTACCACTGTTTTTCTTCCTGGATTAAACTGCTGACATATAAGGCATCTTTGACAAAGACTCTCAGCTACAAGTCTGAATTTTGCATTGTATCCCTCCCTATGTGTCGCTGTCCATGATACAGCAGTATACAGATGAGTTTTATCAATCACAACGGAACATGAAGGTAATTAGAAGTAGTGAATCATGGGACTTGTAGGTTGATAGAGGAAGACAGAGATCGTGATTGGTTGCATGAGGTTCAATAGGATTTGTACAGAGGGCGGAACCAAAGGGCGGGGAAAGATCACAGGTGTTTAAGTAGCAACGTGCAACTATAGTTCAGGATTATGGAGACAGTGAAAACGTTGGAAAGGTGACGATCAGGATTGATGTTGCAGGTACAATTTAGTGCAGATTATCACTTGCTATAGGCTAACACATTAGTAGGAAGATGGTTTGTTCATTTTTTTACAATTTCATAGATCGAAGAGTGTAGATTTAGGAGGTTAAAGTAAAAAATGAACGTAGTTGAGTATGTGGGGGAAAGGCAGAGACTGACTTGGGCATCTACTTAGTAATCTACTTAGTAATAGCGTTTGGCTATGATATTTGCGGGAAGATGTTGATTATGGGGAGAAGTGTATAAACTTTCCAATATTGAGAGTTGTATTGAACACGTTTTAGAGGTTTCGTACACACAGTCTAATATAATGCTTTTAATTTACAGAGAACCCCTGACGGAGGGCCCCGAAATGCATTGGGTTAACAAAGATCAATCACTTGAGAACAACTTACATACAATCCATGCTGTAAAATAAGGCCCGGATCGGCATGTTTGCAGCATTAAGGTTATAAAGAAAATGTAAGCGTCTTTCACGTGGCAAAAGAACAAGATTAACGAAAGGTTCATGGATGGAGAGAAAAAATGAGAATAAAAATAATTTGTGAAATCTAATGAATTTGTGGCATTTGAATATGCAACGAGGGAGCTGTGCGTCCGTCACTGGGGCCTACCAGGCTCCAGTTTACAAAGGATTATGATACAGCAGTGCCATGGCAGATATCATGCTATCAGGCATGACTGGTCTTCCATCTCGATAAACCCACACATGATCTGTTTCCCTTGGTGCACATCCTGCTTTTACCCACTGTCTCATTTCCTCGTCTCCTGCTTCTTCCTGCAATTGCCTTACTTCTTCCCATGTACCCACAATGTTAGTAAACATTAGTGGCAAGGAATTCATTTCCCTCTCTTTAGCCCTGTTCACTGAGTTCTGATTACGAGCACAATATTGGGCCATATTGTTGGCATATTTATTTCCAACCGCGATATATTCAGCGGTTTGTACATGAGAAGCACACTTCACAACAGCCAATTGCTTTGGCAGCTGTATCACCTCAAGCAACTTTCCAACCACTTCAGCATTCTTTATAGGAGTTCAACTTGAAGTCAGGAAACCCCTCTGCAGCCATATCTGGCCAAAGTCATGCACCAGACCAAACCCATACTGACTATCAGTTATCACAGTCACTCTCACATTCTTTCCAATTTTGCATGCTGTAGTTAAAGCTATCAGTTCAGAAACCTGAGCTGATTTTACTCCCTTCAAGTAAGATGCTTCCCTCACGGCTGCAACTGTGCACACTGCATATGCTGGACTCAGATTTCCTTCGTCTGTTCTCAAACATGACCCATCTACAAACATCACAAAGTCACTTTCAGAGAAAGGTACATCTTTTATATCAGGACGTGGTTTTGTACAGAAACCCAATACATCCAAACAATCATGATCCACTTCGTACCTGACATCAACATTTTCAGCATCAGGCAGTAACGTTGAAGGATTTACATTCAAGCATCTCACAAGCCTCACATTCGTTGCACCTAATATGACTTTCTCATACTTAGTCAGCCGACTATGTGTCATGAATTGAGTGCGACTCCTTTTTAAAAGGATTGCCACATCATGAGGTACATTCACTCGTACAGGATATCCCATCACAATTCCCTCACTCTGTTCCAGAATCTTACAAGTGGCAGCTACTGCTTTCAAACAACCTGGCAAGGCTACAGCTACAGGGTCTAGCATAGCTGAGAAATATGCAATTGGTCTTCTCAATTTTCCATGTTTCTGTATCAATACAGAGAGTGCACATCCATTCCTCTCACTGCAGTACAACTCAAACTCCTTTTCATAGTCAGGCATCCCTAACGCTGGCGCTTCACACAAACTGTCTCTCAATTTTTTAAATGCTGCTAGTTCTTCCCTATCTAAGTCAATGGGATCTCTCACATTACTTCTCGTCAGGCGTGCCAAAGGTTTTGCGATCAGGGAAAAGTTACTTATCCACTGACGACAATACCCAACCATTCCAAGAAACATTCTCACCTCTCTTTGCGTCATAGGAGCTCTCATTCCTTTTATTATCTTGACCCTGTCTGTAGTTATTTTCCTCAATCCTTTTTCGTTTTTGTGACCTAAATATTGTACTTCCTTCTGACAAAATTGCAATTTCGATGGTGACACTTTAAGTCCTCCAACTGCCAAATGATTTAACAAAGCTGTTGTGTCCATTACACAGGCTTCTCGAGTTTTCGATGCCACAAGCAGGTCATCGATATACTGGACTAGTACTGAATTCTCGGTCATTTCTAAATCTTCCAAAGACTTTTTTAATATCTGATTAAATATCGAGGGGCTTTCCGTATACCCCTGTGGGATTCGGCACCAAGCCAAAATACGTTCGCCAAAACGAAACGCAAAAATTTGCTGGCTATCATGGTGCAATGGGATGGAAAAGAAAGCGTGACATAAGTCAATTACTATGTACCATTCTGCATCATGAGGAATCTGATACAAAATCACAGATGAATTTGGTACAATAGGACAGCACGACACTACAATTTTGTTTATCTTTCTCAAATCCTGCACTATCCTGAACTTTCCATTAGGCTTTTTCAGTCCCATGATTGGTGAATTACATGGACTACTCATTATTTCTCTCAAAATTCCTTGTTTAATAATTTTCTCGATTATGGGGGTTACTCCTATATTATTTCAGGTGTCAATTTATATTGAGGAACATGTGGGTAGCTTATTCCTTCTTTCCACGTTTCTCATCAATCCTACATCTTCTCCTGTGAAATCCCAGACTTCTGCTTTCACTGTCTGTTTTAATTCTTTTGGTAATTCATCAGGGTTGAATATAGCATAGGCTTCAGTAACCTCAGTGTCCATATTTGCCATAGTCATTTTATACAATACGTCTTCATCAGGGGTCTCAAATGCTATACCATCAGGGGTACAAAATATGGTGCAATTCATCTTGCACAACAGGTCTCGTCCTAATAGGTTTACAGGACTTGAATCACACACGACAAAGTGGTGCATTTCGGAAAATTTCCCTATATTGACCTTTACTGGTTCTGTGAGATATGTTTTGATCTGTCTGTTGGATACTCCAACCACTTGGATTGTTTCATCCGAGAGAGGAAGATTCTTAACATCAGCTGACCTAACAGTTGATCGAGTAGCACCAGTATCTACCAGGAAAGTAATATTTTCATCATTTACCTTTCCATCTATAAACAGGCCTGTCTGATCTACTTCTAGAGTTACGCCAAGTACGCACTCTTCTTCCTCCCTTCGGCACCGTCAATAACCTTCTTCTGACTCACTCTCATCGCGTTGTAGCCTATACTGCGAAACAGCGCTAGCGCGCGGCAGCTTAGTTACCTGTTCTTCGTTGTAGAATCCTGTCTCATTACTGTATTTCTGTAAATTTATGCTCTGTGGAATAGGCGGTTTTGGCACCTGATTCTGTTGGGTAACAACCTGCTGCTGTCACTGCGGTTGACCACTGACCTCTTTCTGCACCTGCAGATTCAATAACGCATTATCACCATTAGTATTCAGGGGAAATTTACACTCAGATTTCCAGTGCCCTATTCTTCTGCAATTATGACATTGCCATTTCTTTTTGGCTTCTTCAATATTAAACTGTCCCTTTCCTTTTCCAGTATTAAATCTAGGTTTTGGTCCTGCATTATTTGCTTGTTCAATCAATTGTGCTTCCTGTCTTTCTGCCACTTTTACTTGTGCCCACATAGCTTTTTCTTTTAATTTACGCTGCTTGGCCTCAATTTCATCACTAAAATACTTTGCATGTCTTAATACTTCATCTATTTTCTTGTTTTGCCAATCCACTGTGTGCTGCTTAATCATTTCACTAATTTCAGGACGTAGTCCATATACAAATCTGTATACAAAATTACTTAAATCCTTTTCGCTCAAATTTTCGTCACCACTAAATTGCTTAAAGGCAAGAATTAACCTTTCATAATATGCATGCACCGACTTCTTAGCTTCTTGATGAGTTCGGTCTATTTTTACCCAATCAGTCTCTTTAGGAGTTACTTTGTTTTTCAAAAATGTAATTACTTGTTCATATTTCTTCATCACCTCTGGATCAGGGGCTCCTGTCTTTGGATCTCTAGGGTATTCTTTTGTAGGCCAGTCTATTACTATTTTACACTCTGTCCACAAATCTGCTGGTACTATTATGTCAAAAAGGCTGTTTAAATCAATCCACAAAACTTTTGATAATTTTACAAATCTGTCCACTTGTCTATACAACTCGACTGGCTTCTCGCGTAGTCGAGGGAAATCATTTGTAAATGACAAAATATCTTGCCTAGTCCAAAGAACATGTACATATCCTCCTCCTGGAATTTCTCTCATAGGGCATTCTGTCACTACCTTTTCTTTTCCTCTTATAGGGAAAGCTGCAAATGTTTTTTATGAAGCATCATCTCGTTTTCTAAACCACTCCATTTATCCACATCTCCCCATTTTCTCAACAAAATGATTATATCTTTAATCTGGATTATTCGTCCTGTGGTGTTCAAATTTTCAATATCTTTCTCCGTAAAATCTACTCGATATGGTTTTTGTAAAGCCTTTACCTTTTCAATGTCTATACCCATTTCATTTGCTACTTCCTCTAATCTTTCATGTAGGTTCTTTAATCTCCAGGTTATACTTTTGCACAAAATGAGTAATTCTTCATCCTGATAAGATTTAAATTTTTCTGTAGGGATAGTCCCTACTATTAATTCTTCCAAAACCATCCTTAATTTGGCCACATCTATAGATTGAGATTCTCTGTCTTTTCTCTGTAGACTCCTTAACCATTCACTTAATTCTTCTGAAGTAGGACCTACTGGTTTTTCCTCATTACCTCGTTCTAAGTCTCTTGGGGTCTCTGATATGGGATCTGTAGTCATTATTAGTCTTTCAGCCAAACCTGGATTTGCTATCAAATTTTTAGGCGTACTCTGTTCTGATGTACTTACTGTTTGTCTTCATGGGCTATCTTCTGAATTTATCCTTGCCCTTTCTGTATGTTTATTACTGTTATAAGGGGCTGTTAGACAGTGTTCATTATCTTTCTGTTTATGGAAAATAGGCATTACTGGACCTATGGTTATGGGAACAGTTACGGCTTCTAAGTTTTTAGTTAACTCCCTATTCTTTTCTGTTAATTCCAAGGTTGTTTTTGCTAATTCTGCTGAATTTTCACTACTTACCTTATTATCCTGTTTTTTCTCTGAAAGAATTATTTTTCCCTAACTCTTGGGGTACTGGTTAAGTCTTAATGATTCGTAAAGTCTCTCTCATTGGGGCACTTGGTGTCAACATGTCAGAATCTGGTTGATACGGGGGTTGATTTTTATAAAACATGTCGTCAAGAACATCATCCTCCGATTCATTCACTCCATACCCTCCTGATTCTATTTTATGTCTCTTTTCCGTACATTTTCTACCACTATTTTCTTCTGTATGTCTCACAGGAAACAAACCATCAGCCATACTTGCACTTCGCCATCTCCTCATTCTGTCATCATGATTCTCCTGTGCATGTGATCTACCAAACATGTACCTATATCTTCCGCCACTCCTCTGTCTTTCTCTGTCATGCATCTCATCTTTCCATTCCGTCAATGCTTCAAACTGTGTTGGTCTAGGTCTCGGTTCTAAATTCATCATTTTTTCTCTCAAATTTCTCAAAACTGCTTAATTAAATGAACCATGCTCTGGAAATGCCAAAACTCCATCATCTTTCGTGTACTTCGCCCAATTGTCCAACCAAATACAAGTATGATATACATATTTCGCAACCATAACGGATGCGGGTGTTTTCGGTGGGGGAAGCAACTGCCCTTCTCTAGTCACAATCAGTTTGTCCTTTTTAAATAAATTCTTAATTTTTCCAAACCAGGACTTTTTCTCTTTTTCTGGTGGATCGTAATACATCATTTTTGTCTTTCGTGTATCGCTAGTCTTTCCTTACAACTATTCTGTTGTTTTAACCAATCATAGCGCGACTCACACTAACGCACCAATCAGAGCGTCTATGTCACTTCTGCAATTCACCAATCCCAGCGCAACTCACACTTACGCACCAATCAGCAGCGTCTACGTCACCCTATAATTCTCCACTCCTAGCGCGGCATACACTAACACACCAATCAGGGACGTCTACGTTTCTTACTGACTAGCCAATCCCAGCGCGTTTTTTCTGACATCAGCTTTTCTCCCTGTCGCAGCTCCTGCTCCTGCCGACCCCTCCTTTACAAAATTTATCGGTAACTTTTCTTACGTTTTTCTGATTTACAATTCTGTTAGTAACGACATAAAAACACCACCATTGTCCGCTTCGCTAACCAAAGAAAAGTCAATGACCTTTTTCACAAGAATATCGTCTTTCTCGAGAGCAGCGCTTACCTCTGCCCTACTACGGAATCGTTACTTTCGTTGATAAAGTAGCACATCCCTCTACCTTTCCGTTCTAGCAAGCATCAGCTAATCGTTTCCCCAGAATTAGGACACCTAGTTGGAGACGCAATGCTCCTGAGAAATAAAACTAGAGTTTCACAATTAACCTGAATGCTACTTCATTCATGCACTTTCATACGGAAAATGTAGTACATTCACACAGAATTCTGTCTTTCCCGAGAGCAGTGAACAGTCTGCCCTACTACAGAATTATAACACTCGTTAATAAAGTAGCACTTCCCTCTACTTTATGCTTCTAACAAGCTTAGGGAACACCTAATACCTTTCCAGTGATAAGCGTTATCAGAGCTCCTTTTCTGGACTCCTGGTACCTAAGACCAAAATTTCACAGGTGACATTCGCTTCCATACACTTCTCTCATACAGAAAATATCCCTAATGGCAACACACGACAATGATACCGAATCGAACCCAGATAATGCGTCGTGCAACTCCAATTGTCACACGTTTTCCCCTGTGTACCTAAAGGGCAACAACAATTCCGTCTTTCCCGAGAGCAGCGCTTTACCTCTGCTCTACTATGGAACCATTACAAACTTCCGACTTCCTACATCCCAGAAGCCTTCAAACACCATAGAACTCGACGTGACTAAACATAGGATGTTAATACATAAACCAATACTAATCAATAATCAATAAGCAATTTACAAGCAATAATCACCAAACCAAAACAATACAACCATCATCCTGCTACCAGAAAAACTGATGGAGCGCAGAAACCGTGGTAGCGGAGAAAGTAAACCCGTACCGATATCCTCCCTGTGTCACAGACCCAACGTCACACTAACTCATTCACACATGCAGTCATTGGTGGGGCCCATATCACCAACACTCACACTGACCATTCACCGGTCTGCACACAGTCGGAGGATGAGTGGTTCTAGCGCTCTACATGTGAGGGGAATGCCTATTAACCTATAGGGAAAGAAAAGTTAGTTTACAGAAAATACATCAATATCCCTTCCACCTACAGATCTCAATCCTAAACATCAAGGCACTCCTCCCACGTGGCCAATGGACCAAATAGTTGGATTGGTTGATGGTGATCTAGAACCAGCTAAAATACATTTTAAGATTTAGATCTTACCCTTCTCAATAAACCACAAACTCATTCTTTATTAATCAATATCTGTTTATCTAAAATTTCTTAGCAAGGTTAAATTTGCGTTTGAAGAGTTTATATAAAATTTTCAATTACATCACAGAATATCATATTTACCTATTCAGACTACCTGGAGTCCTCTAAATCTGTCGTCATTCGTCAAAACAGATTAATGTTCAAGTTCTGTGCTCAACACGCCACAGTCTCCAAGATCAGTAAAGACCAAAGACGTGCAAGCATCTGTCAATGCCCATAGAATTAGGAAAAGTTCGTAGTCATCAGGTAATTGGGCAGCATCCGGACCATTTAGGATTCAGGAACGCAGCAGTCACCCTAAGTAGTAGAGTTTGCGTAGCGTCACCGTCGTGGTCATCGGTCAGTAGGGTAGGTAGGTCCTTCTCTATTCTACCATGTACTTTTATAATAAAATCACAGTAAAAGTTACATTTTGATATTTTCGTACGTCGTGATTGGTTGGTTGAGATCGTCTGATGGGGTTTAGCACAGTTTGAGGGGTGAGGTCACAAGTTCAGACCATTCCGTTTTTTTGTAAACGTCCATTGTCTTGACACTTGGCTGTTGTTCCACTGTGGCCTTGCCTCAGTACAGTGGGTTACGGGTCATGCAGAGGCTGCAGTCATCTTTGTCACACATGCGCTGTTCGCTCCACGCCTCGTTGGACAGTGGCCACATCGTCGTGTCACGTCGGCGGCCATTTTATTTAGGCTCAAACGCCAACTTAAGCGAAACAAACACAAAAGAGTAATTAATGCATAGAAATAATAAATCTAATGTTAACCCCTAACTAATCCCTCTTTGTGCTTGTATTTATCTAGCGTATAGCAACATTCCTTTTACGTTGTCTTCTCGGGCAACATTACAGAGACATCACAAAAGCAACATATACCATGCAATATTCTATTTATTGCATATAGTACTGTTAGTATGCGTACGGATTTACGTCATAGAGGTTATTTAGTCATGCAAAATGCAAATCCCACGTATATTTTGTATATTAATAATGTTGATTAATAAAACATGCAAAACTCATTTAATAAAATATTATAGTTAATAGATTATTCAATTAGTGATCTCATGCAGAATAGGGGGGTGTACAAAATGTTGTACTACCCGCTCCATCAGATCCACAAAATTCCACCCACCCCGCTTTCCCCAAAGTCTTCCAAGAAAAATGGTACCTCACTTGTGTGGGTAGGCCTAGTGCCCGCGATAGGAAACAGCGCAAAACGCAACGTGGACAACCCACATTTTCAGAGTGAAAAATGACAAATTTTTTGCAAAGTGCCTAGCTGTAGTTTTTGAACCATAGCTCTGCCGGCACCTAGGGAAACCTAGTAAACCTATACATTTTTTAAAAGTAGACACCCAGGGAAATCCAGGATGGGGTGACTTGACTGGCTCTCACCAGGTTCTGTTACCAAGAATCCCTTGCAAACCTAAACAATTGACAAAAAAAACACATTTTCTTCACATTTCTGTGGTGGAAAGTTCTGGAATCTGCATGGATCCAGAAAAATTCCACCCACCCCGCGTTCCCCAAAGTCTTCTGTGAACAATTGTACCTCACTTTTGTGGGTAGGCCTAGTGCCCGCGATAGGAAACGGCGCAAAACACAACGTGGGCACACCACATTTTCACAGTGAAAAATGACCCTTTTTTTGCAAAGTGCCTATCTGTAGTTTTTTAACCCTAGCTCTGCCAGCACCTAAGGAAACCTAGCAAACCTATACTTATTTGAAAACTAGACACCCAGGGAAATCCACGATGGGGTAACTTGACTGACTCTCACCAGGTTCTGTTACCCAGAATCCCTTGCAAACTTAAAAAATGTCAAAAAACACATTTTCCTCACATTTCTGTGGTGGACAGTTCTGGAATCTGCGTGGATCCACAAAATTCCTCCCACCCCACACACCCCAATGTCTTCCAAGAAAAATGGTACCTCACTTGCGTGGGTGGGCCAAGTACCCGCGGCAGGGAAGGGCCCAAAACCTATTGAGGCGACATCAAAATTACCTATCACAAACCAACCTGTTTTTGCAAGGGGGGTCCCATGAGTTTTTGGCCCAGGGCTCGGTGGTCATCTAGGGAAATCCTACCAGACCCAACCCATTCTGGAAACAAGACACTCGGGGAAGTCCAGCCAGGTATGGCTTGCGTGGGTCCCCCAACATTCTCCTGCCCAGAACCCCTTGCAAACCTCAAATTCTGCTGAAAAAATCACTTTGTTCTCAATTTTCTGTGTGGGAAAGTTCTGAAATCGGCATAGATCCACAAATTTCCTCCTACCCAGCATTACCCCAGGTCTCCTGATAAAAATGGTACCTCACTTGTGTGGGTAGGCATAGTGGCTGCATTAGGAAATGGCCCAAATCGTACTGTGGAGACGTCAAAATTACCAATAACAAAACTACCCTGTTTTGGGGGGGAACCTGGGGATTTGGTCCCGGGCTCGTCGTTCTTCTTGGGAAAGTGCCAAACCTAAACATTTCTGAAATCTAGACACCAGAGGAGTCCAATGAGGTATGGCTTGCGTGGAACCCCCCAACATTTTCCTACCCAGAATGCCATGCAAACCTCAAATTTAGTTGAAAAAAACACATTTTCCACATATTTGTCCGTGGAATCACCGTGCCGGCACAAATGTCCTACCCCACAGCGTTCCCCTGAGTCTCCCGAGTAAAATGATACCTCACTTGTGTGGTTGGGGCAAGGGCCTGTGACTGGGAAGAGCCCAAAATATAGGGAATAAGTGTATAGCACAGAGAATTCTAAGCACTCCATTTTTAAAAAAATACGTTTTTAGCCAATTCTCCATTGGACACCCACACAAGTGAGGTATCATTTTACTTGGGACACTAAGGGGAACGGTGTGGGGTAGGAAATTTTTGACGCTACGGTAATTCCACACAAAAATATGTGGAAAATGTGTTTTTTTCAGCTAAATTTGAGGTTGGCATGGCATTCTGGGTAGAAAAATGTTGGAGGATCCACAAAAGTCATATCTCATTGGACTCCCCCGGGCGAGTAGTTTTCAGAAATGTTTAGGTTTGGTACTTTCCCAAGATGGTCGCGGAGCCCGGGGCCAAAACCCCAGGTGCTCCCCCCCAAATCGATGTAGTTTTGCTATAGGTAATTTTGAAGTCTCCACAGTACCATTTGGGCCATTTCCTGTTGCAGCCACTATGCCTACCCACACAAGTGAGGTACCATTTTTATCAGGAGACCTGGGGGAATGCTGGGTAGTAGGAAAAATGTGTGGATCCACGCAGATTCCAGAACTTTCCCACGCAGAAATTTGAGAAAAAAGTTATTTTTTCAGCGAAATTTGAGGTTTGCAGGCGATTCTGGGTAGGAGAATGTTAGGGAACCCACGCAAGCCATACCTCGCTGGACTCCCCCGGGTGTCTAGTTTCCAGAAATGTGTGGGTTTGATAGGTTTCCCGAGATGGCCGCTGAGCCCCGGGCCAAAAACTCATGGGACCCCCTTGCAAAACCAGGTTGGTTTGTGATAGGTAATTTTGATGTCGCCTCAATAGGTTTTGGGACCTTGCCTGTCACGGGTCCTTGACCCTCCCACGCGAGTGAGGTACAATTTTTATTGGGAGACCTGGGGGAACGCTGGGTGGGAGAAAATTTGTGGATTCATGCAGACTCCAGAACTTTCCCACACTGAAATTTGAGAAAAAAGTGATTTTTTCAGCGAGATGTGAGGTTTGCAGGGGATTCTGAGTAAGAGAATGTTGGGAGACCCATGCAAGCCATACCTTGCTGGACTCCCCCGGGTGTCTAGTTTCCAGAAATGTGTGGGTTTGGTAGGTTTCCCTAGATGGCCGCTGAGCCCGGGGCAAAAACTCATGGGACCCCCTTGCAAAACCTGGTTGGTTTGTGATAGGTAATTTTGATGTCGCCTCAATAGGTTTTGGGACTTTGCCTGTTGCGGGTCCTTGACCCACCCATGCAAGTGAGGTACTATTTTTATCAGGAGACCTGGGGGAATGCTGGGTGGGAGGAAATTTGTGGATCCACGCAGATTCCAGAACTTTCCCATACAGAAATTTGAGAAAAAGTAATTTTATTCAGCGGAATATGAGGTTTGCAAGGGATTCTGGGTAGGAGAATGTTGGTAGGTTTCCCTAGATGGCTACCGAGCCCCGGGCCAAAAACTCATGCAAAACCAGGTTGGTTTGTGATAGATAATTTTGATGTTGCCTCAATAGGTTTTGGGCCCTTCTCTGCCGCTGGTACTTGGCCCACCCACACAAGTGAGGTACCATTTCTATTCGGATGCTTGGGGAAATGCAGGGGGGTTGGAAATTTGTTGTTACTTTCTGCAGCGTGAAAAATTGGGCACAATAATGCAAGGAAAATGTGACAGTCACATTTTAAGGTTTGCAGAACATTGTGGGTAAGATAACTTGTTGTGATCCACAAGAGAGACATCACCATGTACTCCCATGGGTGTTTAGTTTACGACAATATCTACAGTTGGTAGGTTTTTCTTAGATGAAATGTACACCTTGGCAGAGAGACAACAAAGGCAAAGATTACTGCACAGACATCTATTCCTCAAGCACACACACATACTGGTTGGATTTGGCACGAGGGAGAGTGATGGTTCAGTATATAAACTTTTATTAACAAGAGATTTCACAAAAATGAAATGCACTGTCAATAATTGAAAGGACAAAAAAATGAACAGTGACTCGCAGCTCGTGAGCTGTAAAGCCACGACAAGGCACCAACCGCTTTACAGGCCATTCCCACACCTTTTCTACGTGATACACACAAGACGATTCACACCACCAGGCACAAAACCATCACATTACAACATTCACAAAAAGGGACAAGGTACACCCTGCTTGACAAAAACAGAAAAGACAAATATTTCTGCACAACCACCTATTCCTCAAGCACACATACATACTGGTTGGATTTGGCACGAGGGTGAGTGATGGTTCAGTATATACAGTTGTATTAACCAGAGATTTCACAAAAATTAATTGCACTGTTAATAATTGAAAGGTGTAGAAACTGAACCATTGACTCACAGCTCGTGAGCTGTATAGCCACAACAAGGTACCAACCCCTTTACAGGCCATTCATACACCTTTCATACGTGTGACACATACAAAACCATTCACACTGCCAGCCGCGGGCCCAGCACATTACAACACTCACACCAGCAGACAGCGCCATTCAAGGGCCTATAACTTTCACACGCCCACATTCCTGACACAGCAACCACACCAACTCACAGATTGCATGGAGTGGCGTTTGGCTAGAAGTGTGTGTAGTGACCAGGAGCAAGTCACTACTCACACACCGCCAGCCAAGAGCCAGTCCACCCACACCGCCAGCCAAGCGCAAGCCCACGCACACCGCCAGCCAAACGCCAGTCCATGCACACCATCAGCCAAGCACCAGTCCACTCACACCGCCAGCCAAGGGCCAGTCCATGCTCACCGCCAACCAAGCACCAGTCCAAACACACCGCCACCCAAGCACCAGTCCACACACACCGCCAGCCAAGCGCCAGTCCAGGCACACCACCAGCCAAATGCCAGTCCAGGCACACCGCCAACCAAGTGCCAGTCCACGCACACCACCAGCCAAGTGCCAGCCTACACACACCGCCATCACATTTAGGATTTTTTTATACAAAAAAGAAAACACAACAAATTGCAAATAGATACACATCTACTTACACAAAATCTGAAACTAAATAAATTGCACAAATGCCTACCTTGAAACTGAACAAAAAATATAAAACAATAGCGCAGTTCACTTTATCACTCATGGATGCTCCCAAAAATTATTTTGCGTGTGGTACATTCTAATACAAGCAGGCACACACAGCCCAGGGTTAGAAGGACACTCGGGGCAGTACATACGAGTCTCCTTCCACGTACCTCTTCGCCAACAGACTCTACATCTCCTACTGGGAAAGTCTTTTGAGGGTGTGGGAGGAATGTGATCAGGAAGGGGGCGATCTTTCAATCTAGCCACATCCTCCACCACTCCAACTCTAGGAACACTTGCCTGTTCCACTAGAACAAGGCTGCCTATTACAGACTCTTGAAACTTAGCAAAAGTAATCTTTGACTCAGGACAAGAATCCTTGAATACAACAAAAGCATTAAAGGTTGCCAAGTGGAAAAGATGGATAGCCAACTTCTTATACCAAACGTAAGCCTTACGAAGAGCAGCATAGGGTTCCAACCTCTGATCTACTCTAGCAACACCACCCATGTACCTATCATAGTCTAAAATGCAGACAGGTTTGCGCGCTTCAGCAACCTGACCCCAAACAGTCACAGGTGAAGTGCTTTCATCATGGATGGTAATCAGCATGTAGACATCTCTCCTGTCTGAAAACTTCACAGCTAGAAGTTCCTCGCAACGCAACACACTGCACTGTCCCCGCACAAGATTTTGACAAACAAGTTCTTTTGGGAAACCTTTACGGTTAGAGTGGATTGTGCCACAAGCAACAGTGTCCACTTTGGCCAATTCTCTGAACAACCGCACACCAGTGTAGAAGTTATCTACATATAAATGGTGGCCTTTGTTAAAAAGCCCTCTAGTGAGTTCCCACACAATTTTCTCTGCCACTCCAAATGTGGACGGACAACCAGGGAGGTTAATCCTGTATTCCTTACCGGTGTACACCCTGAAATTAGAGACATACCCAGTCCTACTGTCACACAGCATATACAGCTTAATTCCATGGCGTGTCCTCTTACTAGGAATGTATTGTCTAAAAACCAAGCGGCCCTTGAACAAGACCAAAGACTCATCCACTGCTATTTCTTTCCCTGGAGCATAGATCTCAGAAAATCGATCAACAAAGTGATCAATGACAGGCCGAATCTTAAAAAGACGGTCACAATCAGGGTGATCTCGTGCCAACGCTAAACCGTTATCGACAAAATGCAGCATCCGAAGCAGAAGCAAATACCTATCACGACTCATGACTGCTGGAAATATAGCCGTTGCCATCAATCCCATCCAAAAATTTAAACCCAAGAACTTGTTCATCTCTTCCAGATCTGTGGGAGTCCACCGGGTAGCTCTAGAGTGGGGCCTAAGGCTGGCACTGTTGTCCCTCAAAAACTGTTTGGCATACAAAATAGTCTGCTCAACAATCTCTGCCAAAAATACACCGTCCGTAAACAACTGAAAGACATTTATTGGCAAAAAAACATTCTGTATTCACTCTGCACCCTGGAACACCAGTAAAGTCTGGCAATGCTGGCTGCACCATGCCTGGGGCAACCCAGAGGTCATCACTTCCAACTGTAAGCCTTGCAGTCCCAGCCTGCAGCCCAGATGCCTCTTGCTGCACTATGAAAGAAAAAAACAAAACCAATTACTCACAAGACAACAAAATACATATCGAGCACAAATGCAAAAAGTTTTTGACACAAAAAACAGAAGCCAAACATACTGCTATTATTACACCATTTGCAAGAAACACATTCATGAAGAGAAAGGAAACTCATTTACATTGTACAAAAAAGGTCTCTTACCAAACACATGTAACTACACAAACAGCTGAACCACCAGTAACGAAACCGCAACCTGGAACAGTCTAAAGAGCAAAAGCCTTGAACTAGAACAAAAAGGGAAAAATAAAGCTTCATCATCCGATGATTCCATGTGGAGAGAAAACTCACTGCCTCAATCTTCCCCTCCATCCTCTGCCTCAGATGCAGAGTCAGTCTCTGAACCATGGTCAGAGGAAGACTCAAAAAGCAAACCAACAACCTGCTGAGCAGTAATCCTGTGGCTAGCCATTATCCTTACTAAGAAAGGAGACTGCACAAACAAGTCAACAACAACTAACAATGTGCAAAATAAGTAGGTAAAAAAAAATGTGTAACTTTATCACAAAGATCTATATATTCAAAAACTCTACAATTCACTTGGAAGAGGCAGCTACACTCACCAGAACCTACTCTGCAGAGAGAAAGCAAAAACTAACCATATCCCACTAGAAAGAAAAAAACAAAACCAATTACTCACAAGACAACAAAATACATATCGAGCACAAATGCAAAAAGTTTTTGACACAAAAAACAGAAGCCAAACATACTGCTATTATTACACCATTTGCAAAAAACACATTCATGAAGAGAAAGGAAACTCATTTACATTGTACAGAAAAGGTCTCTTACCAAACACATGCAACTACACAAACAGCTGAACCACCAGTAACGAAACCGCAACCTGGAACAGTCTAAAGAGCAAAAGCCTTGAACTAGAACAAAAAGGGAAAAATAAAGCATTACAATTGCAATTCACAAGAAATAAAACAATTAACATTATAACACGCTATGTCACTACCCAAATAGTGAATCTGCCAGATGGGCCTTCAAATAGGGTTGAGAAAAATGGGGTGTGATCCTGCCCAAGGGATCGGGTGAGGTTGTCTGCCAGGCCGATCTATCCCCCAGGTGGGGCAGAAAACAGCAGACAGAAATGTGCCCCCTTGCAAAAATAAATCAATCCCTGGTGCCTAGTAGGGTTTTCTGCCTCCTCTCTCTCACCTAGGGCACATCTAGCCCCAGGAGGGGCAGAAAAAACATTAAGCAAATTGTACCCCCTTGAAAGCAACCATGTCGCTTCCATTACACATTACACACAAAACAAAATCCCTGGTGCCTAGTGGGGTTTTTTGCCCCCCCCCCCCACAGGAGCAGAAAGGCCAAAAAAGTGCCGATCTGCCCCCTGGGGGGGCATAATACACATATTAAAAGAAAATTCACCCCCGGAAGCGACCCTTGCCCAAGGGGTCGCTTCCATTTAAATTTTAAAGAACTCCCTGGTGTCTAGTGGGATATTCTGCCCCCCCCGGGGGCATAAAGGCCTAATAAATGGGCAGATCTGCCCCCGGGGGGGCAGAATACACACAAAAAAATATGCCCCCTGGAAGCGACCCTTGCCCAAGGGGTCGCTTCCATTTTATTTTTTTAAACATCCCTGGCTCTAGTGGGCTTTTCTGCCCCCCCGGGGGCCAGAAACGCCCAAAAACGAAGGCGATCTGTCCCCCAGGGGTCCCCTAAGTAAGCGACTCTTGCCCAAGGGGTCACTTCCTTTCCATTAAAAAAACATCCCTGGTGTCTAGTGGGGGCATTCCTGCTGCACGATCGTGATGCTGTGTGCGATCGTGTGCGATCGTGCAGCAGGAATGCCCTGCATTGAGACATCAGAGGAGAGGAAACACTGTTTCCTCTCCCCCGATGCCGCAATGTGTGAGGATCTGGCCCCCCTGCCCCATCGGAGCACCAAAATTCACCCCTCACTCATCTGGACACCAGGAAACAAATGGTTACCAGGCATCCAGTGCTTCCTGATGATGTCTGCGAGGATTGCTGAGGGGGGGAGGGTCGGGGTGGCAGCGGAAACTCCTCCGCTGCCATCCCCCTCTGTGGGGGCTAGAAGCGCTGCCCATGGGGGGAGAACCAGTGCTTCCCCCATGAGTGGGTGCCATGACGGAGCAGTTCCTTCATTAACACACGCCGACCGTGGCTCATGACGGAACCGCTCCGTCATGAGTACCGAAAGGGGTAATACAGTGACAACACTACAGATGGACACCACACAGGTTATATTATAAAAAATAAGTATCTTTATATAGGCTTAACACAAGACCACAAATGACAAAAATCCACAATACTGTACTTTAAAAATGGTACAAATAGCTTAGTTCTCTTTAGATGGTAAATGCGACACTTAGCGTTCAATGTACCTTTGGATGCGTAATGCGAGACAAACAAAAGAGTTGCAGGGAAGGTGATGTGTCGGTTCCTTACATGCAAGAACGGTGATGCGTCGGTTCCTTGCTTCGGGGAAGGTGATGCATCAGTTCCCTACGGCTGCGTAGGGGACGGTGATGCATTGGTTCCTTACCGGAGAGGAGCTGATGCGTCAGTTCTTCACCGCGTGCGGAGGTGATGCGTCGGTTTCTTACTGCGCTTCTGTGGCGATGCGACTAGCAATGCCGCGATGCGATGACGACCCGGTGCAATGAACAAAAATGGCGTCTTCTTGATGTTGCAACAACGAAGGGGTGATGCATGTACGCGCGGCGGCCGTGCGGCGACTTGGTAAATCTCCTGGAGCCGCTACAGGCCCTGCGACACGCTTCTCTGGTGATGCAACAGCGTCTGCTGCGACTGCGACACTCTTCTCCAGTGATGTGGGGCGCTTCGGTGATGCGAGGGCGACTGCGGTGGCATGCTTCCTCAGTGATGCGACGACAGCTGCTGCGGCAGTGACACGCTTCTCCAGTGATGCGACGGTGTCTGATGCGACGGCGACACTCTTCTCCGGTGATGCGAGGCACTTCGGCAATGTGATAGTGACAGCGGCAGCGGCGGCACGCTTCCTCAGTGATGCGATGACAACTGCTGCGGCGGCGACATGCTTCTTCATCTTGAGCCGCGCTTCCAGCTCCCAGAGACACGCAGTCTCTCAGAAGGCCCAGCTCAACAGCAGGCACTTCAGATTCCCAGCCAGGGAACTCAGGGGAGCTGGTTGGTGAAGTCTTGTATCCCTGAGACTTCAGGCAGGAGGCAAGCTCTAGTTCAAGCCCTTGGAGATCTTCTTACAAGTTGATGAAAGTAGCACAAAGTCCTTTCTCCTTTCTTTGGCAATCAGGTAACCACTGCAGGCCAATGCTCAAACAGCACACAGCATAGGGATAGTCTCCTCCTGCAGTCTTTCTCTCTGGTTCCTCTCCTCAGCAAAGGTTCTTCTTGTTTCCCTGAAGTGATCTAAAGTCTTGGGGTCTGGGCCACAGTATTTATACTCATATTCTCTTTGTTCTCTGAAGGCAGAGGGGCCTTTACCTAGTCCAAAACAGAACTGGTCAGTCTTGGAGCACTTTGTTTACAGGACTCCTTCTTTCCTTTGACAGTGTAGGCCAGGGCCATCAGACGCATCACAGGAGGTGGAGCCATCATTGTAGAGGGAAGGCACAGCCCTATTCAGGTCCCAGGTGTAACTCCTCCCACCCATCTATATGCAGATAGCTCTATTCAGCCCTGTGCTGACTCACCCTGTCTCCTGGAATTCCCCCAGCTCCTGTCACTCAAACTCCAGACAGGGAATACACAACCTAGCAGAGGCAGGCTTGGATAGTTAGGCAAGAAAATACCTACTTTCTAAAAGTGGTATTTTCAAACACTGCATTTTAAAACCAACTTCACTAAAATATGTATCATTCTGACTTTAGGCATACTAAACTCGAATTTCCACCACGTTCCCTGAGTCAGTTAGGATTATAAGATGTTATAATCAAACTACCCATTCTGGCCTATGGGGAACAGGCAGCCTTGCAATAGTAAAAAACTAAAATGGCTGTAATTCACTATTAGACCCTGCCACACACACCAGGGCATATCCTACCTTATACTTACAATACACCCTGCCCTTGGGACTACTTTAGGGGTGTCTGATATGAAGAGAAGGGAAGGTTTAGGGACTGGTAAATGGATGCACTTGGCCAGTCAACATAGCAGTACCAGACTGCACATAGGCTCTGCAATGGCAGGCCTGAGACACACTTTACAGGCTGCTTTGGTGGGTGGCACAACCAGTGCTGCCAGCCCACTAGCAGCATTTGATTTCCAAGCCCTGGGCACCCATGGTGCACTGTAGTAGGGTCTGACAAGTAAATCAAATAACGTAATCATGGAGTCACTAATCAGTACATCAATTTACAATAGAGAGCATATGCACTTTAGCACTGATCAGCAGTGGCAAAGAGTTATAAAACAGCCAACAACAGGTCATAAAAAAATACAGGAGGAAGGCAAAAAGTTCAGGGATGACCCTGCAGAAAGGGCCAAGTCCAACACATCCTCTAGGGCCAAACGTTGCTCCCAAGTCAGCCAGACCTGGGAGTGTTACCTGAGTCAGATTGGTCACCAAAGAGGGACAACAGTGTCAACCAAAGGATATCAATGGGAAAGCTGTATATGCAGACCGATAGCCCAGCCACAGCTGGCCTTCTACTGTCTCAAAGAGGACTTTGAGTGACACCAAACTCTGTGGTCAAAGTCACCTCACCTGACCTGTGGACCGAGGAACAACTACAAGGGCACCCCCGTTGACTGTACAGCACCCAGAGCATCATTGAGCATTTTCCATCTCCTGCATCTGCAACATCAGGACCATTCCATTGAAGTCTTTGGCGGTCATGCTGTAAAGTTTGGAACTCGACTGGAAAACACTTTGGTGTCCAGGTACCTGTCCAAATACTCTTCATTGCCCCCCTCCATGCCTTCTCCCTGTGTGAGTAGCTGAACTCAACTCTTACAAACTTTACAAAAGTTTAGAAACTTAACGGTTACCAGCGCTTGTTTGCTGGTGAATTAGAAACTACGTTTTCTTTAAAAATCTGTACCTCCGGATCCCTCCGGTGTATTTTGCTCATGTTGGACTCTTAAATATCCATAAAAATATTATCAATATTTTATAAATTAACGTTGGATTTCTTTCATGTTGTGTGCATTTCTTATTTTGTTGTTTGGTACTGTTACTGTTTACAGTGGTTCATTTGTTTAAGCCTTGCTGCTCGTAGCCATAGCTACCCAGGGTTGAGCTTAAGTTTTTACAAATGAGCCTGACTTGAACCAAGAGTGTATTACATTGCAAGGCTGCACAGCCATACCATATAATACACCCAGATCCTCACCCCATTGTCTCAACTGTACGTAGGATAGCTGATGTCCTTGAAGGTATGCATCCATACACTGCCCTCCTTGCCCCCCAATTATGTCTCGTCATCAACAACCCTGGAAGATCAGTCTATAGTTGAGAGGCAAGCAACTACTCTCAGTAGTATAATAGTAGGAAGCAAGAAGCACTTGCCAGTACCAAGAAAAGGATACATATCAGTGATACTCAAGAAAAGTATATGGGTCTGATTTAGATCTTGACCGACAACGGTGATGGATATCTCATCCGCCAAAATATAAATCACATAAGATATAATGGGATTTACATTTTTGCGGACAGGATAACCGTCACCGTTGTGAGGGAGTAACCCATTCTCCAAGATCGAAATCAGGCCCTATGTCTTGGATATGTTATGTGAATCCCAACAGCTTCTCACATCATACCACGGGTCTATACAATAAAATGTAGACCTAATGAATTACAAAGGGGGATCAGTGGGCCTGGATGCAGCTTTTTCGTTAAGGCAGGTGTAACAAGAAATTTAAGATGTAGACATCTCAAGAGCAATGCAGGAGGGAGAGGGAGAGGGGTAAAACTTTTCAAAGCTTAAGAGAATAAACAAAGTGGCCTACTGGAAAATATTTATGTAGGAAAGGCATAAATATATTGTCCCACAAACGTGAAGAAAGATAGGAATAGTCACCAGATACACCAAAGCTACTCACCAACTACTCGAAGAGGGAAGCAATTATGAGGTCCAGGGTGACCAGGAACTGCCCTGTTCCATGGGAGTATTAGCCATCCACTCAAGACAGAAAGATACAAGACAAATCCACCAGAAGTAAACTTTAGCAAGCAATAAGAGTCATAACTAATCATGCAACCAAGATCCCACTAGGTAAAAGCAGCATGTGACACAAAATGAGTACACAAACTAATCACCACCAAAGCCCTACAAAAACTGATGTTGCCATTAGCTTGTTTTCTATGCATCCACTACTTATTGTGAGCTGGAACTACACAGGGAAATTGCAAGACCTGCATCTATGATACACATTACGAAGCTTCAGCCAATATGAGGTGTTCTTCCAAAGTCACAATCAGGAATGTCTTGCAGAGAAAAAGACAACCTAAACTTCATCCATCGCGTGACTGCTCCATGTGGTAAGGAAATCCCTAATAACATAAGCCAGTAAACTAATGAACTGTTGTCCCAGGCCTAACAATGTAACTCATATGACAATTGATATTTAACTTGCTGCACTCTTATTACTATGTAGATAGTAATGTGCGGCACCTTGTGGATTAACATTGCTGCATAGGGTCACAAGTAGTGAATGTGTCACTGTTTTTGTTGAACTTACAAGTATAGACGTTTTGACCATTTTTTTGTTACACAGAAATTAACACTGGGCGGTGAACTCCGCAGAGCAGAGTTTTGTCCTCACTCACTTTCGTCAACGTCAAGTAGGCAAGCGCGGAAAATCCACCTCCCGGCGAGATTTTTCCTCATTTGCGATAGTCAACATCAAGTTGGCGAGCGCGAGGGTCAAAAATCAACCTCCCGGCGAGATTTCTCAACACGGGCGGTCTGATTTCTCATTGCGAGTGGTTGCATATGGTCGCGACCGCTCACGTTGAGAAACTGTCAGTTCGCGTTAAGAAAGCTGCAGCTCGAGTTGGAATCTACTCGAGCGGCAGGAAGGAAGCGGCACCTTTTTGCGCTGTGCATGGTGCCGTTCGTGATGATTGAACAGTGTGGACAAGCATCTGGCACTGAAAATCACTGCGAAACGGCATTTATCTAAAGCCTTGCGCCGCTTGTGGAGCTCCGCGTAGTGCGGTGGAGTTTCTTTTTGTACTTCTCGGAACTCCGCGAACTCCGCACAGGCTTAACAGAAATCATGTCACAGAAAGTCTTTATGTTTTTAAAATGTTGACACCCAGACAGATGTAGGCATCAGAACCTAGATACGAGTCTGCAGCAAAACCTTAATTCAATGATGCTACCTGCCCTTCTTTGTGTAGTGTTGCAGACTTCTGTTGGGTTTTTGAAGACAAGAACTATGGTCTCAAGGTCATTAACCTCCTTCTCCTATGGTGGGGAATGAGCATAGATTACAAATTCTGCATTTCACCTGTCATGTACCCATAGGATTTCATGACTTTGTGTGACACACATCTCCCTCCTAAACTAGGTAAAGGGCCAGACTCCCACTAGCCTTTTAGGGGCAACAAGGTTCTAGCTAGAAGATAAGAATGTGACATGGTCTTGGCATTGACTCCTGGTATGGTTGAGGCCTCCTTCTCTCACAAGTGTATTGAGTATTCTCAACTGGTTTGCAATGATCCTCAGTATGAAATATCAGACTTATAGAAAGGCTATCTGCCATTTCCTTGGACATACATGGAGCCTTCTTTGGTTATCTTACCATCCTCACGGCTATTTATTGTATACTGTTCACTTACTGATCTCTTTCTGAACTTCACCCACTTTATGTTAACATTCAAAGATTAAAGTAACCTCTGAGTAGTCAGTCATAGTGGGACAAACTGCTCCCTCAGATTGACATCTTGTGGCCCAGAGTAGGCAAATGCTCTCTTGTCCAGTCTTGTATGTATCTGACACCTGACCAGCAATCCTCCCAAGTCAAAACCCCCTTTATGGCACTCTCTAGTGTGTACTATAATCTCTCCAAACTCCAACACAAATTCACTTGACAAATCCCAAAAACTCATCATTCATGCTGATATTCAGCTTACCCCGAAAGTTCCTACTCCTTCACCTTTATGCTAAGTAATATCTTTGTTAATGTTAATGTTAATGTTAATGACACTTTTAAAGCGCGACAAATACCCGGAGGTGTCCTGGCGCTGTCTAGAAATCCTGAAGGTCAGCCTATAAGTCCGAGTGGCAAATGAAGGGGGGTCAATCAAAACTAAACAGCCAGGTCTTGAGTTCCTTTCTAAAGGACAGCAAGTCTGGCATGGTTCTGAGATAGAGTGGTAGATCATTCCAAGCCTTAACGGCTCCGTAAACAAAACGTCTACCTCCCCATCGGGCCTTCCTGATACGAGGGACTTGTGCCTGTTTTGACCCTTTGGAACGAAGGCTTCTTCCCGGAACATACCATAGTATACGCTGCTTTAAAAAGTCTGGACCAAGCCCATGCAAGGCCTTAAATGCCATAGACAGTGCCTTAAAACGTATACGTCTTTTTATGGGGAGCCAGTGTAGAGTTCTCCTTTCCAAAGACACTGAAGAGAATCTGGAAGCACCTGTAAGTAAACGGACTGCCGCGTTCTGTAAAATCTGTAATCTTTTCAGTAAGCTTTGCTGCGCATTCACATACAGCCCGTTACAATAATCCAGTCTCGTTGTTACCAGGGCTCTGACCACCGTATGCCTGCTATCTTGAGGAAGCAGTGGTAGCACTTTTCTCATCATTCTGATGGAATACCAAGTTTTAGATGTCAATACATTTATTTGGTGCTCCGTGGTAAGTTTATCGTCCAGTATCATACCAAGGTTTTCACCTTTCTGGCCGGAATTGGGAGGGTGCCCATGGAGTTGGGCCAGCAGCCAGGGGTCCAAAAGTTAGAGGTGTTACCAAACAGAATGACTTCCGTTTTGTCCGAGTTTAACTTCAGTTTAGTTTTCGGACATCCAACTGCTCACAGCCACCATTACACTCCCGCAGACGCAATTCCATATCCACCTCCCCCCCTGGTGTCAGTGATACAACAATTTTTGTTTCATCTGCGTAGGAGGTGATACCAAAACCATAGGACCCTATGACGGGTGCCAGTGCACGGACGTAAATATTAAAAAGAGTGGGGCTAAGTGAGGACCCCTGAGGGACCCCACAAGGTGTTGAAAAAGGAGTCGACTGAAACTCCCCCAAGGTCACCACTTGTTTTCTATTGGCTAGAAAAGATTTGATAAGGTCCCCTGCTTTACCATCAATCCCACACCTTTTTAGGCGATTCATGAGAATTGAATGGTGGACCGTATCAAAGGCCGCAGACAAATCTAGCAAAATCAGAGCTGCCTTGCCACCCTGATCCACTGCCTCCCTAATCTCTTCTGTAGCTTTAATTAGGGCGGATTCTGTACTGTGGCCTGGCCTGAAACCATATTGAGTGGGATCAAGTGCTTGGGAGTCTTCCAAGAAGAGGCTGAGTTGTCTATTCATAAACTTTTCAACAAGTTTAGCTGGAAGCGGAAGTCTAGCTATAGGGCGAAAACTGTTGGGGTCGTTGATGGGGAGATGAGGTTTTCTTAATAAAGGAAGAACAGAGGCTACTTTCCAGTGATTGGGGAAAGATCCAGTTTCAAACATCAGGTTAAATACACTGGAAAGGTGCTCAGCAATCGGTCCAGCGGCTAATTTAGCCGTCGTGATGGGGCACGGATCAAATGGTGAACCCGACTTGCCCAGGCCTGGTCGCCCCCACGCTCCTCCTGCTTCCTGCTCCTGTGCCTGTGCCTGAGATTCGCTTAGGGCCACCCAGCCGCCGCTGAGCCGCCCGCACCCGACTTTCCCGCCGCTGCCTCCCTGCGGCCCCGCCCCCCGCCAGCCCATTGGCCGCCCCGCTCCCGCCACCCAGCTGACCCTCCCTCCCGGCTACCTTCTTAAGGGGACCTCTCTCCACCTCGGGAGCGACCGCTGAGCCTTGCCCAGGCCTGGTAGCCCCCACGCTCCTCCTGCTTCCTGCTCCTGTGCCTGTGCCTGAGATTCGCTTAGGGCGACCCAGCCGCCGCTGAGCCGCCCACACCCGACTTTCCCGCCGCTGCCTCCCTGCGGCCCCGCCCCCCGCCAGCCCATTGGCCGCCCCGCTTCCGTCACCCAGCTGACCCTCCCTCCCGGCTACCTTCTTATGATGCCCCCACGCACGCGCAGCATTCACGCGCAGCGGGCGCGCCGATTGTGCGCCGAAGGCGCGCCAAAGGCAAGCCCGTCTGCGCCCGTCCGCGCCTGGACCGCACCCAGCGCCAGAACCCCTGGCCCCCGCAGAGGCCATCCCACCCGCCGGACTTACGACGCCACCACCCTCAACGCACTCAACACTGGCTGGATCCACGGTTGCTACCGAGCCACCCCGCAACGCTCCCACGGACCCTTCAGCTGCCAATCCTGCAACTTCTCCTGCATCCGGACCGGCGCCACACCCGCCAAGCTGAGCGCCAGCAGCAACCACCTGAAGTGCATCCTGCTCAACACCCGCTCCGTCCACAGGCACGCCGTGGAACTCTGGAACCTGCTCGACACCACATCTCCAGACGTCGCCTTCCTCACGGAAACTTGGATGAACGCCTCCTCAGCGCCCAACATCGCCATCGCCATTCCGGCCGGATACAAGATCACCCGGAGGGACCGCGTCAACCAGACTGGAGGAGGCATCGCCATCGTCCACAAGAACACCACCTCATCACGACCAACTCCGATGACACCCTCACAGCCGCCGAACATCTTCACTTCCAGATACACACCGACCCCAAGACCACACTCAGAGGCACCCTCATCTATAGACCCCCGGGACCTCGCACACAATTCAGCAAAGACATCGCAGACTTCATCAGCCCACACGCCCTCTCCTCCGCTGACTACATCCTCCTAGGGGACCTCAACTTCCACCTGGAGAACAACAAGGACAGCAACACCACCACCCTGCTAGACAACCTCGCCAACCTTGGACTCATGCAGCTGGTGAACACCCCCACCCACTACGCCGGACACACGCTTGACCCCGTCTTCTCCTCCAGCAAGGACATCGCCTTCAGCCACTCCACCGGACTCCACTGGGCAGACCACAGCTGCGTCCACTTCAGCTTCAGAAGGACCACGACTCACCATCACCCGCAGCCGGTTCCCCGTAGGAGCTGGAACAAGATCACCTCTGATCAGCTCTCCACATCCCTGAACCAGAATCCTCCCGCCAGCTCAACGGACCCCAATCAAGCAGCCAACAACCTCACACAGTGGATCACCAACTGCGCTGACGACCTCGCACCCCTGAAAAACCATCCTAGCAGGCCCGGCAGCAAGAAGGCTTCCTGGTTCAACGACGATCTCAAGAACTCCAAGAAGAACTGCCGCACCCTCGAGAAAGCCTGGTGCAAAGACCCGACTACAGACAACATGACTGCCCTCAAGCACGCCACCCGCAAACACCACCAGCTAACCCACACCACCAAGAAGACAGCATTCAATGAACGACTAGACAACAACTCACACAACAGCAAGGAACTCTTCAGCATCGTCAAAGAGCTGTCCAACCCCAGCGCCGAAACTAACGCCATCACCCCCTCGCAAGAACTCTGCGACTCACTCGCCTCGTTCTTCCACAGCAAGATCGCCAACATACACAACAGCTTCGGCACACAGCCCACGCACCCAACCACCGAACCGACGCACCCCACCCCCACCCTCCGCGCCTGGAACCTGGTCAGCACCGAAGACACCATCCACACAATGAACACCATCCACGCCGGATCACCAACCGACCCATGCCCCCACCACGTCTTCAACAAGGCCGCCTCCATCATCGCACCCCAACTCCGAGACATCATCAACTGCTCCTTCAACACCGCCACCTTCCCGGAGAGCTGGAAGCATGCAGAACTCAGCGCCCTCCTGAAGAAACCTTCAGCAGACCCCACCGACCTCAAGAACTACCGCCCCATCTCGCTCCTCCCTTTTCCTGCCAAAGTCATCGAGAAGACCGTCAACCGACAGCTTGCCGCCTTCCTCGAGACGAACGGATCCCTCGACCCCTCTCAGTCCGGCTTCCGTGCCAATCACAGCACCGAGACCGCCCTCCTCGCAGCCACTGACGACATCCGAGCCCTGCTCGACAACGGGGAAACAGCGGCCCTCATCCTCCTGGATCTCTCCGCAGCGTTCGACACTGTCTGCCACCGCACCCTAGTACAACGCCTCAGCAACGTCGGAATCCAAGAGAAGGCTCTGGAGTGGATCATCTCGTTCCTCGCCGGAAGAACCCAGAGAGTCCGCCTCCCCCCGTTCAGATCCGAGGCCACCGAAGTCATCTGCGGCGTACCACAAGGATCTTCACTCAGCCCCACCCTCTTCAACATCTACATGAGCCCCCTCGCGGCCATCGCACGCCAACACAACCTCAACATCCTCTCCTACGCCGACGACACCCAGCTGATCCTCTCCCTCACCAACGACCCAACCACCGCCAGAACTAACCTACACGAAGGGATGAAAGACGTATCCGAGTGGATGCAGAACAGCCGTCTGAAAATGAACTCAGACAAGACGGAAGTCCTCATCCTGGGACCATCTTCCTCCACCTGGGACGACTCCTGGTGGCCCCCTGCCCTGGGCAGCGCACCCAAACCATCGGACCACGCACGCAACCTGGGCTTCATTCTGGACTCCTCCCTCTCGATGACCAGACAAGTCAACACCGTCTCATCTTCATGCTTCAACATCCTACGCATGCTCCGTAAGATCTTCCGATGGATCCCCACCGAAACCAGGAAGACGGTCATCCAGGCACTCGTCACCAGCCGACTGGACTACGGAAACACCCTCTACACCGGAACCACAGCCAAACTACAGAAGAGACTCCAACGCATCCAGAACGCCTCCGCACGACTCATCCTGGACATCCCCCGTCACAGCCACATCTCCAGACACCTAAGAGACCTGCACTGGCTCCCCGTCAACAAGAGAATCACGTTCCGACTCCTCACCCACGCACACAAGGCTCTCCACGACCTGGGCCCCAGGTACCTTAACAACCGCCTGACCTTCTACACTCCCACCCGCCAGCTTCGATCGACCAGCCACGCCCTCGCCGCCGTTCCACGCATCCGAAGAACCACCATGGGAGGAAAATCCTTCTCCTACCTGGCAGCCAAGACATGGAACTCCCTCCCCATCCACCTCCGCCAGACCCAAGACCACCTCTCCTTCAGGAAGCAACTCAAGACCTGGTTGTTCGAGCAGTAGCAGACCCCCCCCCCCCCCCCCACCCCCCCAAGCGCCTTGAGACCCTCCGGGTGAGTAGCACGCTATATAAATTTCCTGATTGATTGACTTAGCTTCCATCAAAATCTTTTGCGTGTCCAATGAGGACACTGGCCAAAATGTGACCAGGGTCGGATAGGAGGCATGCGCTGGCTTTGAGCCCTCCCAGCCAATGTCTGGGCTGCTGATGCTTCTCTTGTTAAAGGCCGCAAAAATAGTTTCCACCTTAGACAAGAAAAAATCGTCCAGGACATCACACAGCTGTTGGCTGGGCTGAACTGGACATGGCTTAGGTGCTACCAGCTTGGCCACTGTCTTAAATAACTCCTTGGCTAAGTTACTAGAATCCAGAATCTGGGCTGCAAAGTATGACTGCTTGGCCATAAAAATAGCCTGTTTATATGTCTGGAGGGAGCTTTTGTATGCTTTTCTGTCACATTCATTATAATTACTCCTCCATCTACGTTCTCGCTGCTTACAGATAAGTTTTTGGGATCTAATCTCCTGAGAATTTGTGGGGGCTACGGTATCACAAGCTTGCTGCAGCCAACTTGTATAGTTATCACATGCTATATCCACATCTCCAGGCGTACCGACAACAGATGAGGACAATAACTTGATCAACGAGTCTCCCTCCACCTTGTTCCACGCTCTTGTTTTTATCCTGTCTTTGTGTCCTGTAGTTAACTTACCAGGATCATTTAATAAAATTTCAAATTGGACAGCAGAATGATCTGACCAAGCCAGGGGAAAAAGATTCTTAAAATGTATATTACATTGGTTGGAAAAAATTCCATCCAAAGTGTGTCCTCCCCTGTGCGTAGGGCCCACTACCCGCTGCCTAAGATCTAAAGGCAGCATCAGTTCCTCCAAGGCCCTGGTGTCGGCATCCTCCGTGCGTTCTAAGTGAAAATTAAAGTCACCTAAGACCGTAAATGCATCCGAGAGAAGCCCCTCTTCCAATAACGTGCCCACGGAAGCCAGGAATGCATTTCTAGAACCAGGAGGTCTGTAAACTAAACATCCCTTAAAGGATTGGTGATGCGTTAACGTCAGATTGAAAAATAGGGCTTCACAGGTATCCATGGGAATAGGCTGAAAGGAGGCTTTAATCGAGTGATGATAGATCACTGCCAGGCCTCCGCCTTTCCTTAGTGGCCTATCCTGTGTGTAGCAGAGAAAGTCCGGAGGGGTAGCATTCACAATATCTGGCCCCACGGCCGGATCAGTCCAGGTTTCCGTGACAAAAGCTATCTTAGCCTCGAGTTCATCCAAGAGCCTCGCGCACTCAAGGCTATGCTTGACTAGTGATCTTGCGTTTAGTAAAATGCAAGTTAATGAGAGATCCTTCTTGATTTCTGCCCTTGCCTCCTTCTCTCCCTTAGTGGCAATGGGACGGTTAAAAATCCTTGGGATACTAGACAGACAACCAGGGCAGAAGTCAGGGGCGGTAGATGGCAATGCCTTCGGTATAAGGCAGAGACAGTTGGGGGAGCACCTTTTTTTCATAAGCCTCAGCAAAGTAGAGGAGTCGTATCTTAGTACCGGTCTGGTGGCCGGGTCGAAACTGGCAGGGTCCCTGGCGCAGGGCGCTGTCCTGGCGCAGACGGGCTTGCCTTAGGCACGCCTTCGGCGCGCCAGTGGCGCGCTCGCGCCAGCTCCTCTTTAAATGCGCTATCAGGGAGGCTAGACCGCTGACCTGCGTGCTACAGCAAGGCGGCCCCGCTTCCTGTTCAGCCTTCGTCCCCCGTGCCCCCGAGTGCCCAGTAAAATAGCGACCTTCCTAAAATGCAAAGACACTTTCAGCTCAGTGCCCCTCTATAAACAGTAGCAGCAATATCAGTACATTTAGCAAAGTTTTTTAAAAATTTGCAAATTCGCAAATCAACTCGCACTACTCACTCGTCTCCCGGCTCACGCCTCAGGAGATCTTTGCCATCCCAGTCTCAGGTGGCACATCAGTGGCATCAAAAGGATCATCAGGAAAATCAGAGGGCACTTGTCCCCTAAATAAGAAACAATTATAATCTCTTACTGCATAAAAACTGTGTTGAGTCTGATTTTGTCGAGGCTACAGACAGTTTTAGCAATCTGTTGAAAAGATCTATTATTTCCTGTTAACTACATACACTTAGCATGGGATTTAGGGTCAGCCCTTTGCTCTTGATTTTTGTCTGTGTCAGGAGTCTGATTTGATTCAGTGGATTTCCCCATTTTTCTTGTGGTTATCTAGCCGAGTATATGACTCATCAATGATTTGATGAGCTGTATCCTTCCACTGCTGACCTGATGAGATTCCTGTTTTAGTTTGCAATTAGCACCACACTGGAGTGCCTGTGTTTCCTTGCTTTCGCCTCCAATTTTGTCTGTTGCCCTCTGCATGTTCTATCTTTACTCTCTCCCTTGTTCTGCATTTCTCCCCGCCCCTCTTTCCATCTTGCTTTTTATTTTTTGTATTTATTTTTCTGCAAACAGCAAAGTACTTCCAAGCCCGTTGCTTCCTTTAATGTGCTATATTTCCTTTTTTTGTGCCACCAGCTTGTTCTCAATTTTTGCTCCTTTTCACCACTCCCTGATGCTCCCTGCCCAATTCCTTGCTCTGGTTTGCAGTTGAAAAAAAAACAACGTATTTTATGAGAGTGTGCAGCGCAAGTGCAAAGTACATCAAAGAACTGCCAGACATCATGCTTCCATTTTTGCATTCACACACAACTGTCCTGAGCATAAGGTTATATCAGTGCTGAAGCATCCTACTACAGACTGCAGCACTTCTGCCCTGTGCATAAGGTAATATCAGTTCATAATTCTGAAGCTTACTACTACAAATGTCAACACTACTGCCCTGTGCATAAGGTCACATCTGTTTACAATGATACAGTTTCCTGCTTAAGATGTCAGCACTACGGCTCTGTGCATAAGGCCATATCAGTTCATAATGCTGAAGCTTCCTACTACAGACTGCAGCACTAGTGCCTTGTACATACATCCTTACGAGTTCATAGTGCTGCAGCTTACCTGGTTTGGATTGCAGCCCCACTGCTCTGAGCATAAGGCTCTATAAGTTTACTGTGCTGCAGATTGCAAGTTAGACTGCAGCATTGCTTCCCTGTTCAGGCTTTGTGGTCATAGTACTACAGTATTGCAATCCTGCAAGCCTACAGGGACTGCCTCATGACTTCATGAAGCTGTAGTTTCATAGGCTGGAGTGCAGCTATATTGCCCTTTGCTGGTGAACATAAACGCTTGCAACACTATAGCTTCCGAGCATAAACTGCACAAAGGTTGACATAGCTCCACTATTCTACATCTCTGGTAAACATTATTTAAATTACTATTTTTTTCAACCTTATTTATTGAATTTTCTGAACAGTACACAGCAGTTCATTTCATGGTAACAGCTCAAATACAAATGGAGGAGAAGATCCATACAGCATACAACATTTATACATTATAGGTTTCCCTGCCAATGATATACTTTCGACAGCAATCTTCTTAAGTTACACCATTTTTTCTGTATTCCATACCTCAATCATAGTACATTAGAATGAAGCTTTTCGTGCTCATATATCTGCAATCACTGGGCCCGCTGTTTCTCAATTCAGTTGCACCTGGCTGCTTGCCTCCAGTTTAGACCATTTTAGTCTATTTATTTATGAAGTACAGAAACAACAATCGGTTCCCATTTACTCGAGTCATTAAAAAGTGTGGGAGGGGAGGAGGAAATGGGGCAATGAGCAACTCATATACATTCAGTCAGAGTGCGCGTGCAGGTAATCCCAGAATGGGTCCCAAACAGCCGCGGTCGGTAGTAGGAGTAACTGCAGGGCGGTGACGTAGGGAGGGGGAGGGGCAGGGTGGGGGTTAGTAAACTATGGATTACGGAGATTTACAGGTAAATTAACATATAAATTAATAAAACGAATTTCGTTGCGTGCACTGCATCCCCAAATGCGATGCAGTGCACGCAACAAAATTCGTTTTATTAATTTATATGTTAACTTACCTGTAAACCTCTGTAATCCATAGTCTACTACCCCCACCCTGCCCCTCCCCCTACCCACGTCACCGCCCTGCAGTTACTCCTACTACAGACCGCGGCTGGTCCCAAATATCCCTAGGCAGTGACGAGGGTGGCAATAGCTTAGCATAGGTGGCAAGCTGATCCTTGCAGAATATCAGGTCGGTAAGCCACTCCTTAAATATGGGGGCGCTTTCCCGACCGCCTTTTTGCTAAAAGAATACTTAATGCTGTGAATTTCCTATATAGTGGTGGTAGCTCTTCTGTGTATCCCAGTAATGTGCTAATGGGCAATATTGGAACTTAAGTGCCTATCATTTTGGAGACCGCATCCAGTACCTCCCTACATTATTTCTGTATCGCTTCGCACTGCCATGCCAGATGGTAAAAAACCTGTGCCTTTGCGCCGGCATCTATCACATCAGCTGTCCTCCCTTGGTTTATAGCTGTGCAGATGTGCTGGGGCTTAGCCCGGTGAATGAATTTGAAGTGTATCATCCGTAGGCGATTGCTCGCCGTGATGGCCCCTGTTTGTTTGCAACAGTATTTCCATTGCTTATCTGTGAGTTTGGCATCTAATTCGGACTCTCATCCACTTCTTGCCTCCTGTCATGTGCTCCAAGGATGCTGCGCAGCACAGTCTGGACACCGCGGGGGATATTCTCAAAAACGTGTGATAACCATCGCAAAAGTAACCTAACGCAACTTCCAACATTGCAGTCTATCGCAGGAAAATTACACCGTGTTAACGAAGCATTCTCAACACGGCGGCACCATGCGATATTCCCCAGATAACGCATCAACTGGCCGGGTTAAAATCAACGCCACACCGCAAAAATGCAAAACTTGAACGCAAAAAAAGCTGCGATGAGACCATGCGCAATACAAAAATCAGCGAAAACCAGCTACAGGCCTGCAATCCACACGCGTCAGGTGGGAAAAATCACCATAAAAGTAGGAACAAAACTGACAAACAAATGCCAAGCAAAAACCAAGCACAATGGATGTTGCCGTAGCAAGTACAGAGGAGAACCAAAACCCCACAAGCACCCTGGAGGACCTGCCTGGGATCTTGGGGTCAGGGAAGGGCAAGGAGAAGAAGAGTAGGAAGAAGCGCTTCAGCCCACAGGAAAACAGGATCCTGATAACGGAGGTGGTCGAACACCATCAATAACTGTTCATTGGCAACAAAAAATGGACTATGGCAGTCCATCATGGACAAGGTGAATGCAGTCGGAGTGCTGAAGAGGACAATGGAAGAGGTCAAGAGGCGCTGGAATGACGTCAAGCGTAAAACCAAGCTGAAACTCGCCAACAACCGGAAGGCAGCAATGCAGACTGGAGGTGGGAGTCCTGCACCACTGGAGGAGCTGGAGGACATGGAGGAAACGGTGCCCACAGTCATCAGTGGGGAGATGGTGGCTGGAGTCGGGGGACTGGACACTGCTCAACATGACCGGACACAACAGCACCAGGGTGAGTAACGACCAGGGACTGGGGAGATGGGGGGAGATGGGCACAATGGCACACATGCACAATTGAGCTGAGCACATCTGCGGACAAACCAAGCCCAAGATCCCAACTCCCACCAAGAGAACAATGTACACAAGTATGCTACATGTCAGCACTGTACAAGCACAGAAGTCAAAGGCACATTGCATAAAAGGAGAAGCAAAACAGAGCAGCAGGGGCCACCCCCCTCCAAAGCAGCACACACACATAACATGCAGAGCAGATCAACAACGACAACAAAGTGACACAAACAGCAACATGTCCACAACAGAACACAGGACACAACTGGCGCCTACTGGGTGTAGACACTGGCCAATCACTAGTGGCATTGCAGGGAAATGTGAGTAGATGATGTACAAGTTCAAACACACATCCGTGATTTTGTCTAAATGTCCACTGTCCCGCAGCAAATAGACAGCCCCTCCAAAACAGCCACGATGTAAACAGTCATGCAGTCTGTATGTGAACATCTACAATCCGACAACACACATGTGAACACATTGTCAAACTGCTTCCTGCAGAGCAGCTCGAACCTCTATTCTCTGATGATGAAGAGGACCACCACAGCTTCGACTTTGACGCCCTCCAAGAGTTCATTGACAGTCTCCGCAGCCCACCTCCAGGAGCAGGGCAGCCCAGCTGCAATGGGGACACCCCACCCCCTGCACAGACCACACAGCAGGCAGCACCCACCACCCGGCTGCCTCCCAGGACCCCCACAAAGAACACATGGCCTTCCAACACCGTGTGTTGGGATGCCAGGAGCAGCTGGCTGAACAGGTGCGGGTGGGCTTCGACTGCATGACAGACAAACTAAATGCCATACGTGGGTGTCTAAGTCCCATCAGGGACCACTCAAATTCCCTAACGGACACCCACAGTCCACTCTATGCTCTCCAACGAGTCCTGACTCTGAGATAAGAATGACTGTCTAGTCAGAGTGGCTCCAGCGAGCTCGCCCGGGAGTTGGGACTCATGTGGAGGATCATGGAGAACATGGAACGGACCAATGCCACGGCTGCACACCAGCGAGAGGTAGCTGGGTTCCACAATGACCTCAAAACCATCCTCATGACATTGCTGCCATAAGGCCTGGCGCCGATGCATGCTGCTGTTACCACTACATCAACATCTCCACACCCTGAAATGTCAGTGCCACACAGTGCGGCAGACATTCCACTTCCGACCCCTGAAGTGTCACTGCCACACAGTGCTGGAGAAAGGCCAGCACCACCCACACGTGAGGCACATGAGACAGCAGAGGACAAAGATGCGGATGAAACCGCCTTACTGTTACGGAGAAAACTGTAGCATTCATCTCCGCCATATGGTCGGTTTCAGCTTGGTTCTGCCCTCTGCATCATCACCTTCGACTGTCCCCCGATACACTCTGCGACACTAACCTTGTACCTCGCAATGGACTGCCATATTCTGTTTGATCGCCAATGACACAGCTAACAGACTACGGACTGAACTATTCCTCTTCCTTTGGACTTGTCATTCCCTGAAGGACTCTGGCTGGCCCTCCACGGGCAAACATTGTAAAGTGGGCTTTGCATGGCCCTGTACTGCTCCAGATGCAACACTCCACTGAATATGCATTAAACATTTCGAATTACACAGATGTGTCGTGTCTATGGTCTTTCAAGTGTGGTAGTATGGACAAATACTGATAGAAAGTTTGGGTAGCTGACAGCCTGCACGCCTCGGTCCGACTCGGTGGCTATCACCGTTGAGCGGAGGGCGGACAGGCAGACCCTGTTACTTCCGGGTTAGGGGTGGTTAGCGCTCTAGCTTCGCCCTCGCAAGACGATAAAGGGAGCGAGGAACGACTGGCTGTGGCGGCTCAGTGTGGACGGTGGCAGCGTCTACACAGGCTGCTGGAAACGCTACAGGAGGCGTAAGCTAATTTTGGCAACACACGCTGTTCTCTGCTAAACAATTTTACTCTAAATTTTAATCGCACTGATTCTTTTAAACGGCCATAGGGCAGTGTAATACCGTCCCCCCCCCCCCACTCACTTGTTGTGCTGATAGAAAGTTTGGGTCAGCTGACAGCCTGCACGCCTCGGTCCGACTCGGTGGCTATCACCGTTGAGCGGAGGGCGGACAGGCAGACCCTGTTACTTCCGGGTTAGGGGTGGTTAGCGCTCTAGCTTCGCCCTCGCAAGACGATAAAGGGTGCTCGTCACTCCAAGCGCGCAGCGGTTGCGCGCAGGGGTGTGCCTAAGAATGCCTAAGACAAGCCAAAGAGAAGCCCGTCTGCGCCCGTCCGCGACTGGACGAGGCTAGGGGCTAGAGGAGTTGGCCATGAACGTTGCTAAACTGATGACTGGTATGAAACCCCTGGTAAAATATTCTTCAGAAGAGCTGTTGTGTTTTCGTAAGCCGGCACTTCAGGATTGCATGAGGGAAGAAAGGTGTATTTTGAAGGGTCCCTTCTCATGTCGAAATTGTGAATATCAAACTTCTGCTGATTGTTTGCAAATCACTCCACTTGAAGTACCCCCTGTGATCACCTCCCTAGATGATTCGCATAAGAGTCGTCAACTCCTCTGTAACATTAGATCTTTATCTAAACACTACAGTGAAGTGTGGGATGTGATAGCTTCTTCGCAGCCTGAACTCTGTTATTTGACAGAGACATGGTTAAAACCACACTCCGTTCCTGCTATCACACTAGGGATTCCAGAGGGCTATAAAATAGCCAGGCTCGATCGGCCTACCAAAATTGGAGGAGGCATTGCCATTGTGTACAAAAATAATCTATCAGTAACCATTCTAGAAGAAATAAGTAACCCAGATTTAGAAATTCTGGTTTTTAAAATCAATTTCTCAAAGAATATTGGTTATAAAGGGGCACTGGTTTATCGTCCCCCTGGACCCTATACCAACTTCAATATCTTGTTGCTGGAGGTACTGGCTAGGCATATCGACCCTGATAATGAGTTTTTACTATTAGGAGATTTTAATATGCATTGTGACCTCAAGGACAATGTTGAGGTACAATCATTTTTAACTGATATGTCCGTGCTGGGTCTAATTTTAATAAATACTGGTCCTACCCACTTGGCAGGGCATACTTTGGATCTTATTTTTTCAAATAAACCTAATACCCTGCTATTTGATTCCTCTACCCAGGTTAATTGGACAGACCATTTTGTTTTGAAATTTTCTTCCTCATACTCGGGTAAAGCCTCCACCCAGGCACTAGCCCTCCCTATTAGGCGTAGACCATGGCACAAGATTACTCCAGAAACATTTGAAGAATCCTTTGCTAGATATCCCACCCCACTTGGAGGGAACGTTGATATAGCATTAGATTTCTATAATCAGACGATACTCCAGGTGGTAAATAAGATGGCTCCTATAAAAACCTATAAACCCTGCCGAGCTCGGAAACAAGAGGTATGGTTCACAGAACATCTGAGAGCTCTTAAACAGCAAGTAAGAAAATTAGAAAGGGTGTGGAGATCTACCCAGGATAATACGGATAAAAAGCATTTTTGGGCAGCCCTCTCTAAATATCACAAGGAAATTCGCAGGCCCTTCTCCTAGCTGCAGGAAATTCTTCTAGAGTACTATACCAAACTTTACAAACATTTGTGAAACCAGCAGCTTGTGAATCTTTGGAATTGGCTTCACAACAACTCTGCAATGAAGTAGCACAGTTCTTCAATGACAAAATAAACAAGATTCACGATAATATCCTAAATTCCCAGCCACCCATTATAGATGATACCCTATCACCTATAGAATTGGATAAAGAGATAGCAGATACAAACCTACAATCGTTTTCCTCTATCTCCTTGAGTGAGACAGAAGGTTATTTGGGGCAGATTAAAAGCGGAAGCCCTTCTGATATTATTCCAGCAAGAATTTTTCCGATTGTAGGAAAAAGCTTGAGTCCTCAGATTCAAAGCCTCATCAACCTCTCTCTGACCGATGGGCAAGTTCCTAAGGAGTGGAAAAAAGCACTGGTTAGGCCTATTAGAAAAAACTCTTCCATTCCTTGGACTGATTTATCCAATCTGAGGCCTATCTCGCTACTCCCTTTTTTAGGGAAGGTCATAGAGAAGCATGTCAATAAGCAGCTTTCTCAGTACCTAGAACTACATGGCAAGCTTGACAGTTCTCAGTTCGGTTTTAGACCCCGACACAGTACTGAATCTGCTCTGCTGTCGGTGACAGATAACCTTCACATGTACCAGGATCGAGGGTATTCTGCGATCCTGGTACTGTTGGATTTATCGGCGGCGTTCGATACTATATCACATAACATCTTAATCGAACTTCTGACCGCAATTGGAATAGAAAGCACAGCGTTAACTTGGCTAAAGAGTTTTCTGTCTGACCGCACCCAAACTGTCAGCATGGGCACATTTAGGTCGACAGAAACCCATATCACCAAGGGGGTGCCACAGGGCTCTTGTCTAAGCCCCACTTTGTTTAACATCTACGTGGCACCCCTGGCCAATATACTGAGAGAATTCGGGTTTGTACCTGTCTCGTACGCTGACGACACGCAGCTTATTTTCCCTTTCAAACATCTGACCGACGAAGTGAGGGAGACCTTCTCAAACGGCATGAAAGCCGTTGCAAATTGGATGAAAGCGAACTATCTCCAATGCAACGTAAGCAAGACTGAAGTAATGCTCTTTGGGGAGGTTAGAAATCTGTGGACCTCAGAGTGGTGGCCAAGTGAACTGGGACAAGTACCTGAACCCAAAACGGTCGTAAAAAATCTAGGGGTTCGTCTTGACCGTGAACTTACCTACAAGCAACATGGCAACTGGGTCTTTGGCCAATGCTAAACCAATACAACGAGGGGAACCCCTGTAGCATGAATGAAGGTAGAGATTCAGGGGAAAAGGGCAAAATGAATACAAAGAAGGGGTCTCTACCTGTAGTTTTTCAAACGTACAAAGTATCGTTATTGAATAAATCAACACTAGGACTAAGACAAGGGAAGCGAACAAACAATTAAATCAAGGTATAATCAAAGAAATTTTTTTATAGATGTAATAATATTTTTTAATTTTTAAATTTTTTTTGTATATATTAAATCAATTTCAAATGAATGGATTCAGTACATAATCAGATAAATAATTAGGGCTAAAGAAATTTTCAGAATAACAGGGAAGATACTGGACAAGGTCCCAGGCGTACTCAAAAACTCAAACACTTACACATTCATACCGGGATCAATCCACAACATCAACACTCAACATATACATTCACATATAAAAAGAATGCTCAACAAGAGAGCATGGCTCAGTATGTACACAAAATCAAATGAACATTCAAAATCGTATTAGGCGACATATGTCCAATTTGGAGGAATAGGAACTTGGGTGAGCCACATGTAGACGCCAACGCGCGTTTCGGTGAAAAAACCGAAATGTAGGTATCACCTTCCTCAGGGCGAACAAAGTCTTGGTCTTAATATAATTACGTGCTGGGACCTATCAAAAAAATAATAATGTGCTTATATTATATAAATAAATAACATTGCTTATCCAAGTCAAGATACATAAGTGAACCAAAGTCATTAGTCGTAAGTGTTGACAGAACAACTGGCAATAAATAAAAATCTTGATCCCTACGTGGAGGGATAATTGATCAAAGGAGGGTACACTAGATAAGCCAAGACGCAAACCCAAAGCAGGGAAGAGAAAGTGTTCTTAGTTCAAAATAGGAAAGACAGGGAAAGAAGGATAGAAAGAGGAGAGGTAGAAAAGGTGGGAAGGGGGAGGGAGGGGGGGGAAAGAAGGGGAAGAAAGGAAAAGAAGGGGAAGAAAGGAAAAGGAAAAAAGGAAAAACGGGGAAAAGAAAAGAAAGGCGAGAGAGAGAAAAAGAGGGGGGGGCATCAGAGATCGTTTGCGCTCACCTGTGCAATCGCGTACGAGATAAATACAGGATAGCTCAGAAGGTGGTCATTCAATGCTTGAGCTGGAATGCTTCTGCCAAAGAGAACATACAAAAAACGAAAGAACAACAAGATTGGGCATACGGATCTTTAGAGGGTCCAAGCTGTCAGAGCAGGTCATGATGTAGAGGATTCAAAGGGTCTATAGTAAAGGAGTATGTGAAAAGCACTGCGATTTTAAGTGTCTGCAAAATTGCATCTCTGTTCAAGAAAGCACGACACTAGGAGTCACATAGAACATAAAGCGACATAACGAAATCTCAAATGTGAGGACACTGGCAGGATACAAGAAAATTGCTGGGGGCACATAAAAGAAGACAAAAAAATATATAAAAGATTTACCTAATAGTCAAGGATGTGTTCCCGAAATCAAGTACAAGAGCCTAATTAAAGGAATTCCGAGTGCGGGGAGAGGTATCTGCCGATCCTGCAGAAATTAAATGACACCGGGTAAATAGTAAGCAGATACTTGACAAACAAATCGTAACAGGAAAAGAAAAAGAAGAAGAAAAAGATAAATCAAGTGATAAAATCAAGCAGTCTCTACCTGAATTGATTGGATTTGATGAGCCTAGGATGGATGAAATAGCGTCTTCATTATGGAAACCGCGGGAAAGCTCCTCGTGATGAGAGGGGACTGGGCTGTAGCGCTAAACGTAAAAGTATATAAGTAACAGATAAGAAATATAACGTGGCGAGCGTGCTGGTAAAGAGGAAATGAATCGCGACTATAGGCCGTACCTGATGTAGCGAGAGTGAGTAGTCAATCCGGCGTGCATCCCGGCAGAAGCGACGGGTTCAGGGAGGATTGATCAATCCGAGGAGCAGACGCGCAAGGCAGGCGCTGTTCAGGTGGGTCAATCTGCTAACGCGTCGAGGAAAAGATGCGTGGCGCGGGATCCAGAAGACTCCAGGCAATGACACAAGGCTCAGGTGAGAATCGTCAGTCCGAAGAACAAACGCGCGGAGTTGGCGCTGTTTAAATAGGCCAATGGGTGAACGCGTCATGGACGTGATGAACGAAATACAACAGAGGAGTGGAAAATGAGAGACAGGTCTCTCTGCAGGGGAAACGGGGGAAAGAGGGTGAAACAAGGCCGTGGGCCCGGTCGAGAGTCAAAAAAATGTGTATAAATTCATAAAATAAACGAAATAAACATACTGATCAGGATGCCAAACAAAAATAGTGTAGAAATAGAAAAATAAGGATACCAACTATCGATTGGCCAATGCTTTCATGCTATTGGGCTCTTACGTAAAGTGTTTCCACTACTGCCTGATTCCATCAGAAAAACTCTGGTTCAGGCTCTAGTGTTGAGTCGCTTGGACTATTGCAACGGACTCCTGCTATCGGCCAATCAGGGAGTCCTAGCTAAACTCCAAGTAATACAAAACACTGCGGCAAGACTGGTGATGAATGCCCCCCCAAGAACCCCTTCTAAACCTCTTCTCGACAAACTACATTGGCTCCCAGTCTATAAAAGGATCAAGTTCAAGACATGCTGTCTTATCCATAGAACCATATATGGCACTGGTCCTCCTTGTTGGAAAGATAAATTCATCCCTTACATTCCTACTCGACTCCTCAGATCTAGCAGTAAACTTCACCTTAAAGTACCAATCATTAAGAAGAGTAGGCAAGGGGGGAAAGCTCTATCTGTGGCAGGCCCGACCCTATGGAACAATCTTCCTTATGAGTTAAGGCAATGTTCCGAATTCTTGAGTTTTAGAAAAAAACTCAAAACATTTTTATTTTAGTAATTTCTCACTATGTTAGCTGGAAACTCGCTGTATATGCGGTGTGCCTTCTTTTCTCCCGTCACCTGTAGCTGCCAACTTCTCTTCTTCTGTCTTTTTCTGTGCGCAGAGATACTCTTATGCAAGAGTCGATTCTAGCGCGGTATAAATTTATAAATAAATAAATAAATGTAGGGTCAGTGAATTCCTCTTATGTCCATGTGGCTCATGTCGTTGGACTTGGGTTACAGGGTAACACATTGCCGAATGATGTCAGGGTGGCGCCGACGCAACAACAGCGACACACGCATTTGTTACTTCCTTGTCCAGCCCTGTATGGAACAACGCCCAGAGCCCGGGGTCATTGTTCAAACTCTTACTCTGGCCTGGCATACGCCAGGCCAGCCCACTCCGCTTACGTTTACAGGGGGGAACAACAACGCTAAATGTTCCAGGTCTTCCCTGTAGGTATCTGCTGCTCACAGGTCTAGTTGTCAGCATGCCACAGCCACTCCATCACTGCTGGTGTACACCCACACCACATCCATCCAGCACACGCGTCACGGCACATATGACTCTGCCAATAAAAAGGGCTGGGCGCACATGCTCGACGCCATTTCCAACCTTACTCGGGGTGTATCCGTGTGGTGTGCATGTAGGCATGGGGGCTCAGGGGCCTGCAACATCACATTCCACAGGCCCGGAGGTGACATGATGGCGTCCGCACCACGATACTCAATCATAGAGGGTCCATGACTTGCGGGGCACAGACTTGGTAGCACTGGATGATACACTGCGACCAGCACAGGCACACCGCTACGGAATGGTGACTTTCGGGGCACTGAGGTAGGGGCACCGTAAGTGCTGAGCGGGCGTTCAGCCTGCGATGATGCCCCAAATCGGCAGTCCAGACTGCTCAGGTTTTGTGTGCCCTGCTGGACCGCAGTGTAAGCCTGAGCCAGTGGACAGTGTGGCCTCACGGGGCACAGAGTTAGTGGCACCTCAAGGGCTGAGTGGGTGTGCAGACTTCGATGATGCCCTGTGCACTGGTATGTCCTCTGCCATGGTGAAATCAAGACCCAGCATCAAAAGTGAGACCTGGTGGCCTGCGGAGCAGGGCGGCATGATGTGGAGGGTGCCACGTCAGCGGGCCCCGGGCTTGTGGCTTGCAGCGGCACATGGTGGGCCCTCTTTTCTACACGCCATTGGCGGAAGGTGAGCAGTGAGGCCTGGGTGCGCAGCGGCGGGCATGCACCGCTGGGTGGCGGGAGGGGCAGGTGTGCATGTGCCTGGGTGTGCAGGGGCAGGATTGCACCGCTGGGCGGCGGGAGGGGCTGGTGGGCATCTGCCTGAGTGCACAGGGGTGGGCATGCACTGCTGGGCAGCGGGAGGGGCTGGTGTGCATCTGCCTGGTTGTGCTGAGGCAGGCATGCACCTCTGGGTGGCAGGAGGGGCTGGGGTGCATCTGCATGGGTGCGCAGTGGCGGTCAGGCGATTATGTCTTGTGCAATTGTATGTACTGTGCCATTCATCTATCTGTACTCTATTTCAGATGACGGGTCTGTCTCAGATCTGGGACCTGGTGAACTTCACTACATACCAGCACGTGGTTGGAGACACACCAGTGGCAGCAGGTGAGCAGTGTGGCCTGAGTGCGCAGTGTCGGCACTCTCTCTCCCTGTCCCTCTCTTCTTTTCTCTCTCTCTTCCCCCTCTCTGTCCATCTATCTCTCTCTCCCCCTCTCTGTCCATCTATCTCTTTCTCCCCCTCTCTGTCCATCTATCTCTCTCTCTCCCCCTCTGTCCGTCTAACTCTCTCTCCCTCTCTTCCTCTCTCTCTCCTTCGCTCTCTCTCTGTCCCTTGATGTGCGCAGGACACACCTTCTCATCATGATTTTTGTCTTGCAGTATGGGAGAGGGACAAGCTTTTTTGGACAGCCGTTTCCATGCAAAATCCGTACATGCTACTGTCGAGTAAGCCTGGGCAAAGCACTACGCTACGCTCGCGTAGTTTGCGAAGTTCGCGCTACTTCACACTACGGGAATTGCACGTAGCACAGTGCGAACACGCGTAGCGTAGTGTTGCGTAGTGCTGCGGTCATTTTTTGCTTGCTCGCGATTCTCAACGTCAAGTTGGCGACCGCGAGCAAGCAAAATGACATCCCGGCGAGACTTTTTCCTTGTTCGCGATCAGCAACATCAAGTTGGCGATCGCGAGCATGGAAAATAAACCTCCCGGTGAGATTTCCAACGCGAGGAGGTCAGGTTTCTCATTGCGAGTGGTCACGTATGCTCGCGACCGCTCGCGATGAGAAACTACCAGTTCGCGTTGAGAAAGCTGCCGCTCGAGTAAAAATCTACTCGAGCAGCAGAAAACTACAGCTCGCACTGTGCAAGATGCCATTTTCAATGATTGCACCATGCCGGTTGCTTGTCCGCACTGTGCAATCATTGAAAACGACATCTGGCACAGTGCAAACAAGGTACTACGCAGTTCGTGAAGTGCTACGCGTAGCTCGCGTAGTGCGAAGTGCACTTTGCGTAGCTGCGCGAAGTGCTACTTCGCGAACTACGCCCAGGGTTACTGTCGAGTACCTGGTACCCTCCACCGGCGTGTTTGTGCCTAAATAAGCAGCTGATGGCAGCAGCGTCATATATCCCTGCTCGATAGCTAGGTGAGGCATAAATGGCGGCGGATGAAGCCAGTGTATTGCATGGTGAGCTTGGATGCATAAAAGATATAATTCGATATCCAGTGCTTCAAAGCCTCCCTCTGGAAGTGTCAGTGTCTGCCAGCTTATACGGGGTTGTTTTCCTCCACATGCCAATCTGATGAGTTGTGATTTATTTGCGCTAAAGAAAGGACGATCCGGATGATCTGGTATAGTAATGAATATATAAAGCAATTTCGGTAATATCACCATTTTCATCAGTGAAAGCCTGCCTGCCAGGGATAGCGGCATGGATATCCAGCGAGTTATGAAGTTTGTGATAGATTCCAAGGCGGTTCCATAATTTGCCCGCAGTGTCTCCTCCCTATCTCGGGTGAACTCCCCCCCCCCCCCAGATATTTTAATTCTGATGCGCACCATGCTAGCGGGAAGTCCAGGGGGATCTCAGGGTGGATGTAGTTAAGGGAAAAATCTGAGATTTACTCCAATTAATATGTATCGCAGAGAAGTCCGCAAACTTGATAAACTCTTGCAGTACAGGATTCCGACTAATATTCGGCACACAGAGATAGAGAGTAATGTCATCGGCATTGAGCGAAACTAGAATATGCCAGGAGGGATATGGGGAAGCATATTCTCTATGGTGTTGCTGGAGCTTAGCTGCCAGCGGCTCGATAGTAAGGTCGAAGAGCAGGGGTGATAGGGGACACCCCTGCCGGGTGCCCCTAGTGATCAGGAAGGGTCAGAGTAGAGGCCATTTATCTGCGCAACAGCCATTGGCTGACCATATAACATTGCTATCCAAGAAAGAAACGCAGCTGGCAATCCCATTCTGCCCAGAATTGCAATTGTTAGAGCAAAGGGTAGACCCAAAAATCGCTGGGACTTGGGTATAAGGCAGTATAAAGAAAAGAGTTCCAGGGTATAAGAGCTTGTAAAACATTAACAAAATCAGCATCAAAAGATGATTGAACAATTACGTAATGGCAAAGTGTTATTTAATCACACTTGGCAAAATACACATTATTAGAAAATTAATCAATACTGATCCAAAGTGCAGGGTGCCAAAGGGAGGGGCAAGGTAGTGAATGGAGTGAGGTATGAGGGTAAGTGACATATAACGTTTTGACACTATCACAAATCAATTGTTAGGCATGTAACTCAATGCCACATAATCAAAATGAAATTCATTCATTGGATATACATTCATTCCCTAAACCATGTACATTTGAAAGAACACAGTGCAAATTGCACTATTGAAGGTACTGGTAGGATTAAATGTCAACGTTTCGACCCCTTGACCCAGGTAGGTTGATTGGATCCTTACTAACGGGGTCTTCTTCAGGACAAAAGTGACGGTGTTAACGGGAGGAGGGGCACCTACGGAAATATTAATAGACGAGTGTTACAAATAAATAGTGGATTGAGTCCCACGAAGAAAAAATTAGATGGGACTGAAATAAGGAAAGAAATCTCTGTAATTACCGTTTTGGAAGGTTATGGTATAAATAGAAACTGGCTTAGCATCAAAAGGCGCGAGGGCTGGGGAGCTCCGAATCGAGGTGGGGGTGAATTACACCTAAAAGATAAGGTGTTGTTGTAAGAATGATCCATAAATCAATAGAATGGATTCATCACATTCAAGCTAAACAAATGAGTCAGTACTTACTCAAGATCAAATCATTCAGGAAGTAGTAAATTACTCCTGCATCACTCGCCGTGGGTAAACCATTGGTGGAAGGGGTGAAATCAATCACAGGGAAAGTTGGCCTCTATGGATAAAACAGCAAAAGAGTGAATGTAGAAAGCTTAAAAACAAGACCCAGACTGAGGACATTGGGTGCACAGGATAGGTACCATAATCTAACTAACATCAGATGTAGCTCAAAAAGGGGAGGGGGGGGGGAAGTAATCAACAAAGTGTGACTCACGCCCATCGGGTATGTGTGTGCTTAACGAGAAACATCATACGTACAGATCAAAAGCGGGAAACCCTTGGAAACTGGGATGGTCGTACCCATAGTTCAAAACGAGTGAACCCGGGGGTGTAAAACCTAGTTTAAAATATCATTGCGTGAGCAAAAACAATAAATGGTGACTGGCAGGAAGGGGCCCGACTATGGACGTAAATAATCCAGGCAGAACGGGATATAAAATCCCAGAGGGAAAAACTTGTGGTCATATGGACCAAAAACTACGCGTCCTCTAGCAGGGGAGATAAACAAATAATTCCAAGCAACCGTGTGCGATACGGCATACAAATAGCCGAAAAATGTTAAAAAGAAAAAGAAAAACGGGCCATGGAAGGTGCTTACCGTTGGTCGCAGCAAACTGCTCTCCTCAGAGATGAATGCAGAAGCGCTGCGGCAACAAGAGCCCTTCATTTTTTGCAATTAGGTAGTCCCACTCAAGCAAGTCAAATGCCTTTGTGGCATCCAAAAAGATCGCCGCTGCATAGGGCTCTGGGTCTATATCCTGTAATAATGCACAGATAGAACGCAAATTGTGCTAAGTTGCTCTTCCAGGTATAAACCCTGCCTGATCGGGCAGTACAAACCCTCCCATCAGCAAACCCAACCTGTTGGCTAGAATTGTGGCTAATATCTTAGAATCACAGTTTATTAAAGACAGGGGCCTGTAAGCATTGTATTTGGCAGCATCCTTGCCTGGCATAAGAAGTGATATAATCAGAGCTTGTCTTATTGACTGTGGGAGTGCTCGAGCCTCCCTAGCTTCCTCATACAGCTCTCTCAGGATAGGGGCAAATTTCTCTATGTAGCATTTATAAAAATCAGCCGGCAACCCATCAGGCCCTGGGGCTTTACTGAATCATAACTGCATGATAGCCGCTTGCAGCTCATCTTCCTCAATTTCAGCAGAAAGAAACTCATGTTGGTTGTCATTTATGCAGCCTAGGGCAGCATCTTCAAAGTATGCTGCAACATCTATCTGTCCTGTCCTATGTGTGCTGTAAAGCTGCTTGCAATGAGTAGCAAAAATATTAAGAACTTCCTTCGGTCTGTGTGTAACATGCCATCTTCTGCTTCTACACTGAATACCTTTATTTGAGAACCGAGGAGCTTTTATTGTCTCAGCCAGTGCCTTACCGGGCCTTTCGCCCTCCCCATATGTAAGGGCGCAGAAGTATTTAGAGCAGAATAGAGATCCTCTTTCTGCAGTGTCTGTGTATTCTATAAGCATCTCTTTTAACTGCACATGCTTTTGGGACGTGTGAGATTCTGTTGTGGGGGTCTTGATGGCCCTAATATCCTGTTACAGTTTGACCAGAGTTCTCCTTATATCACGCAGTATTCCCCCATTTTTTGATATGCATGTTCCTCGAATAGTGACTTTGAAACTTTCCCAAACGCTGGTCAGCATCTGGACACTCCCCATGTTTCAGGGAAAAAAATCCCGGAACTCCTGCCGAACCTCCTCCCAGAAACAAGAGTCCAAAAGTGCTGTATGGTGTAACCTCCACGATTGATGTGGGGATTCATTAGCACGGGGAAAAGCATTAGCAGCACAGGGGCATGACCTGAGTATGTTCAGGCGAGGTGCTTGGTCTCCCTCAGCCAGGTGCAAAGCCCAGCCGATAATAACCAATAATCTATACGTGACCAGCTAGAGTGTGCAGTAGAGAGAAATGTGCCCTCCCTGAGCATGGGGTGCGAGGACTTCCATGCATCTAGCAGGTGGTTGTCTGTGATAACAGCATTTAAGTGTTGTCCTGCCTTAATGTGAGGTTCCGCAAAACCATGGGAACGATCCATACATGAGTTCAGAGCCAGGTTTAGATCTCCCCCCATATCAAATGCGTGGACCCAATATTTAATATGAGGCACCAGAGTGTATAAAAAAATTACGCATCATCAACATTTGGTGCATAGCAGTTTGCTAATGTCACACATTGCCCAGCGAGCCTACACCACATAATGCAGTATCTCCCTTGAGGGTCTTGGAGCTTACCTGTAGGACAGTACCTCACTCCTGCCTTTATTAAAATAGCAGTACCCCTGGAATAAATCGAGATTGAGGAGAAGCATCTGTGGGTAGCCCATCTCCCGGCAAACCCAGAAGTGGACCCAGGATCAAGGTGCGTTTCCTGTAGTATTGCTACTTGGACTTGATCTTTGTCCAGATAATTGAGCACATGTCTTCTCTTGTGGGGATCTCTCAATCCTCACACATTCCGTGTCCATAGATTATTAGTATAATCTGTTGGGGTTCTAGGTGAACTCATGTGTTATCTTGTGTACTCCTTAAGTGTTCAAGGATTATCTCTCTGCTATAGCGAACCATTCCTGTGGTGTGTGTGTTTTTGCAGCAGGATTCCCCACCATCCCTTTCATGCATTGCACTGCTGTATACAAAAGCAAATAAAAATACAGTAAACATCCCCCATCCCCCCTCCCACACCCGCGGCCCAATTCCACAGGTTAATGCAATTCCCATTGAGAACCCAAAAACCCTGTCACCTAAACATAAGTAAATCATCCTGATAGCAGGCATAGGAGCTTTGGTACTGAGTCCAGCAATGATTATACCTTGGTATTGAGCCATCCTCTCCACAGTTATATGGTCTACAGTGAATAGGAAGACGCGACTCCTAATAATCTAAACAAAAATAACATAATATAAAATAAAGGTAACCCCTGTTAATCATCTGTTGGGAAACGCCCATAGGGGGTTACACGCAAGAGAGCCTGACATTCCACCCGAATAGTCAGGAGTGCCCAGAGTTCATGGGTTCATCGGTATTGTCCAATTATTGCATATTCATAAACATTTATAGAAGTGGCTCAACCTTATCATTCAAAATTAGCAGATGAGGCTATTCTGCGGCAATGGTACATTACCCCCCTGCCTGTAAGCAAAAATAAAAGTATATATGGTAGTGCTCACAATAAAAGTCTTAGTTGAGCATTCAGCTTCCAGGCCAGTTTATTTAATCTGCATTCAGCAGTGGAGAGGTTGTTCTGGAGTCATCTTCTTCCCTCTCTGATCGGGGGCTGCAAGATGATGCTTTTTAGAGGAAGTCCTGCACCTGTTGTGCCATGATGAACACATGCTGCTTACCCCGATGGGTCACCCATAATCTCACCGGGTACAGCATCTTGTAAGGGATGCTGGCCTGTTGTAACTTGCATTTCACTGGGAGGAATGACTTGTGTGAAGTCCGGAAATATGGAGATGGAGTGACCATCATGATGGAGGTCCCTTTTTTCACACGCCAGAAGGAGGCCAGTGTACCTGTCCTTGCTATTTGGGAGCCGTGAAATAATTGGTCTAGGGGGCAACTCTGGTGGTGGCCTGAAAGCAAGGGATTGGTGGCCTTGTTCCACTATCAGCACCTTGGAAAAAGAGGTGGCACCAAACATCTCTAACTGCATGCATTCAGTATAGTCCTTCATTCGGACTGTGTCTGTGGACTCCGGCACAACCAGTATTCAGAGGTTATTGCAGCGCGATCACGCTTCCAGGTCCTCATTTTTAGCTGCAATCAACCTCAAGAGGCGCTTCATACTCTGCATGTGTTCTCCCCAGGCAGTTGAGGTATCCTCCATTTGCGATATTCTATTCTCCGCCTCATTGATGCGCTCATCATGCTTTTCCTGTCGCTGGGTGATGTAGTCCATTCGCATGTTTAAGGCATCCATTTTGGATTCAATAGAGGTAAGACTCTGTTTCATGGTGACCAGTAGTGAGCGCAAGTCCGCCCTTCAGATTGCGAGCCTTCACCTGTATTAGAGGCTGCGTCACCATCGGGGCCTCTGACAGATTTGCACAACTCAAATGGCAGTTTCACTTGCTTGCCCTCCGTTCTGGCCATATTCGTGATTCGGATACTGTGGTGACAGCTTATTTCAACAATAGTCTGTGTGTGCACCTTTCTCAGTAGGTAATATGGCGCCGGTACAGTTAACCCAGCTTTCCAGACCACTAGGTCTCCACGTTATTTACTCTGTGTGCTTCCTGATTTTCTGTTCCTTTTGGTTTATTTTAGCTCTACTTTGGCACCTTATAGCTTGGCAATATTTCCGATGTGGCCCTCTGGTTTCTTGTTGTCCCGATAGAGTGGTTTTATCAGTCCAACTCCACCTCCTTTAGCAGTTACCAGGGAGGTGCTCCTCCCATCTCTCACCAATAACGTCATGTTGCTGGCAGTCTTCCCTGCCCATTTGGTTCTGATTCTGCCGCATCCAATCCTCCGTAGCGTGCTCCAGCCTCTCTCTGCACTAGCGACGATCTCCAGCCCCTGTTGCAGCACCGGTATAGCGAGGGGCAGCGGTTATTCATATGCGCGTGGTTCAGCAGGGGCCGTCACTAGGGGTGGGCGGAATTTGCGTAGTCACCCTATGCAAAGCTCCACGAAACTGTAAAAAATCTCCGCGAGCACGCAGAAATTCTGCGAACACGCGGAATTGCTTGTTCGCGATGCTTTTTTCCTGTTCGCGTATGCTGTTTGCGTGCTCATGGCGAAATGTCTTGTGAACACGCATTTTGAGAACGCGAATAAGCTAAAAATTCCACAAAGCCGCGGAACGCAGAAGTTTGGCCAATTCTGTGCTCTCCACGGAACAAGAAATTACCCAAATTACCCAAATTCCGCAAATTCTGGAAGCGGAACGGAATTTGCCGCCCAAGCCTAGCTGTTACCTTCCTCTCCACAGATCTCGCTCTTGTCGATCGCTGGCTGCTCGTGTTTCAATACTTCCAACAGCAGTATTTCTCCAAGTGTCAGCAGTTTGGGTCCACAGCGTATGTGTAGTCTTGATGATTAGGCTTCCGCCATTTTGTGCCGGCTTCCCATCTAACAGTTAGATGCACATGACTTCAGTCGGCGTCTTCCTATTCAGCACCTGTTACCACTGCTACTTGATATTTAAGTTTGCATATTGCATGCAAACTTGATGAGGATTTTATTGGATTTCAGCTCCAGGCAGTAGGAGCCTCACTAGGGTGCGGCCATCTTGCTTGCGGGCTCTCTAGCTCCCCCTCTTTATTAGACGTTATGCCACAAAGTTGACTTTCAGCCAGTACTATCTATTCAACCTAAAGCACTAAGTACACAGGAAAAAGCGAAACTTGGTGCTACTGGCCTAAAGCCACCCCCATGTTGCTGCAAGGTAACAGCTTTGTTGCAGCACTATCTACATTTGTGGAGATCCCAACTGCCTGAGAGGAGAATGAGCTTCTTCGTAGTATTGTGCAACCAGACAATGCATAGTAACAGAGAGTTGACCCCATATATATCACCTGCAGCATGTCACTGATTATGGAATGTCCACCCCATTAAGGATGCCCAGGATGAATAGTGGAATGCAACGTGTTGCAGGATAAGGGATGGGCATATCTTCAACATTAAATGATTGAAATGACGCCGCCTCCGTGTTTACTTTGGATTTTTTTTAAAAAGATTGGTTTCATAGGTCAATTATTATTGGCTTTTGCCTACAATAGCAGTGCATCTTGAATCTGGTGTGCGATGGTGCAGTGGGCAATTTCTCATATTTATGCGCGTGCTATTGGGGTAGAGCACGCTTGAAGTTTGCACGCTAATATTCTAAATATGCTGCCATTGAGCATGCATCAAATTAGGATGAACATTTAAAACTGGAGTGTACTCAATCATTCACAGTCAGATGCACTTTTAGAAAGTTGGCAGTTTTCTGCCCTAACTATTTGGAGCCTGTAGCCTGTTCCTGGGTCAAATGACTCGGTGTAGTTGGCAGTTGGACTTTGTTTATTCCTCCGAAACAGCTGCACAATAAAGGGATTACATGTGTCTGGATGGACCATCGTTGACAGGATGGGGGCAGAGCTGTTCAGAGCCCCGCTTCCAAATGAATAGGCTGCGCCTTGCCTTCACACAAAGCACCTGCTGCTTTGTTCATGCAGGGGAGGTGAGAAACGTCAAGCACTTCATAGGCAATTTTCTAGAAAGTTCTCCTAAGTCAAAGAAGGCTCCAGGTATAAAAATAAGATCCTCTGGCCCACTCTTCAGTTCACTATCTGGACCTGCGGAAGGACTACCAGAGTACTGCTCACTGCTGTGGCCTGATGCGTAGATCAGAGGACTGCTTTGCTACACCTGATAGAACTACCATGTGGCTTGAAGCCTGCCTTGAACCCCTACAGGCCTGCCATTCTGCTTGAGCCTTATTCAATTGCTACACCCAGGACTACCTGAGGGACTCCAAGGGCTAGTTGTTTGGCTTCCTGATCAGAGCCTCAGGGGCAGAAAATGCTCCAACCATTTTGAACCCGCACCTGGATCAAGCCTGTGTGAGTCCCAAGCCCCCAAGTGGTGTCCCTCCAGTCCTGGACCCTTGGTGATGCTGCTCAAAGTGCACCAATAGCCAAATTCCAAAACTTGGTACTTAGAACATTGCTGACTAAAAACTGCTTTGAGAACCAAGAAGAGACTGGGATCAACCTGCTCATCTATTCGCCCAAGGTGCGTCGCTGGTCAGCCTGAATGAGATCCTTCACCAAAGCGGTATCTGGCCTCATGGAAATCTCAGCAGATACAGCCTCCCGGTTCGTCCCACAAGAAATTTGTGACTTCCAAAAAAGAGACTAGTTCTGAATGTAGAAATGTTTACTGCAGCGACTCCCAGACGACAACGCTTCCTCCTCGTACACCGCCTACAGCCATGCCATGCTGAACTTTACCTTCTTAGAAAATGTTTCTTCAAATTTCATTTAAATCTGAAGGTAAGCATTGAAATCCACTTTTTGCATCCAACTTGCTCCATCGCGGCCGACCATATTTTTCGACTGTGATCCGGTCTCCAGCAACTAGATGTCTGTGGTTGGTGTTCTGATATTTTAGGTGCTATTTTTTAGCTTAAACTTTTAAAATTCATAACACCGGTTCTAATTATTGGACTTAAGTCCTTTTGATGGCAAATAATTCCTTTAAAATGACTCTATTTTTCTGTGGGATTTTTTCATGTACTGCGAGCCACAAACTGGAATGGCATGGTGAGCAAAAAACACAATGGATTTAGGCCCAGATCTCTCTACTGGGGTGAATGTATGACATTGTTCTGCATTCTGTCCATCAATTGGTCTTTTTGTGCGAGCCACATGAAGGCACATAACATTTGCACCCTAACAAACAAAAGCCTGTCATAGTCTTTCACAAAACTGGAAAACACAAGCACTTTACAAGAGAACTGGGACTAACGTTAGAAAAAGTGGTGCTCGAGGAGAACGGAAAGGAAGGAAATCTGGAAAATCGATGAGCTAGATAGGTGACAGTCTCCACCGGGGCCAGTCGTAGAGTAACTGACCAATGTAAATACAAAAATAAGTCCTGAACCACATGTTGGCACATAACACTTGCACCTTATCATAACTTTTAAGGCTCATGAACAATGGTTTCTTTTTAAATGTTATTTTTTTTGGGTCAAAATCTGTTTATTGAATTTTATTCAGGGGTTACAAATATTTAGTAAAAACCATAGTGCATTCAATCTTTTTTCACTGGAGCATAATCCATGCAGTAGACAGCTATAATATAGGCACAGTTTCGTAACAAGTTTCGGATTGCTCCCGCGAACAAATGTGAGAGGAGAATCCTGCGCTGAGTCCGAATGTGAACATAATAACCTTCATACGAGTGTAGCACAGGGTCCAAAAGCTGAGCTCTAAAATATTTGAACGTCCTCCTATGTAGAGGAACAAAACACCGGTGGTTAAGTGAAAAGATAGAGATGAAAAGAGAAAACACCCAACCAAACCCAGGAAAACACATAGGCTTATAGTCTTATATGTGGAGAGGGGTCGAGAAATAAGCCTCCCGTGACCAGCGCAGGAGGGCTCACATGTGGGGGGAAACACCCAGGGCCCCAACCTCGGTGGGAAGGAGTTCCTTATTAAATCAGGAAGAGATGTAATGCCCTTAGCCTGGGACTGCATGCAAATGGAGGGAGTCCCTCCAATAGTAGCTTACTAGCGGGTTCCAAACATAGTCGAAGGCCTCATGAGAGTCATCCACGATGTCGGACAATCGTTCCAGTGCCAATAAGCGCCATCATCGTGCGTGCCATTGTGTGAATGAGGGAGCTTCCGGCTTCTTCCAGGCTGCCGCCAGAGCCATCTTGGCCGTACCCAGACATAGCCACATGATAGACTGGTCCCCCTGGGTCTGATATTTCAGAATTGAATTGCAAACCCCCAAGAGTATATGTTTGGGTACCCCAGTATTAGCTTGATCTGGGAGATTATTTCCTTCCAAAAGGGCTGTATAGCCGGGGAATCCCACCATAAGTGTCCCCCAGGAGGCTGCAACCTCGCCAGCAGCGATCGGTCATGTTAGGACACATTTAATGTAATTTCTGTGGGTAGAAGTACCAGTTGTAAAACGTTTTGTAGTGGGCCTCTCTCAGGAACATGGATCGATTGTATTTCGCTATATCTTTATACAGGTAGTCCCATTATTTTTCTGATGGCGCAGTTGGCAGAATGCCCTCCAAAAATGCTTTGTGGTGCAGTGATCGCTGTGAACCCTGTGTAAGCATGAGTGTATAGAGAAAGGAGATGCACCCCCTCCCTGTGTTGCCAGATTTGGCTGTTGCAGGGATTCTGCTCATGCACAGAACTATGCGCAGGAAACCAGTACCTCAGTGAATTGTGGTGTACCAAAAACTCACCTCAGTACCCAGAACCCCTATCTGACCAGCATCAGTGTCCCATTCGTTATCCGTATTCTCTCGGAGGTCCCAATGTATAGACATCCCAGAACAAGCGACTTAGAGTACTCTCAGGAATGGTGGGAATCAGAAATACCTGTTTGCTATTATTCTCATATCAGTCCACAACAAGAGTCATCAGAGACACTGTAAGGTTTAAAAGGTTTATTTTATAAACTACGTGTCCTAAGATGCAGTACTTTGGCTAACATAAGCAGACAAATGATTATAATTAAAACCATCAGCATTGTTACAATACCATAGAAAATGAAGGCAGAAATCATATTATAAATGACAGTGGATTACAGCCACCTTCCCTTAGCTAGTAGGCTAGTATTATTATTATTAATAGAAGGTCTCTAGGCTTGAATGGGGAACCCCATACCGTAAAGATCAGCGTAGGTGAATCACATCACAGGATCAGCTTTGCTCTGCGCCTGGAAATGTTCTTCTCCAGAATGTGTTTCTAACGCATGCAAACTGTAATATTAAAGGCTCTCGGCATTCAGGTATTTGCAGCTGTGTGCATAGTATGACTAGAGAGTGGGCCGATCAACCTGAACTCAAAAACATACATTGTCTGGCGGCTCAGAGTGTTTTGCACACAATGTTCAGACCAAGGTCGCAGTGCACGTCTAGGGATGTGAACAACAGACAGTTCTCATGTGAAGAAATTCAAGCAAGCAGTTTTCAAATAATAACATGTCTCTGCAGTGTCGTGTGCAAAAGCAGCAAAAGTGGCAAGATGGCTTTCTAACATCTAACACGCTTATGCTAACATAGCAATGTATGCATCTAAATCGCTGCCTTCACTACAGGACAAATGTTTCCGACGGGAGCAGTTCTCTAGTGGCTGCCTCTTGCATCTGCAGCTGCTGAACCCAGTGTACTAACTGGGTTCAGCATAATGGAATGTTTTTGCATAATGGAAGCCTTCAGTTTGTGGGAGATGAAAATGGTTTACGCAGTCTGTGAAGGATCTGATCTTCCCTCCAGTGAAGAGGTCATAAATCCTGAGGCAACATCCCTCCCTCCAATGATCACGGGGCCCTTCATGAAGCACTGGGGGGAAGGCATTGCTAAAGTGAATGGAAGTATCGGTTGATGGAAACGTGGTCACTGGTAGGGTTTTGGTCACCATGTCCCATACCTGGAGGGTCGCTGCTGTGGGTATGCTCAAATAAGCGTTGGCTGTTCTCTCCACTCTCTGCCTCCAAGGCAAGTCCCACTTGGTTCTACCCGTCACCTGCCTCCCTATGTAAAGACACAATTTTTCCGACTCCCTCAGTGACCATTCGCCCAGGACCCGCAGCTTGCCTGCTCTGTAATATATAAAGAAGTCTGGAGAGCAAGGCCCCCCTTGAGGCGGGCCTCGTCAAGAGGTGGTGAGAAAGATGCACTCTTTGACCCTGCCATATGAAATTAATAATCATTGATTTCAGTTCTGGAAATAACCCCTTTTCAGGCAGGATAGGGGGCCCCTGGAAAAGACAGAGAAGGCGTGGAAGCATGTTCATCTTTACTGTGTTGATTCGGCCTATCCAGGAGATATAGGCTGCATTTTTTACAGTCATTTTTAAGCTGTCCAAGCAACGGAGGAAAATTAGGCCTATATAGGTCGCTGAATTTGGAGGTAATTTGTACCCCAAAGTATGTAATTGCCTTACGTGCCCATCGAAAGGAAGACATCCCCTCAAGCGTTCTTTGCACCTCTGGGGGCAATGTTAAGTTTAGTAACAAATATTTAGAGAGGTTAACCTTGAAGCCTGAGACCTTTTCGAACTGCAATAGCTCCTAGTGTATTTCAGTCAAGGGGGCTACCGGGTTGGTTATAGGCAAGAGTACATCATCGGCAAACAACGAGATTTTGTGGTTGTAGGAGAGTAGGGTCTGCTATCCTATGGTCACCCCAAATTTTTGCTTTTTGCTTCACTGGTTTTTGACGTATTGAGGCTGTGGGCCTGCTAATCAGACCCCCAGCCTGCTGTTCTCTCTGCTAAATTGACACTATGCACTTTAGGTGCATAACCCATTGGAACTGGATCACCCTGTGAGCCCCTGTACCAGTGTACACTAGGTACCCAGGGCATTGGTGTATCTAAGGCCTACCAGGGGCTGAAGCATGTATTGTGCCACCCCTGGCCTGGCCTAGCAATTTGACACAACTGGCTGATCACTCAGCTGGGGTAAGTTGGTGTATCCACCTCTTACTTAGGTGTAGTATACCTATACCTAACCTTCAAAGGGACACATGTTAACCTATAAGTCACTCCTATGGCAGGCCTTAACAATCCTGAAGGCAGAGTGCATGGTTTCATGTGAGATGGTGCTCTGGCATGAGCTGAGCCTGTCTGCAGTAGTCGGAACAACTTCCTTCTACCGTTTCCAGATATCGCCATACCATATACTCTTAAGTGCATTATGAACCTCGCGGTTAAATGCTATCTTTGGTTTCGCTTTATCAAAACATGTCGAGTAAGGTGTCATACGAATTGGAATACTAACCCCTCGCCAATTCTGGCGACGGGGTTAACATTCCACCCTCCTAGAGGGACACGACATGTACAGAACCTGAAACCCGGGTAAAATCAGACATAGCCTCAGGTCCACAAAATGGACGCTGCCACCACAGACACAAGTCTGCCCTCCTGCTGCTGGGAGTCCTTCCAGCTTGGGAGACGTGGACAAAGGGTTTCCTGCCAGGGGAGGTGCGAGCACCACCCCAGACAGGATTTTGTGTATTGGTCAGGTAGGGCTTGAAAAGAAACAGACATGCCTGAGGCTCACAAGGAGCTTCGGTGCATATGCCAGTTCAAACCGGTCCTGGGGCACACCAGCCCCAGACCTGGGGCGAGGTGGACAAAGGATTGGGGGTGTAACCACCCCCCTTCCTGGTCCCACCCTTAGGGAGGGACCTAGCAGGTAGTCCGGCCCCTAGAATCCGCTTAAAGGTAGGAGCTGTGTCCAAAGACTTTAGACATCCTGGAATCAACTTGAAACTAAGAAGAAGACGGGAACTTCGACATTCTGCTGCACAGAAGACTGAAGGAAATCTCCCCTATGGTCAGGGAGTGACCATCTTGCTAACGCAAGCACCATCCAGCAAATCGACGTCTGCTTTGCCGCTGCCTCCTGCCGGAGCCCGAGCCCAGAGACCGACAAGGACTGGACCTCCAGACCTCTCACCGCCCAATCCACAGTCCCTGGAAAGAAGGAACTCGTGAAGGCACCGAGACCCGTGGAGCCAGCCATCTTGGAAGACACTCGACTAAGCTGAAAGCGCAACAACAGAGGCTCCCTCCGAGTTGTGCTTTGGGTCCTGAGAAGCCCAACATCCGAGCAGCATCTGCACCAAAGGTGAGCCCTCCAGCATCTCCACGATCTGCGTGGGGCCCCTCTGCACTTCGCAACTCGACGCGCCTAACCGGTTATTGGTCCGTTGACTAGTGGCCATCTTGGCGACCATCTTGAAAAACTACGACACTGGTCTGGTTGCTCCAGACTGGCCCCTGCTTCCCTCCAAAGGAGCAGCCCCTCTGACCTTGCTGGTCAGAGCTAAAAGCTTTCTTTGATTCCTGCGACTCCTGCTTTTGCCAAGACTTGTTTGCTCCTTCTGAGTCGCCGACACCGCCGACAGCGAGAGCCTGCGTGGGACAGCTCGAGAACCGACTCCTGGATGTCGTCGACTTTCAGGGACCACGTGGCTGCAGAGACAAGCTACCCCTCTTCACCTGTTTGCACCCGACATCGCCTGGTACCTACCTGGTGCCACGCCGGTCACTGGCTAGTGACTGTGAACACTGTCCCCTCTGCTTACAGGTCTTCTACACTTCCGATCCATCCTTGGATCCACCGCATCTCTTCTGGACCGACCGCCTGCAGCATCTTTGTCATCAGGCTCCATTGAACAGATAGACGAAACCCGACGCACTTCGAGCCCTATGCACCCGCTTCCTGTGGGTGAGGTAAAGCTGGCACTCCAGTGCACAAGTGTAGAGTAACATCTCTTATGTCTAGGTTTGAAGTCTTGAATTCGTAGTCCAACCGGAAGACCCTTCTAGCAGTAACTTTTGAACATTTACGCACCCATTGAAAACCTATGGGCGCCCGCGTGTAACTTTCCTCACTGCACACGCGACCCGTGGACCTCATGGTCACTAACTAAAGTTAGCTCCTTGTAGGCCCAGCAATTCTAGAGGCCCTAGGCCTTCTCCCTTTCCTGTTCGTGGTACTTATACCACTATTTTAGTATATGGTTTGAGCGGCCACCAGGGCCTATCCATATAAAGTGCAACTTTCGTATATTGTGATACTTTCTTGTTTAACGATTTGTGCTCCTGTGCTCATAAAGAGTCTAGGGGATACTTTGAGTAATAAATACATATATATTTTGAATATATATCTGTGTGGTCTCCTTTCATTGGTATAAAGGGGGGTTACATATGGTAAAACAGCTTGCTTAACATGCCTAAATGAGTTTAGCCTGAAAGACTGCTTAGCCTACGCTACCACTAGGGCAGCTGGTCCGAAAAGGTTGACTTACAACCACACCATAAGGGTTGCTTGGCATGGTACAAGGTGGTCACTTTAATTAGTGAACATCATATACCAAGCCAACTTCTCACATTGGTGAGCAGCGGTTGGGATTTGAGCTTGCTGTTGTTTTACCTCTGTAATCTCTTTGTTACCAACTGAAAGATCATACAGGTACCTTTAGATACATATAAAACAAGTTAGTTATATACTTAAGTTCTACTGAACTTAGTTGTTGTGGAGCAAAGGGAGTAGCACACCCTGCCTACAACTACTAGATAGGTTTAGTAGGAAAACCCAAGTGTAGGTAGTTGCAACACATCCACCCACACTTAAGAGCAATGGCTGGGGCAGAGGGGTCCAAGGTACCCATCTCTGTCGAGAGTGACCCCCAGAGGGCACCATCCATCTTTGCTACCCTAAACCAGAATGAGCTCAGGCAGTTGGCTAATTCCAGGAACCCTACCTCTGCTGAACTCAGAGAACTCTTGCAAACTGATGAAGATCAGAGAGCTCTCAAGAAAGCCTCTCAAGAAAGCCTCCCAGTTGGGTCCCTTAGGGACTGGAACAGGAGGCCCTCCTTCTGAAGATGCTACTGAAGCACCCCTTCCTAACAGTCACCCCTTAGGTGAGAATCAGACTACAGATGATGAGGATCAGCATAGGGACCAGAATGACAAAGGGGATGAGTCTGATAGTAGTAGTGGTTCTGATGGGAGAAATAGCCCAGTACCAAGTGTTATACTTGGCACAGCTAACTTAAGACTATTTGGGAATGACAATGGGTTCCCCCCATCGAGTTTTCCCAGTGGACTTAACCAGGGGTTTGGGAGACAGAGGAATCACTCAGGTGACTCTAATGCCTCTCATGCCTCTAGAGGCTCTCAGGGTCAGTCCAGAAGAAGGATGACCAGCCCTCAGAGGAGGGAGCATGAGGCCAGAATGCAGGAAGCTCAGCTGAGGATCAGGAAACAGGAGCTAGAAGTAGCCCTGATGGAAGAGAAACTGAACAAGGCTAGGCAACCTAGAGAGAGTGGGTCTATACCCACTGGTGGCAGCATTGTCCCGAGGGACAAAGATAGGGTGTTTGATAATAGGAACCTGTCCAAGGTTGTGCCCCCCTACATAAGTGGGGATGATATCCACAAGTGGATGACTGCTCTTGATAGAGCCTGCAAAGTACAGCAGGTTCCTGAGGACCAGTGGGCAGCAATCTTATGGCTCTCCTTTGAAGGTAGAGGCAGAGATAGACTCCTCACTGTTAGAGAGGAGGATGTCAGAAACTACAGAGCCCTGAAGAGTGTCCTGGTTGATGGGTTAGGCTTAACCACTGAACAGTACAGGTTAATGTTCAGAGATACCCAGAAGGCACAGACTCCTGACTGGTCTGAATATGTTGAATGTGTCACTAAGGCTTTGGAGGGTTGGTTGCTGGGAAGTAAGGTTTCAGATTATACAGGATTGTACAATTTGATGATGAGAGAACAGATTTTAAATAACTGTCAAAACCAGCAACTGCATCAACACTTGGTTGACTCGGATCTGACCTCTCCCCAAGAATTGGGAAAGAAGGCAGACAAATGGGTCAGAACCAGGGTTAAGCAAAAGAACCAGAACCAGGGCCAAGGGGGTGATCAGAAGAAAACAGATCAAAAGGGTAATGACCAGAAATCCAAAGACCAGAAGTCTTCAACAGGGCCCCAAACTAGTACTAATGAGGGTGGGTCCCAACAATCTAAAGGAAAGAAGAAAGAAGGTCCAAAGAAACCCTGGTGCAAGTCTTGCAAGAATACAACTCACTGGACTAGTGATTGTAAGAAGGGTGGAGCCCCCAACACTGTTGCCCCTAAGGCACCTGCTCCCAGTAGTACTGTTAGCAGTGTTGGTCCCCAGACAAAGGGTGTAGTGGGAATCACTATGGGAACTGAAGGAGATTCTGACTTAGACAGAACCCTTACACAGGCAGTCTTGATCTGTGATGGGGACATGGATTTGTCCCTGACTGTGAGCCCCAGTAATCTGGGCAAGTACAGACAGACTCCACTGATAAATACAAAAGTGGCTCAAGCCTACAGGGACACATGTGCCAGTGTCACTATGGTGACACCAGGCTTTGTGGATCCTGGACAGTACATACCAGGTGAGAATTACCTGGTGACCAATGCCAGCAATACCACTACTTCCCATAGTGTGGCTATTGTTAACTTCTCATGCGGAGGGGTAACTGGCCTCAAAAGGGTTGTGGTTAGTGCAGACCTCCCAGTAGAATGTTTGTTGGGCAATGACCTAGAGAGTTCTCTATGGTCAGAAGTGGAGTACAGGACACATGCAGAGATGTTAGGTATATCACCACATGTCCTTGCTGTGACCAGGTCACGGGCCAAAAAGTGCCTTACTGAACCTCAGGTCTTGGATCCTGGAACAATGGACCAAGCACCTTCCAAGAAGAAGAACAGGAGGGTTAAGGCTGTGCCTTCCCCCCTGCCTCCAAGTGATGATCAGTCTTCCCAGGAGGATGATCTCGAGAACCTTGAAGGAACTGTCCCTGAAGAGCTTGAACCTGACCAGGTTGAGTTTCTGGGGACAGGGGGACCTTCTAGGGCGGACTTGGGGCAGGCTCAGTTATCCTGTCCATCTCTTGAACCCCTCAGACAGCTGGCTGCTGCTGAGGCTGCTGGGAATGCTCAAGGTAACCATTAAGTGTATTGGGATGATCGGCTCCTTTATTCAGAGGCTAGAGACCCAAAACCTGGTGCAACCAGGAGGTTGGTTATACCTCTGCAATTTAGGGGCTTCCTTCTTACCTTGGCCCATAATATTCCTCTAGCAGGACACTTAGGCCAGAACAAGACTTGGGACAGGCTTGTCCCTCACTTTCACTGGCCTCACATGAATGAAGATACCAAGGAGTTTTGTCGCTCCTGTGTGACCTGCCAAGCCAGTGGCAAATCAGGGGGCACAACAAAGGCCCCCCTAATACCACTACCTGTGGTGGGGATTCCCTTTGAAAGAGTGGGGATAGATATAGTGGGTCCCATGGATCCCCCCACTGCATCTGGGCACAGATTTATACTGGTGGTAATGGATCATGCCACCTTGTATCCAGAGGCAATTCCCCTTAGGACCACAACAGCTCCTGTTGTGGCCAGGGCCTTACTGGGAGTCTTCTCCAGAGTGGGGTTTCCTAAGGAGGTAGTTTCTGACAGAGGTACCAACTTCATGTCAGGATACTTGACAGCTATGTGGAAGGAATGTGGTGTCAACTACAAGTTCACCACTCCTTATCACCCACAATGCAATGGGCTTGTTGAGAGATTCAACAAGACCCTAAAGGGTATGATCAAAGGATTACCTGAAAAGCTCAGGCGAAGATGGGACATCCTTCTACCCTGCCTTCTGTTTGCTTACAGAGAGGTCCCACAAAACGGAGTTGGCTACAGCCCCTTTGAATTGTTATTTGGGCACCCTGTAAGAGGCCCCCTATGTCTGGTGAGGGAAGGATGGGAGTTACCTCTCAAAAAGCCTAAACAAGACATAGTGGACTATGTACTTGGTCTCCGCTCCCGGATGGCTGAGTACATGGAGAAGACATCTAAAAACCTTGAGGCAAGCCAGGCCTTACAGAAAGCTTGGCATGACCAAAAGGCTGTCTTGGTTGAGTTTCAGCCAGGACAGAAGGTATGGGTGTTGGAGCCAGTGGCCCCGGCAGCACTCCAAGACAAATGGTCTGGACCCCATACAATCCTGGAAAAGAAGGGAGAGGTTACCTACTTGGTGGATCTAGGCACTCCCAGGAGTCCCATCAGGGTACTCCATGTTAACAGGTTAAAAGCATATGTTGACAGGGCAGACATGGGCTTGCTCATGGCTACAGACGAGGGACAGGAGGAAGAGATTGACCCTCTCCCAGACCTGTTGTCTCAGAACCCTGAAGATGGTTCAGTTGAAGGAGTGACCCTTGGAGGCAACCTCACTGAGCATCAGCAAATTGAATGTAGACAAGTTCTACAATCATTTCAGCATATGTTCTCACTGATACCTAGTCAAACTGACTGGTGTACCCATGTGGTGGACACCGGTGACAGTCTTCCTGTGAAGAACAAACTTTACAGACAACCTGACCATGTCAGGGCTGTATAAAGACTGGGGTACAAAAGATGCTGGAATTGGGTGTCATTGAGCCCTCAGAGAGCCCCTGGGCTAGCCCAGTGGTTCTGGTCCCCAAACCTCACACCAAAGATGGCAAGAGAGAGATGAGGTTCTGTGTGTATTACAGAGGACTCAATGCTGTCACTAGAACAGACGCACATCCTATTCCAAGGGCAGATGAGCTCATAGATAAACTGGCTTCTGCTAAGTTTTTGAGCACATTTGATTTGACAGCTGGCTATTGGCAAATCAGGTTAGCTGAGGAGTCTAAGGCCAAAACAGCACTTTCAACTCGAGGAGGGCACTCCCAATTTTTGGTGATGCCCTTTGGTCCGAAGAATGCACCTGCCACCTTCCAAAGGTTGGTGAATCAAGTCCTTACTGGGTTGGATGACTTTTGTGCAGCATATCTTGATAACATTGCTGTCTTTAGCTCCACCTGGGAGGATCACCTGATCCACCTGAAGAAGGTACTTGAGGCTCTGCAAAAGGCAGGCCTCACTATCAAGGCTACTGAGTGCCAGATAGGGCAGAGTAAGGTTGTGTATTTGGACCACCTTGTAGGTGGAGGCCAAGTTCAACCACTGGAGAGTAAGATACAATCCATCAAGGACTGGTCTCTTCCCACCACCCAGACTCAAGTCCGAGCTTTCTTGGGCTTGACTGGGTACTACAGGAAGTTTGTTAAGAACTATGGGTCCATTGTGACTCCTCTTAATGATCTATGCAAAAACAACAATTGATGGACAGAATGCAGAACAATGTCATACATTCACCCCAGTACAGAGATCTGGGCCTAAATCCATAGTTTTTTTGCTAACCATGCCGTTGCAGTTTGAACCCAGCCATATGCAAATCAGTCTTGACCCTGTGCCTCATGGGAACAGTCCAGCCCGAACTGCCAAGCCAGGTCCTCCCTGGACTGGAAACAAGCATCCTAGGACCGGTTTCTGGCTTTTCAGCCGTCTTCAGCCAGGCTTGCTTGATTTCCAGTGGCATGGAGAGCAAGGGACTCACGTCTGGGCATACCCTTCCCACTCGGGGTGACAAATGCAAAAACAACAATTGATGGACAGAATGCAGAACAATGTCATACATTCACCTCAGTACAGAGATCTGGGCCTAAATCCATCGTTTTTTTGCTAACCATGCCGTTCCAGTTTGAACCCAGCCATATGCAAATCAGTCTTGACCCTGTGCCTCATGGGAACAGTCCAGCCCGAACTGCCAAGCCAGGTCCTCCCTGGACTGGAAACAAGCATCCTAGGACCGGTTTCTGGCATTTCAGCCGTCTTCAGCCAGGCTTGCTGGATTTCCAGTGGCATGGAGAGCAAGGGACCCACGTCTGGGCATACCCTTCCCACTCGGGGTGACAAATGCAAAAACAACAATTGATGGACAGAATGCAGAACAATGTCATACATTCACCCCAGTACAGAGATCTGGGCCTAAATCCATCGTTTTTTTGCTAACCATGCCGTTCCAGTTTGAACCCAGCCATATGCAAATCAGTCTTGACCCTGTGCCTCATGGGAACAGTCCAGCCCGAACTGCCAAGCCAGATCCTCCCTGGACTGGAAACAAGCATCCTAGGACCGGTTTCTGGCATTTCAGCCGTCTTCAGCCAGGCTTGCTTGATTTCCAGTGGCATGGAGAGCAAGGGACCCACGTCTGGGCATACCCTTCCCACTCAGGGTGACAAATGCAAAAACAACAATTGATGGACAGAATGCAGAACAATGTCATACATTCACCCCAGTACAGAGATCTGGGCCTAAATCCATCGTTTTTTTTGCTAACCATGCCGTTCCAGTTTGAACCCAGCCATATGCAAATCAGTCTTGACCCTGTGCCCCATGGGAACAGTCCAGCCCGAACTGCCAAGCCAGGTCCTCCCTGGACTGGAAACAAGCATCCTAGGACCGGTTTCTGGCATTTCAGCCGTCTTCAGCCAGGCTTGCTTGATTTCCAGTGGCATGGAGAGCAAGGGACCCACGTCTGGGCATACCCTTCCCACTCGGGGTGACAAATGCAAAAACAACAATTGATGGACAGGATGCAGAACAATGTCATACATTCACCCCAGTACAGAGATCTGGGCCTAAATCCATCGTTTTTTTGCTAACCATGCCGTTCCAGTTTGAACCCAGCCATATGCAAATCAGTCTTGACCCTGTGCCTCATGGGAACAGTCCAGCCCGAACTGCCAAGCCAGGTCCTCCCTGGACTGGAAACAAGCATCCTAGGACCGGTTTCTGGCATTTCAGCCGTCTTCAGCCAGGCTTGCTTGATTTCCAGTGGCATGGAGAGCAAGGGACCCACGTCTGGGCATACCCTTCCCACTCGGGGTGACAAATGCAAAAACAACAATTGATGGACAGAATGCAGAACAATGTCATACATTCACCCCAGTACAGAGATCTAGGCCTAAATCCATCGTTTTTTTGCTAACCATGCCGTTCCAGTTTGAACCCAGCCATATGCAAATCAGTCTTGACCCTGTGCCTCATGGGAACAGTCCAGCCCAAACTGCCAAGCCAGGTCCTCCCTGGACTGGAAACAAGCATCCTAGGACCGGTTTCTGGCATTTCAGCCGTCTTCAGCCAGGCTTGCTTGATTTCCAGTGGCATGGAGAGCAAGGGACCCACGTCTGGGCATACCCTTCCCACTCGGGGTGACAAATGCAAAAACAACAATTGATGGACAGAATGCAGAACAATGTCATACATTCACCCCAGTACAGAGATCTGGGCCTAAATCCATCGTTTTTTTGCTAACCATGCCGGTCCTAGGATGCTTGATTCCGGTCCAGGGAAGACATGGCTTGGCAGTTCGGGCTGGACTGTTCCCATGAGGCACAGGGTCAAGACTGATTTGCATATGGCCATGTCTAAACTGGGGTGGTGTAGTGGGCAAAAGAACGATGGATTTAACCCAGATCTCTTGACTGGGGGAGAATGTCTGCATTGTCAGCATTCCGTCCATCATTTGTTTGTTGTAACGCTTTTCGCCCTAAGTGGGATGGGTATTCCCAGACGTGGGACCCGTGCTCACTACGCCACTGGAGTCAAGTTATCCTGGCTGATGACGGCTGATAGCCAGAAACCGGTCCTAGGATGCTTGATTCCGGTCCAGGGAAAACATGGCTTGGCAGTTTGGGCTGGACTGTTCCCATGAGGCACAGGGTCAAGACTGATTTGCATATGGCCATGTCTAAACTGGGGTGGTGTAGTGGGCAAAAGAACGATGGATTTAACCCAGATCTCTTGACTGGGGGAGAATGTCTGCATTGTCAGCATTCCGTACATCATTTGTTTTTTGTAACGCTTTTCGCCCTAAGTGGGATGGGTATTCCCAGACGTGGGACCCGTGCTCACTACGCCACTGGAGTCAAGCTATCCTGGCTGATGACGACTGATAGCCAGAAACCGGTCCTAGGATGCTTGATTCCGGTCCAGGGAAGACATGGCTTGGCAGTTCGGGCTGGACTGTTCCCATGAGGCACAGGGTCAAGACTGAGTTGCATATGGCCATGTCTAAACTGGGGTGGTGTAGTGGGCAAAAGAACGATGGATTTAACCCAGATCTCTTGACTGGGGGAGAATGTCTGCATTGTCAGCATTCCGTCCATCATTTGTTTGTTGTAACGCTTTTCGCCCTAAGTGGGATGGGTATTCCCAGACGTGGGACCCGTGCTCACTACACCACTGGAGTCAAGCTATCCTGGCTGATGACGGCTGATAGCCAGAAACCGGTCCTAGGATGCTTGATTCCGGTCCAGGGAAGACATGGCTTGGCAGTTCGGGCTGGACTGTTCCCATGAGGCACAGGGTCAAGACTGATTTGCATATGGCCATGTCTAAACTGGGGTGGTGTAGTGGGCAAAAGAACGATGGATTTAACCCAGATCTCTTGACTGGGGGAGAATGTCTGCATTGTCAGCATTCCGTCCATCATTTGTTTGTTGTAACGCTTTTCGCCCTAAGTGGGATCGGTATTCCCAGACGTGGGACCCGTGCTCACTACGCCACTGGAGTCAAGCTATCCTGGCGGATGACGGCTGATAGCCAGAAAACGGTCCTAGGATGCTTGATTCCGGTCCAGGGAAGACATGGCTTGGCAGTTCGGGCTGGACTGTTCCCATGAGGCACAGGGTCAAGACTGATTTGCATATGGCCATGTCTAAACTGGGGTGGTGTAGTGGGCAAAAGAACGATGGATTTAACCCAGATCTCTTGACTGGGGGAGAATGTCTGCATTGTCAGCATTCCGTCCATCATTTGTTTGTTGTAACGCTTTTCGCCCTAAGTGGGATGGGTATTCCCAGACGTGGGACCCGTGCTCACTACGCCACTGGAGTCAAGCTATCCTGGCTGATGACGGCTGATAGCCAGAAACCGGTCCTAGGATGCTTGATTCCGGTCCAGGGAAGACATGGCTTGGCAGTTCGGGCTGGACTGTTCCCATGAGGCACAGGGTCAAGACTGATTTGCATATGGCCATGTCTAAACTGGGGTGGTGTAGTGGGCAAAAGAACGATGGATTTAACCCAGATCTCTTGACTGGGGGAGAATGTCTGCATTGTCAGCATTCCGTCCATCATTTGTTTGTTGTAATCCTCTTAATGATCTGACATCCAAAAAAATGCCCAAAAAGGTTCAGTGGACAGTAAGCTATCAGAAGGCATTTGAAGACCTGAAGAAGGCCATGTGCTCTGCACCTATCCTGAAAAGTCCTGACTACTCCAAAGAGTTTATTGTCCAAACAGATGCTTCTGAGTTGGGTGTGGGGGCTGTGCTGTCACAACTTAATGTAGATGGTCGAGACCAACCCATTGCTTTTATTAGCAGAAGGTTGACCCCCAGAGAGAAGAATTTGTCAGCTATTGAGAGGGCGGCCTTTGCTGTGGTGTGGGCCCTGAAGAAGCTGAGGCCATACTTGTTTGGCACTCACTTCAAGATTCAGACCGACCATAAGACCCTCTTGTGGCTAAATCAGATGAAGGGTGAAAACCCCAAACTGCTTAGGTGGTCCATCTCCCTACAGGGGATGGACTTTACAGTGGAGCACCGGCCAGGTACAGACCATGGGAATGCAGATGGTCTCTCCAGGTACTTCCACTTAGGACATGAAGACGCGACTGGTCAAGGCTAGTTTAATGTCCCTGCGTTTGGGGGGGGTTGTGTAGGAGAGTAGGGTCTGCTATCCTATGGTCACCCCAAATTTTTGCTTTTTGCTTCACTGGTTTTTGACGTATTGAGGCTGTGGGCCTGCTAATCAGACCCCCAGCCTGCTGTTCTCTCTGCTAAATTGACACTATGCACTTTAGGTGCATAACCCATTGGAACTGGATCACCCTGTGAGCCCCTGTACCAGTGTACACTAGGTACCCAGGGCATTGGTGTATCTAAGGCCTACCAGGGGCTGAAGCATGTATTGTGGCACCCCAGGCCTGGCCTAGCAATTTGACACAACTGGCTGATCACTCAGCTGGGGTAAGTTGGTGTATCCACCTCTTACTTAGGTGTAGTATACCTATACCTAACCTTAAAAGGGACACATGTTAACCTATAAGTCACTCCTATGGCAGGCCTTAACAATTCTGAAGGCAGAGTGCTTGGTTTCATGTGAGATGGTGCTCTGGCATGAGCTGAGCCTGTCTGCAGTAGTCGGAACAACTTCCTTCTACCGTTTCCAGATATCGCCACACCATATACTCTTAAGTGCATTATGAACCTCGCGGTTAAATGCTATCTTTGGTTTGGCTTTATCAAAACATGTCGAGTAAGGTGTCATATGAATTGGAATACTAACCCCTCGCCAATTCTGGCGACGGGGTTAGCATTCCACCCTCCTAGAGGGACACGACATGTACAGAACCTGAAACCCGGGTAAAATCAGACATAACCTCAGCTCCACAAAATGGACGCTGCCACCACAGACACAAGTCTGCCCTCCTGCTGCTGGGAGTCCTTCCAGCCTGGGAGACGTGGACAAAGGGTTTCCTGCCAGGGGAGGTGCGAGCACCACCCCAGACAGGATTTTGTGTATTGGTCAGGTAGGGCTTGAAAAGAAACAGACATGCCTGAGGCTCACAAGGAGCTTCGGTGCATATGCCAGTTCAAACCGGTCCTGGGGCACACCAGCCCCAGACCTGGGGCAAGCTGGACAAAGGATTGGGGGTGTAACCACCCCCCTTCCTGGTCCCACCCTTAGGGAGGGACCTAGCAGGTAGTCCGGCCCCTAGAATCCGCTTAAAGGTAGGAGCTGTGTCCAAAGACTTTAGACATCCTGGAATCAACTTGAAACTAAGAAGAAGACGGGAACTTCGACGTTCTGCTGCACAGAAGACTGAAGGAAATCTCCCCTATGGTCAGGGAGTGACCATCTTGCTAACGCAAGCACCATCCAGCAAATCAACATCTGCCTTGCCGCCACCTCCTGCCGGAGCCTGAGCCCAAAGACTGACCAGGACTAGACCTCCAGACCTCTCACCGCCCGATCCACAGTCCCTACAAAGAAGGAACTCGTGGAGGCACCGAGACCCGTGGAGCCAGCCATCTTGGAAGACACTCGACTAAGCTGAAAGTGCAACAACAGAGGGTCCCTCCGAGTTGTGCTTTGGGTCCTGAGAAGCCCAACATCCGAGCAGCATCTGCACCAAAGGTGAGCCCTCCAGCATCTCCACGATCTGCGTGGGGCCCCTCTGCACTTCGCAACTCAACGCGCCTAACCGGTTACTGGTCTGTTGACTAGTGGCCATCTTGGCGACCATCTTGAAAAACTACAATGCTGGTCTGGTTGCTCCAGACTGGCCCCTGCTTCCCTCCAAAGGAGCAGCCCCTCTGACCTTGCTGGTCAGAGCTAAAAGCTTTCTTCGATTCCTGCAACTCCTGCTTTTGCCAAGGCTTGTTTGCTCCTTCTGAGTCGCCGACACCGCCGACAACGAGAGCCTGCGTGGGGCAGCTCGTGAACTGACTCCTGGGCGTCGTCGACCTTCAGGGACTACGTGGCTTCAGAGACAAGCTACACCTCTTCACCTGTTTGCACCCGACATCGCCTGGTACCTACCTGGTGCCACGCCGGTCACTGGCTAGTGACTGTGAACACTGTCCCCTCTGCTTACAGTTCTTCTACACTTCCGATCCATCCTTGGATCCACTGCATCTCTTCTGGACCGACCGCCTGCAGCATCTTTGTCATCAGGCTCCATTGAACAGATAGACGAAACACGACGCACTTCGAGCCCTATGCACCCGCTTCCTGTGGGTGAGGTAAAGCTGGCACTCCGGTGCACAAGTGTAGAGTAACATCTCTAATGTCTAGGTTTGAAGTCTTGAATTCGTAGTCCAACCGGAAGACCCTTCTAGCAGTAACTTTTGAACATTTACCCACCCATTGAAAACCTATGGGCGCCCGCGTGTAACTTTCCTCACTGCACACGCGACCCGTGGACCTCCTGGTCACTAACTAAAGTTAGCTCCTTGTAGGCCCAGCGATTCTAGAGGCCCTAGGCCTTCTCCCTTTCCTGTTCGTGGTACTTATACCACTATTTTAGTATATGGTTTGAGCGGCCACCAGGGCCTATCCTTATAAAGTGCAACTTTCGTATATTGTGATACTTTCTTGTTTAACGATTTGTGCTCCTGTGCTCATAAAGAGTCTAGGGGATACTTTGAGTAATAAATACATATATATTTTGAATATATATCTGTGTGGTGTCCTTTCATTGGTATAAAAGGGGTTACATATGGTAAAACAGCTTGCTTAACATGCCTAAACGAGTTTAGCCTGAAAGACTGCTTAGCCTATGCTACCACTAGGGCAGCTGGTCCGAAAAGGTTGACTTACAACCACACCATAAGGGTTGCTTAGCATGGTACAAGGTGGTCACTTTAATTAGTGAACATCATATACCAGGCCAACTTCTCACAGTGGTCATCTGTTCCAAACCAAATTCCACTAATCTGCGGGTTTGCTCTCACCCTAGCTGCGAAAGGCTCAATGCTGAGAGGGAAGAGCATCGGGGAGAGGGGGTAGCCCTGTCTGGTACCCCTAGCTAAGTTAAAAAAATCAGAGGCCACTCCATTCACCAAAAAGCCTACATCTCTGGGCACTAGAGTTAGCTCTTACCCTACCCAAGAAGGACTCACAGATCCCAAATTGACGCAGAGAGAGCTGTAGGAAAGCCCAGTTGACCCGGTCAAAGGCCTTCTCTGCGTCCAGTGATAAAAGGGCCGCTGGGATCCGTTTTTTTCTGGGCCTTTTCTATAAGGTGAAATACCCTGCGAAGATTGCCGTGGGTCTGGCGCCCTTTGATAAACCCTGATTGGTCGTGGTGAATAAGAGTGGGTAGAATTTTCTCTAGTCTAGTAGCCAGGATTTTTGAGTAAAGTTTTGCATCTAGATATAACAAATCGATAGGCCTGTAGGAGGAACATTTCTGAGGGTCTTTACCCGCCTTCAGAATTATCGATATCAGGGCTTCTCCCATAGAGGGTGAAACCACTTGGTTGTTGCAATATCATTAAATAGGGTAGTGAGCTGAGGAGCTAAGTCAGTGGCAACGGTTCGATAGAACTGCGCGGTAAACCCTTCTGGGCCTGAGGCATTATGTCGCTTGAGATAGTCAATGGCTACCTGCACTTCCTCCTGGGATATGGCACAGCCCAACTCCTCGTTTGTTGATGCTGGGACCTGAGTTCCAAACCATCTAGATATTGCGTCTGGTCCGACTCCTGGGGAGGTTCTGTCTGGTATAGTGTGCTATAAAAATCGTGGAATGCTCTGGCTTTCCTCTCCTCACTGGTGTGTCTGACCCCAATCCTGTCAATGATTTGCTTTACACAGTCTTTCTCCTGTTTAACCCTTAGCTGCCTCGCTAAGAGAGAGCCTACCTTATCTTTTCCCTCGTACCTATGGGCCTGGAACCTCAATATTATCTTTTCCGCTCTATAAGTGTAGATGGCATTCAGCTTCCCCCTGAGAGCTGTGACCCTTCTAAGGGCTGGAACTGAGGGTGTCTCCTTATGGGTTTTTTCCGCTTGAGGAACCCTTGTTCCAACTCCAACTGTTCCTTCGTCTGGAGTTTCATGAGGGAGGTGACTAGGAAGATGCAATGACCCCGTATACGCGCCTTAAAAGCATCCCAATTGTTTGCGGCGGATGTATCTGCGGGGTCGTTAATAGTGAAGAAATCTCTAAGAGCTTTACAAGTGTCATCTCTGTGTAATCTATCCCTGCACAGCACTTCTGGGAAATACCATCTGGTCAGTCTAGAGCTTGGGGCTGGCCAATTTAATACACAGGTCACGGGAGTATGGTCCGAGATAGCTATGGGGAGGAAGAGGGAGGTCGTACACGAATGAACGAGTGATTGACTAATAAAAATGTGGTCCGTACTCGAGTACGACCTGTGGGCGTGTGAAAAGAAGGAATAGTCACGCATGTTGGGATTAAGGGTCCTCCAGATGTCTAAAAGACCCAGTTGTTGCATGGAAAATTTCAGTGCCTTGCTGGACACCCCCCACCCGGCTCTCTGTGGATGCATAGTGATTTAAATCACCCATGAGGCAGTTCCCCCGAAGCAAATCCAGCCAGGGACAGGAGAAAGGCAGAGAGAAATTCTGGCTGTCCTACATTAGGCGCGTACACTGCGGCTATCGTGCAGGGTCTGCCCAGTAGCAAGCCCCTAACCATAATAAATCTCCCCTCCTTGTCACTTTTCGAGGCTTCCAGGTGAAAGGGAGCTGAGGAATGGAACAACAGGGCATCTCTATTTTGTTTTTTGGGGTTATCAGGGGATAGTGTCTATGCTTCAGCCGCGCTTCCTCTCCCTTTTTAAGATGAGTCTCCTGCACAACTACCACCTGCATACCCTGATCCCCTAGAAACTTCCAGAAGCGTTGCCTTTTTTTAGGGGAGTTAAGGCCCCTAACATTTCATGAAATTAATTTAACCCCCATCTGCCACTTCGTCCTGACGTAAGGAGTAGTGGGGAATCCCTGCCCCCTGCACATCCCCATCACGTTTAGGTCATTATCCCTGGGTAAAATATGTAACAACACAACTACATGAATGAAAAGCATGAACTGTTCAAGAGTCTGCAAGGTCCCTTGGGACAGTATCCTCGGAAAGTTACAGGGCCAAGACCACTCCTGCACCCAGGGCCCCATGAGAGATCTCTGGAAGACCTTGTCCCTGGCATAGCCATTTCTCAGATCCGGCCATTGGTGCAGCACTTGTCGGCTAATGTGATCCGGTTTGCGACAATAGCAGGCGGAAAATCAAATGTCGAGGAGATCCTTTCATCATCCCTGTCCCCTTTATAGGAGGAATCAAAACACCTCAGGGAGGGCTCTACATTGTCCTCCGCGTGCTCGGGCAGGCAGACGCATCTGTAGGTTGAGCAAAGAGTGATATGGGAAAGGGATCTCATTACGATAACTTCTTTTTTGCATTCCTAGTTGTGTGCCAGGCCCCCTGTAGCTCCCCCACCTGTGGGCCTGTCGGTGGGGGCTTCTTTCAGCGATGTCTCTGTTTGTGGCAAAGGTCTGCCCAGACCGAGTTGGGGCGCCGCCCCTTCCATCTCCATGAATTGCTGGTGCTTGTTATTGAAGGAGAAGGCCAGACCGAAGGGGTAGGTCCACCTATATCTAATGTGGCACTCCCTCAGTGCAGATGTGATCAGTCAAAATTGTTGGCACCTCATCAGCATGGCCTGGGTAATATCCTGGAATAGTGCACAGGTCGCACCTTGATATTCCACCAAGTCTTGGTCTCGGTCCTTCCGGAGCACCAGTTCCTTGACCTTAAAGGAGGTAAATTTGGCTAGAATGTCTCTCGGGAGTTGATTTCTCCCCTGTAAAGCCAGGCCCACCCTGTGAACGCATTCCAGAAGCACATCACGTGCCCCCTTGCCTAAAATGCTGGTGAATAGGCTCACCATATATGCTTCTATGTAGGTGCCTTCTTTCCCTTCCTCCAGGCCCCGTACCCTTATGTTCTCTCTTCGGGAGCAGTTCTCTAGGTCCTTGAGAAGTGCTAAGTTCAACTGGGCTGTAAGGGATTCCACCCCCTACTCTAGCTGTTGGATGCAGCCTTCCAAATCTTAGCATTTTGCTTCTAGGTCAAGGGTGCGCGCACCAACTGAGTCCACGTCCGTCTGAAGTGCAATAATTTTGGTGCCCATTTCCGATTTGAAGGATTCAAAGGTGGCTCCTATGTCCGCCTTTATGTCTTCTCTAAGCTGTCTTTTGAAGGCCCTCAGGGTTGCAAGGAGGTCCTCCTGGATGAGCGCCATTCTTCCTGTCCCCTGGGCGTCCTCCTGCACCTCTCTTGCTTTGGATGCCTCGAAGTAGCTGGAGACCTTGTTGGCTGCACTTTTTTCGGTGGCATAGGGGCAGCTCTGCGTCACACCTCGCAGCTCTCTGCTCTAAAGCCACAGGATCAGAGGGGGGAGAACGGTTCCGTCGAGGGAAATTTGTGATGGCACCAGATTCATGGCGCCCCCCAACCTCCAGGTAGGCCACGTGTTTCTGTGGCGCCTGCTGAAGTATGGCATCCCCCCACCCACGTGGAGCGTGGGCTCTGTGGTCACTCTTCGCGCTGGGCTTTGTATGCTCTAGCCTGGATGACAGCCGGTGCCATCTTAGGGTCAGGCAGAAGGTCAGGCATCTCTTTCTGAGGTTCTCTCCTCCCTTGACACGCAGTGTGGCCCAACGGAACCAGTGCAGAGGAGCCACCCTCTTCTTTGCCTGTCCCCAGCCCAACGAGCTCATTGCCTGCAGCCCCAGCAGTTACTTGTGCTTCGGATGAGGGGCCCCTCTCACCTTCCTGTGCAGTCTCGGCCTAAGGGCCCATTGCCTCCTCGGGGTCTCTCAGCATCAGTCGCACACATTCGGGGGCAAAAGCTCACCACGACCCCCTTCTGGGAGCCGATGCGGTCCACGCCTCCTGGGAACTCTATGGCTGCTGAGTGCTGCTGCCCTATGTGGCCGCCATTTCAGGAGCTCAGGTGTTTGGTCCAATCTTTTGTGCCGGCCACCTCTGTAATACTGGGGTCCTCGATCCAACTGCCAGACATCGGGTGTCCCTGGTGTGCTGCCCAATCGTCTGTGACCCCTCCAACCAGTGGGAAGTGAGTAGTTTCAGCCTCAACGGGATCCATCCGCCATCTTGGCTAGGCGGCCACGATCCCGATAATCTTGCAAAAATGTTGTTTCGGGCCTCCACTCACCCGCATTGGCTGTACAGGGGAGGTATCTGCTGATTAAAAGTCCAGTCCCTGCTCTTCTTTAGCCATCTGCCCTGGACTGGACGCAGCTATTCACACTATCACAGGGCTCTTTCACAGAGCTGAGCGAAGTCAAGTCTTCGCGGCCATGATGGTTGGCCACACCCCCCTTTAAATGTTATTTTATTGTAATGCAATGGTTTTAATTAACTTATGCAAATACCTAAATTTAAAATTTGTGCTGCATTTTCTCTTTTCTACTGTTTCTAAATTAAGGCTGGTTCCTTTTGTGCCAACCTACCAGAGATTTCAGCACAGCTTAATTAAGTGACATTTTGCAGTTCATCTCTGATGGGGATTGTGGCTGGTGCTGAGAAGGGTTAACACCCTAGTCAACCAACAACCTAATTTCTCACACAAATGACGAGAGTACATACTAGAAGCTTGTTCAACACTGCAAAATCTGTGTGAATGGTACCACGTGTCAAGCCATAGGGTGCTTCTTCTTTGCTACCAGTCGAGTATATTTTCCACTTGAGCAGCAGCTTTCTCACCACGAATGGTTGAGACTGCCCGCGTTGAAAAAATCTCGCCGGGTGCTGATTTACCATCCTAAAATCGCACTTGGAGATGCGCGCTCGCACTTACACTCACCTACTTAACGTTGGTGAGCCACGCATGAGAAAAAACTCCACCATGAGGCGGTAGGCGGGTATTTGCTTGAACTCAACATTGCATGTGTAATTCAGAATGGTTAAAACTCCACGATCTCTACTGGCGGAGCGTAATTTATCACCCACCCCTATCAGATTCTTTCCTTGAATTGACCTCCATTTTCTACTGGTTCAGCATCATCATCTGGCCAATCAAATGCAGATTTGTCTCTGATGTTCTACACAGTACTCGACATTGTTCTGAAATAGAAAGAAATACAGTTAGTATCATGTGAGGATAAAGAAACATATGCAATTAATGGTTAATCCTGCTTGAAATTATTATATCTAAACAATGGTATCCCAGCGGCTCAAGACAGAGATGTGTGATTTCTGGATACCCCTGTGAGGTCAGCTGCTCAACCAGGCTCGTCATAGTTTGTGTAGCCAAGGTATCACTTAATCCAGCAGCTACAGAGAGAAGAACTAGGTTAAAAGATTATTGACAATCTATAAAAGTGTTTTTAACCACAGAAGCTGACACATTAGAGATACGATAAGTACATGAAATTAAAATAATCAACGCCAATAAAATGAGATAAATGCATGAAATGAAAACTATCAACAAAACATTTAACATTTATAAAACAAAATGAAAAATACTGTACTGAAAGGACTAATGATGCAATGCAGAAGTTAAGATAGAAATTCCCGGACTCATCTAACCAATGGATGCTAGAGGGCCTAATTGCTGCTGCCAGCATGTCCATTGATTACATCTGTGTTGATGTTCACTAAGTGAGCTTGTATATCAGAGCTGATAGGAGAGAGAGAATGCATAGGAGTATAATCCATCCTAAATCATACATGAGGATGATGTTTTGATGTCCAAAGTGCAAGGTTTGAGACCCCAAAGATTCCTCTCTTGCATGTTAATACAAAGACTCACAGATATCTTATAGTGATTTAATTACAATGCCAAGGCAAAGGGCAATATTATTAGACAATATATAACATATTGAACAGTTGCATTAAAAGGATGTGTGACAATATCCATTCAGCTATCCTGCCAGTAGGAAATAAGAAGATGAGACAAAAAGCCAAAATAGCAGATACTTAATATACCAATTTCTGCCATCTGAATTTTCTTTGGTGCCAGACTGGGTTTTGGTGCTGTGCTAGGAGAAGATGTTGTGGCAGGTGGTGAATGGGACAACAGCACAAGGCTTTTAAAGAGACAAAAGAATGTGTGTGAGTATATATTAACTTAAGAATATATATGTCACAGTCAGATTTGACCACAATTATGTCATTAGAAACACATTGTAACATATAGTGTTAGGGTTTAACTAACCAAGTAATAGACTCCCCCTATAGTGTGGTAGTGAGATTGGTACCAGAAGGATATACACGTATGTGCAGTTGGGTAGCTTTGGGACACCTGCCCTGTGTGCTACACTTGCAATGACTCCTACTCCAGTCAAAGCAACCAATCTACTCAAAAGAGTGGCTGTATGAAAAGTGTAGAAGTAAAAGAAATGTAATCCAAATATCTAGGTATTTATAGGTGGTGGACCTGGTGCCCTCTACAGGGTCCCCCCCAAAATTTGGCTTTCATCCTCCTGTTTTCTGAACCTGTTTGTTTGGCTTTTAGGACTCTGTGCACTTTACTACTGCTAACCCGTTCTATTGTTTGTGCTCTCTCCTTTAAGTATGGTAAAATTGACTTACACCCAACTGGGGCATTTAGCTTACTTATAAATCCCTATCCCTAGTAATGTGGTACTGCAGGTATCCAGGGCCAGTTAATTAAATGCTACTAGTGGGCCTGCAGCACTAATTGTGCTGCCTACTTAAGTAGCCTTTGAAAACAGGTCTCAGGCCTGCCACTGCAGCCTGTGTGTGCAGTTTTGAACTGTCATTTCGACCTGACAAAATAATCCTTTTCCTAGACCTAAATCTTCCTTTTAAGTACATATGCATCACCCCCTGGGGTAAGCCCTATATAGCCCATAGGTCTGAGTGTATTGTATTTACAAATGTTGGGCATGTCCTTTTAAGTATTGAATGCCCTGATAGAAAAATACCTCTCAAATTTATTTTTCACTATTGCAAGGCCTATTGCTCCCATAGGATAACATTGCGTTACCTTATTACATTTAATAAGTGACAACTTTTGTGTGGGAGCTAGTAGGAATGTCATGGTTTGTGTCTGAGGAACTGAAATTTACAACCCTCTTTTTACTTGTAAAGTCAGCTGTTTGCAGCTTGCAGCATGTTTCCTGGGTAAAATGATTAGGTGTAGTTGAAAGTGTGCATTTGTGTTCTCCTCCCAGACAGTATCACAATAGAGGACTCGGGTGTCGGCAGGGTGTGCCATCCTGACTTGATGAGGGGGGCAGAGCTGTCATCCCTCTCACTTGTACTTTAAAGACACTGCCTGAACTCATACACAAAGAACTTCACACTAGCCTATGTGACTGCAGACAGACTGGGACTAGAGCAGAGAGGCAGGAAATTCCAAACACCTCTGTGGGGGGAATCCTCCAGAAGCTTCTCCAATTTCAATGCTAGCGTCAGGTACAAAAGTAGAACCTTCAGATCCACTCGTCAAATCACTTCTGGACCTGTGGAAGACTCAGAAGAAGGACTGTTCTGCTCCCCTGCTGCTGGAGCAGGTTAGCAGGGCATTCCTGCTCCAAGGAGGGCTGCCCTGCTGCCTGAGGAATAAGACTGGTGTTACTCTTTGAACCCACAGCCACCAGAGGGACTCTAAAGGCCAACTGACTAGCCCTGTGTTCTGAGATTCAGGGACATAATAAATTCTAGAGATGTGCCCTGCCTCTACCCAGCTGCCCAGACTCAACTGGACATGCCTGTGCCCTACTGCTGGCCTCTGCTGAAGTGAGTCCTGAACCCAAAGAAAGGCCCCCCTGGTCCTAAACCCTTGGCTGGCATCAGAATGTATTCCTCTTGGCCCAACTGTGGGTGTCCCTAAGTTCTAAAACCCATGCAGCGCGATGCAACTCAATATAGTATGGTGCACAATCTCACATCCCAGGATTTCACAGCTCTTGATAGGTGACTTAATCGGTACTTGGAACTTTTAGGCTCCTTATTTACCATTAAACTTTGAATTTGCATAGCTCCAGTTCTACTTATTGGAGGTTTGTTGTTTTGGTTTAAAATAATTCAATTTTACTCTATTTTTCTACATTGGTGTGGGATTTTTCTTGTGTTGTGCTTCTACTTTATTGATGTTTGTGCTGCATAAATACTTTACACATTGGTTCTAAGTTAAGCCTCATTCCTTTTGTGGCAAGCTACCAGAGGGTTAAGCACAGGTCAATTTAGTGAGTGTTTGTGGGTCACCCTGACAAGGATTGTGGCCTTTGCTTGAGAAGGATGCACGCTCCCCTCAACCGAAAGCCCAATTCCTCAGAATAGGGTATGTGTTAGATTATGTTTTGAGGGGTATTTAGGTGATGTTGGTCAATGTAAGTATAAGAGAAGAAGAAGATATGGGTGAGTGATTGCAGTTTTGTTGTTAGTGCAAGAGAGGGAGTTAGAAACTCTCCTGGCACCACAATAATGTTGTTAGAACGCTGCACCCCATTTAGCAGGTGGGGATGCATTGTGGAGGGCACAGCCTTCTCGAGTGGGGGGGAGATGGAGGACTGGATCAATGTAGCCCTCCAGGAACAACTTATGCCAGCTGAATCCTGGAGAGCTGCTCCTTCTACACGCACCTCCTCTCAACTTGCCACTTTTTAAAAATATCTCCCACAGTGTATGCCACTTCCCACAATGCCTTGACAGAGGCTGTCATCTCTTGCCATAAGGATGCATTCAGTGTTCCATTGAGAATGAGTGAAGGTAGCCCAATTAGTTGGTTGCAACTTTTTATCACATATTTAAAAACAAGAGCTATCTCCTCCTTTGTGAAATATCTTAACCTCTTTAGAAGTGGATTTCTCCATCCAACAGGCAGAATAGGGTGGATGCAGGTGCTGGAAGAAGAGTTAAAAAGCAGAGCCTATAGTGTGGACAGTGGTATCAGGTGTGTTTGATTTAGTGCAGGTGTATGCAATCCTCCTGTTCCCTTCCATGTGCATGTTTCCCTCATGCATGCAGAGGTTTTCTCCTCCGCCAAGTGGACAAGTTGTTAAATACGGGTGTAAAGGTAACTTTATGGTCATAAATTATGTTTATGCAGATTCCACCTTCTAAACTGAGGGGGTGGGACAAGTAAGCCAACACGTTGGAGTAATTTGTCACACTTAGTAGTAGTAGATTAGCTTTATTCGATTTTTGTTACATAAAATCATAAAAGCAACAATTCATATATATACATATCAATACAAATCATTAAAATAAATAACATTTAATTAAAACAGTATTAAATCAATTCAAACGATTTTGCTAATCTCCAAGTTCCGTTTTCTAAGAACACTTTTTAAAAAACCGGACATAACCATAGTACAGGTAGCATTTCCCAATTGCTGCAGACTAAGGAATGCAGGACGGCATTGACGACAAGCACCTTGCTTCAAGTACTGTTTGATCCACCTATTACGCTCACTCCTATATAATTTACAAAACAATACTACATGGAAGGTGGATTGTGCAGAAATACTATCACAAGGGCAAGGAGCCAGGGCTCTAGACCAGTCATTTTTGGTTGGATATGTAACTAACCGATGAAATAGGTTAAACCTAAATCTTGTCAAAATGAATCGGTCGAAGCCCAGATTACACATGGTTAGATATGGCTGGATTGTGTAGGTGGTCAGTGACAGTTGATGTTCACTCACTGTTTTCTTTGTTATTTCTCCTACACACCTGAGAAGTTCTAAATGGGCCATACATAACCTCTTTAATTCTGGTTTTGAAATATTCAAAATTGAAGCTGGGATGCTGAAAAACTCCGGCCTTTGGATATCAGTAAATATTTTCCTGATATACTCAAGCCAGGGTATACTCTTGGCGTTATCTAGGCCCATGACATCTTTTATTATTTCCTGATTTAAACCAAGGGGCACTGAGACCCATACTCTGCGCCAGAGTAGGACAGGTTGCAGTTTGATCAGGTCGGATATATAATCCATCCCCAATTCCTGATGGCAATTAAAGACTGAGGTACCTTTCGGTAGAGCTAATAAGTATCTGAAAAAATTATTTTCTTCAACTTGTATCGCCGATATATCCTGGTACCCCCAGATCCCTGCCCCATATAACGCAACACTTCTGCATTTAGATTTATAAATCTTTAGCATGATCTCAGGGGGTCTTTTGCCAAGCTTAGCGGCGAAGTTCTTTAATGCTCCTATGGTGCGTTTAAAGGATAGGGTCCTATTCTTGACCTCAGGCCCCCAGGAGCCGGAACCCTCAATTATAACCCCGAGGTATGGAAAAGTTTTAGTATGCTCTATTACAAGCCCCGACGCTCTAAGATTTTTACAGCTTGGACGAGCCTTACCACACTGCATCACATATGATTTTTTAGCATTTATCATAAGGCCCCTTTCTTCCATAAATTCAAGATATTTTGTAAGGGCTTTCTTTGCTCCGACCTTCGTTCTCGCCATTAGTACCGCGTCGTCCGCGTACAGAAGCGATACAATTGACTTGTTGCCGTACTTTGGGGAGTCTATTTTACAAGCGCCCAATTCCTCCTCAAGTTTATTCGTATAAAGGGTAAAAAGAAAGGGGGCCAATACACACCCTTGTCTTACCCCTTTTTCTTTCCTGAAGGGGCCAATGCACTCCCCTCTCAGCCCAAATCTAACTTTGGCCGTTGCCCCTGAATAAAGTTGCCTTAGAAAGAGTATAATGGCAGGATCGACTTCCATTTCCTCAAGAATTTTCCACATCTTGGCATGTATCACGCAATCAAAGGCGGCAGAGAGGTCAACAAAAATAGCGTATAATTGTCCTTCCTTAGCCCGAGTGTATTTGGCTTGTAACAAAACAAAATTTAGGACCTGCTCTACCGTGCCCATCCCTTCACGAAAGCCATACTGTACAGGGCTCAAAATATCATGTTCCTCGGCCCACAGTTGCAATTTATTTAAGACCACCCTCCCCGCCATTTTCATGAGGGAGTCTAATAAAGAAATAGGTCTATAATTAGATGGGCAGTCCCTGTCCCCCTTTTTGCATATCGGTATTATGACCGATTACGACCAGGTACCGATAAAACCTATGGCACAACAAGCCTGTAGGACCCGGGTACAAAGTGGGGCCCACAAATCTATATTTAATTTATAAATATCATTAGGTATCCCATCCGGTCCCGGGGCTTTGTTACTTTTACTAGCTTGTAGTGTCAGCTCTACTTCCTGTAGGGTAATCCCCATGTTAATGGGGTAAAAATCACTCCCTCTCAATGAACACCCTATCAATTTGTCCTCTTTCATGGGAGACCCCTCGACATTTTTATATACCTTTGAGAAGAAATCAATCCAAGTTTTTTCATCAATAGCGATGTCCAACCTTTCTGCCTCCTTCTTGGTAAAAAAGGGTGCGTTGACTGCCTCCCAGAAGGCCCTGGCGTCTTTGCACTGTGAGGCAGTCAGCAAGTTCTGCCATGCTACTTCTTTGATTTCCTTTTTCCACAGGCACCTTGCCTGGGTATACGCCTTCCTACAGTATCTAATTGCCTTGAGGTCCCTTGGTTTAAAGCTCAAGGCAGCCTTAAGGGCAGTATACGCCTTGGTACACCTGGAGTCAAACCAGCCCACCCCTTTATTGAGTTTGTTCCTCTGTACCCTGGTTAGATTATCCTGGATCACCCTTGTAATTCTACCAAAGGCCTCCAAGGTTTGTTCTTCTGCGGTACTCTCATCCAAACATGACAATATATCTGTTAGAGCCCGAGTGATTATTTCTTTAAATTTATTGACCGAGTCTACGGTGCTCCACTTAAGCGTCATCCCAGTATAGCGAGCTATGGCGATATTTTGTGTCCAAATGAGTGACTCGATAGTAGTAATACTACTTAGCTCTCCTGTGGTTATGGTCATGCTAAGAGGGAGGTGGTCACTTAGGCCAATTGCTGGAATCACAAAGTTTTCTACACAATGTGAAAAACTATTTGACACAATCACAAAATCAATAACGGAGTGACACCCTCTAGCTAGAAATGTGGCACTAAATTCCACCTTAGGTGTACACATTAGGTTTGCAAAGCCAAGGTCCAAATTGACCATAATATTATTTAGTACCTCTCCTTTTACTGAATGCGTAAAGTGACACCTGCTCACATTTTCCCCCCTGCCATATTCCTGAAATCCACAGCTTTCTTGGTCACAAATGTTCAAATTAAAATCCCCTACCCATACCAACATTTTGTTTTCCCCCCTCAACAAATTCAGAGTATTTAATTCCCCTTGCAGGCTACCTAGAACCTCTGCAAAAACCCCATTTTTTATGTTATTATAGAAGTTAACTATTAAAAGCTCGACCCGCTGGTTTAAGATAACTGAGACCATCTGGTGGTAATGTGTATTACTTCTTCTTACGAATTTAGCAACTTTTAGCAGATTAGAGATATAAATACAAATCCCTCCTTTATGTCTTCCAGACAGGGAACAAACTGCTGGAGTATGAAAAGTTTTAAAACCAGGAAGATGTATCTCATTAATAAGCCAGGGTTCTTGTACACATAGGATGTCAATGTTTTGGACAAAATCTCCCCAGATAGTATCGAACACTTTACTCTCTAACCCACATACATTCCAGGAGACAATCCTCACTAGACCACCCTGCTCCCTGAATTTATTCTGTTTTGGCAACATTTCTCCTTGTCGGTGTTCACCCCAATCAAATCAGGCATGAGGACCAGGCCGACACCTTCTTGCTCATGCTTTAATTCTCTGTTATCAGTCAACATTAGGTCAGTTTCCCTCCCACCCCCAATATTGACTAACATCCCAGAAGGGTTCTCGTGGAGAGATTTTTTAATGAGTCCAAGTTCCTGTACGTTGGGATTTATTTTCTTGTGCATTTTCCCCATGGATTATATGATCGTGTGGGATATGTAGTACAGGAGACTTCCCCCCTTGAGAAGTATCCATGAGTATCAATGTGACTTTATCTTTTCCACCGCCCAGTCAGTCACACTCATTTAAACCGGAAAGGGCTATAAACCGATTTGGTCCTACCAAAGAAGGTGTGTATCCCAGATTTCCCCTTTGTGTTCGGAGTGGGTGACATAATTGTCTCTTCCTAGGATATTCCCAGGGCTGACTACATTGTGGGTATGGTAACCTATCATCCTGATTTAGAAATGGGGACCTAAAACGGTCATTTTGTTTTTGAAATTGGGGCCTGATGCAATCATCCTGGCGTTGGACCAAGTGCCTAGAACGAACATCCTGATATTGAAATGGGGGTCTAAAACGATCGTTCTGTTGTTGGAATAAGGGCCAAATGCCATCATCATGATGTTGGGAAGGGGGCCTAGAGCAATCAACCTGATAATGAGAGGGGGGTCTAAAACAATCATTCTGTTGTTGAAATAGAGGCCTGATGACATCGTCCTGATGTTGAAAGGGGGGCCTAAAACAATCATCCGGGCGTTGAAATAAGGGCTTGAAATTAGTTACAGGAGCCAATAGGGTTCTAGGGTAAAAATAGGGCAATTCACGTGGAGTGATTACATTACCACCATTTTGAGGGAACCAGTTTAAGATGTATCTAACTGCTCTATCATCTCTAAAATTAACAATGATGATATCCCCTGATGTGTCCTTTATTCTATGTCCCAACCAAGGAAGACGCCTAACGTGTAATATCTCGCCGTTAATATTTGGAGGAAGTGGTCTATTTTGCCTAAGCCAAAATATAACTTTTTTTTTTAAGCTGGTAATAATCTTCTCTCTTATTATCCTCTAAAGCGGGCACTCCAGTGAGAACTACCACAAACGGAACTGCTTCCGGAGGCAGTTCTACATTATTTCCTTTGGGGACAATAACCCTATTGGGGTAATCACGGCCACTTCGTTTTTGCGTATTTTCTGGGTTATTAGGTATTACGCCTACCGCAGGGACTTTATCACTAATTCCAGCATTTTGCCATGTTGTTTTAGAGGACATTGATTTCAAGGGTTTCGGTTTATCCTGATTAATGGTTTTTACTCCCTTTTGAGGAGTATTGTTTAAAGATTGTTCTATAGCTGTAGGCACTATTGGAAGCTTTAGCACATCCTTCGTTACCCCTTTAATTTCCCCAATTGTCTGCTCTACGTTCCTTAGCTGTTGAGCTAATCTTATTAATCTCTCTATTAATGGCAATATGAGGGATCGGATTAATTGTTCAATGCATCCCATTAAATCAGTACAATATGTTTCTTTTAATGGGAGGTGTGGTGGGATAGCTGTAGCAGATATTAAGGATGCATTGGGGGAAGGGCTCTTAGAGTTACCAGAGTCAATTTGAATGATCTTATTTTTCTGTTGCCCACTCCCCCTCTTTCTCCTTTTTTTTGGCGGGGATCCTTGACGTCTCCTTTTTTTTGGTGGTGGACCCTGGGGTCTGGAAATTTTTAAAGATTTATTAGATTTTTGGGCAGTCTCTACAGTTCGTAACGGGATATCTACCAGGAGTTCTACCTCTGGTATTAAATTACAAAGAGATGCAGAATCGATTGTATTCAAATCATTGCTTCCATCTGGTAGAAATGATCCATCCTGCAAAAGCAATGGGATGCTGTCATTAAGAGATACCTCAAATCCCTCAGCGTCGGGTGGTATACTTGTGTGCGTACTGACAAGCGGTGAAATAGCTAAGTCTAACGGGCCCAGAGAAGAACGCCTGTTCTAAATAAGTTCAACTGAACGGCGTCTCTCGGCCCGTCGCTCCGCAAGAGCAATGTCCCTATCAATACCTGTAGTAGTCCTAATGACATAATTGTCTAGCGTTCCTCTATTTCCCCCCTTGACAATGACGATTTTTCTTTAGGGGGAGTCATAATGCGTACATACACAATAGGGGACGAAATCAACCACTCTGGGCTTTAGGAATAACACCAATAGTTTTAGCAGACATACGTTAATCAGACATAGTTGTCGATAAATTCATATACAATGTTAATACAGTGTCTGCTTACTGGGGTGTTGGCCGAAAGTCCTCTCCGAAATTCAACATGTCAAGGGGTGACCCGGCCCAGCCCAGCCTCCTCTGGCCTCCTCTGGCCTTTGAGGTCCTAGGAGAGCCCACACTTTGCCCGGGGCTTCTTCCCGCGCGCTCCCGCAACGCGGGGAGTAACGCCGGTTTTAAACCCCCTCCTGTTGAATAACTCTGGTATGTGGCTTCCGCCCGCCCGCTATGCCCGCTGGAGCCTGTAGTTCTTGTAGTTCTTGTAGTTCTAGTAGTTCTTGTAGTTACTTGTGAGCCCCCAGAGCACTCCCCCACTCAGCGGCCGCGCTATAATTGAAATGTGCAGCGGCGGGGGGAGAGCGAGAGCACCTTACGCCGCACCGAGCAATGTGTCCAGGGAACACGTTCAGCGTCGTGAACCCGGGAAAGTTACAATACAATACACCAGCACGGTGAGTCCCAAACAGCAAAGACCTTCACACTCCGTCACACACTCCGTCGGGAGCAACGCCGGTTCCAAACCCCCTCCTGTCGGGTGATTCCGGTAAGTGACTTCTGCCCGCTATGCCTGCTGCTGGGTGAAGAATGGCGAAGAATGGTGTCGATGATCTCCTGGCTTCCCCAACAGGTTAAGGCAAACTTTGATGGAAGGCAATTGTTATCGAAGTTTCAAGACAATCCCCGCCGATGCCGAGGCCCGCTCCCGGGCTCTCCCCGCTGCACCTCAAGACGCCGACGACGCTCTGTGCAGGCCTCCTCAAGGGTAACACTTAAATGGGGCGAATATCCAAAAGTAGTATAGTTACAACAAAATATAGGAGTACATTTACATATGGAATGTATAAATGTTTGCTTCTTTGTATTGAACCATGCACAGTGGTGAAAGAATGTTTTACACTCTGTCCATACACTTATCTACTATGTGTCCCGTCTGCATATGCATGCCGTATTTCATATTGAATGTCTCTGTATCCTTTGTCCAATAAGCATACCAACCTTCAGCACCCCTGCTTTCCCCATATCACTCACACCTGACTTTCAGCAGCCTCTGCCTTTCACTTATCAGTACAGATAACCAAGGCTTCTCATGCACCTCCGTTCTAACATTCAGCACCCCTTTTTTCACACATTAGTAAAAAGAAACACACTTTATTTATACTCAGTCCTGACGTTCAGGGCCCCTGCTTTCACAAATGAGTATAGAGAGATAATTTTGTCTCAGACCCCCCTATGGGTTAAACGTATGGTGAAACCCCTGGTTCTGGCCTAGCACTGAAGCATGCCTTAGAGCCCTTCAAGATGTAATGTGAACTTGTTACGCCGTATTTTTGCTTATGCATTGTGGGTTGAAGTAGCATGGAGTACTACAAGATCATTCCATGACAGCAGGAGGTTGCATACAATCTGAGACATTAGTTTCACAAAATATTGTTTTTATCTGAGTTAAAGTGTTCACTTAATGGCAGCAACGCCCAGAGCAGTTTGAACAGTAAAGTGAAACCCTAGAAACGATGTGTACTGTTGACATCAGGTGATGTTGACGTGAATTTAGTGCTTCTGATGCTATTTGTAGGTCTGCATGCATATCCAGGAATGCCTGAAGTTAGGTTTCCAGATCACTCCATGTCACCAAGGACAAATAGCTTTAGTTCTGGGCTCTCCCTCTACATAGTTTGCCTGTATCTCCTCATGCACACCTACAAAGCCCTCCACAATGCCGGACCTGCATAGCTCAACCACTGTCTCTTCTTTTAGACACACACCAGACATCTCTGCTCTGCCCAACCTGCCCTGGCCACCATCCCACAGATCCGCAAGACCATGGCTTGAGGAAGATCCTTCTCCGACCTGGAACTCCCTGCTTCTACATATCAGGCAATCACTGTCACTGTCTCAAATCCAGAAGCACCTCAAGACCTGGCTCTTCGACTGAACCGCAGATACCCCCGCGCCTTGAGACCCTAACAGGTGGATAATCACACTTTGCAAGAAACCTGATCAATTATGTTTTATACAATTGGTTTTATTGTTGGGACTCAAGACCATGTCCTTGGTCCTTAGTGACATGAGGCCATATAATAACATTACCCTAACGGTGGTGTTTGAACTGAGCAAGCATAATCCTGAAGGCATAGAGATATACTACATATTGACTATGGGTGGGCGGAATTTGTGAAATTGACTTTCACAAACTATCGCGAAATTGCACAAAATCTCCGCGAGCATGCGAAACTTTCGCGAAGATGCAGAGATTGCTTTTCCTGCCCGTTCGCGATGTGTTTTTGCACGCTCGCAGGGAAATATATCTTCAACTTGCCCATCCGGTCGCTAATGGGCGCGGCCATATTGCTCGCGATGCTTATTTCCTGTGCGTGATCTCAATGACATGTTCGCGATCGCAAACTCTGGCGGGATAGCGCGACCGGCTACCAACAATCCAACATCTTGTGGCGCACGCGAACGGATAGGAAAACTCGTCGGCGAACGCAGGGACCCGATAAGTCGCGATCGCACACGCGAGAATGCATTTTTAAAGCGCGAACAAGAAAAATACTTCCATTTCGCGGCAGGTTGCGAAAGGTTTGACATTTTCGCGCTCTCCGCAAAACGCGAAAATGTCAAAATATCGCAAATTCCGCGAACGAAACAAAATTTACCGCCCAGGCCTAATATTGACACTACAGCATACTCTCATTGGATGAGCCAACATTACCCAACTGGGTTACATGACCCACCTCCAACATCCTTTAAGTGACATAATGAAGAATTAGAAGTGTCCTGAGATGGCTCTCTTTACTTAAACATGGTACAAAGCTGCAGACATCATTCAGCAGGCAAACAGACAGACTGGTTGCACCCAATTATCTATATCTTTGTTGGTCAACTAAATGTTTTCATCTTTGCTACCAAATCAAGTGGACAGTTTCCTGAAATGGCTGCGCTGCGCTTTATTCAAGCAGCCACTAATCTTTAAGCATCTTTCACTGGTCAACCAGTACAATATTCTTTATTCATTAGAGGGAGACACTCACACAATATTAGACAGATTTAAAAAGGATGTTTTGGAACAGAAGCATCAACAGAAATAAGTTGAGCTAATAAGGAAGAACTTGATGTCCTATACAGTACTCAATGCTTCTATTACCGTGGGTCTGTTTTGGGTCATGCAGTGCAAGGCGCAGGTACCCTGGCTGTTGTGAAGATCAGCAGTCATGGAACTAATGGTGTTTAATTAGGTTATTGGGGACATCGATTTTTCATAGAATAGCAATGAATCACAACCTCTTCATACATTTCAAACTTGGTGTGTGTGGCTGTGTGCAGTTAGCAACAATTTCCAGCAGATGGGCACTGTGGAAAGTTGCAGGTTGCAGAGGAAACAATGTTACAATAAAACATAATGAAGAACATTTGTTTAAACTGTTTAAAGTAGTAGTCGAAAAGGTGTACATTAAAACATATGAAAAAGTGAAATAGACATATTCTACCAGAAATATGCTTCCTACATGTTTTAAAAAATCATCAAATGCCTAAGCTGATGAAAAAACATTTACAACTGGTTTCCTGAAATTTCCACTCTGATTTGTAGAAACATTTCACCACTCTGTTACTCCATAATATTTCTGATGTTAGGTCACTGAAAATAGCTAATTGAGTGTGGTTTATCTTATTTTATTTTAGTGGGCTGAATGCTGCTCATTATCATAATTTCTACTTTATAGTTCGACACTAATAAATTGCAGACAAATAGATTCTAACCTGGCAAGGCTATTTATCACTTCCAATAATTGGCAAAACCGATAAGGTCTGGCTCATAAATGAAAGTGCCTTTTGTGTCTTTGAAGGGTGTAGGCATTCAGTAACTCATCATGCATTCACTACATCAGTCATCTTTGCATTCATGCGTCCATTCATCCATACACTGGCTCGTTCTCGCTCTCATGAGCTAACACAACCGCAATAAATCACACACAAATTCAACAACATGTGCAAGATGTATTCAAATAATTCAAGTAGAGAAAACGTACTGCCGTCTAAACATGACAGGTATGTGCTTGCAGTTGCTCAGTTAAACGTAGCAGCAAATGTACGTCTTGCGGAGGTATTGTACATAGTCTATTGTTGTTTTAAAATTCCAGCATGGCGTTCACATTTAGAACCAATTTGCGGGCCATCATGAACTGGTATAACAATGTTGAGATGGCTCACGCAAACCAATTTGAACTTGGTTGTATACAGGGTCGGCTTTAGCGCTGGTGGCGCCCTTTGCGACAATGTTTGTTGGTGCCCCCCCACAGACTCCCTCACTACTACCCTTTAACAGTGACCCCTCAAGTCTCCATAACCATTCACTCTCAGGTGTATTTAATTAGTTATTTAGCGCCACATATACCAGTGTAGGGTGTCAGAGCACGTTACATCACACACACATTACACAGAGACAATCAATCATGTATGTAAATCAGTGTATAGGAAAGGTTACATAAGCCAGAAGACTACAAGGTGAGTCACATGTCATCCATACTGGTAGACAGTATAGTTTAAGAGTGCTTGGTCTGGAAAAGCGCAGACTCAGAATTTAAAACATAACCCCATGGTTGGGGGTTAAATTTAATCTTAAGGATTTATTTTATACCGAAATGAACCCTTTATGAAACATTAGAAAAATGAAAGACGGAGGAAAACATCATAATGCTCTAATCTATACCTTGCAGTTTGCATGCAGCTCTTTGATGATAGTTATCAGCTCACTGTTCTGTTAGGATTTTAACATCTACACTGCTAGTAACAAAAGTATCACTCTGACAAATGAACTGACCTATTTAAAGTATATGTACTTTGTGATCTGCATGGTACACATTCTTTGCAGCAGGCACATTAATCCTCTGTGCTACCATAAAATGAGTTAAAATGTCCACTTGGCAAAACTCCTTCTCTCCCAAGGAAGAACATTAATTACTGTGTTATCTTGACATTTTTATGTTTGTATGAAAATTGTGGAGGCCAGCAATGCAGCAGCAGGTGCTTTTAAAACCATAAAACACTTCAAAACAGCCACCCCCTTGAAGAGTCAGCACCTGGTGCGGTGGCACCGGTCGCACTGCCCTAGTTGTATATGTGGTAATGCTTTTTCTTTGGTTTTTGCCGTGCAGTAGGGTATTGCCTTCTGATCACAGGCATGGCCAAATTGTTTACAAGTAACGCTTCCCCCTAGGAAAGCATCCCCTAATTGCACTGCTGAATTCCCCTTTGGGAGCAGTTTGTCTAATTTCTTAATCTTGAGTCAAACTACTGTGAGACCACTTCATTGCCTTTTCAATTAATTATTTTGTTTTATTTTCACATTCATGAAATTGCAGCATTTCATGTCAACATTGTTCGGGAGATCCGTTCACAAAACAAATCAGATTTAACAATCCCAATGATGGCCCTTCTTCACGGGTAGTTTGGTTCTGAAAAATAATACGATGGAAATAAATGAGAAACGAGCTGTCACAATTTAAAAGAGTATGACCATCCCCCAGTGATATATACGATGGTGCTCATGAGTGATGATGTTAAACATGCTGCTTATCAAGTATCGATGCCTAGGGTAATCGAGGAATGTTGCAAACAACATGGACAGATGGTCCTGCATGGAATAGGTTCCATGTTTTACGTGCTCGATGCAAGTGAAATGAAACATGTGGAACAGGGAACCACAAAAAGTAAATGGTGAAACAATATGTGAAACAATAGCCTAAAATGAATGGTCAACCCTAGATTGATGGTGCTCCCTCCTCTCTCATGCTCGGCACGGAGTCCAAGTTCGTAAATATCGGAATGTTGAGTGACGTGGTGTGTGAACATGCATGTATCTCTGATTGTACGAACAAGTAATGAGATATCGAAATGACATGCCCCGCACAAGTGTGTACAGATAAGAGTTTGTACTCTTACCAACATCGTAATGTTGAGTGAAATAGTATATGAGCATGCATGTATAAGTTGTAACACAAAGGGGCCTATTACGATGGCGGGCGGACTTTGTCCGCCCGCCACCGTATCAGGAAATGGGACCGTCCGTAATTGTCGTGGCGGTCCCATACGTGGCATTAGGATGCGCCCGCCAGACTGGCGGGCGCATCCCGCATTTTAAACATTGCGGTGGGCGGCGCCGCAATGTGTAAAATTCATGTTGTGCATTTGAATGCACAACGTGACAGGCACCGTGCGGTGCCTGCCACCTTGTACATGCAAATGTGCACCCCCATCCCCCTGAACACCCTGGGGACCAGCAATTGGCCCCCAAAGAAAAAACCCATGCCTTTCCATGGCGGAGTCTCCGCCATGGAAAGGCAATTCACAGCCCTGATGATAATATGGATGGCGCTGCCTCAAGGCACCGCCACCATATTCCTGGGCAGATTGCCTACCGGCGGAAAACTGGCGGTTGGTCTTCCCGTCCGCCGGGGTCCCCCCCTGCCATCATGATGTGGCGGTGGGGGGAAAATTCATGCGGGCGGTAGTTATTGGCGATCCGCCCGCTATAATATTGACCCCCTAAGTCTATGGATAAGTAGTGAAATGTCGAAGTGACATGCTCCGCACGTAAAGTGTGTACAGATTCATGTTTGTGTCCTTGCAACAATGTAACATGCAAAAGTGTTTGTCACTTGTGGTGGGATAGTGTGATAATTAAGCATTTCGCTTAGTGCGATCACATAAAATCAGTTGCAGTGGTACAATATTCTGGTGTAGCTCTTACTGTGATAAAACTTCTGGAGTCAGGCGCCATTGAGGTCAACGAGAGGTGGGAAGTGGACCGCCCAAAGATGTAACAGCGCATGAACACAAATGAAGGACTATCATGAAATGGTGTGGACGGGGGCATCTTAGAATGGTTAAAGGTCCATAGTAACAACTGAATGGAATTAAACAAAAGGCATTAAAAGGGTATCGTGGGCATGCCCGTACTCAAAGTATACAAAAGACCATGAGTTGGGACAATATGGTATGGATAGACTTGTGAATTAACTTTCTCGGGTCAGAGATTGTCATGACGCGGATATAGGTTAGCACTAACCTGATAAGCCGGCTACAGCGGGAGCGATGGAAGATGCTAATTTACCCTTTCCCCCTATATGGAACCACCTGCAAGTATGTATATACCACTCAGCAGATCACACCACAATAGGGGAAGGGGAAAAAAGGGACAAACGAAACAATAAAGTTGCAGCAGTGAAAACACTCAAGGGAGCGCTGGTTTGGAGTTGTAGACCTCACTCCTATGGTAGTCCCATGTTTCCTGTATAAGAGACACAACATATCACACATGAGTTGCCACTCGGATCCCTCAATCTCTATCAATATTAAATATGTGATGCACTGCACTTACATTTAAAGCTGCTGCACGCATTCCACTTAAAAAGGCACAAAAGGTCAAAAGAAAGAAAAGAAAGCAAGATATGTTTTCATCGCTATTCCTCGGTGAATAAAGTACCCTATGTAGCACAGAGACAGGTTAGATAATCAGCAAGTAGATAATACAATGTACTTATCTGTAACCAGATAGTCCTCTGGTAATGATGTCTGTATTATAAGTTTCCAAAGTAAGCTTCTTCTGTTCCACACATACAGCGTGTGTGATCAATCAACAAAAAGGTAATGAAGCAAAATCAAGAACTCCGAGCCTCTCAACAGCTCTTGGAATCCGTTGGTATTTCTTCCGGGTTTAAACAAAAATGAAGCGCGTTTGTGCACTTCCAAGGGAAATGAAGCGCTTCCCTGCGCTTTCAGTAGTTGTGATCGCGCCCCAGCGTGAAGGTGTTTGAACGTAAAGTGCTTCTGTGCGCTTACAGTAGTTGTGTTTGCACCCCAGCGCGAAGGTGTTTGAAAGCAAAGCGCTTCCGTGCGCTTTCAGTAGTGGTGCCTGTTCCCGAGACCAAGACATGGCATGAGCATGATAGCATCCCAGTGCGGCATGAGAGCAAATCCTTGCTCGTAGGGCTTCTCTTGCTGGCAGACTCAGCGTTCTGCGAGACTTCAGGAATGTGCTGAATGCGGTTGAGCAAGCACGGAAAACGGGATCAGACTTCAGGTGACAAGCACCGGTGGAAGATCGGGAGGAGTTTAAGTAGAGAAGGAAGACAGAAGAAAAGATAGGACTACTGCCTCCCTCGCCATTCTTGGAGATGGAGTTCACCCCATGCACTACTCATTCATCCTTCGTGTATTTACTGGGAACTCCTTTCAGTAATCCTATGCTTAAACGTGACAGAGATGTAACAGCATGTAAACATGACCAAAGGACTAGCCTGAATAGTGTGGATAGCGCTATCTGGAACATAGTGGCTGCTGAGAATTTCTAAACAAGTATAGCCAGGTTTAATAACTGATACAGAGGGTCAAATTGGTAACAGGCGTTAAAAAAGGAAAAATCATGAAAGGTTGAAAAAGCAGCCTCTCAAAATTGTGGCCCCCCTTGTTTATAAGAAGCAACTGAATTCGATGCAATCATTTAGTCAGTCAGGCATTAGAGCGTCTAGTCTTTTTATCCAGTGTGTCTCTCTTTGTAGAAGGTACTTGTAGTTGTCACTTCCATCTAGAGTGTTTACAGTTTCTAGTACCAAGAAACGTAATTGACAAATGTTGTGACTGAGTGTCATAAAGTGAGATGCTATTACAAATTTGGGATTTCTGGTCCGTATGTTGCTTTTGTGCTCATTTATCCTGGTCTTAATCTTACATTCAGTTTTTTCAATGTGAGCTAGGCCACATGGGCATGGCACTTCAATAGATATACAACATTCTTGGTGTTGCAGCTGTTGTGTGTATTTTGATTTTGGTGCCTTTTAGTGGGTGAGTTACATAATTCCCTTTAGTCACATTCTTGCAATTACTACAGTTCAAGCCAGGAATAGTTCCTTTGTACTCAGGTCTTTCATTCGAATTGTTCTTGATTTCCAAAAGTTCCTTGATATGTTTACCCTGTTTATAGATGAGCAGGGGAGGATAAGAAAAGATACCTTTGAAGTCAGGTTCCGTTTGTAAAATAGGCCAGTTTTTTAGGATGTTTTTCTTAACTTTAGCACTTCTTGTGGAAAACTTTGATACCAAGACCATTCTGGTGGTTTTGCCTTGTTTGTTTGTGGAAGTTAAAAGTTATTTTCCGGATTTTCGTAAGTGATCTTTCTAAGGCTTTATCCAGAACCTCAGTCGGGTAACCTCTGACCCTAAACCTTTCGACCATATCAGAATTACTGGTTTCTAGTTTCTGGTTTGGATACGATTCTTTTGACCCTTAAGAGTTAAGAATATGGTAGGTGTGTTTTAAGTGAGTTCTGATGAAAACAATTGAAATGCAGCGGATTGTTGCAATCTGTCTTTCTTATACACATCCATTTCAGTGAGTTGTTCACCTTGGTTATTAGTACATCTAGAAAAGTGATGTTGTCCTCACTTATGTTGTGTGTGAATTCTATTCATTTGATGATGGTATTCATTCTTTCAATGGCTGATAATAACTTCTTTTTGGATCCTTTTCATAGGGTGAAAATGTCATCGATGTAGTTTGTGAGAATGTTATCAATTTCGAATTTCTCCATAAAGAGGTTCGCAATACAATGAACAGTGACGCACTATAGACAACAGAATTCCATTTTAGTGCCCGGGTTTAGAGGAAGTGGCCATGTGTTTAGTGGTGCAATGAAAATGAAATTATCACTGCCTGGAGTGCTGTAGTATATTCTCTTCTGAAAATTTTGAATGAAAAGCAAAAAAAGAATGTGGAACTATAAAAGGAGACAGATGAAAACGAAAGTACTGACCAATCAGCGCTGTCACTACTCATTTTCAGTTGAATATGCACATGGATTAAACAAGTCTGCCAATCAAAGTGCAAGACTACCAAGGACTGATGTGGACTGAACCATTACTCCATGCAGTACACTATAATGGATGAAAAAAAAGTGTAAATGACACTCAGACCGAGCAATGGCAGAAGAGGTCTGATCCAATAGCGCTCTTTGCATACACATGGATATATATTTATATATTTAGATGTATGAGCTTATTGATTTTTTTTTTTACAAGATCCTGGCACACAGCTAAGCTTGTCAGGCCATCTTAAGAGACTCAAGCAAGAATTATTACAGTGCAAATCTTCTATTCCTAGGGTTTGTTAGATTGGGTATTCAATACCGAAATTCATTCCCTACAAGGGTAGTCAGTGAGATTTCATGTAACAAAATACCTGTCTACAGCCTGAAACAAATTCTGATAACAATCCTCTGTTAGAGACCTATTGGCTTTAAAAATTGTAATTCACCCTAAATAAGCCATGCTTACTGCCTTTGTCTGAACTTTTCATACTAAGCATACCAGACCTAGGGCATCTGGCATACCTTTTTCATGTGCACAGTCAGGCCTGTAGCTGTTATCATTGGATTGTCACCATATCCAAATCAGGCCTATTATGCTGAGCATAGGCTTTCCCACAAGGCAACAGTTAGGCATACAGTCGTAAAATTACAAATGTAAACAAAATTACAGTTGGCTAAGCAAAATACTCTCTCTCTTAAGAGGGCTAATGAGGATTCTCACAGAGCAAATCTTCAATATCCACAGTGTGGCAGAGGGACTAGCCAACTCCAAATCCCTTCCCTACAGCTGTAATCTGTGAGATTCCATGTAACAAAATACCTAGCTGAAAGATGTAATAGTAGTTCACACTTAACTGCCTATTGACTTTAACATATACTTTCCACAATAAATAAGCCATTCCTACTGTGGTCCTGTGGACCACTGCCTACTCTTAAATTAAACTTGTTTACCTCATACTTTTGTGAATGGGTTCAACCTTCTTTGAGGTCTCTGTAACTTTTCAATGTTTTGTCCCCAGATTTCAGTCACAAAATATTGGCACATAGCATATCAATTCGGTGTTTGGAAGGGACGTCTACTATATGTGCCTTCCAAATACCAAATCTGTTTTCATTTGCAATCTCATTTTAGGGGACTGAAAACTTTTCTGACTTTAAAAATGCTACATTTACATAGGAAAAAGCAGTTTTACGGTTGTAAACGTTGATTTGAAGCAATTAAAAAAATGTTTAGTAGAGCCGGCTACATGCGCTAATCAGCAGAGTGTGCAGTGCAGCCGCCAGCACTGTGGGCTGAGCGGGTACTATGACTAAAAGTCAATTTAAATTAAACAAAATGACTAATCGGTGCGAAGAAAGCTGAGTGACTTTGCAACATCTTGCCATGTTTTCCAGTTGTGTATTGGTCTAAACTAAAAAGCTGAAAATTTGAATAAAAGATGGTGGCGCTATAGGAAGGCAAAATGGATGGTATGCATTTTCTCCCCTTGAATCCTTTCATCCTTATTAACCATCTGAAGTCCAGGCCAGATCAGGAGGGTTAGTCCAAACTATAGAATTAGCAGGCGGCCATTTTAAAATGAGCTTGAAAGGTTACAGTGAGGTATTTAGGGAAACACTGTAGCCGACAGGCTACCCTCTATTTAAATCAGGGGTTTACCTGTTAAAAATCTGGGGGTCTGGTTTAACGAAGATCTGCGGTTTGTCACACATATAAAGAAACTAGCAGGTCAATGTTTTGGAACTTTGAAATCACTTAAGAAGTTCTTACCTCTGTTACCCAGAGCAGCGAAGGAAAGGTTACCCGTGCCCTGAAACTTGCACGCATTGACTACGCCAATGCTCTGTATATCGGTTTGCCAGGCTACTTATTGAAGAAGCCGCAAACAATACAAATGCGGCGGCCAGAGTCCTGCTTAATGTAGCAGGAAGGGCAGGCATAAAACAACATCTGCATGACTTGCATTGGCTCCCGGTGGTCCAAAGAGTCAAATTTAAGACTCTGACCCTCGCTCATGCACCCTTCATGGATCTGGTCCGCTTTACCTTAGGAAGCGCTTCGGCTTTTATGCGCCACGGACACAACTGGCCTCAGCCTCACAGTGTCTGACTGAGATCCCTCACTTCCGGCTGGCAAGGATGGGGGGTAGCTCCCTCTCCTTTAGGGGTGCAGAGGCGTGGAACTTTCTGCCATATGCCCTACGCAGCACTCAAGATCCTAGGCTGTTTAGGAAGCGACTTAAAACATTTATTTAAGCTGCAGTCTCCTTTTCTTGCTCCTATGTTAGCATGTGGCTCCCGCACCGGGACACTCTTGAGTAGCCGTGCGCATTATAAATGCTAATAACATAACATAACATTACCGACAGAACAAACGCTGCATGCAGCACGAGCCGTGATCTTCCCTCTTTGCCGCTCTTTTTCGTTTATGCAGTATTATTCTGACGAGCAAGCACATTGAATCTGTGATTCATACTGCAGTAGCTTACAAATGAAAAAAATGTCAACTTGCCAAAATTATTTCATGGCAGAGAGGCAGGCTGTTGAAATTGCTTGGAAATAGAGGGGTGTATTTACGTCTTGCGTCATTTTTAACATGGGAAAAGTGATGTGCGGGTGGCGCAAGGGCTTGTAAATAAGCCCAAGAGGATCTTGAAAGAGAGAGCTCAGGAAAGCCATATTATTTCATGTATTTTTCATGGTGTTCCAATTGTTAGAGGGGCTGTTCCGTTAAAGCCATGGCATGTAGAGGTAGCTTCAATTGCCTCATTTGTGTTTCCATTAGATTTTGGAGATGGGATGGTGTAGTCCTACTTTATGCTGTAAATGCAACTTGACTTGTTGCTTGAAACGAAGCCCAGTGTGTGTTCTTGGAGGTATTTACTTTGCTGGCACAACAACCTTTTAATTCCTTAATTATGTATTTACTGCCTGCTGTATGGATGCCTACGTCTGCCGTAAAATAAGGCACAATGCGTTTACATTCGTTTTGCTATGCTACCACGATAACATGTTATTGCATTTACAGCTTTTTAAGTTCACCAGACGCGAAGCAAATGTCATCTTCTGTCTCAATTACATAACACTCTTTTTTGAGCATACACTTATTTCTGCTGAAGCAGCCTGTTAAGCAAAGGAGCCCTTTCAAAAAAATAACAACAACAACAAGGAAAACATCAACAACAATAATAAATAATACTTATTAGTAGAAATAGTAGTAGCATTAGTAGTCATATTTATTTAAGAAAAACACCTACTTGAATTTGTATTCATGAATGTATCTTTTTCTAGTCCTACAGGACCTGATTTTTTCATATTTCAAGCTGTGAATTGTAAGCAACAAGCGTAAACAGATTACGGCATCAAATATAATAAAACATTTAGCAACAAGCAGAAAAGTGTATTTTATTAATAAAAATACATTTTTATGTGCTTCTTTGGCAGTGACGTGAGTTGTAAGAAACAATTCTAGAAAGCTATTTAATAGAGCACAATTCTAAATAGATACATTTTTATTTGCACAATTAATTAAAATCATTGCAATTCATACAAAAAAGCTTAAAAGCACTTTCCGTTCTCTATTAAAATAAGAAGTTCATATTAAAAGCGAGTTCATGACTGGCATGGATGAAATTCATGGCGGTCGTCTACCGATAAAATAGATTTAATCTCAGACATGTATTTTACGAAACGGACGGCCATCTTGGCTGAGTCACCCTTCATAAACTCCTCTAGGGCCTCTTCACATATCCGCACAAATAGAGACAAACATATTATGTTCTATGAAACTACACTTAGACTTCCATGGCTAATTTACCATACCAGCCTTCCATACATGTGATACCTATATACCACACCTAACCTAGCATACCTAACCTACCTACCATACTGACTATCATCCCTCACTACCATATCTAACCTAGCTCACCTATCATCACTGCCAAACCTCCTTTCAATACCTACGTATTGTATCTACCATCCAATTTCTTCCACACCTACAGCACCTACTATACTCATCGTACTTTGCCTTACCTTCCATCCCTCACATATCTACCCTATCATACCTAATCTACTTGGCATACCTAACCTAACGTGCCACACCTATCATGCCTACCTACTACAAATAACCTAGTACACCTACCTACCCACCATCCTACCTTAAATACCTGCACACCATACCTACCATACCTATCAACCATGCTTACCATTCTTAATCTGCTCTCCTTAACCTACCATGCCGTCAATAACTAACCTACCATACCTTCCATCCTTCCACCCATACCTAATCTACCTACTTTACATATAACCAACCTTCTATACCTATACCTTTTGTTCCTACTATACCTGACCTATCAAACCTAATCCAATAACCATACCAAAAGTAACATGCCTTACTCTTCATATAATTACCTACCATACCTGCTAAACGCACCTATGGTGCCTACTTTCTATCATATCTACATGCCTACGTTCATACCATACCTACTTACTTAATCTACCAGACCTACCTGCCATAAAAACAATACAGACCTATCATACCTGTAATATTTTACCAATCGTAAGTTAACTAGCTACCATTCATACCTACCTCTCATGCCTAATATACCATATTTAACCTATCACTCTTTCTCTACCATACATCTGTACCTCCCATATCTAACGTACCATACCTATCCTACCATGGCAGTCACATCTAACCTACTATACCTAACCTACCACCATATCTGCATTATGTACCAGGCCTGTCCTGATGTGGCAGATCTGTGAAGATTTGTGAAAAAGTGGCAAATGATGCCTCTGGGAGCGCTAGTAAAGACATTGTGGACTGCAAATTGTAGAGAAAGGACTTGTGTCTAACATGAGTGACTCCTGGTTATGACCTATGGTACTGCAGTATTCATCCATGGAATTATATTTGTACTCTTGGCCCCAATGTGCTTTTTGTTATCGTGTTACACATTTGCATTAGGTGTTTTACTTGCTACCATTTCTTGTTGTCACAATAGACAGTGATTTATGTATTCATTCATAAATTCATTTAGTTATTTATCTCTTCAGCATGGACAATATCTCAAGGCAGAGTGCTCTCAAGAGGTGTTTTGAGCAGACCACATTAATTATCAACCAATATTACATAAGTATGCATGAAGAAGCATTTACATGTTGGTTTACTCCGGTTAGTGGGGAGTACAACTTTAAATGTACTTTATAAATTGCATGATGGTGAAGGAGGCCACAGAGGCCATTAAAACTTAAAACACTGAAAACATTTCCGGTGAAGAGTATAATCAGTTAAGATGGTAACCGCCCAAAATTTAACTACCTGTTTGAAATGCTACACTTCAACATACATACCAAGCATCTAATGCAGATTCATGCGATAGTCCGCAAGTAGATATGGGGTCCCTTGCCTCCGAGACTGGCATCCAAAATACTTTATGCTGCCACAACCTCCGGGTACCACCATTTGCCTCATTTCTGGCCCTACGCTAGAACCCATCATTTGTCCCAGACGGTGTACCATTTAAGTCCGCACAGTGAGGTGCCCTTGGGTTAATAATTGAACAACAAATCCATAAAGACGCACAGAGACTCTGAGTCCTTTATGCGAGCCCCCGAGCTTGAAGGGATCTTCACAATCCAATGCTTATGAGATAAATACAGTCTGGAAATCCCACCACACCCTCCTAAAAGAGGATGGCTTCTTACATCCTAAAGTGTTCCTGTGACATAACAGGACCATTACCAGTGATCACGTAAAACAATCCTGGCCAGATTGGATCTGTCCCATGATCCCGAAGATGCAAAACCTTCTGACCATTACCAGAATATCCAGGAGGATGTGCTCTTCTTTGCTCAGTATGTGGGTTACCACGAGGAGAAATAGCCTGGGGCAGTAGAAGAGAGGCCTGGAGACCATTTAGTGTGTAGGATTTGTGATAGGAAGATAAAGGCACTCATGTAGCACACAGCTACTTAGAAGAGTGTTCCGGCGCATCACAAAGGCCCCCAGACTTAACTCCCCCCCCCCAATCAACAACAGAAGCACCAAAGAGACGCAAAAGAAGGACGCCAGAAAGCGCAGGACATTCCTCAAAGTTTTTGGTTAAAAAGCAAGGTTTTGAGACGCTTTCTAAAAATGGTAAGATCCGTCACCGATCCGTGGGGAGCGCATTCCAGGCCTGGGCGCTGAGCAGCCCAAACGAAGATCAACCAGCGCGAACGCGAGAAATTCTGGGGACCCTAGCTAGATTCATTAAAGAGGATCTCAACGCTCTAGAAGGAACATAGTGAGAGATCCTTCTACACAGGTACTTGGCCCCCGTTCAATGCCAAGCTTTAAAGAATAGCACCATCACCTTGAATCGGATTCTGTTCTTTATCGGGAGCCAATGAAGCTCTTTAAGGAAGGGGGACATGTACGTCCTCACCTGAAACTTAAAGGTGGCTCTAGCTGCAGCATTCTGAGCCACCTGCAGACGCTTGAGCAGATATTCTGGAAGGCCAAGATAGAGTATATTAACATAGTCCAATCTTGAAGTGATTAGTGCTTGAACCACAGATCTCCTGTGGTCAAGAGACAGGAGAGGAAGACATTTACTCATCCTCCTGAGGAGACCAAAGCACGTTCCTACCACTGATTGGACTTGGGCCTTCATTGATATAGTGATATAGTTAGACCAGAAATCATTAATGAATAAGCAGTAGAGCAGCATGTGCTGGAGCTCTCCAATTGATCAACCCATACCTGGTGGGCATGGATTCAATTCACCAGAGGTGCAGACAACTACCTGAACACCATCTTGTGAATGAATTCAGAAAAGAAGCGAAAAATCTGGGCACAACTGGACTCATATCCACAAAATGAACAGGGGGGGGCGTAAGGGCGCTTTTTGAAGGAGGTCCAGCTATGTGTGCCCTCAGAAGATACAACAACGAAAACAAAGCTGTTCCTAAAAGTGAGATATGAAAAAGGGGAGGGAAAACTGTGTTCACGGACACTTAAAATATTGGATATTGAGGCCCTCACACAGACTCAGGGTTATCGTAATTTACGTTACCCCTTCGAATGTATTGCATCATCATCGGGCTGCTCCTGCGTCGAGTCGGCTGGTGCAATACCCGACGGGCTCTTGTTTAAGGAGCACTTTTATGGAGATCTTTTGAATCCAATGAAGCCGGTGGATGCGTGCGTGTGTGGGGCTCTAAAGTGATGTAGATGAAAAATGCGTTGGTATTTAAAAATAGGGGTCGAAGTACTTACTCAACTAATTTATTAGGAAGTCTTCTCCCCTAGTTAAAAGATTCTGAGGTTAAGTGTTATTAACTTAGAGTTATTAACTAAGTTATATACACTGCCTCAGTTAGGTCGACATGTTTCTCGCTCCATTTAGAGAAGTACTCTGGCGATTCTTCAGGACCAAAAAGATGTTTGTCTATCTACATCTAAAATCATATCTAAATAAACAGTATGCAATCTCTGTCACAAAATTAGTATTACCTGCAGCTCGGTCTACCTGTAGGGGGATAAAGGCCAAGGAGGTTACAGAAAGCATTGTATAGTCACTGTTTATGTACATAAAATATCTCGTGAACCACTGAGTGCAACTGTGGTGAAAGTGCACTCTAAACGTGAAAGGTGAAAAGAAACTTAGTGAAGACTAAACCCTGTGAAGTGACTTCTATTATACTAGGTGTTGGTAAAATTCATAAATGGACTTACCCTAACAATTCATAAGGATATTCCACTGCAGTTCCTGGTAGATGAACGCAAGGAGTTCCTCGCGTTCTGTAATCATATATGAACACAGCTAGAGGAACAGGGGTTGTTTAAAAATGCCAAACTCCAGGGTCATGTTGGCCCCTTCTCTTATTGTTGTGGATACATCCTAAATTCTGAAGAAAATGCTTGAGACACTCAAAATTATCTGATTAAAAAACATTCCTTCTTTTGGTAATAGCGGTTCATTATTTTGTATGGAGTTGCATGCATAGAGCAATGTGGCAACTAACCTAATGCTTGGTCAAGGTACTGTCCTTAGTCTCATATTTAAAGCATGTATTTGCTGAAATGGCTGCCCCAACCTTTATATCTGGGTCGCTGTTTGCTGTGATTAGATTCATAGAACCCCAAGGTTAAAGCACTATCTAAACTATGCAAATTGAGTTGGCGTGTAGAGATCTTATTAGAGGCTAGCTCTTATAGTCAATACTAACTGTTTATTGTTTGAGCTCACGGATAAATATCAATTTGGGTGTAGAATCTTAAAGCTACAAAGTGGTAGTGATGAACGTTCCACTCGCGTTTTCATTAACGCTGATGTTATTGACTCTACAAGGTCTCGTAGTCAATGCTGGCTGCCCAGAGATAAATATCAAATTCAATGTGGGGTCATCGTGTGCGATCGGTTAGCGTCCTCATTAGAGCTTGTCCCTCATTCTACAAGGTACCCGTTTGGTTGTTAACTAAATAGATCCCGTAGTGACGAGTAAAACCTCCACAACCCCTGCTTCGTGTTTGAAAGTTAAAACAATAATGATCAGCAAATGGAATGTAAAGAAAATCTACTTACTGACACGCCGAGTCCGTGTCTCGTACACACCTACCCCGTTCTACCAGGACTGGGCGGCGGTGTGTGGATTCCCGTTGCTGTATTTAAACCGGCGTTTGACGTTGTCCCGGAAGTAATAGGAACACTAGTGATTGTATGGTTAACTAGCGGCCGGTGGCAAACGCGGTCGCCATCTTGGGTGAGGGTCATAGTATGTTGGTTATTTGTCGTGCACCGGCTCTTCCAGTGTTATTGCTATGATTTTTTTAATCATTGGGGTATATTGCCATTGGAACCTAGTTGTTTATTGCGAGACACCTTAATTGTATTAATGTCATAGATATCTACGGGGGAACATATTTTTTTAGCGTGACTGATGTAAAAGTGTATTCGGAGGTCTCCATTCTCAGTTGCATATTCTGCGTTGTGGGTCGCTCTAAATCATTTCTACAGTCTTTCCAGAAGAGGTTCGCTATATGAGCCTCTATGTCAGTATAGGAGGGTGCTGTGTATCAGGGAAATGGTGTTACTGGGTACATAATTCAAGGAGGTTTGATGGAAGCCCAAGGAATAGCGTCGTTCAATCCTGTCACATGAGTGCCCAACCTGTACACCCACCTCTGTTCTTTTGTAAGTAAAGCTTCCTTTGTGATGCTTGTAAATGATTCCAATATGAGCCAGGTGAATGACTCAGGAAGATGTCCTTTTTCTAGAAAGTGGGTGCACATTCTAGTGGTGATTTTTTTGCAGCGAAAATTGCTGCGGTGTTCCGTCATGCGTATTTTGATGGGGCGAGTGGTCATGCCAATATATTGCAGTCTACAGGGGCAAGTGATGAGATATATGCAGTTTGCTGTGTTGCAATTTGTATGGCGACGTAGCTCCCATTTAAAATTATTCTTGAAGAGGACAGACTTGTGTGTTGTGGTCATGGGACACACTGAACAAGAGCCACAAGGGTAGTGTCCAGTCACAGGTGGCAAATCCCATAGTTGTCTCTGGATTGTTTGCCCCTGCGGACGTGGCCGAGTGTGAATCAAGGTGTCTTTTAAGTTTTTTGTACGTTTGAATGCAAATCTAGGGATTTCGAGTTGCATGGTACCTGTGTTCAGAATACTCCAGTGTTTTTTGATTGTTTTGGTGATCTGGTTTGACAATGGAGTAAATGATGTGACACAGGTCAAGGTTTCGTTTGGAGTTGCCACTTTGGGTTCTAGAAGGGCTTCACGGTTGTTGTTTCGGGCTCTCTTCCTGGCCAGGGCTATCTGTTTAGTAGGGTAGCTGCGTGCCCGGAGATTCTTGGCCAATTTCTTCGCTTCTACTCTATAGTCTGCCAAGTCACTACAATTTCTTCTTACCCTAAGGAACTGTCCGATGGGTAGATTATCCCTCAGACTGCGGGGATGATGACTTGTGTATAGTAATAAACTATTACGATCTGTTGGTTTCTTGTATAGGGAGGTGGATAAAGTGCCCCTATGTAGACTGATATTTAGATCTAGAAAAGGAATGATATTGTCGGACACTGTCTTTGAAAACTTGAGGTGTGGATCGAGTGTGTTGATCCAATCACAGAACTCGGTACAGGTCGACATATCCCCCTTCCACAGGATGAGGATATCATCAATAAACCTCTTCCAGAGGTATATGTCTGTGCTGAAAGGGTTGGACTCGTGGTAAATGTATCGGGTCTCAAAATCAGACATATATAGGCAAGCCAGACTAGGAGCAACCGTGCTCCCCATGCAAGTTCCTTGTGTCTGCTTGTAAATCTGGCCTTTGAATTCGAAGAAGTTCTCCGTCAATGTTAGGGTGGCACATTCCATAATGAAACCCGTGGGGGTGTTGTGTTCCCAAACTCCCTGGTTCAGGACTTCTTCTACCACATTCAGAGTGGCCCTCTGTGGTATATTGGTGTACAGTGCTTGTACATCTAGGGTCACCAATAGTGTGATCTCATCTGTGGATGGTAATTCATTCAAAAGTCTTAATAGGTCTGCGGTGTCCTGTATGTAAGAAGCAGTCTTCTTGACTAGAGGTTGCAAAAAGTAGTCACAGAATTGGGACAATGGTTCTAAAACAGAATCTATCCCTGATACGATGGGCCTTCCAGGGACAGGTGAAATACCCTTATGGATTTTTGGTAGGGTATAAAAGTATGGAGTGCGTGGATTCTTCTTCACCAAAAATGCGGCCTCTTTCTTGCTAATCCAGCCTTCACTCTCAGCCGAGAAGACTAAGGCTGTGATGGTGGCAAGTAGGTTTTGGGTGGGGTTGGTGGAGACCGGAGTGTAGTAAGTCCTGTCACTCAGTTGTCGTCTGCATTCCCGGTCATAATCTGATGTATCCATTATGACCGTGGCTCCTCCTTTATCGGCTTGCTTAATGGTAATTGATGTATCGTTGGACAAGTTCCTAATAGCCTCAGTCTCCATTTTGCACAGGTTGTTGTATTTCTTGGGTTTGGTTATATTGGCCAAGTCTTTTAATACGGCTTGTTCGAAAGTCAATACTTCTGGTGGAATCATTGACATATTGGGAGTGAAGGAAGATTTTATGTACAAGCCACTGTCTGTTTGTTCTGTGGTTTCAGTTCCATCAAAAAAGGATCTTAACCTGATTTTGCGAAAAAATTGTTGAATTTCGCACTGCTGTTTGAATTCATCGATCTGAGGTGTTGGTACAAAGCCCAACCCTTTTTGGAGTACTCTGTGTTCAATCTCAGTGAGAGTTCTTTCAGAAAGGTTGACAACTAAGTCTTCTTCCTGATGTTGGTGTGGCTCCTGGTTTCCATTGTTCTCGGAGTATCTTCCCACTGGACTCTGGTTCCTTGTTGGGTTTGTTGATTGTTTCCTCTTCTTCGCCCGCGCCCTCTGCCCCAACCTCTGCCTAAAAAAGGCTGGTTGTATACCGGGGGGTAGATCTGTGGCGGGCCCTGTGGTGGTATTGGATATTGAGGTTGGCCGTGCAAATTCATAGGATATTGCCAAAAGGTTGGATATTGAAAAGCAGGCGGTTGAAAAGACTCATACATATCGTACTCCCTCCCACCACAGAGCTGCTTCGCCTTTCAGCTCAATCAATCACCGTGAGGGTCCCAAGGCGCTGGGTGGGGGGGCGGCTCCGGATCAATCGAAGAGCCAGGTCTAGAGGTCCTTCCTAAATGTGTGCAGGGTCGGGGAGCGTCTGATGTTCACAGGGAGCTTGTTCAAGGTTTTGGCTGAAATGTAGGAGAAAGCTCTCCCACCTGTTCTGTTTCTGCGGATGTGGGGGACCTCTGCCAGGGCGAGGTCGGTGGAGTGGAGGTTCCTCTTGGGTACGTGGAAGGATACTCTCTCGTTGAGGTATTTGGGTCTGATGTTGTGGAGGGATTTGTAGGCGTGGGTGAGGAGTTTGAAGGTGACCCTCTTCTCGACGGGGAGCCAGTGGAAGCCTCGTAGGTGTTGGGTCAAGTGCTCATGGCGCGGTGTCCCGGGGATGAGTCTGGCTGTGGCGTTCTGGATGGTCTGGAGTCTGTGCAGAAGAGTTTTGTTGATTCCGGCATAGAGGGCGTTGCCGAAGTCCAGTCTGCTGGTATTGAGTGTGGGGGATCCACTTGAACGTCTTAAAGAGGATGCGATGGCAGTTGAAACTAGTGGAGGCAACAGCGTTGATCTGGCGGTTCATGGTGAGGGAGGAGTCAAGGATGATGCCGAGGTTCCGAGCGTGGTTTGTAGGGGTAGGTGGGCTCCCGAGGGTAGAGGGCCACCAGGTGTTGTCCCAGGCGGAGGTGCAGGGACCGATGATGAGGACCTTGGTCTTCTCTGAATTTAGCTTCAGGCAGCTGTCCTTCATCCAGGCTGCCACGTTCTTCATGCCTTCCTGGAAACAGAGTCTGGTGTCTTTGGGATTCTTCATGAGCGAGAGGATGAGCTGGGTGTCGTCGGCATTGGATACGATGCTAAGCCCATGCTGTCTGACCATGGCGGCAAGGGGGGCCATGTAGATGTTGAAGAGCATGGGGCTGAGTGAAGATCCCTGGGGTACTCTGCAGTTAATTTCCATGGGTTTGGAGAGGAAGGGAGGGAGTCGGATCCTCTGGGTTCTGACACAGAGACGATAATCTGCGTATCGTCTGCATAGGAAACAGCCGAAAAGCCTAAGGACCCAATCAACTTTCCCAATGGAGCAACATAAATGTTAAAAAGAGTCGGGCTCAGGGAAGAGCCCTGTGGCACCCCACATGGCAAAATAAAATTGGGCAATCTGAGGTTATCTAACGCTACAAATTGTTCCCTGCCTGACAGAAAGGAATTAGTAGGGTAAGTGCATTCCCTTTGATACCAATTCTCCTTAGAACTTCCAAGAGCTTCTGATGGTTCACCATGTCAAACGCGGCCAAGAGGTCAAGCACTGTCCCTGCATCGACCGTTTGCCTAATCATTTCCGATGCTGTGATCAGTGCCAATTCATTGCTGTGCTGCATTCAAAACCCGAACTGGGTGTCATCTAAAAAATCATTCCTTTCAATGTATTCTGATAGGACACTATTCATGGTTTTCTCAGCCATTTTTTCGCTGGAAATCGAAGTCTGGAGATTGGGCGGTAATTATTGGGATCAGTATCGTTCAGATTTGATTTCTTTAAAAGGGGGAGTACAGAGGCCAGCTTCCAGCTGGTGGGGAATATGCCAGAGGAAAACATTTGATTGAAAATAGGCAGCAGGTAAGATGCAAAAGTCTCAGAAAAAAGATGAAAGATTTTTGGAGGACATAGGTCCAGTGGAGAGCCTGATTTAATAGATCTTAGCAGGTTAATTGTTGCTTCCATTGTCAGCGTCGGAAAAGTAGATAATTCAGGAGAATCCCTGAATTCAACGTCGGTCCTGTGAATGGTTCCGGCAAGACGAGGTTTAACTAAAACCGCTGGAACCACAGCTATTTCTTGATCTGTGGTTTTGGCGAAACAGTTGTAGACCGCCTTAACTTTATCTTGAAAAAACGTAGCCACCTTGTCTCAAATACCTGAGTTTTTAGTGATTCAACGACCTCAGCGCCTTTGGCTAATCGATTTACTGTCGAAAAAAGTTCTTTTGATGAATTTTTTGCTGTCAGTATAGCCGTAGTGAAATAGTTATTTTTTTCTTTAAAAATGAGTTTTTTATACTCAAGTAAGGCTGATTTATAATTAGCTTTATTTTCCGGGTCAAGTGATGATCTCCACCTCCTTTCCAGACGGCGACATTTTTGCTTTTGTGTCCTAAGCTGCTCAGTGTACCAGGGTTCGGTAGGTCTGGGCCTATAACTAGAGATGCATTTGGCTGGTAGGGCTTGGTCTATTGACTTTCGCAGCCAGTGCTCAAATGCAGTCACGGCTTCATTTGGGTCTTCTAAGGATGATGGAGAATTTTGGACTAATACAGATTGAAATACACCCACTTCCAACTTATTCCAAGGCCGGACTATTTTCCTCTGCCTGTTTATCGAATTACCTATCTGGGGGTTTTGTACCGGAAATGAAAACAGATTAGCTTTATGGTCTGACCATACTATTGGCATTGGTGGAAGGCATTGTAGATTGTTGTTACTGGAGAATATTCCATCCAATAAATGACCCCCCGAGTGTATGCTGCCAGTCGCCAGCTGAGAGAGGCCCATACTGTTAGCAATATCAATAAGATGAGCAGCATCACTATCCAATGGATCCTCCAACATTAAAGTCACCTTGGAGCGTGAAATCTGGTGACTGGGATATAACATCCAGGGAAGTACCAATATCCTCCAGAGAGTTGGCCCGAGGGCCTGGTGGCCGATAACATAACAAGCCATTGAGGGAGTGGTGATTGCCTATCCTTAGTTTAAAAATTAACGATTCCAAGAAGGGACCATTGTGTTTGGGGGGTAAAGACCCCTTTCCAAGTACTGGGAAACAGGACGGCCAGTCCTCCTCCCCTTTTGCCCACTCGGTCTTGCCTATATAGTGTAAACCCTGAAGGAACAGCCATCGCTAAGTCAGGATCAGCTGTGGCGTCTCCCCAGGTTTCAGTGATAAATGCCACGTCGATGCTACACGTTTCAATAAGCAGGGCAAACTCATTCGCATGTTTGCAAAGTGACCGTGTATTAATAAGGCACCCTGATATGGACATTGTTTCATACTTCCTCATGGGTAATTGCTTCAGATTTAGTGATGATTGGGGATATTCCGGTGGATAGTGGGAAAAGCCACAGGCTTTACAGTTAAAATGAGCCAGACATGAATCGGCATTGATGTCAATTCCTGCATTACACCTACCATGTTTATTGTAGGCCCGCAATTGTTCCCCAGTATATGTAAGTATGCGGGCAGAATCAAAATGAGGCCTAACACCGGCAGCATACTTGGCCTCACACACAGTGCAAGATAGACCGATACAGTGCAAGATAGACCGCTACAAAATACACAAAATGTTTTACGATAAAATGGTGCTTCCAAAATATATGGGCTGTTTCGTAAATATATGGGCTCATTTACAAGCCTGGTGCACTCCTGGTGTGTCACTTTTTATAACGCTCTGGTTGAGCAGAGTCCAGACGTATATCTACGAGGCCACGCAAAGACACTTTACGAGGCTTTTCAGGGCCTTCTAGATATGGTGTGGCACGCAACGCAGCGCAAGTCGATGCGTTGCCTTACACTGCATCAGAGGGTGTTCCATGGGCATTGCTGTGGGTATTCCCATGGGCTTTGACACATTCCCAGAGTTACAAGCATGTGTAAACCTGAGTATGCGTCAAAACTGTTAGCTGCCCAGGGGATGGGTAACGAGGAGAAATATCTTTATTTCTCCACAATTGTTTCCTATTTCTATGTGTAGCACACATAGAAAGAGGAAAACGCCTCCATGGACTGTTTTGGCGCAGGAAGGCATGCCTTACTGCACAAAAACAATCCTGCCAACAAAGCAGACACCCTTGCACCATGGTGCAAGGGTGCCTGCGTTGGTGCTAGGCACCAAAATGTGTGCCAGCAGAAAAGAGAGGAATGCACTGTATCATATAAAAATGGTCCATTCTTACCCTTTTGAATTGGCATAGGGCAGCGCAGCATAAATACTGGTGGACCTGCCCTACACCATTTCATAGTAAATGAGGCCCATAGATTTTAGTAATACCCAAACCCTATGTAATGCATTTTTTTTTTTACATAACTGTCCCTTCCACACCTTCTCAGGGATAGTAAGCAATATGGAAATAAAATGACAATTAAAAACAAGCACTTTACAGCTCAGTTAACTTTGTGCACTACCACTCAAAAAGCTTCAAGTGATTCACTCTCCTGAGAAATCGAAGCCAGGCAGACAGATAGCTAAATACACCTTTCTGCTAGTGTGCTACTGGCCTGAAAGAAATGCAAATGTGCAAAACGAGTTCATCTGCAAATCCTTTACATTTGCTGATTAACTTGTTGTGCGCATTTGAATTTATTTCAGGCTAGCAGCCCACCGCTAGAAAGGTGTGTTTAGCTGTATGCCTGGCTTTGATTTCCCAGCACAGGAGAGTCCCTGAATAACACTCCAGGGAAAGCATTTTACCTACTGGAAGAAACAGTCTGGGACTGTTTCTGTTTGTAAATGTAGAGGGCGACCCCCTTCCGGTGACTCCACGGCCCCCCTGGGGGTCGCGCCCCACAGATTGAAGACCTCTGTTCTAGTGTCTCAGCAGGCACTAACTAGCTTTACCAGCCACTCCCTCGAGGGCTGGATACACTCACATCCCACACCCATCCAACACAGGCGTCATAAGTGGCGTTGGCCTGCTAATAAGAGGGCCCTAGTGCACGTGCTCGTGGCTAGTAAACCAAACATTACCACAGAGTCTGTGGCCATCATTTGCATAGCATGTGGGCCTAAGGCCCACAGCTCTACAGTCTCCACCACATGCTATACTTGGGAGGGTCTTCTTATATGACACTTCTCTGATGTCACACGTGATTGCTATTTCTTTTCTGCATTCTTGTAATTGTACTGTTTAACTTCAGTTTTTTTGTTGCTGCAAAAGCCAATAAAAGGATATAAACAGAAGGACTTCTGTGTGTTTGCAGAGGAGAAAGGAGATAATTAAAAGACATTTCACGATGAATGGGAGTCGGGCATGAATGGGAGGCGAGCAGAAAATTATATTTTTTTCACATTGTTTTATATCTTAAGGGGCAGGTGATATTTCAGACATGCTTTGAAAGAGGAGAAAGAAGTCTGTGCCTTATCTTAACATTTTTTCTTTGTTTAAGATATTTGGAACAAAGCTAGAGAAAGAGACGTGGAGGCTTTTAAAAAAACAAAAGTTGGTTACCATGCGAAGCTTGTTCGTTCCGCAAAGATGTCTCGTTTTTCCTTACATTATGAGTTTATTTTTCATGTGGTGGGATATGTTAAGCTTCAGAGCTTAGAAATTATTATACATTTTGATCTAAACGAGCAAGTGAGGTAGTTTTGAAATTATTTTATGCTCAATTATCAAACAGCAACAATAAATCAGCGTTGAATATATGAACATTCTACATATCCTGTATAATGCCCTCAAATCTGGATAAACAATTTCCAATTAGCTTTAATTCTAACATATTTTTGGGCATGGAGACTGTAGCAGCCCTCCATTAGTACCTAGTCATACAGCAATCTAATTCATAGTCAAATGTATAGCTCGCTCTAATCCATAGGCGTATATTCATGCGGCAGAGGTGCACCGAACTTCAAGCCAGGCCACATGTAAACATAGACAAGCCTCAAAGAGGAACAGTATTAACCTGCTATTGAACTTATCTTTACAGAAATTTGTTTCTGAGATTCAGGGGAAAGCTGTTCTTCCATTTTGGAAGTAGGTTTTCAGTATGGTTCTCAAATGCACCCTTTCTTATGGGCAGTGCTGACAATCATAATAGGAGTACAGAATGTCACGTGTTTGACATTGAAGAGCCTGTGAAGTTTATGCAGCATGTAAGTGACATTGTCATGTCAGTTTATGCTAGCAACTATTTGTGCCTCATAGTTCTGAAGCCTTTGGAGGCACTTTGGAGGCATCCCATGTTATTCTTCGAGGTGTCTGGAAATATAGGGATGTGCTAGGCTTGACGTACATCCACAATAACTCAGGCAATCCTAGCTATTTTTGTTTTTGTTTTATATAGCGCGAACTAGACCCGAGACAGCGGGTATCAGAGCACTTTACATGAGCACCAGTTTTGTTACAGATGGACACATTCATTTTTGTTGAACATGGAGAGATTAAGGGATTTGCCCAGAATTACAGGATGTTGAGCGTCGCTGCGGAGACTCGAACCCGGTTTCCCAGCTTCGAGGTCAACAGCTCTAGCCGTAAGGCTTCATCCTCTCCCAAGCTAGGCTTTCTTTCATCAACACACTGGCGTTTGTAGTCAATTTGCAGTTTTAGTTTTGTGGGAATTGTTTTAATGGGTGTCTATAACCAGGTGCTAGAGTGGGTATTTGCATATACAAAATGTGTTATCTCTATGAATTGTGATTGTGTTAATTTGATCTGCAATAGTAGTATATGTTATCATAACCTTCTCCTCTTTGACAAGTGTGGTCTGCAACTTGCAGCAGCATTTCTATTTGATTATTTTGTTGTCCTGTGTGCATAGCCCCTGGCAGCTGTTTGTGTAAACAAGTTCAACTCTGTCCTGGCATCTTGCCATGGGGATTTTTTCATTTGTTTTACTGTTGCTTTTGGAATGTAATCTATTCCTGTGTTGTCACCCAAGTGTTCTGATTTTTTTGCATCTGCAATCGTCATCAGTTGCATTCCATTTTAGGCAGAATCGATAGTGTTGATTTCCAATATTTTGTAAGGTGTGTGTGTGCACAGTTCGGTAATGTATTTTGAGTGGAAGAGTATTCCTGGGGGTGCTGCCATCTCTTGAACTTTAATGCATTTTTGGGGAAAGATGCATGTGCTATCATATGACCTTGTCATCTATATAATTGCTCACTTGAAGCATGTATGTGTCCTTATGCGCATGTTTAGCAAAGGTTTTCTTCTTGTAATGGTGATAAAACCCTGAGTAACTCGTTTAAAATGTCACTTGTCATTCCTTTAAACTGTTATGCTATTTAATGTGGTGCACTTGGCCCTGATTAACTAAGCATTTACCTCACCCTTGCGTCATGCAAGGTGACGCAGGGCAGCGTAAAGGCTTATTTGGGATTTACAAGGTCCTTCATAGCCTGATTTGCGTTGCCTTGCGTGGCTTTGTAAAGAAATGTAATGCAACGCAGCAGCCTGCTCGGCATTGTGTTACATTTATTAGTGGTAGGCTATCTGGCTTTCTATGGGCAGAACATGGGCGTTTCCCATGCATCCATCCATAGATTTAACCCAATTCCAGATTTACTAAGGTTTATACGGCTGGAATTGCGTGAAATGAGTACGCATACCACAGAAAGGCATCACAAGGACAAATATCTTTATTTCTACTTGTTACTTCCTCTTTCTATGCACGTGGAATTCTGCAGGACACACAGAGAGGAATATGCCTCTTTCGATTGTCGTTGTGCAGAAAGTAAACTCTTTCTCACAAAAACAATCTTGCCCGTAACTTGGGCACCCTTGCTCCATCGTGCTAGGGTATCTGCGTTGGCAGTAGGCAACCTCAAGCGCGCCAGAGCTAGGAAAGAGCTGACGAGCGCCATTTCTTAGTAGATATGGCACTTTTCAGCTCTCTCTCGTTCACCCAAATTGCTGCTGCATTGCGTCAACTTTTGATAAATATGCCCTTTATGGGCGCTCTATCTAGTCAGGCCAAGAGATCTGTCCTGGAATATACTCACCCTCTCTTCTAATGATGGAGGCTGAAGGCCTATGTGCCTGCTAATATCTTAAGCGTTTATATCTGTTTTGTGATCTATTGTGCCATCAAGACTGATAAGAGTAGCAGAGTTAAAATGTTACGTTAATTCTAAGCAGGAATAATTTGTGTTTTGCAATATATTTTTTTGTATGATAATATTTCCCTGGTGAAGGTTTCTTACGGTTATTTTCGTAAATGTGACGAATATTGAAAGTGATAGGAAGACCAACTCCCAGGGGGAAGAGAACATCTGGTAGACAAGAAACTTAAAGGCACAAGGAAATACATACTGTATCCAGAGGGAAAAAATTGCCTCTTAGCTGAATAGCTTTATCTGGTTATGCGCCAACTGGAGCCTGGGAGGGCACGGAAGGGAAAGAAATGTTTCTCCTGGGCGCCGAATTTCATAATTCTCCCAGCATATGAGGGAAGTGACTGTCAATGCATCTCTCTCCTCAGAAATTCACACAAATGTTTCCTTTTCTAATATCAATGCCCAGGGGGGCCTTTTGGCATGATAGATGTGTCGATTTTTTTCGCTGGCGGAAAAGCAGTTGGCGCTTCCGTTCGAGCACCGCCTCTCCAAGGTACTGGTATTAATGCCTGTTTCCCATCACGCCTGGGCACGGAGCATGCTTCACGGCAACTTAATATTCAGAGTCCTGCATGCTCATTTACATTATGTAAATGAGGGCCCGTTTCCTCTTACGGGTAGCGCATATAGTAATACTAATGCGAAAAGGTTACACTTCGGTACAGGGTGCTGCGTGGCGGGCGCCTGTCCTTGGACTGTCAGCAGCTGTACTTTAACCTTTCCCTCAGGGCAGTACCAGCTTACGGAAAGCCACAATTACAGAAAATAGGCTCTCGTTCCTCAGATGTTTGAGTGTGTGTGTTCCCGCTGTGTTTATGAAGGTCCCGTAAGGATATAGGCTGTAGGAGAGGTGAACTGGTCGTTATCAGAATCTTGCTAATGTCAGAAAGAAAACACCTGCATAGAAGGATTTGTGGCCAGTGTTCTGTGGGTTTACGGGCCACTTCATTACATGGGTTGGCATTCCGCCAGTTTAGCATCTTTAGAGGTTGAAATGTTTTTTGAAGATATGTGCTGCAGCTCATCTTTTCCAAGCACCATGCTAAGAAGTGATGCTCACTCACATCCACCTTTGCACACCTCAACTTCACTGAGGCCAGTGGGCATCCCTCTAGGCACCCTTCCAGGGCCACACGAGGCGTGGCCCGTTGGCTTTACTAAGCAACTTGGGGAGAGGGTGGAGCCTTACGGCTAGAGCTGCCGACTTTGGACCTGGAGAACCAGGTTCGAGTGTTGGCGGTGGCTCAGCATCCTGTGATTCTGGGAAAATCACTTAAAAACTCCCTGTGCCTTCCAAAAAACAAGCATTTTCAATGCAATAGGTCATTCATTTGTGCGAGTTAGAGCTATTGGCATTGTAAATGACAATGGTTTTTACTTATGTGTTTTGGTTTGGAGGTAGTGGATGTATATAGTGTGAAGTGGAATTATGTGGGTTGTATTGGAATTGTTAGTTGTGGAACTATGTGGGGTGGAATTATGTGGTATGGTGACTAGATGAGGTGAAAGCTGCATGGAATAGATAGAGAGGGATAGGTAGACTTTGCAGGAAGTGGTGAATGAACTCTAGATAAAGAAGCAGAAAGAATTTGTGAGAATGAGAGAAAGAAGGGGAAATAATGCCACAGACACATAAAGAGGGAGGACCTGTGTACGCAGAAGAGATCCTAAGAAGAGAAAGAGAGCCTGGGTTTGAGGGACGGAAACTTTGAAAAGGCACAGGATAGAAACTGTACTTGAAGACCTGAAGTGAACCATATGAGAGAGGCAGGAAGAGTGTGAGAGCGAGGGAGAGGGAGAGGGTTGAGAGAGAGTACGAGAGAGATAGAGGCATGAGTGGAAAGGGCACCCAGGGTGTTGGGAGGGAGATGCAAGAGGTGGACCAGTGCACAGTGTGAGGAGGTACAGGAAGGTAGCGTGTGTGAGCAGGCAGTATAGAGATGAGACGAAGTGTGAAGGAGGGATGAGAGGGGGCTGTGGTATTTAGAGGTGAGGGGCTACTAGCAGTGTGAGGTATAGATGAGAGTGGCAGTGGGTGTATAGGGGAGAGTTGACAGGGTTGGTACAAGTGCAAGGGAGAGATGTGTTGGATTAGAATTGTTTGTCGTGAAATTGTGCGGTGTGGAATTGTGTTGTGTGCTGTGAAGTTGTGTAGTGGAAATATGTGGCAGTGTGCTGTGGAAGACCTGAAGTGAACCACATGAGAGAGGTGGGAAGAGTGCGTGAGAGAGCGAGAGAGAGGGTTGAGAGAGAGTACGAGAGAGAGAAAGAGATAGAGGCACGAGTGGAAAGGGCACACAGGGTGTTGGGAGGGAGAGGCAAGAGGTGGACCAGTGCACTGCACACACGCACACACCCACCCACACACACATACAAACCCACACTTTAAACATAAACACTTGAGCTAAGCAATGGACCACTGTTCACCAAAGCAGTACGAAATAAAAGGTAATGTTATTCTGCAAATGCATAAATTGACAAAGTGCTCCACACAGGGCCACAACAGGATAAAGCTGTACACTTTCAGTATAATTCATAAGGAAAGAATACATTAATCTATCCTAGTCTTGCCACCCACTGTCCACTATAATTTGCCAATACCAGTACAAAACGCAACCAACCCTAATCTCAACAGCCCACTGTAACTTCAGTCAATGAGAATGCCAGAAACAAAAGATTATGCCCACCACTGCACAAATGTGCACTCAAACGTACAACTTGGGACTCAATGAAAGAGAGTGAAGCCCAGAGAGTATTTTCAATCGGCTTCTGAATGAGCCAGCAATAGGTGAACATTAATGAGTTCATTACAAAAAGAATTAGTGTTAAAAAAATCTCAGTACATTTTTTTCCCTGCTTTTGAACTCAGACATCTGGTCATTTCATATTTTGCTACAACCCCAATTGTGCATACCTGAGCTGCATATTAACACTCTCTGTTGTCAGTACCTGAAACACTACTGTCAGCCTCTGTAACACTGGCACTATACACTGAAGTAAATGTGTTAGAGTCACTATACAACATATACAACAAAAGCAGTCGACAACCTGGGCAATCATGAAACCACTTTGGCAGGGAGCATGTGAGGTATTTATGTAGGACTGGGGGCAAGCCATTCTCCTTCAACAGAGGAACGTCAAAACGACGGAGTGGTGGCGTCCTGTAACTAGGCCTGGGTGGTAAATTCCGTTCCGTTCGCGGAATTTGCGGAATTTGGGTAATTTCGCGTTCCGCGGAGAACGCGAAATTGCCCAAAAATCTGCGTTCCGCGACTTCGCGAAATGTTTTTGCTTGTTCGCGTTCTCAATATGCGTGTTCGCGAGATATTTCACCCCGAGCACGCAAACAGCGATCGCGAACAGGAAAAAAGTATCGCGAACAAGCAATTCCGCGTGTTCTGCGAGATTTTTTACCGTTTCGCGGAGATTTGCGTAACGCGATTACGCAAATTCCGCCCACCCCTACCTGTAACATGCATTATGCAGGCATATTTCAATCGAAGAGTTATATTTTATTGGGTTTATAATGAAAATCCTGGTGGGGCATATTTTGGAAATGAGAAAGGAACTTACGTTGAACGCTAACTCCAGCACAGCTGTCATTAATTGCACGCTTGAAATTTCCCTCACTGCCATGTGAAACGTGATATTTAAAGCACTTGGCTCCCATAAACCAGATTGGTAGAGATTCTGGGGCATATCATCAAGGACCGGCGATAATTATCGCTAAGCGCACTTAGCGCTAGGATAATTATCGCCGGGTAACATGGAATTTTATCGCTATCAGCAATGCTCATCTCAAAAGGGATAAAATTCCAAACACTAACTGCCAAATGTGAGATTATCGCTGGAAATCCAGTGATAATCTCACAAAGTTTGGCGATAGCTTGTTGATAGGGCAGGGCAGACTTAGCCATGATATCCACCTTCCATTTGATATCATGGCTAAGTCAAACTAAAAGCAGGCGTAAGGAAAGTAGCGATAACCAAGGTTAGCACTACTTTTCTTATCGCTATGGGAAAGGGAGCTAATGCAAGGATTCACGCGATAGCGTGACCCTGCTGATAAGGCGATAAAATTATCGCAGCTTTTCGTCCGAAAACGGACGCAAAAGCGGCGATAAGTTTATATCGCCTCCTTGATGATATGTCCCTCTATTGGTTCCAGTGGAGTGAGGGAGGGTTCTAGCTGGAAGAGATGCCATCAGGGCCAGAAAAGAGAAGGTTTGAGTCAGAGTTGAAGAAATGTTCTTGTGGTCAGTGAAATCAGAAGACAGCTTTAGCTCTTAAAGAGGCCTCTATCAAAATTAAATCGGGCAAATCTTTCCTAATATTCCCTTCTCTTTTAAATATTTATTTCCTACCTTTTTTCTTTTAATTTAGACAAACTTGAAAAGTAATTAGAGGTACGGCAATCTCTCAGAAAGCTGTGACAGAATATCAGTGACTTCTCCAGTTGGAGATTGAAGAGCGATTCTGTTAATTATTTGTTCGCTGTCCAAAAAAAAATCAGCTGCGCACATGGATACAGGCTAATTACAAGCGTGAGCTGATTGACTGCGGGACACAAGCTTACCTAATTAGTTTCCTCATTTTCTTGCAGCAAGAGGAGGAGCCTCGCTCTATGGAGAGGCCGTGCATAAGCTTTATTTATGCCCCTGTGAAAAGTACTATCTAGATGTCACCAGGTGTGCATTTCCAAGGCAGGTAGAAGGAACGTCGGGGAATGCAGAGGGTTCTGTGCTGCGCACACTAAGGAGAGAGCCTGCATGTTTGTCTCAAGCCTTCAAAGGGCCGACTCGAAAGTGACCAGGCAAGACACGGATGTGTGACACCGGAAGATGTTGCTGAAGCATTGGGCGTGGCCTAACTGAACGGATGATGATGAGACAGCCATGTAGGAATACGTTTAACTCCAAAGCAAAGCACGTTAGTCCGCAAATATTTTTCTTCCACTATGGTGAAGTGAGTAGTTAGGCAAGGTTAGCAAAGCTGTGTCTATGGGGCAAAAAAAAGGTATTGAATGTAAATAGGAAATCAGGAGGATCTACCAGCGCAGCGAGTGGGAGCACCACCTTCGCAGCAGCTCCGATCGGAGCACTACAGATGGTCATTTCTGCAATGGCCGAAGGAAATTAAAAGAACGTGACAAATGGATGAAAGGTTGTTAAAGGGGCAGTCCGTCCATTAACAGCAACTGCAACAAAATAATTAACTGAGTGACCAAAAAACAGGCACCAGCAAAAACGGGCAGGAAAGGAAGATAAAATTAGTCCCACAAAACACAGATGAAGCAGCAAGGGGTAAATATACAGTAGTTAGGCAGTGCTGCGTGGGAGGAAACAAATGACAAAAGGGAGGGACAAGAGGAATGACTGACCATTAGCAACAGAGGATTTTTAAAGGACCCTGAACCAAACAAATGAGAAGCAGTGGGTGGATTTTACCTCCAAGAGAAGATAGAATAGGTCTCGAAAGCTCAATTTAATGAATGTGTCCTTGTATGATGTTACTCATGTAAAGCGCTCCAATACCTTCGGGTCGAGTTTGCACTATATAAATCTGCAACAAAAAAAAAGCAGCAACTGCTTGCCCTCCTCACTGGGCGAAAAGATGCCCAGCATTCTGTCCTTGCTGCCGAAATTTCTATGTAATAAATTACAACAAAATATATATATATATTCACTGGGAAAAAAAAGGTTAGAAGGACGTTATAGTTAGCAAGTAGAATTAGAAAAATCTTTGAAATTTACTAAAAAATAAAGGTTACAGGGACGTTGTAGTTAGGGTCACATTTTTCTTAAACAAAACCAGAGAAATTCAGCAGTTATAGTTACCTCAGTTAAATATACCTCATGCCCCACAATGCACTTCTCATGACCTCACATATTAAATCACTCATGACATGGTCGGAGATATCATTGATGACAACAGTGATGATATCATCCAGTGAATTTTTAAAAAGTTTATGAGTGTTAAATATGAATACTAAGGTACATTGGTGAATCAGGGGGTGTATGAGTATCTCTATGGATGACTTAGTGGGTGCATGACTGACTGTATCAGTGAGTGATAAGGTGCCTCAGTGAATGCATATGTGAGTGACTGGTTGTGTAAATAAGTGCATCTGTCAGTCAGTTGATGTCTAAGTGGGTGTATGAGTGTGTTAGTGGGTACATGAACGGCTATATGGCTGATTGATTGGTTGTCTGACTGCCTCTATGGTTGTCTGGGTATCTGTGTGTGTGGGTGAGGAGGTGTGTGACTGCCTGTATTGATGAGTGAGTGGGTGAGTGAGTGGCTGTATGGGGTACTGTATGCATGTCTCAGAAGCTGTATGGATGAGTTAGTGTCTGTATGGCTGTGTTGGTGATTGAGTGCTTGTGTCAGTATGGGCGAGTAACTGGGTATGTGAAAAGAAGTGCAGGTCAGTGATGTGGTATATGAGTGACTATATGTGTGAGTGAGTGCCCCTTTTTATATTGTTTTTAAAACAGCAACAAAAAGGATGGGCCCCCCCTCATGAGACCAATTTCGGCCTCTGTGACCCCATCCCCCAGGGCCCGGCCACTTAAAAAAAATTAATAATTCTTAAGAGGGAGGGGGACCAGTCCATTTTCCGCCCTGGGGACCCCATCCCCAGGGCAAGGCCTAATCTTTAGCGTTTTTTCTTAAAGGAAGGGGGCCGAGTAGCCCCCCTACTGGTCCATTTTCAGACCCGGGACCCCATTCACCGAGGCATGGCTATCCGGTTGGAAACCGTGGGGGGGGCCTGAAGGCCCCTGCAGTCCCGGTCGACTCCCGCCTCCTGTGGGAACCGGCATTGCTTTTTACAACCAGGGAGCTGCTAACATGCAGCTCCCTGGGCGTGAAAAGCAAAGTGTGCTCCGCTTTGGACAAGCGAGAGCAAAATGCGGAGCACACTGTTTGCTATGGGATGGTGAGAGCAGTGCTCCTGCCATCCCATAGCAAACTGCAATTTCCCGGGGGTGGGCACCCCAGGACTAGCTGGAGCCGGCCCTGGGGGATGGCAGTCCCCAGGGCCATACAGGGCTCCATGTTCTGCAGAGCCCCAAAGAGGTGGCGGTCCCCGGGGCTGTGGGGAGGCTGGAGCATCCCCATGCATTATAATTTGATATAGCCCCAGGGAGGTGGTAGTCCTTGGGGCTGCATAGGGGGGGCCAGACTCCCCCCATGCATCCTATTGAAATATATTCCCAGGGAGGTGGTGGTCCCCGGGGCAGCGGGGGGGCATCCCCCGCATTGTAATATATTAGCCCCAGGGAGGTGGTGGTCCCTGGGGTTGCGGGGGGGTCAAGTGGTCCCCCGCATTTCAGTAACTTAGCCCCGGGGAGGTGATGCTTTTTTGGGCACTGGGGTTCCCTGTGGGACTCCCTGACCAGGCGTAGGGGGTCAGAGTGTTTTTACCCGCCCCCTTTTCTTTTTTTCATGTTTTTTCTTGTGACTCGGTTCAACCCAGTCACAAGATGGCTGCCAACACTTCCTGGTTTGAAGTGTTGGCAGCCAATCAAATCTCAGGCACTAGATCGGGAGAGTTTGCAGATCCACCACAGCCACAGTTGTATATCTGAGAAATCTTTACATTTCTCAGGAACTGTTGAACGGATTTACACCATTTAAGAAAAAGAGTGCTTTCTGGACCAAGAGCTACCTTTCTGCCTAATCTTGTGTAATTCTGTTCAGCAGTTCGAGCTGTAGCCATGTCTAAAGTTTCCTATAGAAATTAGCATGGAGAAAAAGTATTTTGGGACCCCCCTTTTTTCTCGGCCCCTGCTTGACAAATTACCTCAAAACTTTAAACACAAAAGCTGAAGTGAAGTGAGTGGTCCATTAATTTTTCAAATTTAGCAAAAATTTGTCAAACAGCGCCAAAGTTATAGGCAAATCAAAAAACACTTTTTCTCTGAAAATTAGGTCCTAACTATAACTACCTACTGGTGACTGCCAGTAGGTAATCTATCTATCTATCTATCTATCTATCTATCTATCTATCTATCTATCTATCTATCTATCTATCTATCTATCTATCTATCTATCTATCTATCTATCTATCTATCTATCTATCTATCTATCTATCTATCTATCTATCTATCTATCTATCTATCTATCTATCTATCTATCTATCTATCTATCTATCTATCTATCTATCTATCTATCTATCTATCTATCTATCTATCTGTCTGTCTGTCTGTCTGTCTGTCTGTCTGTCTGTCTGTCTATCTATCTATATATATATATATTCACTGAAAAAAACATAGGTTTCAGGGGCGTTATAGTTAGTTGGACTTTTCACTCGTACAAAACCATTGAAATTCCCCCGTTGTAGTTAGTTCAGCTAACTATAACTCGCGCGTCCACAATGCACTGCTGATGACGTCCCATATTACATCACTCATGACATGGTCATGACATCACTCATGACATCACTCATGACATCTCAATTGACATCACTGATGACATCACTGATGACATCATCCAGTGAATGGATGTTTTTCTGAAAATTACATATGTTTTATATATGTATATCTCAAGGTCGATGGAAGAATAAATGGGTATTTAAGTGTCTAAATGGATGATTTGTTTTTGAAAAATTGATTGTATAACTGACTGATTAAGTGTATCTTAGTGAATACATTGCTTAGTGAGTAATGTTTAAATATGTAAATATCTGTATCAGTCTCTCACTTTGTGTATAAGTGGCTGCATGGTTGGTGAGTAGCTACATGAGTGTCTATATAGGTTATTAGTTGTTTTTTTGAGTATCAGTATGAGTGTCTGAGTGTCTGTATGGTTCGGTGGGGGTATTACGTAGTGCATAGGTGCATGAATGAGTGACTCACTGTTTGTGTTGAAGACAGCATGTGTGCAGGACTGTATGGGCGGATGAGTGTGTGCATGGGTGTGTTAGTGAGTGAATGACTGTCTCAATAGTGTCTTTATGAGTAACTACATATGTTTTAAACTAGTATATGTGACTATTGATGTATATAAGTGAGTATATGTGAGAGTGAGAGATTGAAAGAGTTCCTGTATGAATAAGTATGTGTTTCTATAAGTGATTGTTTAAAAGACTAAGTATGTGTAAGTTTCTGTAGAAGTAAGTGTGGTGGTGTGGTGGTGTGTGTATAACTGTATATGCAAGTAAATGGATGTTTGATTCTTTATTAGCATGAGTGACTATGTGTGTGAGTAACTCTATGGATGAGTGGCGTTGTGTAACAGGATGTATAGGTGTATGAGTACATATGATGAGTGAGTACATGTATGAGTGACTGTATAGGACTGTTGGTGAATGAGTGGATGTGTATGTTAGAATTACTGAATAGGTTGTTGTAACTGATATTGGTATGTCCATTGTTTTGAAAATGTTAGTTTCTATTTTTGAATGTGTGTATCAAAGGTTATATTAGGGGGAGAGGAGGTCTGCCACTCTATCAGCATGGATGATGTCATCAGTGATGTCATTTGAGATGTCATCAGTGATGTCATGAGTGATGTCACTGACCATGTCATGAGTGATGTAATATGTGATGTCATCAGCAGTGCATTGTGGGCGCGCGAGTTATAGTTAGCTGAACTAACTATAACGTAAAAAGTCCAGCTAACTATAACGCCCCTGAAACCTTTTCAGTGAATTTCAAAGGTTTTTTAAATGCTAATTTCTAACTATGCCTACAGAGATAGGACATGTGAAGAAAGAAGAAAAAACGCACTGAAAGAAAAAAAAGAAATGCAGAAAGAAGCAACAGAAGTCCTCAAAGACGAAGAAAAGTGCAGGAAGAAGGATAACGTGCAGAAAGAACAAACAGAAAAGCAGAAAGAAGCCTTGTTGCAAAATCATCCTGTACCCTCAACTTTTTCAGACGGATACTGGTGGTAACTGAGTCTGACTAACCAGTCCTAGAGCCAGTGCTATGTTAAAAGACACCCAGAATACAGTGAAAACACCTACATACACTAGGGAACACTATGCGTTGGGGTCCCCCTGTGATCAGCATGACCTCCTCTGTAAGCCCCTAGTATATAATAGGACAGGGGATTAAAACTACCTCTTAAAACGTGCCACAGGGCATGTTTGCACACGTCACCTCAGGCCCCACCCCCTCACTTCCCCACTGTGTAAACACGCCCTGTGGCTGTTTTAAGTTGGGAGATTAAGTCCCCTTGAATCCTGAGGGTCCCTAGGGTCCAACTAGACCACTAGGTACCTGCAGTAAGCGAATCAGAGCTGCGTTGCAGAGAGATGTAAAAAGGGGCACGGCCTAGATCAACTCTCTGCAACGCAGCGCAGTGGCGCTTACTGGAAGCGCCTGGTGGGCTAGTTGGCCCCCAAGGTCCTCAGGATTGAAGGGGAATTATTTCCCTAACTTAAAACGCACCACAGGGCTTGTTTGCACACGTTAACTCAGGCCCCGTCCCCTCCCTTCACCACTGTGTAAACACGCCCTGTGGCCGTTTTTTGTTGGGAGATTAAGTTCATTTGAATCCTGAGGGTCCCTGGGGTCCAACTAGCCCACTAGGTACCTCCAGTAAGCGCCACAGAGCTGCGTTGCAGAGAGGTGTAAAAAGTGGCACGGCCTGGACCACCTCTCAGTGGCGCTTACTGGAAGCACCTGGTGGGCTAGTTAGCCCCCAGGGGCCCTCAGGATTGAAGGGGAATTATTTCCCCAACTTAAAACGCGCCATAGGGCGTGTTTGCACACGTCACCTCAGGCCCCGTCCCCTCCCTTCCCCACTGTGTAAACAAGCCCTGTGGCCATTTTTTAAGTTGGTAGATTAAGTCCCCTTGAATCCTGAGGATCCCTTTGGGCAAAATAGCCCACTAGGTACGTCCAGTAAGCGCCATTGCAGAGAGGTGTAAAAAGGGGCACAGCCTGCACCACCTCTCTGCAACGCAGAGCAGTGGCGCTTACTGGAAGCACCTGGTGGGCTAGTTGGCCCCCAGGGTCCCTCAGGATTGAAAGGGAATTATTTCCCCAACTTAAAATGCACCACAGGGCGTGTTTGCACACGTCACCTCAGGCCCCGTCCCCTCCCTTCACCACTGTGTAAACGCGTCCTGTGGCCGTTCTAAGTAGAACGATTAAGTCCCCTTGAATCCTAAGGGTCCCTAGGGTCAAACTAGCCCACTAGGTACCTCCAGTAAGCACCACAGAGCTGCGTTGCATAGAGGTGAAAAAAGGGGCGTGGCCTCAGAACACCTGTCTGCAACGCAGCTCCCTGGCGCATACTGGAGATACCTGTTGGGCTAGTTGGCCCTCAGGGACCCTCAGTATTGAAGGGGAATTAATTCCCCAACTTACAACTGGCCAGGGGGCGCGTTTGCAGAGTGCTGCAAGGAGGGAGTGTGGCCTCCGGCGCGATGCCGGTCTTTTATTTATTTTATTTTTTTAAGAAGGAGGGCTGTGTGGCCCCCCTTCTTTTTCTAATTTACTGGCCCTGGAGACCCCATCCCCCAGGGCCTGCACCCTAACTTTTTTTGTTGAAAAAAATTAATTTGGCCCTCCCAAGGCCTTAATCGGCCCCGGGGACCCCAACCCCAGGGTCATGGCCTTTTTTTTTTTTAATTCTTTAGGAGGGGGCTGCGTTGCCCCCCTCCTCAGGCCACTTATGGCCCCGGGGACCCCATCCCCCGGGGCCGGCCTTTGTTTTTTATTATTTAAAAAAAATATATATTTATAGAAACACCTAGGACATGCTGGACAAACCGTATGTACCTATCACCATGACGATTTGCGTGATATTCATTAAAAGGCTACTATGCATCGAATGAATCCACATGGAATGTATTTACACCGCTAGTGAAGCTCTGACGTGTCTGACGCCCTACAGTGCCTAATCCCTGTGCCCCCGCCGGTGGGTACTCTCCAAGTAGACACCCTTGGCGTTTATTTATACAAACATGGGTAGCTATTGACGGGCACATTTAATATACACGCACACCAAGCCATTCAAAGGGGATTCGACAAAAATTCGATCAAACTATGCAAGAAACCCCCCTCACGGTTAATAAAACACACATCCACCGCCGGATGTGTAATACTTTTTATTTTACTCTCTGGAAAGGAGACGAACCTCACTTGAGAGTCACAGCGTGCTCCTGGCTGAGCCCAATGCTGTGTTACACCCACCAGTGCCCGCCGAGTGCCTCACACCTCTGTGTTGTATTTCACCAGCTAGTGCGTATGCTATGACACTCTCTAGTCCATGTGCACTGTAACACCACCCCGTGAATATGTCATGCCACACTTGCCTTCACACAGGTTATATTGCCCCATCTAACGTGCCTTCCTCGATGCCTATGTTATAACGCACAGTGCAATGCCATACATATTGCAATCTGGGATCCATATCTTTGTCACGGTGCATATGCAACGTTACACTCCCCAGCACATATTTTATATTGCAACTTTAGAGACTAGTTAGGTTACACAACACTGCACTGTGCATATTACACTCCAAGGCGCATATCGCATAGCACACGCTAGTGCCTGTGCTATCTCGCGCTCTCCAATGAATCTGTCATTGCGCACAATGTATTGCATATTATATTTCACGCCCCGGTTCATCTTATATCACACTTTTTGGTGCATAGTTTATACCATATACTAAATCTAGTTTTTATTTTCAATCGTGCTCCCAGGACTATTTTCTATATAACACTGCGTCCACCTACCCTTTTCACGGGCATTACATTTTGCGATGGGGGTGGAGGGTCAGGGGGTGTTTCTGCCAAGTGAGCCCGGAGTCACAGTCACAAACGTCCTCTTCTTCCTGAATAAAAGTGAGATTATGCTGCATTCTTCTTCATATTTTAAGTAGTTCGCACAGACACACATTTTAAAAACGATAACGTTCCTAATACCCACCTTCTCTGAACAGTTAGCTTGCTGTCCCATCCACCTCCTCCCTATCCTCTGTTGTCTGAATCCACGGACTAGCCTCCTCCCTCCTGCCAAGCATGGTCTGATGTGCTGCCACTGCCCTCCATTTAGCATGATGTACCAGTCCACTCCTCCTGCCCTCCATTGCCCAATTCTATGGCCCATCATTGACCTCCTGCTTAGCCTCTGTGCTTAGCTTGCTGCCCTTATTCTCCTTTCCCCTGCCCTCTTTGTGCATGCCCCTGCTCCATCCTTTTTGCCCACCATGTTCCATGGACCTGCCACTCCTATCTACTCTGAGTGTTCTGTTGAGCTGCACTCCCCTCCCACCTGCCTAGCATTGTCAGATGACTGTAACCTGTCCCTGCCACCTCCACCCTGCCTGTCCACATGCCATGCCCCTATCCCCTTCCTCCTGTCCTCCATGGTTCATTTTACTGCCACACCCTTCTGCCCTCAATGGTCTGTTGTGCTGCAACTGCTCCTCCTGCCTGCCGCGTGCGGTCTGTTGTGAGGCCCCTTCCCCTGAACTCTCTTGTCTGTGCCCAGGTCCTGACCCTCCCTTCTATCCTCCATGGTCCTTTATGCATGCCCCTGCACCCTCCTTCTTGCCCATCATAGCCATTGTGCTGCCACTAACCCTCCCGCTTGCCATGCATGGTCTTCTGTGCTGCCATGGCCCCTCCCACCTTCCCTGTGTGGTAAGCTAGCTGCCCCTGACCCCCTCCCACCTTCCCTCCATGGTCTGTGTGTATGCCATCATAGTCTCATTGTTGCTCTCCATGGTGTGTCTTGTTTCTAGTGCCCAACCTGCCTGACCTCCATGGTCATCTTGCTGCTCCTGCCCTGCCCCCTTGCCCTTAGCCCTCTGTTTCCATGTGAAGACCCCTATTCCCTCCCTCCTGGCTTGTCTGTTCCATTGTAATGCCCCTGATCCATCCCTCCTGCCCTTTATGGTCTGTTATGCTGCAGCTTTCTCTCCTGTCTCTCCATTATGGTCAGCTAGCTACCATTGCCTCTTTCCCCTCTGTTCTCTGTTGTCCATGTGCATGGTCCTGTCCCCTCCCTATTGCTTTCTATGGATTGTTGTGCTGAACTCCCGTCCCACATGCGCTGTGTGGTGTATTGTGCTGCTGCAAACCCTGATGCCTGCCCTGTAGGGTCAGTTTGGTGCACCTCTCCATGTCCCTCCTGTCCTCTGTTATCCGAGTCCATGTCCCTATCCCAATTCCTCCTGCCTACCATGATCCAATGTACCATACTTGCGAACATTTTGAACATTGGACGTTTCCTAGCTGAAACGGGTCTGTTGGCATGTATGGTTGTACTACCACTGCCTCTTCCTTCTGCCCACAAGGGTCTATTATTTTGCCACAGCCTCTCTTGCCAGTCCTGTATTGTTGGTTTGTTGCCCCTGCCCCACTTTCCACTGCCCTCCATAGTCTGTTGTGCTGCCACTGCCCTTCCTGCCTGCCCAGTGTGGTTAAATTGTTGCATCTGCACTCTCCTACCTGCCTTCAATTTTCAGAGTCCGTGCCCCTGGTCTCTGCCTCTCAACAGTATCCCAATGAACAACTAGATTGCTAACATTCTATATTTATTACAAAAGTGTGGAACGCCTGACGTCATCTTGATGTAATCAAAACTGTAATACCTAGAGTATTTCCTTTAGAAATTACATATATGAGAGGGTCTTATTTGTATCAAAATTATGGTTAGTGCTCTGAAAAACTAAAATTAGGACATATTTTCTGAGTTTTCAAATAGCGACAAAGAACTTTTAAATTATTTGTAATCTTTATGTTTTTTTATCCAGTTGACCACTTGATTAAATGTTGCACCTAGGGGAGAGGATGTGGTGTTACTTCCAGAGCTGCAGACTTTGCAACTGGGGAACCAGGTTGGAGTTTCTGCTTCAGCTCAACATTCTGGGATTCTGGTCAAATCATTTAATCTCCCCATGTCTACAACCAAAATGAATTTGATCTTGTGTGATGTAACCAATGCTCATGTAAAGCACTCCAATACCTGACAAGCCTGCACTATATAAAACTGCAAATACACAAAAAATAAGTGTTTTGCACACTTCTGTCATTGGGCTACATGTGGGCTACATCTGGGTGATATTTGTGCTGCATTTGGGCTCTTTTGTCTCTGGTGTCCATTTTAGGAGATTTATTTGTTATGAAGTTTCCTAATTTCCTCATTTACTGCAGTCTCCTCAGTAGGAAATGCTTTCAGTTTTTTACTTTGATTCCATCAAGAAGGTATTCAGATATGTCACACATTTGCCATAAATTCTGAATGTTAGCACTCTAGTTGCTCATTAGATCACTGTAGTAAAGCTACTACTCACCACGGAAGTCTGCTGCTGGTATTAAAAGTGCATGTTTCAGTCTGCATATCAGAATTTTTTTAATGAAATAGAAGAGGATTTGAGAAGTCACTCAAAATGTGCCCTAATGTTTCTTTCTTCAGCACTAATCATAATTTCTATGGCAAAATAAACCCCCTCATTGTGTTCCTTTTTAAATTAAATGTTTTAGTCTTACCAGTTATTTCCAATCAAGATGGCTTCAGGTGTGCCATACTTTTGTCATAAGTAAGACAGTAAGCGCTCTAGTTGTTCTTAAGAACACTCTGGGACATTCTGTCATTGGGCTATACTTGGGCTACATCTGGGTGATATTTGGGCTACATTTGGGCTCTTTTGTCTCTGGTGGCCATCTTGGAGATTTATTTGTTATTACGTTTCCTAGTTTCCTTATTTACTTCAGTCTCCTCAGTGGGAATACTTTCAGTTTTTTATTTTGGTTCCATCAAGAAGGCATTCAGATGTGTCACACATTTGCCATAAATTCTGAATGTTAGCACTCTAGTTGCTCATTAGATCACTGTAGTAAAACTACTGCTCACCAGGGAAGTCTGCTGCTGGTATTCAAAGTGCATGTTTCAGTCTGCATGTCTGAATTTTTTTATGAAATAGAAGAGGATTTGAGAAGTCAAAATGTGCCCTAATTTTTCTTTCTGCAGACCTAATCATAATTTCTATGGCAAAATGAACCCCCTCATTATGTTCCTTTGTAAATTAAATGTTTTGAGTGTTACCACTTTATTCCAATCAAGATGGCTTCAGGTGTGCCATTCTTTTGTCATAAGTAAGACTGTTAGCGCTCTAGTTGTTCGCTAGAACACTCTGGGACATTCTGTCATTGGGTTATACTTGGGCTAAATCTGGGTGATATTTGGGCTACATTTGGGCTCTTTTGTCTCTGGTGGCCATCTTGGGAGATTTATTTGTTATGAAGTTTCTTAATTTCCTGCAGTCTCCTCAGTAGGAAATACTTTCAGATTTTGACTTTGGTTTCATTAAGAAGGCATTCAGATGTGTCACACATTTGCCATGAATTCTGAATGTTAGCACTCTAGCTGCTCATGAGATCACTGTAGTAAAACTACTGCTCACCAGGGAAGTCTGCTGCTGGTATTCAAAGTCCATGTTTCAGTCTGCATGTCAGAATTTTTTTATGAAATAGAAGAGGGTTTGAGAAGTCAAAATGTGCCCTAATTTTTCTTTCTGCAGCACCAATCATAATTTCTATGGCAAAATGAAGCCCCTCATTTTGTTCCTTTGTAAATTAAATGTTTTAAGTGTTACCACTTTATTCCAATCAAGATGGCTTCAGGTGTGCCATACTTTTGCCAAAGCAGACAACAAAAAACCCTGTGTCCTAGTCCTTCTTGACCTGTCGGCAGCGTTCGACACAGTCAATCACTCACAACTTCTGGACAGAATAAGAGACATTGGCATTGGAGGGTCGATCCTCCACTGGATTGAATCATTCTTGTCAGATCGTACCCACAAAATTCAGATGGGGGACCTGACATCAGAGAGGGGGCTATTCCCTGTGGTGTTCCCCAGGGCTCAACAAACTATACTGTATAGTATCCCTCTAGACCTATATTGCTTTTACTTTTTTGTGGGTTCACATAAGAAAAAACACAGACTGTGTGTATTTAGTTTGTCTGTCGTGTTTATTTTTTTTTTTACTTTTTTAAATTTCTTTTTCGTTTTTTACTTTCTTTTGTACTTTCTTCTCTTGTATACATAAAATTCTTTTCTTATTACAGAAGATCAAACTATACAGAGTTAATCATGATTACTTTGTGTGTGCACAACTCTATTTCCACAGTGCACACATATATAGACAATTTTTACAAATCAGCTAAATCTCAACATAAATTTAAGAGATATCCCCACAGCAATCACTCCTCTAATCATACTGCATACATGTCACTTTCATACAAGACATTCACACTACACCCCAGAAAAGCACCAGCGTGTGTGCAAGACTAGCCAGGCAGGGGCGAACAGCTCAGCCCTCTGATGTGATACAAGGCACTGGGGTGTATCACTCAAACTGGTCGACGCACGTTTCGGTGGCTCAGTCTTCTTTTGTTGCCACCTTCCTCAGGACCTGTTGTTACGTATTTTTATCACGGGCAAGGATGGGGAAACTGTTTTTCTGAAAATCAATTAAATAGTATTACAATCATGATATGGCCTAACATTTACATGTCTATGTCCCACAGGAGAATATATCATTTATCTCCAATATATACAATTTAAAAAGAGTTCTCTATACTGTCTAGGTCACACTCGTACCACTGAATTTGGTGCTCTCCAAGAAAAGCAGGTGCAATTATTAAGAAAGTGAAGAAAAGTGAACAAAGGGAAAAAGGAATACATTTCTAATAGTCATACTTTTGCAATAGTAGGAGACAAAGAAACTTTGGACACTTTTATAGACTGGTTGAATGGCAGCGATAAGAATTTGAGATTCACAAGCAACACAAGTACAATATCGGTAGAGTTTCTTGATATAATTATACAGGCAGAGGATGGCAAGATTTCTGTCAGTTTCTTTAGGAAACCTACATCTAAAAACACTATTCTGTCACATACTAGTTATCACCCAAATTGTCAAAAAGACTCAATTCCGTTTGGAGAGTTTTTACGAATCAGACGTAATTGTTCCAACATCCAAGATTTTGACAAACATGGGGCCGATCTAAAACAGAGATTACTCATACGAGGTTATCCTAACTGTCTGATTAGAACTGCGTATAAAAGGGCACGCTATTACAATCGAGACGCTTTACTAGCAGGAAACCCTCGTCCGAAGAATGACAAATTGGTGTGCATTGTGAATCATTCGACCTTAAACTTCAAAATAAAGAAGGTCTTGAATAAAAATTGGCACATCTTAAATACCGGGGATGGGCAAGAGATCATCCAAAAACCCATCCTTGCGTACCGTAGGAATCGGAATCTTAAAGACAGCCTTGTACATACAAGGCCCAGACGGAAACAAATGAACTCACAGACAACTCTGGTAGGACCCCCGATCCTAGGTAACCATAAATGCGGCACATGCGTTGCATGTGATAGCGCTATTGTTACCGAATTTTGGAACTACCAAGGAAAGGGAGGCAAATTACGTGATTTCTCTAACTGCAGAAGCCAAAATCTAGTATATCTTATATTGTGCCCCTGTGCACTAGGCTACGTAGGCGAGACAGGCCGTGAATTCAGGACTCGCTATAGTGAACACAGATCTGCCATCAAAACAAAAAAATTACTAAGCCCCATGGTCCAACACTGCATTGACTTCCAACATAATGAGAACGAATTGAGATGGTTGATTTTAGAAAAAGTAAAACACGTCCCTGGGAAAGACATACAAGAAGTAAGAAAAACACGTGAGACCTATTGGATTTACACTCTAGACACAGTCAAAATGGGTCTGAATGAAGAAATAGTATGGCACACAAGATAAAGAAATTTGAGTTGCTTCCAGCTATAAGGGGGAAATTTGCAACCTCTCCACATCAACTATCAACGGACCACACATAATCACTATGACTGCTGTATTGCCTCAGTATTTCAGATCAAAGTATGTGAATTCCCTCTGGAATACATGCCTTCTCATGCTATATAACAACACATCTGGTGGTATTAAGAGATCGTGAAAACAAGGAGGGATCTGTGTACCGATTTAATGACAATGTGCATTTGTGTCATTGGGATACATATTAATGATGACACTTGACAGTAGGCAACCCTGACATGTTGCGCTGAATCTATCCTTCAATTTCTGCATTATTACAACACATGCACAAAATTTCTCGATGCGTTGTGCCTAACTTATTTCCCATCTTGAACACAGTTTATTACATGCACGAAAGGATTTTTCGAGCTTTGCAATGGAGATGTGTATCTAATTGATGATGTGCACTCGGGTTGTTGAGAGATATATATCAATGATAATCCCTGACAGCAGGTAACCCGGATGTGTTGCGCCCAACTTATTCTCTCATTTCAGTATAATTACAACACAAGCACAAACACTATTGTTGCGCTGTACCTAACGCATTCCCCATCATGAACATAGTTCAATACAGGCACGAAAAGATTTTTCAAGCTCTATCCAAGATAGCAGCCTTGTTCCTGCACCCTTCTGTCACCAACATAAATAAGAATAATCAGTGTGTTTTAACAAAATTAACTGTAATTGTACCAGTCTTTGAGGGTGACTATGTACGATTGATACAAACTAAGTAGGATACTAGGTAGCCATTCCTGTCCCGTTCCAGGATGGCGGCCAAGCTCTGTGATATAAGCAAAGTAACCATCATATCACGATATTGACAAACACAGGGGCATGAGTAGAACAGAACACCTTTCTACCGTATCCCTGAAAAATGGTAAAATATCGGTAACAACAGCTTGAAATACCGCAGAAAATAACAAGAAGTTATATAGAAGTTAATCCCATTATTACCACTCTAAGATGGAACCGTCGAAAACATAGGCACCCATAAATAGATCACGTGTACTACCACATTACGTAGCGCACCACAGAGTGCCACAGGTTTTCGGTATTAGCAAATTGCATCACTATTGCCTAGTATATAAAGAGGCAACAGTAACGAATGCAACTTCATCGGAGCTGGGTCACGTCAGGAACTTTGACGAGTGGATACACGTTACTAACGGCAGGTAAGCCATGTTGAGGGATTACATAGATAAGAGCCCCGTAATGTAATTTAGTCCCACTGGATTCTATGTCTTAATAAGACCCAAATAGACAAGGTATTTATGCAGCGATATTAGCAATTCATGTGAGATATAAGTAGACCTCACTTAGAGGCATTAATAGGAACGAGCGGGCTCGACACGACATATGGCCCGCATTGAGTGGAAAGATGACGGCCAGTGATTGTTGCGATGGATACCAATTGTGGGTACTATTGGTAAAGCTATTTTAACAGAGCTTCCGCATAACGTGATTTATTCCCTTTTCTTTTCCCATACGAATGATTAGAGTACTCAACAAGAAGCGAACCATTTACTTCCATGCAGAAAGTCGCAAATGTGGTAGCCTGCAAAGAAAAGAAAAATAAGAACATAATATGAAGAAAAGTTAACAGGACAAGTAAAGACTATTTAGGTAATCACAAACAAACTGACCCTCTTTCCTTTTTCTACAAAAATAAGAAGGAAATAGATAGTTTACTTCAAACGGTTTACAAATAGGATTGTAAATAGTAACCATTGCCAATTCCTATCGCTCTATGCAGACATAAAAAGACCACTTGAGGGTTATCTTCGACTGTGTTCCGCGAAACAAGATCCGGAATAATAATCACGCGACGACTTACCATCTCCGAATTTTACGAGTGAGACCCAGACCGACTAAGGTACACATGGCCTACACAAAAATTTACATTTATAGGCCTAATAGTATATATATATGGCAAGTTTTGATTTGTGACGATTCGGTACAATCCTTCCACAGCATTGCTCAAACCGAGATTAAGGAAGGGTACTATACGACAAATTACCGCAGAATATGACCACTGCTACCCGAATACCAACATAGAACAGGTAGATTACATTATTTTTTTATCTTTGTAGATTCGGTATGAACAAGGCGGAGTCAATTCGAGTCACCATTTTAAATATGAATAATCAATAAAAAAAGGACAAAAGTCCTCAGATATATGCACTATCCCCCCTCCTGTTTAACATCTACCTTGGACCCCTGATCAAGAAACTCGCCTTGTTGAACTGCCAAGTATTCAACTATGCGGACGACACACAAATTATTGTCCAAATAGATAACAGCACGCAAGCACACAATAGGGTAAAAGACAGCTTGAGATTCGTGGTCAGGTGGATGACCACTAACTCACTCAAGATCAACCCAGATAAAACAGAGGTGCTAGCTATCACAAATAACAGCAACCCTTGGAACTCCCAGTTCTGGCCCGACGAGCTGGGGGCAATCCCTGCACCAGCCACTATGGTAAAAAGTCTGGGAATTAAAATCGATGCTACTCTCTCCCTGTCAAACCAGATCACCTCCGTCTTCGGGACCTGCGTGAGCCTACTTAGGCGATTAAGAAGACTCTCCCCCATCCTCTCTTTCTCATCAATGAGAACTGTTGTGTCCGCCCTGATCCTGGCTCGGCTCGATTACGGTAATGCACTGTATATCGGTCTGCCAACCTCACTATTACACAGACTACAGGTGATTATGAACGATGCAGCCTGATTGATCTTTAAACTACCCAGACACACTCGTGCCTCCCCCCTACTTCAACAACTACACTGGTTGCCCATCAAGCAGAGGGCCAAATTTAAAGGCCTCTGCATTACACACAAGGCCTTGTTTGGGCAAGCCCCCAAATATATCAAGGAACGCCTGACTACCTACACCCCCTGTCGCACTCTTAGGTCCTCTACGGAGGGTCTATTAAAATGCCCACACTTCCATTACTCCACGATAGGGGGCCGAGCCTTTTCCACTCTTATGCCTCAAATATGGAACAAACTGCCAAGCGACTTGCGCTCTGAAAGTGGCCTCCTGTCCTTCAGGAGGAAACTAAAAACCCTCTTATTCACGGAAGGCTGGGCCTAACGCCCATGCCGCAATACTCTCACACCCTGGCACTCCCGTAGTTCTGTTCACAGCGCTTAGAGACCTGTTGGTATTAAGCGCTTTACAAACTCAAGTTAACATAACATAAGTAAGACTGTTAGCGCTCTAGTTGTTCGTTAGAACACTCTGGGACATTCTGTCATTGGGCTATATTTGGGCTACATCTGGGTGATATTTGGGCTACATTTGGGCTCTTTTGTCTGTGGTGGCCATTTTGGGAGACTAATTTGTTTTGATGTTTCCTAATTTCCTCATTTACTACAGTCTCCTCAGTAGGAAATACTTTCAATTTTTTACTTTGATTCCATCAAGAAGGCATTCAGATGTGTCACACATTTTCCATAAATTCAGAATGTTAGCACTCTAGTTGCTTATTAGATCACTGTAGTAAAGCTACTGCTCACCAGGGAAGTCTGCTGCTGGTATTGAAAGTGCATGTTTCAGTCTGCATGTCAGAATTTTTTAATGAAATAGAAGAGGATTTGAGAAGTCACTCAAAATGTGCCCTAATTTTTCTTTCTGCAGCACTAATCATACTTTCTATGGCAAAATGAGCCCCCTCGTTTTGTTCCTTTTTAAATTAAATGTTTTAAGAGTTACCACTTTATTCCAACCAAGATGGCTTCTGGTGTGCCATACGTTTGTCATAAGTAGGACTGTTAGCGCTCTAGTTGTTCTTTAGAACACTCTGGGAAGCTGCAGTAGAACACAAAGGAATCAACTGACAGTCTCTGCCCTTGTTGGATGTACCTGTCTTACTGAGAATGTCAGACTTCATTCTCACATGACTGAGAAAGATAATGTGAATTTACAGAAAATATGCTCTCAGTTTAGCTTATAGATCACCTTCCAAACCTCTGTGGGAAAAGCATGAGAAAATAGTTTTCTCTCAAACATGATTCATGATATCACAGCAGAAGGCTTTTTCGCATGGTAAAATCACCATAGAACACACCACAATTCCTAAAATGAGTATGGTACTATCAACAAATGATTTATAAGGTAACTAAAGTCTTAAAACCTTCTATTAACTGCAATGCTTTTTAATGAGGTGCTATCATGTATATTGGTCCCAAGATGGCTGCCAACACTTCTTGGATGAAGTGCTGACAGCCAATCAGATCTCACGGTGAGATGTGTGGTTAGGCTCCGCCCAGATATATAGTGATTTTACTTTTGATTTTCTCAGGAATTACTGAACAGATTGACACCATATATGCAAAAGGCACATGCCTGACCTGAGGACTACCTCTTTGCCAAATTTCAAGTAATTCTGTTCAGCCGTTCGGGCTGTACCTTCGACTAAAGGTCCTATGGGAAAATGCACGGGGAAAACCCCTTTTTTCTCAGCCCCCGCTTGACGAATCACCCCGAGACTTTCAGGGTAGGAGCTGAGCGGAGCGCCCCATTAGTTTTGAAAATTTCACGAAGATAAGTCAACCGGCGCCAAAGTTATTCAAAATAGAATTTTCAGATTTCCTATGGGAACTCGGTCCTAACTATAACTATCCACTGGCGACCGCCAAGTCCCAAGCCTCTTGTTCATGGTGTTCCTCGGCGGGGTAGAAAACCCCTATACTTCCATACAATCGTGCAAAACATTCTTTCGAACAAACACTCCGAGGCTCAAATTGCATTTCAAGCGTGCTTTTTAATTAAGCAAGGACAACTCTACGCGTTTTGGAGCTCAAGGCTCCTTGTTCACGAGTATTTTACAAAGCATTTCCTGTCGTCTATATAACAAACCACGTGATTGTGAGAAAACAGACTTTACCAGCAAGTCAAAAAAACATATCGAACGTTTTTCAACGTAATAAATATTCCATATTCCAATGGTTACTTACAGTTGTGAGGAAAAGGGCAAAAATCTTTTTTTATGATGACTTAATAAAGATGTTATAATCATGATGTTCGGAGTCTCAACACTAATCAATAAAGTTATAGCCAAGAAATCACGGTTTCCATGTTGTGTCGAGGCTCAGTCTCAATAAAGTTCCAAATGCTCAATCAAAAACATAACAAATTCACAAAATTTTAAATGTTTCACTGATGCCCTTGTTTAAGTATCATACCATCCACATTTATGATGAATTTCACAATCCCTACCCTGTGGTTAATATTCAATGTTTGATATTATGTGCACTCAACCAAAAATATTTTCAAATATCAAGTGAAACCTTGCTTGTCTTATTCTTATAACCCCTTCCATGCGTGCGGAATTTCCGCGCTGTGCGGGCATGTCCATTAGTGGGCGGGGATTCGGACTGCTGGGAGCCGTCGTGCGCACACGCCCACCGTGACGCATGACGGCTCCCGGCCGTCACGAGCATGGAAGAGGTTAAGGTATTTTATCTCCTTTGATATAAGATACAATTCTGCCCAAGTAGGCTAACCTTGATTCGTGCACACCATAACTACCAATATTCATTATACCCGTTGGTGAATCACTTCTCCCCAACCACATACACAATAGCATATGATTAATCATATTTACATTGCCATTATAAAGGCAAATATTATTAGCTCTTTTGCCTCCAACTCTCTTCCGCAGAATAGCTGGTACATCTGTAATAAAACACAAAATAAAACTTCATCAAGATAGTCACATATTTTTCAATGTGAGAACAACAGACATTTGCAACCCTTTGTGAGGAAACATTATACAGCATTCATGACAAATGTTTGAAATAGGGTCTCTAGTTGGCAGAGGTAGGTACCTTTGTCCAACTAGGGACCCTTGCTTCTAGTCAGGGTAAGGGGGATAAACTTCGAAAATAACCCCTGCTCACCCCCTTGGTAGCTTGGCACGAGCAGATAGGCTTATCTCAGAGGCAGTGTGTAAAGCATTTGTGAACATATACAGTAATACAATGAAAACACTACAAATGGACACCACCCAACTTCAGAAAAATAAGTAATCTTCATCTAAACCAAGACAAGAACAAACAACAAAAATCCACAATACAGTAATAAAAATCTGGCTTTCAGATGGTAAAAATAGTTCAGTTCAAAGCAAATTGCAGATGAAACACTTTTCACACAAAGTACCTTGGATATGTCACGCAAACAAACAAAAAGGGCCGCAGGGAAGGTGATGCTTTGGTTCCTTGCTCCGGGGGAGTTGATGCGTTTGTTCCTTACTGATGTGTAGGAGAGGTGATGTGTCAGTTCCTTACCAGTGAGGAGGTGATGCGTCGGTTTCTTACTGCGTCCCCCAACGATGTGACAGACTTGATGCCTTGATGCGATTCGATGGTCTGGGATGATGCGTGGATTCTTGTAGTCACACAGCAGGGCTTGCGTTAGAATCGGTGCGGTGATCTCTGACTTCGGAGATCGTTGCACTCGATGCGGCATGCAGCGGTTTCTCAAACTGCAGCAGGCGCTGCAACTTTTTCTTCAGTGATGCGGCGGAAACAGGTACGAATGCATCACACTTCTTCAATGTTGCATTGATTTTCCAGCTCCCAGGGTAAAACAGTTCTCTAGAGGTCCAAAAGAACAGCAGGCACCTCTTGCAGGTCAGATCTCCCAGCAAGGCAGTTCAGGGGAGCTGATGGTGAAATCTTTGTGTCCCTGATATGTCAGAACAGGAGGCAAGCTCAGTTTCAAGCCCTTGCAGATCTTCCTCAAGATGGGGACACAGCAAACAGCAAAGTCCTTTTCTCTTTTCCTTGGCAGCAAGTAGCCACTGCAGGGCAACCACAGACAACAAACAGCACAATGGCAGTATTCCTCCACAGCTTCTCTGGCTCTTCTCCTTGGCAAAGGTTCCTCTTGATTTCCCGAAAGTAATCTAAAAGTCTGGAGTCTAGGCCCCTCTTTTTATACACCAAAAAAATATTTGTTCTCTGAAGGCAGAGAGTGTCTGTACCCAGCCAAAATCAGTTCTGTCCTCCCTGGTGCAGCTTCCTGACAGGAGACAGCATTGTTGAAGGCAGACCAGGCCCATTCAGGTGAAAGGAAATCTCCCCCCCTACTCTAAATGCAGCCCAGGTCTATTCAGACCAGCCCTGACTCATCAGGCTCTCTGTAGCTACTGCTCCTCCTCAGCCCCTGTCATCCAAAGCCTGACATGCAATACACAAACTTAGCAGAGGCATACTGCATGGCTAAGCAAGAAAATACCTACTTTCTAAAAGTGGTATTTTCAAAAACAGAATGTAAAAATCACCCTCACTAAATGATGCATTTTAACATTCTGAGTTCAGGCATATCAAACTTTATTTTCCTACCTTGCTCCCAGGGGTAGTTATGTTTACAAGATGTTATAAACAAACTTCTAATTCTATCCTATTGGAGCAGGTAGCCTTGCAATAGTGAAAAGAAATTGGCAGTATTTCACTATCAGGACATGCCCCTGATGTGTGTGGCATTTCCTGATAGTGAAATACTGCCAATTTCTTACAATGCACCCTGCTCACAGGGGCACCTTGGGCCTACCTTAGGGGTAACTAACATGTAAGCAAACAATAGGTTAGGGCCTGCCAAGTAGGTGCACTTGACAGGCCGACATGGCAGTACCAGACTGCACACAGGCTCTGCACTGGCAGGCCAGAGTTACATTTACAGGCTGCTTATGTGGGTGGCACAATCAATGCTGTAGCCCACTAGCAGCATTTGATTTACAGGCCCTGGGCACACACAGTGCACTGTACTAGGGACTGACTAGTAAATCAAATCAGCCAATCATGGAAAAACCAATCCATAACAACAATTTACAAAGGGAGCAATTGCACTTTGGCAGTGAACAGCAGTGGCAAGGTGCCCAAAGCATGTATACCAGCAAAACTGAGTCCAACACACAGTAAAAACACAGGAGGCAAAAGCAAAAAATGCAGGGGAGACCCACGCCAATGGTGCCAGGTCTAAGAACAAATGTAAATGCTCATCAGATTACCCTAAATGCACCGATAATTCTTCATCAAAATTACAGCCTGTGGGGTGCAAGGTGTTAAATTTTATCATCTATCTGGATTCAAGGCATCTGAGTTCCTGTACTATGTCGCCTCCTCGCTCCCTAATGGGAATTTTTTAAAGTACCCACAAAGATAGCAAATTTCAATTTTGATAATGTTGTATTTTGAAGTGCCTTACTATGGGTTATTGTTTGACCCCCCTGTTAATCGCCCTTAGGTGTTCAAGGATTATTTGTTTTGCTTTATGTACGTCCGATATAGTATTTATCGCAAATACACCTCAATGCATATGGTCCATGATCAGTGGTACAAGTTAGGTGTTTTGTTATCTTGAAAGGTTGTAAGTTTTTTTACAGTTTAACCTCTGTACAGTTATAACTGTTTTTGCACGCTTTGCATGTGCCACAGGTATAAGATCCTTGGACACTTGATCTATTTTGATCTGAAGTAATGAGGGTTCGACAAATTATGTCCTTTAAAGAGTTGGCCTTCCTAAAAGTAACCTGTGGATTATTCTCAATGTGCTGTGCCAAATCCGAGTCAGTCTTCAATACTTCACAGAATTTGTTTTAACCTTTTTTCAGTTTCACGATTGTTTGTGGAACGTTGCTATAAATCTGATTTTATTATCTGATTCATTCTTAATCTTCTGAATAAGGAATTCCCCTTGTTTATGTTTTTCTACTTGTGCGAAAGCTTGTTTGATTATCTTATATGGATAGCCCCTGACTAAAAATCTTTTTGTCATTATCAGTTCCTCTTTTCGAATCCCTCTTGGGAGCTGCAATTTCTTTTTGCTCTCAGTAGTTCTGCAAGAGTGATACTCAGAATTAGACTTTCAGGATGACAGCTCTGAGCATGCAACAGGCTATTACCAGCTGTTTCTTTACGGTATAAGTGGCTATCTAATCAATTACCATTCACTACAAGTCTTAGATCCAAAAAGTCAATAGTCTCCTTGTGTAGTTGACTGCTAAAGGAAAGATTCAAGGTGTTCTCTATCAGTGTATCAACAAATTCCCTTGCCTCTTCAATGCTGCCTTTCAAGATTAAAAAAATATCATCGATATACCTTACCCATAATACCACATATTTCTTAGAGAAATCAATGTTCCTGATGACCTGCTTGTCCTACCAGCCCAGGTACAGCCCTGCGAAACTGGGGGTGAAGCAGGTCCCCATAGCAGTCCCTTGTATCTGTGCAAATATCTTTTTGTCAAAGGTGAAAAAATTGTGTGTAAGGCAAATGTACATCATCTCAAGTAGCATCTCAGTATGGAATAGGTACAAGAGGGATCTAGCTTGCAGGAAATGGCCACATGCTTTTACTGCCAGTTCGTGTGGAATGCATGTGTACAAGCTGTTGACATCAAGACAGAGTACATAGCTGTCATCCTGGACAATTTTGTTAAACAGCCATAGAAAATCCCCCGCATCATTAATGAAAGATGGGAGTCCTTGTACGAAAGATTGAAGAAAGAAATCTACGTATCTACAAAGGCCTCAATTAGAAGGATCCTCTTGATTCTGATAAGGCTGCTAACAGTGTGAACACTGTCGATCCATTTCAGCTGAAATTATCCGGTAAAATTCTGGAAGAAAATTAAGAATTACCAGGAGAATCAGACTTGGAATTACCCCTCTGTAAATCCTCATTTCTAAGGAGGTCCCCAGGGTGCCACTTGTCATCACCCAGTAAATCCAACCCAGGTTTCCCCACTCAAGTTCCCAGGACTCTGGGATCAGTAACTCCAGGAGACAAGAGTTAGTGGGTGGAGTACAAGGCAATATTAGGGTAAATATTGACCAGAGCAGCAGTTGGGCACAGACCACAGAATGCATGTAATGTAAGATGATAGTCTAAATCTAAAAAAGAAAACTGAGGTTCATAACCAGGCCATAGGCACTCGGATATGTGCCCTATTCAGTAAGTATGAACCACATACTGAAGGCAGTGGACTTGTTCTTTAAGTGTGTGGCAGCACTGAGGCCTCACACAGTATTTATGTTATGTGTTATATAATTGCCACTCGTTATAGTGCAGCGACTCACACCAAAGGTGTATGTCGGCACTTCACTAACTAAGGGCCTGCAGAATACATTAGAACAGCCACGCCTCCAGAAGACTTTTAAACGTTGAAAGCTCCATGAATGAGCAAATTTGCAAAGGAAGTTTGTTCCAGTTAGAAAGAGATGACTGGAAAGTCCTCACCACATGACTATGATATATACATCACATGCGCAGCGGGGGGCACCAGGCAATCGCAATGGCAACCATTGCTGCCATTTTGTTTACAGGGGAACTAATTTGCTGGTGTAACCCAAACTCTGTTTTATTCACTCTCACCATTCATTCTGTTTAGTGATTTTCTCTGTGAGTGTGGTAATACATTCCAAAGTGCAAGGAACACCCTCTAATATGTTCATAATACGTTTTAAGTCTGTCAACACTATACTTGAAGGCAACTGAGATATGGATTAGAGTGAGGCCCAGCCACTGACTTGGAATGTATTTCTGCACTGCTTGGAGTGCACCAATGCACCTTCTGGAGCTTTTAAACCCACTGGGGCCATATCATGAAACGCTGTACTTGGCGGAGCTCAGAGCCAAGTGCCTGTTTTTCTCATGTTCGGTGTCTAAAGTTTGCAAATATACACTGAACTTTCCCTGAATTATTGTATTAAATGCAGACAGGACAAGTCGCAAGCAGCAAACCAATATTGCCTCACTGTTTCCAACTTTGTTCAGTCCCTGTCCCCACTTAGCTGGTCAGACCATGGAACGGTGTCATTCTCATTCACACTCCCTCATTTGCATGCAAAATATTTCTACCCTAATGCCAAAGTTGGTAGGAGAAATTGGAATGGGGTATCTGCATTAGCCTTGGCTAATGCCTTAGATAATTTGGCTTTGGAGACACATGATAATGTATATAATGGGGCAGAGGCCTTTGCAGATTGGCTGGGAGAGGCCGCTGATGGGGTAGTCCCTATTGCAGAAATTAAACTAAGGAGAAATTCTCCTACAGTCCCCTGGTGTAATGAGTGGCTGAGAGCTCTTAGACAGGCTTGTAGCTGTCAGGATTCGAGAATGGAGGAAGACTTATGATAAGCATGAAAAAGATGCCCATTGGAGTAGGATTAGAGAATACAAAATAGCTCTGAAAGAGGAAAAATCACTATACTATGCCAACATCGTTAATTCAGCTACATCCTCTAAAGAGCTTTTCCAGGTGGTGAACAGCTCTCTCTCCCCACCCACCCTGGTCGGTTGGAGGGGCTCAAGGATTGCAAGACTTCTGTAATCAGTTGGCTGACCACTTTCAGTCTAAAATCATTAACACCTATGATGAGCTTAAATCTTCAAATATAGCATTCAATAGGTTGAGGTCTTCTAGTAGTGAGTGTCACATTGAATCATGCAACACCGTGCTTTCTACAGAGCAATAGACTCATTTGCTCATTGTCTTTCCACCACTTACTCCCAAAATGATGTAACAGCTTCTTGTTAACACTAAATCAGGTCCCCCTTTGCAGGCTTGCTGACCTGCAATGCTGCACACGGTGGCTGGCACTGTGGTACACCCTCTTGCATCTTTACTCATTAAAACAATCTCCTCTGGCTTTCATCCGCAGTCATGTAAGGAGGGGTTTGTCAGACCCCTTCTAAAATAGTCCAATCTAGATAGCAAAGACTGCAAAAACTATTGCCCAATCTCACTCTTTCCTTTGCCTGCTCAATCAATCAATCAATCAAGGAATTGTAAGTGTGCTACTCTCCCGGAAGGGTCTCAAGTCACTGGGGGAGAGAGGGGGTAGGTCCATGGTTCTGTTCAACTGAAAAGCCCGGTCTTGAGAGCCTTCCTATAGGTGTTCCGGGATGGGACCCATCTGATGTCGATCGGGAGTTTGTTCTAGGTCTTGGCCGTGATGTGGGAGAAGGATCTTCCCCTTGCTTTGGCTCTGTGGACGAGTGGGGTTTTCGGCGAGGACGAAGTGGGCAGATCAGAGGTTATTTTTGGGTGCGTGGAGGGTGATTCTGTCGTTGAGGTATTGGGGTCCGGTATTGTGTAAGCATTTGTAGGCATGGATGAGTATCTTGAAGGTGACTCTCATCTCGACGGGGAGCCAATGGAGCTTCCGTAGGTGTTGGCTGATGTGCCCGTGTCGAGGGATACCGAGGACCAGCCTGGCAGCAGTGTTTTTAATCATCTGGAGCTTGTGGAGTAGAGACTTGTTTATGCCGGTGTGGAGGGAGTTTCTGTAGTCCAGCCTGCTGGTGATGAGTGCGTGGGTGACTGTCTTTCTGGACTTGAGGGAAATCTACTTGAAGTCTTGCGGAGGATGCGGAGGGTGTTGAAGCAGCTGGAGGCAACGGTGTTGACCTGACGGTTCATGGAGAGGGAGGAGTTGAGTATGATGCTGAGGTTTCTAGCGTGGTCCATGGGGTTAGGGGGGGTGCCGAGGGTTGTGGGCCCCCCGGTTTTGTTCCATGCCGATGGGGTGGTTTCGAGGATGAGAACTTCTATCTTCTCCTAGTTGAGCTTTAGGCAGCTGTTGCTCATCCAGGCTGGGACGTCCTGCTAAGATCCTGGATATGCACTTAAATGCCCATTTGATGAAATTCGTGGAAGATCATGGTTGGCTGGACAGATCTCAGTTTGGTTTCCGGCAATATCACAGAATGGAATCTGGATTCGTGTCGGCCATAGACTCTATTAGGCAGTTAGTGGACAAAAAGAACAGCGTGGTCTTGATTCTACTAGATCTTTCAGTGACCTTTGATACCATCTCCCCTTTTCTACTAATTGAACCCCTACAGAAGGTGGCCATCACAGACAGGGCATTGGCACTACTGTCCTCATTCCTGAGACATTGCTCTCAAAGGCTTATGCTGAACCAATATCTTTCTGATGTCTTCTACCTGCCTTGTGGGGCACTGCAGGGCTCATCTTTGAGCTCTACGTTATTACTTTGTGCATCTCCACTTGCCACCATTATTCCTTCCTATGGGCTGCATGCAATATCGTATGCTGACGACACCCAGATAATTGTGTCGATTCCCAAGGACACTGTAGCCACAGCAGCCAATTGCTCATATTGTATGTCTGCAGGAGCAGAATGGATGGGAAATTCAATGGTGAGAAAACTGTGGTGTTGCTTTTTGGAATGCATACCTTGATATGGCATAATGACTGGTGGCTGAATTCCCTTGGCACCTTGGCTGACCCATCTGATCAAGCTAAACATCTTGGAGTTTTTCTTGATACCGAGCTTTCTCTTAATAGACAGTCCAATTGCACGGTGACAACGTGCTTCTGGCTTATAGAAAGGTTAAAGAAAACCTTTCCCTTTCTTCTCATCTCGGCACAGAAGAAGGTTGCTCTGGCGTTGGTTATGTCCATAGTTGACTATTGTAAAAATCTTTTTTAAGACTCTAACAGCACTGTTGAAACAAAATTGAAGGTAGCACAGAATGCTCTCGCTAGGGCTATTCTTGAAATTCCTACGCATCTATCTGCGTCTGTGGCGCTGTGTGTGCTTCACTGACTCCCCATCAGAAAGGGTTTTACATTAAAGGCTAGCTGCATGGTCCATACAGCTATTTATCAAGTAAGCCCACCTGGGTTAAGGGAGATGTTCCATTGGTACAGTCCTGATAGAGGTTTGCGATTAGTCCATCGCAATCTGGTCACCCTACCCAGAGTCCGCAAGATTAAAAAACAGTGGAGCAGAGCTGTCTCAGTTGCTGCTCTAAACTCTGGAACTCGCTCCCCCAGTCCCTGACTTCAATCAAGGGGCATCTGCCTTTCAGAAAGACACTGAAGACCTGGCTGTACACTGTTTAGACTGTGCTTTTTTCTATGGCACTTGACTTGTGTGTTTCACAGATGGATTGGGAGGGCTGCTCTGACTATAGCACCTTGACGTCTACGGGCATTTGTTGTGCTTTATAAATTAAATTCAAATCAATTCAAATCAACTTGTGTTGTCTAAAACTCATGGATTGACTCGGAGAAATTCCAGATTATATGTATGAACTTTAGACACCTCAATGATAAACATAAACAGACCGTCTCTGCCCAGGGGCGTAACACAGGCCCCCGCAACCGCGGGGGCCTGTGCGGGGGGGGGGGGCCTGAGCTGCAGAGGGCCCCCTCAGCACAGTACTCAGGACTGAGAGCTCCGGATTAAATCCAGAGCTGGGGCCCCTTGCTGTATGTTACAGGGGGGCCGCCTCACTTTTCTTTACGCCGCTGTCTCTGCCCTAGCCTAGCACAGCTCTTCATGATCTGGCTCCTAGAGTGCAATGCTTCTATACTGTGTTCGAACACGCATTAGACTGTATTTGCACTCTGCTGTCACTGTATTTCTGTGTTTGAGCTGTATTAGTGCACACCGTGCACTGCGGTGCTTCACACCTTTGTGACTAAATCTGCACTGCTTGAGGAGCACCCCTGAACACCTTTGGGTGCATTGCTGCACACTTGGAGTAATTTACTTCGCGCCTTGGAGGTCAATATTCAGAGACATTTTAAGGCATGAGCAAAGTGGCTGTCCCAATGCCCAAGCCTTTCAGCTCCCCCACCCCCCCAACAAGGCTCTGCTCTGCTAACAGTCCTGTCGTGCTGACATTTATTAATTCGTAAACAAATTGCTTTAAATGCCGTTTTCCTTTATTGTATTTGTAGACCAGGTAATGTGTGGGAGATTATTACAAACATTTTGCAGACAAATATGTTTGTTTCTCAACACCATGCAACATCCGTAAAAACGTTTTTTCAAATCAAAACAGGACCTCACATATGAGAAATGGGAAGGGTCAGAGATATTATTTGCAATAATATTAGTGAGCTGCTGGTGTGTTACACTATTGAAAACGTGGCATGCTCCCTGAAAATTAGAACATTTAGAATTTGGACCAGTGTGCCTGTGCACTGTCAGTAGCCTCGCCATAGAGGGCATGAAAGAGCTGTAATTGGATAACAAATTCAAAGATGTTCAGAAAAAGGGGTCTCCAAAATACATTGGGGCCAGAGCCCCCAAAATCCTTAAGATGGCCCTGACAATAGTGCATACCTCAGATGCAAGCTTGCTCATCCATTACAATACAGTGTCTCAAGTATCACCTAGTCTGCAGCCATATGTTTTCTGAACTGCTTATTTGCCATATTTCATTTTTTAAATGCATTCCATGATACAACATCCCACATCATCTGAGGCTGCTTGGCAAGAAGATGGGAACATTACAGAGATCAGAAGATGTCTCATGTCAGGTGCGAATAGCTCATCCAACTCTGACATATTCTTTGCCTGTTGGTATTTAGTCATTGGCAAATATGTACCAGATTGTAAAATAACAAGCATTGGCAAAGCAAATAGGTTTCACCTTTGGGACCTAATAAGTGTTTAGCCATGCATCATATTATCCTGGGGAAGGGGGGGGGTATGATTTACCACTGCTTTTTTGCTCCTGACACAGATTTAGCAGCCCCTGCTATCAGAGGTCATGGAGGTAGGAACATGAATAGTGAGAGGCTATTCATGTTCATGAGAAGGATAAGAGTTCAACTCAGTGATGTCATTGAGGTCCAAGGGCGAGCAATGTCACTTCCCTTACACAATGCATTTTGTTGCATGAAGTGTCAACTTCTTTACCTTGTGTTAACCTTTGTGGCCAGAAGGTACATCTCTAGGCTAGCCATTTTGGAGCTTGGAATGATTGTGTACTAACAATTTCAGGTGGGATAAGAGAAGGAATACCAGTGATAGTGAGCTAAATAGCGCACATTAGTGGTCCGACAAGTGCAACAGGAGTTTTCAGTGCCTGTACCTCGCCTCTCATGCTGTGTTACTGATCACCGGAATGTGTCACAACGCAAAAAGTGAACTCGATGCTGGTTTTGTTTTGGTGCACCAAGTGCCCATCATGTGCAGATGAGTCTTTTAATTAAACAAAATAAAAACATCACAGGAGATAGCAACAGAAACGACACAATGGGGTGTTCACCCGGAGGGTAGGGCATGCACAACACTACATCCCTGTTCACTGAAGTTCCTTCATTGTACAGTGCCCTGCGATGCTACACAGACGCCTACCGTCACCAAATTCACACAAACATCCAAGCAAACATGTCCCAGCCAGCAGTGTCACTACAACAGCAGTAGGTGTGCCACAACATGTCAACACAGGAAATATTTGAAATCAGTAAGCCAAATGTATGACGTTACAACGCAAACATTTACAACGCATGCCTTTACAATGCAGTTTTCACATCGCAACATCCATTACAATGCATGATTTTACATCGCATGCCATCACAATGCTGATTTAGAAACTACATTTACAACACATTCCTTTACAACGCATACCATTACAACGCATATTACGTTTAGGGCAACAGTAGAGTAAGAGTTGGATAGTGTAGGGGTAAAAAATACTATTCCTACTCCAGTGAGTTCAACAGTAGGGTAAGTGTTGGATAGTGTAAGGGTAAAAATTACTTTTTCCCCATTACTCACCTTATAATGCGTTGTAATGGCATGTGTTGTAATGACATGCGTTGTAATGACATGTGTTGTAGTGACATGCGATGTAATGGCTGCGTTGTAACGGCATGCGATGTAAAGGATGTTGCGTTGTAATGGCTGCGTTGTAAAGGTTGTTTCCCCAGTAAGCCGTATGCAATACAATGAATTAATGCTGCCAAGCCAGCATGTGTTTGTTGCATGTACAGGTAGAGTAGTGATGCGCACAAATCAGTGCACTGCATTAACCCTAAATATTGTCTACATAGTTAAAAGTGACCTGGCATTCTTAAAACTAAGTGAAATCTCAATATATAAAATATTATTAGAGCTCCACACTTGATAACTCCTTTCAGCTGTTACATCCAAATGTACCTCAATGTACCTAGCTGAACTGAGAAGCAGCTCCACGAGCTGAAAGGGCTGTTTTTTTCTGTGATGTCTGCTTAATGCTGCAGATGGGAGACAACCATCTCAACGCATGCGTTATGACGCATGCGTTTACATCGCGTGCACTTACAACGCCCGCGACGTCACGATGCGTGCGTTACCGACGCACGCCATTACATCGCATGTGCTTTCAGAAAGGAGTTTGGTACATGCCTCACATTCTTAAAAATAGTTTTATTTATTTAAAACAGAATGTATAGCTCTGATGTCGAACGCTAATACATGCTCGAGACGGACGGGCTTGTTTTTCATAGCTCTAAATTGACTATGCAGAACATTACAAGCTTTTAATGGCAGAGTGGGGCCAAGGGAAGCGCGCGCTGGAGAGCCGCCATGAGATGAAAATATTTGTTTACTGCTCTCGGCACCCAACTAGTAAGAAGCAGATAAATAGTGCAAATGGGTCTGACATTACGTTTTGCCCAAGTGCACACATTGTGTCATAGAGGCTGAAGTTATCTGTTTGCTGAAACCCATGAGTAATATGTAGTAAACAATATATATGTCAAACAGCATTTCGGTTTCGGTATTCTGATATACAACTACTGACTTTAGGATGGCCTGGCATTCACATACAATAATGTATACCCAAGCATTAATAATACATAGTAAACAACCTATTCATCCTCTATAACAATCAATAAACCCATCCCCAAGTAGTCACTCACACGCAATACATACATTTTCCCTCTCCCATATCAGAACAATTACTTTGACAGCCACTTTACCTAACCAAGTCACAAAACTCTCAAATCTCTCATCACTGTAACCTGTTCCAACTGTCCGCCAACTTGTACCCCAGGCCCTGATCTCTGCTCACCCCACCGAGGGATGGATGTGCCCGCTTGTGACTACCCATTCCCCAAATACAACCACTTCATGGGTCAACACAAAAACTGCACTTGTCCTACAGTGGCAAACCTCTTCTGAAGAAACCACAACCCTTTAAATTTAACTCTCGGCTGCTCAATCCTCTCAATGGATCATGGGTCAGCCAAAGAGTCTGCGCCCGTCCTATCCCTACCATAAATACTAAACCTTAAACATCACCAAATTAAGAAATTTACAGGAAAGATTGTGGTATTTAAAGAAATCTGAGCATGGTGTAAGCAACACAATAATATTTAATAGGACTGCTAAAGGAGAAAAGTTTAGACTGCATATGAAAGATCACCAGGACTTAGGTCTCTCACAACTTCCCTTTTCTGGGTGTGTTGGATTAGGCCAGAGGGTTAGTTTGGGCCAATCTGCTGTTATCAAGCGAAATGCAGAAGTCAACCCCTATTGAAGAAACCAACAGTGGACCCCAACACCCTCAGCAGATACTAACCCATCTCACTCCTGACTTTTCCAGCTAAAGACATTGACAAATCCATCAATACTCAACTCCCAGACCACCTAGACCTCCATCAACTCCTAGACACCGCTCAAAAAGGCTTTCACAGCAACCACAGCACAGAGACAGTCCTCATTGATGTAAGAAGCATCCACTGAGGAGAAAGAGCTGCACACATCCTCTTCAACCTCTCCGCTGCTTTCAATACGGTCTCCCACAAGTCGCTTATCAGAAAGCTTCCGAACATGGGCATCTGAGGTTTGGTCCTCAAATGGATATCCTCCTTCCACATGGAAAGAATTCAATGAGTTAGACTTCCCCCCAACACCCCAGAATCCAAGAACCTCATCTGCGGAGTCCCTCAAGTATTGTTGCTCAACCTAACACTCTTTACTGTCTACATGACACCCCTCACGGACAGCCACAGAGCCCACGGCATCAACATAGTATCCTACGCTAACGACACTCAGCTCATCCTCTCCATTACCGACTCAACCAAAACCGCCAAAGCAAACTTCAACTGCATGAGCAACATTGCTGTTTGAATGAAAATAAACTGTCTCCAGCTGAACCCCTGAGATGCCTCTTGGTGGCCCTCCGAACTTGGCCACCCCACCCATCCCTGTGGACCATGCCAAGAACCTTTGGATCATCTTAGACACCAACCTCTCTATCAGCAGACAGATCAACGCCATCTCTTCATCATGTTTCCACATCCTGCGAATGCTGCACTAGATTTTCAAGTGGATCCCACTGAACATCAGACGACCGGTCACCCAGGCTCTTATCATGGGTAGACTTGATTAGGGAAACGCCCGCTACATCGGAATTTCAGCCTGTGTCCTACGTTGACTCTAAACCATTCAGAATGCTACCGCCAGACTCATGCTAAAAATTCAGTGAAATAATCACATCTATCCACACCTCAACAATCTCTACTGGCTCCCAGTCCAGGAAAGATGAAAGTTCAAGCTACTCACCCACACCTACAAAGCTCTTCACAACACTGGTCCAACTTACCTTAACCACTGCCTCAAATTCCACCAACCCACTAGACACCTTTGATCTGCATCTCAGGCAAGAGCACACCTCCCTCGCATCAAGAACACCAGAAGCAGAGGATGCTCCTTCTCATACATTGCAGCCAAGACCTGGAACAACCTCCTGAAACACCTCCGAATACCCCATCCCTCATGAACTTCCAAAGGAACCTTATGACGAAACCAGAAAGATCTATGATCCCCCCTCAGGTCTGCCCTACTCAGTGCCTGGATACCCTCATGGGTGATTAGCCGCGTTCTACAAATTCACTTAACTTAACATTTCATAACATAACATAATCATCACATATGAATGTGATGTTTGTGTTGTTTCCAGTGTTGGTGGATGATAGAAATTTAGGTTTCTGGTTGGCAGAGTATACACCCTGTCCATGCAGGTGCCACAGCTCTAGTCAGGGTAAGTCAGATACACACCCTAAATTAATCTTTGCTCATCCTCTGGTAGCTTGGCACAGAGCAGTCTGTCTTAACTTATGAATCAATGTGTGAAGTATTTCTGCACATTGTAATTATAGTAACACAGTGCAAACACCACAACAAGTCTTCACACCACTTTGGAAAAATAGACAATATTTATCTGAGTAAAACAAGACCAAAACAACAAAAATCCAATTGGTAGGAGTCAAGATATGAATTTGTAAGGATTACATCCGAAAAACTGCTTGGAAGTCAATAGCACTAAAAGGTTACTTAAAGTCAGGCTAGACCAGGGTAAATTCAAAGTGCAGGCTGACCACATTGGAGTTCAACAACAAAGACCTGGCAGTAGGCAACACTTCTCATCAATTCCAACTAGAAATACGTAGGATTGCTCAAAGGGTAACGTATATATCTATTTCCCCTAAATCAGTAATTCTCTTCATGAATTCTGAAATGATCCCCTGTGCCTCACAGATTAATGTTTTAATAAATCCCACAGTGTGAAAAGAAACCAGCAAAGAATTAAATCACTCAACCAGCACCCATCAATTTCAAAAAGTGTAGTATCACAGAAATTACGAAGTGCCAGAAAAAAGTGTGGAAAAATTAGAAAGTATCTCACGTGCACACCACAAGAGGAGCTACTGGCAGGTACTCATCAGTTTGCCCACGTACTTATCATCATTGATAACTTTCTCATGAAAGAAAAAATAGTGTCCAGTGTAAGAGAAGTGTATAGGTAATTTGAAAAAATAAGCAAAAACCCCAAAAGAGAAAAGAGACAAGATATAGTCTCAGTAAAATTGAGTTCAACTCGCGTATATATTATCAACGTCTTTATTTCACTACGTGAATTGCCCCAAGGTTAAAAACACAGCATGTTGTTAACCACATCAAGGATGGCAAACATGTGTCATTGCCTTATTTCAAAAGTAACAGCAAATTCATCAGGGCATCTGAGGTCAGCATTCACCTCCCTGGACCTTTTTATTTAAAAGAGTGATACAAACAAACAGAAACACAAGGTTGGTAAATCATAAGAGACACCATCCATTCATGTCCAGTAATTCAAAACATATGGTCGTATCAAGTCATATCAACGAGCTGAATTAAAATAGTAACCATCTAACATAAGGTTACTGAACATATTTACCTAGTGAGAGCCACGGGCCCACATACCAGCTCTCACTTAGTTGCGGGGGGTATATTATGTATACTTTTCTCCCCTTCTGCAAGCACCTCTGTTGCTCACACCTTCATCTCTGGAGACAGACACGCACACTAAAACAAAGAAAGCGACTGCCCTCCAATGTGACCACATTGGAGGGCAGGTCTGCTACAGGACCCATGTGGGGACCGCTGAAAAAAATACCTTGTACGGAGCAAGCATCGTGTTCGAAGGCTTCACTGCATCGGATCCGATCTACGCAGTCAGGTCGATGCATCGGAGTCGAGCCTCGCAGTTGGTGTCAAAGGATCAGCTCTGCGTCAACGTCAAGTCTTGCCGATGGTGTCGAAGAATCGGCGCTGCGTTGTCATCAAATATCCTAGATGAGACTTGCATCGTCGTCGAATCAGCACTATGTCAGCATCAGAGAGCACTGTGTTAATTCCAATCTGCACAAAGGTGTCACTACATTGAGCAGAACCGACTTCTGAGGCACAGGAATGAAGGGGCTATCTCAGGCAAGGGTAGGACTCACAGATGGCAGAGTCCAGCAGCACCAGCAGAGTTGCAAGAAGTCTCCTGTCTCTGAGACTTCAGAAATCAGGAAGCAAGCCCTTGGAGAATCTTGGGTTCAAGGCCGTAGAGAACTGGTCCAGTCCTTTTCACTCCCAGGCAAGAAGCGAGGCAGTAGGTTAGGACAGCAGAGCAGGTAACGTAAAGGCAGTCCCTCTTACAGTACAGCAATCATCAGCCAACAGACCAACACATCAATGCAGGTAGCAAAGTGGCAGTCCCTCCTACAGCACAGCAGCTCTTCTTCCAGGCAGAATGCACTTGGTCCCAGCAAAGTTCTGATTTGATCGTGTCAGGGGTCCAGTACTTATACCCAAATGTGCCTTTGAAGTGGTGGAGACATCAAAGAGGCATTTGAAGATCACAAGGTTCCTGCCTTTCCCGCCCTGGCTCCATACACACTACAGAGGGGTATGCTGCTCTTCATGTGGGAACAGGCACAACCCTACTCAGGTGCAAGTGTCAGCTCCTCCCTCAAAATCTACCTCAGGTAGGACCATCAGCCTGGTGATGGGCCATCACTTTGCAAATGTCACAGCTCAGCACCCTTTGTGTGATGGTCTAGAGCGAATGGACAAAACCCAGCTGTCACCCAGAAATATATATTCACAGACAGGCAGAGGCACAGAATGGTTAAAGTAAAAAAATTCCAACTTTTTTAAAAGTGTCATTTTCAGAGACATACAATCTAAAATCCAACTTAACCATACATTTTTAATGGTGAGTTCAGAGACACTAAACTTCAAATCTCTATCTTCTCCCATTTTGAAAATACATTTAAAAGGTGTACTTTTTAAATATACTGCACGCTGCCCATGGGGCTACCTAGGGCGTACATTAGCGATGATTTACATGCAATAAAAAGGAAGGTTTGGGCCTGGCAAGTAGGCTAACATGTCGGGTCAAAATGGCAGTTTAAAACTGCACACATTGGCACTGCAATGAGCCATATTTAAAGGACTACTGAGTGGGTGGCACAATCAGTTCTACAGGCCCATTAGTAGCATTTAGTTTACAGCCCCATGGCACATATAGTGTACTTTACTAGGGACCTACAAATAAATTAAATATGCCAATTGTGGAAAAGCCAATATTACCAAGTTTAGAGTACAAAGCATATGCACTGTTTTGGGAACCTGTGCCCCTCGGGCCATGCGGTGTCGCTATCTGTAGGACTAATCTGGAATTTTCCTGTTCACGTGTTTGTCTTGCAGGTTATGTGCCACCCCATCTGTGATCTGTCAATCAGTAGCCTCAGGCCTAGGGTGTAGGGCCAACCTGACCACATATTTCTGACTCGGACTTGATGGGGAGGTCATGTTGGTGGATTTAGACATCTGCGATCGAATTTCGTTTTTATACATACAAGCATTGTTGCGTACATTGATATCAATATTAACATTCCCCCTCTAATTGAATTTTCAACTAAATCAATTACCCCATACTTCATGACAGCCACATTGTCAGTGGCTTGTCATGTTTCAGTTTTAACTGTTACTACTTCCCTAGTTACTTCCTTTCTACCCAGTTTGAGGACTGCGTTTTTACAGCAGGAAATCCCCACATTTAGGAAAGCACTCAAGAACAGTACAAATAGGATAATAGGCAGCAATGACATGTGCAGTCCTGTCACCCATTAGGGGAGCCAGGAAAACCAGCGTTGCTTGGATGGCAAGAGTTGGAGTCCTAAAGTTCATATTTTTGCCTGGAATGACCATGCAACAGGATGCCCAGTCTTGTCACACAACCCTCCCTCTAATTCGGTCATCAAGTCCATCACATACCGATGTTGCATCACCATGAGGCTGATGACTCTTAGTTCTTCCTTTACTTCATTAAGGCTGAACTCAGTTCTAATCATCATTTTCATCATCTCTCATCTGGTTATTTGCAACCAGCAGGTGTTTACTTTCATCTGCACTGTGAAGAAGGGTATGGACCCTCCCGCACTGACTTGCGTGTCAGAAAACATTCTGAATTCTTACGGAATGTCCTTGAGCTGAGCCCAGCCAAAATAATCAGCATTTCTATGTTCTTGAGCCTGATGCTATAGAGTTGTTTTCTTCTGTATTGGGTACAACTCTGACAGATCTTATTCAGGAATGACCAGGGTAGAGGTGTGCATAGTGAACAGGGAGCACAGGCCTTGCCATCCAGGGACAATCTGGGTGTAGGCAAATTCACTGCACTTCCAGTATGTATCCATCATCGTGAAGGTGTCTCACTGCATGTCTGGTGTGTGCAATACTCAGCCAGAGTTCTGAGTGTCGAGTGAAATAGTTCCTTGACCTATAAAACACAAGGAATACAGTGTAAGTTTCTGTACAATTAAGGGTTGCCTCTTCCCTTCCAACCATGTCTACCTGTCTATCTCAGTGTCCCCTATTTACTGACAGGGATTATTTATGCTGGCATTCAACCCTCCCCTATGAGACTAATTTCCCTTCACGTCATCATGGTGGATGGCCCTACACAGGAACTCCATGTCTAGAGTCCATTTGTTATTAAAGAAGACTGCACCAGAAATGCTAAGGCCACCCTGGGATCACAGATGGAAGAGGGAGCGGACGTGCTTGTGCACTAGTGCAGTGGCTTTGCTACCTCCAGGAATTTTTTTGCTGGAAAGGCTCGGGCCAAACAGTATCCTCCGCTACGGTGCCCCACCTGCACATCTTATCTAGCTCTCGCTATGATCAGTAAAGAGGCATAGTGCTGTGGGATGGGTCTCACAAAGGGTCACATTAACTACTGCTCAATCGGGTCCTACTCTGTTGTGTTGTATCTTGGCTCTAATCCTACACAGGCACAGATGGAGAAGGCACTTTGCTTTTTTGGGGGATAGCTCTTGAGACAAGTAAAGCCTGTCTGAGCCTACTACATGTGGTATCAGCAAACAGTATGACCCGGATGATGTCTGGGCGCCCATGGCAATCATGTGCTGATACCCTGTGTTGTGTAAGAGTGTGCTATGTAGTGCGTGTGGAATACTAGTGTTGTATTCAGTGTACTTACACGTGACATGGGAGCGGTTCCTATGCAAGTGCTGTGCAAATGTCAGGGTGGGCTTCATTTGACTAGGCAGATCTATGACAACATGTGGATGCTGCCACACCAGCAGTAAACAGAGGGTATACAATTGTACAATGATACATAGCTTGTGGAACATTGCAGGAAAGATATCTGTGGTTCCGGTGATTGGGAGATTTTTTTACTTTGGAAAAGTTAGAAAGATTTTGGTGTTCAATAATTTTATAAATGGTCGGAATCTTGGACTTGCACACCTGGGTATTTGTTAGGATTATGGAAGTGGTTGCCGGAGAGATGGTGGGCCGCTGTAAGGGTGGTGCACTTTTGTTGCTCTATTGCAGACCTGTTGGATAAGAACTGTTGCTTGTTGGTTAGGTTTTAGTAAACATTTGTATTCGTGTGTATCATCATCAATCATTCTTGGGGATTTATGTGCCTTTGTTTTTTTAGGTGTGCATTTACATTCATACATCTAATTTTTGGTGGGCACCGGAAGGTGGCCCTGATCAGAGGGTCTACCTTTTGGAAACAACAGGTGTTTATTCATGAGTCATCTAAATTCTTGCTAGCAGATTGTCGGTTTTCCCACTCGCCATTATAAGAAAATATATATTTTGTTAAGAGGTGATTTTTGTGAGCCTGTGGATGGTCTGGGTTTTTTAAACTAATGTTTTATGGGTGTTGCTGGACATCTAATATTCTGCCTTCCCTAGGGAGGGATTGTGGGCGTGCCTTTTGACCTACACGTGCTCGGGGTGAAGTGTAAAGAGAGGGTGTGCCATAATTAGGCGTTGTGGGCAATCGCAGTGTGCTCTGGAGTCACATGTGCTCTGGAGTAACATGTGTATCCATATTGTCCATGAATGTGGCAAGCAGTAGGACCCTCTCTAATGGCGCCCTTTTTCTATAGGTATTTTTGGGCTAGTTTTGGGCTTCTTTTTGCTGATGTACAGGTAATTTCCCGAGGTTCACATGTGATTTGGTTATTTTCATTATAATTTGCCAGAGGAGGTCGGAGAGCTGTTTCGCGGCCACAGTGTGTTTCTGATGTGGCAGCATTCGAGATTGGCCTTATTTGCTTCCTTAGATGGCTTGTATAAGGCCTTGTGTGTTGTCAGCTTGATTGCTAGGCCGGATAAGGTGGTGAGCTTATTTCTGAGTACCTTACACCGAGCTGTAATGGATTTTTTGCGGACTCTCCCATTCCCGGGATCCCCTTTCCCTTCTACTATGTACTACCTGAGTTTTTTTAGGAATTCTGTCCCTGGCCGTGGGCAGAGACTTCCGAGTGGTGACCTGCTTCCTTTGATGTTTTGTAGGAACCTGACCCAATGAGCAGGCTCTGGGTGTTTGGAGAACTTTGAGGGAAAGCAGGAGGAAGAATGTTGCTCAATGGAGAGTCCGGTATGAGACCCAAAATAATTGAATTTCGGCTGATGCGGGTAATGACTTGGGATAGCTGATTGTTCTGGTAAACTCCCTACTGATTCAGCATCATGTGGTGGTTAGTAAACAGTCTGAGTTTTGTTTGTGCTATGGGTCGTCATCATCCAGAGAGGGAGGGAGACCTGGATTCCAACACTGGATCATTGCCTCGTTTCGTAACTGAAAAGGGGGCCTCCATTCGCCTGGGGACTGTTGGCTGTGATCACATACTATAAACAAATTTGGGTCCCGGGCCAGAGGCCTGAGAATGGGGTCCATTTGATCTGGATATTGGAACTCGTTCCAGTTGGACTTCGGTAAGTGGACCTGGGTGCCTGCTTTCTATGTAATGGATTTAGAATCACATTACCCCCTCATCAGTCTGCCATCCACCTGGGGCATGGCCAGCCAACCCCGACATGGGTGGTCAGCAGCAGAGTGGGGCCTAGGCTCCTGTGGGAACCCAAATGGTGGACTCTAGTGCAGCGTACAGCAGTCCGGAGATTTTCAAACACAAGTAAAGGCTTGGAATTCCTAATGTTGTCTTACCAGACTTTATTTCAAAATGTGTATTGAGGTGTGTGTGAAGTGTGTGTTCTGCATTGACGGTTTGAATCTTCTACATAGGTGGGTTTTGCTATTGTGCAGATGTGTTGCCTCCTCAGACAGTTACCCTTCTTGCTGCGGTCCTACTTGGGCTTGGTCCCAGTCTGTTGCCTGCTGCAGTGGTGCAGTAGCTGTCTGACCTCCCTGCAGCGGAGCGTACCGTGGATTCGGGTTACCTTGGGCTTGATTCTGAGGATGGTGGTTCTGTGGGGACTGACCCAGATTTATCGATCTCTGTTTGTGATAAGCTTTAAAGCGGCATCTGTGGGCAATGTGGCCCATTCAGTGGCAATAATAACATTCTTTGAGTTCTGGCTGCTGCCAACCTCCCTGATCTCTGCTGTTATAACTGGATTGAAACCCTCTGAGGTTTAGCTGTGGAGCCCCGCTCGAGACAGGCGCCATTTGTACGCTAGCAGCCAATGCGGTCCCCTTGAGGGTGGACTTTTTCAATTTGTGGTTGACCAATTTGGCAGTGTCTTTTTGGCCCTTCTCCTGCTTTTCCATGTCCTTTTCCTGCCATATTCATGTAATATGTGGGCCTATATTTCCTGGCAGGATTTGGTGTCTAACCCTACTGCTCTGTCCAATCCACTTTGTATTTTCCCCCTTTTTGAGGATGTTGTAAAATAAACGCTTGAAAAAACACTAGATTGGAGGGTCAAAGGGAAATTTTAAGACCAGCGCGGACAAATTATTAAAATTGACTACCAATGGAAAAATATATTTATTCAGTATCCAGTGTTCTAATACCTGGTCCTGATGAAAGCCACTATCATAATGTTTAGATTCTAGTTGGCTGAAACATGTAGACCGCTGAGGACGTGTTCCGAAAATTCTTGTGGACACGTTTTCCTCCATTTTTTGCTTTTTACCTTGACACCACTGGATACTGAATACATATATTTTTCCATTGGTAGTCAATTTTAATAACTTTTCTGATTATATACACTGCACCTAGGTTCACCACACTGTAGGCAGCTTCTGTCGTTAGGAGTTTCTACCCTCCGTGTGATATCTTAAAACATCCGTGAGCTCCTCCTTTTTATAGTAAGTAAAGGAGTTGTAGCTCCTTAACTGCACCAGGTGCGGTTAAAGGAGGTCCCAGATGATGAAGCATGCCACTTCGGTGGGTGATGGGACTCTGTCCTATTTTTGAGGACTTTTTCTGTCTGAATATGCTGGTGTCTTGTCTTTTTGTCCCAGTTTGGCTGTAGTAGACCCGTGGACTATGTGTTGTTATAGTAAAATAAACGCTACCTGGGGACCTGTATTGGCCCAAGGCTGGCCTGTTTCTTGTCCCCATCATTCCCTCTTTATGCCAAGAAAGTCCGTTATGGTCTCCCCAGGTTTCATACTTTTTGCCATCAATCCTCCTACATCTGGGCGATCAGGGAATATTTCCCTCAGGACCGTCCATATTGGGTGTCTTTATGAATTGAATGCAGTTCTGTCATGCTCGGTGTTTGTCAGCATGACTGCTGGGATGCGGGTTCACACGAGCACTGTGTTAGTCTGATTTCCGATGAGACTGCTTAGAAGACTTTTGGCATCGCCCATTGCTAGGCTTATCCCGCAGTGTTCTTCTCAAAGTATGAGATCCACTTCCCCACCCCAGCCATCAATGGTGGCAGTTCGGTTCTGAGCCCTTCCTAATTCTTCTGGGCCCAAGACACATAGATAGTCCCTGACGTGCCCTTCTGCAAAAGCAAATGCAAAAACAACAGTTGGCAGGGTATGCCCAGACGTGGGTTCCTTGCTCACTTTGCCACTGGATTCAAGATAGCCTGGCTGATGAGGGTTATAAACCCGAAACCGGTCCCAGGATGCTTGTTTCTGATCCAGGGAAGACATGGCTTGGCAGTTCGGGCTGGACTGTTCCCATGAGGTACAGGGTCAGACTGATTTGCATATGGCCATGTCTGAACTAGGGTGGTGGAGAGAGCTAAAGAATGATGATGGATTAAACCCAGATCAGTTGACTGGGGGTGCGTGTTTGATTTGCTCAAACGCTCCGTCCATCATCCCCTTTGGTATCGCTTTGTTCACCCTAAGTTGGCAGGGTATGCCCAGACGTGGGTCCCTTGCTCACTTTGCCACTAGATTCAAGATAGCCTGGCTGATGAGGGTTATGAACCCGAAACCGGTCCCAGGATGCTTGTTTCTGGTCCAGGGAAGACATGGCTTGGCAGTTCGGGCTGGACTGTTCCCATGAGGCACAGGGACAGACTGATTTGCATATGGCCATGTCTGAACTGGGGTGGTGGAGTGAGCTAAAGAATGTTGATGGATTAAACCCAGATCAGTTGACTGGGGGTGAGTGTTTGATTTGCTCAAGCGCTCCGTCCATCATCCCCTTTGGTATTGCTTTCTTCTGCAATAGCAGGCACAATTTTGGCTTGGGGCAGCGCTGAGTGTTTCTCTCTAACATAGAGCTCTCATTTCCTTAGGCAATCCTGCATGTAGGAGAAGTTCCACTTGGGATCGCCTCCTCCGTGATGGATGCAGTCCTCCACAACAGTCATGTCCTCTGGTTCCAAGGATCCTTCCTTCAGCCAGGGTCTAGCATATGGGCCTTCCCTTTCGGTCCAGTGGGCTAGCAGGTGGCAAAATGGTTGTACAAAGGTCTCGCCTTCCTCCTTGGTCATTATCTCCCTTGGGGTAAGTTTGTTTATACCATGCATTTGGGGGAATCAGCGGATCTCTTCATCGCTGCTTTCCTCATGCATGTGTAAAGGTAACATGATGCTTCTCCTACATCTTGATTGAGTCTGCGCCAGACTACCTTGATCCCTTATCTTCTGATTGGCCCACCTCCTAAGCTGACGATTTGGTGAGGCACGGGCCCCAGGTACAAGCCCTCCTTTCAGCTCGGACTCCTTTCCAAGTGATGCTCTATACCTACCCCCACTCAGGTTGAGGGTCCGCTGCAGCTCTGTTCTCTCGTTGAGTTCCCAGAGTGAGAGATCTCTCTCTCCATCCTTAATTCATGCCTCTCCTACATGCGATGGGGGAGGCGCAGAAGCCCTGCTTGCCGGTTTTAGGATCGGATTGGCTGTCTGAAACTCCTCAAAGATGGCCATAGGTCTAGCAGTGCCCCTGTCTTGGTGTTCTTTTGTCCTATATATTTTGTCCGATTGTGTTTTCTTGTGTGTTTGGCTATGTTGGTGTAGAAGGTTCCAACGTTTGACCAGGGAACAAGTGTGTCTTAGTGTGTGCATGCCATTTGCGGCAATACTTGCTTAGTTTTTAAATCCGTTTGGGGAATCTAGTTTGCATATGCTTTAGTGGTGACTCCATGATAGCTGGGAAGTTTTTAAGGGACTGATACGCTCTAGCTTTTCCGGATCAATTAATGTAAGATTCTACTCTGATCGTGGGGAAAATAAATACATGGGGATTATTGGTTTCAACTACTTCTACGAACTCAATACTATTTACACAGTTACATTAGGATTGACATTAAACACAAACAAAAAATGCACATGAAAGATCACAACCTGAAAGAAAGTGCAATGGGTAGTTCAAAACAGGTGAATTCAGCGGAAAAACAGTAGGTATGGAAAAACGATTATAAGAATTAGTGGCGCCTTCATAAGCCCATTAAGTCATTAACAAAACACAACAATTAAGATAAGATGTGCAATTACAACAATTTACCAGCACCACATCAAGAATGCATCAATTAATAACCAAAATGAAGAAAGCGAAAAACTGACAGAGAAACATTTATGATTTCGTTAAAAAATTCCATAGCCCTATCCTTTTCGCATGCTACCCGATGACGCGGAGAGGCATTCCCCAGTACACAGGACTAAGGGCCAAATGTATGAAGCCCTTTTCCCATTTGCGAACAGGAAAAAGCCTTTTGGGATGTAACATCCCAAAAGGCCATCGCAAATTGCGATTCCTTAAATACAATTTAGGAAGCACCCAAGTTGTGAAATTTTGCCTTAATAAATCACAAATTACCACCAACTTCAAGTTGGTGGTAATTTGCGATTTCTTTAATAAAATGCACTTTTTTGCATTTTTTAGAGTACCATGTGGTCCACATACATTCCCATAGGGCATGTATGTGGGCCACGTGTGCACGCATGTTTATTTGAGGGGTGCAACAGGGTGTCCTTCTGGCACCCTTGCACCCTTGATATTGCATTCGCAATTTGCAAGTACCTATTGGGTGCTCGCAAATTGCGAATGTCTTCCGATTTATTCCTATGGGCCTCTAGGCCCATAGGAATGAATGGGAAGGTATTCCTTAATTGCGAATCGCAATTATTATTGCAAATCCTACATACATTGCATTTTAGGAGATCCTTAATTGCGCATCGCTAAAATTCGCTATTAAGGAATTGCAAACTGCAAAGATGATACATCTGCCCCTAAGTGAGATAGTCTGTCTGTTTAATATCGTCTCAGAGACAAAGATAACAACAATTTATACAGAAACGAGGAACAACTTGACAATCAGAGGCCCTCCTTGGCCAGGCACAAGTTACACCTAATCTCCAAGGTCCAAAGTTTCCCTGATGTCCGAATGACCTTAATGGGGGTCATGCATACCGTCTGTGTCACGCACAGAAGTCCATGCGAATAACACCTCTCATTTCTTTCAGATACCAACAGTCTTAAGGAACCGGTAGCACTGAGAAAACCCTTTTAGACTAAAAAATAAGATCACAGTGCTGGCCCTATATCACATCCAGGGCCTATGGTACCATCTGTGTCACACCCAAGGGTCCAGGCGTTGAGGTCTCACTCCTGTTTCACATCGAGGGTACAAGCGTACTAACTGTGTCACGCCCAGCAGTCCAAGCAACAAACAACCTTCACCTTTCCTAGCGTGTTGTCTATCAAAAGAAAGGTAACACCACGGAATCGCCTCCGAGGCCGCCTTGCGACTACTTAGTTCAGACATATGAAGTGGGCAATATGTCAAATTTCTGTCAAAGGCAGGGTGCTCAGGTAAAATTTTTGCTGGGGACTGAGGATCAGATGTAGTCTCTTACCGAATTCCGAATTGACGGCGGCTTCAGGATGGACCTCTGCCCCAAAGATTCAGCAGAGCTTTCAATCAATTGTGGCTGCTGCTCACCTTCCTTGCTGCGCTGATGTGAATCCATCAGAGGGTGGTCCTTTCCAGAAAGCTGCAGTCGGGTTCAAAGCACCAATCCCTCTTATCTGGCTTTCCGAGCATGTTGCTTGAATATAAATGTACCTAAAAACAAAGACAACGAGGAATTTGTCAAAACAGGAACAGTTGGTTTAATCAAACACTACGGCCAGTAGCACAGTTACAGAGTTGGGGTTGAGGACTGTCTCAAAGTACGATCATTTTGAATGCCTTTTTGTACACTTCTTGAAGTGTCATAAAACAATTCATAGATCCTGTTTTGGGAGTGGAATATGGGCCTAGTCATGAAGCCATAAATTACTATCACCTGATGACAAATGCAACTGGATCTCAACCTTCCATGGACAGAATGAGGGACAGTGAATACCATGTCCAGATGTCCAGCCTGGGGAGCATGTGATAACTGTTTGTGCTGTGTCCTGATTGGCTGAGTGTACCTAACTTCATTAGGCATCTAACTTTATGGTGTTTTGGGAATGTGCGCCCCTCAGGCCATGTGTGCTTTATGGGGCCAATCTCCCAGGGCCATTGTGGTGTCGCTGTCTCTCTGTAGGACTAATCTGGGTTTTTTCTGTTTGTGCGTTTGTTCTGCTGGCTACGTGCCGCCCCTCCTGTGATCTTTCAATCAGTTGCCTCAGGCCAGGGCCTGACTGACCATGTTTTTCTGATTCGGGGTTGATGGAGAGGTCATTTCGGGGGAATTTCCACAACAGTGATTAGATTTCATTTTTATACATACATGTATTGTTGCGTACATTGACATCAATATTACCATCTGTATATCCCAAGGTATTACAAAGAATTATTGGGATTTATTAAGTTTGGCTTGACAGCCCTGTTCTGTACATGTAAATTGTTTACCAGTTCTTTAAAATAAACATTGAGTGGGCTAAGGATGCGCCTTGAGTAGTATTACCATCTCACCTAACTTCATTGACTATTTGCTGTTTCATTCCACTTTTTTAGTAGTGCTTCCATTACAATGCATGAGGGACTAATTTATGTCTGAAAATTACACTCAGTCATCATGCTTTTTGTCACATTCATTTTGTTATCTCCCTTTTGAATTCGATATGGAACACAACCCCTTTTTAAAGGCATTGGCAAAGCAAATAGAGCTGACTTTACATTAATAAATAGCATTTGTGGATGCACATCACATAAATAACATGTGTAAAGACCTGTGTTTACATGGCATATTGGTTTTATCAATTCTTGCCTCATTTCTTGCAATACTTAGCTCTTTGTTCCACTGTCTGCAGTGCTGTTTTACTGATGTTCCTATCAAAGCCTTCCCGCAGCCTCACCTAGGAGCAACCCTCCCCTACATTCACGATTCTAAAGTTGCTGATTAATTACACAGTGCCTGGACAAGGAGTCACTGAGTTGTTGTTGTTGGCTACTTGGCCACTATGACCCCCATTTCCAGACAACCAATAACTCAGCTGGAAGACACTGGGCCATTCTTAATGATTCCAGCTAGTATCTCCATGTGAGTTAACAGGGATCACAAGTTAACCTTCCCGGAATGGGAAATAACGTATCACACCCTGTAATGTCAGGTCCTTTAACAAACTTTTTACTGATTCCAGGTAATTTAACACTGATATTTTCCATCTGCTCAGAGTTGGTGGTTTTGCAGTCACTTTGCGCTTTGCATTTTCCAAGAGGTGTCACGGCGCAAACACTCACTGATGCAACACTTGAAGACCTTTTTTGGATTGTGGTGCCTTTGTGCACTTTAAATTGACTGTGTACATTCATAAATGCCTTAAGAACTGCTACCAAAGGAGCCATCATTTCCAGAGTCTCTTCCTCTAAGATGGTAAGTATGATTGTAACCCCTGCCTTGAATGTTTTAGTTTTTTCTTGTTGGCTTCTTTCCATTGAAAGCTCTCTTCATCCAACATATGAGTATATGCCACCCACCTCATTCAGGAGTAATCAATGTATGAAAATATGACACATTAATAAACTGTAGTACCAGTGCTTTGAACTTTACACTGACTAGGGTGTCAGTGGTAGATGCTCAGAAAATGTAGTTCTCTCAATTACATAACCAGAATTTGAGTGGATCACAATTGTACATAAGAGATAAGCAAGTAGGGAAGAATCAGCAATCCATGGGAAAGCATACTGAGCAAAAATACATAGAAAACATGCAGTACAGTCACAGTACAACTAGGCTGTGGAACTCGTTTCCGCTATATCTTAGGACCATACCCACCCTTCTTGCGTTCAGAAAGCAACTCAAGACTTGGCTTTATAGAAATTGGCTATACCCCAGCACAGTATGTTTATGATCTAACATAACAGCAGTGGCCGGGCAACCCGTGAACATGCTGCATGAGATTGATGGGCCAATAATGCTGCCAGCAACCCCTACCGTGTCTGGTATAGCTGACAAAGCCCTTTAATTGCTCTCAGCTTATAAAAATGTAATACCACCCTTTTTGCCGAACCTTAGGCCTGTCCTACTACTACACTACAATGTAATAAAGTCAAGGCAGGCATTCAATTTCAATCCATTGAATGGCATTTTGGAAATTACATGCTGTCCCACCAGGCGAATAGTGTACTTGTTATATCACAACTTGTTCGGTGTCCTTAGTGGTATAATCTTTGTTTTGAGAAGTTCTGCTTCCTCTATTGGTCTTGTCTGAAATCTTGACAAAAGAGTTTGTGTTCGGACCTGTGAGCCACGTTTGTTCTATTTGCTTACTGCTGCTCAGCCTTGAGGACCTCCCAATAAGCTGAGAATTGTCTGAACACTGTCAAGATCAGGAAACCGCCTTGCTTCCTCTGCTTGTACTCTGAATACAGGCGTTAAGGGGAACATATTAATTATTTCAAGTTTAATTTCTATGTATTGCTTGCACTGGTGTTTATAAAACAATAAAACAATGTATTTGAAAACTCTTGATTTGTGGAAAAAAGATAAAAGATAACAAATCATCTCTAAAGTCATTAAATGACACGTTCATTAGATAATAGATATTCAATCTTCGGTTGTACTCTTGGTGTCTCTCTAAAAGGTGATAAAAGCCTACTATTGCTGTAAATAGTTGGACGGTTATAGACAGCATATAGAAAATGAATCCAATGCCCAGACCCCATGGACTCCTCAGAGCTCTTAGAGTTTCCAATCTCATAGGTAGTAACAGTATGAACCACATTCCTATGTTTGACCAATCTAACTTCCTCTCCTCAGGCTCACAGCTCTCGTCACAATTCTGCGTAGACAGCCTGCTGTCTTCTGAGGACATCATCTTCTCAATGCACTTCAGAATTATCTAAAGCAGTAGTTCCTAACCTGTGGTCGAGGGAACCCTGAGGATAAGCAACGCCAACTCAGGGGATCCTTGACTGCTTAGAATATAGCATAACATTAACAGATTAGCAAATTACATGTAAATAAAGACGCAAAATGTGAACTAGACAAACTAAATGCTCTGTAAATGTGAATGAATTTCAAATTGAGGCTAAAAATTAAGTTGTTTTGCTCTGACTGACTCACGGGAGCAGTGTAAGTACAGCAAACAAAATATAGTATGGAGGATGGGTGGCCTCAATTGAATTTAGAAAAGCTCCAACTTTACCTTTAAAATTAAAAATATAATTTTATATGTTTTATATTTGTCTGTATTTGATAAATGTTTGTTTTTGTAATTTTGTATATTGTTTTGTGCTTAAAGGCATCCAAATTGCTTGGACTGGGGCTCCTGGATTAAAAAATTACCCAGTGGGGGTTCTTAGATGCCAAAATTGATTCACTGTGAGTTCCCCAATTCCAGTAATTATAAGTGGACGTTCACAGAAGTCAAAAGATTAAGAACTACTGATTTAAAGCATTTATCCAGATGACTGTTATGTTAGCATATTTTGCATGGCAGATACTGAACAACAAATTTTATTTCAAGACTGGAGGCTACCATTATGCATTACAACTTTTATTGCACCTCCCCAGCACTTTTAAAGAACATTCAACAACAACAATCTAGAGTTAGAACGCTGCAGTCCAAAAGTAATCCCAGCCTAGTACGCTTTTCTTGTTTTAAATGCTGCTCTGACACAGATAAGTACCTTTGAAATTTCCATTAAGGTTAAGGGAGTTAATAAGAGATTACCACTTTAATATAGATGAATGGTCATGATGTTTTAAAAAAATGAATGTACGGATAACTATATGTGTTGTGGTTTGTTATGTGGTGCCAAAAGCTTCTAATGTACAGAAGATTAAGGTTTATGCATGTACGAATGAGAGCGATGCCCCCAGCATGGATATTTGTTTTTGTATTTGATTTTGAGGGAAGAAGGATTTGAGCAATTGGGAGTAATACAGGACAGTGTGTAGGCTTCCCAGAGTATATGAGTGAGGCACACAAGTCACAACGTATCTAGGCACTCGCACAGTGCGCTTACCGGTAGGCTGCTGTGCTGGTCACACACACATGAAGTCCCGAGCTTCTTCTGCCATTCGTATTGAAAGGTGGAGAAAAACAGCAGTGCTGTATCAGGCTGTCAGTGACAGGTACAAATAATGGGGAAAAGTGCATTCGGTTGGTTTTTTACCACAAGACTGCAGCAATTCCTAGAGATGGAGAAATAATATTATATAGAGGTACGGGTAGGCTTGGAAGTTGCATATTTATTAGAGATAAGGTACAGATTAGTGTACTAACATGGAGCCAGAGCAAGGTTGCAGTGTAGGGACTGTTGGTGCATTGTTGGATGAGGAATTGGTAAGGGAGATTATTCAACAAGAAATGAAAAATAAAGTGCAGGAATCCGTGGCAAATATTCTGGGGGATAAAAAAACGTAGGAGTTAGGAGAAGAATTGTATTCCCTGTCTGAGGAGAAGTAAAAATACCCAACATGTGGAAGACATTTATTTGACAAAGAGAGGAAAGGATGACCTGAATTCCATTAAATATAGAGGTGTCCCTCGCTGCACACAAAGGTTGGGTGTTCTCGGTGGCACACAGAAGAAAGGTGTCCTTTGCATCACACTATGTGATGGAAGCAACAAGGCTAATGGGATCCCGACTCTAGAGAATGGAAATGAATGGGATGAGTATATTTTAGATTTGCAGGATATAGTGTTGGGTAATGAGTTTGAAAGTTTTGATGACTTCCCTTTAGTGGAGGTGTTAAGGGATCCATTGGGTGAAGAGAAGTTTTCACCCTTCAACAGAATGCATCAAAGGAGTGGTGACTGGTGGACCATGGAGCATGTACGTAAATGTATTAAGGAGGGGATACGTAAACCTATGACAGGAAGGTGAGACGGATATTATGAGCAGAGTGTTAAAGATCTGTCATTGAAGGGAAAGTGTGTACAATGCCCAATGTGGATGTAGAATTAATTAGTTTCTTATTCAGATTGGGTAGAGAGCCAAGGAAAGGATTAGAACTGTCATTAAAATCATGCCAGAACCAGGTTCTGGATGTGATGGGTTCTATAGCCAGGATTATGGATATGGTGAAAGAGGCCCTTATAAAGAACTCCCTGCTTGATGTTGAACTGCTCAGGGGTTTAAGCAGTGGTTCTGTTGGGCAAGGCAAACGCTAGCCCCAAACTGGAGGACATGGCTCTGAGGGAGCCCAGCAATGCAAAGGCCTTACTCTTTGGAGTAGGGCTTGTAAAGAGTTTAGGCAAATGCGTAGCAACATTTACAGCCCTAGATAAAGGTCAGCAGAATATGAGGAAGGTGTTTGGTAATGGAGTTTTTGGAAGGGTCAGTAGAAGGAACCCACTGCTGGCCAGGGTATGCAGAGGCCCCAGTATTACACCCAAGTTAGAGGCAGGGGTTTCCAGGCCTCATGTGGCTTCTTCCAGAATCGTGGAAGAGTGGAAATATCAATAAGAGGAAGTTTTTCCGTGCACGAGAACAGAATTCCAGAAATCAAGATGAGTACGGAGACTACTTTTTGTTTTACCCTAAGAAAAGTAGAGATCGTAGGAGAATGGGAGAAGTTAATTCAGTACCCCTGGATTTTAGAAACAGTACAAGGTTATGGAACAGAATTCACAAGAATGTCTCTTCAGAGAAAGGGGCCGAGAGAGTTGATGGTGAAAGAGGAATTGAGAAAGTGGGTGGACTTAGAGGTAGAGTCTTTGTTGCAGGAAGGAGCAGAAATATGCCGAGAGGAAACAGCAAAGTGCTTTGTAAGCACTATATTTCTGGTCAAAAAGAAGACAATGGTTGGAGACCAGTGCTCATTCTCAGGGATCTACACAAGTATTTGGTGTACAGGTCCTTCAAAATGGAGGAAATCTATTGTTTAGGAGATTTGTTGATGGAAAACAATTGGTTGGTGAAATTGGATTTGAAAGATGCGTACTTCACTATTACCATGGGGAAAGAGAGTCAGAGGTATTTACAATTCCATTGGAAAGGGCAGTTATAACCCTAGCCAGACGCGAGGCCAGAATTTTGGCATAGATTTTCCCATCCCAGTTCAATCGGGAAATTGGTCTATAAGAAACCTGTAGGTAAGGAGGCTTGTCTTTTTTTTTTTCTTAAACAATGATATTTTCCTTATCCCAAGAAGGGGGGAGCGTCTCCAAGCTGTGCTGCTTGAAAGGTAACCAGCATATTGCTTTGTAGGTCCTGGAAGAAAGTTTTATGGACTTCCAATGGAAGTTTATCTGTACCGGACGCCTTACCAATGGCTAACATATATATTGCTTCCTCAAGCTCCTCCATTGTAATGGGTGTATCCAACATAGGCGAGTCTTCCTGGTCCAACCTTTCACTACACACATTTTGCAATAGAGCCTTTCTGGCCTGACCACCGGGATTGCTCTCAGTATTGAAGTACTGGGAATTTTAAGCTCAGCGGTGCAGGGGAACACACCCTATGACTTCGGGTTCTTCCTGTTTCAGACCTACAGAAACACAGAGTCTTCTTGGTGAAGTCAAAGATCGTTTATTGGCTGCAGACCAATTACAGATATCCGAGAAGTACAACAGCATGTATGTTCTCAGGAGACTGCTTAAAATTACAGAAACGGGCTTCTCCTTAAATACAAAATATCATGCTTCAGGCACACATTCCTTGGTTTACGATATGGCCATATAAATGTATACATTACAAACGAAAAGGCAGAGTCATGATGACCATCCCACATTCCAGTTAAGCCAGCCCACAATTATTTACCCAGCGAGGCTCAGATCCCACATCAGATATCAACAGGCCCCAATAAACACGAGCATCTCCTGTTTGGGAAAACAAGCCATAAAGCAGGAACAGTCAGGTGTGAAAGAGATTAGCTGGAGGCTCGTGTGCGATGAAAAGGCTTTATGGTATGTCAAACCCTGATGCTAATCACAGGTGGCCGTAGGACGGGGAGCTCGTGGGACCGGACTGACCTGGAGCAGCGGAGCCAAGCTGCCCAGGTCACAGAGAAGTCAAAGGAAGGCACATGTGCTCTAAAGGCCCGTATTTGCTTCATGATATGTAGCCTATGTGAGGTCAACCATAAGATGGCCACCGCTCTAAGATGGAACCTACGGAGTGATGTATAATAACGTATACACAGTGCATTCATAGCTAGAACGTTATACAAAGCACTTGTACATACCGCATTGACCATTCGCGGTTCGCTAATACCGGGATAGACAGGGGTAGGGCCCTGCCTCCTACGCGGTCCCAAATTTCAAAGTACGACAGACCCTCCTTTTGCCCTTACATAGGCAATAACTATGCTCACATCAATCCGAGTCTAGGTCAATATTCACGAAGTCATGGAGATGTTGCTGTAGCATCATCCTATTACTTAGCTCGTCCCTCGATACAGGTTTCCTTACACATAATGTAGCACAGAGGCCACATATCGCAGGAGCACACTGTATGCACAGACAGAACAGGAAAAGGATGGCTAAGACCACTCCAATGACCATCAGAATCTTCCAACCCCAGGCAGATATCAGTTCCCAGAACCACCCCACCAGTGACCAATCTCCTTTATCCACGTGTATGGATTCAGATATTTTATGCAGTTTGGAGATGGCTTGATAAACTGTTGGAGCGTTATCTGGTATGAAAATGCAACAACTGGATTGGATAACCTTACATACCCCACCGCGGTCTGCAAGTATAACGTCTAGAACCATGCGGTTCTGCAAAGTCATGAGGCGATCCGCTTGGAGCTCAGCTGTCAAATTACCAAGGGCACCAGCCGTAACATTAACAGTGGATTCAACCACACGAGTCAGTTGTCTCAGGTTACTACTATTGACCATAGGTCCCCAAAACGGCAGGAAACCCAAAAAGAAGTCTCCTGCTTCCTGACCGGCAGTATCCTCCTTACTAATCACGCCTCTCACAACTCTGGTCTTGTGATAGTCGGAGGCAGCAGTGAATGTTGGCGGTAGCAAGTTTGCAATATAACATGTGCCCGAGAAGTCAGGGGGCAACCATGTATATGCTCGGTCATTGCAGACAAAATATGTACCCTTGGCAGCCAAAAACGCAGGGGAAAACTGTGATGGAAAAGTGTACGTTTCAGTACAGTCACTTCTCCCCAGTTGAGCTCTTGGATTCTGACCATTACCTTGCAAACAGAACCGACCTATGTGGGGTACGACCCAAATTGGGGATGAGATTTTTCGCTGTCTTTCACCCAGACTAATACTATACCCCGTCGCGTTCCACCCTACATAAGCTCGCAATTCATCCTTGGGAATAGATGAGAATGCGTCGATATCTCTGCTCATATCGGCAACTCCCTTCATTAAAGCTTTATTATTTGTGCTAGGTCTGATGGAACGCGGTTGTCGCGGGGAATAGGCATCTAGTGCAAAGAGAAACATGGTCTGGAATGCCCATGACGATCCATTGTAACTAAACGGCAGCACTAGATAAGGAATACCCTTATTAATGGTATGTGGCATTAAACCACACACCCAGCAATTGGTTGTATTCATGACTAGTTGGTGCTGGTGTAGGAGCTGAATAAATGAGTTGTTTACAAACTCTGATCGTCTAGCTTGTTCATGTTCAGGCAGAGGGTGAAAAGAGTGTGAGGAGACAGTAGGAGGAGGTATAGGCTGTACAGTGGGTGCAAGGGGGTCTTGAGAGGAGAAGAATACCAATCCTACAGTAAACACTACCATACTACATAATATAAACAGACATAATAATACAAAACGTTTGCTCTTCATTATTTTACATATTTTCGTTTTAAAGTTCATTTCTTCAGCGAGTCTCTCCATCTTGAAAAACTCCATCCTCTAATCGTGCCGCTCGCGGCGGGTGAGTATCTTCTGCTGAGGAGTACGCCTGTCGGTCCAGGGAACGCCCTAGACCAACCAGAACCGTTGACCTAACGTCTTCGGCCTGTACCCCAAAGTCTTGGCACCACGACCCTGCGGCTGAACCCGGATGGTGGTTCGAAAAACAAAAATCAAGAAAGTCCTTCAGATGGGAGAGCTATAATATCAAAAAATAGTAAAGGAAAAAGGGATTTTTATTTGTCCATAGGCCTTGGTCTTGGCCTTAAATTATAGCGGTGTCTGCCAGGTACTGTCTGGTCTTGAAACAAGAGTTCAGGCTCTGTGGTGTTCAATCGAATTGACGGTGGCACAGCTTCTTGCAAAATATTGTCACTCTCTTGTGCTGAAGTTGTGCCTCTTACGCGTGCATCACTGAATGGTACAAAACGAGGTACAGTGTCTGTTTCAGAGTCAGCGATACCCTCCTGGACCCACTGGTCATACGGTAGATGCAAAGGGATCCTTTTGATGTGGGCACCGTGGATCCAGTTCTTTTTCCCCTTTACTCGAACAGCTGATCTTGTAGACAGAAGTACGAGATGAGGGCCCATCCAACGGGGCTCATCGTTGCTTTTGCGCTGGAAATTCTTGATGAGCACCCATGTGCCAGGGTCGATAGGGTGTCCTGGAGCCTCAGAGGCCTGGGGGAGAGTATCATGCACCTGTTGGTGGAAAACACGCAATTTAGCCGTCAATTCGTACAAATAATCAAGCAGTACTGGATGTTCGATTTCGCTGAATTTCGTCGGTCTTGGCACACCCCATACATTGGCCGGGCGGCCAAAAAAAACCTCGTATGGGCTAAGTCCTACTCGTGAGTGTACGGTCATTCTGGTGGACAGGAGTGCTAGAGGCAGAGCGTCAGGCCATTTGAGACCGGAGCTCGTCTGGATTTTGGCCAGCTTGAGTTTTAGAGCGCCATTTTGGCCAGCTTGAGTTTTAGAGTTTTAGAGCGCCATTGTAGCGCCGAAGGCGCGCCTAAGGCAAGCCCGTCTGCGCCCGTCCGCGCCCGGACCGCGCCCAGCGCCCAAACCCCTGGCCCCCGCAACCCCTGCCTGACCTACGACTCCGCTAACCTCAACCCCGGCCGCACGCCGGGCTGCTACCGCGCCACCCCGAAACAAACCCATGGACCCTTCACCTGCAGCAACTGCCGCTTCACCTGCCATCGGACACACACCGCTCCCGTCAAGAACGACTCCCCCGGAAGCAATCTCCACTGCATCCTGGTCAACACCCGATCCATCCACAGGCACGCCATCGAACTGTGGAACCTCATCAACTCAACGAACCCTGACATCGCCTTCCTCACCGAGACCTGGATGAACCCCTCCTCGGCACCCGACATCGCCATAGCCATCCCCGACGGCTACAAAATCATCCGGAAAGACCGCACCAACCGCACTGGAGGAGGCATCGCCATTGCACACAAAAGCTCCATCCGCATCTCGACCCACACCGACGACTCACTCCCCGACGCCGAACATCTCCACTTCACGATCCACAGCGACCCCAAGACCACCCTCAGAGGCACCCTCATGTACAGACCACCAGGACCTCGCACCAAGTTCAGCGAAGACATCGCAGACCTCGTCAACCCTCACGCACTCTCATCCACCGACTACATCCTCCTAGGAGACCTCAACTTTCACCTGGAGAACCTCACCGACAACAACTCCACTGCCCTACTGGACAACCTCGCCAACCTGGGACTGAAACAGCTAGTTAACACCCCCACCCACTACGCCGGACACACGCTCGTCCCCATCTTCTCCTCCAGCAAACACATCACCTTCAGCCACACCACCGAACTCACCTGGTCGGACCACAGCTGTGTCCACTTCAGCTTCAAGAAGACCACCATGCACCACCACACCCAGCAACCACCAAGAAGACACTGGAATCGTATCACCACTGAACAGCTCGCATCAACCCTCTCCCAGAACCAACCCACCAACACCACCGACCCCAACGAAGCCGCCAACAACCTCACAAGCTGGATCTCCGACTGCGCCAACCTCCTGGCCCCCCTGAAGACTCAAGCCAACACCAACAACCACAAGAAAAACTCCTGGTTCACCCCCGACCTCAAGGACTCCAAGAAAGAATGCCGCGCCCGCGAGAAGAAGTGGCGCCTCAACCAGACCGAGGAGAACATGTCAGCTCTCAAGGACGCCACCCGCCAACACCACCAACACCTCCGCGCCGCACGAAAAACAGCCTACCGGAACAGACTTGACAACAACGCCCACAACAGCAAGGAACTATTTGGCATCGTCAAAGAGCTCTCCAACCCGGACTCAGAAAACAACCCCATCCCTCCCTCACAAGACCTCTGCGACTCCCTCGCAACCTTCTTCCACCACAAGATCACCGATATATACAACAGCTTCACGACCACCAACGCGAACCCCACCCCCGGAACCCGCCACCGACATCACCACCATCCTCACCTGGAGCCCAACCACCACCGAGGAGACCACCCGCGTCATGAACTCGATCCACTCCGGATCCCCATCGGACCCCTTCCCGCACCACATCTACAACAAGGCCGACAACATCATCGCACCGCACCTCCGAGACGTCATCAACGCCTCCCTCACCACCGCCACCTTCCCGGAGAGCTGGAAACACGCAGAGCTCAATGCCCTCTTGAAGAAACCCACAGCAGACCCCACCGAACTAAAAAACTTCCGTCCCATCTCTCTCCTACCGTTCCCCGCCAAAGTGATTGAGAAAATCGTCAACGCTCAACTCACCAGCGCCCTGGACACCAACGACTCCCTCGACTCCACACAGTTCGGTTTCAGGGCCAACCACAGCACCGAAACCGCCCTCATCGCAGCTACGGACGACATCAGAGCCCTGACCGACAAGGGAGAAACCGTGGCCCTCATACTACTGGACCTCTCTGCAGCCTTCGACACGGTCTGCCACCGCACCCTGATACGCCGCCTCAGCAACGCCGGCATCAGAGGCAAGGCCCTGAAATGGATCGTCTCCTTCCTCTCCGGAAGGACTCAGAGAGTCTGCCTGCCCCCCTTCAGATCCACAGCCACGGAGATCATCTGCGGCGTACCTCAAGGATCCTCCCTCAGCCCCACTCTCTTCAACGTCTACATGACCCCCCTGGCGAACATCGCACGCAAACACGGACTCGACCTCATATCCTATGCCGACGACACCCAGCTCATCTTATCCCTCACCGACAACCCCACCTCAGCAAGGACCAGACTACATGACGGCATGAAGGAAGTAGCTAACTGGATGACAGACAGCCGGCTGAAACTGAACACAGATAAGACGGAGGTCCTCATCCTCGGCCCTACTCCCACCGCATGGGACGACTCCTGGTGGCCCCCCGCCCTAGGCAGCACTCCCCAACCCACCGACCACGCACGCAACCTCGGCTTAATCCTGGACTCATCCCTCTCCATGACCAGACAGGTTAACTCGGTGACCTCGGCATGCTTCAACACCCTCCGCATGCTCCGCAAAATCTTCCGCTGGATCCCCACCAACACCAGGAAGACCGTCACCCACGCCCTCGTCACCAGCCGCTTGGACTACGGGAACACTCTGTACGCCGGCATCACCACCAAGCTGCAGAGGAAACTTCAGCGGATCCAGAACGCTGCCGCACGACTCATCCTGGACATACCCCGCCACCACCACATCTCCGGACACCTGAAGAGACTCCATTGGCTCCCAGTCAACAAGAGGATCACCTTCAGACTCCTCACCCACGCACACAAAGACCTTCACAACCTCGGACCCAAACTCATCAACAACCGCGTCTCCTTCTACACTCCTCCGCGCACTCTACGCTCTACCGGACAGGCCCTGGCAGCCGTACCCCGCATCCGCAAAGCCACCGCCGGAGGAAGATCCTTCTCTTTCCTGGCAGCGAAGACCTGGAACTCTCTGCCCAGCCACCTTCGCGCCATACCTGATCACCTCTCCTTCAGAAGACAGCTCAAGACCTGGCTCTTCGAGCACTGACCCCCCCCCCACCAGCGCCTTGAGACCCTTTATGGGTGAGTAGCGCGCTTTATAAATGCGAATGATTGATTGATTGATTGATTTTCTTGTGCGCACTGCATTTCATAATCGCAACTTGCAACGGTAGGGTCAGTGACTCAAGGAGATCATTCACCAACTTGCCATTCTGAATTTTAGCTCCATGCGAAGTCAGGAACCCACGTTCCTTCCATAATCGCCCAAAACTATGGGCCACGCCAAAGGCGTACTGGCTGTCCGTATATATGTTCACTTTCATTCCTTCAGACAACACGCATGCTCTGGTAAGGGCAATCAGTTCTGCTGCTTGAGCCGAATTTTGTGGCACACGTGCAGTTTCAACAATCGTGTGCAAAGTCGTGATCGCATATGCAGCAGTCGTATCACCATTTGGAAGCTTGAAGCACGAACCATCCACCCATAAAGTACCATCACACTCAGTCAGGGGAGTATCTTTAAGATCTACTCTCCCTTTCGTCTCTTCTTCTGTTCTGAACAGACAGTCATGTTGCTCAATCTCATCTAGGTCTGCTGGAATTGGTAATAGTGTAGCTGGATTCAACGTGTTGCATCTCTTTATGTGTATATGATTTGCTAACAGTGTCAACTCATATCCGGATAATCGCGCACTAGTTAAGTGTTGTGTCTTGGTCCTGTTTAACAATGTGTCCACAGCATGTGGAACCATAACAATCAATGTATTATCCATCACTAGGCCAGCAGACTGTCGAATGGACATAGCTGCGGCAGCTGTGGCTCTCAGACAACTTGGCAATGCCCTCGCTACCGGGTCCAAGGTTGACGAAAAATATGCGCATGGGCGCGGTCTATCGCCAAAAGGCTGTTTTAACACTGATAATGCGCAACCATCTTTCTCATGAACATACAATGTAAAAGGCTTTCTGTAGTCAGGGGTACCCAACACAGGAGCTGAACATAATGCATTACGCAATTCCCAAAAACTTTTCTGACACTCTTCGGACCATGGGATAGGATTCGGTGTGTCTTTACATGTTAATGCTAACAAAGGTTTTGCCAGCAAGGAGAAGTTTGGTATCCAGTGCCTACAGTATGAAATAATGCCCAAGAAAGCACGTACTTCTCTCTGTGTCCTAGGCACACTCAACTGTGCAATGGCTTGAATTCTTTCTGGGGTCAGTTTCCTTCCCTCCTTCGATAAGAGATGACCTAAGTAGGTCACTTCTTGTCGACAATATTGCATCTTTGAGAGAGACACTTTGTGATGGAAGGCAGACAAATGACGCAACAATGACAATGTAGCTTTCTTGCAAATCTTTTCAGTATCCGCGGCAATTAGTAAATCGTCAACGTATTGAATAAGGACAGCGCCACTAGGTAAAACCAGTGCATCAAGCTGCGCTTTTAAAGCTTGACTGTATATTGATGGACTTTCACAGTAGCCCTGGGGAGCGCGTTTAAAGCGGAAGCTTCGGCCTCCTAAACTGAAGCCAAAAATGTCTCTGCTCTCCTCTGCAATTGGGATGCTAAAGAAAGCATTCTTTAGATCGATCACTGAAAACCATGCAGCGGAGGCTGGAATCATAGTTAACAAGGCAGTTATATCAGGGACAACTGGAAACTGTGGCACAACAATCTTATTAACCTCTCTAAGATCAATCACAAATCTGTAAACAGGTGGCTGTGAAGGGTCCGTTTGTTTTAGGACAGGTAAAACAGGACTATTGCAAACGTTGCCTCTTGTCTCTTCAATTACACCCTTTTTAATCAAATCACTGACAAGTGCTAACAACGCTTTCTGACCTTCATTGGAGATCTTGTACTGGGGAATACGTGGCAATCTGACATTGGCTTTTAAAGTTATCACATATGGCGGTATTTCCAAGAGACCTACATCATTGGGACCAGTAGCCCAAAGGCCATCCGGAAGGGATGACAATTCAGGTGGCATTGCATTTTTAGACAAATACATTGGGGAAATCACTTTCTTACCTAATGTTTGTACTCCTGAGGGGGAACAATAAAGTGTTGCATACAATCTTTTTAGCAAATCTAATCCTAGCAAATTTTCACCACAACCTGTTGTTAGGATGAGGGGTGCTTTTAGCTCACAAGGTCCAACAGAAAGTGACATAGGACTAGAAATCGGGTTCCTAACTGGGGCGCCAGAAAAACCTACTGAGACATTCATTTCGCCAGACAAAGGCGCGCCAGGGAGTTTTGAATGCATGATTGAACTCTTTGCAGCACCAGTATCCAGCAGAAAGGGCTCCGTTACATTTGCTGTAGTTACTTTAACATAAGGTCCGCTCTGATCCACTGGCACTGAAACAACTCCCTCTCTCTGTCTACGGCTGTCCTAGTAATCATTATCTTCTACCTTGTCGTCTTCTGCATAATAATCATTATTGTAGTACTGAGCTGTATTACCAGTCGCGTTGGCTTGCTGATCAAAGCTATTTATGGTATTTTGAGACGGAAGAGGACGCGCGTTCTGGGGAACATTTCCGCGCCCTCTACCTCTAGGAGCTTGCTGACCACCTCTACCTCTTGCGCCATACGCATTATTAGTACGCTGCATTAATTTAGGGCAACTATATTTAAAATGACCTTCCTCTTTGCAATATGAACATTGATTGGGACCTACAGGGATACGTGTTTGATAATAACCATTCATTTGCTGGTTATTCTGAAATTGTTGGGGTTGCTGATAGATACCTTGTGTTTGCCTATAATTATTCTGTCCTCCACGTGGTGGATAAGCCTGCTGCAAGAGGACCTTTGTTTTCAGTTCTTTCGTTTTCTTGTCTGTTCTATCTTTCTCGTCTTTATCTCGATTTTCATAATACTGTGCAGTAGCCAGTATTTGCGCTGAAGAGGAAACAGCCCAGGAACTTTCTGAATCTTTTAATTTCTTACACAACTCGGGAAGTAGATTCTGTACAAATTTATCAACAAATAACCGTTGGCCACCTTCAGTGCTCATGTCTTGACCACTATGGTCGATAAACGTTTCTTCAAACCTTGTAAAGAAATCGGAAACTGTCTCATCTTTCTTCTGCTTACACGCGGATAGTTTATCCCAATTCACGCGCATCGCGGGCATTAAAGTTTTCATATATGTAATAATTCTGCCAGGGAGTTCTGCTACCAGAGGCTCAGGTTTTGCACCACCAACTTGTCTAGTATCTGCAGCAATAATATTAGCCCATGTAGCACCTAGCTCTGCATCGTGATCTACATTACGAATTGATCCCCACAAAGGCTGTGGAACAACGTTTCCAAACAACATATCAATGTCAGCTAGATTCATGATACATGATCCTGCAGTTTGTGATAACTCCTTATAATATCCTGCAGGGTTTTTACGGGGATCAGGCAATGTCTGTTTAAGCGCTAACACCTCAGAACGCTTCCATGGGACATGTACCCAAACACGCTGAAAATGAGCTGGCATAGCAACGATATTGTTAGCGGCATCAGCCGCAACGGCTTCCTTCCATACCGGAGGGACTTCTCTCATGGGGTATTGTCGCGCTTTTACCTTTTTCCCCACAGGGAAATCTTGTTCAAACAACGACTGTTGACAATCATCATTCCTCAAAGATAATAAGGTCGCAACTGCTTTATTTACATCGGGGCCCACAATCGTACCTTTTCCAAAATCGAATCTCACTCAACACAACTCCTGCGGGTTTGGATCTCTACCATGATCATCCAATTCCTCACAGAGGATTTCACACATTTTCTCGAACACATACCTCTGTTTCGGGGCATCCCATTGGTGAAAAACGTCAACAACTGACTCCACATCATAGAGTGAAGAAAAAATAATCCACCTACGCGCCATATGATCTAATACCTTTTTCTCTTCAGGATCAGGCAGCTGACTGCGCAATTGCTTACGTTGTAAACCAGGGGTCGCACTAGATGACCCAAAGAGAGGCGACATTAAACTAGTAACTACATTAGCTAGACGTTGTCGCGCTGAAGGAGAAGTTGAGGCGAAAACGGGGGGATAGACAGAGGGAAGAAAAGCGGGTGCAGATACAGGTACCTGGGTAGTGTAAGAAAGAGCGCCAGGGGAGGCAGCTGACGTACTAGGCAAAGTAGCAGGGAGCGCGGGGGCAACAGGTAACAAAACTGGCGGCCCTTGAGAAGGCTGCACTGCAGGGCTAGGAGCCAGCTGAGGAGGAGCTGGCGGCTGTGGGAAGGCTTGCGGCATATTTACTGGAGGCGGCACATTCACAAGCTGTGGAGGCGCGGTGGCATTTTGCGCATACGGGGGTGGCGAACTTAACAAACGGGACATTAGGGAATCCTTTTCTATCTCTTTTGTCTCATTTTGCACAAGGGGTGACAAAACAGGGTAACATTTATCGATCCCTAGTTTGCGCTGTCTATGTAGCTGTTCATTCATTTGTTCTTCCTCGTTATCTTTAAATTGCACAGCCGCTTGTATCATTGACATACCTCTTTCTCTCTTATTCCTTTTCGCTAGCTTAATTTCCTTCTGTTTGGCTTTCTTTCGCCATAGGCGGAAAGAATCAAACATCGCCGGCCGGGCTTTCTTTTTAAACAATTTAACCTCCAAATTATCTAAAATATCGGTATCGAAACTACCATTTTGGGGCCATTTTAAAACACCGTCCTTTCCGGTGTATCGGATCCACACTTCATTATATGCAATGGGGCCCACGCCATGTTTTACATAAAGCTCATAGGTTGGAGTTCCAATTGGAGGAACCGGACATGAATCCTCTAACTGGAAATCCCTTCCACAACCCAAACAAAACAATCTACCAAATACACTAGAACCAGGCATCTTTGCTCACTAGTCTAGTTTCAAAACTTCAAAGGATTATCGATTACGATAGTCTCGTGAATACACGAGTCCTCTGGCTTTGGGACTTGCAAGCACCAAATCAAAAGCGATCCCGAAGGATACCAAATTCAAACTGGGAGACGCTCCACTTATACTTAACTGAATATTGATGATCGATTGCGTCACCAGAAGACTCTCTCGATTGTTTCGCTCTACCAAAAATCATCAAGGGTCCAAAACAGGGCGATTAATCAGGGCAGCAGTCCTTCGTAGCCGTCGGGACGCGGAGAACCTCGCAGAAAAGACTTTTGGACCACGTCGACATGCAGGGGTCGATGAAGTGGCGGCCTTCCTCCGGAATTTTCACACGACGCTCCTCACGAACCTCTGGCTTGGACTGGTACCGCTGAAATCGTCCCGAGTTGGGCACCAACTGAAGTACTGGGAATTTTAAGCCCAGCGGTGCAGGGGAACACACCCTATGACTTCAGGTTCTTCCTGTTTCAGACCTACAGAAACACAGAGTCTTCTTGGTGAAGTCAAAGATCGTTTATTGGCTGCAGACCAATTACAGATATCCGAGAAGTACAACAGCATGTATGTTCTCAGGAGACTGCTTAAAATTACAGAAACGGGCTTCTCCTTAAATACAAAATATCATGCTTCAGGCACACATTCCTTGGTTTACGATATGGCCATATAAATGTATACATTACAAACGAAAAGGCAGAGTCATGATGACCATCCCACATTCCAGTTAAGCCAGCCCACAATTATTTACCCAGCGAGGCTCAGATCCCACATCAGATATCAACAGGCCCCAATAAACACGAGCATCTCCTGTTTGGGAAAACAAGCCATAAAGCAGGAACAGTCAGGTGTGAAAGAGATTAGCTGGAGGCTCGTGTGGGATGAAAAATCTTTATGGTGTGTCAAGCCCTGATGCTAGTCATAGGTGGCCGTAGGACGGGGAGCTCGTGGGACCGGACTGACCTGGAGCAGCGGAGCCAAGCTGCCCAGGTCACAGAGAAGTCAAAGGAAGGCACATGTGCTCTAAAGGCCCGTATTTGCTTCATGATATGTAGCCTATGTGAGGGCAACCATAAGATGGCCACCGCTCTAACATGGAACCCACGGAGTGATGTATAATAACGTATACACAGTGCATTCATAGCTAGAACGTTATACAAAGCACTTGTACATACCGCATTGACCATTCGCGGTTCGCTAATACCGGGATAGACAGGGGTAGGGCCCTGCCTCCTACGCGGTCCCAAATTTCAAAGTACGACAGTATAAAGTACATTGAAAAGTGAAAAAAAACACTTAAGATCTCGACAGGTTTCTCCACTGTCTTCCTTTTTGCATCGTGACGATTCTTTCCGCTGCTTCCTTAGATCATAGCCTTTGTGCAAGACACCACCCAGTAGTCTCCCCATACTCATAACTCTCTTCTCAATATACTTTATACTTACAGGCAATTTCTTTGCTCCAATGAAGATTGATCTTAGCCTTACAACTGGCTACCTCAGTTTGCAGAGGGGGACAATACCAGACTGTACCCCTTGTATGAGGTTCTCTTCGGCCTTTCTAAGATCCTCATCCAGGCCCTGCTTCAAACTTTTAAGTTGCTTCTGTTTGTAATGTCCAAAACTGAGAACCTTCCCCTTAAGCCCTGCCTTTAATGCATCCCATACCAGTGCACACAAGGTTGAATTGCAGTTAATATCGAGAAATTGCACAATCCAACTTTTAATATGGCTGATAAATAAGGTATTCAGCAAGAGTTTCCTGTAAAATGAAAAACATCTCCATCCATCTGACCCGAGCCCTGCAGAGAATGAATAATCCCAAAGTAATGTGCCTGTGTCCTCTGGCTGGGCTGCCCCCTCAAACAGCACCTGACTCTTACGCACTGTCATCAGGCCAAATTGTAAATTACCAATGTTTTCTTCCTTAAAGTGAGACCTGCTTAGTTCATTCTCGCCACTGCCAGGTGACTCTCCTCCAGAACGTGGCCTAAGAATAGACGCCATCTCCACTCAACAACATGGATTTATTCCTGGCAGGGGCACGGTCAACCATATCAACCGGGTGGTGACTCTGTTAGATGTGGCAAATGTGCAACCAACTACTATAGGCTTGGTGCTACTGGATGCTGAAAAAGCATTTAACTGGAGGAGTGGCCACGCCGTCGACCAGCATGGTCGCACGGCGTTGAAGCTCCGGCCGCCGTTGCTCACATGCGGTGCATAATGGCATGTTGAGTCTACCCACATAAACCTGACTTCGTCCATCTATTGCCTGCAGCTGCAGGGCTCATGGGCGGTGCCGAAGATCAAGGCGCGGGCACCACATCGGACTGATTTGGCTCTGGAGGGGCGCTGCGGAGGGTGCGCTGTGAGGGCCAGCCCTCCTCAGAAGCCCAGTAGAGACAGGGTCTACGGGTGAGCCTGAGGTTGGAGTCACCCGACTCTGCTGGGCCCCACCGTACTGCCGTGGTGCTGGGCGCCCTCCACTCTCTGCACAGCGGGACCTGACAACTTCTGGAGCGGGGACGGACGACTCGCAATATCACCCGATGAGTGGGGGTTGGGGTGGGACGCAAGTCAGGCCTTTTTCCACCTGCTCCTTGCCTGGCCCGGGGGCCAATTTCCCTTGGTGGTCCCTCGGGACTCCCCCCCAACTCCCTTCCTCATTGCCTGTCAGCGCACTCCGGACCCCAGTTGACGGCCAGGGCATTTGGTCCCTGCATACCCCGTCACCGTGCCACTACAGCCACCATTACTTTTGGGCACGATGGGCCGCGGGGACCCCAGGCAGCAGCAGCTCACATTTGACAAGCCAGCCACATCGGATCAATCCTCCCATATCTTGGAACTTGGCAGCTCCTCGAGCCAGGCGGACCTTCCACCGGCGGGAGAGGGGATGTCAGCCATTATGGCGGAGCTCCGTGCTGGGTTCCATGGCCTGGACGATCGGCTTGACACCCTCACTTTCCGGCTGGACAGAATGGTGAACGGCTTGATGGCCATCACAATCGACTCGGAGAGGCAGAACAACGCTTATCGGATCAGGAGGATCGGACCCGAGACATGACGCGTCGACTGGAGCGAATGGAGCACCTGCTGAAATCTGTCGCTATAAAGAACGAAGATTTGGAGGCCAGGTCCCACAGGAACAACGTTCGCATAGCGGGGCTGGCGGAGACCACTAACATGGGCCAGCCTGAACCTTTTATCGAGGGCCAGCTGAAGGAACTGTTCGGCGCCAAGAAATTCCCCAGCACTTTTGTCCTGGAGAGGGCACATCGGTCTTTGGGCCCGCGTCCACCGCCAGGCAGCTCCCCACGTCCTATTGTGGTGCGATTGCTCAATTACAGGGACAGTGACACAGTACTTCGCCTCAATATGGCTGCTTTACTCTGTTCCATTTCAGTACCCGCCTTCGGTCTGGTTAGCTTCTCTCATTTAAAGTAGTGACACCGTTACTGTTTAAAGGTGGACTCACTGTTAATCTCACTATTCAAGACCCCATTGTAAGGGCTGTTTTGCGTTCTTTCTCATTATTACTGTTTCAAGGCTATGTTTCAATGTTGTGGGCATCGGCTGTCCGAGGCGTTGCCTGCCCCCTTAGGATGACTTCGAATTTACCTCTTGTGGGGTTTATTGTTGTTTTTGTATTTTCGGGATTTTTAGGGAAGGATCCAATTCTCGGGGCCCTCAGGCTCAGGAGTGGGTGGAGGGTAGGCTTCTGGGAGTTGTGGTATATGTTGGGTATGTGTTGTTTTTTCTTGATTGTTTTTGTGTATCTTCTTCCTTTTGTGTATTTCTGTAAGAGTTCCTCATTTTGATTGCCTCCACATGGAGGAAGGTATGCTGGCTGCACACATATAAGTTGTGTTTCCATTGGATATGGAGGTAGCCCCTGTGGTGAAAGTTAATTTGCTTACGTGGAATGTCCGAGGGCTTAATAACCCGAGGAAGTGTAAATTAGTCCTGGCATATTTAAAACGGCATGAGGTAAAAATAGCCTTTCTACAAGAGACCCTCCTCCCCCCTCAGGGTCCCCCCCTTTGCCTCCTCCTGGGGATCCAACAGGTTCATTACCAGTCATAGTACGTATTCCCGGGGGTTTGTACTTTAATTCACAGCTCCCTTCCTTTTTCATTTCGGGACAAAGCGGAAGATCCACAAGGGCACTATTTACTGATCAAGTGTACACTCCTGGGGCAAACGGTCCTACTCCTAAATGTCTATGCACCAAACACAGACGCCCGGGTTTCTTTGACAACTTACATACCCTGCTGAACTGTTATGAGTATGATATTCTCTTTTTGGGTGGTGACCTCAATCTTTGGCTTAATCACGCCCTTGACTCTTCTAATGTACAGGCGACCCCCAGGATCCGTCCTGGAGCAGTGTTCAGCGAACTGACCCACTCCCTGGACCTGTGCGACATCTGGCATAGGCATCATCCACTAACTCCCAGCTACAGATTCTATTCAGCACCCCACTCTACATAGACTTGCACAGATTATGTTTTTGCCACTGCTGCTGGGTGTCGCTGGGTTGAGGGTGTGGACGTACAGCCCCGTATATTGTCAGATAATACCCCCGTAATTTTGCATTTGACAATCCCGCATTCAGTTGGGTGGGAGCGTAGGTGGTCCTTCCTCAGCCTCAGCTCTGCTGGACGAGGTCTTTCGCTCGGAAGTCCAGGAGGCTATTATAGAGTACTTCAACCTCAACACTGGCTCGGTGGCTCATTACTCCACTTTGTGGGACGCCTTTAAGGCATTTATTCGGGGAGTTGTCATTTCTAAACAGGCTGGCTTGTTGCGAGCGATCCTAGGTAGCCTGGCTAAAGTGGAAGCCAAATTGGCGTCACTGGACGAATCGTCCCCAGACCCACAAGTACAGACTAAGCGCAGTGCACTCCTGCTAGACTTCAATGAACATGCCGACAGGGAGGCGTCCCTGCTCAGTAAATACCAACAGGCTTGGCAATATGGCGAGGGCAAACACCCTGGAAGGACGTCGGCTCGACTGGTGAGCCCCCCGAAAGGGGCTGAGCATATAACGTCCATTGAACGCGATGACAGTTCGTCTGCTACTTCCGACGCCGATATTGTGGCGGGGATGGTGGTCTACTACCAATCCCTTTATTCAACTGCGCTTTCCGAAAATTTCACACAGTACTTGCCATATCTGCAGAAAGTGGCTATGGTCTGGCTCACCAAAAGTCAAGCAAAATTTTTGGCAAACCCCTTTACGGTCGAGGAGATCTCACTTGCCATAGATGCACTCACAGGTTCAAAAGCGCCAGGCCTCGACGGGCATACAGGAGTGATTTACAAAGCCTATAAGGGCAATCTGGTGCCTCAAATCCTGGAGGTGTACGCTGAGGCACTGGAGTCGGGTGTTTTCCCCCACTTCATTCGAGAGGCAGCTATCTCCTTGCTACTTAAACCGGGGAAGGACCCCACGCATTGTTCTTCCTATCGTCCCATTTCCCTCATTAATTTCGATAATAAAATCCTTGCTAAAACGCTATTCACGCATCTCTCCTTATTATTGGATCAAATATTGTCCCCAGTACAGTCTGGTTTTATACCTCATCGCTCCACAGCCCTCAATCTACGAACAGTATTATCGGTTATTAATCGCATCGAGCCAACTACCCCCGCGGCAGTTGCATTATTAGATGAAGAGAAGGTCTTCGACTCCCTCGAGAGGCCTTTCCTTATGGCGACATTACGCAAGCTTGACCTTCCTTTTAATTTTACAGCCCTCATCGCCTTGTTATACTCCTCTCCAACGGCCCGCCTCCCTCTTAATGGCTCCTTGTCCCCCCCATCTCAATTACACGTGGCACACGTCAAGGGTGCCCTTTGTCCCCGCTATTATTCATTATAGCAATGGACCCTTTGGTCCGACACCTTCAGGAAAAACACTTGTTTCGCGGCCTGCAATTCCCTAACTGTCTAGTACTTATGTCCTTGTATGCAGACGACGTTCGGCTCTTCGTCCGCCATCCCCAAAATAACCTTCAACCGTTAATAGACGAAATTGAACAGTTTGGGTCCATGTCCGGTCTTAAGATTAACTGGGAGATATCGGTGCTGTTTCCCATCACGGACGCGGCTGTGGTGGACGAGACGGAATACCCCCTACTGGTAGCTAGGGAGACCACTAAATACCTTGGGGTGCATCTTCACAGGGAAAAAGGCCAGGTTCTACTGTAGACCAACTTACCTCGCAGGTGGAAAGATGGATACAACTACCTCTCTCCAAACTGGTCGCATCACACTTATAAAAATGAAGGTGCTACCTCGTTTTCTCTACTTTTTTCGCACCATACCCATCCCTCTGACCAATGCTTTTTTTGCTCGATTACGCGGCCTCCTTATCAGGCTGATATGGGCTGGCCGCAGGCCATGGGTCGCCCAGGACACTCTCACACTTCCATATGCACGGGGAGGGTTTGCATTTCCAGACCCTCAACTATACTTCCTGGTGGTGCAAGCCCAATTTGAGTTCTACCCAGATGATCGCATACCATACACGAAACCGGGCAAGGAACTGGCTGCCCCGACTCCGCTTGCATCGCTGCTCCCTAGGGGAATCCCCCTTGGCTTGCAGGATATTCAGCCCTTGTCTACTACGTGCTTGGCTTGGCGTAAGCCCTCTTTACTCACCCACCCTCCCACTCGCCCATAATTCGTTTCTACCCCTTACCACTGAAAAGGGGTTCCTAGCCACACTTTCCAAATTGGGCTTGGATACCTTTGGCTCCCTATTCCCAGACGGGCAGGCACGTAAATTGTCTGATTTGACGCAGTTTCCAGGACTGACTGGCGTGGACCCCCTCAATGTGGCTCACGGGACACTACAAGCCAATTTTTCCACTTTTCTCTCCCCATACTTGGAATTCTTTCTGCTCACCCTACTCATTGCTGACGATACGGGGTCGCACCTGGTCACAAAACTATATAAAGCATGCCTGGCGCTTAGGGTGGAGCCGGACAGGGGGACCCAACAGCAGTGGGAAGACGACTTAGGACAACCACTGACTGACAAAGAATGGACCTATTGCCTTGACCAAACTCACAAAGTGTCCCCCAACCACAGACATAAATTGCTTCATTTCAAATTTGTCCATAGAGTCTACATAACCCCTCGACAATTGGCCAAATTTGACCCTTCCAAACCCACGAACTGCCCCAAATGTAATGCACTAGACGCCGATTTCTTGCATATGGCCTGGGCCTGTCCCCACATTTTGGCATATTGGCAGGAAGTTTTTTCAACACTTGCACAAATAATAGATGCTCCCCTTTTACCCTCTCTGAAACTAGGTCTGTTGGGTCTGGTTAACTGCATAAAACGTTGCTATAGGCGCTTTGTAGCGATAACGTTACTCTTGGCCAAATGTGAGATCGCTGTCCTGTGGGGGGCAAGGTCTCGTCCTACCAAATCTGCATGGCTTCGGAGCCTAGCTTACTGCAGCTTACAATCTGAGATATACGCTGCACTCCAACCCCCATCCTCCAGGCCCCGGGACATCTGGTGCATTTACCATACACACCTGCAGCGAACGCTCTTCGCTTCTCAGGCTGATTCTACTCAAACAGGTCCCCCGAATGTTGATTGAGTTATAGGTTGGCAGTCTCTGCTCTCCACCAAGTCTCGTACTGACCCCCCGCATCACAGCATATGCAAAAATGTTTTAGCACAGTCAACTTTTGTATTGTACCCTGTGGTGACTCCAGGGAAACTGATGAGGTTATATACTTGAGCATCAAAATCAGGGTTTGCTTGAAGGAATTGGTAAAGGCGAGTTGGGACTCTATACTCACCGGAATCATACAACAGCTAGATAAGGCTGAATGTCTTCACCTATCACTGGTGGGAAGGTGTAATGTGCTTAAAATGAACGTCTTACCCAAAGTATTATATTATATTAGATCAGTACCACTGAAACTTACACGCGGACAACTTCAGAAATTACAGTCACTATGTGACAGATTCTTATGGGGTCAGGGGAAACCAAGTAGAGCAATACAATTTATGACTTTACCCCATAAGCGAGGGGGCAGGGCAGTGCCTAACTTTACATTTTATTATTATGCCTATATTTCACAAAATATGCAGATTTTACTCACGGGAGAGAAGGTTGGAAACACTGCTGAAGATCCATCCATTTATCAGATCTTGCCCGGCTCAAAGGCCAAGAACTGTTTATTTAAGATTTTGGAGCCAAGTTATTACAAAAAAAACTGCTTTAAGGTTTTGCTAACAGTTTTTAAGGTTTGGAAGGCGGTATTTAGATGTTTCCACATCAAGTGGATTTGTTATTATACATCCACGGCCGCATCAACACTGCTGCTCACTTTCTTTTGGGATATGATAATGGCCAGAAGGAGATGCAAATGGATAAAGAGATAGGTTATTTTTACAATGACTAGGGTCTTTCTTTGTTTGCAACATTGGCTGGTAAACATCTCCTACGTAAAATCTAATTTGTTAGGTTTTTACAGAGTTGGGATTTTTTATGTAGAATTCAGAAGCAGACGGCGATAGAGCCAAATCCCCTGGTTGAGGCCATCAGATGTAAGCTTTATATAATTGTTTGTCGGATACCCAGCTGGACGAATTAGATGCTCAAAACCTTAAATGGAATAATCGATTTGGGCGGCAAGGGCTGTTTCTGGAGCAATCTGATGATAGTGCAGAAAAGATTCTGATTTATGCTAATTTAAAAGCCCAGCACATTAAGATCATATTTAATCTTTACCATACTCCCGCTAAAATGTATAAATGCGGAAGGACGAATGATGGGAATGCTTTCGTTGTGGAGCAGAGCAGGCTGATATCTATACATATTTGTGTTCATTTAAGCCATTAATGGGGCATATCGAAACTTTCCTAACTGTGATTATCGGCGTAAGAATCACCATTATGCTGATAACAATGCTATTAGGTATAAGGGATGGTCTGACAGAGAAACAGGCGGAGTAAAAATTTCGTCACTTGATTTTCACAGCCACTGCCATGGCACAGTTATGTATAGCCTCTATGTGGCTTCAGAAAGAACACCATACATTTGAGATGTGGAGAGCTAGATTTTATGCTATATATAACCTTGAATACAGCCTTTATTCTCGCAAAGGGTCACACAGATGGAAATTGGGCTTACAGATTTGGGGTCCAATGATTGACCATATGAAAGACTAAAATGAATATTTATGTAACTCATCCCTATTTTATTGAATTACTTGTCTGGTGACTTTAACCATTGTTTGGGACCCTGATTTGTTTATCTAATGAAATACGTTGTATTTAATCATGTTATGGATTGAAATGAAAAGAAAAAGAAAAATAAATAGGAAAGTAAAGGGCAGTTATACCAATTTAGATGCCTCCCATTTGGACTTTCGTCAGCATCATGGTGTTTTATGAAAGTCATGAGTTTGAGATGGCGTATTTACATGAGAAAGTGGAGTGCGATTGATAGTATATTTGGACGACATTTTGATAATGTCATAAGATGTGAAAGAAAAAATGAGAGAATTAATGCAGGTATTGAGTTTGTTGGAAGGTTAAGGTTTCATGGTGAACAGGGAGAAGTCCATTTTGGAACCAACTGAAGTTTTGCAGTTTTTGGGCGTCCAAGTGGACAAAAAGAAATTAATTCTACAACTTCCAGAAAGGAAGGTGAAGATGATACGAAGGTGATTGCTCAGGTTTTGAAAAGGGAGTTTCTATCTCTAACAGATCTGGATCGGATGTTAGGATTGTTATCTTCTTCTATCCAAGCTATTTTTCAAGAGCCACTGCGTTATCAAGCTTTGCAGAGGTTAAAAGGGGAGTAACTGAGGAAATGCCTTTGATATGGAGACAAGTTAAAATTGGTTATGGAGGAGAAGGAAGAGTTGTTATGGTGGTTGGGCAATATGAACGCATGGAATGGCCAGGCCATTTTTGGATGTGCATGAGTTTTGTTCTGGAGACAGATGCAAGCCCAAGAGGTTGGGGAGCTTATTTGGGAACTCAGGAGACAGGAGGAGTGCGAACACAGGAAAAGAGGAGAAGACACATACATTTTCTCTAATTAACAGCAGAATTGTATGCTTTGAAGAGTTTCAAAAAGGTTCTGAAGAGACAGTTTTGATGAAAGTGGACAATGTGTCAGCGGTGGTGTATGTCAACAGGGAGCAGGTTCCGTGGATTGACAGAGCTGGCAAAGGACTTATGGAATTTTTGCTTGGAGCACAAAGTAACTGGGAGGGTAGAGTACTTACCTGGAGAAATGAATATTTCAGTGGACTGTAATTCAAGGCAATTGAAGGATTACAGCAATTGGCAGTTGGATCGCAGACGTTTTGGCAGGATAGATGAGCTATGGGGACCTTTAGAAGTGGGTCTGCTTGCAAGCAGGTTGACTTGTCAGATAGCAACTTATTACAGTTGGATACCAGACCCAACGGCGAGTGCTGTAGATGCATTCCAACTGGTCTGGAAAGGGAAGAGAGCTTGTGCGTTTCCTCCATTTTCGATGTTACGGAGAGCATTGTTGAAAGTGAGGGAGTAGAGATGTCAGATCATTTTAGTGACACCTTTTTGGATATCACAGGTATGTTTTCCAACGGTGCTGGAGTTGGCGTGTGTAGTGCCTGTAGGAAAGTAGGATCTGCTTTTATGGTTACCCCTACTTTTTGCCTGGTGTTATGCTGTTTCTGACTAGTCTGACTGGGATCCTGCTAATCAGGACCCCGTCTCTGTGCTTTCTCCCCTAAATTGAATATGGTGAGTGTTGGAAATGGCCCTTTTTGCAGGGTTATCCCCAAACTTTTTGCTTTTTCGTCCTATTTTTCCCTGACCTGTTTGTGTTGGTTTTAGGACTCTGGGCCCTTTACCACTGCTAATCAGTGCTAAAGTGCATATGCTGTCTGTGTAAATTGTGCTATGGATTGGTGTTCCCATGATTGGATATTTGATTTACCTGTTCGAGCCTCATACAGTGCACTGCGTGTGCCATGGTCGGTGAATCGACTGCTACTCAGGGGCCTGCTGCACTGGTTGTGCCACCCCCGTGAGTAGCCCTGAAAACGGTAACTCAGACCTGCCATTTCAGTCTGCGCGTAGGTTGTAACTGCCATGTCGACTTGGCCAGTGCACACACTGGCCGGTCCTTAACCTTCCCTTTTCTTACATGTCAGACACCCCTCACAAAGTCTCAGGAGCAGCATAGACTTCACGTTCTTCGACCCGCAGCACTGGGGACTGTGTGTTTTGTGCTGCAACCCGAAGAACACCAACTCGACGGTGTCTATGACGCCTGCTGCCGACTCTGTGACCTGAACGCACCGCAGGGGGCACCGCCGCAACGCCGCACCGCAATCCTGGTCTCACTGACTATGCCTGTTGATGTCGCCGCTGAGCTGCTGCTTGCACCGTGACCTGTGGGCACCACACTCCGCACCGCCTCACTTCACTCCTAACTTTACTACTCCTAAACTGAGAAAAATCCTAACTTTAAGACTTTCGGTATTCACAGAAGGCATTTAGGAGTCCTAAAGTTAGGACTCCTAACGTCTGTGAATACTGAAATGAGTAAGTGCCTTCTGTGAATACCAAAATGAGTAAGTGCCTTCTGTAAATACCAAAATGGTAGTAAGTTTAGGATTTTGTCATAAGTTAGTTCTGTGAATCAGGCCCCATTTGTTTACTAAAGTGCCTAGTGCAAAAAGTGCTTTAATTGTACAACTTGTATAAATACATATTGCTGCAGATTGTACCTGTATAGACATAATGTATTATTGGCTCATCTGTAGCAATGGATAAGGCACAACTAGTGAGTACATGTTAAGGTTTCTAACTCATTAAGGTGCATTATTTTAGATAAAATGTATCATCTAAAAGTTGTTATAAAATGCTCATTAAAACCAGGAAACTCTAAAACCACACTGAACATATGTACAAGATTGGTGACCTGACTAAATACACTCAATTTGTTACAGAGATGTATCCAGCTCTAGGATATACTTTGTTTCAAGCCGCCTAAGCCTTTCTTCCCAGTTTCCTCCTCTCTTTTGAACAGGGACTGCATTGATTATCAAATATTTAAAATATTTAACTATTGTGGGATTGTCGAAGTGCCTTGCCACTGAATAACTGGGATCTTTGTTTACTATGGCCCTAGTATGTTGCAGGATCCTCTTATGTGCTTGCAGTATGGTACTGCCTACATACTGTAAGCCGCAACTGCATTCCAGTATGTAGACCACATGATCAGTTTTGCATGTTAGATGTTTATCGATCATCTGCATTATGTTGCTAAAAGCTGTCTGGTAAGAGGTTTTATTAATGCCATATTTACAGGCTTTGCAACTTGAACATATAAAAAAATCTTTCCTTACAGTGAGCCAAGTCCCTGTTTGCATATCCTCTGGGCTACTCTTCACTAAATCATTTCCCATTGATGCTGTCTTCCTGTAAGTGATTGCTGGCGTTCTAGGTAACAAATGGCGGCATCAATAGTTTCAAATTTATAATCTCTTGCTAAAAATCGCTCCTTAAGTTCTTGTTATTTAATTGCTACACATATATGTGTATAAATATATATATATATATATATATATATATATATATATATATATATATATATATATATATATATATATATATATATATACATATATATATATATATTTTATCTACTGGCGGTCGCCAGTAGATAGTTATAGTTAAGACCGTGTTTCCATAGGAAATCTGAAAATTCTATTTTGAATAACTTTGGCCGGTTGACGAATCCTCGCGAATTTTTCAAAATAGGTGGGGCACTCCGCTCTGCTCCTACCCTGAAAGTCTCGGGGTGATTAGTCAAGCGGGGGCCGAGAAAAAAGGGGGGTCCCAAAACGCGTTTTCCCCATGCATTTTTCCATAGGGACCTTTAGTCCAAGGTACAGCCCGAACGGCTGAACAGAATTACTTGAAATTTGGCAGAGAGGTAGTCCTCAGGTCAGGGATGTGCCTTTTGAATATCTGGAGTCAATCTGTTCAGTAGTTCCTGAGAAAAAAACAATGAAATTCCCCCGTTATAGTTAGTGCAGGCAACTATAACTCACGCGACCGCAATCCTCTGCTGATGACGTCAGATATTACATCACTGATTACATATGTGTCTTTCTGAAAAATAAGTATTTGTAATATATGTATAGCTAAAGATTAATGGAAGAAGACATGGGTAAATAGGTGTCTAAATACAGTGATGTAATATCTGACGTCATCAGCAGAGGATTGCGGTCGCGTGAGTTATAGTTGCCTGCACTAAATATAATGGGGGAATTTCATTGGTTTTTTACGAGGGAAATGTCCAGCTAACTATAACATGTGTGAAACCTATGGTTTTTTAAGTGAATTTGCAAGGTTTTTTAAATGCTAATTCCTAACTATAACGTGTGTGAAACCTATGGTTTTTTAAGTGAATATATATATATATACCGGCTTCTTGGATATATTACCTACTGGCGGTCGCCAGTAGGTAGTTATAGTTAGGACCACGTTTCCATAGGAAATCCGCAACATTCTATTTTGAATAACTTTGGCGCCGGTCGACGAATCCTCGCGAATTTTTCAAAATAGGTGGGGCGTTGAGCTCCGCTCCTACCCTGAAAGTCTCGGGGGGATTCGTCAAGCGGGGGCTGAGATAAAAGGGGGGTCCCAAAACGCGTTTTTCCCATGCATTTTTCCATAGGACCTTTAGACACAGCTACAGCCCGAACGGCTGAACAGAATTACTTGAAATTTGGCAGAGAGGTAGTCCTCAGGTCAAGGAAGTGCCTTTTGTAGGTTTGGTGTAAATCTGTTCAGTAGATTCTGAGAAAATTGCCTTTAAATCAATATATATATCTGAGCCAGCTTACGGTGCGCTTACGGTGCGCTTACCGTACGCGTACGGTGGCGTGCGCGAGCGCGATTCTGATTGGCTGTTAGATCTTAGTAAACATTCGAATCGGTCGAAACCAGGAAGCGGCGTCCGCCATTTTCTCTCTCGCTCTCTGAGTTGGGCAGCAAAAACGAAGCCCAAAAATGTCTAAAGAGGCAGTTTCTTTAGATCCTAACCACACAGCATTGATATATGGGTCCCCAAACAACCCCCAAGCCCAAAAACAATTTTTTTTTTTTTTCGGAAAATCGCCGATTACGCTTACCGTACGCGTACGGTAAAATTTTTTTTAAAAAAACAATATCCACATTCTCCCAACCCCGTGTGCAAATGGTGCCTGAAGGGCACAATTTGTGCATGGCTTATAACATTTAGGAAATTAACAAAGAATACATTTCACAAAGATGCGCATAATATGTCCCCCATGTGCGCACGGTGCGCGAAGCGCACCGTGCGCGCACGAAACAAACTGCGTTAACTGGGCGCGCACGCCACGAATGGCGTAAAGTAACTTAGCATTTAAAAAACCGTACAAATTCACTGAAAAAAACCATAGGTTTCACACACGTTATAGTTAGGAATTAGCATTTAAAAAACCTTGCAAATTCACTGAAAAAACCATAGGTTTCACACATGTTATAGTTAGCTGTACATTTCACTCGTAAAAAACCAATGAAATTCCCCCGTTATACTTAGTGCAGGCAACTATAACTCACGCGACCGCAATCTTCTGCTGATGACATATGTGTCTTTATGAAAAAAAAATATTTGTAATATATGTATAGCTAAAATTTAATGGAAGAAGACATGGGCAAATAAGTGTCTAAATACAGTATTAGCATCAGCAGAGGATTGCGGTCGCGTGAGTTATAGTTTCCTGCACTAACTATAACGGGGGAATTTCATTGGTTTTTTACGAGTGAAATGTACAGCTAACTATAACATGTGTGAAACCTATGGTTTTTTCAGTGAATATATATATATATATACACACATATATATACACATATATATATATATATAATCTACTGGCGGTCGCCAGTAGATAGATATAGTTAGGACCTATTTTACGTAGGAAATCCGCAACATTCTTTTGGGAATATCTTTGGCGCCGATTGACGAATCTTCGCGAAATTCTCCAAACTTTTGGCCAGCTCCGCTCCGCTCCTACCCTGAAAGTTTTGCAGTGATCCGTGAAGCGGGGGCCGAGAAAAAAGGGGGTCCCAAAACGCGTTTTCCACCTGCAATTGTGAATCTGTTCAGTAGTTCCTGAGAAAATTAGGGTAAAAAAGTTAGTGATATCTATGGCCGCGGAGGATCCGCGGACCGTACCCACACCGTAAGCGCACCCTCCCCGAACGGAGCGCGCACCCTCCCGATCGCGCGCTGAATGCTAATTGGCTGTCGAGCGTCTCTCTACATTCGAAACCAGGAACTGTTGGCGGCCATTTTCTGCCTCGGTAGAAGCGAGGCTGAAGATGGAAGGGGAATAAGTGTGTTAAAGATATAAAGGGGGCAGAGTGGAAATACTCTGACCCTCTAGATCTGCTTGGGGGGCCCAGAAGGACCCCCTGTGGCAACCCCTTTAAAAAAAAAAAAAAGCGGCGAAATGCGCGCACATCCTATCGAGTTGGATGCACGGATTCTCTCGCGGTGGGTGCGCGGATCCACAGCAATGTTTTTTGTAAAACGACAAGAAATCATTGGTTGTATAACAACTTTCTACACTGAAAGGTAGGGTGTATATTTTTGTTTTTTAAAAGGTATGATTGTTATTGGTTAACAAAAACAGATTGTAAGGAACATTATATATGATAAGCTGATATGTTGAAAAGTCAAGCACACTTCCTGTCTTGTGTAGGAACATTGTGTGCTCAACTTGTGACCTGTGAGCTCAGTGCAGTGTTCCATGACCTGTTTCTATGGTAACAGGCAGAAGGCAGATTGGGGGAAGGGTTGAAATGTATTTCAGTTGGAAAGGGTTGAAATGTTTAACCAATAGAAATGTGTGTTTGCTTTTGAGTTTATGTGCGAAGGATTGTGATTTGATGTTTACATGTATATGTGTGAAAAATGAAAGGGAAACTTTCCATTCTTTGCTTTTGCTGAGGGGTGCACAGTGCAGAGATTCTGTAAAAGAAAATATGGTGAGTGATTGATATACTCCTTAATCTACAAAAGAACTTGAAAGATGAGTTATTTAATTGTGAGGGGATGTATGTAGACTATTTTCATTTTAATCAGACTAATGTATTTTTCCTGCTAAAGTGTAGGGAGTACTTTTTTTCTCTACAATGTGTGTGCATGTAGAAACCCTTCTGTGATAGGCATTTGTGTTTTTCATGTGTTTGTAGACAGATAACTGTGCAGTTTTTATATTTTGGTAGAATTAGAAACCAGTCATTGTTTATGAATTTGTGAAATGAGTTATGTTATGTTTCTATACTAAAATGTAGTACTACTTCTAGATGTGTTTTGATATAGTGCAAGGGATAGTGTTGTTTGTCTAGAATCACACAGTGAGTCTGTGTGCATTTTGGAACCACTGTGAGAGAATCATTTGGTAATATCGTGTATTTGCTGACAGATAACTGTTTTAAAACCAGTCAGGTTGTCAAGTTTTAGTAGCATTAGAAGACAGTTATGGCTTATGCTTTCATTAAATGAGTGAGGCATTGACAGTAAATTGCAGTCGTGAAATATGTAGATTGTGTGCAGTTCCCTTACCACTTACACTGTAGTGAGTGAGTTTTGGTAAGCTCATAGGGATAGTGGTGCTTGTCTAGAATCACACTGTGAGTTAGTGTGTATTTGGGATCAGTGTGAGAGAAGCATTTGGTAACATCATGTATTTGCTGACAGAAAACTGTTTTAAAACTTGTCATGTTGTCAAGTTTTAGTAGCATTAGAAGCCAGTCTTTGCTTATGTGTTGATTAAATGAGTCAGGCATTGACACTAAAGAGCAGTCGTGAAATATGTAGATTGTGTGCAGTTCCCTTACCACTTCCACTGTAGTGAATGAGTTTTGGTAAGCTGCTAGGGATAGTGTTGTTTGTCTAGAATCACACTGAGTCTGTGTGCATTTGGGAACCACTGTGAGAGAAGTGTTTGGTAACATTGTGTATTTGCTGACAGATAAGTGTTGTAAAACATGTCATGTTGTCAAGTTTTAGTAGCATTAGAAGACAGTTATGGCTTATGCTTTCATTATATGAGTCAGGAATTGACAGTAAATTGCAGTTGTGAAATATGTAGATTGTGTGCAGTTCCCTTACCACTTGCACTGTAGTGAATGAGTTTTGGTAAACTCCTAGGATAGTGTTGCTTGTCTAAAATCACACTGAGTCTGTGTGCATTTGGGTAAGGATTGTGAGAGAAGCATTTGGTAACATTGTGTATTTGCTAACATATACCTGTTTTAAAACCGGTCATGTTGTGAAGTTTTAGTAGCATTAGAAGCCAGTCTTTGGTTATACTTTGATTAAATGAGTCAGGCTTTGACACAAAAGTGCAGTCCTGAAATATGAAGATTGTGTGCAGTTCGCTTACCACTTCCGCAGTAGTGAATGATTTTTGGTAAACTCCTAGGTATAGTGGTTGTTGTCTAGAATTACACTGAGTCTGTGTGCATTTGAGAACCACTGTGAGAGAAGCATTTGGTAACATCGTGTATTTGCAGATAACTAATTTAAAACCTCTCATGTTGTCAAGTTTTAGTAGCATTAGAAGCTAGTCTTTGCTTATGCATTGATAAAACGAGTCAGGATTTGACACTAAGGTGCAGTACCATGTACTATTCTGTTCACTGTGGCAGAACTGAAAATTTAAAAGTTTTACCTAAGCACTGTCCTAGAAGTAGTCTGATTATTTAGTCAGTTTCTAAGTACCAAATAGATTGCTTCAAATAAAAGTGTTCTGACATACTATAAACTTGTCTTTTACACCTTCAATTCCCTAGTCAGTATCCATACACTTCCAGGAAACATCCTGTCACTTCCTTTGCAGTCCTCTAGAGACCCATTCAACAGCATGTACTAATCCATTGACTGTGCCAAAACTCAAACACTTATAAATTCACCTAGACACTCTCTTTCCAGTACTCTAATGATTCAGTCACTTCCTAAGTATTCATGCACTGAGCCAGGTCTTAGCACATGGACTATGTCAAACCCATATCCACTATGCATGCAGTCCTCTAACCACCTACACACTTGTCTTTCACACCTTCAATTCCCCAGTCAGTATCCGTTCACTTCCAGCAAACACCCTGTCACTGCCGTTGCACTCCTCTAGTGACCCATTCAGCCTCATGTACTAATCCATTCACAGCGCCAAACCCTAATAAATTCACCCAGGCACTCTCCTTGCAGTACTCTAATCATTCAGTCAGTACCCAAGTACTCATCCAGTGACCCAGGCCTTAGTATATGGACTGCTTCAAACCCTTATCCTCTATGTATGCAGTCCTCTAACCACCTACACAATTGTCTTTCACACCTTCAATTCCCTAGTCAGTATCCATACACTTCCAGGAAATACCCTGTCACTCTCTTTGCAGTCCTCTAGTGACCCATTCAGCACCATGTACTAATCCATTCACTGTGCTAAAACCCAAACACTTATAAATTCACCAAGATACTATCTTTGCAGTACTCTAATCATTCAGTCAGTGCCTAAGTATTCATACACTGAGCCAGGCCTTAGCACATGGACTGCTTCAAACCCCTATGCACTATGCATGCAGTCTTCTAACCACCTAGACACTTGTCTTTCACACTTTCAATTTCCTAGTCCGTATCCATACAGTCCAGCACTTGTCACTGCCTTTGCACTCCTCTAGTGACCCATTCAGTACCAAGTACTAATCTATTCCCTGTGCGAAAAGCCTAGCACTTATAAATTCACCTAGGCACTCTCCTTGCTGTACGATAATCATTCAGTCAGTACCCAAGTAGTCATGCAGTGAGCCAGGCCTTAGCACATGGACTGCTTTAAATGCCTATGCAGTATGGATGCAGTCCTCTAATCACCTACACAGTTGTGTTTCACACCTTCTATTCCCTAGTTAGTATTCATACTCTTCTAGCAAACGCCCTGTGTGTCACCCAGTGTGTCTCCTTATAGTACTGTAATCATTTAGTCAGTTAGCATGTAGTCTTTTAGTGAGGTAGGCTTTAGGGCATGAACTGCTTCAAAGTAGTATGCACTATGCATGTAGTGTTTTAATGATCGTCACACTTGTGGTTCAGGGCTATAGTTTCATAGTCAGTTTTTATATTAAATGTGTTTGTACAGTAATGGAATAGTATAAATTTGAAAGTTATTAATATACATTTATTTGTGATTCTTTTTTACAGATACAGAACAGGAGTGTTTCTCATCTGTTTGCACTCTTCTCGTGCAAGATTGTTTGGATGAAGGGTCCTTAGGTGTTTCATCATACTTGCTGTGCCGCACGAGTATTTTTTGTTAGGATCTCCTCGTAACAGAACTCTTTGGAAAATCTTGCGAGTGACGAAGGTGGCATTGGTCTTTGTTTGCTCCTTGGAAAAAGTAAAACATTTCCTCACCACTGAAGAAAAACGTTGTTGGTGTGGTGCCTTCTGCAAAACATTTTCTTCAGATTCGGCAAATATTTTAAAGCGGCAACATTTACAGTTTTTGTAAGTTAAACTTATAAAATTTTGTTAGCTGTATGCATTTTATGTATCTGTGATTTGTTTCTTGTGGTATTTTGTTGAGAATACCATGGTTTTTTTTTAACAATCTTTCTTATTTTCCAGGTCTGTCGTCGACATCCATTGTCCCCACAGTAGTGTTCTACCTTGTTGTTTTTTATTATTGTTGTTACATTTTGTTTATTAGTTTATTGTTCATATATATGTTAATATAAAAATAAAGTTTGAAAATAGTGTTTCGTTTATATATTTATTATTATAAAAAATAAAGTTTGAAAAAAAAATTAATAACGTTTTTGGTTGTTCTCTTAACTGCTGTGTGACTCTTTCTTGTTCTTATTACTGTTATTTGATGGAGTCCACCATGGTGTTAAATTTTGGGGCACTTATCGCTGGAATACTGGTGATATCTGCAGTTTGCACCAACTTCTGAATAGTGTGTTAGATTTATCTCAACTTTACTTCCGTTAAAGTGCTGATAATGAAATGGAAAGTAGCCGTTCCCGTGCAAAAAGACACGAGGTGCACCTTTTCGATTTATACTAAATACTAAAATCCTGTATTGAATTGCACTGAGGTATTGGCTGCACTTACAGTGTACACACAAAATCTATTAAGAAATCTCATTGTATTTATATCGATTGGGAATAGTGCGTCAGGTGCTGGATCTTGATGAGATACACTGCTCAGTTCGTATATTGTTCTGCACACGAAAAAAATCACATCACAACTTTCACACCAATTGCAATGCGAAACAAATTCCGGCGATAAGACGTGTTAGCACCAGAGATTTTACACCTGCTTTCTGCTGGTGTTAAGCAGGACAACTACCTGCACCATGAAAGGGAACACAGCCAAGAGCCACACCAGAACACCCACAGGTACCATAGAGTCAATGAGCATGATACAGGGATACCCATGAGGGCCAGAAGAATCATCTCAACAACTCCAGGACCGCCAATGCCGCCCAAACCCACATTTTAGTAAGTGTGTCCCTGTGGTCATTGTCTTAGCATGATAGGCACGAGCCCTGCAACATCACAGTGTGCTGTCACCTCAGCGTTGGCAGTGAGCCTGGATGTGTAGCTACGCACGCATCCTCCTGCATGCACAACTGGCGTGTGCTGGTCTGGGGTTTGTAGTAAGGAATCCCTTAATACGTACATACATTGTTAAGTTAGCATAACCACGTTAGATGTTAGAAAGCCATCTTGCTGCTTTTGCGGACGACACTGCGTCTACATGTTATTGTTTAAACAAACTGCTGACTCGCGCTTTGCCTCACACGAGAGCAATCTGTTGTTACCATCCCGAGCTCTGCGCAGCGACCTTGGTCTGTACATGGTGTAACAAACAGTCTGGGTCGTTAGACAATGCATGTTTTCCACTCTAGGTTGATCGACCCACTATTTAGCCATAACACACAGGCAGCTGCGAATACCTGAAAGTTGGTGCTTTTAATATTGCAGACATCATGTTTAATATTCAGACCGAAGACGAGCCTTCCTGCGAGAAGACTTCTGATGCTCCTGTGATGTGATTTCACTAAGCTGATCTTTGAGGTATGGGGTCCCCTGTTCAAGCCTAAGAGACCTTTTATTAGCATAATAATAATATTAGCTTCTTAGTTAAGGGAAGGTGGTAGTACCCACTGTCATTTATAACATGATCACTCCCTTTATATTCTATGGTATTGTAACGATGCTGATGGTTTTGATTATAATCATTTGTCTGCTTGTATTAGCCAAAGTACTGCATCTTAGGACACGTGGTCTATAAAAATAAACTCTTTTTATTTTCAACGTGTCTCCGTTTATTCTTGTTGTGGACTGATGTGAGAATAATATACGAACAGGTATTTCCGATTCCCACCATTCCTGAGAGTACACTGAGTCGCTTGTTCTGGGTTGTCTTTTCATTGGGACCTCCGAGCTAAATCTCGGATAACGAATGGGACACTTATGCTAGCCGGATACTGGGTTCTGGGTTCTGAGGTGAGTTTCTGGTACACCACAATTCACTGAGGTCCTGGGGTTCTACGCATAGTTCTGTGTATAAGCAGAATCCCTGCAACATGGCACACCTAACGTTTGGTCTATGAGTTGAAACGCCTTAGTAGTGCCTATATTAGTCCACAACACCCTCATTCTTGTTTCCGGATAACAAGTCTGACGGATTTAAACCTACCTATTTCTGTCGATATAGGTTTCTTCAAGCTTGATCATTGAAAAGGTTATTGAACCCTTGTGCTACTGATTACTTCGAGTGTAGTTTGTCCTTATGGCGGTCGATATAGCGGCGCACAGCCGTGCAGCTCTGAAACGTCATTTGACGCAGTATGGAGTGCCGGACACTGGTATGAACGTAATCTTTGTGGTAGGAGCAGATGCGGCTCATCCTTATGAGTTGTTCTACTCTTGGGTGACGCTGCCGGCGGTGAGTGAGGACGATAACTCCTTTCATACTTACACTGCCACTGCCGTGCCGGCGAACTATACACCGTATAGGACACAAGAAATACCGAGATCTGCTTGGCAGCATCTTATTTGGTTTAATGGTGCCCTTCCCCATGTGGTTATACCGCCGAGAATGGGCCCTTTATCAATTGCAGGGGCCACTTGGCCGGTACTAGCCGGATATACGCCTCATCCCCGTTACCTGACGGTGCCGGTGGCTGATTTGCGTGTACTGCACACTGCCCTTATTACAGTACATAGGGCTTTGGTACAGTACGTGTCACGCAATGTGCAGGTGGGGGCACCTGCTGTTGCGGGGCAGCCTACTGACCACCACGCGGTGGTCATTAGTCCTGTTATGGTTAATTCTGTTATGGGCAAGCGCCCCGAAACTAGGGATGATTTCCCTTTTTGGCTTGCTGAAAAATTTGACCAAATAGAAGCAGTTTACCCGAATACGTCTCCTGTGGAGAAACACAGGATCCTTACCATTAGTTTGCCTAAAGACTTGGTCCCCGACATTGATGATTGTGTAAACTGGGGCAAGGTCTTTGCAGCGACGTACTTGCAGTGCTTTGGCACTCCGTCTATGTCGGTGCTGCCCTCCGTTATTAAACGTGTTCAAGATAACCACGGTGCGGAGTCTGCGATAGAATTAGGCATGCGGCTCCTCGGACAGTTTGACCTGGTGGCTACCATGGTAATGTGTAACCTTAAGGGTGATGCTATGCAGTTCCAAGTTCGTAATGAACTGAAGAAAGTTGCTGATGAGGATAAGCCGCGGGAGTTCGCGAAAATAATCTCGACGGCATACAGAGATTTGGGTCGTAGCTCTTTAGGAGTTAAACCTGTTGTTAAAACTCCCGAAATTAAGCAGCAGGGTAAGGCAGACGCCTCTGGTAAGGATGACCGGCCAAACTTTCCGAAACAGAGTTGGCGGTCAAAACAACAGGGAAAGCAGCAGCAGAAACAGGGGTCTCGGCCTGCCTCTCCCGTTCAGTCAGGTAGTGAGCGCACTTATGATCTGCGTGATCGTGCTACTATTAAGTCTCCTGATAGATTTCAGGTTTCTGAACAACGTTCTCCTCGTTCTTCACAGGAAACATCGGCTTCACAGTCCGGTGGCGGAGGCGGTGGCAAAGGTCGGGGTGCTCCACAAACACGTGACCAACCCCGGCAGACTGAGGGTAAAGGCAAGCAGGACGAATTCGCACGACAAAGACCCCCATTTCAGAAGAAGAAAGTGGCTGCTCTGACGGCAAGGTATGCCTCAGATAGTGCGGACACAGCTTCGGAACCGGACATGGGCGCTGACGCTACTGGACAGCGCAGCGGAAATTACCATAGTCCGTCAAGCTCTGCGTCCATTTCTGGCGGCGACAGCAACTGATATATTGGTTACTGTTGAAACAGCTGACACCAGAGTGGCTCCCCCTGACAGACTTTACGAAATAGTCTTACTAATTGAGGGTGACATACAACGTACAATAAAGGGGATTTTATGGGATAATCTGACTACCACCTATGATATCCTCCTAGCGGAGGCAGATTGGCCCCCAGCTTTCATTTTAGAAGCTCCTAGAGGGAGGAGGTAATCCTCCCGTCCTTTGCGCACACGGTGCCTAAGGACCAGGCTGAAGTGTACGCTGAGGAGTGGGCACTGGCGCTAGCGCCAGCAGTGTATCGCACTCAGGTTGGATGGGACCGGCTGTCCCCCTGCCATGAGATTCCATTGCGGTCTATGCCCCAGCCACAGCCCCAATATCCTATGCGTCGTGAGGCTAGACCGCACGTCGCTGCAATCCTTGAACAATTGGAATATCAGGGTGTTATTGAAACTTGTGTGTCCCCTATGAATAACCCTTTATTCACTGTGACGAAGCCTGACGGGTCGTACCGTTTAGTTTTGGATTACCGGCACTTAAACTCGTATTGCCGGACCTGCGCGGTACAAAATACTCACAGCTCGGCTCTAGTCGACAGTCTCGTGCGTATGAGATTTAAAACGACACTTGACATCTCCAATGGCTTTTTTAGCCATAACCTGTCCACACTGAGTAGCCAGTGGACGGCGTTTACTTCAGGCGGCAAACAAAAACAGTTCACAAGATTAGCCATGGGCTATAAAAACAGCCCTGGCGTCTTTGCCGCTCGCGTGGTCTCTCTCTTAGAAAGAATAGACCCCGACGCATACTCCTATGTTGACGATATCTACCTCACAGATGATGAGCTGATGTCACATCTGTCTCGAGTCAACAATATTATTGTGAGTTTTGCGGATTATGGCTACAAATTTAATTTTGCGAAGTCTCACATCGCGGAATATACAGTGTTGTTTTTGGGCTACGAGCTCAACAATGAAGGTAAGGGATTGGCTCCTCACTTTCTGGAGAAGTGCGCATGCCTGCGTGCTCCTACAACACTGAAAAAATTACAACCTTTGCTGGGCTTTCTGAATTTCGGACGTACGTATATTCCTGATTATGCCCAGCGTATCAAGCCACTTTACGCCTTGGTACAACCTTCTTTTTCGAAGTCTAGCTGGCAGCTAGAACATTCTGCTATTCTCCAGTCTTTACAGGCTGATCTTCTTGCTTCACAATACTTATTGACGCGTGATAATCGCACTAACCTGGTAATAAGAACAGTACCAGGCGCAGTGGGTTTCACGTACTTGACGTTCAATGAGGGCGATACAGTCCCCATTGCGTATAAATCACACTTGTACACCTCTGCTGAGTTGCGTTTTTCCACTGTCGAGAAAGATCTGACGGCAGTACAGATGGTGATCCTTAAAGAACGCGCACTGTCACATGGAAAACAGATACTGGTGGTAACACCGTATCCTGCCCTGGAGGCAGTGACGAAAGCAAGTGTACCAAATTCTAAAGCTTTGCATCCACGGTGGATACAATGGGCCACGACTCTGACATCACCAGATGTCACTTATGTCTTTGACGCTTCTTTACAGACTCAGGAGTACTTACAGTATGAATTCGTTCATCCAGCTCCTCTGTCTTTGCGCCCGCTCGAAGAATACCATTGTGTCATATACACTGACGGCTCGGCGCAGCCGCCGATTGGATCAAAGCATGCTTATTCAGCGGCTTGCGCAATTGTCGTGGGTACATTCGTAAATGGTGAATTCCAATCTGATGCAGTGCATACGCAGTCATTGGGTGATTGTACCGCGCAATTGGCGGAGCTCCGGGCTCTGGTGCTTGCACTGGAGTTTGCTGATCCCCGAGTCACTACTCTTATAGTTAGTGACTCCTTTTATTGTGTCCAGTCCTACAATGACAATTTACACTTCTGGTCTCAAAACGATTATCGTGATACCAAAGGTAGCACAATTAAGCATAAGTTGCTTTGGGTTCGAGTGGCAGACTTTAAAGAACGTCTCCCTCTTGTGAATGTTATTCACACTCTTGGTCACCAGAGACTTGGTGTCCATGCTGTCGGTAACAGCTTGGCTGACGAGGCAGCAAAAACCGCAGTGGCTACATACTTAGTGGCAGCAGTTACAAGATCTAAAAGTAAGATTGATGATGACATCTTGGCAGCTATTGCTGGTACAGCGATTACCCGAAGGGTTTTCCTTCTCGTTATTTTTATCACTTAAGTCCTGATAACGTCCCGTTAGTGAGGATTAACGACGTTGGTGACAGAATTATTCCCAACGCGGACTGCAGACCATCTCTGATACTAGCAGCACACGAGGGGTTGGCGTCAGCCTACGCCGGCGTGTCCGCTACTATATCTCTGTTACAACAACGTTATTGGTGGTTTGGTTTATACAAACAGGTGCGCGCTTATGTTCTTGATTGTGACATTTGCCAACAGATTAAACCTTCCACTGTTGCGCGCCCACCACAAACACAGTTGTACATATCTAATAAACCATTTGGTTGTGTTTATCTAGATCACTGCGGTCCTTTTTCTTCTGATACTGCGTACAAGTACATCTTGGTTGCAGTGGATTCGTGCACACGTTTTCTTTGGGTATGGCCACAAAGGAGTGCTGATTCACGGACTGTCATCAGGGATTTGCGTGTCTTTGTGGGAACTTTTGCGTGTGGTACCTTCCATTCTGATCAGGGCCTTGCGTTCGCCTCTAAGGCTTACAAGGAGGCTATGAGAAATTTGGGGGTCCAAGTCAAATTTTCGTCCCCCTACCGACCTGAGGGTAATAGTGTGGTGGAGCGAATGAACCGTGACTTAAAGCAATCTTTGACAGCACGGGTTTTAGGCACAGGCCGGAATTGGCTAGCCCACTTGTATAACGTCCAACGTGCACTTAATAATCTCCCTAGAAGGTCTCTGGGTGGGCGGACCCCATACATGATGCTCTTCGGAATCAGAATGTTTGTCCCAGACCTTGATGGTCTAGACATGGCGGCGTCAGCCGCACCCTTTGACGTAGATGATCACTGTGCTGTCTTGCAGACCCTACAAGAAGCCAGAGACACTCTATCGAAGGAACACTTGCCCTCCACATTTCCCCCTGTATGGGCAACACTCTGGAGGAAAATGACCCTAGTTTATAAAAGATGTCCTCATGCCTCTAGGCAGCCTATTTCCATATCACATGTTTTACTTAATTTTCTACAGTTGTATACAGTTATATACAAATGGGCTAGAACTGCATATTCCAAATCAAATCTTGGTGACAATCAAAGAGAATCAGAGAAAAAAGTAGAAGAAGAAAGAAAATCACATTGAAAAATCAAGAAATCAAGAGTCTAACTGAAAATATGTCAATCTATGTAGATTCTTTTCTTTTACCTCATGTAAAAACTTTAAAATTATACATTAGAGATACTAAAGACTTGCTAGACCACATCGCATCATTGCAATCGATTGAAGGCTATAAATTGATGGAATTGGATATTACTAGTCTATATACTTCGATAGCACATCAAGATGGGCTGGCAGCGATGGAATACTTTCTTAAGAAACGTCCGCTGAAGAACATGGAACATAGCGGATTGGTACTGGACTTTGCCAGATATTGTCTAACTAATAATAAGCAATTTTTGAAATGGCGCCGATCTTTATGCATTACCCATTAGCGGGTGTGATATATGATCAATGTATTGATATAGAAGATAAGTTTACAGCTGCATTGAAAGAGCAAGAGTGTTCTAGGCTGGGATTACTTATGGACTGCAGTGTCCTAACTCTAGATTGTTATTGTTGAATGTTCTTTAAAGGTGCTGTGGAGTGACACCAAATGTTGTAATGCATAATGCATAATGTTAGCATCCGTGTCTTTAAGGAAATCTTGATTCTCTTTTTATTTCATTTGGAAAATCGCTATTCTCCTCTCTTATACAGGATGCAATAAACATGGGTTTAGACTAGAGCACTTTGTTACAAAAATATGTGTTGACTGCAATTTTGTATAATACATACTTTACTTACTGTAGGACTGTGCAGCAAAGAGCAAGGCAAACGTAATGATTTCAGAAATTACCTGCAATTGCAATTACTCTGAATCTAATTCTTCTTCAGAATAGACCTTCCAGCCTTGCCTCCTTCCACCAACTTATATGTAGTTTGATTTTGTCTTCTTTAGTATGCTTTGTTACTCCGCTCTGGAAGGAGGTATGTATGTTTGTTCAATTTATAGATTAATTTCTGGGGTGGGCTATACAAATTACATTCACATTTTTAAATGGAATAGGTGAGTATAAGCCTTTCTTTGAAATGCAGACACAGTGATGCACCTGTCAACTTTTTGCCTGCTTACCTCCACGTTTTGCCGTATTTTTTTGGTGGCCTTAGGACTCAGAGCACTTTGCCACTGTTAATCAGTGCTAAAGTGCATGTGCTTCTCCCCTTTACATCATGGGCCCGATTCACAAAGGTAAAATGAGACGAAAGTTCAACTTTACGAATTTTGGTACTCACAAAGGGCATTTACTACTCGTAAATGGCCATTTTGAATACCGAAAGTTGAACTTTACGGCTTTCAGTATTCACAAAGGGTATTTACGAGTAGTGAATGCTCTTTGTGAATACCAAAAGTCATAAAGTTAGACTTTCATCTCCTTTTACCTTTGTGAATCGGGCCTGTTGACATTGGTGTAATACCTGATTGGCATATTAAGGTTACCTTTATGTCCCTTGTAAAGTGGTTCATTATGAACCGAGGGCCTGTAATCTAAATGCTACTAGTGGTCTTACAGTACTGGTTGTGCCACCCACACAAGTAGCCTTTCAAACCTGTCTCAGTCCTGCCAATGAAGGTCCTGTGTGTGTAGTTTACTGCCACTTCGACTTGGCATTTAAAAGCCCTTGCTAATTCTTAAACTACACTCTTTTTTACACATATGTCACCCCTAAGGTAGGCCCTAAGTGACCCTAAATGCAGGGTGCTGTGTAATTAAAAGGCAGGACATGTACCTTTGAATTTTATATGACCTGGCAGTGACAAACAGCTAACTTAGTTTTTCACTGCTTCAAGGCCTACCCCTTCTATAGGCTAGCATTGGGGATTCATTAAAACACTTTTTAAGCTGTAATTCCTGATTGGAAAGTAGCTTCTTTATGTGTAATATCTTTGAAATGGTGGTGATAAATCCTCTTTAATAGTAAAGCAGGATTTGACATCAACATTTTAGAACTGCCACTATTAGAAAGTGGATATTTCTCTGCTCTGAAATTTGCTCTGTGTGCATGAAGCCTGTCTCTAATACACATCGGGGCTGGGTGACAGCTATACTTTGTGCATTCCCTCTAGACAGCCACAAGCACAGAAAGGGCTGGAGGTGACAGAGGACTCATCTGCTTCTGATAGCCTTCCTGGGCAGGAAGGGAGGGAGGTGCCTCACACTTACATCTGAATAGGCTGTGTCATGTCCTCACACAAAGCACTGATGTACCCCCAGGGGGTAGCCCGGAAGGCAGGACTGGGCTGAAAGGGTTCCTTGTGCACTTCAGGAGGGTTCCTTCAAAATCACCCATTACATTAAAGGCCCTGGCCCATTCAATCAGTACATTACAGGACCTGGGAAGAGCACTGCTGGAGTAAATACTGCTGTGCTGTAAGGTTTGCCACTTTGCTGGGAATGACTCTTCTGAGGAACTGCTTTTCTGCTTTGCTGACCTGCCCTGCTGCCTGCTGATATATTCTGTGCTCTGGGCAAGGACTAGACCCATCTCACTTGAACCCAGTGTGAATCCAATGGCTTGCTGCCTTGCCTCTGTTTTCTGAAGTCTCAGGTACACAAAAGACTTTCTGCATTCTTCTGATGCTGCTGGACTCTGCCATCTGTGAGTCCTACTTGAGGCTTGAGGTGCCCCCTCCAGTCCTGGACCTCAGATGTGGGTGTCCGCAGCTTTTTAGTATCTCAACGTCGATGCAGAGGTGACTTTGTGCCGATCGGAAATGACACATCTCATTCAACACCGAAGCAGCAGCCTCTCAACGACAGCGATTTTACAGCCGGAGCAGCTCGATGCCAATGGACAACATGGCTCGACATTGATGCAGCACCTGTATCACAAAGGGGTGCGACACTGAAGCGTTCAACGATGGCACGGATCAGGATCGACGCTCACTTCGATCTATGGATCGACGATGACGCAGTGTCTCCTCGATGCAGTCTTCAACATTGACCAAAACTCTATCCAAGGCATTTCTTCAGTGGGACCTGTCTGGGTCCTGAAGCTGGCCTGCCATCAATCGTAGTCAGCCTGAACTTTGACTTTGTGCTAGTTCCTCACGACCCCAAGTAACCTTCTGACTGCTAGTGACTCCTAAGCACTGTTTTCACATTTAGGGGCATATGTACAAGAAATAATGCTGCCATTTTTTGACGTTAAAGCAGCTTTTTTTCATTGCCTTGTTTACCAAGTACCGCTAACTGCAGTTAGCGGCACTTTTCCGGAGTAAACGTAAATTTTTAAGATCACCACTTCTGAGATGCAGGGTGGGCGTTCCCATGCCAAAACTGCTGCTAACCCCACTTTGCGATATTTACAATGAAATTCTCATATGGCGTTAACCCCCAAAACTGCCACTAAGTCCAGGTAGAGGCAGTTTGTTTAAGACCAGACAATAGCTGGTCTTTAAATTGGTGCAAACACTTGGGTCCACATATTAGATGTTTGGGTGCTGGACAGTGCTGCAAGGAACATTGCTGTGCCGCTCCGCTCCAAAACAATAGGACTGGGATGCGCCCTATCAATAAGATAGGGTGAATTCCTGAGCCTCATTTATGAAAAGTGTTGCATCGCTGTGACAAAACTGTCTTGTGATGATTTTTACTGTGCCCTCCTTGCGACACCATGGATGCACTGTATTCAACGTACGGCGCTCCATGTCACAATCAATGACAGATACGTCTGGAATCCTGACGTATCTGACAGCGCTAAAGTCACGCATTGCTACGGTTGTGTTGCAAGCATGATGCAACTCCAGCAATGTATGGGGCCAGCCTATAACTATGACACTGTGTCACACTTATGCCTGCCATGAGGCAGGTGTAAGGTTTTGACGCAGTGGCGTCCTAGAATTGTCGCAGTGAAATCTGAGAGACTTCACTGCACCAATCTTACAAGGGTTTGTTGCGTGGGAGCACCCACCCTGCATACATCATACCTGATGCAGGTATAATGTGGCACAGGGCTTCAGAAGGTCACACATTTGGCAAGTTGCGTCACATTGTAAATACGGCGCAATATGGTGCAAGATTCACGCAGCAAGTATGTCAAGAAAATGAGGCACCAGCAGCGTTAAACTGCTAGAAGGGGCTCAGGATTAAGCAACCCTGTCTTTTTCCACTACGATGGCGCACAATGGCTACCATGCACCAACGCAGACACCCTTGCACCATTGTGGAAGGGTGACTATGTTGAGGAGTTGATTGATGTTGTGGCTCCATCTTTACTAGAGACGTCTGCAGTTGTGTCTGCACTAGTGGAGGGCGGGAGTGAACCAGTTGGCCTTCTTGGAGTGTTGTTTGCCTGGTCTTTTTTTGAGGGGTACCAGGGTGTTGGCGCAGTTGGAGATCCATTGATGGAGGTTGCACGCTGCGGTATTGGCATCTGTAAGCGCTGGCGGAGTGGTGGTGCTGATGGAGTTGACGAGAAGTTCTTCGGTGGCCTTGTTCCAGCTGCTATGGGGAGGGGCGATGATGGCGGTGATGTACGGTGGTGAAGGTGTGATGTATACAATGATGATCGGTCCAGGAGAGTTCTGTGGAGTGGCTGTAGTTGAAGTTCCCGCTGGCATAGAAGACGTGTTCTAGCGCGTGTCCGGCTATGTGGTTGGTGCGGTGACTAGCTGCTTGAGTCTGATGTTGGTGAGGTTCCCTAGGAGAGGGGTGGTGTTCTGGTCACTGGGGTTCTCCAGGTGGAACTTGAGATCTCCAAGTAGGATGTAGTTGGTGGATGGGAGAGCCTGGGGTGTGATGAGGTCTACAATGACATCGGTGAATGGGGGATCATGGCCCTGGGGGCCTGTAGACGAGGGTGCCACCGATGGTGGTGTTGGGGTTGGTCCGCATCTGGAAGTGGAGGTGTTCCATGGTCGCCATTGGGCCATTAGAGTGTGTGGTCAGTTGGAGAGTGCTTTTGTAGAAGATGGCAATGCCTCCTCCTGGATGGTTGGGGTGGTTCTTGCGGGTGATTTTGTAGCCATCGGGGATGGCGATGTCCGGTCCAGAGCAGATGTTGGTCCAGGTTTCGATGAAGAAGGCGAAGAGGTGGCATCAAAGAGGTCCCAGACATTCAGTGTCATATTTGTGGAGGGACCGCATGTTGAGAAGTATACAGTTGAGCCAGTCCGGTGTGCTGTTAGTCGACTGGTCAGCAACAGGTGCTGGTGTGCTGGTGTGGCAGAATGTGCGTTTGCAGTTTTGGCAGGCGCAGGGTGAAAGGGTATTCTTCAGTGATGCTATATGGCAGGCGGCGTGGCATCCAGGGTTGAGGACGGGGAGGGTGCTGGCGTCGTAGCGGTGGAGTGTCCAAGAGGCAGGGTCCCGGGTGCTGGGCGTGGTACAGGGGCAGAAGGATGTAGATCGGCTTGCCTTTGGCTTGCCTTCGGCACACAAGTGGCACACCCCCTGGTGGTGGCTGCTCAGCATCCACCCTTAGGTAGTGCTGCAGGGGGGCTGGACAGCTGGGTGGTGGGAAACGCGGGAAAGGACACTGGAGGGGGCAGGGACGTGGGGCATTGCATCAGCAACCAGGGAGAGGATAGGGAAAAAGGATCTGCAAAAATGTACAGGAAAAACAAAGGCAAACAAGGCAAAGATAAAAAACAAAGGTGGAAAAGCAATGGAGAAGAGCAGAAAGATGAACAGGAACAGCATAAAAGATGGATGGGAGGTCAGTCAAGCTGCAGAGCAGTGACGCTCTACCACTGGACCACCAGGGATTAGGCACAGGCAGGAGCCTGTGGGTGGAGGAGGGGCTCAAACACCTGACCTCCGGGTTAGAGGAAACAGCAGCAGCGGATGAGGACAGAAGCAGCAGCAACCAGACGGCACAGTGCTGTGGGAAGAGCAAGTCCACTAAGGGTTCACCAAAAGCCAACTAACAGGGGGCAAGGAAAGGCAGCAACCAGATTCTGAGTTCCCCAGTTCGCCAGCGAGTAACAGCAGATCAAGCTCATACCCAAGGGCCTGGGCCAGAACCGGCCCCCATTCTCCTGGCACTCACTACCACCAATGGCCGATCTCAGCGACTTGAGCCTGTTAGTGGCGTCCCCCACCAGTCTTCTATGGTGCCCTCGGTGATGTAGTTCAGCGGCAGCACAAGGCGTGCTCTGGACACAGTGTGCGTCACCCACAGGTGCTAGGCCTGGGCCCGACTCAACCCCGGGCCTCCTCCACTACGCGTCCCACCTTTTACTTACCTGGACATTGACACTGGGGCTCAATGCACTGCACTCACTCCAAATCTGTGACTCAGCGAGCAGGAGCCTCAACCAGGTGGGATTTCACAAGCCTAGGTACAGCAGTCGCTGAAAAGTCTGTTGGGGACCCACCCGATGCAGGTGATGCAACAGGACCCCATTCGTCATGAAATTGCAGCACTCCCGCCACACAAGTTTGGCGCAGCTGAGGGGCCTCACCCTCCACAGCGTCCGGCCAGCATAAAATCTTCAGGCCTGTGATGAAGAGAGGCGTGGCCCATCATTGGTAATCTCCTCCGTACACCTCGGTGTAGTGGTGGAATTTGGTATGTTATGCAGACCTCCCTACATTGGTGCGCAGGAGCACCTCTACCATTCACAGCTCCAAGATGTGCCAGGCAGTCTTCTCACACAGGTCAGCAATGTTTCTACATGCGACCTGCCAGACTCCACCACCAGGTAAAGGCTATTGCCGACGCCTCAATGTCTACCGCCATGGCCCAGCAACTCCACAGCACTTCTGCCTCCCACTCCGGGTCACAGACGCAGGCCCAGCGAGGCCTATGGGCCCCGGGTACAGTCCCTACTTTCAAGGTTTTGACTGCCATGGAGTTGCTAGGAGGGTGCTATGAAAAGTGATGCATCACTGTTTTTTCCCAGCGATGCGCCTCGTTTCATAACTGTAGCCCTGAATCTGCATTTTCTCTTCCCTTGGGACTCTGCCTGGTCATCCTGGCTGTTGGGGGGTATGGGGGGTTGTTGATCTGTGCTACAATTGGCCCTGGCTGCTCCATTCTGCATTCCATTGGTTTTATTTCCTATTTTTCAGTGGAGGTGGACTTGAAGGCTATTTTTGAAAAAAAGTCACGTTGGGCTGACTAACGTGAGAATTTTTGCAGATTTTTCTCTCGCTAACGTCAACATTTTTATCGCCTTGACGCAAGTGTTAGAAGCAGTTTTCACGGCGGCTAACTGTTACTATCGCCATGTAGCGACGTTTTGTTAATATATCGCTAAGAGGGCGATAGTTTTTGGTGATAGGCCGCGTTCAGAAAACTGCAGCTAACTAACGCTAACGCTAGTTAGCAGCAGTTATTTTACATATACCCCTTAGTCTTTAAAAATTCATATCTCTACTTCTATTGATTAGGAATTTTGTTGCTTTGCTCTTATTTTAATCTGATAAACATTCCCTATTCTAATAAACCTGTGTGGGGTCTTTTTGTGTTTTTTTCATTCAGTTACTGTCTTTTAAGTGTTGCACAAATACTTTACACATTGCCTCTTTAAGTTTAGCCTGATTTTTCTGTTCCAAGCTACCAGAGGGTGAGCACAGGTTAGTTTCGGATATGTATCTGCCTTGCCCTGACTAGGGTGATGGTAACTATGTGGACAGGGTGGAAACCAACTAGAGACCACATTTCTAACACCAAGCTTGAAAAGTAAGTACTCTGTAACAGACAAATTAGACCACGGAATATGGAGTTACTAGTAAATAACATTTATGTGCATTCATCAGGGGTAGCAGAAGTGATAGCAGTATTATTTTATTGCTAATGATATCACAGGCTAGACCCATTGTCCCACCTTTGAACATCAACCGTTTTGTTTACATTCCTACAGATTTAAAGAAGGCCAATAAGCAGAAACTACAGCAAGTTAACAGGGTTCTTACAGCCCTGTTTACATTATATCACTCCTCGTTCATTTATGACCCTAAAATGAGATGTAATAAGGGCTTTGTCTTCAATACCAGAGAACAAGCCACTGACAGCAATCACTACATTACCCCACCTGTAATTGAAGCTCATTATAAATAATCAAATAGCTTCTGCTACTTGGATTAAGTGAACTATAGTAAAAGGCACATCAATTGAACTGGAACTTGCTCAATTGCTGGCACCTGTTTCAGTAAACAAAAATCATTGACATGTAAGGAATATTTATTTCCTGAGACAGTTTTGTACATGTTGTTTATTACAGTAATATGATCTGCTCACCTGCAAAGATAAGGTAGCTATAGACAGCTTAAGCTATCTGTTAGACCTTATTTAATTAATTCTTCAAAAAATAAAAATAAGAAGTACTGTGAAGCACAGAAAGAATGGACTTTGGTTCAGTCTCCTTCAGCAATTGACTTTCATGTGTTGTTTATGGTTTGCTGTTGATTAAATGGGCTGCCCATTTAGGCCATGGCATTTCGTGATGGTTACAATGTTATTCTGTAGACATGACATGATGTGTAACTTGTAGTCGAGAACCAATACGTGTTCTTTGCTAGCACAATTATATTTTAATTGGTAAATCGTGACCATTTTGTTTAAGGACTGGTGCTGCTAGTATGCCTTAGCCCGTTCATAAAGACTCACTGTTATTCACCAAGTGACCTTACGCGTTCATTCACTCTTCTCTGTTATCATGATAACTTGTTGCTGGAGTTACATGTGCTTTTTGTTCCCAAAGTAAACACATACACACACATAGACTTTCTTAAAGAGGCAGAAAAAACAATGTCCGTTTGTGTATATTTCACTGCTATTTGTTATTGACATAGTTAAATAGTGTTCGCAGAAATGCTTTCTTAAAGGTGCAATCAAATGCTTGCCCTTTTTCTATATTCCACTGCAATTGCCACATTGTTATCTCGCCATATGAACTCTTTTGGAATGGGCATGAATTATGTCTCTTGGCAGGGGTATCATTCAAGTCTTTGAAATTGGGTATGCCTGCTATAATTACCATTGAAGCATGAGCTGAAGGATAGTGCATTCCTTAATGCTGTCTCCTCTGTCAATTTCCTAAATAATTTACTAATGCAATCATCTTGAACACATCTTTTTCATATTGCGTAAAATAATGAAATGTAACCATCCTTTTTTCTTAACAGATTTCCATTACCTTTCAAAGTCTTCCCATTTCTTTTCAAAATTGTCTTCCACTCATGAAACAATGCATACCAATTTATCCCAAATTATGTAAGGATGTTAAAGTAAAACGTGCTTCCTTTATTGATATTATGGTAAAAATTGGCAAAAGAAAACAAATAAATTACTAGCCAAACTTATTGGCTGTTTTATTTTCATTTGATTTCGTTGTTATAGATCAAATATTAATGAGTTTATTGGTCCACTCTTGCCTACAGAATAAGAAGGCCTCTGTTTATTGCATGTGAGTTATTGTCTTTTTCTCTCATAGGATAATATGAGCTCACAGAAATTTTTTAAGTCGTATTGGCGTCAAGTATTCCAATACGAGGTTGGTTTAATTTGAATGGATCTGCAGGCACGGCAGCTGCCAGATGCACACACTCATCTTGGAGAAACAGTTGGTAGTGAATTATGAACACATTAAGAAATGTGATTTTAATGTGCTTTTTGAAAGGACTCTAAACGGTGGTGTGTTACCCCAACTGACTCTTGTCCTGTGGGGATACATGACCTAAGAATCTATGGTCCTGCTGTTAGAGTCATGCATTTTTTAGAAGTGGGATTAAAACACCGACATTGTAATGCTCTCTTTATATCAATCAAGGAATTTCTATCAATTGTCTCTTTGGAAATTGATGTGTGGTCAAATAGAATCCTATTTCAAGCAGCACTGGCACACATCCTTTTTTCTTTGTGTTATTTATTTTGTTTTGTTTGTTAGACGTAGATACCTGTGCACCTGGATGGATTCTTTGATCCTGCTGGCTGGTCTTCTACTTCATGTTTTTTTACTGTAAATGGAGGCCTGGATTTCCTAAGATGTTGTGTCGAAGTTGCGCAACCTTTGACCAAAGCTTACAAGATAAAAAATCAAATGGATATCGTACCATTAAACACCATTAGATAGGGATATTAAGTAGTGATAAAGTGTGGCAACTCCTCTTTTCACACATAAGTGTTTTGTTTGATTGTTGTGTCATGGTTTGCAAATTCACAAAGGGACATCACAAACCCATACTTCACCTAATGGACCACATCTTCCACTCACATTTCAAGAGCAACACACAAATACTTCCTGTTGTCAAGGATCCAGTAAGGTAGGTGTTTTACTTCGCTATCAGTGCATAATATTCATAACCAATATAGTGTCAAGGTAATTATATATCAAAACGTATAAATGTTGTATTCTTTACTGATGTATGTACGTTGATGATATACACATCTTCAAGATATGCAGAAAAGTATTTAAGCATAGTAAATCTACATTTTATGGATATATACTTAATTTAACAGTGTAATGGTAGTCTATATTCTGTAGTGAACATTTTTGCAAGTCGATATTTGTGAACTTGATATGGTGACATATAACCATAATGTATAACAGCACTTAGTTTTATTTAGCTGGGATAGTCTATCTGCATTGAACATAATTTTTTGTTGGGAAACTTCTGTACAATTTAGCAAGCAATTGTGGAAAAAAGAATGTATGATACATTAGTGTATTTCTTGGCTGCTTCGGTTATTTCTTTTAGAAGAGGAACCTCTTAACCCACATTTTTGTCTCTGTGCTTTGCACTCAAAGGGCCTTCAGGTGCAAGCAATAAAAGAAAAAATCATCAATAGTACATATTATGTTCAAGGCTTTGCATAAACACAAAAGAATCAAGGATTGTTGATTCAGAATTGAAAGCTTTAATCTCATGCTCAGCTCTGAATTAATTTAGTTTAGATACATTTTGTCATGCAGTCTCATAAATTGAAAACATGCCATGCCAAGGTTAATAAAGGCTATTTGGCATACCTGCAAAACAGTATTTATTAAACCTCTCAAATAATTGTCAAGTGGCAGTTACATGTTTACAGGCTTTCAATCTATTTGAATAGGTATTCAGAGGAAGAAGAACTCATTCATAACCAACATGCTGAAAACAATTTCACTGGTTTTACATTTATTCTGAAAATTGATTCCGCTTTAGTTGAATGTCATATTGTGCGGTGGATCTGATAGAAAGTCCACTCCATGTAAGAGTTGGTAGATCCGAGTAACCTCAGACCCTATTGTCCGTCCGTAATGGTTGAATTGAAAATTGTTCGAACAGATCATAATGCAGGCATGCATCAAAAAGTAAGGCAGAATGGGTGGGAACACACTGGAGGACAGTTCTGGCAATGATTCTTCAGCTGGAAAGCAGTTCCTCTTAAAGGGCTTGCCTACCACTCAGGAAGTATGTATTTCAGCAGATAACAGGTGTAAAAAAGAAACACATTTTCATTGTAAAGTAATGTGAAAATTAAGCTCTTAAGAGACTACCATTACAGTGTGATGGACACAGAGGCTGCGTCCTCGCATTCCATGCTTGGAATCTCTCTCTCTGGTGCTTATAAGAGAGGGATTCTTTTTTCAGGCCCCAACTAGGGCATACCCAGAGATATTTTATGTAATTCGAGATTTGCTCAGCGGACCTTGCCAGGGGTTGGTAGATTTATTTGGTAGCTATGGGCGTCCGCAGAATCTTTTTTTTGGGGGGGGGGGGGCATAATTAAAAAAAACTCAAGATTGCACTGCCGGTATTATACTGGCAGCACAATCTTAAAATTTGTTTAAAAGGCAAATGAAAAATCCAGGATTTCGGGGGGCGGGGGAACACCTTGTGGACGCCCATTTTGGGTAAAAATATGGCAGGCAACCACCACAATAGTCTATTTTATCCAAACATAATTTACTCTCTTTACATGGTCGTTTTGGGTGTTTCCTGTGACATATGATGTGCCAACCACACGTGTGAAATAAGATTTATTGGGAACATTGATGAAATGCAGAATGATAATGAATTTAGTATTATATATTAAATTTCTACATTTGTTTGGCTTCCAATTGCTAGCCACTGTGCACAAAACACATTTTGAAATAACACTTTAAGAATATGGTTAATCCAAAATGTGGACTGTTACAAATAACCTACATCCCTAAACTCAGATCATTGGGTCCATTTGCAGATACATAGGTTTCGTTCACACATTTTCTTTATCCTTTTGATTTTTCCTTAGGAACTGATGATACACAGTAAAAATCATTTCAAGCTGAGACTTGATTGATGGCTCCAATTATCACACGTTTTTGGACAACCAACTATAACACTATAAATCTGAGCAACCTGTATAGGTCAATGGGAGGTAATAGTTTGTCCTTCATCCAAAAAAGTAGAAATTAAAACATTGACACAGAAACATATCTTTGGGTACTTTTTTATCCTACTTACTTTCATTACTTGTGATGTCAATGATAAGTTTCTTTTGGAAAGCCTTGAATGATTTGAACAAATGTCTTCTTGCTGAATTAAGAATTTACTCTAGGTTTCATAAATGTGTAGCTTCCAAGTTCACCGATTCATATGACAGTGCTTTCCCCCACTATTGGTAAGTAGTTAAGAGCAGCAGTGCTGTGAAACTCCCGCTTTAGCAGCTATGGGGGGAGGCAGGGTGAGGGGTGGAGTTCTTTACGGGCTTCTTCAGTCTGCAACTCAGAAGACAAAAGCTTATAATTAAGGCTAAAGAAAGTTGAGTTGATACAAAAGGGTAAGAAGTCTTTAAGGGATAAAAGGAAGGATGGTTGAAAGGATGTGCGGGTGGTTGAAACAATAGGCGAAAGGATGTATGGGAGTGTGAAAGGATGGGTGAAAGGGTAGATGGGTAAAAGTGTGGGTGAAAGGTCAACAGGTTGCATTAGTGGCTGAAAGGATGGGTAAAAGGATGCATGGCTGGATGAAAGGATGAGTTGGTGGGTGAAAGAATAGGCAAAAGGGTGATGTGTAAAACAATGAGTGAAAGGGTGAATGGGTGAAAAACATGTGATTGGGTGTAAAGATGGGCGAAAGGGCAGATGGGTGAAAGGCTGTATGGGTTGGATGGGTGAAAGAATGCAAGGCTGCATGAAAAGATGCATGTGTATGTGAAAGGATTGGTGAATGGGTAGATGTGTGAACGGATACATGGGTGGCTGAAAGGGTGGATGAGTGAAACAATGTGTAGGAGAGTGGAAGAATGGATGGGTGAAAGGCTAGATGAAAGGATGGTGCATAGACGGATGGATGGATGTATGAATATGGCGGAAGGCATGAAATGTTAATCTGAATGATGTATGTAAGAATGAATGGTGGACAGAATGTAAAGGTGAAATAGTAGACATCAGTGGATGGAAGAGTGTAAAGATGAACAGATAGATGCCTGGATGGAAGAGTCAACTAAGCTTTTTGGGGAGGATCGGGCTCACTTGATTGACTTGTTTGGTGTCATTGAAGCTTTGGTTCAAAATGAGGGGTATTTTAATTATCAGGCTAAATCCCTGGGTAATAATGACAAAAATAGGGCATATTAGCCACCACTTAGGAAATTGCAAAATCTGTGCTGAAAATAATTTCTGAAAGCAGGGCAGAGAATAATTGTAGCATAGCAAACCTTTTGCTGATGTCATTTTCGGAAGAAAACTCTTCCTACTTTGCTCAGCACTTTTTCCCCATTTTGTGTATAAAAAAACATTTGGCACATTTTGGTTTATTTTCTCAGGCCCTTACTAAGAGTAAATCATAAATACTGAATAACTTTACAATCCCCAACATGTAAGAGAAACAACACATATTTGGCCAGGCTATCGTCTATAGAAAAATCTATAAAGTGTGTCTGTAAATTGTACCAAATATCACAAAAGTATTAGTGGATTCTTATTTTACTTTGTAAAAACGTGGTTGTTAGATAATGCATTCACATTAGCTAGATCAATTATGTTACCCATCATTTCAAGGACTATTGGGCTATACAGTGCAAAGGATGAGGGATTTGACTCCTGAGTGAAACAAGCACTTGGCAGGAGATTAATCTAACTCCCCACGGGGACCCAATGATCTGCTTTTGTGTCAATTACTTTAGAGGGAGAATTTGGAAATGATAATGGACATCTTCAAACTAATGGATGTGCTGACAGGCCATTGGCTCCATAACACAGACTATGCTCTTCAACTATCCTCCAGTACATCACTCCATCCCTATTGCTAACTCTCCACAGGCAATGAGTTCCAGAAATACATTAATTCCACTCCTACCATTGTCTAGCTGAGGTGTCAAATGGGTTCGGCAGGATGTTTCTAGCCACAAAGTCATTTCTTTGTGGTCTAAGGCATCATTTTCTTTGACGTGGGCAAATTCAGAAATATGAACGACAGGACTAACAGAGTGTCAGCGCAACCCTTTTACATGAACTCAGTGATCATATAGGTGTTGCTTTCAATGGCCAGACCCAGGCTTGAAGCATAGAAGAAACATTATCATCATCAACAATAAGATTTTGGTTTCCTGATCAACCGCTGTGGTATGGTCTAGGCCTGGTTCTAGGTTATGGGGTATGTCACTTTGTTGGTTGTGTTTTGTAGACAATTAATGAGAATGTTTAGGTTTCATCTCTCGGCTGATGTCCATAATCCATTCAGTTGCTAGGTGGAGCCTGGAGCGAATGCCAAAAGGCGCTGATTGCTGTTCCTGATTTGGACTCACAATAAAAGCATCATCCCTGGAGTGTCCGTCTTCTTACAAGCATAACACAGATTGGTGACTAGGAGACCCCAGGAACGGCACCTTTTATCCTCACTCATCACTTAACCTTATTATATGATTTAGGGAGGATAGCCTGCTTATGAGTTTTCTGTGTTTACTACAGTTTCTCTGTTCACCCATTTGCATTTCAAAGGGTCACGGTCCTGCTGATCCTCAATTGCTGGAGTGAGAGCACTGTTGGATGGCGGAATCAAGTGTGTTCTGAAGCATGGTGGTGAGGTAACCCCTTTGCTGCATCCGCGTCTTGTCGCTTCAAGCCTGCTCGTCCTCCATGGCTCACAAAATCACCTTTGGGATTGCTGGTATGGATATCCTTCAGCATGGTAGTAATGAATTGTGCTGCATCCGCTTGTGGATATCAGTGTGCAGTGAAAGATCATGCTGCGTTGCTTGTGGAACCAGCTGCTTCCTTTCAACCTAGACTTGCAACAAGATTTTCTACTGGTTGGTCCTCTATATGCATTTCTGATTGGACATTTGGATTGGTTGTCCTTTTGTATCTGACTTCTCTTCAAATACTGTTAGTATTAATTTTACAGAGCATCTTTTCAGAGACGTTATAATGTCAAGGCTCCAAGAGAGAGGTTTATCGAAATAAACACGTTTTTATCTGTATTCGTTATTATGCAGAATGCTAATCTTTCAATTTCTTTTTTGAGTGATTCTGGTGTACAGAAATTAAAATGGAAACAATGGTTTAAAACATTGAACAGCCACTTAATTGTGATTAATGGTTCTAGATTTCATCCAATCAGAAAACATCTTTATTATATAATCGTATGGGAATGGACAGTCAAGGAAATTGTAACCATTTACCGACGATGACACCTCCTCAACCAGTTCTATAGGATGTATATACCGAAGCAGTTAACATGCTTGAAAAGCATTTTAAGGATGACACAAGTGTAATTGTTGAGATGCACAGAATGCATATATGGCAGAAATTACAACTCAAATCCATTGATAACTGTCTTGTAGAACTCAGGATTCTTACTTCTACTTTTGAATTTGATGGAACATTAGACAATTACCTCAGATACCAATTAATAGTGAATTGTAATGATTCCAGAACACAAGACTGTTGTCCTGCAGGAATCCGAGTTTGGAGGAAACTCTGGAAATTGCCAGAGGAATTGAAGGATCAGTTGCAGCGCCTAAAGAATTAAGAAAGTTAAAAATAAAATATGACATGGAGAATACGCATGCTATTGTGTCAAATTATAAGTTCGATTCTGGTTCTAGTAATGAGAACAAGATACTTGAGAAAGCTAATGTAAACTAAATGGGAATGTGTTATATGTGTGGTTCTAAACATCATCTAGCCAATTCTAATGTATGTCCTGCCATAGGGAAAACATGTATAAAATGTTTAAAAAGGTGGGACATTTTGCTACAGCATGTAAGAACTTACAAAAAGTAGTTTTTGTCAAGGAACAACACCTGATTACTGAAAGGAAGGATGATGGCAGGAAGAAGGATGGGAGAGGTGATGGTACTAAGGTTTTGTTATCTATTAACATGATTCACACCAAAGTGCAATGTGTCAAAGGAGAAGATCCTATTAATAACAATTGGAAAAATTAATGTTGAACTCACTGTAGCTTCCAGGTCTCCTGTCACAATTGTGGCAGACAAACTGTACTGGAAGGAATGGAGTTCTGTTAAATTGTATCCTCCAGATATATGCGCCATAGTATTTAGAGGTAATAAAATTGATATGATGGGATAATTTTTAGAAAATGCCAAGTACAAGCATAAAGAGATTTACACCAAAATGTATGTAGCACAAAAATGACATAATATACTTGGATGGAGGGATAAAGGGCCTTTTGGAATGGTCTTGAGGCCTTATGCAGAATTGCTCATTTCATTAGCTGATGTTTCTAGTGCTCAGAATGATTCCCTCAACAATATTTTGGACATGCATATGTCGTTAGTTAAGGAAAAGGTCGGAGCCTTAAAAGGTTTTGAGCACAGACTTGTTTTGAAGCCTGATGCCATTCCTTTCATTCATAAAGCAAGGAAGGTTCCATTGAGTTTCAAAATCAATTGAGATAACACCTGGATTAGTTATGCGAAGAAAAGTTCTGAGATCAGTTGATTCTTCCCTTTGGATTTCTCCTATAGTGGTGACAAAAAAGAAGACAGGAGAAATAAGGCTGTGTGTAGACCTGATATCTTTAACCAGGAGTTTTTTGATTGATTGTTCTACTTTACCAAAAATACAGGAACTGTTGGCTCAATTAAAATAACCTAAGGCATTCTTGTCCTTGGATTTGAGGGCTGTGTTTCACCAGGTCGAGTTGACTGAGGATTCTTGTTCTCTCACCACCATCAATATTCCATTTGGTGTCCCTAGAGTCCTTAGAATGCCATTTGGACTAGCCTCAGCAGGGGTCAGTTTCCCAAAAATTGATGTACCATACGGTTGGAAGAATGAAAGATGTTTTAGCCTATCAGGATGACATCCTTATATTTACTGATACAGAAATGGATCATCCTAGAGTTTTAGGGGAGGTTTTGAAGGCATTACAAGAGCACGGCATCACAGTAAAAAAAGAGTTATGTCCGATTTTGATAAAACAGCTAGAGTATCTTTGGCATATATTTCAGCAGAAGAAATCAAACCTAAGTCTGATCTAGTGGAGGTGATTTTAAAAGTCTTACACCAAAAGATAAAGACCAGTTGCGCTAATTTCTGGCTTTTTGCAAATACTACTCATGCTCTATTGACAACTTTGCAGGTCAGACTGAACAGTTGAGGAGTGTGCTAAGGGGTAATGTAAAGTATGTTTGCTGGAGTGAGGAGAAATAAGTATTTGGAAAACTGATGTCTTGAATTGTAAATGCCCCAGCTTCACACGCTTTTAGGGGTGATCTGAATTTGGTTGTGGATTAAAATGGCATAGGATCATGTGCAGCTGGTAAATGTTAAAGAGAACACTATAGCATTCACCTCTAGGTGTCTTTCTAAGGCAGAAGGAAATTATAGCACAATAGAAAGTAAGGTGCTACCTCGTGTCTGGGCTGTGAATCATTTTTCTACGTACTTCAGGGGGAAAATTTTGGTTAGTTACTGATCACAAGCCTTTAGTGTACCTATTAAGTGAGAAAAGTTACTGTAAAACTGGTCCCAGACTGATACGATTATTTTAATCCCCTGACCACCCGCGTTAAAAAAATCAAGCCAGATGTCCCCCTAGTGACCGAAAAGCGCGGTAGGGAACACCAAATCTTGCTTGCACTCTCCAACTTACTGTCCTGGAGCCGCGCATGAGGAAAAATTCCACCGTGAGGCGATTGTCAGAATTTGACTGGAACGCCACATTAGAAAAGTAATGCAGAGTAGCCAAAATTCCACCATTTCCATGGGCAGAATGGAATATTCCATCAAATCCTAGTTTTAATGCAACAGGATTTTTGATATGTTGTAGTAAGGAAGATACCAGTCAAAATTCTTTATGAAAATATATAGCACAAGGTTTGCCCAGAGAAAATAGTTTAAGTGAAGAGATCAAAGGTGAGAAAAGAATTGTCTATTGAGGAAGGATTCATTACATGAGGGATTATTTTGATCCGTTAGCTAAGATAAAGATAAGGACACATTTGGTGAAGATTGCTCATCTGGGGCATTTAGGTTTGACTGGGAGCAAGAAAAGACTTTGTGTCAGAATTATCATTATTTCATGCAGTGCAGCAAGACACCATATTTAACATCATACAGCACATTCCTGTCCTTTCCTTCCACTGCCACTCAATGTGCTTCCTAGAACCCTATGTCTTGGTGCAAGGGTGCCTGCATTGCAGACCGGAGTTTTTGTGTGCAGGATGGGACACATTCTTGCACAAAAACAATCCTCTGAGGCATTTTCCTCTTTCTGTGTGCTGCAGATATCTGAGTTCTCCTGCAGTAGGGTGTGTGTACTCATATAGCCCTCCGGGGATACCTCCTGTACTGCAGGTATACATTTCCCCCCAAGCCCAACACCCTAATGGTGACCTGCATGGGACTGGTTTCATTGTAGAAAGAGTACAGCTGACTCTGGCAGGGGCAGACAGGGTGCAAGTAGTGGGACAGGTATTGCAGTGTGTATACTTAAAACATTGTTCGTGGTTGGAAGCTTGGCGATTACAGTGGTGGATAGCAAGATTTCAATCCACCAGATAAGGTGAAGTACAGACAAAAGAAGTGGCAAGTATCAAGTTGGGACAACAATCATGTTAGTCAGGGTAGCTAAGGAGGCTAGACAAGTGACAGGGGACGGTGCATGTAGGAGGACAGTGTAAAAGGGTACAAAGTGGCAGGGCACAGACAAGTGGCAAGCAAGGATGGCATGTGTCCTGGTGCAAGTAAGGCTAATGGCCAAGGAAAATTGACCGCTGTTAAGGTAGTAAAATACAGCAATAATCCGGGTGCTATGGGTGCCGGGGCCACTTCACATGCTACACCAATCAGGTCGAAGGTCAGGCTAGCTTAGGTGCAGGAAGTAACGCAACTTATCTTCTTGCCCATGGGTTAGGTTGTCTTCAAAAAATTGGAACACCTAGAAACAGGATAAATGACGGTACAGAAACAAATTGATCTAGCTTGCATTTTGAGATATATAAGCACAACTTGTATGATTTGCCGGGGCTTGTTAAGCATTATATGAACATTGTAGAGAGAGCTATTAACTATCGTCAAAGAGCTGCATACAAACTGCAAGGCATAGGTCAAGCGTAATGATTTTTTCCTCCAATCTTTAGCCAAATGTTGCTAAAAAGGCACTACACACCTACACTACACAGCATAAAACAAAAGAAATGCATGTGAAAGAGGGGCAATGGGGAGATGAGATGCACTGTTGGAGCCTGGTAATGAGGGAATCTGTGGAGAAGGAGGTTTTTGAGGGGAAGGGCACTAGCCATCAATATCGGCCCAGGCACTATTAGTGCTAAAGCCAGCCCTGCCTCTGCACCCTAAGCATTCAGCGCTGTAAGCACTACAGTCTGGCACCCTACGGATCTTGACCATACATTCTAAGTGCAATCCTAAGCATTGTGTTAACATGTGCAAATCATCCACACTCTCTGCACTAAACACTGCAGTCCTGCTTCCCATGCACCATAACTTTACATTGTAAGTAGTGTAGGACCACAGATCCCCACATCACAAGCACGCACCCTAATCAGCACCACCATATTTACTAAAAACTGCAGCCCTGCTTTCAAGCATTGTGGCCGCTATCTAAGTGGTGAGGCCCACAAACACAGCCCTCAGCATCACATGCACATACCCTAAGCAACACCACCCTTAGCACTAAACACTGCGGTCCTGCATCCCAAGCATTGTGGCCGTACATTCTAAGTGGTGCAGTCCCACAGACACAGCATCACAAATACAGTGAGTTCCATTGAGTCTCAGCTGTGAGTTCTAGTTTCTCCTATGATTCTAAAAACTACAATAGATTATTTTGTAGTTTATAGAATCTTAATTTCAGGATTCCTCCCGTCTCCCCTCTCCTGCCCCCTTACTCAGAGGCCGGCGTGAGTGCTGGTGGCACCAAGAGCCATAAACAGGATCGCCAAATATTAATTAATAAGAGCCAATCAGACACAGTTTGAGTTTCATCTCTTATGTGAATGCAGTGAAGCTCGACACAGTAGACAAGAGGGAGCCATGCCTGGCCTGCAGGCCATCCTGCCCAAAAATTACAACCTTAAACCTACCCTGAATGCTTCTAGGTGTAGTGTACAGTTTCCATCCTTGCTACTAAACTGAAAAAAAGCACAGGCAACTTTTTGGGGGTTTCACACCATTTCTTAACTAGTATGCATGACCCGCTTTACTAGTGAGCAGCAAAACGTGATACCGGGAGATAGTAGTGCTCCACTAACTCTGATTTATGATAGTCAGTCAAGGAAGGGTTTTTTGATCGTTTTTCGCCTATGCAATATCACAGTTTCTTTCTGTCTTATCTGTTGATAGCAAGCTTATGTTCAGCGACCTCAGCACGCAGTTTGCTCCACAGTGTGAATGCATAGAACAAAATGTGTCCTTGTGTAATGTAACTGGTGCTTATGTAAACTAAGCGGCAAGTGCTTCAATACCTTCGGGTGGAGTTCTCGCTATAAAACCTGTAAAAGAAAACAGACTGTGTGACTCCTCTGGCGCCTGATCTGCAGCAAAGAGATTATGCAATTCAAAACCTCACAAGTGAAGCCAATATTTATACTTATGTTTATCCAGTCCTTATTGTATGTGCAGATTTAATAAATGATAACTGGGCTTTGCTGCCAGTTAACAAGAGTGACCAACAGGGGAAAATAGACGAGAGGACGATACTACAGAGACAGACTTCGATCGGATAGAGAGAGCAGGGGGAGAGAGGCTATGAGAGACAGGAGAGTATATTTTAAATGGCATCTAAGTGTGAGAGGGAGATCGGAGAGACCAACGAAAGAAAGAGGTTATGAAGAGTCAGACCAGATGATCAGACACTGCCTCCACAGTAGTTCAAATTGTTGTGGCACCAACCTACTTTTGCCATGGGTTAGAGTGGCTGGCTCGTTGTGATGACCAAGACTGTAGATCGATCTGTGCAGTTCCAGTACAAGATGTCAACAGGATCATCGTAATGATCACGGCTCGCGGCTGTCAGGACAAATGTGACCCGAGGCTCCAAGTAACCCTACTATCTACACTATTCCGAACATCTCCTCTGCCAGAACCACTCATCCACCTAAACCCTCCCGAGCACCCTCGTATAAGCACAATATCCCCATCACCCCTCATAGCCCAAGTGCCCCCGTCACCAAAACAGTCTCGACAGAGCTGTGCTGTCTGCTCCACAACTGCAGATCTGCAATAAAACACAAACTTGAAATCTCCGATATCATCATCCTTCACAATATTGATATGCTCTTCCTCACAGAGACCTGGTTCAATGATACATCTCACTTTATGTTTGATCTCCTGTTACCCACAGGCTATTCCATATTTAGAAATGACAGAATTGACAAAGTTGGGGGAGGTGTTGCAGTCATCTTTAGAAACTCCCTTCATCTTAAGGCTTTTCCTAACAGCTCCTTCCGCACTTTTGAATGCCTATCTCTTGAGCTTCAATTGCACAACCGCTCACCCCTCAGATTCCATGCCATTTACCGCCTGCCTGGTAGTGGCCCTTCGTTTATGGAGGAACTCACTGACTTCATCAGCGACCAATACTCGCAAAGTGACAATCAGATCTTCGTGGGTGACTTCAATGTCCACTGGGGCTCGCCTCAAGACTCTTCTGCGAATTTGCTGGCCAGCTTCCTCTCTGCAAACGATCTTATCCAACACTGCACAGAAACAACACACTTTAAGGGCTCAATCCTGGACCTTGTTATTTCTAAAGCAGGCTTGCTGACTATCGCTACCCCTATTCATGTAGACTGGTCTGACCACCTCCTCATCCCATTCTCTCTTCACCTATCACACTCTATAACTCTCGGCCAACATAAGAGGGCTACTTCCTGGTTCCGTGACACTAAAAATATTGACCTCGGTACCCTCTGGGATTCAGCTTTGCTATCACTTCCAAGGCTAGACCCGAACCTAGATGTCAACGAACTCACCTCCCAATGCCTCACAGTCCTTGCAGTCGAAATCAATGATGTCGCTCCTCTCCAAAGCAAAAAGAAAAGGCCTACTCCCTCAGCAACTTGGTTCAACAAATCCCTCTATGAAGAAAGGAAGTACCTAAGAGTCCTTGAGAAACAATGGCGACAAGGGCCCTCCATCGATAATTTGGCCACGCTTCGTTAAGCAAGATCCAAGTACCACAAGCACATCTTCCTTGGAAAAGCGTCACACTTCAGATCCCTCCTCAACTCAGCCAAAAATAGACCCAAAAAAATATTCGATCTCATCAAGAACCCAAACTGCTCTCCCCCAACCTCCAAGTTGGAGGATTCTACAAAAAAAGCAGCGGAATTCGCTATATTCTTTGATGAAAAAGTGAAATCACTTGTAGATCAGGTCATTCATCCTACCCCTACAGAGGAGTGCAAATCCTTAACCATTTGGCAGAACTTTGACCCCATCTCTGAACATGCCCTCCTCAAATGCATCCTCGAAACAAAGCCCTGCAACCATTCTCTTGACCCCATCCCTAGTGCCATTGCCATTGACTTCTATACCCATTCTCTTTCCTATTGGACCATTCTGGTCAACCTCTCCCTCTGTCAACTCTCCCCTCCTGTTTCCTTTAAAACTGGGCAGGTCACCCCTCTGCTTAAAGAACCCACCGCTGATGCGAACACCCTCAACAACTTCCACCCCATCACTAACCTATCTTTTCTTGCGAAAATCACAGAAAGATGTGTAGCGAAACAACTCTCTCGTCATATCAAGGACAATGATCTTCTTGACAAATTCCAGTCCGGCTTCATTCAAAACTGCAGCACTGAAACAGCCCTGCTGCAAGTGATTGATGATGCGCTGTGGATACTCGATTTGGGGGAGTCTTGTCTTCTAATTCTCCTTGACCTTTCTGCAGCCTTTGACTCTGTCAATCACAACACTCTCTTTAACACTCTTCAACAGAGAATGGGCATGGAGGGCACTGTGCTTAATTGGTTTGCCTCTCTGATAGGTCCCAAATGATCAAAATAGCGAACAGTCTTTCATCTCCTTTGGCAGTCGGTCAAGGTGTTCCTCAAGGCTCTATACTTGCACCCACACTGTTCAATCTCTATTTAGAACCATTGCGAAATCTCCTTAGTAAATCCAGGATCCACTATCATCTCTATGCAGACGACACTCAAATCTACCTTAAGGTGGCCTTCACTCACAATCTCTCCATCCTAAGCGCTACTCTCGACTCCATTCAAAACTGGATGTTAACTCATCAACTGATTCTGAATCCCTTCAAAACTGAATTCCTCCTCCTCTCCTCCTCACTTTCTCATCCCCCGGTTCAATCATGGATGGATCAGATGAATCTACTTAACAATAAACCCATCATTGTCGACAGCGCAAAATCCCTTGGTGTCATACTCAACAAAAAACTCAATCTACTCTCCCACATCAATTCCATTGCAAAGTCTGCTCGATACCAACTGTGCCCTCTTTGGGGGATTTGTCGCTTCTTCCCGGCGCAAGACCTTAAAAACCTGGTCCAATCGCTGGTTCTCTCCAGATTGGACTACTGCAATTCCCTTCTTACTGGCCTCCCCAAATCCCACCTGTTCCCCCTCAAGTCTGTTCTCCATTCAGCAGCTCATTTCATATATGGGGCCAAAAGAAGCGACCACATCACACCCATTTTATCCACCCTCCGTTGGCTTCCATCGAGACAAGATCTATCTACAAGACTGCCTGTATCACCCACAAAGCCTTGCACTTCTCCTCCCCTCGCTAACTGGCGAATAAACTGAAACTCTCTGGAGGCTCTAGACCATCACGTAATGCAGAAAATGTATGTAAGGCTTGAACCTCCCACTTTCAAGAAGGAAAGATCGATGGCCCAATCCTTTTCAGGCAACGCAGTGAGAATCTGGAACTCACTTCCGCCTCAGCTCCGGACCACCACCTCTTCCCAGGCCTTCAAAACTGACCTCAAAGTTCTCCTCCTTCAAAGACACTTCCAAATTTAATTCATGCCCTCTCTATTATCTGAAGGAAGTCCTTCCATTATAGGAAATTCTGTTCTCCATGCCTATAGAAGTGCCTTCCCAGTGTGCTCTTGTGTTCTGAGTGTCTGCCATTTAGTGCAGTATTATACCTCTACTTGTACTTTGTACTCTTTTGTAACATGCACACATGTCACCTTTCCTTTTGTAACGCATCGTTTGCTACCCCTTCTATTTTGTTTGCTTTTGACATATGCACAACTGCCACCATTGCCTCATGTAACGTAACGTTTGTTTTTGTGTTTTGAGTGTCTGCCATTTATTGCAGTATTATACCTCTACTTGTACTTTGTGCGCTTTTGTAACATGCACACATGTCACTTTTTCCTTTTGTAACGTATCGTTTGCCACCTCTTGTATTTTGTTTGCTCTTGGTACTTACACAATTGTCACTATTGCCTCATGTAACGTAACGTCTGCTTTTGTAACATGCTCACTTGCTCATGTATCAGTACTGTTCCTATTGTGCAGCGCTCTGACACCTCTGACACCTTCGGGTAAAGTCCGCGCTATATAAAACGCATAAAATAAAAAATAAAAATATCCACAACAACACAAGGTCAGGTGTGGTCTGCCTCCATCAAGCTACCCCAGGGGGGAGGGACAGCCAGCCTGGCTGAACATCCTAGAAAAGGAGAAATGGCCAATCACTGCATGGCTTCACAAGAAGCCATTATAGTGATCAGTGATAATGTGTTGGTAGAGCCTCCCACCCCCATTGTGCCTCTCATGTGCACAAAGCTGTACCAGAGAGGCCTGGCAACCACGTCTCAGCCAATTCAGATGCTGCTCTATCAGTGTTAGGTTTCGCTTGAGCAAGGGGCCTCGCCGTTCATTAGGAGACTGGGGGCTGCAGCATGGATCATCCCACGTCCTCCTATTGTGGAGCCAGAGCGAAGCCTCTAGTGCGCATGTCAGGCTGGCCAGAGAAATCCTCTGTCCAAATTGGCATATGCACTTCTACTCTGTGCTTGGTTTGCTGCCACCACCACCTCCACTATGATCATGTCAGTCATGACAACTGAAGCCGCTGCCCTGCCCCCACCTCTTTCAGAACCACTTAGTGCAGCAGACGTGGCCAGCCCGGGGATGCAATATAGAGTACTGCTGGCTTGCTGCAGCTTATGTTTGTGTTGAGCAGTTATTATACATATATTATTGGGCCAGAATTTTACTGGGGCCACCCCGCAGCACCCTAAGGCAGAAACGTACCATGCATCATGAACTGAGTACCAGGGAGACCATTATACTCAATCATCATAATTAGGTCTTGAAGGGTCCCCTTGGAGTAACAGTCACCAGTGGTCTCAATACCTTCACCTTGAGGTGGCAGGTATTCCTCTTTTGTATGGTCATTCCCATTGGTGGAGGGCTGGGGCATACATGGTCTAATGTTACATTTTCCCAATTACTGCCTCCATTAGCATAGTACTATAGTAAAAGGTTTGGGCTGTCACATGGGCTTCAGGTTGGTCCCAAATAACAGTGCCACCAGGGCTGCTATTTGCTCCGGAGCCCCCACCTCATTCATCTCTGCCAGACACACCCCAGCTAGCCAAAGTTCCTTCCACTGCTGTTGGGCAGACAAATATTAGAGTTCATAGTCAGAAAAACCCAATCCCCCTCATCTAGTTGGGTAACAAAAGGTGTGCAATGAGATGAGCAATGACCCCAGCTAGTGACCACCATCTGAGATCAGTTCCTGAAGCAGAGAATTAAGTGCCCAGAACTAACTTTGAAGTCCCAAGACTAGGATAATCATGAAAAAATACAACACTTTGGGTTGTTTCACCATCTCGGAGAGCGCAGTCCTGGCCATTAAAGGCAGTTCAGTGTCCAAGCTCCATCTGCTAAAAGCCACGCTACCTTTGAGCGATGGCATCACGGCACCTATATTGCTTTCTCAAGCATCCACCTCCAAATGAAAGATCCTGATTTTTTAAAAATAATATTTGTATTATCATTTTGTTGTATACAAATTACAAATACTGTAAATGATCATTGAGCATACATAGTAGAGTTTATGCATACAATGTAGCGTGTCATCGTGTCAACATCAAGCATAATCATTTATTGATAAAATATTGGTACATCTAATGTTTAAGAGAATGTATGGAGAAGACGTTTTAGAATAAGAGTTTTTGTTTGTGTTGTGTTCTACAGTTGAAGTACTCATCAGTGATAGTGATGTTGGAAGATCCGACTCAGTGTATTTCAATGGGAGACACAATGCTTTTAACAGGGGTAACTGCAACTGGGATACACTGTATTGGATGCTCTGCTTTGTGTTGGAGGCAGGTGGGCTACTTTATGGGTTTCCGTATCTAGGTATTTTTGACTTGGGTTCGGGGGGGAGAGAGGCTGGGATGAGCCTGAGGGTTAATATTCGTAATAGGTTGGTTTCTGTGTTCTGTGAGTTAGTTGACTACCAAGGCGATGTGCTGTGCACCATTCGGGTCTATTCCCTCGGGTATGGCCTGAGAGGGGGGCGGGGTGGACCGTGTAGGCGTTGCTCCATCGCTACAGCGAAAGCGGATAGCACTGTCTTGTGCCTTTTGATATCGGGAACAAGGACGATATGTGTTGGCCATGCTTCACTCTGTAGGTTGGCTTGGGGTAAATGAGCTTGATGTAGGCTAGTAGAGGGGGCCCTATCCCCATCAGCTGTATAACCTGAAAGAGGTATGGCCATAATAAGGTGTCGAAGGCCTTTTTAAGATCCAGGACCAGGCACGCCGCGCGTGGGAAAGAGTTCTGAACCTGGTCCTGGAAGTGGAACAGTCACTGAATGTTGTAGGTAGTGTTTCTCCCTGGTACAAACCCACATTGGTCCGGGTGTATTATCGTTGGGAGGATTGTAGAATATCTATCCGCAAGTATCTTCCCATAAATTTTATAAACTGCGGATAGCAGAGCTATCGGCCGGTATGATCCTAAGTGGTGGGGATCCCTATCTGGCTTGAGGAATGAAACTATTACTGATTCGCTCATGGATTGTGGTAGCTCACCCTCTTCTTGTGCCGCCTTATATAGTTCCTCTAGTCGTGGAACCAGCTGCGTTGCAAAGGTGTGAAATAATTCTGTTGGGATGCCATCCAGCCTTGGCGCCTTGCATTTGGCCAGGGTTTGTATTGCCTGCGTAATTTCTGTCTTGGTTATATGCTCATGAAGGGTGTGACAAACACTTCGCGCTATACAGGATAAGGGGTGCAGATCCAGAAATCTATTTAGGAGCTCTGGGGTCGCTGGGTCGGAAGCGTTGTATAGCGGCATGTAGGACTGCTGGAACACTTCCATTATGGAGGCTTGGGAGTGTACTAGGTTTCCTGCAAATGAAAGATCCTGATATCTAGCAATTTAAATGTTCGGTGCTACAATGTGATACCAAGTTGTCTCTATGCTGTTGCTATCTGCTATCTTTCACGTGTCACCAAGAATCTGCAAGTCTTTCCCCAGTTTTTGTGCAGACCACCTTCCCCAAGCCCTCATACAGTTGCACACTCCAGGGAATCCCTGTTTCAGCTTTTACCAGGAACAAAAGTATAATATCTGCACACAGAGAAATTACATGAACTCTGTCACACTGTGTAATGCCCCTTCCTCAACACATCAGCAAATGGTTCCACTGTAAGGGCGAAGTGCATCAGAGACAGTGTTTGGTACCTTGGCACACTGAAAATACTTCAGCGATGCATTTACAGGTACAGACCCTTGCCCAGGCATTCACATACAGCAGGGCTACCCATTTATCCCATCCTGACCCCAGGTTCTCTATTGCATGACAGCTCTGAGGTAACAGCAGTGGAGAGTGTCAAACGCCTTCAGAGATCTATTAATAGCACTCCTGCATCTGGGCATTGAATCATTGGTGTCTAATCCAGGTCTCTATGAAGTCTTATCTGATCTTTGGGCACTAATGTCTGAAGATAAGGCTGCAGTTGACTTGCTAGCACCTTGTGGAGGATTTTATAGTCCTGGTACTGTATAAACAGAGGTCTTTAAGTGGCGACACTCAGTGCATCACCTCCAAGTTTAGAAATAGAAACAATTAACACTTCTCTAGTGGTAGCGGGCAAAGAGAATCATTTCAAGGCTACTCTGTAAAGTTGAACTAGCTTGGGTCTGAGTTGAGTTGGATAGGTTTGGGTAATTCAAACAGCAACCCACTGGTGCCCAATGTTTTTCTCTGTGTCAGTTCGTTAAAGGCATCTTCCTCCTCAGGCTCCATGATTGGTCCATCCAATGTATTGTGTTTATCATCTGTGATTAGGATGAGTGACACTCTGTTAAGGAATGTGATGAAGTCAAACTCCGGGGTTGAGTTTTCCACACCATGCAGTTCCCAGTATTGTTAAGTGAACACATTGTGTATTGCACTCAGAGCGAACTCTACATTGTCCAAATCATCTTTAACTTGAGTGATTGAGCACAAACTGTCCTTAGACTGAGTCAGCCAGCCCAACAGTCTACCCATTTTAACTCGTTCTGCAGTAGTCATCCGTAGCTGTTCAAGACACGTCTGTTTCAATATGGCTGCATGATTTTCCTTCACCTCTAAAAATCCAGAGCACAATGCAGGAGTCTTCGGGAGACCTCACTCCAAATCGTGAATAGTCGTCTCTATTTGGAGCAGCTTATTCTCCAGAGCTCTCCTTACTCCAACAGCTTGACCTATACAGAATCCACACACCAACACTTCGAAGGCATCCCATTCATAATTCCAAGCTGCAGCTGGAGCGAAATCACAGAAACAAACTAGCTTGGTGCCTTAGCACTGATCAGCCTATCCCCACAGACAACCTCGACAAGGACATCACCAACTTCAACAACTAAATAAAGAACTGTGTGGACTCCCTAGCACCAAACCTGTTAGAAATTGGGTTTTGGTTGAGTAGGGTATGAACCCAAATCAGTCAGCAACCACAATCCTAGTCAGGGTAAGTATCAGGCAAACTACTAGACAAAAGTGGGCCCCTAAAAATTAACAGGGAGCTGGCAATACCAAGGGAGAGGGGAAATGTCTAGACAAGAAAAAATGCCAACTCCACACAATTTAACATAAGTACAACTCCAAAAATTACTTTCAATATTAAAGATTGATAAGTCAAACATTCTCAAAAAACATTTATTGCAAATAAAAATCTTTATGCACAATGTTTTATTTAAGTTTTTTGCAAAGCAACAATACTTCATTTTGACAAGGGAGTAAACCTCTGGTTCAACTCAACAACAGAACATTTTTCAGAGCATTATATATGTCAAGAAATTGCATTACAGGGCACCCATCGCTCTACACATACTAACACATTTCATCCATACTGTGATCTATCAAACTTCATTCACTCATGCTCATTCATACCAGAAAGCATTAAAAATCTAGCATGGTGTTCAGCTCAATGGTGACATAATGTACAATGTAAATTGCCCAATAGTATACTCCAAAAGGACTGATTATCCAGCAAAACAGCCAAACGCCTTAAATATAGTTAACACGTTTTGGACTTCTTTTTATAAATTATTTTAACACATTAATAATTCTCCATGTGATCTATGTTCATACATTCTAGTAATCCAGGTTGTAGTTGCGCCAACGCGCATTTCGGTGAGACACCGAAATACAGACCACCTTTTTCAAGGCGCTCAGGAAAAGGGCAAGACCAAGGCAAATGCCATGTCAGCCAAAGGAGGAGTTGAGACCTGCCCAAGTACATAGGGAATGTCTAAAAGCATAAGAAAATTATTATTAGGCATATAGATATAGATCTCATGAGGTGAAGGGTAAGTATTCAGACAATAGGTATTGGGTGAAATCCACAAGCCAAGTTTTCCGAATGGATCAAGTAAATGGGGGAATAAAAACATCAGCTCAAAACAGTTAGGTCCCAGAGACATCAAAAGTATGACCAGAGAAAAAGCACACTTGTGTATCTTACCACAACTGGTGATGAAATTATGCACAAAAATCGTGAAAGATAGAACACCTTACTCCCAAAAATAGCTAAGGTCTCAGGTTACAAATGTATCAACATACTTATCATAAAGCCAGTATCAACAAGGTAAGGGAACCAGAATGGCCGTCATATTGATGGAAATGCCAAAACAATGCACAACCCTAAGGAATATGAGGGCAATCGTAGAAGGGGTAAAACTCTCTAATATATAGAAGGAGCACAGTAGGATGGATGGGTTATGAAAATGGAGACTTTCTCTGAATGTAGGAGGGACAATACACCACATTAAATTTACTAACCTGAAAACAAACAGAAAGCTACTATAATGGCAGTATTATAAGGCAGGCATTTCAAGGGAGGAAAAAAACGATGACCAGAAGTGCTCCTATGAGCATGATGGCTCCAATTCTACCACTAAAGACATGAAAGGTTCCTGTACTCGTCCCCAGGGCACCAAGCCTCCACAAAAATCAGATCAATATAAGTTTATTTTCGTTATCACAGAATGCTATCAAGGCTCCAAAGTAAGATGTGTGCCAGGAGACTAGGCTCCTTCTAAAAGAGAGCTGTTCCAAGGGAGGCACTGAGGTAAAGTTAGTATCCTAAGCTTTATAAATGGACTGGTCATGAGGTACATCCTGCCGGGAAAGATGAAAGCCCCTTGCACCAAGGAGATGGAGTCCTGTAATTGTACACCGGTAGTTAAACCAGAGGTGCAAATGGACCCCCGATGTCACTGGTGGTAAATGAGACCAAACAAACAAAACTCTCAAAGCAACAGGTAGGCCACAAGTAAGATCCTACATCTGAGGATTCTCCAGGGAGATGCCAAAAATACTGACAAGCAGACTGATTCTAGAAAAAGTTGTGAGGAGTGGCGAAATGGGACTGCGGATACTATAGCGAAACCAGGAGAAAAGGAAAGATAACCACCTCATGGTGGCCGCCTACCTTGCGTTCACATGAAAATTGTGCCTGACTCATGGCCAATTCGAGAGTCAGACCTCCGACACAGACTAGAAGCAGGCAAACCCTAAATTAACTTATGCTCCCCCTCTGGCAGTTTGGCACAGAGCGGTCAGCCTTAACTTAGAGGCAATGTGTAAAGTATTGTACTTCAAAAAGTAAAACAGTGAAAACACCACACAAAAAGATTCCACACCAGGTTAGAAAAATAGAACGTAATTTAATAAATAAAGGAGGACTAGAATGACAAACATCCAATATGCAGAATTTGAGATATGGATTTTTGAAGAATAAACAGTAAAATAGTGATCAGAAGCAATTAAGACTTACTTGGGATGAAGTGTCACTCCAAATCGGGACAAAGTCAAAGGTTCAGACTGACCATGAGGGAGCATAGGCCGGATACACGGACCCTGTTAGGCCCGCTGATCAAAAGTACCTTGATCCTGGCAACGTCAAAGAAGATGAGAGGAGCAGCCAAAACAATGTGTTGGTGTTGATTCTTACAAAGGCGGCGATGTGTTGGTCCTGGTGTGCACAACAGCAACAATGCTTTGGCTCTGATCAGTGCTGGTACTGCAATGCAGAGTTTTCATTTTCATCTAGGCTGTCGTCAACAGAGTTGTGGAGACCTCAAATAGAGCATCGTGCATTGCTGGCTCCAAAGACAATGCATTGGGTCCATTCATGCAGCAGATGAGATGTGTCGGTTCTGGGCACACACATGGGGGATGCACCTGTTCCCATCCATTGAATGGCACGATACACAGGTTCCAGAGAGGATGTGTGGGCTTTGTTGAAGCAAACACCTTTAGCCTAACGCCCACGGGTCCAGGACTGGGGTAGCACCATTTACCAGGGCAGACTCACAGATAGCAGAGTCCGAGTGCAGCAGCAAAACAGTTGGAAGTATTTTATGTCCCTGAGGCTTCAGATCAGAAGGCGAGCCAGCAAGACCTTAGAGTCACTCTGGGTTCAAGTGATGTAGGTCCAGTCTTCACCCAGGCTGGGAAACAGCAGGCAGCAGGGCTGCATAGCAAGGCAGAAGTCCAGCAAAGCAGCAGTCCAGCAGAGCAGCAGTCCTTTAACAGCACAATAGTCCTTCTTCCTGGCAGAGTCTTCACAGGTCCAGAAGTGTACTGAAGGGGTGGTGTCAAAGGTCCATTACTTATACTTTTAAGTGAGGGAGACTTCAAAGATAGGTATTTAAAGTGCACCAAGGTCCTCACTTTCTGCCCTGACTCCAGACTCACTTCAGGGGGGTATGCAGCCGTGTTGTGTTGTGACAGGACGCAGGCTATCCAGTTGTAAGTGTTAAGCTGTATCCAGCTCCTCCGTCTCATCCCCGCAGGATGGCCCTTCAAGGCACACCTAAGCTCCCATGTGTGGCTGTTGAGGTGGAGAATACACAAAGCCCAGCTTCCACCCTTCCCAGGCATGTATCAGAGGCATGCAGCAGTTACCAAATGGCTAAAGTAAGAAAATGCCAAAGTTCTTAAAGTGTCATTTTCAGAATTGAAATTTAAAAACCGACTTCACCAAAAATTGTGATTTTAAATTGTGATTCCAGACACACTAAACATAAAAGGTTTATCTCGTCAGAGTTGGGAATTGCACTTAAATGATGTAATAAGGTAACCTCAATGTTATCCTATAGGAGAGATAGTCCTTGCAATATTGAGAAACGATTTTGAGAGTTTTTTACTACCAAGGCATGTAAAACTTAAAAGTACATGTCCTGCCTTTTAAATACAATGCACCCTGCCCTCTAGGTTACCAAGAGTCTATTTTAGGGATTACTTATAGGTATAAAAAGGGAAGGTTTAGGCCTGGCAAGAGGTTTATCTTGCAAGGTCCAAATGGCAGTGCAAACTGCCCATACAGGCTCTGCAATGGCAGGACTGAGCCATGGTTAGAGGGCTACTTAAGACTTGAGTGAATGGCAGGCCTACTAGTGGCATTTACTATAGAGGCCTGGGCTAATGTAGTGCACTTTACTAGGGACGTATAGGAAAATTAAATATGCCAATGTGGGATGAGTCACTATTACCATGTTTAGGAGAGAGAGCACAAGCACTTTAACACTGGTTAGCAGTGGTAAAGTGCACAGAGTCGGAAAGCCATCAAAAACGAGGTCTGAAAAATGGAGCAGGTAGGCAAAAGGTTAGGCCTAACAAAACCCAACAAGCATTGTAGATCAAACAAGCAGGCCAGCTGGTACATAGGCGACGTCCGAGACACCAAACAACACTGTAAACATCTAGAAAGGCAATGGGGTGCCAGCCATGACACCACTGAAAGAACTACCTACAAGACTGCACTCAGACACCATCACCAGCTAATTAGAGACGCTTAGATAAAAGCACTAGTGTAACACATTGAATGAAGCTCAAGCAGCTTCAAGGAGATCTTCTTAATCATCAAGGATTTCACCTCATCCTCAGACACTGTCAACAACATTGCTGCCTCCCAACATCTCTGTGGCAGCCTATCCATCTTATTCCTCAGTAAAATCAGAAATAACTACAGCAGGAGTCTCCAATCAGTTCAAGGTGAACTAACAGTAGCTCATAGAAACCTTCAGAATAGTTCCCAGCCTCAAGTTCTATTTTTAACTAAGAAATGCAATAAATAAGCATTTTGTTTCCTTTGCAAATTAAGTAAAAGCTTTGTTTATTTTACAATTTGATCAGGCTGCTGATAGCAGATAGCAGAGCCTGATCATGAGCTGTGCTCTGCTCAGATATATGACCCATATGGGTCACAGAGGTTCAGAACTGAAGCATTGAGGTATTTACCTCTTAAATAAAAGTCATGTTCCACTCAATAAAGGAGCCCGAGAACACAAGGCTCTTTCTGAATGATTTTTAAAGGAGAGACAATTTAAATGTAGAGTTAACTTAATGATTAAGTTAACTCTTTGTTTTAATTTTCCCCCTTTCAAAGTGACACATTTACAAACAGCAGGCAGATTGCTCCCAGTGGATGGTAGACACAGTGTCATATTTAAAACTGAAAAATATAATCATTTTATTTTAAATGGGAAATATTTGAAGTGAAGAAAAATGTTTCTATGAAATATTGTCTTTCTCTACATTAAATTAGGCCAATAAAGTCCTAATGTTTTAAGAAACATGTTTCTCCACTTCAAATCCCTCACATTTAAACAACAGATTGTATTTTTCTGTTATAAATATGGCACAATGTCTACAGGCAACTGCGAGTAATATGCCTGCTGTTTTTAAAGACACTTTGACAACGGAGAACATAAAAAATTATGACTTTTATGCAATGCACATAAACATAAAGTTAACTTTTCAGTTGCATTTTTACCCATTTTCACCCATTTCAAAGTGTTGAATCCACACACAGCAGGCATCTTGCTTGTAATGACTGGTAGACACTCTGCCATATTCTTAACTGAAAAATACAGCCATGTTTTAAAATAATTGAGAAATTTCAAGTGCCTAAAAATGTTCCATCGAGCGCATAAAAATGTTCCTTATAGACATTTTTGCAAATCATTTTTCTGCACTTTAAATTTCTCCCATTTAAAAAAAAAAAAAGTATGTTTGTGTTGTACATGTAACGGTGCCACATATGGCAAAAGATATGTCCGGTGCCACATGTGCATATGACACAGGCTCTAAGTCACTTATATATATGTATCCCATTAATTCACACACATGTTAATACACCCCCTTAGACCATGCACTCACTGATGCACATGGCAGCCCTATCATAGTACCCTTAGTTACAGTATTTTGTTCAAACCATAGTATCGGACTCCATGGATATTAGATTTAAAGTCAATGAAATTGGGTGAGGGTTATCTGGTATCAATGAGCGAGTTACTTAGTCCTTAGTAGCTGCTAGAAATGAGATTTCTGGTTGGCTAGGGCACGAGCAGTCAGGCTTATCCCAGAGGCAATGTGTAAAGCATTTGCGCAACACACTCACACAGCAGCGACACACTAGGCACACCACAAAAGAAACTCCATACAAGATTATATAAAAAGAGGCTTTGTTATATCCATAAAACACATCAGAGCATAATCACAAATGTACACTGTGCCACCTGGCACTAGGTATTACTTTACAGGGGATTATATACAATACAGGGCCAGTCGGGCCACTGTCAATACCATTAGCACACACAAGTAGTGAGAAATAAACACAACCAGTAACTACTGGTAACATTGCATGTAGCAGCAACACATTCTGCATAAGTCATATTAGGCATACATCCTAAATTTCCAGTGCACCACAGTAACACTAATAAGGGGCACACATCGCCTCAGGGCCTTAAGTCCAACCAAAAGATGGAGATGATCTCCAGGCCGTCTGGCCTTAACCTCGGGCCCTGTCTTGGGCTTCCCTGTAATGCCCTATGTCCCAAAGTCAGGGCTCTACTAGCATGTGGCCTTTGATCTGGCCCCCAGGCTGCTGATGCAGCAGAGAACTGGCCCCAACAGGCCGGTACAGGAATGGGGGTGGGGGGGCAACTTACCCATGTCTCTTCATCGACACCAAATGCCCCCCACGTTGCAGCTGCCAGCAATCCGGCAATGCAGCTGTGGAACAAGCAGGCATCAACAGTGTGCCTTGTGAGCCCCCCTCACCGGGGCTCCTCTTTGTAGGGAGATCAAAACAAGCAGGCTGCAACAGTGTGCCGTGTATGCCCCACTCACCGGGGCTTCTCCTCCTTGTTGGCAAATGGACACAAGGACGGATGCGGTCACCGGGGAGCCCGCGATGCTCCGGTCCTCTTCTCATGGGGTCCGGTGAGCCCATGAGCCTCCGTCTTCAGTGGCAGGCACGCGGGGCTCTCCTCCTCAGCACGGGGAGCCCCCATCCACCGTCAGGCACCAACACGCCTGACTTCCTGCCTTCTCTTGGCTTCCTGTGGCAGGTCCTGCCCACAACCAGACACCGTCACACCTGACTTCCGCACTTTCAGCAAGAGCCCACATCTGGGGCTTTGGTCACAGAGAAACACGAAGCGCCTACAACTTGCTTCAGGTGTGTGGACCCCGCATTTTCTCCTGACACCAACAATGCAAGGTAGGCTCCCGCCGACGGCATCTCAGCTGGTGAGCCCGCACCTCGGGCACATGGGGCTAATTTCAGCCCTGCACCTCAGGCTCCGGGGCTAATTTCAGCCCTACACCCTGTGTCTTCTCCACGAGGGGAGCCAGCAACCCTCTCTCCTCTGCTGGGCCAGGAAATCAGGGAAAACGAGCAGAACTCCGCCTGTTTCTCACCTGTAGACACCGCAGGGAGCAGGCAGCGCTTCTCCTCACGAAGGTGCATATGCAGGCCAGCACACCGGGTCTCCTGAGAAGACAGCAGATCCTTCGGCTGCCAAGCAGGGCAGGAGGTCATTCCCCCAGTGGCGGTTCCTCCTGGCAGTTCGGCAGCCTGCTGGCCCCAAGTAAGCACCAAGCAGCACACCATTATGGGATCACATCCCCAATACTTATACTAGTGTAAGTTTTGTTCTCCCCTGGCACAGGGCTCAGTGCCCGGTCCAAACCAGTTCTGGGGGGGCACGCGCACATTTCTTTAAATGTGCACAAACGCCTCCTTTGTCAGTGTAGGCTCTGGCCCAGACACACCACAGGGGGGTGGAGCAAGCATTGTGGAAGGCATGCACATTCCTATTCAGGCCCAGGTGCTGGTCCACCCACAACTCCAAATGCAGATTGGCCTATTCAGCCTAGCGCTGACTCACCCAGCCCCTGTCACTCCAGACCCAGACATGCAATACACAACAGGCAGGCACAAAGACACATAGCACACAGAAATGCCCACTTCTGAAAAGTGGCATTTCTAAAATAGAGATAATAAATCCGTGAACACCATTATGCAGCTTTTATTACCACTATTCCAAACATACCAAACTTGACCACTCTACTCCTCTCATGTCAGGAATTACCACTGAAGCACATATCAGGTAATCCTCAATGCATTCCTATGAGAGGGCAACCTCACTGTAGTGAGAAACCAAAATGGCTGTTTGTCACTACCAGGACATGACACACAGTTAAGCACATGTCCTACCTTTTACCTACAGCGCACCCTGTCCATAGGACTAGCTGGGGCCTACCTTAGGGGTGACTGATGTGTAGTAAAAGGGGAGTCACAGACTTGGCAGCCACTTTATGTGTCACATCACAGTGGCAGTACACTGCACGCGCAGGCCCTGCAATGGCAGAGGCCTGAGACAGGTTTGAAAGCCTACTCTGGTGGGTGGCACAAGCAGCGCTGCAAGCCTACCAGTAGCATTTAATTTACTGGCCCCGGGTATATGAGATACCACATTACTGGGAACTGATAGGTAAATTACATGTGCCAAACAGGTGTAGACCAATCTTACCACATTTATGCAGTGATAAAGTGCCCAGAGTCCTAAAACCACAAACACCAGGTCAGAAAAAATACCAGGAGGAAGGCAAAAAGTTCAGGGATGACCCTGCAAAAAGCCCTCACCAGAAACAACACAGTAGCAATCATGTGGACCATCCATTCAGGGGTCCCAACAGATCCATGCCCCCACCACATATTCAAGCTGGTAATAACACCAATCAGAACCACACTGACCCACATCATCAACACCTCCATCATGTCCGCCACTTTCCTGATGAATGGAAACTTGCAGAAATCAACGCTCTTCTCAAGAACCCCACAGTGACCCGAATAAACTGAATAACTTCTGAACCCTCTCACTGCTCCCCTATCCAGCCAAAGTGATAGAAAAGGCCATTAACAAGTATCTCTTAACCCACCTAGAACTATACCATCTTCTACACAAAACACAGTCAAGATTCAGAAAGAACCAGAGCACTGAACCAGCGCTTATCGCGGCCACCAACAACATTTGAACCATCCTGGGTCAAGGCGAAACAGCACCCTTCATCCTGCTTGACCTCTCTACGGCCTTCTACACCATCTCCCACAACACCCTCATCAGAAGGCTCCATGAGATCAGCGTATTAGGTTCCTTTCTCAAATGGATATGTGCCTTCCTTACAGGAAGAACCCAAAGGGTTAGACTGCCACCCTTCACATCAGAGACCAAAAAAATGATATGCGGTGTCCCAAAGGGATGTCCTTCAGCCCCACTATTTTTAACATGTACATAACACAGCTTGCCAACATCATCCGATCACAAGATCTCCTACGCTGATGACACCCAACTCATACGCTCCCTGAAGGATAAGACAAACACCGTCAGAACTATCTTCACCAACTGCATGACCATGGTAGCAGACTGGATGTAAACCAAAAGCCTGAAGCTCATCTACGACAAGACAGAAGTACTGGTCTTTGGCAACAAGACCACCTCATGGGATTCCACCTGGGGGCTGTTGCAGTTAGGACCAACACCTACAGCCACAGACTACACAAAAAGTCTCGAGATCATCCTAGATGACAAGTTCAACATGACGGCTCAGGTCAGGGCAGTGTGCAACTCCTGCTTCAACATCCTACGCATGCTTTGCAAGATCTTCAAATGATTGCCTCGGAACACCAGAAGGACTGTCACACAACCACTCATCACTATACACCAGAATCTCCAAACAAATCCCACACAGACTCCAGACCATCCAGAATGCAGCTGTAATACTCATGCTCAACTTCCCACATCACACCACACCTCAGAAAGCTTTGGTGGCTCCCCATTCACAGGCACAGACAATTCAAACTTCTCGCACACACATACAAAGCCCTACACATCACAGGACCAGAATATCCAAACTATCCCATACACTTTTACCAACCCACCAGCCACCTACACTGCCCAACTATCACTCACAAACACATGCAGCAGCTGCAAAAGCAAAACTTAAGGTCGCTCATTCTCCTACATCACACCCAGGCCATGGAACGACCTCTCTCAACACATCAGAGCATCCTCGTCACTTATTGCAAAAAGCTGAATATCTGGCTTTTCATATAACTATCTTAGGACCACACACATACATACCTTACACTAGCACCTGGATATGCTCTTGGGTGATTAGTGCGCAATAAAAATCAGCAAAACATAATATTCAGTGTTAATGTGTCGTGCTGTGTTGTGATTTAACTGAAGGTAATCACTTATACAGTACCCCAATGGTTCTTTGTACTCAGGCTCATGAAGGTGTGAGGTTGAGAGCCCCCATGCCAGATATGTGCCAAGTGATGTCTCCATGAGAGCTTCATAAGAAGTAGGTTGTGATCTGAAAGGGTGCTAGGGAATGTGAGGGCAGGCTGCCTGCAAAAAGAACCATGTCTCGCACACTTGATCCCTCCTCCTGCCTCAACAGAAGTTACCCAGGACTGAAAAAGCCCAGGTTATAACACAGTCCACTTCTCTTACAAGTACAGAATATGGCTTAACAAATACAAGAGCAACAGCACAGCATTACTATGGAAACAGGAGGGGGGTGCCAGGAAAGGGAGTGGTAAATCAAGGCGAATACAGATTATCCACCACACGGCCATGATGTGCGACAATGGAGTGTCCTTAGAATGTGGCATGTCAGATTCTGAGCTATCCGACATCGACCCTGAGTCACTCCCATTGGATGTAGGGTAAAACTAAGTAGCAAAAATAGTTGTTGTCACCAATGATGCAGCCCATTTCATTGCAGTTCGACTTCTAGAGGGGCACTTGACATCCATAGTGTGATTCTTTCTACATCGTTGTCGCTTCAATGGTTGGTGTGTCTTCCAGTCTGCGGCATCCTGCGTTTTAGTGCTCTAGCCTTTCCCAGCTACCTGAGGGCCCTAAAAAAATGCTTGTCACTATCAAAAATAAGTTTAAGTCTAGCCAGAATGAAAAGCATGTACTGTACATCCGCGTCCCTCAGAGCTTTTTTTAACTGCAATGAGGAATGCCCTACTTTTTTGCACTTCTATCGTGTAGTCAGGAATTATCCTCACAGCTGCATTGTCAATGTGAAAGTGACCTGCAGCATGGGAGCACCTTAAAATTAAATCCCTGTCATGCAAGTGCAGCAGGCTTGCCACCACTGGGCATGGACTGTCAACAAGGAGGGGTATTCTCGCTGGCACCCGGTGCACCCTCACTAATGCAAGAAAGTTTGATAGGCCCCAGGGACATCTTAAGGATTTTGGGGGCACTGGGCCAAACGTATTTTAGGGGCCCCTGTTCGGGACAATTTTGAATTTATGATCCAGTTTCAGCGCTTTCATGCCCTCTTTGTCCAGATCACTCACAGTGCACAGAGACATCCCTCCAAATGCTAAATGTGTTTACATTAAATATTAAGGGATAGTGATGTGTGTTTTCAATATTGTAACAGCAGCAGCTCATTAATATTACTGGAAATGATCTGTGACACCCTCCGATTTCTCATATGTCAGGCCCTGTTTTGATCTTTTGATATAAAATAAACTTTTTTGTGGATTCTGCAAGAAACATGATCACATTTCACTGCAAAATGTCTGTAATAGCCTGTCACACATCACCCACATTAAAAGTAAATGAGAGGAAAACAGCATTTAAAACAATCTATTTAAGAATTACTCAAGGTCATCAGGGAAAGACTCTGCAGAACAGAGCAGGCTCTATCAGGGGCCCCCTGAATGGCTGGGGCCCTAGGCCGGAGCCCACTTTGGTCATGCCTTAAAACGTCTCTGATATGCCCTGTGGAGCCACATGCCTACGTAGCCAGTTTTTCCAAAACGTAATGAATGCCCAATTCTTCAATGTTCTCAGGAAGGCCTACAATGCAAAAATGATTACAGAGGTTACACCCTTCAGAATCCTGCACTCTGCAGTCCAACAATTCAGTCCTTCTGGAGAGGACCTGGACCCCTTCTTGAGAGTTTCCACTGCAGGGTGCATGCTGCTGATCGACGCCTCATTGACCTTAAGTTTGTTGTGCTCATCAGAAAAATGTGTAGATCACTAGCAACCTTGTCTTTTTTGGTTTAAGAACTACTCAAGGGTTATCAATGGCATTCAAAATCTGGTCTACATTCGCTGAGGGACACACAGTCTTTGATCAATCAGTTGATGAGGTAAACAGGCCAGGGGAATATTGTCTGTACGGGAGTGTGCTGTCGGGCTCGGTCTTCCCACTGGCTGTCATCTCCTGGTTTCTCTGGTGTGACCCATTGCAGTAATCTGTTACTCCTTAAGTGCAAGGAAATATGCATGGCCCCTAGCACCACAATCCTTCCTTCATGACCACCTCATCTGGTTTGTACTGTCCCTAGGCCACACCCCTCAGGCTTGTCGTATTGCAGATGATCAGCGGCAATCTCCTTAAGCTCTAAGGAGAATAAGGGGCCAAACTTGTTTTAGCTTCAATTTCTTTTTTTTTTTTTACAGAGTTGTATATAGCGCGAACTTGACCCAAATCGAGTATCAGAGCGCCTTACATAGCACCAGTTGCATAACATGTGGACACATTCATTTTTGTTAGCTACGGGGAGATTAACCCCTTCAGCGCTGCGCGGATTCCCCCGCGGTGCTGAAGGGTTCGAGCGCGGGCGGGGCCATGACGGAACGGTTCCGTCATGAGCACAGCTCAACCGATGCTCATGACGGAACCGTTCCGTCATGAGCATGGAAGGGGTTAAGGGCCCGATTCACAGAACTAACTTAAGACAAAATCCTAAACTTACTATCATTTTGGTATTCACAGAAGGCACTTACTCATTTCGGTGTTCACAGAAGTTAGGAGTCCTAACTTTAGGACTCTTAAATGCCTTCTGTGAATACCGAAAGTCTTAAAATTAGGATTTTTCTCAGTTTAGTAGTAGTATAGTTAGGACTCCTAACTTTAGAACTCCTAAATGCCTTCTGTGAATACCGAAAGTCTTAAAATTAGGATTTTTCTCAATTTAGTAGTCCTAAGTCTAAATTTAGGACTACTAAATTGAGAAAAATCCTAATTTTAAGGCTTTCGGTATTCACAGAAGGCATTTAGGAGTCCTAAAGTTAGGAGTCCTAAACTTAGGACTATTAAATTGAGAAAAATCCTAATTTTAAGACTTTCGGTATTCACAGAAGGCATTTAGGAGTCCTAAAGTTAGGAGTCCTAACTATACTACTACTAAACTGAGAAAAATCCTAATTTTAAGACTTTCGGTATTCACAGAAGGCATTTAGGAGTCCTAAAGTTAGGACTCCTAACTTCTGTGAATACCGAAATGAGTAAGTGCCTTCTGTGAATACCAAAATGAGTAAGTGCCTTCTGTGAATACCAAAATGGTAGTAAGTTTAGGATTTTGTCTTAAGTTAGTTCTGTGAATCGGGCCCTAAGTGATTTGACCAGAATCACAAGATGTTCAGCGTCATTGCAGAGACTCGAACCCAGTTCCCCACCCTAGCCGTTAGACCAACTCCTCTCCCCAATTACATTCTTAGAGCAAGGGCCTGTCAGATTTCTCCACCAGTGGACAGTTTAGTGTAAGCCTGTACTCAGGGCAATACAGTAGTGTAAATACGTGGGAGTGCTGGTCAGTACTCATTAAAGGAGCCCCACCGAAGGTCCAGCGATGAGGTATCAGCACCTGTGGCAGTCCAGTTCTGCTGTGCTACTGGTAGGTACTCCAAACACTAGATCAAGCCCCTCCTCCCACCCTTCACATGCATAAAGTGCTTATGTTCACCATCAAGATGCCAGGGCCGTGGATCAGATGGATATGTTCCTCCAGTTTACCATGCCTCGATCCCTGATATGCAGCCAGCATTTCACCGCAATCCTCAACGCGGTGAGTAGCATTCGAGGAGCTAAACCCTGTGACAGCCTTCACACTTCACAGGCAAGTCTTTGTAAAACTGGGTTTGAGTCAAAATACATGAGTAGATGCATGGGAACGCCCATGCTCCTCCCATGTAATGCCTGCCGGATGCAAAGTAACGCGTGGCTTGCATCACTTCCTATTTAATGAACCATGCAATGCCACAAAAAGTGGCTTTTAGTTGTTTAGTAAATTGCAGAAAGGATTTTGCGTTGGGGCTGCACCACAATAGGGATGCAACCCTGCTGCAAAACCATATTAACTCTAGGCCAGTCTATCTACGGAGAGTCGCACTGGCTGTTATTGACACAATGACAAACGCTGTAGGAACACTTGAACTCTGCCGAGTAGAGAACCTATTTCAAATGTAATTTCGCAATGGAAAAAAAAATATTCTATCATCTTTTCATAATATGAAGCATTCACCAGGCAGGCACGATGAACGATTAAAATTTGTAGGAGAGGCGTCTTCAGGCCAAACATTCAAAATGAAATAAATATTATCGTCCTATAATTTATGAGAAAACTCCATCTCTCCAGAGTGACTCACGTCTGTCCCCGAAACTGGCCTTTGAGGATTGAAGAGATCACCCTTTGTCATTTTCTGTACCTTCCAACAGCAATCAGGCCCCTAGAATCTCTCTTCGCACTGAGCACAATGTGAAATTAAATGTTTTTATGAATCGGAAAATAGGCGCTTCCAGAAAGGAAGCAGCAAAATTAAATCTGCGCGACATAATCTGGCACCTTACTTGATTAATCCCTTTTCTTGAAAGGGTGTTTATATGTTTGCATTTGTTACTGAAGCGAGTATGGCTCTTTTTTGACTGGAGCACTTGGACACATTCATCTAGCTGCTTTTCCGAGGACCACACAATCTTTGTAGAGTTCTGCTCTCGCCAGGTGACACAACACAGCACAGCAACTTTGCTTGCTGCACTGTGTTTGTAAATATGTTTTAGATTAATGTGCATCTGTTTTTACGGCCCATTGAATTGCTCTGCTATTTTATTGACCAAGAGACGGTGAATATTGTACATATAACTTTGTGTTTCAACAGCATCTAATTACACAGTTTACTGCTTTCAAGCACTGTAATTTATAGATGTAAATTACTATTATCAATGTTGACCCTGCAATTTATTTGCTGGTCATTCCACTCGTCTGTCTTGCTTCCTCGTCCCTTAGGTCTTGTTGTGTGTCCTAATTCTGGAGAAAGGCACCATACACCTAGCTAAAAGAAAAGCGAACCCCCCTCCAAGTGTGCTTATAAGGCTGCCTATATCCAGAAACCTCCTGAATCAACTACAAAAACACCCCAACAGACTGTGATCAAAGTTGAGCACATAGTGGGGAGAGCGAGTGGCTTGTAAGATCTTGCATGAGGACTAGAACTGGAGTAATAGGTTTGCTTGTAAGTAATCAAATAATTCACTTCTCATTGCTTTCTCATCCCAGTAATAGTACAATCAGGAACCACCAAAAAAAGGTGTGACCGGTGTCAATGGGCCATCAAGTTAGGCAATCAAAAAGGGAAGATTTCAGGCCCAAATGAGGAAGGACCTTCCCAGAAAGACCTAAAGCCTAAGCCCAAATGTTAAAGGCAAGCTGGAAGCATCAGTAGTTCAAAAGGAAGAAGGAACAATAAATGTGCTCAGAGGAGCAGGCCTCCAAAAGCAGACTAACCTGCAATAACAATGTACAAGAAGCAACAAGAGAGTGCAGGAAGCTAAAGTTAGTTGCCAATCAAGAAACTCACGAAGAGTAAGAATGGTCAAAAAGGCAGCAGTACAAAGACTTGACAGCAGAGCAGAAATATCCCACCCCAAGTAGAGACAGGAGCCCAGGAGAGAGACCACCACTGATCCCCACACAAGGGTAGACATGAACAGAAAGGCCCAGATATGAGACAGGAGAAGGGGCTTCCAAAACAAAGCCAATCCTAAACACATTTTGGCATCTAAAGTACCAGAAACATGAACAATGCCACATCCAAAACAGGACATAAGAGCATACTGACCCGAGCTGGGTACCAAAGGCAAATCTAGGGAGAAGCCAGAAGCAGGGCCAACAGTCACCAATAAGGCAGCAGAGTGCTCAAAGCACACAAAAAGGAGAAAGTCCAGCAAAACAAGCACAGCAGAGTAAAAGGCCCCAAGCAGGCCCCAGGGCAAGCACACTCCAAGCAAATGCCAGAACCTGGCACACCACTGAAGGAGACAAGCCCAGAAGGCGACAGACATGCATAACATGCACCAAGGCATGCTTCCCCAGACCAGAGAACAGACAAGACCAGGATCTCCGGAAAATACCTCCAATACACCATACTCCCACTATACCGGAACATTTAAAATGACAATAATATTGCATCCAGTACATCACAATGTGCATATAGGTGGAGCCAAGTATAATAATTATGTATTTAAGTCCAAGGTATGTGCAGTTAGAGATAAAAATAATAATTGCATGCTTACCAACAGGAGAACAGGAAGACAAAAGGAAGTCCAATAACGGTGCAAGCCCGGAACAAAAATGCAATTCCTATCACTAAAGCTGCAAAGTAATGCATGAGGGTAAGGGAGACCATCCCCCAAACGCCAAACCTAAAAAAAAGTAGATGGGAGAAGCTCAAGAAAGAAGGTGGAACAAACCTCCTAGCAAATGGAGAAGTAGGAGGAGCAAACTTCAAGCAGTCCTCATCTATTCAAGGAGAATAACCCTAAACCAGATTCCAGCCCTCCAGCAGTTTAGAGAATTGCATGCCAAACTTCAAAACCCACAGAGACACTTTGCCACCACAAGCACACAATGGCAACTAAAACCAGTCCACAAGCCAAGCAGGAGCACATGAAGCTGGCAAAGCAAGGACACAATTTAGGGTAGACAAAAACATCAATCAGAGAAGGCCAAAACAACGTCTACCTGGTAAGTAAGAACTCCCATCCAAAGACAAAAGAGAGACTAAGTGGCTGCCTCCTAAAGGAGACTTCTAGGTAGAGGTGGTCATTTATATGCACACCTGGAGGAGGAGGATTTAGCCATTTTCATTTTGAGGAGGCAACGGGGAGCCTGCTTCCAGGATGTCAACACACCTTATGATTTAAGGACTTTAACAAAGAAGTGAGGAGGAGCTAATAATTCTTAATATATCAACCCGAGGTGGATGACAGGCTTAATAGCCCTTTCTGTAATTTGAACTAGTGATCTGTATATCACCTTCCTTTTTTCTAGTCAGCTAGCTCAAGTTACATTTCTAAAGATGCGAAATTGCTCAATGTCCACTCCACCTCTCAGCAATATCTTTCCCCTACTTCTTCAGTAAGTAAAGTAGCAACTGACATGGGGCCTTTTCATTTCTGCTCTTTACCCTTCAACAAATTCAATACATTTCACCCTTAAATTCATATTCTACTGAAGTTCATAAATCCTTTGATTGCATTAGTTTCCCAGTGCTGTAGAAGTTATTAATGCTTTCCTCACCACGACATGAAATGTATAATAATTGAGGGCATGGCCAGTGCTGAATCAATCAAGACTCTCTGGCAGTGAGATCCTGTCTGAAGCACCAAGATGGTTGTGACCTGTTTGACATAATGACTCTAAGTGTGTACGATATAACTCAGAAAGCAGGGATAATCCTGAGGATGGTCCTATCACATATCAGCAGGGAATAAATATGTTGGAAAGTGACCAACAGGGAAACTTCCTCAATGCTCAGAGCAGAAAGCCATATTGGGCTCCAGTAGAGCCGCAAGCTGGAAGGCCACAAGAGTAAGGCGACTGAATGCCCAGTAATTGAGAAAAGGTAAAGCACTGTTAGTTGCCCTACTAATAATAGGTGCTAAGTTGTGAGAGCGCAGAGTGGACAAAGATAACTGTACTGGACAAATTAATAACATTTGGAGGAAGCATGGGACAGAATGGAGGCACACTGATAATCACTGTTGATTGAATGGTGTACTAAGTGAAAAAAGATAGCCAGAGAGAGGTTCCACGAGGACAAATTGACTGTGTGGAGAGGAAACCAGCACATCTGTGAAACCGACGTTCCCACAAGTGAATCAGACAGTGGTGTAAAGCCAAATTATGCCCTCCCCACAGAACATGAAGAGTGGTCCGAGTCTCCCACATCTCACATATATTCATTGGGCTTGGGCTGAATGGGGCCCGCCTGAAGGTTTGAGGGCTCCTGAAGGGTAGGCAGCCCCCTCCTCTGTGCCACGGAGGCTGCAAGGGCCTGTGTTACACCCAATCAGCATCATCATAGATCTGATTGGAAACAAATAATAAGTAAATCAGAACATTAACATTACCTCCTCATCTGACCTCCCTATCTCAGTCCTTACATCTATGAGCGTCAGCTCCTTCCCTCAGCCTTATTCCTGCAAAATCAAAAACACACATATACAGCTCCCAGGCCTTTCCTCTAGGCCACACTCACATCCTGTGGGATATAAAACCCCTGACTGAATATCATGAAATCCTGTTGTTTTTTTCTGCAGGTTCGTCGTCATACATAGTACGCACACAACGTAACCCTCACTCCTCACCCAGTTCTGACACCTTTCCACCCTTCTGGGCCCAAGAACTTACGGAATCAGGTTATATTGTCCAAGGCGTAGACTTTTTATTCACATCAACAGAGGTGATTCACCACAACCATTATGAGAGTAAAAGTATTCTACATGGATATATATATCATTATACACAGCATCAATCTTTAGCGACATCCACATGTCAAAGGCAGTAAGGAAATGAGGCACGACATTACAGTTGAACTTCAGCTTGGCCTTACACTTGAATTTGAATTTGGCCGGCTCGGCCGACCCACTCAGCTGCGCACATTGTGCCAGCAGGTCCCAACGTGCTACTGCAAACAGTTACACATTACGAGAGTAAAACTCTACTTGGATATATCACTATTCACAGCATCAGACTTTAGCGACATACACATGTGAAAGGCAGTAATGAAATTAGGCACGACATTACACTTGCACTTCCGCTTAACCTTACACTTGAATTTGCAGACTCAGTTGACCCACTCAGCTGTGCACATTGTGCCAGCAGGTCCCAACGTGCTACAGCAAACAGTTGCATACTTGCAATCCGGCGCACCGGCCCACCGGGGTACATGAACGCAGGCAGCCTCCCCAAGATTCTATTCAGTCAATACGTAGCAGGTTAGGGCAGTAGCGTCCAGGACCACCAGCAGGTCAGTCCCCTCACCGCCTACCTTCTGCGCACATCCATCCTGCCCCCTCCTGGTGTCCATCCAGTCATTGAACCTCCATTGCTGTGCATGCCCCTTTACTGTTATATGTCAGCGCTCTGCCTCCGCCTTGCTCTTCTGCCGGTTGGGTGGGTGATTTCCGACACTCCTGCAGCTTCCCTGGGGCTGAGAAGACAAAGAAGACTCGACCACTGGGACGCCGCCTTAAGTAATTTAATGTTAGATTTCGGTTTCCTATACGTATTGGAGACGTCACCTCAACCAGCCCCCGGAGGAGGCTCGGTTTCATGGCACGACTAAGGGCGCACCTCCTCTAGGAGCGGGGGCGCCTACTCAGGATCGTTAGATGGCATGTATACAGAATGTGCATGTAGTTGCGTTATTGTCAAGGATCCGCATTAGTGAGCTTTTTATTCAATTTGGGTTGAACAGACCATTAGAGTCCCTGCTCTAGTAAGACCTCCTCCTGTCGCGTATTGTTGGCATAAGAGCTTCATGAAACGAAGCCCAGGTGACACTGCTCTTCGGGAGGCATGCTTGGTTGTGATCAGCCGGTGCATCTCTCACTTGGGACAGAGTTCGGGAGGCCGTGCTATCATTGGCTGAGCCTGTGCGATCCTCTTGATTGAAGACCCGCACCTGGGTGTGATTAGGCAGCACGAGTCTACTGCATAGGTTAAATGTTTTGGAGAGGCCGCGCAGTGATAGGCCAGTGAGAGCCTCATTAGGGGTGTTTCTCTTTTGAATGACATGCTACATGCTGATTGGGCCTCGTTGTAGTGAAGGTTTTTGGTTGAATGGTGGTATTTGTGGTTTAGGTCCTGTCTTTGAGTTTAGGAATTTCCATTGGTGGTTAGCATCTTAGCAACAGTTGTTGAAGGAAGCTGGAAATTTGTTGGTTATTGGACTTTTCCATTGGTCAAGGTGTGCTCTTGTTAGATATAAATGGAAGTTTATTTTCTTTCATTTATCTGCGATCATGGGGGGAGGAAAGAGAATTAAGGAGAGTAAGAATATTGGAGAAGAGGTGATTCCTATTCATCAGGCTACCCCTTCATTTTCAAAAGCACAAAAAAATGATTGAGGCTGCATTTTCCACTGCTTTTCTGGCCAGGGATTCTGTGAGTCCTAAGAAACACAATTTAGAACCCCCTGAACCTCCAGATCTTTAATGTGATTCTGAAGAGGAGGTGCCGGGAAGGTTTATTCAGGGATTAGAAATTAAGAGTATCTTGCAACATGTGAGAGACAATTTGGCTTTTCCAGACACCCAGGAGGCATAGGAAACAGAAGATGTCTTTGCAAACTACCAGAGGAAGGGTCCTGAGTCTCTTCCTATGCATGAATCTGTCCAGAATGTTCCGGAGGGAGAATGGAAGGATGAGGAAAAACATGCTTTTCCGAGATTCCTGGCTAAGAGCTATCAGCTTCAGAGATTTGCGGTGGAATTCCCTACTGTGGTGAAGATGGATGCGCTAATGGCAGGGCTAACTTCACAGGCTATGATAGTTTCTGAAGATGCAGTGCCTTCAGACCCAGGTGACTAGCGGTTTGAAGGGGCTCTGAATTAGTCATTTGCTGCTTCTAATTTTGCAACTAGATCAGCTGCATACCAGCTATATGGTACAGTTGATGGAGCGGGTAGTACAACATTTTGTATACCTCCCCCATTCTGCATGAAAATACTAATTGAATAATCTATTAATTATAATATTATTAAATGAGTTTGCATGAATATTATACCAACATTACTAATATCCAAATTACACGTGGGATTGGATATTGCATGGCTAAATAACCTTTATGACTAAAATCCGTACGCATACTAACAGTAGTATATGTAATAAATAGTATACTGCATGATATATGTTGCTTTTGTGATGTCTTTGTAATGTTGCTCAAGAGGAGGACCAAAAGGGTGAATATAAATGCTTTAAATGTTGCTATATGCTCGATAAATACAAACACATAGAGGGATTAGTAAGGGGTTAACATTAGATTTATTATTTCTATGCATTAATTACTCTTTTGTGTTTGTTTAGCTTAAGTTGGCGTTTGGGCCTAAATTCCAAAATGGCCGCGGACGTGACACGACGAAGTGGCCACTGTCCCACGAGGCATGAAGTGAAGTGCGCAGAAGCAACAAAGTCTTCCAGACCTCATTGTGAACCCTGATCTTCATGTACCAAAGCAAGGACACTGTGGGATGACGTCCAAGACGAAAGACAATAGACTTTCACAGTAAACCAGAACGGACTGACTTTAGATGAACTTGTGACATCACCCCTTGAACTGTACCAAAATCCCAAACTTTAGCATCGGACGATCTCAACCAACCAATCAAGACCGCATTAAAATAATGAAATGTATCTTCTTGCTTTGATTTTATTATAAAAATACACGGTAGAATAGAGAGGCTCTCAATGCAATGCAATCGTTCTTTCCGATGACAACAACGACGACGGTGACGCTACGCGAACTCTATTACTTAGGGTGACTGCTGCGTTTTCCTGAATCCTAGATGGTCCGGATGCTGCTCAATTATCTGATGACTGCAAACTTTTCTTAATTCTATGGGTGCTGACAGATGCTTGCACGTCTCTGTTCTTTACCGATCCTTTGAGACTGTAGCGTGCTGAGCAAAGAACTTTGAACTTTTAGATGAATGACGACAGATCTGAGTATGCAGACCTAATGATTTAGAGGACTTCAGATAGCCAGATTACGTAAATATGATGTTCTGCGATTTACTTGAAATTTGATAAAAACTTTCCAAATGCAAACCTAACTTTCAAGAAATTTTAGATAAACAGAGATTGATTAACAAGAATTGAGTTTGTGGTTTATTAAGAAGGTAAGATCTAAATCTTGGAATGTGTTTTAGCTGGTTCTAGATCACCATCAACCAATCCAACTATTTGGTCCATTGACCACGTGGGAGGAGTGCCTTGATATTTAGGATTGAGATCTGTAGGTGGAAGGGGTATTGATGTATATTTTGTAAATTAACCTTTCTTTCCCTATCGGTTATAAGGTGTTCCCCCACATGTCGAGCGCTCGAACCGCTCATCCCTCCAACTGCATGCAGACCGGTGAATGGTTAGTGTGAGTGTTGGAATTATGGGCCGCACCAATGACTGCATGTGTGAATGAGTTAGTGTGACTTCGGGTCTGTGACGCAGTGGAGGATACCGGTACGGGTTTTGCTTTCCCCCGGTTTTTGCACTCCATCACAGTCAATGCTAAAGGACTGTCAGAGAATTTCGGAGCAAATGCTTCATGATGAAGCTCCCACAAAGACCTTGACTATGTTGGAGATGCAGTTGGGTTTTTTATCCAAGCTTTCATATGATTCTTTTACTGCTACGGCTGCAGGTGCATCCATTGCTGCAATAAGGCAGTTGTGGCTTCACCCAGGGAAGGCGGAAATGTCAAAGAAAAGTTCCCTTGGCGGGTTCTAAGCTGTTTGGGGACCCATTTGAATCCATGATAAAGAAGAAGGAAGAACACAAAAAACCGTTGGTTCCAGTCCATCAGCCTCAGAAAGGGATGTTTTCTGGCTATAAAAGGGCTTTTGGACAGGCATTTCAGAACAAAATGGCAACTCAGCCCTTTCGTGGTGGGGTACAAGTCCCTTCCTTCAATAAATACCCGGGCCAGCAGGGAGGTTCAGATAATACCAGGGCCAGGATAAGTCATTACTATCCTTTGACTCAGGGAGGGGGCCTGGTTGGGGGTTGCCTCAGGAATTTATTGCCGATTTGGGAAGAGTTTGTCAGAGATTATTGGGTGCTCCAAATGATCAGATTGGGGTATCGGATAAAGTTTTTAAGCCTCCCTTGGAATTTTCTGTTCTACCCCTGTTCCAGTTTCGCCAGTGAATAAACAGGTCCGGTTGGGATGGGTTCAGGACCTGTTAGAAAAGACAGCCATTGGAAGAGTCCTGGTGAATCAACAGGGCATGCGAACATATTCAATCAATTTCTTGGTGAGGAAACCAAATGGGGATTACAGGCCCGGTGTTGGATGTGAAAGCGGTGAATTTGTACATCTCTTACAAAACATTTAAGATGGGATATTTGCAAATGATTCTTCCCTTTCTGTCTGTAGGTGATTTTCTGGCATCTCTGGATCTAAAGGATGAATATTTCCATATGCAAGTTCACCAGGCATTGCAAAGGTTTATGAGGTTTTGTGTAAGCAGAGATAATTTTAAATTTCAGTTATTACCCTTTGGTCTTTCTGGTTCTTCTAGAGTGTTTACATAGGTGTTAGCCCCTTTGGTTGCTTGTTACATGCTCAGGGGATCCAGGTGTTCCCTTACTTAGATGACTGGCTGATCTCTTTATCTTCTTTTTCTAAGGCTCAGGCCCAGACTCAGGAGGTTTTCTGTCTACTGAAGAGGTTCAGATGGTTGATAAACCTGGAGAAGTCTTATTTGGTTCCCTTGCAGGAACTGCTGTTTATTGGAGGGGTCTTCAACATGATGGAAAGGAAATTGTTCCTTTCCGAGACAAGGAGAAATATTCTGATGAAAGGACTGAGGACAGTCTTGGCCTCCCCAGCTCCAATGGCAAGACAATGGTTGAGAGTTCAAGGGTTAATGGCTGCACCTGCCATGATTATTCCATAGGCCAGGTTGTATCCCTTGGTAAATCACATCATTCAGCTTTGGTCATCCGGGTCACAGGATTACAAAAAGATGATTTCAGGTGATCAGGAAATTTCAAAAGAGTTGACTTGGTGGCGGGATGTGGGGAATCTGAAGAAGGGTTCTCTGTTTGTGCACCAGCAGAGTATGATCTTAACGGTGAATGCCACGAGCTGGGTTGAGGGGCAGTCATAGCTCAGGACTTCATACAGAGACTCTGGTCAGTCCAAGAAGCTCAGAGGTCTTCCAACGGGGGGGAATTGAAGATGGTGCTGTTGGCGCTGGTTCATTGTCTTCTGGTGGTGTTGCAACAGGAAGTGCTGTTGAGGATAGAAAACACAGTGGTGGTGTGCTATATAAATCATCAGGGGAGTGTGAGGGTGGCTTATTTATTTTTTTAACAACACAAGTTATATCTTCTTGACTTACCTTCTTAATGTCACAGATGTTTCAGAGGCAGTTTTTGACTGTTGAATGTTACATTTTGAATATATTTCACATAATTCTTTTTTTGTTTTAAGCATTCTATGTACAGCTATATAATTGGGTTCACAATTATATATTTTTTTTGTCTGCGCTACATTTATTGGTATGTCATACGGCATGTCATACGGTACATTATATTTGTATTCCTTAACCTTATGCTGCATGTCATTTGTAACGTCCATATTTTCTGCTCCTTAGTTATTTGTTTGGCATCTGTGGCTCTTCTTCAGTACTACTCATACGCCAGAGGTAAGTTTGAAATGGTTCTCATATGTTTTGTGGCCTAGAGATAGGTGGGAGAAGCTCTGCATATGTTCAATTTTGCTCTTGGCAGTATGTCATATCTTTAAGCCAGTCCTTGAATTTAGGGGCTCTGCATCTTTTCCATCTACACGCTACTCCACGCTTTGCTAGTACCATTCCCAGCGCAACCAGTCGTTTGATATGCCCTTCTATTTTATTTGTGTATCCTAGCAGTCCCACTTCTGGAGTCAGGTCAACATGCACTTCTGCTATTTCATTCATCGCCTTCCCCACCTCCGCTCAGTATTTGGCTATCCTCGGGCACGACCACGCCAGATGCATAAAATCAGCTCTCTCCTGCCCACACCTGTCACAAGTTTCATTTTCCCTCAGTTTGCATGTTTGCGGGAGTATAATACATTCTGTGTAAAAATGTAAAATGTATGATTCCTAATCTACTACTAACTCTGATTCTCTCGGTTTGTAGGCAGCAGTACAACCACATTTTATCTGTGTTTAGGATGTCCCAGTTGCTGATCCCAACCCTCCCTTGCCTTCAGACTGTTTCCCCCTTCCTTGCCGTTAGTCGCTTTATATATGCGTGACACTGCATGGGATGTCCCGCCACTCAGCAAAAGATGAATGGGCACCAGCGTGGGGGGCTCTTCTGGAAATGTAGGTGTTGCTGCTTTAACATTTTGTCTAAGCCTAGTACATAGAAAGCGATCCATTACTGTGGGTTTGCTCTCCCCCAAAAATATATTCTCTCGCTTCAATTCTCCTTTTTCGTACGTGTCTCCCCATGTGTGTATGCCATACTTTAAAAGCATACGCTTGCATATTCCTTCCTGCGCAACTGGGAGTGCATGCTGGTGTGCTACTGAAAGTAATGGGGAGTATATCATTGGGGTCTTTGCTTTTTGCGCAATCTTTTTCCATGCATGGTTTGTCCATGCTACTGTTAAATATCTACAGCTTGCTGCTTGTCCCTCTGTTTCTAAAATTCCTGTCATGGGGGTGAGTGCTATATATCCTTGCTCTACTGCTGGGTGCGTCATAAACGGCGGTGGCTTAAACCAGTATGCAGCATATTGAGATTGTGCACTGAGGTAAATATTTCAGGATCTGGCGCTTCAAAAGCCCGACTGTGCAAAAGGCAGCACAAAGGTGCTCTATTTTATACAAGGTTGTTTACCTCCCCACGCTAGTCTGATTAGTTGGCTTTTAAGTATAACAAAAAAAAGGGTGACTTGGTATGTAAGGTATATTTATAAATAAATATAGGAATTTGGGCAGTATTACCATCTTCATTAGCGCAATGCGCCTGGCCAATGATAGCGGCATTGCAATCCATCTACTGATAGCCTCCTCCACCAAGTTGAGAACTCTGCCATAATTTGCTTTCATTAACTCTTCCCTGTCTTTAGTAATGTGTATCCCCAGATAATGTAGTTCTGTGTCGCACTATTGTAGTGGGGACTCCAGTGGGGTCTTTGGAGTGTTGTGGGTGAGCGAGAAGATCTGCGATTTTCCCCAGTTTATTGCTATACCTGAATATGCCCCAAGCTTGATGATTTCACGGATAATGCCATTTAAACCTATTTCTGGTTCTTGCACGTACAGTGTGATGTCCACGTATAGCAAAACTAGCACCGGCTTGGTCGGATAGCCTAGCGCATGTACTTTGTGATATTGCCGGAGCGTGGCCACCAGAGGCTCCATTGCTATTGCAAACAACAGAGGTGACAGCAGGCACCCCTGTCTTGTGCCTCTGGATATTTCTAGTGCACGAGTGTGCGTTCCATTTACAAGTAACAATGCTCGTGGCTTATTGTATAGTAATTTCACCCATGCCAGATATCCCGGTGGGAACCCCATGTGTATCAGAACTGAGAATAAATATTCCCATTCGAGAGAATCAAATGCTTTTGTAGCATCTAAAAAAACACCACTGCTTTTTCTTCCTGATCTATGTCTTGCATGACGGCGAACAGGGTATGGAAATAATGAGAGGTGGCCCTCCCCGGCACAAAACCTGCCTGGTCGGGACAAAATATTTTGTCCATCAACAGGCTTAATCGATAAGCTAGCACTTTGGTCAGAATTTTTACGACACAGTTTATAAGGGATAGTGGCCTGTACGAGTCTGTGTTGTTAGGTGCCTTGCCTGGTTTTGAGAGCAAAACTATAGGAGCTTCTCGCATTGATTGTGTTAAAATACCTGTTTGCTCCGCGTCTTCAGACATTTTTTTAGGAATGGCACCAATATGTCTATAAACGTTTTGTAAAATTCAATCGTCAGCCCATCGGGCCCTGGAGCCTTTCCATTGGCCATTTGTATTATTGCTACTCTAATCTCCTGTTCTTCCTGCTCGGCTACCAAGAATTCTTTATGTGCGTTACTTATCCAGGCTAGCTATATTTTCTCAAGGTTTTCCCTCGTGTCTGCCTGTGTGGAGCTGCACAAAGTATATAATGCTTTATAGTGTGTAGTGAAGATGTTTACAATTTCCAACATGTCTTTGCATTCTATGCCTCCCTCCTTTAGAAGTCCTAAGACATAATTTGCAGATTTAGGGGGCGTGTGAGCTCTGCTAAAGCCTTCCCAGGTATTTCCCCTTCTCCATATTTTCTAGCTTTAGGGTATTTTTCCCGGAATAGGCATTCCCTTTCTGCTGTATCCTGATACTCTGTGAGCGTTTCTCTGATATTCGCCATGGTAGCGTTTGCCTTGGTCTCCTGCAGTTGTCTCTCCTGGTCTTTTAATTTAGCTTCCAGTTGAGATATAGTCTTTCTGATGTCTCTTAATATGCCTCCTGCTTTAGATATACATATGCCTCTGACTGTGACTTTTAATGCTTCCCAGACCATTGTTAATAAAGAGACAGAGCCTATATTGTTATTTAAAAATTCCTCTAGCTCCTGTTCCAGCTCTGCTTTGAAAGCTGAGTCTAATAACGCTGCGGCTGGTAAACCCCATTCTATATGTCCATTTCTAGCCTCTGGGGGGCACAGTGGTATGTAAACTGGGGTGTGGTCTGAATACATGCGTGCCATATGGCGCACAGAAGTGACATGCGTTGCTAATTATTTAGAAGTTAACCAAATGTCTAATCTAGACCAGCTGCAGTGTACTGCTGAATGAAACGTTCCTTCCCTCAGGTTAGGATGATGATTCCGCCAAACGTCTATGAGCTGATTTTCAGCCACAATCTGTTGTACTTGCCGTTGTGCTTTAGTATAGTGGTGTGGTTGAGGATGCGGTTGATCTTGAGAAGAGCAGAGTGTTAGGTTAAAATCCCCCCATACTATATGTGTAGAGCCTATATTTACTATCAGTCCCCGCAGTCTAATAAAGAAATCTTCATCATCAGTATTAGGGCCATAGCTGTTTACCAATGTGACAGATTGTGAGGCCAGTCTACCCCAGGCAATACAATAACGTCCCGCTGATCACATAATGATCCTTCCGCTACATATGGTGTCTTTTTTTAATAAGTATAGCAGTACCTCTGAGGTTGGTGAATACGAGGAGAAATATCTATGCGAAGTCCATCTAGCGGCAAATGCAACCGCGTTAGACGGATTTGTATGTGTTTCCTGAACCATAGCGATGTTCACCTGATGCCTATCCATGTATGTCAAAAGATGTCTTCTCTTGGTCCCCAAGCCCTCTCACGTTCCATGTTAACAATCCCATTCCCATAACATGATCTTTTTGGGTACTATTGCACGTCATTACTCCTTGTTAGTATGTACATTCAACCTTTTTGTTTGTATTTGTTTAGTCTCACTTTTTGCAAATGACAAGCTTCTTTTCTCTGCTTCTCTGTTGTTGTCTAACATATTTCCCCTACCCCCCTCCCACAATGGCCATCCCAACTTGCTGTGCAGTGTTCCCCTCCTCACTGAACTTCTCTTAACAAACGTGTAAGTAAGTAACATTAATATTGCCTCCTTCTCATATTTTCGGCGTACTTCCCATTCGTTATATTCAATATGTTCTCTGATTAGATGATGCTTTTGCCGATATGAGATATTGGCCTTTAAGTGGACAAATTGTGCACTTTGCATAGCAAATATGTGATTCACTAACAACACAATCAACAAACCCTCATTATGAGAGTAATTAGAACAAACATTTGACTTTCTCCACATAGTCGGAGACATGGGGAAATTCCCTTTGGGGTGTGTTTTCCAGGGGGCGAGGCTGAGCCCCCGTCCAGCTTTCGCTATGCATGCGGGTGCCCGGGTTGTTTAATTTCAGTGTCTGGTAGTCTCTGTGTCCATTTTTATCTGTTTGTAGTTCTCCTACGTTGTGCAGAAGTTTTTTGTAAATAGCTTTTGGAGGCTAGGTCTCGGCACCATCTGGGGAAGTGCGTGCGCCGGCCTTCGCCGCCTCATCCTTCTCTGATTTCTGAATCCACTCCTTTTGTACGGTGCTCTTAAATCTTATGTATTTATTGTTCCTCCTCGTGTTGGGGCGACGATACACTGCTGTCTATGGGCGAGTGCTCCGTAAGTTTGGCTTGGCGTGTATTTGCTCCAAGGAATTCCGCCGCTTGCTGCGGAGTATTTCAGAAGTGCCACAAAAGCCAATACTACTTTCTTTTTACATACCCTGGAACCGCCATGAGGGGAACAGCCTCGCCAGCGGGGGAATCCTGGTTACCTCCCTACCTTCCAACGCCGTGAGGGGAACGGCCCTGAGGAAACCACCTTTCCCGGCACTCCACGCGACCGGCGCAGCGGGTGACGTCACTCGGCGTGCCGGAACAGCACAAAAGTCGCCGGGTGCCACCGCAGCGCGGGACGCGCCACAAAAGCCAATACTACTTTCTTTTTACATACCCTGGAACCGCCGTGAGGGGAACGGCCTCGCCAGCGGGGGAATCCTGGTTACCTCCCTACCTTCCAACACCGTGAGGGGAACGGCCCTGAGGAAACCACCTTTCCCGGCACTCCACGCGACCGGCGCAGCGGGTGACGTCACTCGGCGTGCCGGAACAGCACAAAAGCCGCCGGGTGCCACCGCAGCGCGGGACGCGCGCGGGCAGCGCCCGGGCAAAGCCCGGGCCAAGGGCGGGCCCGTCCTTGCCCGTCACTGACCGGAGTGGACTGGACTGGGCAACCCCCTAATGTCGCATTCTCATCACACATGCTAAGGTACTGTTGTCCTTCTATTTTATGAGATTCATTGCGAGGATTACTGTCACCTGAGGCTGTAAACTTGGGCGGTTACATTTACTGTTTCTGCTGTGTCTTGTCTCTCTTCAATCAACCCCCTGGCCCACATCATGCCACCTAAAGACCCCAAAGGTAGAGCGGCTAATGCACGTCTTACTGGAACAATGGACCAATTTGTTACAAAGGTCAATTGTGTTATCGACCAAGAAATCATGCTCCTGGAACGCCTTGTCTCGCAGGACCTCGCGGCAGCCAGGAGGTCCTCCATGGGATACTTTGCCAACGTGCGCTCCCCTGTACAGCAAACTTTCAACCATGTCACCACTATTGGGTCGGAAGTGGATCTTACGGGCCAAGACTTGCTACCCAGTGGAACAGTTGCTGCTGTTTCCTTAGAAGACCGGTCCATGGCTTTCGATTCTCTGCTAATCTCTCCTCGTTTGTTGCCAACTGCCCGTAGCATAGCCCCAGAGTCTGGCACTAGGCAGCTGCGAGAGAGAAACCCCGGGGCAATCCCTAAAAATAAACAAGGGTGTCCATCCATTAACGGTGGGAAGGGTAAGACCAGTAAAAGAAAGCGAAAATCAGCAAACCACATTGGAAAATTGAAAAAAAACCCTGCTGCCTCTGATCAGTCTTTACTGGCGGTGTTACCAGACAAAGCTGCGCCCCAACCCCACTTATCACCAACTAGAATGGTGTATCAGGATGTTACTGGGGGGACAAGTGAAGTAGATAAGGGAAGGGCTTCAGATCAACCGAACACACATGATATAATTGATGCAATTAGGCTTCTCCTTCATCCTGTGGAGGATAGATTACACAAAATTGAACAACATCTATTTAGGATCAAACGTGACCTAGGGGTTTTGACCAATACTTCAAATAATATCTACCAATTAGGGGTACTGAAAACACCGATCAATATAAGAGTAGAAAAAGACCCGGTGGTCCCTCAAGTTCAACCAGTAGTCCCCCCTGAATGCCAAGCATTAACTGTAACTAATGAGCCTATACCAGTTCCCGATCACAGGAAACCCACGCAGCATAGTACGATCCAGCCGAAAGAGGTTGTTAGGATACTTACACCTAGGACCCCAAGCGGGGCAAATATCCCCAACCTGCCACCTGAAACTTCCCCTTATGTAGTAATCTTAACAGGGGTCCCTGAATTGGGTAAAAACGAAGCTGAGTCTCCCACAACCTTGAGGAACAGGGTGGTACACTGGCTCAATACAAACAGACCACTGCCAATGCACAAAAGTAGTAAAATACTCATGGTAAGAAGGGTCCCATGGGTAGGTCATCTGGCAAGGAACATAAGGGGGGACTGTATCCTAATTAATTTTAATGACCCAAAACTGTTGAGTACATCTGTAACTGGAGATATTCCAGTCCAGGAGCATCCATCTCAGCCCTTCCCCTGACCTATTTTTACCCTCCTGGTCATTTCACGGATGCGTGGACGCTTGTTCACCGGAATAGGAGGGGTTTTTCGCAAGGGAGCCGGCCTGTACCCCCACTGCCACTGGATTTTATCCCTATAGAAAATCGATACAGCAGCCTAGAGGCTGTTGACTGACTGCAGGGTAATGGAGGTATATCAATCAGCTCCCCGACCCCCCTAGGTTGCTGCACATTAGAAACTTTCACACCATCAGAACACCCGGGTTGGGATTCACTTACTCTGACAAACACACCCCAGAGGCCCACTATCAGCACTGATTATTACTTAGACCACCCCCTAAGTGCTTCTATTCCCCGGGAAAATCTCTCTAGTCATTTCAAGCTTGTCTCCTGGAACGTGGCAGGTCTACGCAGCAAGCTCACTCTTCCAGACTGGAGTGTTTTTATCGAGGAACACGATATATGTATGTTCCAGGAAACCTGGAGCGTTGAGCCATTGTACAAGCCGGGGTTTTGTTGTTTCTTTGTACCAGCCACCTCAATTGGCCGTGGTCGCCCTTCTGGCGGACTTATGGTTTGGGTTAGGGCAGAACTCAACCTTAGAATTACCCTTAACAGCTGCTCCACGCCAGACATAATGAGACTTACCATCAAAGGCACTAAGAGCGGCTACTCTTGGGAACTCTTTAATGTCTATGCTCGAGGAGCCCAAGGGGGAGCCAAATCTTCTACTATCACAGCCCTTTCAGGCATGCTTTCCACTTGCCCTCCCGATTCCCTCCTACTTGTCGCTGGTGATCTTAACTGTTCATTCGAACCGCTTGCCACAGATGATATCTTGGGAACATACGATGAGGACACCAGATGGGGTATTCCCTTACTATCTCTTAACCCCGTAAAAAGATGGTCCCCAGTCGTTATTCAAATAAATGCTCTAGTATTAGAATTCGGCTTAAGAGCTGCAAACGGGCGCACAATCTCTGACCCAGTGGGTGCAAACACTTTCAACAGGGTCGCCTGCCAAAGCAGAATTGATTATATATTGGTCGACAGGAGGGGATGGAAATTTGTTGTCAATATGATTGTAACACCATCAATCAATAGCGACCATAACCCATTGTCCCTCAGCATGCGGGAGATGTGGCATAGGCAAGAGCAAACCCCCTCACACGGAATGCAAATGACAACCAAGACACTCCTGCCCTCTAATTGTAATAGATTCCTCAAATGGCCCAAATTTATCCTGTGTAACACATAACTTGCTGCCCTGGAGAAAATTCTCGCCGATCATACCGCCAAGCTCTCCATAGCATTCAAGGATACGGCTGGCCACACCAAAGTTTTCGAGGAAACTATGGACTCAATCGGTATCCTGTTCCTTGATCATAGGAAAAAATCTAACCTAAGAGTTAAGCCAGAAAATAAATGGTTTAATAAGGGTTGCAGATTAAAAAAAAACAGCCTGATCCTCGCTATTAAATCTAACAACCCAGGTGAGGTAAGGCAAGCGAGGCTGCTTTACAGACAGGCCCTTGCTTCTGCTAGGAGGGACTGGGAAGAGCAGCGTTGGGACTCCTTAAAATCTGCAAGCCACTCTAAAAATGGCGAGCTTTTTTGGTCCATTATGAGAAGATTTGCTAACCGCGACCAGGACCAAATTCCCAACCATATTACGGACAGGGAATGGTTTGACCATTTTAGGGGTGGAGCATACGGAGGACCTTTGCACCCGAACGGGGCCCATAGCCACACATTCAGACCACTTCTTATTCTCTAGGATCGAGAAGAAAGAGGTTGAGATTGCCATCAATAAAATTGTACCTGCAAAGGCCCCGGGACCAGATGGTATCCCGGGTGACCTATACAAAGCCAACATTGACGGATGGGCTGCGTATTATGCAATCTTTATTAATGCTTTGCAGGAAGGCTCACCGGTGCCTGAGTCTTGGAAGGCAGCCGAAGTAATTCCCATCTTCAAGAAGGGCTCTAGGGTGGACCCAGCTAACTACCGCCCAATCAGTCTCATAGACTCCAGACAGAAATTGGTCGGTAGGGTCCTTCTGGAGAGGATCCACTCCTGGGTGGATGAAAATGGCATCATGACAAAGTTCCAGGCAGGCTTTAGGGCCTGCACTAGCACAATTGACCAAGCTTTTAGGCTAGTGCTTCTCTACTGGAAGGTGGTCACCATTGGCAAGGGCGCCCTATATCTGGCGTTTATCGATCTAAAGACCGCCTTCGATCTGGTTCCCCGTGATCGCCTGTGGTTGATCTTGGAGGAGATGGGGATCCCACCATACATCCTAAACCTCCTCATTCGGATGCATGAAGACAATTTTGCTCGCATCAGATGGGGGTCCCAGGAACAAAAAAACGACAAAATCTCGGTGAATAGAGGGGTCCGCCAAGGCTGTGTGCTGGCACCTACGCTCTTCACATTGTTTGTGAATGGCGTAGTCTCTTACCTGCTCGAAGTTGAAGCTGATGTCCCCACACTGGCAGGTGACAAAGTCCCCACCCTTCTTTTTGCGGATGACACGCTTCTAATATCAAAAACACCAGCAGGATTGCAGAAGCTTTTAGATCGTTTCTGTCTGTTCTGTGAGTTGAGAGGCCTTGTCATCAATACTTCCAAAACCAAACTCCTCTATTTTAACCCAACCAGATCTTTCAGATCCACCCTGACTTTAGATGGGAAACCACTTGAGCGTGTCAAGGAGTTCGATAATTTGGGGATTAGAATCTCTGACAGACTCAAGTGGCAGCCCCATATTGATAAAATGGTGCTAAACCATAGACGGGTAATTGGAGCCCTGGGAAAGGAATTCCGTGCCTCCACTACCAAACCCATTGCTCCAGTTTTGGACATCTACGCTGCAAAGGCGGTAGGTAGTGCCCTTTATGGCGCGGAACTATGGGGCTTCTGCTGCGTAGATGCCCTTGTGACCAACGAAAATAGGTTCTTCAGAGACCTTGTATCGCTCCCAAGGGGTACCCCGACCAAACCACTACTGAGCGACCTTGGTAGGCGCTCTATTAGAGATTTAGCCACTCTGCGCCCTCTGTTATACTGGGCGCGGCTGTGGCGTACCCCTGAGCTCTCCAATTACGCCGACAGTCTAAGGGAGGTCATGAATCTGCGAGGAGCCCATAAAATCGAGTGGCTTACAAACATCAAGAAGCTTTTGGCCGCAATAGGTCTTGCATCTGAGCGGGATTTGGGGACACCATTATCCAAGGAGGAAATTAAAAGAGCTTTTTGGGCATGGGTTGATGCCCTGGAGTTAAGAGATCCCAACCCTGGTAGGTTGACAGAGGCATTTCGTCAGCACAAGCTTATGCCCTTTTTAGAACCTTATCTGGACTTCATCACGAAGCCCAAGGACAGATCACTTTTTATCCAGTTTAGGTTTGGGACCCTTCCCCTCCGTGGCCGCACCAGTAAGTGGAATCCCCCGCACAAGACTCCCTCGGACTGCCCAACTTGCCTGGGTGCTGTTGAAAATATCCCCCACTTTTTCTTCGCTTGTCCAGCTTATGCGCAACCAAGAATGAAATGGCTTAGGCCCGTCTGTCTGCAGCTAGGAACAAGGGATCTCCTTGCCGCCCTGAGAATTCTTAATTCGGACACAAACACCACTACAGTCTGCGGGGTGGCTAAATTTTTAGGCTGGGCATGGCTGATCAGGCAAAGGCTAATTAGCTCCAGTTGATTATTCTTTTTATCTTCAAAGCTGTTAAGTTTAATACATTTTTTAAATATTTATTGTACATAAGGCAATTAGATCTTTTTATGACATGCTTTTAAAATGTATTTTTTATGAAATTGTGTTTTATGTACTTCTGTGCTTTTATGAAATTTCATGTCGAAATAAAGCTTTGATTGATTGATTGATTGATTGATTTCAGAAGTGCTTCTTGCCATTATAGATTAGCCTCATACATCATGGCATATTCTATACCCACCATTTTCAATTTTTTTTTACTGTCAGAATTTCTTGCGTGCTTTCTGAACAGCTAGCGTGAAGTCAAGGTATAGCGATATTGTGTTATTGTCGAACACTACTGCGTCAGCTCCATGGCCTTTCATAATGCCGCGTTGCGATCCCTGTTGTTTAGTATCTTTGCAACTATAGGTCCTGGTGGAGCACCAGGTGGAGGTTTTGGTGCTTGCTTTCTATGCACCCTCTCTACAATCAGCAGGCTGGAGAAGCTTTCCCTGCCAAAGCATGTGATGAGTAACCACTTCCATTCTTCCTGTGCTGGCGTATTCTGGAATTCCAAGAATTCTTATGTTGCTCCACTGAGATCTTGCTTTAAGGTGCTAATTTTTTGCAGCGATCACTTTGAGTAGTTTGTCCGTTTCTGCCATTTGTTCTGTTTGTTGTGCCAGATCATCTTCCAGAGTCGATATCCTGTTTTTTTCTTCCCCCAGTTATCCATCATGTTTTTCAAGTTTCTGTGTAATGAAATCCATCCTGGTGCACATTCCATCCATCTTGGCTTCAATTGAGGAGAGGCTGCTCTATATCGTTAGTAGCAGTGCTTTTAGATCCATGTCATCTGAGTTATGCGCCAGCTGGTCTCCCGCTTCCGATTCAGAGTCTAGTGCTTGTCCTCTCTACATTTTTTGCGCCTCAAACGGCAGCTTGGCCTGTTTTCCATTTGTTTTTCCCATTTTCTTGTAAACTCTGTGTTGTGCTAGAAGTAATGTACGGCGTTCCCGATCTGCTCAGCCTCTTGATGGGGCCACGCCAGCGATGTGAGGCAGATGTTGATGCTACCTGTGTGTCTCTGTGTGCCCTTGCCTACCGCTCCTCAATTTTAATGATCGGGTATATGTGAGTAGTGCCTTTAGTTTGGTACGTGGGTTTGTATTGCGCTATGTGTGGTATGGCGCTTCTTATCCTGGACTTAATTTCATACCAACCACCCAGGCATGAATTTGGATTTCAGTTCTTCCGCATTATGAGGGCGGTGCTTCTGTAGTCTTATGAGGCGTTTTTTATGATGGGTGTGTGGTATGTGCCTTTTCTGAACATCTCTCTGTTCAGTGGCCGCTGCGTGCTGAATCTCTATAAGTGTCCCAAAATGGTGACGGCGTCCCGTGTTTTGTAAACTGTTCTACGCTGCAGTTTTCTCTTTGGCCAGCTTTAGCCTTTGTTTTATCTTTATAGTTTATTGATGTGGCCTTTATCATGCCTTAAGTCTGTTACTTGCCACCAGTGGAATTCACCAGTGAGAGAGCCGGTGAACCGTTGACAAATTGTCCAGATCAAGTCCCCGCGGCGGGAGTCTCCCTTCACATTCCTGTCTTAATCGCCTATGCGCCTTACTTGGTTTGTGGTGTTTTCTTCAGCACTTCACTGATTGTCATGCCGTACTGTATCTGCCTCCCGATTCCACATCTTGTGGCATCTAGCGTAGCGGCCTCTCTTGCGACTCTACCTGCAGCTCCTTTCCGTCTTTCCGCGATGCATGTGCTGCCCTTCCACGTCCTCCGGCAGGCCGCGGCTCGTCACACAAGGATTCTCGGTCACTGTTTCTCCTCGCCATCCACCGATCAGGTCCGGTGCCGCCTCTTTCTTTCCGCTGCTGCAAATTTGGGTTAATTACATTTACCAGTCACAGGATATTTATGGATTTAAGTCCCGGGCGGACAAAGCCTCACTACTGTGTGGCCATCTTGTAAGCCCGCCCCCTAGCTCCCGAGGGTGGCTTCTTTGAATGTGTTAGCTCTGTAGATTTGCCAGTAGGCAGAACTGAATCTGTTGTCGCTGAGGGCAGATCCTCTTCCTGGGGTGTTGAACACAGATGCCAATCGCTTGAGCAGAATTTTTCCTTCCCTGTCAGAGATGGCATTTGAGAAAAGGCATGTTTGGAGTCCTGATGCAAAAGTTTGGGGTTCTTAAAGTGGCTCTATATACGACTCAATAGAATGCTTTGAGGGACAAATTTTGCTCTTTGAGTCAATCAAGCCGGATTTGGTGGGTGGAAGCAATGTCATTTCGTTGGGGTGAAGGGTTGATGTATGCCTTTCTTCCAATTGCGTTCATTCAGACGGTTCTGATAGAAATCAACCGGGACAAAAATTCTGTGATTCTGGTGGTTCCGGGCTGCAGCAGGAGGTCTTGGTTTCCTCTGTTGTTGCAGTTGGCAGTGTTGCCATGTTGCCATGTTGGAGGATTCCCCTGTGTCCACTGAGTTTTCCTAGTCTGACCCAGAAGGGTCTAGCCAGGTTATAGTTGGGGGCTGGCTGTTGAGAGGCTAAATCGTGTGACTTTGGGTTGGTCTCTAGAAGTTGCTAACTTTATTCAGCAATCCAGGAAAGCATCTACACTAAAGTATTCTGCCAGGCATTGGGTTTCTTCTCAGAGATGGTGTTCTGTGAATGGTTGGTTGGCTTTAACTGTGGACAAGACTAAAATATTGGACTTTCTTAAAGATGGTTTTGATTTAGGCTTAGCAGTTTCCACTTTGTGTGTAGATTGGGGAGCTGTTAGGGCATTCAAAGATCCAGAAAGTGAGAGCATGGTGCCAATGGTGGCAAGACTTTTGAGGAGTTGTTTTCTGAGAAACTGGTGGTGCAGTCACAGACTCCTAGTTGGGATTTGCGGGTGGTGTTGCAGGCCTTGCAATTGGTGCATTTTGAACTTTTAGAAGAGGTTTCTCTTAGGTTTCTCACTATCAAGGTGATTATTCTGGTGATCATTACGTCAGCAAGAAGAGTTGAAGCCAAATCCTAAATTTGTCCTAAGGTACCTTAAACTTTCCATTGTTTGGAGGAGTTGGTTATACCTGTTTTTTTTCTGACCCTCAGACAGATAATGAAGTTCTTCTGCACAGTTTAGATGTAAAGAGGGACATTTGTGTGTACCTGAATTGTACTTGTCCTTTTCGTAAGGTAAATCAACATTTTGTAAGTTTGGTTTAGCTAGACAGGGTTTGAAGCCTTCTGTGTCTACTCTCAGTAGGTGGTTGAAATGGCTATTGTTGTGGCATATGAGTCCATGGGGGAGTCAGTACCTGGCTCAGTTCAGGGTCACTCTACAAGAGGGATGGCTACTTCTTGGGCAAAATTGAAGGGAGCTTCAATGGCAGATATTTGCAGGGCCGCCACTTGGATTCTACCACACACCGTTATGTCACATTACAGATTGGTGGTGGGTGGTAATGTTTCAATAAGTGTTGATGAAGCAGTATTGAGTTCTGTACACAATTACTGATGTGCTACTCAGTAGATTTTATAGTAAATTTCTGTTTCTGCACCAGTAGTGCATTAATCCAATTTAGTGCTTGGGTATTTGCTCATAAATGTAAGAACTGCAACGGGGAGGTCAAATGAGGAGGTAATTCCCGGTTTCTTACCGGTAAGTTTCATTACTCCGAGTCTACGACATCCCCGTCACAGTCCTGGTTCCCATCCCTCCTTCCCTATGTTGGGCTTCATTTAAGCTTCAAATTACAGGATTTCAGGATATGAGGTCAGGGATTTTATATTCCACAGGACATGGGTGTGGCCTAGAGGAAAGGGATTGGAGCACTATGTGTTTTTTTTTAGTTTTGCTTGATTAAGGCTGCGAGGGGGAGCTGACGCTCATAGATGTAAGGACTGCGACGGGGAGGTCCTAGACTCGGAGTAATGAAGCTTACCAGTAAGAAACCAGTCATTCTCCTGCAACGAACAACAGGCTAATGAGTAACACTGAAAGGAGGATGGTGTGGTGTCCTGCAGAGTGTCCACACTACCTGCAATTGTATGCATTTATTAAACGTGTTACTCTTACGCAGTAAAATATATTGAGGGCTATTTACAGATCTGTCACACATTTTAATCATTCTGCTTACCAGATGATCATGAGTTTTAGTTTTTTTTGCAGGAGACTGATGAGGTCCATGTGGAAATCAGCCAAATACGTCTGCCTCATCTTAGCTCCCAGTGGGGAGAAAGGAGTCTAAAGCAATGCAAAGGACAAATTCCCCACGAAATAAAACAATACAATAACAGCTGGAAGAAATGAAACAATGGCACTTACTAGGGAGGACTTATTGCATTGTCTCCTGGTCTGAATGAGCAAATCCTTCACAGACCAATTACAGTGAGGAGAAATAAAGATGACACCCAAAATGAATAACAATAGCAGAAGACATACAGTCAATTATTGATGGAGTGAGTAAAAACAAACATGCAATATCGACGATGGACACAATATTGGATTTGACCCCATCATTCATCATGGCTATGTCTAAGGAGTTGACCAGCGAAGAAAAAAGTGTATTTTGATTTGTAAAACCTATAAAGATGATAACATCAGCAATGTAAAAGGAACAAAACATGGTGAGTGCAAGCATAGAGACCATTTGCTTTGCCTTGTCACAAAATCGGCTCAAGGAAGAAGAGGATTACACAATAGGCACTGTTAGAGCTCACAGAGGGGGTGCATGGTGATCCTCTCTTCTGACAGACATCTTGGCAAAACTCTCCTCCTCTGCACTTCAAGGCAAGTTCTTACAACAAACAAGGTAGTCAGATACCATAAAGTTTCAAAATTGCGAGCTCGAAATATATCAAGATCTTTCTCAAGCTACACGTAACAAAAGAGATCCTTACAAGACTTTGGGGGAGAACTTAGGTATGGAAAAACAGACACGCATGAGCAATCCCTTTTGCATTGCTGTTTCAGATGAATTAAAAATATCATGCTCTCAGAGCCTTTCAGAAGGCTAAATTAATTTTGGGATTATCTGGAAAAGGGGCCTTCGAGTCTTAGCAATAAAACCACATTATCAAACCAGATATTGGAGTAGATGGGAACATGTTAAGAGCAATCAAAGGACAGGTGGTAGAATTTCCTTCCTCAGAAAATGAGATTTCAAGCAAATTGAATTTCTGGAAGATCGACCAATGACAATGATCCAGAGTGAATACATGATACTCTCAGGCGAAATAATGCTCTGCTAACAAAAATGTATAGTTCATTTAGCTAGTTCAAGTGAGGAGGGGAAAGGGAAAGAGGCTGGCTATGGGCGTGGATTCACCACCACATCTGGAGTGTTTCATTTTCCCACTGTTAGGCTATTAAAAGTTTAGAAGCTACAAGTATTCACAGTTAAATTTCCTGAATCGAAAAAAGAGTAACCTTCAATCTACTCACCCACGCCTACAAATCCCCCCAAAACATCAGACCCAAATACCTCAAAGAAAGAATCTCATTGCACGTACCCAAAAGGAAACTCTGCTCCACCAACCTCCCCCTGGCAGAAACCCTGCGCATCCGCAGAACCAGAACGGGTGGAAGAGCCTTCTCATACACCACAGCCAAAGCCTGGAAAGAGCTCCCAGTCAGCATCAGACTCCCACCTACTCTGCACGCCTTCAGGAAGAGCCTCAAGACCTGGCTCTTCATATGATCCGGAGCGGCACCACTCCCCCCCAGGGCCTTGAGACCCTCACGGGTGAGTAGCGTGCTTTAAACCCCCTGATTGATTGATTGATTGATTGATTGATTGATTGATTGATTGATTGACTGAGCTGGGGCATTGCAACCAGAAATTGTTTAATCCTGAATAGTGCACAGACTGTAAAGTAAATTATCAATAGGAAAGCAGATTTATTGGATTCAGCTAATATCACTACTAGCCGAAATGGAATGTTTCCATATCCTAAACATATAAGGATTCAACTAACCATGTAAGTACCATGAGGTACAGTGGCCATGACTCAAGAGTAACCAGAAACGATTTCCCAACAAGAAACTCCATTTATCTCTAAAGATTCTATACTAATGACCTATGAATCATGTTTAATCCACTTTCATGCTTTGATGAAACAGAAGGCATGTGGAGTGATGCTTGTGATCCATAAAGGTTTCACCTTTGAAATGGAATAAGTAATAAGGAACAAAAGGAACAAGGATACCTAGTGAGTGTAGGGAAATTAGAGAGCAACACAATTAAATGCTAATTGCCTACCATACCCCAAACTCAAACCAATACAACTTTTATATTCCATGGTAGACACAACAAAAGAAAAGAGGGTGGATGAGCTCATCTGGGTTAGAGATTTTTATATAGTGCAACTCACCCACTAGTGACAGACACTTATCAGATAAATATTGACATAGTGGAATATCTCGACTGATGTTAAGGGCTTTTTCTGAACAGGGAATATTTTATACATAAAGGAATGTCCACCCATCTGAAAATCATTTAAACGTATTCCTGATAGCCAACAGATTTACTCACAGATTGATATTAGGTACAGCAGCTTCACTACTAGATGCTATGGAGAAAATAGGCATACGCCTGTTCACAAACTCTAGCCATGCCACAGTAATTTGGGATTTTCACATTAGAGAAGTCTAAGAAAAAGATCTCCAGGTAATTTGACTCTACTCTCCTAAATGAGTGAGTATGTGAAACTGTCTGAAGGAAACACATTAAGGGATATTTTCTGCTGAATGAGAATAGAAGGGTACCTATATGTTTTGCCTAGGATGCTTTCAAGGCTGTTATAAGGGGAACACAATTGGATGCTGATAAAAAAATACCTGATTGAGAGAATGCTTACAATGTCACAGAGTTCCAGTCTCCTTCAAATCATTAAGAGAAGTGAGGGGCCAGATTAATCTACTGATAATTGAGTGCTCACAGTGAACATTGCTCAGACTTATACAGTGTTTTTATGAAACGCAAATAAAGCATACAAACTACTAGCAACTAGATTATGTAATGCAAAAGATAAGACTAGAATCCCCAAGATTTAGATGAGAAGTTGCTCCATGAAGAACTCTGAAAAGGGTAACAACATTAATTTACTGACTTTTCTTGCAGCCTATCTTAAGGGAATACACTCAATAACCAGAGCATTAACACGTGTAATGATGACCTGGAACCACCAGTTTTATATTCCTAAGCAAAAGGAATAAATAAAACTGGCAATATCTATAAAAAGGCAATTGAAGATACATAAGTCATAAGGTGCCAAGCTCTGATGTCTTTGCAGGCTATTTCTTTAAAATGTTCTGTTTATTCTTGCCGCACAGTTACTAGATTACACAACTTATCCCAAGAACTGGGTACCATCACACTCACAAAGAGAGAAGATCATGTACCATTAATATTTGAATCAGGAACTTGGAAGGAATTTTATGCCTCATGTAGGCCAAATATTTGAGATCTAGGCATAAATCTTGGCAAATCATATCGAGTCTGACATGCCCTTCCTACTTGACGCGAGCCAGTCAGGAATAAAGAAACAGACAAACCATTGAGTCTTTTAATCAAATTGACTTGCCACTTTTAAAGTAAGAGTCAGCCCAGTAGTGCAGCAATATATTTGGGCCACTTGTGTAATAATCCTCTTCTCTGTGTAGCCCTCAAGGTTCAGGTCCAATGTTATATAGACTTCTTCAAGAAGACTGAGTGCCAGTGAGTCAATTGGCCTAGTCTTCCCTTGTCCAAGTTGTTGATGCCTACTGAGCCTGTCATGAAATAGGGGTGCCCTTCCCGCATAAGACTCATGGGAAGGTACACCGGGTGCATAGCTATCTCAACAGCACCTTTCATTGTGACTTACACTAGTAGACCTCTGCTGTTAGAGAATATCTCTATTCTGTAGCACTGCTGCGTATGGGGTCAACAGGAAATACATAGCCAAGTAGGGGGTGGGAATCAGTGCCTTGGCATGGCTTTAATCATTTCTTAAAGATAGAATGGTTCAATTGACCCCTTTTAAGTGTTCTACCAAAAATATCTCTTGCGGATCATCCTACGGCTCATCAATTAATCCCATGCTTTTTAACATCTACGACGGCCCACTGGCTAAGCTGTTACTCTCCCATGATACTCAGTCAATCCTGTGAATTGAGGGGAATATAGAAATGACCTTGCAAAGATTTCAATAATGTGTTATTAAAGTGGCAATTAGGCTGAAAGACATTGAAGTACAGTTAAACGCTGATAATACTGCAGTACTAGTGTTTGGTAGTTTTAAAAGGATTTGGACTGATTCTTGGTAGCTTGGTGGCTCATCCTGATGGGTGACTCTCCTGTTCAAATCATCAAAGCTTAAAATAGAGGCTTTAGTTTTTATAATAAGCAGGATTTCATCAGGTGTTTCAGTGCTACAGTTAGCTTAAAAAAGAAAAGAGGTGGCCATGCAGGAGCAACATGCTCCTAAATCGAGTAACCATTCCATCCACCCTGTCACATATCCATCCATATTTTCATTAAATTCTATCAACCCCACCGATTCTTCCATCCACCCTTTGCTTCTCCTTCCATCCCTTGATCCTTTTACCCATCAATCCTTTCGTCCTCCCGTTCAACTTTCAATTCACCTAACTATCCATTCTCCTGTCGATCCATCCATTATTTCACCCATGAGTTCACAGTTCTATTCATCAATCATTTCACCCATCACACCTTTCACCCTTCTATCCATCATTTTACCTTCCCATTCCTCTACCTCCCATCCTGCTTCCTTTTATTATTTTCAATCGGTTCCTTTTTCCTTTTACCATTCATTGCTTTAACTATTTCTTTCATATTTAATTCATTCCTTACTTTCAGGTTTGGTTCCTTCCTTGTACTCTTCTCTCTTATTAGCCGTCTTTCAAACCTTTCTTCTTTCTTCCATTTCTAACATCCCCGTTTGACCAGCTTTCATTCTTTTCTACCCTCTTTTCTTTAAAACATTTGTCTCGTGTTCACTTTATTTCCATCTCTCGCTATCCTTTTTCTCCATTTTCATATTTGTTGTCTACTTTTGCCATTTTCCTGCACTACTACATCATGCCCTGACATTCCCTTAGAAGTTGTGCTTTTGTCTGCAAACCAATGAGAACACCCACAAACTCAAAGGTTTGTGAGTGGTCTTTAAGTCCTCTTCCACCACTTCCCATCTAGGAAATGGATGTACTCCTGCCATTTGGAAGGCTACACCAGCAAAATTTCACAGGGCCATATGGAAAGGTACTTTGTCACAGGAAAAAAACCCTTTGCTCACAGAGAAAAAGAGGAACAAATGGCAAATCTAATAGTTCTCAGCACTAAAAGGAGGAAGCACACACTCGGTGCTGATATCAGTCACCAGGTACTGTGAAATCGAAACCGTTAGAATTGGGAGATGAGGGGAGGTTGATTAAGTTTTGATCAGAATTTTTTTAATTTTGTTTGTCTTCTTTAAAACATACGTTTCCAATAAGTGTTTCACAAGTGAATCGCTTCTTCCTAGCCACAGAATGTCATGTCACTTACACTCCGTGACTGTATATAATCCTTTGGGTTCCGGAGTAGTGTGCTACTCACAGAAAAGCGCTTCAACACCTCATCAGTGATAGTCAGCGCTATATAAATACAATTACAATATATGAATTTCTAGTTTTTGGTTACTAGAAGACTGCTCCTTGATAACTGATAACTGACTGTTCCTTGTAGGGTTTATTCAAAAACTAATTAATAGAGGTGACACGTATTGGTGGTAGTGGTGCTCCTTTCAATACACACAGTGTATTGGGTGTATTGGGGCAGATTTACTTACATTTTATACAACACAGCGCAGAAGACAAAGTAGCTGTGCTAAGTTGTCTGAATGGGGGACTCTTACTAAGATATAGCACATTTCTGCTGCCTCCTAGCACTGGCACACTGCTGGGCAGATTTACTAAGGTTTCTCATTGGGGTTATGTCACTTTTACTAAGCCACGTAAAGCCACTTTGCATGAATTACTAAATATAGAGTGACACAAGAGAGCGCAGAGCACCTCTTTGCGTTACTTTACGCTGGAGAGGTGTTCAATGGGTGGAGCATGGGCATTTCCAAGCGTCCATTGATGGATTTTAGCATATTCCCAGAGTTACTAACAATAGTAAACCTGGAAATGTGTCAAAAAACGATGCCTCCCTGAAGCAGGCAAAACAAGGAGAAATGTCTATATGTCTCCTTGGTACTTTCTCTTTCTAAGCATGCTGCATTCTGCAGCTCACACAGAAAGAGGAATATGCCTCTAAGGTCTGTTTTTGTGCAGGAGGCTATCCTTTCCTGCACAAAAGCAATCCTGCCTGTAACACAGATACTTTTACCCTAAGGTGCAAGAGTGCCTGTGTTGGCACTAGGCTGCACACAGTACCCCAGCTCTAGGAGATAGCAGAAATGTGCCGTACTTAATAGATATGCTGAATTTCTGCTGTCAGTCTTGGATGCAACGCAGCACAGCAACTATGCTTGCTGCCCTGCATTGCGTGAAATGTAAGAAAAAATGCCTGTATGCTCCACCATGGTGCAAGGGTGCCTGCATTAAAGACGGGATTGTTTTGGGGCATGAATGGACACCTTTCTGCACAAAAACAATCCTCAAAGGCATTGTGCTCTTTCTATGTGTGCTGAAAAATGCAACATGCATAGAATACAAGGAAAAGTAAACAAATATCTTCTTGTTATGCCTGGTTCAGGAAGGTGTTGCATTTTGAAGCATTCTCAGTTTAACTGGGGCATATTTACTAAGGTTTAGTATCAGGGTTACGCCACTTTTATGGAACGCAAAATCCTTTCTGGCATTTACTAAGCAGCGCAAAGCCACTTTGCGTAGATTTCAATGGTTTAGTAAATACAAAGTAATGCAAGGCAACATATAGTGCTGCCTGGCATTAATTTGGATCTGGGAGGCATTCAATGTGTGAAGCATTGGCGTTCCCATGGTGCAAGGTGCCTATGTTGGTTCTAGGCTGCACACATCGTGCCAGTGCTAGGCGATGGCAGAAATGTGCCATATCTTCGTAGATATGGTACATTTCTGCTGCCTACCTTTCACGCAATGGAGTGCAGCAACTTTGCTTGCTGCCATGCGTTGAATGAAATGCAAGCAAATATGCCCCAATAGCGTTTGTAAATCTGGGAATGCGCCAAAATCCATGGGTGGATGCATGGGAACGCCCTTGCTCCGCCCATGGAATGCCCCCCTTACACTAAGTAATGCCAGGCAGCACTATGTGCTGCTTTGCTTTTAGTGAAAAATCCCACACAAAGCAATGGAGATCTGATTTGTGTGGCTTGTAAATCACAAATACCACCTTGCGTCATGGCAGCACCAAAAAAGTGGTCCATGCACGACACAAATTGTTAATAAATCCGCCCCACAGTGTATTGGGCAGTATATAGAAAAGAGGAGTGCAACAACGTCCAACACTTGTTAGATCCATTAATGGATTTTTGAGGAAATCCTACAAGGAACAATACTCAGATTGCTGAGAACCAGAAGCTCATATATTGAGTTACGAAGCATGTTTGACATGACATTATGTTGTTCTGAAGAAGCGATTCAATCACGAAACACAAGTTGGCCAAGTATGTTCTAAAGAAGACAAAGAAAATAAAAACTTGTGTGATCTGAACTTGAGTAACATTCCCCACACTTTTCTATTGTGATATAATTCTTTATAATCACCTGTTTGTGCACTCTTCACACTTTGTCCATAACTTTTTCCCAGTTGCATGCTGGAATGGGTTTTCTAATGAAGGAAACCTATTCCAAGATAGGCGTCGATACACACACATGCCTCATGATGCTTGATTGAGCATGTGCGTTGTGATATTTAATTTACCAATCTAACATGGAAGGTGGCAAAGTTAGATAAGTAAACTGAAAAAGAAAAACAAGTTGTGCAAAATGTGAAAATGAGAGCGAGCCGCCCGGCAGCACTTTTTTCATGACACGCCTGGTGGCCCAGTCTCAGACCAGAGAGTGAGCATCTCCACGTACTAGGAAAGTGCAAGTACAGCTGCAACGCACATCTTCCTCATGTAAGCTCCCTAAGCATACTGTTCTCTATGTTGCTGAGAAGCTTTTTAATCAGTATCAAAAACTAATGCCATGCAAAAGCAGACATTAGATTGGCGCATCAAGCTGAAATACTTTTATTTCTCCTCATTAGGTCTCGCCTGACCCAGCGCATGCGCTGGTCTGGTGAGACATTTTGTGAGGGCTCAAAAAAGTGCTACCACTGTAGCCTAGAGCTATAGTGCATGTGCGCGGGCGCGGGCGCCTCACTTTCGTGGCCGCACCTCACCGGCCGCTTTGATGTTTGATCGCGATCACTTTCACTTTCGCGGCCGCTGTGATGTTCTCCGTGAGCCAGGTTTTTTTTCTCATGTTTATTACTTCAATGTAGTAATGGTGGCACCTGTGCACCGCCATTACTACAGAGCAGTAATAAACAGAAACAAGCATTGGCATAGCCAATAGGTCTCGCTTTTGAGACCTTATAAGTATTTAGTTACGCAACTGTTGCATGGCTAAACACTTATAAGGTCCCAAAAGCGAGACCTATTGGCTATGCCAATGCTTGTTTTTGCTTTTTCAATGTGTGCTGAATTATGCAGCACACACAGAAAGAGCAAAACACCATAGCTGTGTGTTTATGTGCAGGAAGGTGTCTCTTCATGCACAAAAACAAAGAATAAATTATGGTGATTTGCTACTTCTATGTGCGTTGCACAATGCAGCACATATAGAAGTAGCAAAATGCCATTATTGATTGTTTATGTGAAGGAAGGGACACCTTCACACACAAAAACAATCATTAAGGGAGACCTTCCTGCACATAAACAATTATGCTTGCAATACAGTCTCCCTTGCACTATGGCACAAGGGTGTCTGTGTTGGTGCTAGGCAGATATTTTTAGCGCCAGTGCTCGGAACACACAGGGGTGTGCCGTATTTTAGTAAATATGACACATTCCTGAGTTTTGGAAAGGACACAGTGCTGCAAAATTTGACGCAGTGTTGTGCCATTTCCTTATACAGATGCCCTTAGTTTCTGTGAGCTTGACCCATTGTTATCCGATGGTGTGAAGTGGGGAGGGGAGTAGGATCGGCGGGGGCAGGCTAAGTTTGGGGATGGGAGAGTGGTTTGTTGGAGCCTGCAGAGCATGTAAAGAGGGCCACATGGGAGTGCTATAGGCTGCTGGAGCTGAACAGTCATGGCCGGCATGGATTGCGGGTGGCAGGGCGGGCGCAGGAGTGAGGGGGGGCCAGGTGTCACGCAGTGGGGGCGTTGGGGATCGGAAATAAAACAAAATTAAAAACTTACCCCCGATCTCCTGCCTCTGACAGGAACAGGAAGCTGGCAGCCAGGCTCCCTCCCCTAAGCCAATCACAATGTTGTGATTGGTCTGAGCGACATGACACGGCGCTCAGCCATGGGCTGGAGGGGTGGGCATGTTCTCCATGCAGGCTGTAATACAGCCTGCATGGAGAACAGGGAAGTGCGCATGACTACTTTGGGTGGCTCAAGAGGGCCGACCAAACAGTCATTGCGCACTTAGAAGTGGGCAAACCACTACTCCCCTGCCCTGCTCGGAGAGCAGAGCAGCCCCGCCTGCCGCAAAGCAGCAGTACACGAAACATAAAAAGACAATAACTCCAAGTTATTGTCATTTTATGTTTCTCACTGCTTAAAAGCAGTGGGGCGACGCTCCTCCGCCATAGTGGAGGAGCCGCTCCTGTAGCTGATGGGAGCTGCAGCAGAGGGTAATAAAGACTAGGTGTAATGAAGCAGGGGGCATTGTGCAGCACATGTGCACAGGGCAGTGCTAGAAAACAAAATGTACATCTTTAACAACAAAATGTACCTCTTTTAACACAATTTATGCCTGGTGATGTTTTACGCAGTTTACTCTTTTTAGGATTATTATTTTACAATAAATTCTGGGCAGTCTGATTTGATTCGTGAAGTGCAAATCTCATTCTTCTCAGCATCGACTCCCACACAAGAGCAACGGGAAGGCAGAAAACCAAGGACCTAATCAAAGAAATGGACGATTGAACAATCTCACGTGCTGCGCAGCACGCACTACAATTGCAGCAATAAAGCAATCTGTCTTCATTGCATTAAGAAGGCGGGCTGTCAGGCTCGGTAACAGGGGAGTGGGCGCATGCTATTAAAGCAAGGTGCACGTGTGTAACTGCATGCTAAGCGAGGCACATGCTTACAGCAGTACACGTGAGATTCTTTCATGTTCCACACTGAAGAGAGAATGGAAGAGGAGGAAGGTGGGTGACGTTTGAACACTTCAAAAAGTGGTCAATCAAAGCATGCCTAAGGAGTGACGTGTTTTCAGAAAATGTCACGCGTGAATGCGATCATTTGCGGCTTCATTGTTTCTTCGCCTACGTTTTTATTGTTTTGTGCTCAGCAAAGCAGAATGTCATGGAGTAGAGAGGCGTATTCCAACAATACATCGAGGTTACCCAAAACATTGGCAAAATAATCCCTTGTGCCTTCGTGTCTTTAAATGCGTTTAAGACTGCGAGTCAATACAGGTCTAGGGCATTTGAGTCGCTTCTGAGCCTGGTTCTCAAAAAGTTTTAAGTTCAGGGCATGTGTGCAAAAAACTGATGAGAATATAAAATCACATTTTTGATCTGGCTTTTAGGTAAACGTGCGTAGATGTTTTCATCCATGGACTTTGCCATACACTCACGCTAGAGTACTCATGATCCATGCACTCACTCACTCATCCTTGCACTCGGGCCTCTATTTATTCACTCATTTACTCATTCTCTCATCCACCCACAAAATCACAGGCAAGATCGCCAATTAATGAGGAGGTACTTTCAGTTATCAGCCAGGCATACCTGCATTGCTGATAGTTTGAGATGAACAGGAAAGATTTTCCTTAGTGTGTGACTGCTAATTTATGAGGAGGTGCAATAATGTTGGGGAGCGAGACTGTTATTCTGTGAGTGCTGTCAGAGTGCTGTTAGTAGTGTCGCTCTGCTACATTGAGAGCTACTCAAGTTAACTCAAAAACTAGTTTTGACTTAAAAATTTACAGAGTGGGCTGTTGAAGTTAAAAACATTTTTTAGCATGCAATCCATCGTTTTAATGTTTTTATTTATAGGGGAAATGCCATGGAGAGTGAAGCTACTGTTCTTACAATATCACGTTCCTCCCCCTGTCCTAAAGTCTCCTCCCTGTTCCTTGTTCGGCCCTAGGTCATTCAAAATGTGGATTCTAGAGGAAAAGCATGCATAGTTTCCAAGCTCTGCCATTTAATCCAGCCTTGGACGTGTAACATTTTTGAGAGAACCAAATAAGTTCAGTGCAGTATTTTGTGAAAAGATTATTGTTTGAGGGATGGCAGGCACCACTATTTTTGTTCCTTTTTTGTATTTTTTTGTCCATTTTGTTTGTTGATGTAGGACCTGGCGTTTGATACAGACAGGCCTATGTGGGAGTGCATAAAGCATGTAAGGGCAATGAACATTTTGGGATAGTGGAGTTATGGGTTCTGTGAGTTTCCTCCCTTTCTTTGTGTTTTTGTGATTTTTTGGTCTATGTCTGTAATTATGTTGTGTCTTTTTTCTCTTTATAACTTAGTCTGCTGCTGGCCATTGAAGTATTTTTTTAATGAATTTATGACATTCTCACTGGTGCTATGCTAGAGACAATTTTTTATATTTTAGGAGCTTGTCGCGCCACACTCTCCCACATTTCAGGTTCTGCTCCAACAGGCTGTAATCTTTGCTGGACCTGCCGCCAACATGAGGAGTAGATGAAAAAACAAAGCCTGCCATCTCCTCCTTAGAAAAATATGGCACAGCGTCACACTTGCGCTACACCTAGAGCCTAGAGGAGGTGGAGGTGGTGGTGGTTGTAGCGGTCTAGTCGTTGCGAGAGCGAATGACCCCAGGAAGCATACACACACATTGTATCACTCTCTGGCCAGGCGTGGCCAGAGAGACTATAAATAAAAGGGCGGAGGTCGCTCGGGACCTTCCGGCCCAGAATAGCACACTTGTCTCACGTGTATAATTATTCCACGTCACAAGCCCCACGTGGCCCACTAGTGCTAGGCCCCATTATCCAGCAGTGCCCTCGACCTTGGGCAACCTCACACTGGCGACGAGGGTGGGCCCATACCTGCATCGTCGATCTCCTACACGGCGGTGCAGCACCTCCAGAGCTGCGTGTGCACACCGCGAGCCACCTAGTCCGGCGCCGACCCAGCAGCACTCCCGGGGACCCGGATCGCGTCTTTGCTGCAAGACGGCAGCTGCCTGGTTCCAGTGGACGTCTTCGCGCGTGCTGGGTGCCGCGTGTTCCGGCGGAGCAGGAGAGCGCGAGATTGCCGTCTGTCTCCTAATAGCAGCGCACTGCCGGTAAGCCGAGGGCAGTCCCATGCGCTGATAAGCACGCGAGTCGCGTGAGTCCAGGGGCTTTCTGGCAGCCACGCGCACGCGATGTCCCGACCAGCGCTGGATGGCAGCAGAGACGTGCATGGCCTGCAGAGGCAGCTGTAGTTCCCCCAGCGCAGTTGCAGTCCTCCAGTCAGGTGCATCTGCACCAACAAGCCTTGGCAACCACAACAAGCCCACTGCACAGACGCTCACAGTGTGGCTCCACCAGCACGCAAGGGGTGCATGCAGCATACGTGGTGGCTAGCAGCGTGAATGAGAACTTGCACATTCATCTTCAAAATCCTGGCTCATCAAGCAGTGGCACCTGCAAATACCACAGCCGGTGCAAGGTGAGCTCCACGTACAGAGTCCAATATGGTGGACCAGGCAACGGCAGGGCCAAGCTCCCAACCAGTGGCGCCAGCACCGCTAGTGACACCGATACATTCCCAAGTGAGCTCATTGACCCTGCAACAGCGTCTCCCAGATGGAAGGTGTGGTTGAGCCGCCTCGATAACTATTTTATTGCCACAAGGGAAACGGACGACAAAATCAAACGATCACTTCTCTTACACTTTGCAGGAGACGAAATCTACAAACTGTTTGCCCACTTACCAAACACAGGGCCAGCAACAGACTATGACGCAGCGGTCAGAGCTTTGAACGCACATTTCGATCCTCAGCTGAACCCGGACTATGAGAGGTTCAAGTTACGTCAAGCACGTCAGCGAGATGGCGAATCCATGGATGCGTTTCACGCCCGTCTTCGAGAACTAGCTAGTACATGTACCGAGGATGACCCAGTGAAGGAAGCACATGCGCAGTTAATTCAAGGATGTCGAAACAAAACCCTGAGAACCCTAATTCTCCGCCAACCTCGCATCTCACTAGAAGACATCCTCATCCTAGCACGCTCACACGAGCTGTCGGACGTCCGGGCGTCTGCGATGGAGGCAGCCCTTCATACTGCTGCAGAGCAAACAGTCACTGTCAAGACAGAGAGAGCTGATGTGCCACGCACAATGCCGCGCGGAGCCCGGGGAAGGTGGCCCACGCAGACGCCACGAAGGTAGCAGTGTGGGTACAGCGGAAGAGAAGAACACCCACAAGACAGTTGCCCAGCACGAGGAAAGACGTGTACCAAGTGTGGCATCCCCAATCACTTCGCGAGCGTCTGCAGAGGAGGAGCAAGGCCGAGAGGAGCCTCAGGAAGGAAAGTACCATACAAGCAAGTGAAACAACTGTCGTTTGACGAACCAGCTCAAGCAAAGACACACAGCTCACAGCCGGCGTACCGGCAATATGAGGAGGATTCGTCATCAGAGGTAGAAGAAGAGTGCCATTTCGTGTCATTTGTGAATGGTCTGAAGAAACAACGTCGCCCACAGCCAACCTGTGAGGTCAAGATTGCTGGGACACCTGTCACTGCCCTAATAGACACGGGGGCATCTGTCAATGTAATGGGATACCAACATTATCAGACACTCGCATCCAAACCTCGGCTGACGCCATCAAAGGTGAAAATCCTCACATACGGGAGCCAGGTTCCGCTCCCACTCAAAGGGAAGATACTAGTAACCGTCCAATCGGAAGATCAGGAGGTCACCACGACATTCCACGTGGTAGACAAGGAAGCCGACATCCTGCTCGGGAGTCACACGGCCGAAGACCTCTCGCTAGTCACGTTCGCCAACGCGGTGAAGACGACACAAACAGAAGACATTTTGGCACAGTTCCCACAATTGTTTCAAGGTCTAGGCACCATAAAAAGACCTCCCATTAAATTACACATTGACACAGCAGTAAAACCGATAGCATTACGACACAGGAGAATACCTTTCCATTTGAGACCACTAGTAGAACAAGAACTGGAAAAACTTGAGCAACAAGGGGTCATTGAAAAGGTGTCGGGCCGACCCCATGGGTGTCCCCAATGGTGATCGCAGAAAAACCCCGCCAGCCGGGGAAAATCAGAATATGCATCGACATGAGGATGCCTAATCAAGCCATCAAGAGGGAGCGACACCTAACGCCCACGGTTGATGATATCCTCGCTGACCTGAACGGTGCACAATGGTTTTCGAAGCTAGATTTGAACGCTGGATACCATCAACTAAAACTGGATAAAGAAAGCAGGTACATAACTACATTCTCGACACACCTGGGCCTGCGAAGATACAGGCGTTTGAACTTTGGAATATCTTCCGCCGCGGAGATATTCCAGAATGCAGTAAAAGAAGTGCTAACGGGGTTGCAAGGAGTCATGAACGTAAGCGACGACATATTGATACATTCTGCGACACTAGAGGACCATCACCGTCGACTAAAAGCAACCCTCAAACGGCTGGCTGAACACGGGGTGACGCTGCACAAGGAGAAGTGCCAATTCTTCCAGCGCTCCATCGAATTCTTTGGCTATGTGTTTGGTCCGGAGGGAGTGAAAGTTGACCCGAAGAAATTGGAAGCCATTCAGCTAGCGCCTGCACCGAGCACCTCGTCGGAAGTGAGAAGCTTCATGGGCATGGCAACATACTGTGGGAGATTCATCCCAAATTTAGCAACAATAGCTGAACCCCTGCACCAGCTTACGAAGAAAGATGCCGGGTGGCAATGGGGCCACAAGGAAGAAGAGGCTTTTCAAAAAATCAAATCAGCCCTGCTAGCCAGCACGACGATGGCATACTTCGACGTCAACCGGCAGACATAACTGATAGTGGATGCTAGCCCCGTGGGACTAGGGGCGGTGCTGATCCAAGAAACGGAACCAGGAACCTGGGCACCCCTAGCATTCGCCAGCAAAGCGCTTACAGCAACTGAAGCCAGATACTCGCAAATTGAGCGAGAGGCCCTCGCAATCAAATGGGCCTGCAACCATTTTCAATTATACATAAGTGGACACTCGTTCCGAGTGGTGACAGACCATCAACCACTCCTATCACTCTTCCGAGGAACTGCACCGCATCCTCCCCCGCGAATTGAACGATGGGCTATACAACTCCAACAATACCAAATGGAACTAATCTACAGCCCTGGCGCTAAAAACCCCGCTGACTTCCTATCTCGACACCCGGCGCATCAGGATGAGCCAGACATGAAGCAAGAACGGAGAACCGAAGAGTTCGTAAACATGATATCACAATGGGCCTGCCCGCAGGCAGTGTCACGAGAGGAAGTAACATCCCATATGGAATCAGACATGGTCCTCAAAAGAACAGTAGACGCGATAACAAGAGGATCATGGGATGGTTTTCTCAGCATCGGCCAAGGGTGGAATGAAGCCGAAAGGTCACGGCTAGGGAAAATGTGGAGAGTACGGGAGGAGCTGAGCACGACAGAAGATGGAGTCCTGCTACGAGGATCCCGGATTGTTATCCCGCAGAGCCTACAAGACCGGATTACAGTCCTAGCACATGAAGGCCACCAAGGGACCGGAAGAATGAAATCCCGACTGAGGGAGAAACTATGGTTTCCCGGGCTAGAGGAAGCTGTGGACAGAACAGTCAGAAACTGCCGGGCATGCCAACTGACCGGAAACGCGGAAGCGCCAGCCCCGGTGATCACAGAAGATCCGGCACCTGCACCCTGGGTGAGGGTGAGTCTAGATTTTGGGAGTTTCCCGGACGGGAGAGTCACCGCAGTAATAGTAGACAGCTACTCCAAATACCCCTGTGTGGAGATACTGCCATCCACAGCGTTTAATCACTTGGCCCCAGCTCTCCTAAAAGTATTTGCACTGTTTGGCCTAACGCAATCGGTCAAGACGGACAATGGACCCCCCTTCCACGGGGGTGAATTTAAAGAATTCTTATCCAGACTTGGAATAAAACATCACCGTATAACCCCTCAATGGCCTCAAGCTAATGGCGAGGCCGAGCGATTTATGCGTACCATTAACAAGATCCTGCGCATAGCGATTGCGGAACAAACTGATCCGGAAGTTGAACTTCAAAAGTTTCTGCGAGTGTATCGCAGCTCACCACACTGCACCACCCAAAGGACACCCTGGTCATTAATGCTAGCTGGACCTCGGCGAGACAGCTTTCCAGTGTCTGACAACTGGGAGCCAGAGCCGTATGACGCGTCAGCGACGCAGCACCGCAGAACCATGACCAATGAGAAGGCAAGCCACCGAAGGAGAGCAAAGAGCCGGACCCTGAGGCCAGGCTGCAGGGTCTTAAAAAGAAATCGAAGAAATGGAGGGAAATTCCGAACACCCTACGAGGTGGGAGCATGGCTGGTGCAGGAAGTCAGAGGCACAGCAGTAACGGCAGAGCGGAATGGAGAAGTTGTGACCAGAAACATTTCCTGGTTCAAAGAAGTTCCGGAGGTAGAACAAGAATGTCAGGCGTCAAGAGATGAGCCGAGCACAGACATGACCCTGGCTGACTCAGGTATAATTGGCCCGAGGACACACAACAGGAATCACAACCCACAAGAGAAGAAGAAGAGGCTGTGAGGCCAAGGCCAACCGGTGAACCTGGAACCGGCAGTCCTACCGGTAGAATGAGCACCGTGCGACACAGATACAGCCTGCGTCCTAATCCACGACCAAATAGCCAACTCACTGACTTTGCATGGAGTGCACAGGCTGGCCGGAAAAGAAAAGAACTGAGTTGGAATGGGATGTAGCGGTCTAGTCGTTGCGAGAGCGAATGACTCCAGGAAGCATACACACACATTGTATCACTCTCTGGCCAGGCGTGGCCAGAGAGACTATAAATAAAAGGGCGGAGGTCGCTCGGGACCTTCCGGCCCAGACTAGCACACTTGTCTCACGTGTATAATCATTCCACGTCACAAGCCCCACGTGGCCCACTAGTGCTAGGCCCCATTATCCAGCAGTGTCCTCGACCTTGGGCAACCTCACAGTGGTGTCCCAGGACACCCTGCCTGCGTCTGGCAGGAGATGGGGAGAGTGACAAAAACATATCTCAGACGGGCAAACAACGTAAAAAAACACCACAGGGGGATGGAAAGTTGTAAAGAAGTGAAAATAAAGTCACAAAAAATAGGAGAGGTGGGCAGGAAAATGGCCAGTCTGGTTTGGATCAGTAAGGGAACACAAGGAAAGAACTAGGCAGTAGCCACGAGTGACAAATCTTCATCATAAAGGCCCCTTGCGTGCATCTCACACTTTTGTGCTATTTTTTAGCGCAAAATGTTTATGCATGTCATTTTCACAGTGCAAGATGCTGGAACTGCATTTCGTATACTGAAGCATAAGTTTAGGTGATTTTGGGGTATTTTACATAATTTCCAAGAAAGTAAATATACAAGTTATGCCCACTCATAGTCTCTCTTATTTATGAGCATTGGAACAATTTCAGATGCAGGTTAGCACAACTGTTGACCAAATATCTTTAAAGCTGATTAAGAAAGTATCCAAAGCGCTAAGACCAACTCACTGTTGGACAAAACTGAGCACCAAGTAAACCCATTTAAAACGTTGCCCTCTAGGTCATGAGATAGGGCTGTCCAAGGCTTAATTAAGGTAGTGGTCTGGGTTAAAAACACAGAAATCCACAAAATCCATAACAACTCTTTATAAGTTAACATCCAACCAGTGCGTTCACCTTTGGGAAGAAAATACATAATAGTAAATATAACATTTCAAATATGCTCAATGAAAGCCAGACCTTTATAGCTCCTATGAACTAGAATGCTGTATATGAAGGTCTTTCAGTGTGAAAGAATATACTGTTGGTTCTCACTGTGTTTTCCTTCCTACAGTGTTTGTCACGGAGTTCACAATCTAAAACCCATACCTATTCTATTTTTAAAAGAGTGCGCAATGTAAAACCTTATTACATTTTTCAGATAGTTCCCGTTGTCAACCTCTTCCTTCCTTGGGATTACATGAACTTTGAAATGCCAGTCAGTCAGCTAAATAGCTTTATTTTGATATAAATATCATAAAAGCATCACAATTCAGCATTATTACAGGAAGAAGATAAAAAAAAAAAAAAATACAGTGTATTGCATTCCAAATAGGACAATAAAGTGCAATCTAATATTTGAGATACAAAGCTATTTACTGTATATCAAAAAATTCCATTTGCATGATACAGGTAAAAAATATTAAAACATGATAAAAATAAGAGATAAAATACAACTGTCCTATGTACATACTCGTAAACTACCTGAGTCAATTATGAGTCGCCCTGCGAATAGCTCTACGCCTAATTGACCAAGCTCAGCCCAAAAACTTAGCAATACCGCAAACATAAATAGTTCTTGAATCAGTTCTCAATATGTGCAAGGCAACTCGATGGTCACGGGTACCTAATTGCTTGCAGATTGGTATAAGCCAGCAGGTCCTAACACTTGCATAGGCGGGGCAGACGAAAGTGAGATGTGCAATACTTTCTGTTGAGGTCCTGCAAGAGGGGCATTCCTCAGTGGTCTGATGGGGGGGACGTCACTTTGTGGTAAATTTGTGAACTGGGAGTGAACCAAGTCTGAATTGGATATATAATAACCTATCACTGGGGACCTGGATTATGTCCAGGTACGGTTGTTTGTATTGGAAGAATTCTTCCGTGAGTCTTCCCAAGTTTGGTTTGCTGAGGTCTCTAGCGTCTATCCACTCCCAGTAGATTCTTTTAAGGTGCGCTTTACTCAGTGGAGTTTGAGTGTCCCAACACTCTTTGAGACCAAGGGTTTTCATTAATGCCTTAACATTTGCAACCCATTTGATCCTCTTGCAGGTGTCCAACCCCATTACTTCTTCAAAGGCCTCTGCATAATTTGCAAGTTCGGGAGTTCTTCTTAGGCGGGCCCAGTATAACAATGGGCGAAGTTTGGCCAGGTCTTTAATATGTCGCCTACCTAGATCATATATCAAAGGGGTTAGGGGGGTGCCCTGTGGTACCATGACCAGATCCCTGTAGAACTCATGTTCCGATCTACTGATCTCATCAAGGTTATCAAAACCCCACAGCACGGCTCTGTAAAGAGCAGAGTTGACTGCCTTGGCTCCATACACAATGAGTGAAATGCAGCTAAAGCTGTCTGTAGCCAGATCTAAAAATCAACAATGGCAGAACTATAATCTCTCAAATGGGATTTCTGAATTCTCATTTTACTCTAACATGGTCGACTGTCTATTCTTAAATCTAATATTAAAGGAGGGTTTGCAGGCACTTTTGAGTGGGTTCATTAGAAACACCCTCTACACCGGAATCAACAACTCTCTGCTCCGCAAGCTCCAGACCATACAGAACACCGCAGCCAGACTCGTCCTCGGCATCCCTAGACATGACCACATTACCCAACACCTGCGTAACCTCCACTGGCTCCCCTTTGAGAAGAGAGTAACCTTCAAGATAATCACCCACGCCTACAAATGCCTCTATAATACCGGACCCCAATATCTCAACAACAAAATCTCCTTCCACGTACCCAAGAGGAACCTCCGACCCGCCGACCTCGTCTAACCCCGGCACATCTGCAGAGCAAGATCGGGTGGAAGAACCTTCTCCTACATCGCAGCCAAAGCCTGGGACGTGCTCCCAATGAACATCAGACGCGCCCCTACCCTGCACACCTTCAGAAAGACAATCAAGACCTAGCTCTTCGACTGACGGGAGCTTCATACCCCCCACCACCAGCGACCCCCAGTGCCTTGAGACCCTCACAGGTGAGTAACGCGCTTTAAAATTCCCTGATTGATTGAATGATTGATTGGGACAAGTTGATGCACAGCCACACAATTTTACGTATGTGGCCATTTACCAAAGATTTGTAGCATTTTTTTAACAAAACAAACACATGTAATCTTATTCCTGCTACCCTGAAGCAGCCTGAAGGATGTAAAGTGCTTCTGAAGAAAACAATCCTCAACAACATTGACATTAACAAAGTGTCCTTCTGGAGTGAGAACTGGCAAGAAATCACAAAATTGACGGGACGTTAAGCGGTTTCTCCAAGGAGAAACATATTTTACCCAAGGAGAAACAAAATACACATTTACAAAACCAATAATGATGGCTCTAATGTGCTAATACATGCAAACCTATGAATACAGCACACACAAATAAACTTTTTATAAGTGAGGTATATTAAAGTCAGACCTATTGGATTTTCCTATGCTTATTTTTGCTTCCTTGTGGTATCTTCTTTGGAGGAGAGGATGATGTCCAGCATATCAGCATGATCCCATTCATAACAGTTATGCTTTAGAAATGTTCTCACTCAGAATATTTTGAGTACACCATGCAAGAGTGCCTTTGTAGCCAGTTTTCAATGATCTTTGATACATCCAAGTGAGATAGCTCAGTGGATGTCTGCTGTTGATAAATGTGATCACATGTGTGCCCTGCGAGTCTTATGTGACCTTATACCAGCCACGGCCCGTGCAGGTAAGATCGTGGGGCAGTGGGCCGGGTTGGGGGGGATTTCGATAGACGACAACGAGGGAAAATTATTTATTTATTTAATTTTTCCTTGTGGTCGTCTGGCGAATCCCAACCCAACGCGCCCCGACCACCCCATCGCTTTTACCTGCATGGACCACGGCTACCCTATACATCTCACTGCATTGTATTGGACACTCCTGTTTCTCAATATGAAGGTTGCAGCTGCTCATTCATGTTTAGTATTATCCTAACTACAACCTGTGAATGGCTTAAGACACAGCTCTTAAGTGACCTATTTCTTCTTGGTGCCAGTATTATCTCAAGTTAGTGCTGAAATTTTTTTCATGGGCAAATCCCATAAATTTTACAAATGTTGTAGTAAACAAATTTCAATGAAATTTCTTTGCAGGTACAAAATTGTCCATTACCTTTGCCCACGGGTAACTGTTTTGAGCAGAAAATGCCTGTTCCTCCCAGGCACTTAGCATCCCTTTGTGGGATCTACGTCCTGACAGATATCCTGAAAAGCTTGAAGTGCACATACCATAGTGATGCCAGTAATCCAAGATACAACCCTGTGTAACCTATGGAAAGTGTAATCTGGCATCCTCATCACTACAAGAGTTTCGTGCATGCACATACCAATGACCTGTCTGCGGTTTCAATCTAAGAAAATTTACACTTCTTCTTTCCTGGTTGGATTTTTAACTACACAATATGTAACTCGTTAGGCCTGCCTTATGGTAAACGGCGTTTACTTAGCAGGCGTTACTTCGCATGCCGTTACTATGCGGACGTTAGTACGCACGCGTTGTTGCTTAGAAAACCTTTACTACGGAAGTCGGAACAGCGACTTGCGTTAGGGGGGGAAGGTGTTGGATTTAAAATCCAACACCTTCCCTAGTGTCCGCATAGACTGGAGTTGGAATAGTAAATTATACTAGTCCAACATCCAGCACCCCCTACTGTAATTCGTTGTTCCGAATTGCGTAGGAAAGGAATGCGAACTAAAAACGCGGTCGTACTAACGACCGGGTAGTAATGGCATGCGTACTAAACGCATGCGAAGTAACGTCATATATTCCTGCCTTATCGTTGGTTTTCTGTGCATGGCTGGACATCAATAAGAAGCTACTTTTCCTCCTTTGTTTTCCTGGTGCACTGTTGTGCTGTGTGATATCTTGGGTTACTTCAGATGAGTCCCTGCTCCTTGCTGATGGCCTACGTAAGCTTAGTCTCATGGGCTTCTCTTCTCTCTACCGATGCTGTCTAAGCACAATATATTGACGAGAATTATGTGAGAATCATATACCTGGCTAACAAACTCCACGTTAATCCAATCAAGTGTGAGGGAATACTCTAATTTCACTGTCAAGTGTAGAAGAGACGACAGGAGCTCTTTTGATGTCCAAACATCGAGCAACTGTGTAGGTAGATTTAACACACACTGCAGCTTTCCGAACCCCGCAAACACCATTTGTACACATGTCCAAACAGCAGTAAATTGGAAAAGCTGAGTCACCGGTGCCAAAAAGCAAACAGCATAAACAAAGACATCAATCCAGCTGTTGAAAGAGCGATGGTTTCTGAGAACTGTAAGACATGATCCTCCCTACTGAAGATTTACAAAGTTATAACTGGATGTCTTCTCTTCTAAAAAATGTTTCAATAAATGTCGATGCAAACTGCACTGCCAAAACACATGCAAGCAGACATTTTCAGAAGTGTTTTTGTGCAACATTTCTGCAAAGGGTTTATTCATTGGATGCTGCACAATGGTGATCTGCTTACCAGCTCAGATACTGGCTGCCATAAAGTGCAGGCTCACCAGTATTCATCCAACAGGATGTCAGCATGTCAGTGTCACCTGAGCACAGTAAGAGGTATTTTAGCTGCTGTCCTTTATCTGCAGGAAAAGTGAAAGTTTAGGTGAGATTAAGGTGGCTATTTTAGCATGAGTTTAAGCCTATTGATTTTTTATGGTTCTGAGATTTTACACAGGCGCATTTCTCATATAGGAATTTGCTACTGAGTGAAAGCTAACGATTTGTGGTGCAAGGTGCCATTTTCATAGGTTTAATAGCTCCTGTCTCACCGTCAGAACAGCCCACAACAGCTTCCTGGTGGGCCACGGTCCCTTGACAGTATTGAAGATGGCTGCCTTTCCTGTCACTCTTAGGACTTATTGGAAATTGCCATCTTTTATGTGGTGGTCCACCAGATATTTTCCTTCTTTTGTTAAACCTGTTTTTGTTGGCCATAGGATTCTGCGCACCTTACACCTGCTAACCAGGGATTAAGTGCTCATGCTCTTCCCCCTAAACATGCTAAAATTGGTATACAACTGATTGGCACATTTAATTTACTTTTAAGGCCCTAGCACGCACCCAGGGTCTGTAAATTAAATACTGATAGTGGGCTACAGCACACATTGTGCCATCCACTGAAGTCACCCTATTACATGTTTCCAGGGCAGCCTAGATGTGCAGTTTAAAATGCCATTCAGACCCAGCAACATAAACTCTTTTTCCAGGCCTAAACCATCCCTTTTAATACTTATAAGTCACCCCTAAGGAAGGCTTTAAATGTCCACAGGGTATGGTGCATGTATTTTTACAATATTTATTTGCCCGCACAGTGAAAAATCTACAATGTCATAACTAATTGTGGCAAGGCAGGCTCTCCTATAGGTAACACTGGGTTACCTTATGACAATTTATAATGCAGAACTTCAGTTTGGGAGCAGCTAGAAACATGATTCAATGACTCACTGTAATAGTAATTTGAAATCAAATGTAATGGTCAAGTCAGAGTTTATATTACTATTTGAGAAATAAACATTTTTAAAAGTTGTCAGTTCCCTGCCTAGGCCAAAAGGAGGATCTTTCAGTCAGTGTCCAGTGCCACCTGACTGTTAAATTGCTTCCCTTTGGTGAGAAGTGGATTGCCCCGTGAAAATGGACTGAAGACTAAGGGTGTAGGGATGTTTTCTACCTTGAGCAGGATGGCTTGGGGGTTCTGTCCAGCCTCTTTCTGTGTTTCAAATTAAGTCTATCCTGCCACTGGAAAAAGTAGCTCACTCTTAGCTTGACTCCCCCTGTCTTGCTAGTTTGTTTGGCTTCAAAACCAGTGGATTTGAGGAGCAACCCTATAACTGGTTTGAAGTGACCACAAGAGAGTGTTTGTCTATTATCAAAGCCACACCTCTAGGTGGGCACAGGGAGTTCTGACCAGGGAAAGAAGTACTGTGCCATGTTGGATTTTGGTAGAGGGGTTCATTTTCAGATAGTTTACAGTATAACACACAGGAAATGCTTCTGAAATGGAATGGGTTACCCTAGGCACTTTTACTCCATTGGCACGGGAGTGGCCTGGAGATTCCTCCACCCACAGGCTGGCACTAGGCATAAATGTGCCACCTCTAGTACCCTCCTCATACCAATCCTGGACCTGTGAAGAGTCAAAAGAAGAACTACCCGTCTGTCTGAAGAACCTGAAGGAAGATTGGACCTACTTCCTTTGTAGCTAGGCCCCTTGAAGTGACTCCAAGGGTTGATTGGATAACCTTCTATTTAAGATACCACGGAACAACAAGCTTCCAGAAATTTAATTCCCTGCAACTGCCCAGCTGATCAAGCCCAACCTAACCAGCCCGGGACCCTTCTGCTGCCCTCTGTTGGAGTGAGTCCTAACCCTAAGTATTGCCACCCCGGTCCTTGACCTTTGGATGGTGTTAGATTGTATTCCTCGTGATTAAACTGCAAAAGCTGGGACTTTACATTTTTTTGCCAACTTTTCCTCTTGAGACCAGGACAGCCATTGAGCCAAAGTCATCAACATTAAATCACTGGTCAGATTCACTTTGCTGGTTTGCCCCACTAAAAAAGATCTGACTTCCAGAAACTCTTCTAGATCTCTGAATGTAGACAACTTTATATGGATGGACCCCGAGACACATTCGATCCTCATCGAGGCCTCACAGATCATGTACTCCCGACTGTGCCTGCTCAGAGCTTTCCTGTCATCATTGACAACAGCACTGGAAACCCGCTCTCCAGCATCCCAGTGTCGTCAAGCCTCACTTTCGATCCAGCGTGCAACTTCCCCCAGCGACGACTCATTAATGCCACCTTCTCTCCAGGAAATGTTCTAAGTCCAAAAGTTAATTTTCCATCAGGACAAATTGGTCCTTGTATACTACCCTCACTACATCACGATTGGCATTACATTTTGACTTTGACCCAGTTTAGTATGACCAGAACACTTCAGTAGGTGCTTTGTGTGTTTTAGCACTATCTTTAGTTCAAACTTTTAAAATTCATATCTCAGGTTTTACTGATTGCATTTTTTCACTTCGGGGTTATTATATTTATTAAACTATTCACATTATTTCCAAATTGGTTTGGGATTTTTTCTTGTGTCTGTTGTGCTGCGGGCCATGGTTCAGCCCACGGCACTCCCTGCTTCATCACCGTGAGCTGTGGTGCGGTCTGCGACACCCCCTGCGGTGCCTCCCTCTTATCGGGCACATCGTGGTGCTGCACAGCTGCCAATATTTTCAGCATCACAGTTACACCACAGCATCCCGCTGCAGCCTGTTAATGCTCATTAAACACAGTACGAATACCGCAGCTCCAGTTTTGGAGCTGCTGCTTCCAGTACTTGTATGGGGCATATTTTTACTCACTTTTTGCACAATTTTTACTGCGGCTTCCAGTATATTCTTCTGGCACATCTTGTTACTTCTTCTTCCCATGAGTTCTCAGTCCTATTTCCCAGAGGGCCTTGGGAAGATTTTTTGTTTAACCCTTTCCAAGATGGCAACTTTGTCTATTCCTTACGCTTCTTTTTCCCTATCCAAGATGGCAGCTGCTTATTTCCTGTTACATCACTTCTTGCCTATGGGTATTTAAGGGTCTGAATCATTCATTTCCTTGTGTTTCAACACTCCTTGCTCCTGTTGGTGTGTCCTCACTCCTGTTGGTGACCTTTGCTCCTGCTTGGTTTATTTTTGCTTCCTGTTGCCACACTTTTGTTTCCGATTGGCGCTTCCTGTTCCAGTTTGGAATCCTTGAATCCTTCTACTCCTAATTGGAAATTTGCTGGTGCTTGCTCTTATTTGTGGGTTCTTGCCTTCCTTTCCATTCCTGGAGTCTCCGCCCTCAACAGAGGTTTTTCACCACAGGTTTTTTTCCTCTTGGGACTCCTTTTGAAAGGGACAGTCTGCTCTCGCTTTTTATTGTTGGCAGCACCGTGGCTACGAGAAAGGGTTGCACTTGCCTCTGACAGACCAGAAGCCTCAAGAACAGAAGTCGAGAACCTCTCCAACACGCCAGAACTGGTAATAACATCACAAGTTGTGGCAGTGTCACTTCATTATGGTTTGAGTAAGTGCTGCATAAATTCCTTATGCATTGTTTCTAAGTTTGTATTGACTGTTCGAGGGTTAAGCACAATTTTATTTAGGGACTTTTGTGACTCACCCTGTCATGGATTGTGATCATTATTTGCGGTGGGCTCTCACCCCAACTCATCCCTACTCAACTAATGCTCCAATTTCTTACAGGACTCAAATGTAAAGTGGCAAAATGGAGTCAATCATGTTGCCTGGATCTCAAAACATGAGTAACTGGTCCTTGGTTTGATCCAGAGTGTGAACTGCCACCTAAGCAAAGCAATGACTGAAGATTGCTAACTGCCACAGCACTCTCAGCATGAAAAGTGTGGGCTGAACCAGAAAGTGAATGACCCTTGAATAAAGTAATTGCTGAAGGGGCCTAGCTCAAAGCCCATTCATGTCACATGGCTAGGGCGGGTCTACCTCAAATCTGGGGAACCAGGTTCGAGCCTCAGCAATGACGCTCAACATCCTGTGATTCTGAGCTAATCACGTAATCTGCCTTTGCCTAAAAAAAAATGAATGGTGCTCATGTAAAGCACGCTGATACCTGATACCTTCAGGTCAAGTTTACGCTGTATAAAACTCTGAAAACAAATACTTTAAAAAAGACGCAGGCACTGGCATTATGGAAACAATGCACTTTTCAAGGTAAGAAAATACTGTCCATGAATCAAGAAGCTCTAATCATTGTCTTAATAACATATTTACAATATTTGGGACAGAACCCTTCGTTGTAATATGGGTTTGTCTCTTTATATGAATTAAAGCATGTGGTCTTCAATTCAATTGGCACATTTTCTCCTCACTTCTTTTACTGCACATTAATCGGAGGGATGTGAATTATTATCTTGTTCAGCCACCCTAGCATGATTTCACCTTAGAATCACATTACCAATGTTTGGAGGACAACATTTTGGCTTATTTTTAGTCATTCATTTAATGTTCTTGATGTAATGCAAGATGATAAACTGCACAAGTACTATAACTTGGTTTAATTAAATCAAAAAGTAGCAAATTTGTTTAGTAAAGTAATTGTGTCATAATCCTAGTAGAAAATGCAAGTGTTCAGAATGAATGAGGTAGTGGTTATGGGAGGGAGAGGGAGACTTAGTCATGTAGTGAGAAGTGATTTTAAGTATGGCCTAGAGACAGTTTTTACCGTCCGCCTACTGTAATATTGAAAATTAATACTGCATATTCTTAGTAATTCTGTATACTGAAAAGGACCTTGGATCAGCATTCTTCAGCCAGTGCTCTGTTGGAGTGTTAGACACACTTTAGTTCCTCTCCCAGAACAGGATACATAGTGTGGGAGACTGGGTCAGTTCCCTTCAGCTATTGGCTTACAAATGATGTTAGTCACTTTTTTTGCCACCTGACAGGACAGTCATTCCGTGTTTGGCTTGTCAGGCAGTGTGATTGACAACATTTTGACCAAGTGCTTCTCTAATATAAGTTAGCCGGAATGAAACAAAGGCATGCTTTCATGCATAAATTTCGTACCACCTGATTATCAATTGTTAAGTTTTCCACACCCATTTTTAACAGGTTTTGAAGAAATAAACTAGATTTTTGGCCAGTTCAATAGCCTCAGAAATTGTATGAGACTTTGGCTGCAGTGGCAGCCAAGGCCCTTTGCTATTTCTTCTTACACGGCTAAACATGCAAACTTCCCCCTGCTAGAAATATGTTGACTCCTCCCTCCCCTACTCTCCCAATTTTCCTACCCCACTACACAAAGAGCCCACAGCATACACTTAGCAATTTCTTAGATCAATTGGTAAATGTATGTGTTAAGCTCCACAGAACTGGGAATTCTTTATGGTTTTAAAGCCAGAAAAATTGGCCCCACACAGTCATTCCCCATTCCATGAGGTTTTACTCATAATTGTACAGTAAATTTGCATGCACATTTACTGTTCAGTAAATCCAGCTCAATACTGTGAAACTCATAACTGAGCCCCTCTTGTCTGCTTCAATATCATGAAAGGATAGCCACGTTACTGTGTCTCAGAGCAGTCTCAGCTTCTGTGCTCTGCTCCACACTTACCTGACATCTCATCTGAAATGCTTGCTGGCCTGTTCACTTTATAGGTCTCGCCTATAGACAGCTTTTAGTTGTCTTTTGTCGAAGACCTATTGTGAACAATACCTCTGGGTCAACCCATAGCTTACCATTCATTGGATTTCTTGTCAATCTGATTTACTTGCTTCTTCTTTGATGGCTCTCATTCCATTTTTTGTGTTTGTCCCTTGCATTGTATCATCCTTTTCATTGCATGACTTGTATTGTTCTGCCCTTTAATTGCCAGGAAGTATATTTTTCTTTTGCTTTCAGTACTCTATCCTTGCAGCATAATGGTATACAATAGATTCTATTTCCTGTCAATAGCACAGGGTTTGTGAGTGTTATGGCACAGCAGCAGACCACAACATGCAAAATCACTTGCATTTAAAACCATCCGATATGATGTCCTCTTACAGTAACTACATTGTAATATTATGTACTTGGCCATTAGCAATCATGGATAATGCTAACAAGCGTTAATTATTGCACAAGGCAATGGCACAAAGCTTATCAAACTTGGAACGATGAAAGGCTGAGACAAACTGCAGCGACTCAAGCACACACCCATATCTCCAAGGCATGCATTAGTCCCCTGAACTAAAGGAAACAAGCCTGCCTGAAGTGGGATTAGTCTATATAACTTCATATCTGCCTAAGTGTGCTTAGCTAATGGTTCTTTTACCTTTCACATGTTTTTTCCAGAACTCTGACTCTGGTTCTGCACAGTTCTTCCTTGTCCAAGGTTCTTCCTCGTATGCCATTGTGTTTAACTTGTACATTCTGCAACCGGCTGAGCTGTCAAGGCTGCCATTTTTAGTTTATGACATAAGTCTGTTTTAGCTGTCTGTTGTTGGAAACATGTTCTGTACAATACCAAAACTTACAGTAGAGATCTGGTCAGCCCATTGCTTATCATTTGTTGGCTTTTTTGTCAATCTCATTTGCTTTCTTCTTCTTCAATGACCTTCCTTTCTTTTCTTGTGTTTGTCTCTGCCTTGGAGCACGTTTTTTTGCCATCCTTTTTATTGGATGACTTGCTTCCTTCCATTGATACATTCGGGGAGCTACCTTTTAGGTAAAACATACCTACTGCTAACAAATTAGATAAACTGGACTTTGGTTTGCCTCTTTCAACCATGATCCTTCTTTAATGAGTCTCTGTTCGCCATTGATTCAAAACTTCGCCAGTCACATCATGGGACAGCCCAGTGTAGTATTTGGCTCTCCCTTAATGCTATTGGCTGTTTAGATGTAATCATCCACCTCCACTCAAGTGTTTGTCTTGTATCCCTCACTGTCCACTTCTACTGGCGTTGTCTCATATGTTTCATTCTAATGTGATAATGCTGCATGTGTTAACATATTAAACCCAGACCTAGTGGCTTTGTCAATGCTTGTTTCTTTTGCTTTCAGCACTCCTATTGCGAGTGCATGTGTTTTGCTGCTCTCCTCCACTCTTCCTTGAAGTCTTCCTCCCCCTTCAAATCTTGCCATGCTGTCCGTTTTTACTCCTCCACTCCACAGCTTGTCTGTTGCTGTGCTACCTTTTTACTTCAGTAGTCATTAGATCTAATGGAGTACATCAGAAGTCTTGACTCCCGATTTAAAAACCTATGAAGTAAAGATTGACATCTTGTCCCCTTCCTGTACATTTCAGTTTTTTTTAAATAAATCATTTCACCCCATCTTGTATTCCCCCCTCACTGCTCACGACCACTCATGGGCAGCTTTTACTTGCTCACTTATCCCACTTGCTCCTCTAGTACTCCCATGCCCCTCAAAGTCACATTTTTTCTTTTCTTTTCTTTTACTCACTAGGTGGGTCTGGCAATTGCAATTGGCTACCCGACCACTCCTTCCTCTAAATGCACTTATGCTCACTTTTCAGACTTTAAATTTACCTCTTTAAAATAGGCACCCAACATCTTCTAACCAAACCTTTTTAGAAGCCAAAATGCCTGTCATGACTGAAGCACAAATGCATAGCGATGGATGTGTCATATACCTTATTACAATGGGGCCGGCTTTTAAAAAAAACATTTTTTTTTTTACTGATGGTGTTCAGCATCCGCAGCAAGCATTAATATGTTTTTCCTTTTAGCATTAGCAATAGTTATTGGCAAGACCAAATGGTGTGCGAGCCATATTGGCTTTGCCCATGCTTGTTTTTAAAACCTCAGCATATGGCAGCACCTTTGATCGGTTTGATAGGATTATCAGTTAGAATACTGAGCACCTAATAGCGATACTGCATGGTAACGTTTATCAAAAGATTACACAGGGCCAATGCAAAACCTTTTAAGATCTTATAACATAATGTCTCACCATCGTCATTGCCATTACCACTATCTCCACCTCCATTACCACCACTATTCCTACCACAATACTACCACCACCATTACCATCATTACCAACAACACCATTATCACCACAGTCACCACCTCTACTACCACCTTAATATAATAGGCATCATTAACACCATTACCACCAGCACCCCCATTATCACCACCATTACCAACATCGCCACTACAATTACAACTGTGACCACCACCATTACCACCACCATTAAAATTATGACCACCACTACCATCACTATCACTGCCACCGCTATTACCATTATGAATGCAGTTGCTATCACCATCTCCTTTGTAACCACCACTGCCATCACAATTGTCAATATCACAAATACTGCGACCACCATCACTGCTACCGTCCACACCCCCACCAACATTACCATCATTGCCATTACTCCCACCATTAGCACCACTATTCCTACCACCACCAGCATCACTATCATGACCATCACCACACATATAACTTTCGCTACTATGACCACTATAACCACCTCTATCATCACTATTACTGTCAACACCATTATCCCCACTACCACCACCAGTACTTCCACCACGAACAACAGTATCACCTAAACCAATTTCATCATTGCCACCGCCATCAGCTGTATCATAATCAGCACTACTGCTATCATTACCTCTATTGCCAACAAAACGTTTTTGCCTTTGCTTGTTTAAGAACATTTTGTGTAGGACAGTATTGTATGTCTAATTCTGTTTCTAAAAGATGTTTAAGAAAAGTTTTTGGCTACTTTCTACATCTTGTCAGACTATGGTGGTCTAGGTGGTTTCCCCTTGGACTACTGTAACTCATTGTATCATTGTATTACTGGGGATCCGCTTATCCATTAAACTTTTGCAAGTGCTGCTGAATACATTTGGTCGCCTATTGCTTGGTCTCGTATGCCAAGCTTCTTCGTTGTATACTTGTAGGATGCTGCCATTTAAGAACCTATGGAGCTGGGGCAAGTTACAAAGAAAGCAATGTATAGGTGCCCCATCATTCATCAGTCGTGTAGTAATTTACAATATTAATCTGCGGACATAATTCTCACATACAAGGTATTTATTAATTAATAACTTAATTTTATTATATGATAATACACACTTATATCTTCCACAACTGATTTCAACCAAAACGGTCAATAAACAGTAACAATACCGTTATATCATTGTGTTAAAAAAGTTTTGCCCCATCACCATGTAATAGTGACACGAGAAAGAGATAGCAATGGAAAACAAATCCACATCCTAATGATTACTTGTAATTTCAACTCAGCAATTTATTAATGCCTAATAAATCATGATTTAGAGGATCAAATTGTAAAGGCCTTTTTGTATTTGGAAACAAAGGGCTTGATTGATATCGTGGCAGAGTAGGAACTCCATCGCAACAGTGACGGAGTTTCCGCCCCACCAAGACTATATCCGCCCACAAGATTTAAATTTAGGTAGATTATAGTTTGACAACCGCAGAGACTACTCTGTATCCGCAGTGGTCACACTGCTCTGATGGCCCGATGGAGTAAGGGATGTCAGAGGTTTAGCTATATGTCCATACATCTAATTTAGATGGGTGAACATATAGCCATTTTTGAATGCCCGTCACCGCTTGAAAAAACCTGGTGGTAAGGGGCACTGAACAGTGCTCAATGCCCTCCAATCCATGATAGAAAACACCCATGGCACAGGGGCTTTGTTTTTTTTAGTTTTTCTTTTTATCCGCCTTTGGATTTGTTTCCCAAAAATTATTAAAAAATTAACTTTGGTGTATGGCACCATCATGTTTGACAGAGCTGTATGGCAACGTTACAATGCATTGGCAAGAACAGCCATGATGGTGGTTCCTGTCAATGCATGAAATGTCCACTGGGTGCCAGGACAGTTCATGATTTGGCAGGAAGCACCTCTGTCAGGGTGACGGAGTAATTTACTCCATTGCCCTGGTGGAGGACAGACCTCCTGCCAATTTATAAATCAGATCCAAATAGCCAAATCGCACAATTAATTACTACCTCTGAGGGTATAATGGGAGGCCCTTTAAACGCCTTTCTTTTTAGCGACTGTCATGTACTGAGTTATTCTACCATGAATATGGAGCACCATCTCGGATATGTGGAATGCACAGGTGTCAGAAAGCCATCATGCATTGGAATCTTTTGATCGGTGTGGCTCCCAACTCTGAGGCTCTGAAAGTGTTTGTAAGACATAAAGTACTAGATTTTGTATGTTAAAAATGAAACACAACACATTGGGAACCCCTCACTGCCTTTGATGCATTTCATACAAAAATAGCAAACAGCAAGGCAACAGCAAAAAACAATTGAACATTTTAACTGAAAAGAGCTCTTGTTAATAAGGGGTCAGTTGGAGGCCATAAAACACATACCATCTTCTACAGTATAATTCTCTCAATACAAGTCTTTTGAATCTTCATTATGTGAAATAAACGTGTTACTTTCTGCAAAAACATATTAAATGAGCAAGTGGCAGGATCTTCTTCTGAAGGAAGTTTGAGACCTTGAGGAGAAGCTGTAGTTCCTAAGTACAATACTAAGTTCACTATCCAACTGCCAACTCTAAAAACGAGGTTCCTCCTTGCAGAAATATGCAACCTTCCAACCCTGAAAAAACATAGCTCCAAGGTCTACCAAAGCCGTGAAACTTAGTGCACCTAAAGGAGGCTAAAATGCACTTCATATCAATAAGATACAGCATACATATTTATTTATAAAATATATCAGTACACGCAGTGATATTTTGTTAGACCTGGCATCTTTGACAGGGCTTACTCTCTAACTTTTGGCCTTCAGACCTTCTCTTTGCTGATTTCATTTTTGCTGGTTGTAGGTCTCTGCACTCTGAACTACTGCTAACCAGTTATACAGTGCTTGTGCTCTCTCCTTAAACATTTTTGATTGGCTGGTACCCAATTGGCATTTCAAATGTACTTGTAAGTCCCTAGTAAAGTGGCAATACCTGTGTCCAACAGCCTGTAAATTAAAAGCTACTAGTGGACCTGCAGCACTGATTGTGCCACCCACTTAAGTAGCACTTTGTACATGTTTCAGGCCTCCCATTGCAGCCTGGGTGTGTGCAGTTTAAAACTGCCATTTTGACCTGGCAAAGTAAACCTTTTGCCAGGCCCGCACCTTCCTTTTTAATACATATGTCATCCATAGGGTGGGCTCTGGACAGCCCAAAGGGCAGAATCCAATGTATATAAAAAGCAGAACATGTACTTTCAAGTTTTACATGTCCTGGTAGGGAAACACTCTTAAATTCCTTCATCACTACTGTGAGAAGTTGGCCTGATATGTAGTGCTCACTATTCTAGTGATCACTGTGTATCATTCCAAACGACCCTTATTGATGATTGGTTGTAAGTCAACCTTTTAGACCAGCTATCCTAGTAGCGTGGATACGAGCAGTCTTTAGGCTAAACTCTAGAGGGCGTGTTAAGCCAGCTGTTTACCATCACATATACCCCTTGAACACCAAGTGAAAGGACACCACACAAGTTGTTATGAAAATAAAAGGATATTTATTTATAACAAGACTACCCTGGCTCTTTATGAGTCAGGGAGCTAAGCACACTACAAAACTCTTAGGAAAATACTTCAGTTGCACAATTTACACAAATGCCCGAGGGGCACGAGAAACCATCTACACTAACAGTGGAATGCGAATGGTTAGAGTCTGGAGATACTGATTCCGGAGTGATCCGATCAGTGGGACTAAACGAAAAAGGAACTGGACACTTGTAGAGCGAACCTGCGATGGAGCACCGAGATGCTCGAGTTACCTAGCCCAGAGGCTGCGGCGGTTGAAGGTTCGGCAAGATGTCGGAAGTCCTCGTTGTAGTCTCAGGAGCCTGAAAGAAGAAGTTGCTGGCAGGCGACCAGTGACGATGTTCAGCGCGATCCAAGCCTGGATCGGTGGTGAAGGAAAACCTGAAAGCAGAGGGGACTCAGTTCTCAACCGCTAGCCAGCGATCGTGTGGGTACCAGGAGGGTACCGGCTGAAGTCACCTCGACCAGGTGAGTGGGTGACGTCGGACTCGGCTGTTCCTCGGACCAGGAGGCGCGGCGGCGACCAGGATGGAGGGCGAGCTGTCCCACGAAGGTGTCTGCTGTCGATGATGCTGGGCCCAGGAAGGGGCAGCGGATCTTGGCAGTGGCCACCCAAGCGGGGGAGTCAAGATGGCGTCGGGAGTGGACCAGGAGGGTCCGTGGTACTCCTCTGTTGAAGGGGAGCAAGAGCCAGTCTGGAGCAACCAGACTAGTGATGAAACAATCGTGGTGCGTCGTGAAGAGGGCCACAAGCCGGTCGGCAAGTGGTCGAACAACGCGGTGAACAACAAGGAGCGGAAGGGCCCCCACGCAGATCTCGTGGATGCTGGGGAGGCAGACTTCGATGCTGGAGCTGCTCAGGGTTAGGGCTTCTCAAACCCTAGGTGCACTCACTCGAGGGTCCCTCGGTGGGCGTGCTAGATAAGCGTCGTGCAGGTTCTGAAGATAGCCGGTCCCGCAGGTCTCGTCACACCTACGACTCTCAGCTGAGCTGATGAGGGAGGTAAAAGGTCAGAGATGGCATGGAACTCGGGTCTCGTCGAGCTGGGCAGTCTTGATCCGTAGGAGAGACTTACAGCAAACCGCAAGCGCTTAGATGGTGCCTGCTGGTGCAGGGTGGCTACTCCTTAGCCACAAGGGAGAGTCTTCAGAAATAGTCAAGAGTTCCTTTCGTGGAAAGTAGTTCGTGATTCGGAGTTATCCGATTATCTGATTATCCAATTTGGGAAGGGGACGCGCTCCTACCTTTATTCTAAGAAAAGGGGCTGGCCCGTGACTAGGTTCTACCTATGGGTGGAGCCAGGAGGGGGGTGGTTACACCCCTAACCTTTGTCCGGCTTCGCGCCAGCTCAGGGGCTGGTGTGCCCCCGAAACTGGTTTGAGCCGGGCTATGCACAGTGAGCACCGGGGTGCCACTTGCAATCACCTTCCTTTCAGCCCTGCCTACCTGGGATACACAAACCCTGTCTGGGACGGTGCTAACACCGCCCTCGACAGGAAACCCTTTGTCCAAGCTCCCCTTGCTGGAAGGTCCCCCAGCAGCAGGAGGTCAGACTTGTGTCTGGTGGCAGCATCCATTTTGTGATGCTGAGGCTTGAGTCAACTTTAACCGGGGTTCAAGGTTACTTCCATGTCGTGTCCCTCTAAAAGGGGGGAATGCTAACCCCGTCACCAGGACTGGCGAGGGGTTCGTATTCCCATTCGTATGACACCTTACTCGACATGTACAGGTGATGCGATGCCAAAGTTAGCAAATAACCGCAAGGATTATAATGCATTAAAAGTAGTTGGCCCGCGTCACCATGGAACGGCTATTAGGACTTGGTTCCGCAAGCCGTCGACGGGCTCAGCTCGCGCCAGAGCACCGTCCCACATGATTCCCTGCACTCTGCCTTCAGGATCGATAAGGCCTGCTATAGGAGTGACTGATAGGAACCCATGTGTCCATTTTAGGGTTTAGGTGTAGGAATACTACACCTACAGCAACGGGTGATTACACCACGTGGCCCCAGCTGTCGTGCAGCCAGTTGTGTCAGATTTGGGCGGCCATTCCAGGGGCGGCATAATACATGCTTCAGCCCCTGGTAGGCCCTGGGTACACCAATGCCCTGGATACCTGTGGTATGCTGAGACAGGGACTGACAAGGTGGCCCAGTTCCAATTAGTGGATGCACCTAACGTACATGTGTGTTAATTTCGAGAGAGAACAGCTAGGCTGTGGGTCTGATTGGCAGGCCCACAGCCGGAGAAAGTCGTAACCCAATGAAGCAAAAGCAAAAAATCTGGGTGATCATAGGATTGCAGACCCTACTCTCCTACATGACCCCCCCCCAAACTTCGGGACAATAAGCTAACCTTGACCAGGTGAGTCTTCTTGCTCTAAGTGGAAATACCTGGAGAGCCCATCTGCATTGCCATGATCAGTGCCAGGTCTATGCTCCACTGTGAAGTCCATCCCCTGTAGGGAAATGGACCACCTAAGTAGTTTGGGGTTTTCACCCTTCATTTGATTTAGCCACAAGAGGGGCTTATGGTCGGTCTGAATCTTGAAGTGAGTGCCAAACAAGTATGGCCTCAACTTCTTCAGGGCTCAAACCACAGCAAAGGCCTCCCTCTCGATAGCTGACCAATTCTTCTCTCTGGGGGTCAGCCTCCTGCTAATAAAAGCTATGGGCTGGTCATGACCATCAAAATTCAGTTGCGATAGAACAGCTCCCACACCCAGCTCCGAAGCGTCTGTTTGGACAATGAATGGTTTGGAGTAGTCTGGACTCTTTAGGATAGGTGCTGTGCACATGGCCTGCTTTAGGTCATCGAATGCCTTCTGACAGCTTGCTGTCCACTGAACTTTTTTTGGCATCTTTTTACTTGTCAGGTCGTTTAGCGGGGTCACAATGGATCCATAATTTCTGACAAATTTCCGGTAATAACCAGTCAGGCCCAAGAAAGCTCGAACCTGAGTCTGGGTGGTTGGAGGAGCCCAGTCCTGGATGGCCTGTATTTTGCTCTCCAATGGTTGAACCTGGCCTCCACCTACAAGGTGGCCCAGGTATACAACCTGTGTCTGCCCTATCTGGCACTTGGTGGCCTTGATAGTGAGGCCTGCCTTCTGCAGGGCCTCTAACACTTTCCTCAGGTGGACCAGGTGATCCTCCCAGGTGGAGCTAAAGACAGCGATATCGTCCAGATACGCCGCACAGAAGTCGTCCAACCCAGTGAGAACGCGATTCACCAGCCTTTGGAAGGTGGCAGGTGCATTTTTCAAACCAAAGGGCATTACCACGAACTGATAATGCCCACCCGGGGTAGAAAATGCTGTTTTGGGCTTGGCCTCCTCAGCTAACCTGATTTGCCAATACCCAGCGGTCAGGTCAAACGTACTTAAGTAGTTGGCCGAGGCCAACCGGTCGATAAGTTCGTCTGCTCTTGGTATCGGGTGGGCGTCGGTCTTAGTGACCGCATTGAGACCTCTGTAGTCCACGCAAAACCTCATCTCTTTCTTACCGCCCTGGGTGTGAGGTTTCGGCACGAGCACTACGGGACTAGCCCAGGGGCTGTCCGAGGGTTCAATGACTCCCAGCTCCAACATTTTCTGCACCTCTGTCTTGATGCAGTCTCTGACATGATCAGGTTGCCGATAGATTTTACTCTTTACGGGTAGACTGTCCCCAGTGTCGACCTCGTGGGTACACCACTTGGTCTGACTGGGTGTCAGAGAGAACATATGTCGAAAGGATTGAAGAACCTGTTTACAATCCTCTTGTTGATGTCCAGAGAGGCTGCCACAAAAGACAACACCATCTACTGATCCATCGTCAGGGTTCTGAGAGAGCAGGTCTGGGAGAGGGTCACTCTCCTCCTCCTGTCCCTCATCTGTGGCCATGAGCAAGCCCATGCCCTCCCTGTCGACATATGCCTTGAGCCTGTTTACGTGGAGCACCCTGTGGGGGCTCCGGGGAGTTCCCAGGTCTACCAGGTAGGTGACCTCTCCCTTTTGCTCAATGATCGTGTGGGGCCCAGACCATTTGTCTTTGAGTGCTGCTGGGGCCACTGGCTCCAGCACCCACACCTTCTGTCCAGGCTGGTACACAGTCAGGACAGCCTTTTGGTCGTGCCAAGCTTTCTGTAATTCTTGGCTCGCCTCAAGGTTTTTAGACGCCTTTTCCATGTACTCCGCCATCCGCGAGCGGAGACCGAGCACATAGTCCACAATGTTTGATGCCGGCTTTCTGAGAGGTCTCTCCCATCCTTCCTTTACCAAACAAAGGGGTCCCCTTACAGGATGTCCGAACAGAAGCTCAAAAGGGCTGTAGCCAACCCCCTTCTGCGGGACCTCTCTGTAGGCGAACAAGAGGCAGGGTATCAGGACATCCCATCTTCGCCGAAGCTTTTCAGGTAGTCCGTGAATCATCCCTTTTAGGGTCCGGTTGAATCTCTCAACCAGCCCATTGCATTGTGGGTGATAGGGTGTGGTGAACTTGTAGTTGACACCACATTCCTTCCACATAGCAGTCAGATATCCCGACATGAAGTTTGCACCTCTGTCTGAGACGACCTCCTTAGGGAAGCCCACTCTGGAGAACACTCCAAGCAGGGCCCGTGCCACCACAGGTGCTGTAGTGGTCCTAAGGGGAATAGCTTCAGGATACCTGGTGGCGTGGTCCACCACCACCAGTATGAACTTGTGCCCTGATGCTGTCTGGGGTTCCATTGGTCCGACAATGTCGATCCCCACTCGTTCAAAGGGTACCCCCACCACTGGTAGTGGTATGAGGGGGCCTTTGTCGTGCCACCTGACTTACCACTGGCTTGGCAAGTGACACAGGAGCGGCAAAACTCCTTCGTATCTTCGGACATGTGGGGCCAGTGAAAGTGTGGAACAATTCTGTCCCAAGTCTTATTCTGGCCTAAGTGACCTGCAAGGGGAATCTCGTGGGCCAAGGTGAGAAGGAAACCTCTCAGAGACAAGGGGATGACCAACCTCCTGGTCGCACCAGGTTTGGGGTCTCTTGCCTCAGAGTACAGGAGTCCATCGTCCCAGTACACTTTGTGGGTACCTGTGGCGTTCCCTGCAGCCTCAGCAGCGGCCTGCTGTCTGAGGGGTTCAAGTGAGGGGCAGTCTAACTGTGCCTTCCCCAGGTCTTCCCTGGAGGGTCCCCCTGAGCCCAGAAACTCAACCTGACCAGGTTCAAGCTCTTGCGGCTCAGTTTCCCTCAGTTCTTTAAGGTCAGCCTCCTCGGAGACTTGATCCACGACCTGGGGCAAGGGGGAAGGCGAAGCCTTACCCTTACTGCTCCTTTTCTTGGAAGGTGTCTGGTCCGTTCTTCCAGGATCCAGCACCTGTTCAGTGGGGCATCTTTTGGCCTGTGACCTGGTCACAGCAAGGACATGTGCTGGCAAACCTAACATTTCCATGTGAGTCCTCTGCTCCACTTCTGACCATTGTGACGTTTCCAAATCATTGCCCAACAGACATTCTACGGGGAGGTCTGAACTAACCACAACCTTTTTCGGGCCACTTACCCCTCCCCAGGAGAAATCAACAACTGCCATACTGTGATTGGTAGTGACGTTGCTGGCATTGGTCACTAGGTAACTGGTACCTAGCATGATCTGTCCAGGGTCCACGAAGTTAGGCGTCACCATGGTGACACTGGCACACGTGTCCCTGTAGGCCTGAGCCACTTTTCCATTTATCAAAGGTGTCTGCCTGTATTTGCCCAAAGTATTGGGACTGGCATCAGGGGACATATCCATATCCCCTGTACAGACAAGGACGGCCTGAGTGAGCGTGCCGACTAAGTCGTCACTCCCCTCGGTTCCCAAGGTTAACCCAACTAATGCCTTGGGAGGCGCACTACCACTGCTGACTGTACTAGGGGGCGCAGGTGCCTTAGGGGCTGCAGTGGTAGGAGTTTGCCCTCCTTTCTTGGTGCACTCACTAAACCAGTGAGTCTTACTTTTACAGTATTGGCACCACCTTTTTGACTGGCCTTCTTGAGTCTTCTTCTTCTGTGAAGCCTGACCCCCACCCTCTTTGGTTTGTTGGGGACCTGTCGAAGACTTCTGGTCATTTTGTTCGTTCTTATTACCCTTTTGGTCTGCTTTCTTCTGACCACCCTGGTTCTGATTCTGGTTCTGCTTGACCCTTGTTCTGACCCATCTGTCTGCCTTCTTTCCCAATTCTTGGGGAGAGGTCAGATCCGAGTCGACAAGGTGCTGATGCAACAATTGGTTCTGACAGTTGTTTAAAATCTGTTCTCGCATGATAAGATTGTACAATCCTGTGTAATCAGTAACCTTGCTACCCAGCAACCAGCCTTCCAAAGCCTTAGTGGCACAATCGACAAAGTCAGCCCAATCCTGAGACTGAATTTTCTGGGTGTCCCGGAACAGCACCCGGTACTGTTCCGTGGTTAAGCCGAACCCATCAATCAGTGTGTTCTTCAGGACTTGGTAGTTGTTAGCATCCTCGGCTCTTGTAGTGAGGAGCTTGTCCCTTCCTTTACCTTCAAAGGAAAGCCACAGTATAGCTGCCCACTGACTTGGGGGGACGCACTGGACAGTGCAGGCCCTCTCCAAGGCAGTTATCCACTTGTGGATGTCGTCCCCTTGTTTAAAGGGGGGCACGATTTTACTCAGGTGTCTAGTGTCTATACCCCTGTCTTTCTCTCTATTGAGAATGCTGCCACCAGTGGGATCTAACCCACTTAATTTCTGCTCTCGGGCTAAGGCAAGTCTTTCTTTGGCGAGGGCAAGTTCTTCCCGCTCGATCCTCAGATTGACCTCCCGCATCTTCGCTTCATGCTCCCTCCTCTGAGGGGAAGTCATTCCTCTCTGAGAAGGTGCCTGAGAGACATGTGTATGAACCGATCTGCCAGAGCCTCTGGAGAGAGACCTAGCTCGTCCGTTCCCAAGGTTAAGCCTGCTTGAGCGTGGGCCCGGGGCTCCCCCAGTTCCATTCTCATGCCTGCTTAAGTTGGTCCTTGTAAGCCTGCCGACTACCACTGGACCTTTGTCTGCCTCGTCTCCCGATAACTCGTCCTCGTCCTCCTCCTCTGTGTGGAGGTCGAGGTCTGGGTCACCGAGGGTTCCCTCTAAGGGAGGCATGTTCCCATCTGCACTGGGGGGACCTGGGTTAGAGGACCTCCTAGCATCGTACGCCTCTAAGAGACCTATCAGTATTGCGATGGTAGGGTTAGAACCCTGGTTTAGCTTCCTGGAGGCACACAGTTGTCGCATCTCCTTGAAGCTAAGAGTTGTATATCGTGACACGACCTGTGGAGGGTCACTGACCACTAAGGGAGTCCCTGCAGACTCTCCGTGGACCGACATGCTTTTCTAGTGAGGTGTAAGTGTTGCACCTACCTACACTATGGGTTTACCTACTGATCCCTTGCTAAGAGTTGTAGTCAGGGTGTGCTAGCCCTGTTACACTACAACAGCCGGTTCAGTAGAACTCGGAGTATTCTAAGTTAAGTTATATGTACCTGGGTACTTATGTGATCTTTCACTGCGATATTCTTAGGATACGTGTGTGGTAAAACAACAGCAAGCTCAAATCCCAACCGCTGCCACCAATGTGAGAAGTTGGCCTGATATGTAGTGCTCACTATTCTAGTGATCACTGTGTATCATTCCAAACGACCCTTATTGATGATTGGTTGTAAGTCAACCTTTTAGACCAGCTATCCTAGTAGCGTGGATACGAGCAGTCTTTAGGCTAAACTCTAGAGGGCGTGTTAAGCCAGCTGTTTACCATCACATATACCCCTTGAACACCAAGTGAAAGGACACCACACAAGTTGTTATGAAAATAAAAGGATATTTATTTTTAACAAGACTACCCTGGCTCTTTATGAGTCAGGGAGCTAAGCACACTACAAAACTCTTAGGAAAATACTTCAGTTGCACAATTTACACAAATGCCCGAGGGGCACGAGAAACCATCTACACTAACAGTGGAATGCGAATGGTTAGAGTCTGGAGATACTGATTCCGGAGTGATCCGATCAGTGGGACTAAACGAAAAAGGAACTGGACACTTGTAGAGCGAACCTGCGATGGAGCACCGAGATGCTCGAGTTACCTAGCCCAGAGGCTGCGGCGGTTGAAGGTTCGGCAAGATGTCGGAAGTCCTCGTTGTAGTCTCAGGAGCCTGAAAGAAGAAGTTGCTGGCAGGCGACCAGTGACGATGTTCAGCGCGATCCAAGCCTGGATCGGTGGTGAAGGAAAACCTGAAAGCAGAGGGGACTCAGTTCTCAACCGCTAGCCAGCGATCGTGTGGGTACCAGGAGGGTACCGGCTGAAGTCACCTCGACCAGGTGAGTGGGTGACGTCGGACTCGGCTGTTCCTCGGACCAGGAGGCGCGGCGGCGACCAGGATGGAGGGCGAGCTGTCCCACGAAGGTGTCTGCTGTCGATGATGCTGGGCCCAGGAAGGGGCAGCGGATCTTGGCAGTGGCCACCCCAGCGGGGGAGTCAAGATGGCGTCGGGAGTGGACCAGGAGGGTCCGTGGTACTCCTCTGTGGAAGGGGAGCAAGAGCCAGTCTGGAGCAACCAGACTAGTGATGAAACAATCGTGGTGCGTCGTGAAGAGGGCCACAAGCCGGTCGGCAAGTGGTCGAACAACGCGGTGAACAACAAGGAGCGGAAGGGCCCCCACGCAGATCTCGTGGATGCTGGGGAGGCAGACTTCGATGCTGGAGCTGCTCAGGGTTAGGGCTTCTCAAACCCTAGGTGCACTCACTCGAGGGTCCCTCGGTGGGCGTGCTAGATAAGCGTCGTGCAGGTTCTGAAGATAGCCGGTCCCGCAGGTCTCATCACACCTACGACTCTCAGCTGAGCTGATGAGGGAGGTAAAAGGTCAGAGATGGCATGGAACTCGGGTCTCGTCGAGCTGGGCAGTCTTGATCCGTAGGAGAGACTTACAGCAAACCGCAAGCGCTTAGATGGTGCCTGCTGGTGCAGGGTGGCTACTCCTTAGCCACAAGGGAGAGTCTTCAGAAATAGTCAAGAGTTCCTTTCGTGGAAAGTAGTTCGTGATTCGGAGTTATCCGATTATCTGATTATCCAATTTGGGAAGGGGACGCGCTCCTACCTTTATTCTAAGAAAAGGGGCTGGCCCGTGACTAGGTTCTACCTATGGGTGGAGCCGGGAGGGGGGTGGTTACACCCCTAACCTTTGTCCGGCTTCGCGCCAGCTCAGGGGCTGGTGTGCCCCCGAAACTGGTTTGAGCCGGGCTATGCACAGTGAGCACCGGGGTGCCACTTGCAATCACCTTCCTTTCAGCCCTGCCTACCTGGGATACACAAACCCTGTCTGGGACGGTGCTAACACCGCCCTCGACAGGAAACCCTTTGTCCAAGCTCCCCTTGCTGGAAGGTCCCCCAGCAGCAGGAGGTCAGACTTGTGTCTGGTGGCAGCATCCATTTTGTGATGCTGAGGCTTGAGTCAACTTTAACCGGGGTTCAAGGTTACTTCCATGTCGTGTCCCTCTAAAAGGGGGGAATGCTAACCCCGTCACCAGGACTGGCGAGGGGTTCGTATTCCCATTCGTATGACACCTTACTCGACATGTACAGGTGATGCGATGCCAAAGTTAGCAAATAACCGCAAGGATTATAATGCATTAAAAGTAGTTGGCCCGCGTCACCATGGAACGGCTATTAGGACTTGGTTCCGCAAGCCGTCGACGGGCTCAGCTCGCGCCAGAGCACCGTCCCACATGATTCCCTGCACTCTGCCTTCAGGATCGATAAGGCCTGCTATAGGAGTGACTGATAGGAACCCATGTGTCCATTTTAGGGTTTAGGTGTAGGAATACTACACCTACAGCAACGGGTGATTACACCACGTGGCCCCAGCTGTCGTGCAGCCAGTTGTGTCAGATTTGGGCGGCCATTCCAGGGGCGGCATAATACATGCTTCAGCCCCTGGTAGGCCCTGGGTACACCGATGCCCTGGATACCTGTGGTATGCTGAGACAGGGACTGACAAGGTGGCCCAGTTCCAATTAGTGGATGCACCTAACGTACATGTGTGTTAATTTCGAGAGAGAACAGCTAGGCTGTGGGTCTGATTGGCAGGCCCACAGCCGGAGAAAGTCGTAACCCAATGAAGCAAAAGCAAAAAATCTGGGTGATCATAGGATTGCAGACCCTACTCTCCTACAACTACTGCAAGGCTTACCTCTCCTACAGAATAACATTGGATTTACCTTCTTTCATTTTATAAGTGTAAATTCCAAATGGGAATAGTTACCCAGATCATGTTTGGAGTCTCTGAAATTGTAATGAAAAATCCTAACTTATGGTGAAGTCGGATTTTTAGTTGGGGTGGGTGAAATATTCCGTTCCTCCGGTGCAATGGATAGGATTTTGGTGACTCAGCGTTACTCTTGTAATGCAGAGTTCCTGCCAAATTCCACTTATTGCTGTAGGGCAGAAGTTTTCTCATGAGTGCCCCAAAACGGCAAGTTGGCGCCCGAGATTTCTCATCCTCTAGCTCCATTTTCAGTCATAGAGAAGACATACTGCGAGATTCTTCCAACGTGGGCGGTTGCGGCCGTTCACAGTCAGAAGGCTGCCACTCAAGTAGAAAATCTACTCCAGCGGCAGCAAAATCATCTCAAGTAGCTGCGCCGCCTGGCACGTAGCATTGTGCTGTTCACCCTAATTTTTCTGCACAGATCATGCACCTGGTGCTTGTTGCTCAAGCAGTGCAACATGCCTATTTCTGCCCGTTGGTGGAACTCTGGGGACTCTTGCTGAGTCAAATTCTAAACATTCTGCCCACCCCTTATTTTGAATTATGATTTTGAAATTGCAACTTTTAGAAAGTTTTTTAGAAAAACAATGGTTCTTATTAGTGATGCGCTTAATTTTACAATAACGCAAACCAGCAATTGCTGTATACAAATATACTGTCCAAAACAAATTTAGGAAGAAAAAAGAGTAGTCAAAAAGGTATGTACACATCATGTGCATAGTATGCCATGTGAAAAACGTGGAATCAAACAAAACAATAATACACAGCACATACATATATCAAAAAGAGGCAACATAAAACTCATGTCTTAGAACAACAAACAAAAAAAGAGCAATTACTTACTCAGGGGAACCCCGTAGGAGAATTTAAAAATAACAGAAAATGTGAGCATTAAAAATGAGCAAGGATCACGAAAACGCCGCGTCGGTCGACTCCCCTGCGATTCTTTGGGAGGCGTACAAGACAGTGCTGCGGGGCCAGGCAATGGCTGCCATCACAGGTTAGAAGCGGACGCAGACAGCGGAGCTGCAGTCGCTGGAGCTTGCGCTCCGGACTGCAGAGGCCCGCCAGGCCGAAACCCCCTCCCGCGAAGCTTCACGTGACCTGCGATTGGCTCAGGTGCAGCACAGGGAGCACCTTACAGACCGTGTTAGACAACGACTTGAGGCCTCGCGGCACACGGTCTATGATGTGGGCGATAAAACCGGCAGACTATTAGCATGGCTGGACAGGCGCGACAGCGGAGCCCGATGGATCGCGCAGCTTGTCACGGCCGAGGGGTCGAAAACGTCAGACCCGCGAGACATAGTGCACGCCTTAGCGGGGCATTTTCGTGACATATATTCCTCCACTTCTTCCATGTCGATGGAGGTGGCACTGACGTATATCAAAGATTTACGGATGCCCACGCTCTCCCCTGAGGCTAGCGAGTCCCTGGAGGCCGACCTCACGGTTGAGGAGCTGCAGGTGGCCATTGCCGCGCTGCCGACCGGTAAAGCACTGGGTCCCAACGGTGTCCCGGTTGAGCTATATCAACGGCTGCCTGAGATGTTGGTCCCACACCTACTGAATATGTACAACCACAGCCTGGAGGTGGGGGAGCTCCCCGTGGAGCAACGAACAGCCACCATCGTGGTGATACCGAAGCCGGGTAAGCCGGCGGACCAATGTGCCTCCTATCGCCCCATATCGCGGCTCAATGCGGAGGCCAAGATCCTGGCGAAACTGCTGGCCCTTCGACTCACGCCTCATTTGACTGACATAGTGCACCCGGACCAGGCGGGCTTCATGCCAGGGAGAAGTACCTCACACAATCAACGACGCTTACACAGTGTGCTGGCCCGTGTGGACCGGTTGCAAGAACCGGCTGTCATTCTATCTCTTGATGCCCGCATGGCGTTTGATTTGGTGGAGTGGCCCTTTCTCTTCGCGGTACTGTCCCATCTGGGGTTTGGGCCGAAATTTTGTGCCTGGATCCGACTCCTCTACACCAAGCCGCTGGCCCATGTCGTGGCCAATGGGCATATGTCGGAGGATTTCCCTCTGGGGCGGGGTACGCGTCAGGGATGCCCGCTCTCGCCGCTGCTTTTCGCCCTCGTGCTCGAGCCTCTCGCGACTTGGATACGGTGGGAGCCTATGATACGGGGCCTCCGCTGGTCGCCGAGCTGGGAAGACCGTGTCTCCCTATACGCGGATGACATACTGCTCTACTTAGCTTCCCCTCGGCGCTCTATCCTAACGTTGCTTAACATCTGCGAGGTGTTTGGCCGGGCATCCGGCTACACGATAAACTGGTCAAAATCGGTCCTCCTGGTGCTGCGGGGCCCCCCCCCTCGACTGCCGGAGGGCTGCCGGATACAGGTGGCGGAGGGGTCGTTTAAATACCTAGGGGTACACATCACACGGGAGCACCAGGAATTTTACAGGCTCAACTTGGGCCCTCAATTGGACCGCCTCAAGCAAGATGTGCAGCACTGGGGAACGTTGCCCTTGACCCTGGTGGGGAGAGCGGCGCTCTTTAAAATGATGGCCCTGCCGCGGTTTCTCTATGTGCTGGAAAATACTCCATACCCGGTGCCCCCGGCCTACTTCCGTGCGGTGGCGGCGCAGGTCTCCAACCTTCTCTGGGGCAACAAACTGGCGCGCATTGCACAAGCAAAACTAGTCTGTGGGTGGTACGACGGGGGCATTGCGCTCCCAGATATCCAGCTCTATTACTGGGCGGCGCAGCTTAAGGTGATCAACCAGTGGCTCCATGCGCCCCAGTCAGATCCCACGTTCAAGGCAGATAGGGACATACTGGGTGAAAGGGGTCTGCTGACTCCACTATATGATGCCCGGTTGGCCCCGAAGCTGATCGGTCCCCTGCGACAGACTGTGTCTCTCTGGCATGCGGCGCAGGCCAGGCTGGGTTGGCGGGGAGTTCTGACGAAACTAACGCCTCTCTGGGATACAAAACGACTGGGGCGGCTGAGGGACAGCAAGGGCTTCGATGCTTGGGATGCCATCGGGATCTCGGTGGTAGGCGATGTGGTGCAGAAAGGGGAGGTGATTCAATTCACTCGCCTACAGCAGCAATACGAGCTAGCTCCCTCGGAATGGTTCCGCTATCTACAGATGAAACATGCCCTGACGACGCAGTTAACCCCAGGTGTGCCGATTCCGGAGGCCTCCCCACTGGAGGATAGGTTATTGACCGAATACATGCCTAAGAGAGCCACATCCTTTACGTACCGTAAAATGGTCAACAATTTGCCTGACTCTATGGGACTATTGAGGGAGAGGTGGGCAGGCGAGGTCGGTGAATTTGATGACCCAGACTGGCGGGAGGCGCTGGCCTCGCCGCGTGAGGCGGGTATACCCTCGAGGCTGCGGTTGGTGCAACTTCGTATTTTGCACCGCTCATATTACACCAGGAGCTTGCTACATAAACTGGGTAGAGCGCCGCACCCCTTCTGCCAGCGGGGTTGCGGGGAGGAGGGAACCTTCTATCACCTGATCTGGGACTGTCCCGTTCTCCAGTTATTCTGGAGGCGAGTGCTGCGCACGATGTCGCAGGTGTGCGGGGTGTCATTGCTGCCAGAGCCCAAGCGTTGCCTCTTGAATGTGTGGGAGCCCACAGATCTCAATCGTCAGGCGCAGGGCTGGGTGACGCTTGGGAACATGACGGCCAAACGGAACATAGCCCAAAAATGGGGAGCGGTGGAGACGCCGTTGCTATCAACGTGGAAGGGCGAGATGGATAGAGCTATGTTTGCTGAGCGCTCCGTTTTTGTCAGGCGGGGTTGTCCTCGTAAGTGGGCCAGAGTGTGGGGAGCATGGAACAAGTATAGAGGTAACATATGTGATCCGCCACCTCTTTCTGATGAGGACTCCTCTGATTCGGATGGCTAGGGAGGCCTTGGGGGTGGAGGGGAGGGTGGGCGGTACGGGTGAATGTCGGATATCCAACCTGGGCCTATTTGAAATAATTTTGACTGTGCACGGTGATTTCCTAATGTACTATATATACGGCCTGATTCTATTTCTGTTGATTGTCTTTGTTGCAAAAACAATAAAAACGTTTTTAAAAAAAAAAAAAAAAATGAGCAAGGAGGTGTGTATACATATATAAAAAGTAATAACTTTCACATACCTTTCTGACTACTCTTTCTTTCTTCCTAGCTTTGTTTTGAACAGTATATGTGTATACAGCTATTGTTTCTTTGTGTTATTGCAAATTTAAGTCTCTCACTAATAAGAAAAATTGTTTATCTAAAATACTTTATGTACTGGTTCTTATTGAATAAAGGCTGCCCTGGTATTTTGAAAGAACGTTTGGAAAGTTGGCATTTTCTTGCGTTAGCCACTTGGTGCCTTCAGTCTGTCTCTGGGTCACATGACTGGGTGCATTTGACAGTTGGGCTTTATATATTCATCCTAGACACCCATGCTCAGGTGTGACTGGATGGGCATTCACTGGCAGGATGGGATAAAGGAGCTAGACCGGCCCCACTTCCACGTGAATAGGCTGTGTTCTCTCATGACACAATGGGCTGCATAACCACTGTAGTTAACCTGGAGCCCAGGTAGAGAAGGCAGGGCATCTGTGCACTTCAAAGGCATGCCTATAGAATCTTCTCCCGACTTCAAAGTAACAACTCGATGTATATATTCTGGACCTGAGACACTACCCCTTTAGTACACTTCTGGACCTGTGGATACTCTGTCAGGAAGAAAGACTGCTGTGCTGCTGAAAAGACTGCCTCTCTGTTGGACTGCTTCTCTGAAGGACTGCTGCCCTTCTATTCTGACCTGCTGCCATCTGCCCTCTTGTCTGTATGAGAAGGACTGGGCCTACCTCTCTTGAACCCAGAAACCAGAGTGACTCCAAGGTCTCACTGGCTGGCCCCATGATCTAAAGCCTCAGTGACACAGCATGCTTCCAACAACCTTTCATCTGCACCTGGACTCCGCCACCTGTTATTCTACCCTCACAGGTGTCAAGTGGTGCCACTCCAGTCCAGGACCCTTGGAAGTGGGTTTAAGGTGCTCTGCCAGTCTCTGTGGATCACATCCCTCATCAAAGGTAGCCTCGGTGACTGCGCAAACACTGCATCTCAGCCTCGCAACCCATCAGAACCGATGCATCGCCCCAACTGCGGGCTGCATCCTCGACACTGGACTTAGCAAAACAAACCCCGTTGACGAGATCCTCAACAACAATGCAGACCCTCACATGACAGCCTCACTGCATCTTGTAACTGATGCATTGCTTTGGCTGCGCAACGTATCTTCGACGTAGATCCTCGCAACGCTCTGCAAACCAGGATGGAAGGTACTCTGTTCAGCTGACCTAACTGCGTCCCTGTTGCAAGACTGCACTCCAGCGTGGTTGGCCTGAACACGTAAATGTGTCCCAGTTTGGAGCAGCCAGATACCTACATTTGGGACTTTGTGCTTTTTGGCACTATTTTCATGTAATTCTTTAACATTCCACATCTCTATTTCCACTAATTGGATTTTTTTTGTTTTGGTCTTGTTTCATTTATTAAAGAAAGTTCTATTTGTTAACGTGTTGTGAGATACTTTATTGTGTGGTGTTTTCACTTTATTACTGTTTGAAGTGTTGCACAAATAATTTACACATTGTCTCTAAGTTAAGTCTGACCGCTCTGTGCCAAGCTACCAGAGGGTTGAGCGCAAGTTTATTTAGGGTTGGCTTAAGCCTCACCCTGACAAGGATTGTGGTTGCTGCTTGGCCAGGGTTCACTCCTCAGTTAAACAAACAACCCAATTTCTTACATATATGAAAAATGATAAAGCTGTAGTACATAATATCTGATCATGCTTTCATATGTACCTGTTGAAAGGTGCATGAAAGGATACTGGTGCGAGGTGACCTCCCATTAAGAAAGGAAGTGTAAACGATATCCATGGAAAACTCATTTTTATCTAGGACAGGGTTTCTCAAACAGTAGGTCGTAAGCTGATTTGTGGTGGATCAGAAACATTGGAGAAATACATAAAGATGCCTTTAAATTCTGTGTTTACCGTGTCACATTTGCCAGTGCTTTAAAGACAGAGGTCAAATGTCAGGTTTTGCCTTCTGATAAATTGCTGCAGGATTGGTGTTTACTTTTCTTTATCTGACAGCAAAATGAGAGGAGTTTTTAAAGTGAATTATGTGACAATCTTGCTGGAGATCTGGGAATGTGAAAAGAAATACACCGGAATGTTGTATATTTACAAAACAGAACAAAACGTAAATACCTGTCAATGAATGTATGCATTCAGAAGTTAGCAAAGCAAAAATGAACCACATCATTTTTGGCATTTCTAAAGTGTGCATTAAATAGAGATTTTAATTGGATTGGAAAAATAGGATGACAATTTACTTGGTGATGCAACACACCCAAAACCTGGCATGACCTCACTCACATTAGTGCCTCCTGCAAGCTTCTTTAATTCTGCAAGAAGTTGAATACCTGGCTCTTCAAATAACTATGCAAGGTTGACTCACTCACCACACCTTTACATCTGCTTCAGCACCTGGATACCCTACTGGTTGATAAGTCCTGCTTTATAAATCCAACTAACATAGCATAACAACATAACATGCACAACTGATTAATATTCACAGATACCCGATCACCAAACATTATCATTTGTGTGCTATATAGTACTATCAGTGAAACTGCATGTCTGTGCAAAGTTAGCCACCATTTAAATGGAAAATGTCCTGTCTGTGAATGACAATGTTATACCATGTGAAGCTTTAGATTCATAAAAAAAATCGCTCTTCCTCATGCCTATCACAGGTACGTGGGTTACAAAAGTTTGTCATTCTGAAAAGTGGATCATGGTTCTAAAAAGCTCGGAAACCACTGATCTAGGAACACCATTTCACTGTTTGTCATCAACGACATTGTTTCCAGGTTGGGGTTAAAACTTCAAATTATTGGTATCAGAAGTGCAAGTTCAATTAACTCAACAGAAGCATATTAAGCTTACAACACACAGAGTGCATTAGGCTGCCACATTAAAACCTAGGATCAAAAACAGTGTCTGTAACGACATGGAGTGAGGTGACCATATTAGGTTGATAGCATCACCACAGTAGTGCCTCAGAACCCCTTCCCAATATCCCATTTGTGTGCTGTTGGATATGGCCCTTCTTGCAGGGTTATTCACAAACTTGTTGCTTCCCTCTATGTTTTTCCTGACCTGTGTTGTTGGTTTTAAAACTCCAGGCACTTTACAACTGCTAATTAGTGCTAAAGTGCATATGCTCTCTGTGTAAATTTTGAACATGATTGGTTCTCCCATTTTGGCATGTTTGATTTACTGGTAAGCCCCTAGTAATGTGCACTATGTGTGCCAGAGCCTGTAAGTCAAAAGCTACTAGTGGGCCTGCAGCACTGATTGTGCCACCCACATAAGTAGCTCTGAAAAAGATAACTCAGGCCTACCACTGCAGTAACTGTGCGCAGTTGTAAACTGTCATGTCGACCTGGCAAGTGCACCCACTTGCCAGGCCCTAACCTTCCCTTTTCCTACATTTTAGTCACCCATAAGGTGGCCCAAGGTACCCCTGGGGGCAGGGTGCAATGTAGTGAAAGGTAAGAAATGCCCTGGTGTGTGTGGCATGTCCTGATAGTGAAATACTGCCAATTTCATTTTCCACTATTGCAAGGCTATCTGTTACCTTAGGATAGAATGGGGTGTTTGCGTATAACATCTTGTAAGCATAACTACCCCTGGGAACAAGGTAGGAAAATAAAGTGTAGAATGTTAAAATGCATCTTTTAGTAATGGTGATTTTTACATTCTGTGTTTGAAAATACCACTTTTAGAAAGTAGTCCTTTTGTGGTGTTTTCACTGTGTTACTGTGTGTTTGGTGTAAATACTTTACACATTGCCTTTTGGGATAAGCATGTCTGCTCATGCCAAGCTACCAAGGGAGTGAGCAGGGGTTATCTAAAGTGTGCAGCCCCCTTACCCTGACTAGAAGCAAGGGTCTCTAGTTGGACAAAGGTACCTACCTCTGCCAACTAGAGACCCCCATTTCTAACATGGGCATTGATTAAACTAGAGATGTGATGGCTCTCAGGGCATGGAGCTGGTCACTGGCACTACCATGTACCCAAATACTTTTCAAGTGAAGCACGTGCACTATGGCACACACTGCCTGTAGATGTGATGTAATGGAAGTGATAACATCAGTAGAACGTGGAATGATGAAGCAAGAATGTGAGAAATGACAGTTGATGAAATAAGTTGTTTGGAAGACACAGAGCACTTAGTTGCTTAATAAAGGAGCTTATTTAACTTCCATTTGTGTAGCACCTTCCTACACAGAATTGGCGACAAGATGCGGCCAAGCCTTATTCACATACCAACGTATACCATGCCGGTGTTTCCCGAAGAACCTCTTTCATTTTGATGAGCAACTTTGAAGGAGTGTCTTACTAATGTGCAGGCTGAATAGATTATGAAGGTCGGTGTCCCATTGAGAATACTCTTTGTAGAGCTGCCTCGTCAGGAGAGTTATGAGGAGAGCTGCCGGAGAGCTGTGAGGCTAGTGCATGTGATGGAGCACTGAGTGCACGCATTCTACGTGCCCCTCTCCCGAAACTGTGGCATGGACCTACCAGAAGGTGCTTGCTCCTCAGGCAGCCTATAAGCTAAGGTGTTTTGGAGCAGGGAGCACAGTGGAGGTTTGAGGCAATTCTGGTTCTCTGATGGGAAGTTTTACTCCGGCACATGCAGTGGTACTGTCTTGTGCTGAGGCAGGGAACAGTGGTGTGTTCATGCGCTGTGTTTTGAAAGGCATTGACCACTATATTGGAAGTAGCGGGAGCAACAGGGGCACAGTGAGTAACAGTGTACCGAGCAGTAATATGCTCACGTTGAATATTCGGTGTGGAAAAATCTTGGTGATTCGCACACCCTAATGCAAAACTAATAATTGTTAGTATGCAGTGCGGGGAACACTCAGTGATTCATAGACATTAAACTATAACTAAATATCTTAAGCATAACATTCTGGGATATGCACTGATTGTGGTGATTTACACACCTTATAGTTAACAATGGTCGCTATTAATATTAATACTTTTAATGGAAATATTTTGTCACAATATTTAAGTAAAAGTCAGCAGTGACAAGCAGGTATGGCTGCCCATCATAAGTCATGTTAAAATGGATAATTGGAAGGAGTTGAGTTAGATAGTATTGTATTAATTCTGTACTAGTGGATTGTATGTTCCAGATTAAGCTCTGTATTATCCTTACATTGGTATCTTAAGAGAAGTGGTGAAGGAAGTCAAAACCACACTCCACTTCTAACATTGCTAATATTACGGTAAACCCTCCTAAAGAATTTTTGTGCAGTCCAGGTGAATCTCCTATACTATGGCTACATTGGACGGAGTACTTTTTAAACTACATAGCAGCAATTGATTTCAAAGCCATCGGAAAGAAAAAAAGTTTGTTAGTACATTCATTGGGTCCCGAAGGACTAAGAATTTATACACAACTTCAAAGGGAAATGATGTTGGGGGATGGCAATGTGTTTGGTGAAGCCATAACACAATTGGACAAGTATTTTCCTTCCAAGGGGTTTATATGGGTCACTAAATACAAATTCTTTCACAGGAAACAATAAAAGGAAGAAACTGTAGATGTATACATCACAACATTTAACCCCTTCAGTGCCCGCCCCTTTCCCCGCCCAGTGCCGGCCGTTGCATTAGCGGGCGGGGTCTATGACGAGCTGGACTCGTCATGGGCACAGCGCCACCGCGGCCCATGACGAGTCCAGCTCGTCATGGGCACTGAAGGGGTTAAAAACTATCATTAGATTGCAGGTTCGGAGGTCTACTTGAAGAATTGACACAAGATCAAGTAGTAATGCATGTGAATGATTCAACAATACTAAAAAGGTTTTGGATTAATGGTGATGCAGAGTTAAAAGTTTTGTATTGTCTATAGAGCAGAAGGCAAAAATGTCTGGAAGGTGTGCTAAAGTGATAAGGAAAACTACTGAAAATGATTCTGAGGTAGTAGCCAGAGTTACTATTGACAGAACTGGGAACAAGTCATGTAATATAAAGGGACAAATCTCAGGTAGTTAATGAAAACTTAAAATGTTACAGGTGTGACAGTATGTTCTGCATATCAAATAGTAAAAACCGTCCTTCACTCAAACAAAAATGCAGTAGACGTGGGACAATTGGTTACTATTTGCATGTCTGCAAGATGCAAAAAGAGAAATGTGATAAAGTAAAATCTGTTGAGATGGAAGGTATGAGTATGGAGGGCACTAGAATGTCTAATGAAGAGGAAACTGAGAGCGTCTTGAATGTTAGAGAAAACGTTGTGCTAAATATCTCAGGGGAAAACAGTGGACACAAACCTACATGTTTCATGAAATGTGGGGTTTAGGTATACAGATTGTAGCAGATTTGGGTTCACTCTACACCAGAGGTCTTCAAACTTTTAGATGCCGAGACCCCCCTGTAAAAATGTTTTAAGCATTAGGACCCCTCTTGACAAAAATTTCTAGAACTTAGTCCTCACCATCATTGCCAACTATCGACAACCATAAACACCTCCAATTCCCACAGCAAATCATTTTTACATCAGGGAAATAAATTAATCAGTGTTTAGCAAACTAAAGGTCAGTAAGAGTGCTTGGGGGCGTGGTAAAAGATGTGGCTAAAACAAAGAGCCTTATTTATGAGGCATTGGCATAGGGCAGCGCCGCAAGTCTTCTTGTGAAAGGGCAGGAATGCACCTTATTCATGAAATATGGTGCATTCCTGTCCTTTCCCCCTGCGTTGGTGCCCAAATTGCTGCCTAACGCCAACATAGGTGGGATTTTGTTTGTGCAGGAAGGGGCACCTTCCTGCAAAAAAAGAATCGTGAGAGGGGTTTTCCACTTTCTATGTGTGCTGCAGATTGCAGCACACATAGAAAGAGGAACACAAATAGAAAGAGAAATGTCGTTATGCCTGCGGTGGGGAGGCGTAAGATTTTGCTGCTGCCCCAGGTTTACATGGTTTTACAAATCTGGGACAGCGTCAAAATCCATGGGTGTTGCGTGGGAACACCCAATGCAATGTCTATAGAATGCCTACTTGACATAGTGTAAGGCAACGCAGCAACTTGTGCTGCTTTGTCTTACTCCATATCTATGAGACCATGCAAAGCCACTCAGAGTGACTTTGCCTCGCCTCATAGATATGATTGAGACGCTTGTGCCGCCAAAGCTTAAAAAAAGGGACGCTTCGGCAGCGCAAGCCTCTCATAAATCAGCCCCAGAATATTTTGTTAGTTTTTAGGTCTTTCATCATCAGGTAGCTACATATAAAACAATGGGTAGCTGAAATGAAAAATAATTTTACTCAATGGGAAATGCACTGTAGTACATTATGAAACCTCAATGATTTAATGCACTGCAGAGGTCTGTGTGTAACCAGATAGACACTTAATTAAATTTGTTTGGCACAGTGGAGAATAGTGACTTGTGCATTTTTAGTGCTATGAGATCACAGCCTGTGACAGAAAGCACAGTGACTGTGTAAGACGATATTTTATACTTGTATTACACACATTATAATATAGACTGCTACAAACTGTGCAAATAGTTTTAAAATAAAATGGAGCTTCCAAAATGTAGATTTGAGTAATATAAGACCATAAGTAATGTTTTTTTTGCATACCTGTCCCTTCAACACTTCCCCAGGGGTACTAAGCACTGTGTAAATGCAGTTATGGTTAAAAGCATACACTTCACAGGCCAGTTGTTAACTCTTTGCACCACCATGCATAGCAAAACCACATCTTTGTCATCACAATGCTTGGAGTGATTCAAGCAATTAAAGCCAGAACTACTTCAAGCATCCTTTACATTTGTAGATTAACTCCTAGCACACATTTGCATGTCATTCAGGCAAGCAGGCACCCTGGCATGAACATTTACTTGAAGGATCGTTTTACCAGGCCTGTTCATTTTACAGCACATGAGAGTCAATTAACTTCAGCTAAAGCATGTTAACGATCGGATTGAAGGGTCCCGGCAATTGTCCAAAAGGAAAAGCACATTTTGCATTACAGGCAGAAGTTAGGCCTGGAAATGCGTGACCCCCTTCCCAGGACACCACGGCCCCCCTGGGGGTTGTGTCATACAGATTAAAGACTGCTACTCTACACTATTGTGAATGAAAAAGTATGGAAGAATAACTTTGAAAAGAAATTAGGATCTTTTCTAGAGAATTCTGATATTGTATGAGAAAGTTACACGGGTGAGACTATTGACATGACTGGATACAGGAAGTTGATTTTCAAATTCAAGAATGAGAAGGCTTGTGCAAAATTATATGTAGCAAGAAGGGTCCATCAGTCCTTGTGTGGTGGGATCAAACACATGTACTTATAATATCAGACCCAATAATAATGAACAGGTTTTAATTGTGGATGGAGGAGAAGTCATGGGAAAGGCAATGCTGAAGAATATTCCCAGTGTGTTCAATGGAAAAATAGGAAGGTTGAAACATTTTCAGCACAAAATCATTCTGAAAGACAAAGCTATTGCTGTATCCAACAAAGCAAGGAGTGTACCAATGGCATTCAGGGATGAAGTCAATGAGGAGTTAACATGATTAGTGGATCCTGAAATCATAGAGCCAGTAGAAGCAGAAGAATGGTTAGCCCCATTAGGGGTTGTGTGCACAGTCAATGGTAAAGTGAGACTGTGCATTGATCTATGTGATCTAAATGATAACATTGTTGTAGATCAGTTCCCTTTACCCAGGATCAGTGATAGGCTGACTATGACAAAGGGTATGGAAGTATTTTCCACCCTTGATCTATCTGCTGCCTACCACCAAATACCTCTTCGTAAAGAAAGCAAAAAACACATTGTGTTCATTACTCAAGTAGGGTGCTTCCAATTTAAAAGAATGCAGTCTTGTGGCTGCAGTTGTCCAATGCCATATGTTTATTCTGTTCAGAAAAATGAAAGGATTTAATTTTTTCAAGACAACATACTATTTATGGAAGAGACAAAGAGAACAACGACAAGAAACTAGAAAAAGAACTGGAAGTTAAGGTCTTACAGTTCAATATGCAAAAGTAAAATTCCTAAGAAACTTGGAACTTAAGATGATCCTACTGTAGATTTTATATTTACGGGAGATTTTAATTTAAATTTGTTAGAATCTTTCTTAAGAGACGATATTACACAGTCACAAGATCAACAATGGCTTATTCCAGAGCAATCAATGGACATAACAACTAAACCCAAGAAAAATAAAATAGGGATACATTTTGTGAAGGACATGGAAGTGATGGGATTGCGAATACTAAATGGGAGATTCCTGTGAGATTCACCACCAGCATGGTCGTTTCATTCATATGATTCTAAGTCGCGAATCGATTATACGATCGTATCATTAAATATTTTTAACAACTGTACCTCGTACTATTTAAGGAAGCTGCCAGATAGTGATCATAGCCAGCAAATAATTATTACAACTTTCTTAAGTAAGAAACATCAAATGTATCGGACAATACAAGGTCAGATTGGAACTATCAATTAAAGGAAGTTAATTTGGAAAATAAACAATAAAGCACGTACCAATGATCTAGCACAAAATCTGGTCCATGAGTGCTTGAAAAAAAGAACTTCTATGTCCGCAATTGACCAATGGGTAGATTTTACATGCAAACTAGTTAAACCATATGACCCTTTTACTGAAACTACCTATAAAACATGAAACTAAGCCTGGGCAAAACACTACGCTATGCTCGCGTAGTTTGCGAAGTTTGTGCTACTTCGCACTATGCGAATTGCACGTAGCACACTGCAAACATGCGTAGCGTAGTGCAGCGGTCATTTTTTGCTTGCTCGCGGTCCTCAACATCAAGTTGGCGACCGCGAGCAAGCAAAATGACATCCCGGCGAGACTTTTTCCTTGTTCGCGATCAGCAACAGCAAGTTGCCGATCGCGAGCATGGAAAATAAACATCCCGGCGAGATTCTCAACTCGAGGAGGTCAGGTTTCTCATTGCGAGTGGTCACGGATGCTCGCGACCGCTCACGTTGAGAAACTACTAGTCCGCGTTGAGAAAGCTGCCGCTCGAGTAAAAATCTAGTAGAGCGGCAGAAAACTACAGCTCGCACTGTGCAAGATGCCGTTTTCAATGATTGCACAGTGCCGGATGCTTGTCCGCACTGTGCAATCATTGAAAACGACATCTTGCACAGTGCAAACAGGATACTACGCAGTTCGCGAAGTGCTACGCGTAGCTCACGTAGCACGAAGTGCACTTTGCGTAGCTTCGCGTAGTGCTACTTCGCGAACTACGCCCAGGGTTACATGAAACGCGATTGGAAAAAAGACAAATAAAAATCAACCTAACTTATACAGTACAGAAAATGAAACGCACTCGAAACAATCTCAGGAAACAACTAATTAAGTTTCCAAATAATAAAGAAGCAATGACTAGTATAAAAACATTAAACCAAAATTTGAGGAAATTAATTTGGAACGAAAAAACCAAAGCTAATCATGATCTTTGGACAAAAATATTTTATGCTAGTAATCAAGGAAACCTAAGGGATTTTTGGAAAATGATAACTAGTCTAGTAAGACCGGATAAAATGGTTGTAGTATCTGTGTTAACTGAGACCGAATGGGTTAACTTTTTAGTAAATCATCTAAATATTGACTGGAAACTAAACAATAACGAAAATAACCTTAAAAGGAAGGAATCTCTTATTCCAGAACTGGAAAATCAAATTGAAATAACACAAGAACAAGTGTCTAAGTTATTAAAAAAGCAAAAAGACGGGGCACCAGGCCCGAATGGTATCCCGTTTGCCCTGTATAAGGAGGAACCAGCCCTATGGGCGGAATATTTAACCAAGGTCTTTAAGGAAGTGCTTAGGAGAGGTGTAATACCAGAATCCTGGAGAGGGTAATTAATATCTCCCATCTTTAAAAAGGGAAACTGGGCGCTGCCTGAGAACTACCGTCTTATAACACTACAAGACACGGACGCTAAATTGTTTGCAGCCATATTGTTATCAAGCTTAACTGACTGGGTAAATGACAAATGCATTCTCCCGCCAAACCAAACAGGTTTTATTAAAGGTTTAGGAACAGCCACTAATATTTTGGCCCTACCTGTATTAATGGACAAAGCAATCACAACTAAACAACCTTTGTACTTATGCTTTGTCGATTTCAAATCAGCTTTCGATTGCGTGGATAGATATCGATTGTGGGATAAGCTACAAAAGCAAGGGATCCCTCCCCTACTACTTAAGTTGATACGCCTTTTATATACTTCCACCTGGGTCAGAGTGCGGATGGGGGATGGCCGAACACTCACAAAAGAAATACCAACAACAGGAGACCTTAAGCAAGGATGCGTACTGGCCCCACTACTTTTTAACTTGTTCTTAGTAGACTTAACGGAAGCACTGTATTATATAAACGCCCATGCACCCAAACTTGCTGATAAGCATATATCAAACTTACTATATGCGGATGATGTTGTACTTTTAAGTAATGCAAAAGTGGGCCTACAACGTTTAATAACGACAACATTTGAGTATTAAATAAAAACAGGATGGCAATAAATGAAACAAAATCCAAAGTTATGGTGATTGCAAAAAATTCAAGATTAAAACACAAATCTAAATGGTTTCTGGGAAAGCTGCAATTAGAACAAGTAGAAACCTATAGATATTTGGGTCTTTTATTTAATGATAACGGAAATTTTCTTTCACAAAAACTCTACTTTTATAGGAAAGCAAATTCTTTGACAGCTACATTTAGGACTATGCAAAAATCAATTGGCAACCTTACTTATTGTCCCTTCCTAAAGGTGATATCAGCTAAATTGCTTCCTTCTCTAACATATGGTAGTGAGGCTTTAAATGGAAAAGATGCAGGGCCCGATTCACAGAACTAACTTAAGACAAAATCCTAAACTTACTACCATTTTGGTATTCACAGAAGGCACTTACTCATTTTGGTATTCACAGAAGGCACTTACTCATTTCGGTATTCACAGAAGTTAGGAGTCCTAACTTTAGGACTCCTAAATGCCTTCTGTGAATACCGAAAGTCTTAAAATTAGGATTTTTCGCAGTTTAGTAGTAGTATAGTTAGGACTCCTAACTTTAGGACTCCTAAATGCATTCTGTGAATACCGAAAGTCTTAAAATTAGGATTTTTCTCAATTTAGTAGTCCTAAATGTAGACTTAGGACTACTAAATTTAGAAAAATCCTAATTTTAAGACTTTTGTTATTCACAGAAGGCATTTAGGAGTCCTAAAGTTAGGAGTCCTAACTATACTACTACTAAACTGAGAAAAATCCTCCTAATTTTAAGGCTTTCGGTAGTCACAGAAGGCATTTAGGAGTCCTAAAGTTAGGAGTCCTAAACTTAGGACTACTAAATTGAGAAAAATCCTAATTTTAAGAATTTCGGTATTCACAGAAGGCATTTAGGAGTCCTAAAGTTAGGAGTCCTAACTATACTACTACTAAACTGAGAAAAATCCTAATTTTAAGACTTTCGGTATTCACAGAAGGCATTTAGGAGTCCTAAAGTTAGGACTCCTAACTTCTGTGAATACCGAAATGAGTAAGTGCCTTCTGTGAATACCAAAATGAGTAAGTGCCTTCTGTGAATACCAAAATGGTAGTAAGTTTAGGATTTTGTCTTAAGTTAGTTCTGTGAATCGGGCCCGCAGTTTTTATCAATAACGCCGTCTCAAAAACCTTTAAAACCCTCTTTCACGTCCCTAACAATGCATCACAAGCACAAGTTAGGCTGGAATTTGGATTAAATAACCAATTGTACAAAAGAAAGAACAAGCAATTAAAGTTTGGAGTAGAATAAAAAATGACCAAGACAACCTAATGTCCCAGTTACTATGGAAGGAAATTAAGGAAAATGGAAAATCATCGGCCTGGAAATATTTAGATACGGCACTGGATGAATTTGAGGTTAGGCCGATTGAAATACTACCATAACGCAGGAATCTTTTAAAAAAACTGTTAATAAAATAACAGATCATACTTGTAAAAAGAAAACATGCTTGGCCCATTATAAATGGTTACTCAAAAAAGAAGGTACAGCAATATTTGGTTACGCCATGGTAGTTGAAAACCAAACACATTTTTATCAAAGCACGATTTGGTGTATTACCGGGATTATGCCATTTACCGCCGTGGAAAAAACTAGAAAAGGACACATTATGTAGATTGTGCAATACTGGCGAGGAAAATATTATCCATTTAATGTGCCTCTGTCCTGAATTGAAAAATGAAAGAGTGACTATATTACAGAGACTATTTAATGAACGAGGAGTAAGAACGTGTAGACAGGCCTTGATACTATGTTTATCCGCAGACAATATACTCATGAATTCTGCCTTAGTAACATTTTTAATGAAAGTGTGGAAAAAACTAGATGAGCGTAAAATAGGAGATCAATAACTTTTATATTTTGTAAATTTTTATTGTAACAAATTTTATCAGGTATATTTTACATGGACAACAAAGTTGTATAGAATTGTTATGATTGGCTCTCTTATAACTGTATATAATGGTTTATTATAAGAACTTGTATTATTGTAAGGTTTTAAATAATCAAACAATAAAGGACACTTACTTACTTACTTAAAATGTAACTTAATTAGGTCATGAGGTTAGTGGATGTGGAGTCAAACCTAAGAAAGGATAAAGAGGACTTAGTGTCTTTTTGGGGTTAGTGGAATTCTTTTAGAAATTGGTATGTAATTTTTCCATGAAATCTTTCCAAGTGAGGAAGTTGCTAAAAGCAAATGCAACGTTTCTGTGGTCAGATGAATGTAAGCAAGAATTTGATAAGATCAAGGAGGCAATTTGCTCTGCATCTGCTCCACAAGAGTTGGATCCACGGTGTGCTAGCATAGTGACTACAGATGCCAGTAGCAAAGGACTAGGGGCAGTTTGGTCTCAAAGAAATCATGCAGAAGTTGAGGTCATTATTGCATTTGCTTCACAAGCTTTATTGAATTCAGAATAGAACTATGAAGTGATAGAGAGAGAAGCACTAGCCTCCGTATGGGCTTTGGAACTTTTTCGTTCATTTGTATGGGGAAAAGAGGTTATTGTTAGATGTGAGCATAAACCGTTAGGAAAAACTTTGACAACCCTGGGAATGTCAAGAGTATTGTCTAGGTTAGTTTGGTTATCCATGCACTTGTTAGACTTCGTGTACAAAGTTGAGTATTAACCTCAAAATAAAAATGAAGTAGCAGATTTTTTTACCTGGGATGCCCACTACATTTCCCCAAAAATCAGGAGGATTTGTTGGAAAGTGAAAAAGTTGCGTGGGTGGTTGAAACAGGGGAACATTCATTAAGTCTGGAGGGATGGCAGGAAGAGAGTTAGAAAGATCAAGAATTTGTGAAGAAGGGATGGCCCAATAAAGGTGAAATGGGAGAACTCAGAGCATTCTGGGAGGAATGCAGTGAACTGGCAACTGTGGAATGATTCTTAGTTAGAGGGGAAAGATAATTCCTCCTTCTGCTTTGAGGAAAGAAATTATTTCTGTGTGCCATGAGGGGCACCTAGGAATAATAAAAAGTAAATTGGCAATTAAAATCTTATTTTTGTGGCCAGGTATTAATAATGAGGTAGGTAGGGAAGTCAGAAAATGCCAGGTATGAAAGTCAGCTGATAAATCCTTGAAGACATTGAGACCTCCTATGAGCAATACTTTAGAGTGCAGGTAAGCTTCTTGGGAAAAATTGGCTGTTCACATTATGGGTCAAATTGGGATTACTCAAAAGATATATTGCAGTATTGAATGATGGATTTCCCCAGTGGCCTTTCATCAAAATAGTTAACATAATTAATATGGACACAATACTAGAATTCATAGATGAGGTAATCCAGACTAGAAGGATACCCAGCATTTTACTGAGTGACAACGGTGTGCATTTGTTCTCAGGGAAAGCTAAGGAATATTTTTTCTAATGTGGGGTTTGCTCAGGATAATATCCCTTCACAATCCAAGTGGTACTAGAATGGTACAAAGCTTTTAAAGTGTTCTCAAGGGGGCTATTCAGTTGCATTAAAAACAATTCTTGTTGGGTGACGCAAGTGTATAAAACTCTTCGGTTATGTAGATCAACAAAAGTGGCATGCACAGGGTTTCCCCATTCAAATTAATCAGAGGAAGGAAACCTGGATCAAAGTTTAACCCAGGATGGTTGCTCACTCCTACAAGTGTGATCTGGTCTTGGGAAAGGTCAGAGAAAAAATAATACACAAATGAAAAGAATACAAAAAAACAGGAATCATGAGGTTAAACAGAGCAGGTTAAAGGTTTGGCAGTAGGTTTGAATTAAGAAATGGGGCATAGTTCTCAAGGGAGTTAGTTCTTACTTTGAACCTAATTGCATTAAACAAATATAAAATAATTTGATCAAATTTGAAGATAGCACGGTGTGGAATTTAAAGAGAGTAACTGTGTGTTCTGAAGAATGCAGAGTAGAAAGGTCAGAGAAACAAACTGGTAGGTCACACAATATGGAAGTAGATATCATAATTGCAGAGCACCAAGAAAGTGTTGTCAACAATGAAATAACACAGAGGGGTAAACAAGTGGAAGAACAGTCAAGGGGTGGTAAAGAGGACCTGGAACAAGAAGATAGAGTAAATGATTTAAATTCCATTCCTGTGCCTTCCACTGTTGAATTGACTAGAAGAACAAAGAGATTAATTAAGTGTCCCATGAAGTTAGGTGATTATCTTTTTGATGAATCAATTAGGCTAGATTACATACCTGTTTTTGTATTCATCCAGAAGCAAAATGGTTAATTTCACTATTCAAAAGGTATCAATGCAACTATTTTTTATAATTTTTCAATGTGATGTATATAAAGGCTTTTTCTGTGTTTAAAAGGGGAGAGATGTGTAGAAGTGATGTATTGGAAGTTCATATAGGCCACCTTTTTTAGGCAGGGGCAGAAGGGGAAGAGGTCGAAGAAGAGAGATGAACCAAGTACACTGGGAAGACGAGGATCCAGTGGGCCCCAACACAAGGAGCAGAACATTAGAAGCCAAAGCAGGGACCAGCAACAGTCGAACCTAGTAACCAACCTGGCCAGAAGACCACTGACAAATGTGGAAGAAAAAGTACTTAATAAAGGTTTAGGGTTTGTCCCTACTGCAAGACTGGATAAATTCCAACTTCATTGTGAACTCACCAGCTTTTTTCGGAAACTGAAATTAAAAGCATATTTTGAAAAACAAGGAGAAAGAACGTCGGAACAAGATCCCAATGAAACAGGCCTACGACCAAAATCTACGTTCATACCTCCACCCCACACTATTCCCGTGGAGATCTCAGCTTTTGAACAGGCTGTTTTCAATGACATTGAAAAACTTGAGCCTAAACAACCCTTCCAAAACATCAGCAAGGAGGAAAACACAGCAATAGAAAATTTGAGAAATTGCGACACTATTGTTATCAAACCGGCCGATAAAGGAAGGGGGGGTTGTGATTCAAGACAAAGAATCCTATTGCAATCAATGTCTCAGGTTGTTGTCTGATAATAGGAACTACCGAATAATAAACACCAATCCGTCTGCTGATTTACAACATGAGATTAAGTCTCTGACAGACCAGGCAGAAGCCCAGGGGCATATCTCTAAACAAGAGGCGACCTTTTTGTGCGACAGTGAGGGGAAAATTCCATACTTTTACACACTGCCTAAAATGCATAAGAACAAATTCCGCCCCCTGGTAGACCCATTGTATCAGGTATTGGCTCTCTGTTGGAACCATTATCATGTTTCTGTGACGTTTTCCTGAAACCAATTGTTCAGAATACCACCACATATCTCCAAGACACCAAAAGCCTACTTCAACTACTTGAAAACATCAGAGTTAATGACACCACGATACTGGTGAGCTTTGATATTGAAAGCCTGTACACCAGCATTCCGCAGGATGATACCCTCGAAGTCCTAAAAAGCACCCTTGATGCCACGAACTGGATGCATCGAACACCTAAGAACTTTGTTCTGGAATGCGCCAGACTGGCCCTAAAGAAAAAAAAATTGAATTCGAAGGCACCCTCTATCTCCAAACAGGGGGTACTTTGATGGGAAGCACATTTGCGCCGAGTGTGGCTAGACTCTATGTGTACAACTTTGAGGAGAAATTTATACTCACTGAAAAGAAACCCCTTTTCTGGATATATCACCTTCTGGAAACGCTATATTGACGACGTCCTTGCAATCTGGCAAGGACCAGAAAACATACTGTCTGTATTCTGCCAGTGGATTAACACCTGTGATCAGAATTTGAGATTCACTCACACCAAAGATCCAAACACCATGATCTTTTTGGATGTTGAGATCACGAAGGAAAACGATCGCCTGGAGACAAAAACTCATTACAAACCCACAGCTAAAAACAACTTATTGAGGTTTGAAAGTTTCCACCCAAGGCCTCTGAGGGAGAATCTTCCGTATGGCCAATACCTGAGACTACGGCGTAATTGCAGCAAAACCTAGGATTACAAAAAGCAAGCCCTGGATCTTACCAACAAACTCCCATCAAGAGGTTATCCTGAGAAAATTCTCAACAAATGCCAGAAACGGGCACGGAATCAACCACGAATGGCACTACTGGAAGACAGAATCAATAAAGAGGCTACATCACCATTGACTTGTGTGACCACATACAATACGATATCTAATTTGGTTAGTAAGTCCATTAACAACCATTGGACAATCCTCAACAGCGGCAACCTTAAATGGGAAAAAACGCTGTTTTCATATAAAAAATCCAGAAGCCTGAGGGATACTCTAGTGAATACACGCCCCAAAATGATGGCCCAAGAAAAACAAACTACTGTCCTTAACGCATGGGGTCTACCGGAAATCACTGGACACTACAAGTGTGGTAATTGCAGTGTCTGTCACCTTACAGACAATACAAAAACCCTAGAACTTGAACCTGGTAAGGTGTGGACCTTGAGAACACATACCAACTGTAACAGTACAAATGTGGTTTACAGGATTATCTGCCCCTGCAAACTCCAATATGTGGGGATGACAAGCAGGAAAATTAAACAGCGAATTTGTGAACACCGCAGCACCATCCGGTGTAAAAAATCAATGACGAAACTCACGGAACATTTCGTTGCGCAAGGTCATACAACCAACGATCTGAAATGGACCGTTATTGAACAAATAAAGACAGGAGAGAGAATGCAGGAGCGATTATTTGAAAAAGAACAACGTTGGGTATATAGACTTCCCACCCATAAAAGCGGATTAAATGACAATATCCCATGGAATTCTGTCCTTCCAAAATAGACTGTAATTTATCCAGCTTATTGATAACAATATTGGTTGACCCAGTGTTCCATCATTACTAGAGAGTGCCTGTCTTGGTTGCCTGTCTTTCTCCCCCTTTTTCTTCAGGGCGTTTTGTGCACGGGACTAGGACTTGGGTTTATTTTCTACCCTCTGGTTTTAGGGATCTTGTCCCTTTTGACATTCCTGGCCCGACTCTCAGCAGTGCCCCGTCTCATTTGCTCGCTGTTTATTAACGCGAGGCTGTAATTTAACACGTTTTACATAAAGGGGGATCTTATCCCTTTTGACACTCCCGCCTAGCAGTCTCTTTTGCTCGCTGTTTACTAACGCGAGCCTGCAATATAATACCTTTCACGTTCTACAGAAAGGGGCGCTTGCGTATTCAGCTGGTAATTCTACAGTGTCCCTAGTTACCAATCACGCTGTACCTCTCCGTGAGAGACTCTTCCCTTTTCCCTGACCGTTAGCCATTGGTTTCCAACCCGGAGCTAGCTACCGCTGATTGGCTCTCCCTCTTCCTATTGCCGCCAATCCGGTACTATTTGACTTCCGCCTTCGATTCCAACAGTATCTCGGCCATTGTCGAGACGCGGTTGCAGGTCACGGTTTTAGGCGTAACAGCGGATCCGTTTTCTCCACAAAGTAAGTTCCTTCGATAGTTGTGGGTGGGCACCACAGAGCCTGTCCGTTTCCTGCCTGCCGCTTTACCTAACCACATATCCTCCTTTCTTTAGATTGTGGTAGGACCTGGCAACGTGACCTCGACATATTTGAGGCACGGTTGTTTCGCAACACCAGTAAGGCTGGCCCTTCTGGCCTTTTTACCTTCCCCTTAGTTCTGTCCCGTATTTTTCGTTCACGCACGCATGCCTCTGAGAGTGATTCTATGCTGTGGAGCACATCTGGTTGTAACTTAGGACACCGCCGTCGGTAGTAACTAGATACTGGCTATGTGTGTTCTCATCTGGGACGAATGGCACCCGTGCTAGTCACCTGACCACTCGTCACTTCTTTATGTGCACCCCGGTATTTTCCTTGTGAGTGCAAAGTATCACTTGTGTGTTTAATTCGGATGCATGGAGTGATCACGGGTGAATGTAAGCCCGATTCAGTGTTTACATTTTGTGAGACACAACGGAACACGGTAACATTAATTCACTGTATGTGGCTAATCAGTATGACTGGTGAGTTGAGTCACATACAACAACGTTACAAATAACATTGGATGACGATTGAGAGGAGCTTGAAACGAAGCTGAATGCAGAACATATCTTGTTGTGTATATATTTTTTCCTTCTCTTTTTTCCAACAGGTATTTTCCCTTGAGAATTACGAGTAAGGAATACCCGACTGTAAATACAGGAGGTTTTTTAATTCTAGCCAAGGGTAGGGTACACCTTAGCGCGTGTAGACCACCCTGGTTAGCATCGGTCCTGACGAAAACCTGGATAACTACCCTCAAGGTTGAAACATGTAGACCTATCTCACTATTTTTTCACTTCACTTTTTGTTGATACCTTAGGTCAATTTAACCTTACTTGGTATCCCGCCAATCCTTTTTAATATTGTTCAGTTGCTCCATGATTAAATAATTTTTGACAGTGAGTTAAATCTGACCAATTTTTAAATCACTTTTTGCACTTGCACCACACCAAAAAAACAAAACCAGCTCCACTGTAGTCAGGTGTCGCAGCACACCCGGATGACACTCGGTTATCCGGGTGGGACCCCGATGATGAAGCATGTCACCAACTAGGTTGGTGAGTGAGGGGTCTTCTATAAGAAAGGATAAGCCTTTCTTTTCAGTGCACCTCTCCATCTCCTAGGCATTAATTTACCTTTAAGGGCATACTCCTTCTATTGTTTGTCGTATTGGAAGTAATGACAGCTGCAGAACTTGGAATGGTGAAGTTCAATGTGAGAAATGACAGTTTGAGAAATCAGCTGCTTGGAAAATGTGGAGCACTTGGTTGCATATTAAAGGAGCTTATTTAACTTCAATTTGTGTAGTGTGTTACTACACTGCCCCATCAACAATCTGCAGCAAGTGCTCATCCTTGACAGTCCTGCTTATGGTTGCACCAAGTAGGGCAGTGTGGGAAACACTTTAGACCAGGTGGTGGTGTGTCAACAACCTGTTTTGCTGAGGTTTCAGCCTGTTCTGTTTGAAAGTTGAGGGAGAACTTATTTACATAATTGCCAAGTAACGCTTCTGAGTCAACATTGCCCAGTTCGGAAATTATCTACGTGGAGTGCTTTAAATGAAGCGACACAAATAGCTTAGACTTGGCAAGCTCATCGCTTCACAGTACATGTTTGCCTCTAGAATTGTCGGAAATTAGTCATCGCGGTTACATCCTCGGTTCCTTGCCCTATGAGAGTTGTAGACTGTTCTGCTGATTTCCAGGCAGAAGTAAATTAGCCTGGACAGCAATCCTGATAGAAAAACACTAAATCATGATCATCTATGAAAACCACAGCACAGGTGCTTGGAAGTACCTTTACTGTCCCAATAAATATATAATTGACCAGTGGACAATTGCTAGTACTGTCCCACCAAGTATAAGCGGACTCGAAGAGATGTATCTCAAAAGTGGGATAGTAAACTGGGCAGAATTTGAATGTACTTAATAGGTTAAATTGGCTGTGAGTGCTGTATCTTGCAATTAGGACTTCCCACTGAACGAGGTTCATCGAGACCATTTTCGATCCAGCACTCATCCTTCAGTGATGTGTGCATGTATGACTGCATGTGTTACCTGCAGAGGCGGCCCTTGCTTGAATAGCGCATTGAGCGGAAATACATTTGCCTCACTTGCTTCTGCAGGTGAATAAAATGAGGCAGCAGGGGGCTTCTTTTCGCAAGTAAATCCCTGGAACCTCTATCTGCTCTGGTTATGTACTGGCTACATCAAAGCACTGACTGGCCTCTGAGCTCATCTCTGCGCCTCCCCAACTCACCTGAATCAAACACAGCTTAGCCCTGTCATGCTTGTGCTAAGTTTCTGGGTTGTCGAGAGAGTGTTGGTGTATGAAAGCAGGGGATGAGAGGGAGATATGAGAGGGCAAGGAAGGCAGCTGATCGGTTATTAACAACAGTGACATCAGACTAAAAATGCTCCATGAGCCCCTCTGAAATTAGCGCCTTGGGTTTGGGCCAATTGTCCCATGCCTGAAACTAGCCCTTTTTGCCTATGTGTATGTTTTATGTGCACACATATCTGTCTTTAGTGTTATCAGTCTAAAAATGCTCTGTTGAAAAGCTTAACTGTTTGTTTTGCCAGTGCTTTCAATATATGGCACAGCATGTCACTGGGAAAATGTACTTAACTACCCATTAACGGTACTCTACTATAGCCTGAAAATTAAGAGAAATGCTCCTCGTAGCTAAAAGCCCTAGTTCAAGATAGTTGCCCAGCAAAACAGCCATCTCATTTGTTTTTTTGTGGGTTTATTTTATGATTTCAGAGAGTTTTTGCAGATCCACAAAAATCGTGATCCATATAGAGGTCTGCAAGATTTGGGAGTCCATTAACTAAGCACTTTGGTACTCAGACCCCCACGTAAACTTCATGCTAACAATTATTTATTCACATAGGGGCATATGTATCAAGCGATTTTGTATTCGCAAACGCTGCGTTTCGCAAAAAAACAGCGTTGGCGAATACAAAATTGCAAAATGCGATGTATGAGACATTTTCGCATCGCATTATTAAGGAATCGCTAATTTAGCGATTCCTTAATTTTGCGTAAGCATTTAAGGAATCGCAAATTGCGATTCCTTAAATGCTATGTAACACGCACCCAAGTTGTGCGAATTCTCCTTAAGAAATCGCAAATTACCACCAACTTCAAGTTGGTGGTAATTTGCGATTTCTTTGAAAAATTCAATATTTTGGCATTTTTCAAAGTGCCATGTGGCGCACATACATGCCCTTAGGGCATGTATGTGTGCCATATGCGCACACATGTTCATTGCAGGGGTGCATCAGGGTGTCATCATGACACCCTTGCAACTTTGAAATTATTCTCAATTTGCGATTAGCAAATTGCAATTCGCAATTTGAGAATTACTTCCCATTCATTCCTATGGGCCTCCTGGCCCATAGGAATGAATGGGAAGGTATTCCTTAATTGAGATTTCGCAATTTGCTAATCGCAATTAAGGAATATTAAGAATTCGCAAAATATGTGCGAATTTTAAATACATCCCGTTTTGCAATTCTCTAATAGCGATTCTCAAAAAATCGCTATTTGAGAATCGCAAATACGGTTTTTGATACATATGCCCCATAGTCATTTTAAGAGCTGATGCCATTTGTTTCTGAGTGTAAGACCTATCTAGCATTTATTTATTATTATTTATTTTTGTGATTTTATGAAGCACAGTAAAGCCAGCATTGGCGCCGGGAAACCCTTTTTGGGTAGCTGTCGCGCTTTAAAAACCCAATAAATAAATAAATAAATAAATAAATGTGCAGACACATACAACAAACATTGGATTTGCCCCACTCCTTAATGGCCAGACCTAGCCTGACAGTTTTTCCTTATGCCAGTATATTTGGGTAGGATGATGAACCCTCTCGTACCCACTGTGACTCTCTTTATCATTGCATCTATTGCTTTTAGCACAGAGTAGTGTCTATGTGAACATCTAAACTTTAATTACCATACACCCCTTTCATGCTTCTTACCATGAGACTGAGTCCATTTCTCTATTGGACCTACAATGTTTTTTTAGCATGGACTAGGGATGATTTTGCTGAAGCCTTGCAACCACAAGGTTAAAAAGAAGAAGGTTAATCCACAAACCCTTCATTCCCATTTTGTCACCATGTTTAGTGCTCTTAAAATTCCCGAAACAGGTAAAGCACCTTCCTCAGAACATGAGGTTCTGGTATAATACGACCAATGTGTGAGAGCGCCCTAGTATCTAGTACATCAGGCATTTGTAAGCAGTGTCAGCTTTAGTGGTGGTGAGGACGGTGTGTCAATCTTTTGTGGGGCCCCCGCCCCCAATAACCTCCTTCTCCACAGACTCCGTCACTACCATCCTCCAACAGAGCTCCTTGTCTCTCTATAGCTGCACTCTCACATGCATTTCATTTGTTTTTATAGTGCTACTTACATCAGTGTAGGGTGTCAGAGAAAAGAGAACTACATCACACACATCACACAGAGACAATAAATCATACATGTTTAAATCAGCCGAAAGGAAAAGTTACGTAAGACAATGAGGATTACAAGGAGTAGGACTCACATTGCAACCATTCTAGTAGGCAGTGTATTTTAAAAATGTTTGGTCTAGAGAAGCACAAACTCGGGATTTTAACCCTGCCACAGTAATAGGGGTAGGCTTTACTAATAATAATGTATTTGTACACAAAAAAACACTTTTTAGCAGCATTAGGATAATGAAACACTGGAGAAAATCTTCAGTTCTAACCTATACAATGCAGTTTGCATGTAGCTCTTTATCGACAGTTCTTAGGTCACGTTGCTGTTTCAGGATTGTAACTTATGAATTGCAAGTAACAAAAAGACCTCTGTGCCAAAAGCAGCAACCCAGTAAGCTACACACATGAAATATAGTTCTGTTACTTGTATGGTACACTTTCTTTGCAGCAGGCATATTAACCCACTGTGCTACTTAATGATGAGTCAAAGCTTTCATTAAACAAAACTCCATCTCTCTCCAACAGCACCCCCCCTAACCCCCTCAAGTCAGTACCAGGTGTGGCAGAATCGGTGGCTCTGCCCTGAAGCCAGCCTTGTTTGTAAGGATACTTTGAATGATTGTGCATTGTAAGAACGGTTCACCATTAAACTCATCTTACCAGCAAGAAGCCCCGCAAGTGCAAGCAGCTCATACCCACTCACCCACAAAGCCATGTCACAGAGGAAGAGGCGTCAGCAGGAAAATGCAGCCGCGTGGCAGATCTCCATTGAGGATTTTGCCATCCTGTGAGGTGGAAGCCCACAAAACATGAGGCTGCAGGAAACACACAGATACCACCCCAGAAGCTGGAAGCAGCTAGCAAGCAAGCTCTACATTTATGGTGTAAGTGACTCTGTTGAGGCCCGGCCTCTCTCTCATAGAGCCAGTCAGTGGAGCCAGTCAGTGCATTTGACACCAATTAGCAATAAGGGGAAGAATTACATCTAGGAACAGCTACAGACGGACAGTGTCTCAGAAACGTCCTCAGTACCAGAGGAGAGCTGCTAAGACTGCTCCTGTTGGCCGGAAGTTCTCCTGCTATCCTGCCTTGACTGTTTAGATATTTAACCTTTTGCATTGATGTTGTCCCAGTTCTTCCCTTACTCTCCTTCCCCCATCCAGAGAGTTGCATTGGTTTCTGTACTTGCTGTTCTTCCTCACTTCTGGCCCAGCATATTTTGACACAGTTACTCCTGATCAAGTACAGCTATATTTTGTGAGGGGTGCCATCTGACTTCTCTCTCGTGCACATGTCAGTGGAAGGATGAGGATCACCAATCCAGTGATCCTAAATCAGTCAGTGTATGTTCTGCCCTTCTTCTAATAATCCCAATTGGGTGCAAGCCAGACTGTTTGCAGAGCCAACAGACTGTTTGTAGAGCCAACAGACTGGATGAAGCAGAATTAGCCAGGGGCTCTGGTGGCATTGGTGCTGCTGCAGCTAAAAAATAAACCCGGTGTCCTTGGCATACACCCCCTCTTCCTTCAACCACCCACGAACTTATGTATTTATTTCAACAAATTAAGCCCTGAATTAAAAGTCAAATGGCTGAGCTTCCTGTTTTTAACACTGCCAATATCTAGTGTTTTTAAGATAATTCCATAAATCCATTGTCAATGACAGCAATTTGGTCCCAGGCCAAGTACTGAGGTAGCATGGAGAGGCCTGTTCCTCCTTGGGTTGAAGGGGGGGGGGGCAGTGGGGGCTGATTTAGACTTGATTGAAAGTGTATTTGTATATTGTTTTTTACTGCTCTTTAGAATGATGCCAGAAGAGGTAGTGAGTCCACTGAGTTCGCAGAGGGTATCCTCTGAAATCTAATGATGTTACTCCTTCTTTTACTCTTGTTCTTCTCTTCTTAGCATCATAAGCTGGAAACTGATGTTTCTTGCCACTGATGGCCTCTGCAGGTTAAATGAGAACCCTGCATCAAATAGACTCCGATGATTTCCACTATTTGCCTGTGAGTCTAGTCTGCTCTGACTCTGCTGGTGTTTTTTGTTTATTTGGATAGAACTCACCTCTTTCCCAACCAATAAACAATTTCCTTACAGCAGGGATCTTTAGGTCGTGATTGGACCATTGCCCAAACTATTTAAAAGATGACTAGTGAGTGGTCAGAGAAATTCTCCAACTATATTGCCATTTCTGAAATTGACATGCCGTGAGAGCACCAAGGGGCTTACCTGTCGGCCATCGGGCACGTTGCACCGCACTGTGCCAAGGCGCAGGCTAGGACTGTGCACCCAATTACAGAAAATAATCTGAGAAATTCAATAGATGACATCTTCTCTGTGGAGAGCAGAGCAGTGAAAGACAGAGTCACGGTTCTGGCCTCATTTTAGGAGGTGACATGGATACCCCCGCAGGCAGTGCAGTGTGTTCGAGGGAATGTGCTCCATCTCAAATGTGGTGTGCAGTAAGTGAGAAACCCATCAGCTTGTCAACTCTGGTGCCCTTCTCTGTAATACTCTGTGGGCGCAAGGGTAAAAGCATTACCTCAAGTGCATGGGGTTACATTCCATGAAAATGAGAGAATGCCTCAGTGCTTAATTTGTGCCGGTGGTTTCCGGTGCTCAGCATCAGCGCTTAATTATCAACACCGGCACTTAAGGCAGTCTGCAACATGGTGGCTGTGTATGTCTCATTTAGAGAAAAGCATAACAGTTGTTTATTATTTCATTATAAATTAAAAATGACTAATTCCTGCCACCAAAGCCATTCTTATAGCTTCGGGAGCCTGGAATAGTCAGCATTGTCTCCCTTGTAGGAGTGTGGTGGTTAGTAGTCATGGTGCTACTGCAGCTTGCAGCGCTGGCAAGGTCACTGTGCGGGCCCTGGCATTTATATTTTTCAAATTAGGCAATGGAATGCCCCTTGGGATGCGCTGACTCACATTCTGCACCGCCATAAACCATAGTACCGAAGGGGCCATGCGAGACTCTGGGCTTGATTGAGTAAATATAGCGCCAGATGTGGGATGCGGATAATTACATGTATCTGTCATTTTAATAAAGCAACTATATAGGTCTTAGTAGGGGTGGGGCGTTTTGCTAATTGTCCCAAAAAAAAGAAAAATCCTCAATTTGGCTTAGTGGCTTTGTTTTTTTTTCTCTGTTCCCCCCAAAGGGTGCTCCAGCGATGCGGCGTCACCACCTAATCCGTGAAGTCACGTGATCGCCTTTATACTACATACAGATACGCTATAAACACAGAAAATTCTCTGTCATGTTCTGTACTGTAGAGCTGGTATCTTAGCAACAGTACACCTCTGCAGTGCCTTGCGGATCAGCCGGGATACAAACACTCGAGCCGGCGCTTCTTGCAGTGACTCATTCCCCAGCATGAACGCTGTTTCTTAAGAGGTTTCGCTGTGAAGTACAGCGTCGGATTATGCTCTGCAATGTGCCTCTCGTCGAAGGCATCAACAAGGAAAGTCACGTGGCATTATTAATGAAAACCAATGGTAAATATATCACTGCATATTAGCGCTTTATGCTGTTAGGAAAATGGAGAGTACAGAGGAAATCAATGCCACGTGTTTCAGGTGCTGAGTTCATTTACTTTTAGTGGCTGTGTGTTATCACACGCATACACACAGTTTGGCAAGCCGCTGTTGCTATAACAATATAAAGCAAAGCAAGCCAATCAGTATAGAAATAAGAGAATGACGCAATGTGTGCTTCTCAAGAGAGCTATGTACTAAATGTATATCTAACAGAATATCATTAAAAAATATAACAATATTCTTCTCAAAGTATACCCAGAACTAAAATAACTTCGAACCAATGCCCCTTTGGCATGGGTGAGTGATTGTGTGAGTGAGTAAATGAATGAATGGATCAAAATATAGCAACAGCTAAAATCATTCTAAAACAATGCACATCTGGCATGAGTGAGTTATTTCTTGAGTGAGTGAATGAATCAATGGATCACAATTAGTTTAATTTAATAGCGATTTCTAAAGCGCCTGGTGACCCAAGGGCATCCCCGCGCTGTGAATTTGCAATCCTGTTGAGGGGAAGGGGGGGGGGAGAGGTACTCGTATGGGAACACTATTGAGGGAATAGGTGTGTTTTAAGTTTCTTGCGGAAAGCCAGGTAATTAGGTTCAAGTCTGAGGGTTCGTGGAAGGGCGTTCCATCCAGCAGCCGCCTGTACGGAGAATTGTCGTCCTCCTGTGCGAGTCTTTATAAATCTAGGTATGCTGGCCAGGTTCTCATTCTGAGATCGTAGAGATCTGGTTGTTGTGTAGGGGGTAATTATTTTTCTGAGAATCTCGGGGCCAGTACCATTGATCAGCTTATGTGTTGTGCACATCGCTTTGAATTGCACCCTTTGGCGCACAGGGAGCCAGTGCAGAGCTTTGAGGGCCGGCTTGGCGGACACTCTGGAGGGGAGGTTGGTGAGAAGGCGTGCCGCTGCGTTCTGTGTCCGCTGAAGTTTTGTTAGGGTGGCCTCAGGAGCTCCTAGGTAGACCATATTACTATAGTCCAGGCGGGACAGTACCAGTCCCTGGATGAGTAGTTTCCTAGAGTTAGGTGGCAGTAGGGGGAGAATCTTGCGGGTTGTGCGTAGGAGCCCGAAGCAGGTGCCTGAAGTTTTCGCTGCTTGTGTCTTCATAGACAACTCGGGTTCGAGCCACACGCCGAGTGTTTTGATTTCACGCTTTGGGGATGGGATTTCCCCGAATACGTCAGGCCAGAGTGCTGGGGGGATGGTCGTCCATTGTTTCCCTAGGAGCATGACCTCCGTCTTTGACCCATTGAGTTTTAATGATGAATTATTCATCCAGTTATGAATCCCTGTAAAACAATTGGTTAGGTTTTCTGGGTGGTCTATCAGTTGGGACAGGGAGACGACCAGCTGAGTGTCGTCAGCATAATTTACCATTTTTATATTAAATGGTGTCACCACGTCCTCAAGGGGGGCCATATACGCGTTGAAAAGCGTTGGACTCAGGGAGGAGCCCTGAGGGACACCGCTTGTGAGAGGAAGGATGGATGAGTGGTGATTGTTGTCCCATACTTGGAATGTGCGCCCTGTCAGGAATGACTCAATCCAACTGTGTGCCGTCCCGGTTAATCCTGCATCCGCCAGTCTATGAAGAAGGACACGATGGTTGACTGTGTCGAATGCTGCGCTTAGATCCAGGAGGATCACTGCCACTGATCCTCCTGAATCTAGTATGCTCCTTGCTTCTTCAATGACGGCGAGGAGTGCGGTGTCTGTGCCATGGTCCGGGCGAAATCCAGTTTGAGATTGCCTGAGTATTTTGTTAGTCTCAAAGAACTGAGATAATTGAGCATTTACCAGTTTCTCAGCTACTTTGCTGATACCCGGGAGCAGTGATATTGGTCGATAATTCGCCAAGTCTGCTGGATCTAGCTGGGGTTTTTTTTGAAGTGCTTTTACAGCAGCACTCTTCCAGCTATCAGGGACAGATCCGTGGGCGAGCGAACTGTTAATAAGTTCTGTGACGGTGGGCACGATGACCGAGGCTACGGTTTTAAGGAACCTGATCGGTGCTGGGTCCAGAGGTGAACCGCTTTTCATTTTCATCAGTGTTCTTTCCACCTCTAAGCAAGTTACTGGCCGAAATGTCGGCAGTGCGGGGCGCGGATTGCTTTTGGCCTGGTCGAGAGATAATCGACTTTCCATGTGACTGGTGGGGTCGGGGGGTGGGAGAGACGCCAGGATTCTTATGATTTTATCGTTAAAGTAGTTAGCTAGTTCATTGCTACGGTCAACTTTAGGGGTGGTGGAGGTGGTAGAAATGGGGACTTTGAGCAGTTCCTTTACAATTAAGAAGGATTCCCTGGCTGGATTGGATGATTCTTGTATCCTTGTGTCATAGTGTGAGGCTTTGGCTTGTCTGATGGCCTCTTTGTAATGTCTGACTGTGATCTGGTATACCTCTTTATTGGCGTGCTGCCAATTTCTTCTCCAAAGCCGTTCGGCTTTTTTACAGTTTTTGCGGAGTATTCGGAGATCCGTAGTATACCATGGGGCTGACCCAGGTTTACCGTTTTTGTTTTCCCTAGTTCTGAATGGGAGTACTGAGTCCAGGGAGGAGGTAATCCATTCTCTGTATTGTTTGTCGGCAGTAACCGGGTCTTCCGCGTGTGCCGGGGTCGTCCTTTCTAGGGTTTTGGCCCATTCTTCCGTGGGGAGTCTAGACCAGGTCCTGTCTCTGCTATAGGTGGGCGGAGTTTGGGGTTTCCTGAAAATTCCAGGAAGTTGGCAGGAGACTAAAAAGTGGTCTGTCCAGGGCAGGGGAAGGGCCTCCTTCGGTAGTATTGATGGCGAACTAGTGAAAACAGGGTCCAGTAGATGACCCTTGATATGGGTGGCTCCGGAGTTGAGTAGGCGGATGTCAAGTGTCGCCAGATCTAAGATCAGATCGTTAGCTACAGGGTCTGCCGGGTCTACAATATATCCAGAATAAATATCATTACAAAACAATGCACTTCTGGTATGAGTGAGTGACTATGTGAGAGACTGAATGAATGAATGGATCAAGGTATATCCAGAACTGAAATCATTCCAAAATAATGCACTTCAGCCAGGAGTGAGTGACTACGTGAGTGAGTGAATGAATGGATCAACGTATACCCAGAACTAAAATCATTCCAAAATAAACTGGAGTGAGTGAGTGAATGAATAGGTCAATCTGTCATTGATTGGAGAGGCTGCAACCTGGAACACCTCTGCGTGCACTTACTGTCTATCCAAGAGAAGCACAAACTGCAGAAGAGGTGTAAGTCGGAGGAAACAGAGATACAGTAGCGGTCCGTGGAGGGAGTGACGGTGGGCAGTGAGGCGGGGCGAGGGAGGGGCAGGGTGGTGAAATGTAAATACCGGAATATGGATGAACGGAGGTAAGTACACATTTAAATAAATAAAACGAATTACTTTGGCGCGCTGCATCGCAAAATGCGATGCAGCGCGCGCAACGAAATTCGTTTTACTTATTTAAATGTGTACTTACCTCCGTTCATCCATATTCCGGTGTTTAAATTTCACCACCCTGCCCCCCCCCCCCCCCCCGCCCCGCCTCACTGCCCCACCGTCACTCCCTCCACGGACCACTACTGCAGAGATATTGGAGGAGGGTCCTAGCCTCTGATATGACTGGGGCATTCATTATCATGACAGAGTGAAGAGAAACTCCTTGGGTTATGACTGAGCCCCCCTGTTTTCCCTTTTTACTGATTTTTACAGATAAATACAGACAGAAAACCATTTATTTTCTTGTCTGTATTTGTTTTTAAATGTGTTTAAAAACGGAAATTGGGTGCTTTTTGAGTGATTCTAAATACACTTTGCCATGACTGTCAGGCTAATATCTGTGTAGATTGATAGGTAAGGGGGTTAAAATAGGTGCATTGATTGATCTTCTGCGGGTGTTCATATCACTGAAACCTGGCAGACATTCACACATGACTGCATATTTATTGCATAAATAAATGTGAAATATACCAGTTTTATTTTTTTCACAAAGCCCATAATAAATATGGATAAATACAGATAAAGTTGACAAAAAATAAATATGCATAAATACTGATGGAAATGTCCAAAACATAAATACCATAAAACCGGGAGCCCTTGTTATGACTCTTGTACTTGGGACAACAGGTTAAATATTAATAATAATAATGGACTATACTTTTTTGTACGACGGGTGAATGAAGTCCTCTTCTGAAATGTCTTTACCCTTTTTAAAGGGTTTGGTAAGAATTATATTTTGTGTAAAACACAGTCATGTAGAGGAGGATTGTGAAGTGGTGTATAGATAGTGAATGAATTGTTTTGAATAAGAAGGGGGGATCAGTGGTCAGGGTTTTGCTCTAGTCTCTTCCACTAATATAATTCCTCTGATCTGAGGATATTTGTTAGATTTGGGGGTCTCTAGTTGGCAATGGTTGGCACCTTTGTCTAAATAGGGACCCTTGCGTCTAGTCAGGGTAATGGGCTACACTTCTAAAATAACCCCTGCTCACCCCCTTGGTAGCTTGGCACGAGCAGACAGGCTTATCTTAGAGGCAGTGTGTAAAGCATTTGTGAATACATACAGTAATACAGTGAAAACCCTACAGATGGACACCACACACGTTTAGAAAAATAAGTAATCTTTACTAGACTTAACACAAGACCAAATGACAAAAATCAATAATACTGTAATAAAAATAAGACTTTAAAATGGTAGAAATAGCTTAGTTCACTTTAGATTGTAAATGCAACACTTTACTCTCAAAGTACCTTGGCTGCGTAACGCAAAACAAACAAAAGGGTCTCAGGGAAGGTGATGCGCCGTTCTTTACACAAAGGGGAGTGGATGCGTCAGTTCCTTACTGCTGCGCAGGGGAGTTGATGCTCGCTTCCTTACTGTGTGGGGAGTAGATGCGCCGGTTTCTTACTGGGATCCCATGCTATGATGCTCCAGTGCAATGCGACAAAATTGCATCTTGGTTATGATGCGACAACGCAAATGCGATGCGTGCATGCCCAACGGCCGTGCGGCGACTCGGTGAACTTCTGAGCCATGCCAGGCCCTGCGATACGCTTCTACGGTGATGCGACGACGACCTCTGCGGTGGCAGCACGCTTCTCCGGTGATGTGACGCGCCTCGGTGATGCGATGGCGACAGCGGCAGCGGCGGCACGCCTACTCGGCGATGTAACGACAACTGCTGCGACAGCGACACGCTTCTTCTTCATTGAGTCGCGCTTCCAGCTCCCAGCGACACGCAGTCTCTTAGAAGGCCCAGCACAACAGCAGGCACTACAATTCCCAGCAAGTGAATTCAGGTGGGATCTGGTGGTGAAGTCTTGTATCCCTGAGACTTCAGGCAGAAGGCAAGCACAGTTCAAGCTCCTGGAGATTCTTTTTCAAGATGATGAAAGCACACTCAGTCCTTTTTCTCCTTTCTTTGGCAATGAAGCAACCACTGCAGGCCAACCCCCAACCAGCACGCAGCACAGGGGTAGTCTCCTCCTACAGTTTCCTGGTTCTTCTCCTCAGCAAACGTTCATCTTGATTCTTAGAAGTGATCTAAAGTTCTGGGGTCTGTGTCCCCCTTTTTATACACACAGGTCCTTTGTTTCTGAAGGCAGAGAGTGTCTGTACCTAGTCCCAACCAGTTCCAGGTGCACTCTGCCAGTGCACAACTTCTTCCTTTGTCAGTGTGGGCCAGGGTCATCAGACGCACCACAGGAGGTGGAGCCAGCATTGTGGAAGGTAGGCAAAGCCCTATTCAGGCCCAGGTGCTACTCCTCCCACCACTCTCAATGTAGATAGGTCTATTCAGCCTAGTGCTGACTCACCCTGACTCCTGGAGCCACCTCAGCGACTGTCACTCACAAACCAGACATGAAATACACAAACCTAGCAGAGGCAGGCTGGATGGTTAGGTAAGAAAATACCTACTTTCTAAAAGTGGTATTTTCAAACACAGAATGTTAAAACCAACTTCACTAAAAGATGTATTTTATCATTCTGAGTTCGGCATACTAAACTCGAATTTCTACTGTGTTCCCTGGGCCAGTTAGGATTATAAACTGTTTCAAGCTGCCCATTCTGGCCTATGGGGACAGGTAACCTTGCAATAGTGAAAACAAAATTTGTTGTAATTCACTATCAGGACATGCCACACAAACCAGGGCAAGTCCTACCTTTATAGCTACAAAGTTACAATGTATTAGACACCACTCCCGGCTGATTTACACACAAAAAGGTAATCGCGGGGCATGGTAAATACTTCTTTGTCTTGTGCAGATAATTCAACACGTAAAAGAAAAAAAACATTTGCCAAAGTAAACAAGCATTGGCATAACCAATAGGTCTCGCCTTTGGGACCGTATAAGTGTTTAGCCATGCAACAATTGATGTTGTTGCACCATGGATATTGTGGTGCATAACTGAATACTTATAAGGTCCCAAAGGCGAGACCAATTGGCTAGGCCAATGCTTGTTCTTATGTTGGTGTGGGAAAAGTAAAACTAACCCTACCAAAGTCTACACTTTCCCACTGCTGATTTGATTGAAGTGTGAATAGTAAACTTAACCCCTGCAAAGTCCAACATTTTCCCTATTTTACTTACAATGAAGTGGGAATAGTGAAGCTCACCCTTCCAAAGTTCAACACGTTTACTACTGTTGCTTAGATGGGAGTGGCAACATTCACCCCTCAGAAGTCCAACACTTTCCTTACTATTTGCAATGGTTGGAGTGGCAATAGTAAATCTAAGCCCTCCAAGATCCAACGCTTTCTTGACTGTTGCTAAGATTGGAGTGGGAACAGTAAATTTAACTCCTCCAAAGTCCAACACTTTTCCTACCTTTGCTTACATTGGAGTCGGAATAGTAAATTAAACCTTCCCAAAGTCAGTCTAACACTTTCCCTAAATCCGCTTAGATTGAAGTGGGAATAGTAAATCATACTCCTCAAAATTCTAAATGTTTGGTCACATCTACTCTATGTAGCCCAAATGTCTTCAATTGTAGAATATGAAACTGCATCTTACGTTAAAATAGTTGTGCATATATCCTGAAGTGAGCCAGATATAGTAGCGGTTGTAATCAGCATTTTATCCTAAGGTGAAATAAATAATTTTTTGACAATACTTCTAAGATCCATCAGTATAAAGTCACACCGTGGGACGGGTCAAGCAGACGGATGAGGACCCTTCATGAAATACAGAAGATCTTCCCCCAACAGGCAGCAATGATCGGACAACCTCATATCATGCAATAAAAGTACCCTATTTCCTGGGAACAATCAGGTATCAAACTCCTTCGGGGGCACCATAGCTACACAGGTGTAAGGTACAATTATTTATTAACAACGTTTATTATTAAATAATTTTTTTACATGATTAAAATATATATTTAAATGCCAAATGTGTATTATATATATTAAACATTAAATTGTATTAATTATATTCCTATTTTAAATAATTTTAGTTAACATAATTTCCTATGGGCTTAAAATGTCCCTCCCTCTGTTATTTTCAATGGGAGGGTACTACAGCATCAGTGGTTGGCAGAGTGTGCTTAAGTTACTACTGTCTTCTTTCAGTTGTTATTTACAATCATAAGCTTGGATACACCCCTTGTTAAAGAGAGTGGAGATGTATAAGTTTAAAGTGGTAAAGTTATTCAAAAGTATAAAGTAAAATACACGTGTAAAATAGTCAAAGTCTAATTTACCCTTGTAAATAGCTCCAAATATGTGTGGGTTAGATTTTCAGCAAAATAATTACGAAAGTTGAAAAGCGTCACCCTAAAGTCACTATGGGAACCATGAGTTGGATCTAAGATATTTTAACTAACTGTTTAAGTTTTAAACTCATGAATAACTCAACACTATCTGATTAATTTTATTTATTTATTTAATTTTCAATGCCCAACAGCTACCGAAAAAGGGTTTCCCGGCGCAGAAGCAGATCAGAGACTGAGATAGAAAAGGCTTGCAGGTTATTTGTTAAAAAGCCACGTCTTCAGTGATTTGCGAAATTGGACGTATTCTGTTTAGTTTCGAAGAGCCATGGGCAGAGCATTCCAAAGTGAGGGGCCCAGATATGTGAATGACCTTCCACCCATCCGGGATAGTTTAATTTTGGGGACGAAAAACCTCCCCTGAGTGGATGAGCGGAGTTTACGAGAAGAGATGTATGGACGAACCAGAGATTGAAGGTATTAAGGGGCAGTACCAGTTTTGATTTTAAACAGGTAGCTCAGGGCTTTGAACTTGATACGGTTCTCCACCCTGAGGCAGTGCAGGATTCATAGATGGCCGGAGATGGAGTTGGCTCTAGGGACCCGGCACAGAAGCCTTCAAGCGGAGTTCTGGACCATCTGCAGCCTGCGAGTCACCTCCTTGTTTGAGCACAAATAGAGAACATTGCCGTAGTCCAGCCTTGACGTGATCAAGGTGTGGACTACAGTTTTCTGAGTGGACTCTGGTAGCATCCAGATGACCTTTTTTAGCCACTTCAGGATGGTAAAACATGTGGCAGCTACTTTGACCGCTTGGGAGTGCATACTGAGCGAATCATCAATGTTGTCGCCCAGGTTGCGCACTTGGCGGGAGGGTGTGGGAAGAGCGCCCATCTCATAGGGCCAGTGTTGAGGGCCAAAGAGTTTCTTGTTTCTCCCAAGTATAAGGACCTCGGTTTTCTCACCGTTGAGTTTAAGGTAATTTGATTGCATCTACGATGCTATTTTGCTTAGACCTAACTGAAGGGGAGAAGACCCAGCTGTGCTCTTCATGGAGAGAGAGAAAATGATTTAGGAGCCGTCCGCGTAGGAAAACAGGGACAGCCCAGACTCTGCTGCCACATTGGCTAATGGTCTTACGTATAAATTAAAAAGTAGAGGGCTAATGATGCAACCTTGAGGTACCCCATGGGCAAATGAATGAATAGATATCGGAACTGGCTGGGGGGAAAAAACGTGAAAGGTGCGATTTGTGAGAAATGAGATGAAAAGTGTTGAAAGTGTCTGACAAGATCCTAAATAGCTATTACAGGTTAAAAAGTGTCTTGTTTATTATAACCTGCCAAAATATTGTTATGTACTATTGTAAGCAAACAGAGCTTTTTGCAGATGCCACCCCACTTTTGCCCCCATTTGTACTACTAGATGCTGTTTTTTTAATCTGACAGCAGCCTGAAGTCTGCTAACCAATGCCAGTGCAAACTGTTGGAACTCGACTGTACCCTCACCATGTGTGGCACAGTCAATACGCTATTTTTAATATTTGTCAGAGACCCCTAAGGAAAGCCTCCTGAGCCCAGGAGCCACAGTGCAGTATATTAAAGGTGAGGACGTATAAGTGCATGCCTATATGTCCCTATAGCGGCGTTCCCCATTGGAAACTACTATGAGGTTAAGAGGTCCATAGGATAACATGGGCTGCCATCCAGACTTTCTCAAAGTTGGCAGCTCCATTATGGTACCGCCAAAATATGTCATGTTGGGTATCAAACAATGTGCCTTCTCAACTCTGACATACATCTCATGTCAAGGGTGATTTGGCATGCAACCAATTGACTATCTTAGAGGTTGTCCACATGGGGCAGTATTACATAATGTGCCCCAGGCGCGCAGCAGGTGTTTGCACCCACTTTATGTGCCACCGGGGCACTTTGGTATTACAGAAGGGGTATCAGATACTTGCGCGGTCCCTTCTTTAATAATGAAAGTGCTGGTGCACATGCAGTGTGTTCCCTACATACAGGGTGTTCCCTCATTTGCATGGGGGTGTAGTACCATGCAAATGAGGAAATCCCTTTGCCTCTGCACCCTTACCATATTACAAACGTGTGCACAGAGGCAAAGAAGCTATCAGGGGGTGCAATATCAGTACACCCTCTGATAACAGCCCTTTGGAGGGGGTAAAGGGGATGGTGGGTTGCCGCCTGCAGAGTGAAACACAGAGCAGCTGCTTCAAAGCCGCTCTGTTTTTCACCTAAATGTGTTGCCCCCAGGGCAGCGCAAGTTCACGGCTGCCCTGGGGCAGTGCATTCTATGTAATATGGTGCAATTTCCCTGTTTGCACCTGGCGCACCTGTTTTAAGGTGCACCGGGTGCAAACAGGGAAAGTGCATTATATACATAATAGGGCCCCAGGTTCCCCAGCTTCTCTGTGCTCTGGTTGGCAAGCCTGCGCTTCCTGCATTTGCTGCCCACAAGATAGGATTCTGACCTCCTGCCAGGCAGTGTGGTCACTTCTAGGAGTCAGGAACAAAGGCTTGTGCAGGAAGGAGATCATACCTCCTTCCTCCCAAGCAGGCAAGTGAAGTGGCACATCAAAGTGGTGAGATTCAAAGGCTGCACCACCTCTGATATGCATCAGGGCTAACTCACAGTTGAGAAAACAGCCCTCCCCTGCTACAGGCACATTTTCACCCGGTCGGGCAGGAAATTAGTTGTTCAAGGAGATGTATAACCTAGAAGGCTAGCCACACCTCTAGGGTGAATAGCCTGGGCTGGACACAAAAATTAGATTTCTGCCATCTTTAGGAGTGACAAAATAGAGTGTTCTAGGTAGAAAAGGTGACCCAAACCCCCGATGTGGTCACCTCAGCAGCGAATTGCTGCCTATTGGCTACTAGCTCTCACATCCCTTCCTCCCCTATATCTAGCATTTAAGGGATCCACCTGACACCATTACATCAGTCCTGAAGAATCTGCATCAAAGAGGTCAGAGGAAGAAACCTGTACCATTGACAACAAGACTTGCACAAATTAAAAGAGGGATATCCTAAACTTGTGTAATCGCTCTTGCAACTGCCTAATCGAGACTTGTCCTAGACTATCTCTCAGTACCCCCAGACAGAGGGACCTCTGTGGAAGCCTGAAGCATCCTCAGACTCATCTCAGGTAGTGCCACTGGTCCCCTGTGGACTGCAGGTAGAATGCTCTGGATCCAAAGAATCGCTGACCATCAGGGCCTTCGATGGATCATCCAAATACAGATTGTCTAGTACATTGTGGCAACTGTTGTCTTGCCTTCTGCAAAGTTACATTCAGCTACTGTGTTCCCTTGGACCACCGGACATCGAAGTTACTTTCTGTTCTACTTACCGCTGCCAAGGCTTGTTGGTTGCCAGTCCAGTAATCAACCCCTTTACTCGACGCTGCATCAAGAGGGAACTGCATCCTACCTTTGACCGACATCAGCAACCACATTGTTATTGTCTTTTTGCATCTTTTATCCCACAGCACCATTTCAGTGGTAAAAGTAGCTCTCCCGCAGCTCCTGTTCAGCACCAAGGACAGCCAGGACAACTCTGCACCCGGGCTCCACTGGCCAGGTAAAATTTAACTGATTGTCGTGGCTTGGCCCTGGGACTCGTATCACCTTTACCATGCAAGGGTGCCACTCATATTGACCAGCAAGTGATCAATTGTTACTAGTTGTTTCCCCATTAACTGCAATGATAATGTTTCACTGTATTATTCTGCACTGATTTTATATTTCTTCACAAATTTATAGCTCTGGTTATATGCATGCTATTCTGTTCTATTTGGTGTCTAAATTGAGATAAATATAACCAAACCAGTAGCTCCGTTGATCAAAATCTATGGATCTAAAATTATCCCAGCAGTCATGTATGGTGCTGAGTTATGGGGGTTCAGTAAACTGGACCCTCTGAGGGTGGCCCAAAATAACTTTTTGAGGTCTATAGTTGGGCTACCCACATCAGCCCCACGAATTCCCTTGCTATACGACCTAGGATGTCAGCCTATTGAAGATATGACCCGGTATAGGCCTTTGGCGTTTTGGCGACGCCTATGGACCACCCCGGAGTTATCTCATTATGCAAGGGCACTGCTGGAGGTAAAAGACATGGGGGGCTCCCATAGAATTAGCTGGTTAACAGAAATTAAATCTATCTTGATAGATATGGGTATGGGCGATCTGTGGTTTAACCCTGTGACGGCTGTTTTTCCCCCTAAAAAAGTCTTCAGGGATTCCTACTGGCTTTGGTCACAGCATAAACGTCTTTCCTCCTTGACTGCCAACTCTTTGACAACATGCTACCTGTCTATTAAGGATCAACCCACTCTTGAGGCTTACTGGGATGTAATAACCAAGAAGCTGGACCGGAAACTGTATCATCAATTCAGAATAGGGTCCCTCCCATTATGCTCTTTCACTTCTGGTTGGTCTATTAACGGCAATGACAAATGCCCAAACTGTAAGAATTTAGTCGAATCAGACGATCATTTTTTATTTGTCTGTCCGCTATATGACCGACCTAGAAGAGTTTGGTTGCGGCCTGTGTGTCGTGAACTAGGTGTAAGATCTGCCCAGGCTGCCAAAAGGTTTCTTAAGACGGATACATCTTCCCTTGTGGTTATTGGTTTAGCTAAATACATTAGATGGGCTTGGCTACTACGGAGTAGGCATAATTCTTGTAACACTTTGCCTCCTACCACAGAATTATAGCAATTGTTACTTTTTGGAGTCTGTTTTAACCAATTCAAGTCGTGTTCTCTAACCATTTAATACCTTTTTATTCCTGTTTTTAAAGAGTTATGTATTTATAAATGGTTTTTATGGAAATGATGTAAACCATCGCATATTTTTTAAATGTATTTTTTATCTTGTCTTTTAAGATGAAATATTCGAAATAAAGACTTTCTTGACTTGACTTGACTTGAGATAAATATACACTCTATTTTTATAAATTGGTGTCGGTTTCCTCTCTGGTGAGCTATAACCCCACACCACATAATACTTCACTTTCCTACAACTCTGAAAATACTTGTGTGAAAACATCACCTGTGTTTGGTTTGTGTTTTTATGTATTTATTAAACGTAAAAGAACAGAGCAGTGGAAACAACATTTCCATAATCATTCACTGGTACAATGCTTTGCACCACAGCACAACATAAAATGCGGTGTTGATATAACTGTCTTGTTAAGCTGAGTATAGAATGATGTCGACCGTCCAATGAATGAACCACTTCGAATACAAAGGGGATCTATAGCACTGGGGACAGCAGTTATAACTACCAAATTAGCATCCACCCCTGTGCTCCCCCTGGAGGGATTTGCCACTAACAATGGCCTCAGTGTAGTCATTATCGGACAGGACAGCAATGACCATTCCTTTTTTTTTTAAACAATTTTTATTTTCAACATCATAGCATCGGTACATTTCAAGCATCATTACCATAATTGCGCCCCCCACACATGGTTTCAGCAACTTTACATACACATACATTTGAACAAGGACGTGAGCGGTACACTGCCTCTTGTCAGAGAACAACCAGCATCGGGGTACATCGCTAATGGAGAACAATTTATCTCGTCACAACAAATAATGTAAGTCTAGGATCCGTATACTGTCTAGTTGGGAAGTGGGGAGGATGCCATCTCAACTGTCAACTGGTCCACCAGTGTTTGTCTTTCGCATCTTAGCTCTATCTTAGGGGAGATTCAGATGTCCCCTCTGTGTTTGTTCCACCGTCCCCATTTGTGGTCCCATTTCTTGGGGCATCCCCATCCCTTAAACACCGTCTTTTCTGCAATCATTGCGCTGTCCATGTCTTTTGCCCAATTACTCAATAGCGGGACCCCGTCCACCTCCCACTTCTGTGCAATGTTTCGCTTCGCGATCATAAAGCCCATCGAGGCCCAAGCCTGTTCAGCCTGAGAGAGGTCAGTCGCCTCCCAAATATTAAGAAGGCAAATCTGGGGAGATAGCTTTAGGGGCTTGTCACGTGTTCTCTCCAGTTGACGGGCGACCCTGTCCCAGTAGTGCTGAATTTGTGGACATTCCCATAATATGTGGAAAAAGGTACCCACTTGATTGCAATGTTGGAGACAGAGCGGGTCAGGGCGCCTACCCAGTCTAAATAGAAGTTTGCATCAAAGTAGACTCGATGGAGAATTTTCAACTGGATGAGGCACAGCCACATGGGAATGGCCACCTCCCTGGGGGAAGCTAGAGCATCGCGCCAGTCATCGTCCTCTACAGTACCCAAGTCTGTTTCCAGCTCACCTTTAGTTCTTATAAGTGAGCGAGATTACCTTGTGGTCCATGGGATCCAATAGCAACCGGTCCTCTAAGGGGAAAGAGTCAGGGAGAGGGAGCCCCTTTGGCAAGGCTGCCGAAATAGCGTGGCTAATCTGTTGATACCTGAATGTTTCCAATGGTGCCAATTGGCACTTTGTCTGGAGATGAGCAAATAAGGCCAGCTTCCCTTTCACCCACATGTCTCCCACCATGGATAGCCTAATTGTGTCCCATTTGTCGAACCCAGGGCATTGATTGAGCCGTCCCAGAATATCAGGCTCCCATAGTGGAGTTGCCTTAGTCAGGCGATTATACCAACCCATTTTTCTTGTGACTCTGAGCCAAGTCTCAACCGTACGGGCTGTGGGGCCGGTTAACTTTAGTTTGCGGGGATTGGTGTAGAGGGCCGTATTATAGTCGCCCGGTCCCATGAGCCAGTGGTCTGTGCGGAAGTTGAGGTCGTCATGGGGGCCGAACACCCAACTATTGACCGCAGTCAGCTTGGAAGCCTGATAATAGAGTTGTAAATCTGATAAACCTATGCCCCCATCGTACCATTCCATAGTAAGCTTGGTCATTGCAATTCGCGGGGTAAGGTCTTCCCACAATACATTACGTCATCTATTTGAGCAAAATAGGAATCTGGTATAGGATTGGGAGTGTTTTGCAACGCGTAAAGAAAGCTCGGAAGTACAAGCATCTTAAACAGGGACACCTGGCCCAGGAGAGTGAGAGGGAGAGACCGCCAGTGAAGGGGGTCAGATTTAAGGCATTGAAGAAGCCCAAGCAAGTTTTGCTCAAAAAAGAGATCAACTGCTGGAGTGACAAAAATGCCCAGGTAGTGAAAGCCACGAGTTGCAACCGGTATCTCATAGCCCCTTGGACTGGGTGGGGGAGCACCCCAAAGCGCATACATCTGGGATTGAGACCAATTTATCCGATATCCAGAGTGGGCACCAAAAATGTGGAAAATATGCAGCGTCCGCTGTAGGGATCGTGCTGGAGAGGCCAGATATAGGAGAATATCGTCAGCGTATAACGAAATGCGGTCCTCATGGTCCGCTGTCCATTTGAGCCTCCGTATCGCTGGATCCCCCCCAACCCAGACGGCCAATAGTTCCAATGCCAGGGCAAAGAGTAATATAGGGCACCCTTGCCTTGTACCCTGCGAAGGGTGAAAGTGGCCAAACGATGATTATTGACCACGACATGTGCGGTGGGTTGAGTGTACAGTAGCCTAATCCAGCGTATCATCTTGGGTCCAAACTCCATGCGGGACAACACGGCGAAGAGAAAGTCCCATTCGATGGTATCAAACGCCATGGTGGCATCTAAAGATAGGAGGATTGCGTCTTCGTCAATAGTACTAATCCTACCGAGGGCCCCATTTACCAGTGTGATGTTCCTGCCCGGCATGAATCCGGACTGATCCGGGTGCAGCAAGTCGGTGACATAAGGGAGGAGTCGATTGGCCAAGAGTTTGGTCAAGATTTTGGCTTCGAGGGTCAGGAGGGTGATGGGGCGGTATGATTTACAATCTTTGACCGGTTTATTCGGCTTATGGATGACCACTATAGCAGAGGTACGGAGATCAGCTGGAAGGAGTCCCAACTCAAAACTCTCCTGATAAAGTTTCAACAAGTGAGGAGCTAATATTGCAGCCATGGGTTTAAAAAGCTCGACGGGAAGCCCGTTTGGGCCCATCGCCTTGCCAGAATGGACATCTTGGATAGCCTTTTGAATCTCCGTCTCTGTGATATCCACCTCCAGTGCCTCCCTATCCTGTAAGGAGATGCTGACCACATTAATAGTTGCCAGAAGGTCGGCTGACATCGGAGCTTGAGAGGACTGCGAGATATTATAAACCTCTTCAAAATGAGACGCATAGGTGTCAGCTATTAATTGAGGGTCTGTGAGAAGCGTGCCGTCTAGGCCAGAAATCACATGGACCCATCTTGAAGCCTGCTCCTTGCTCTCCAGCCACGCCAGGAGTTTGCCTGTTCGTTCCCTTTGCTCATAGATCCTGTTTCGAGAGGACAGGGAGCGTATCGTGGCTTCTTCCAGAAGTAGCTGCCTATTAGCCTGTCTCTTGATTTTAAGGCTTCTGGATAGCATGGTCAGAGCCACACGCAACCGACTCCTCCAGGTCCAGTATATACGCTTCCATCCCAACCGCCCTCCTGGATCTCTCCACTCTATGTCCCACCATTAATGATAGCACCCTGCCCTTTATTACCGCTCCAAACGCACCCAATAGTGTCAATGCCGAGTCAACGGAGCCCCCGTTTTTGGCAAAATAATATTCTGTGTCTTTACGTATAGCTTCCCTAATAAGAGGAATCTTTAACGTCCATGGCTGTATATGAATGGTACTGGAGCTCCTGGCCCATTGTATTCCATAAGTCGTAGAGACGGGAGAGTGATCAGAGATCCCACGAGCCAGGCATGTGGTGCTTGTGAAGGCGTGGATATCCTGCGCATGTGTGAATATGTAATCTATGCGTAATTGGCTACCATGTGCCCCTGATTGGAATGTGAAGTGTGTATGTGATGGGTTAAGCCATCTTTAAATGTCCACAACCCCCAGGGCATTAGAGAACTCATAGATCTGCGAGCCCCTCGGTGGGCCCTCCCGGGACGGAAAACGGTCCAGAGAGCCATCCATTGTTAAGTTAAAATCACCCCCCAGGACCAATATCCCCAGGGGCAGTTCCAACAGCAAGGCACCTACATCACATAGCGTCAGTCTTTGTAATCCTGGGGGAGCATACACCGATACAACATTAAGGACACGTCCCTCCCAGGAGCCCGTGACAGCTGAGTACCTACCCTGAGCGTGAGTCCAGGTGTTGTGGATGATATATGGACAGTTCTTTCGGAGGAGAATCCCCATCCCTCTGGAGCCTGAGGTAAATCCAGAGTAAACTACCATTCGGTAACCTTTCCTATTCAGGGCCCCACATATGTTTCCAACTGAGTGCGTCTCCTGCAACATCACTATGTCAATTTCCTCGCTTTTAATATAATGTAGTACCATACCCCTTTTAATTTTGTCCCCAAGGCCATTCACATTCCACATTGATAGATTAAGCGTGAAGTCAGTTGTCATCAAGCGAGTCATAGGAGAAAGTGTTGAGCCAGATGTAGATGTCAGTCTGGGGGTCCCCGGTGCTCCCCATCATCGCTGAATACAATATTGTTGGCAGCCAGAAGAAGCCTATGTAGAGCCCATATGCACTAATTACAGTGAAACCTTGAGTGATCTTGGAGAACCAAGCATTGTTACATACCGATACAAAACACAAAAGAACCAAAATTAGCAACTCCCCCCTTCTTCCCCGAGCAAACCCCCACCCTGCCTCCCTGCATAATGGGTCAGGAACCACCCGCCACCCCCAACTTGCAGAGAGCCTGTCGCCCACCCTCATCAACTTCGGGAACGTGAACAACCCCACTCCCTTGGGCAACAAGCAAAAGTCAAGTAGCTCGCCCCGCCTACAACCCCAAGACTGAGACGTACTAAATGAATTCCAAATGACATAAAATGATAAAAGTATAAAGCCTGAGTTTCAGACACCCCCGGCCCCCGGAGCAACCAAACCTTAACATGACCATCAGACAACATAATAAGCAACTATGGCAAGGGTACATCCCTTAGTCCCTGCTGCTCACAAGCGGTAGAGCGAACACCAGTCAGACCCCTAGTAGTTCATTGCACATCATCCTTCAGGAGAGTTTTGGGAACCTGGATCAGAGGGAGGTGGAGATCGCCTTTGTTGACGCCAATCAGTGGCACCTCCAGCCGCCGGTTTGGATTTGTGTGACTTCTTACCAGCTGTACACCAGCCATCGGGCCAGTCCCATGCGTCCTCAGGTTTGGTGAAGAACCAGAGCTTACCCTCCGATTCAATCTGGAGTTATTGCGGGGAATAACATGGCGTACTTGATTTCCTGGTCTCGGAGCGCTCGTTTCACTTCCAGGAAGCTCCGGCGTTGCTTCTGGACCCTTCCAGGTGAATTCCGGGAAGAATGATATCTTACTGTTTTCCACAGTCAATATGGGTGACGCTCTCGCCGTTTGTAGGATCACGTCGCGGTCGCGAAAATTAAATACTCGAGCAAGAAGCGGGCGGGGAAGGGCGCCAGTTTTTGTTCTACCTCTCGGGACACGATGGGCTCACTCGATTGAGAAGCACTTGGACAGGCCCCGTGGCTGAAGACGTTGTAGAATGAGCTCCTCGACGAAGAGGTCAGCAGCTTTCCCCTCCGCCCGTTCCGGAATGCCCAAAATTTCGGACATTGTTGTGCCTCATCCTGTCTTTGTACTCATCAAGTTGTATGGCCATCGCCTCGTGGGAAGTGCGAAGGACGGTGACTTGTTTTTTGAGGCGAGCGGCATCATTCACCAGCTCTGTAGTTGTGTTCTTGATTGTACTCACTCGGTCAGCCGTTTTTCTCATGTCTGCCCTCATTAAGGCCATCAATCAATCCGTGTTTCGAGGGCGGTCCGCACAGTGGTGATTGCCGTTAAGAGATCTTTGTTTGATGGCTACGAGGTCTCACTCTGGGTTACGGTAGTGCCCGGTCTTTTCTCCTGGTTCTTCAGCCACACACATTTTTTCAGCTTAGCCTGCGTTGCTGTTCGCCCGCTGCGGCCCGTTGCCATATTCGCTTCCTTAGAGGGGTGGCGATATAAGGGCAGGAAGCAACAGCTACTCACTGCCACCTGCTGTGGGGTCCCCCACTCGGCCTGTCGGCTTTGGCACGTGGCCTCCCAGCCCCGCTCCAATGAGTCACAAGTTTGCATCCCTCCGCAGCAACCAGGGACTCAGGACACTCACAACCACACCATGTTCGGGGGGCTCAACCAAGTGTTATCCGTGGATCACTGGCCCTATGATTCTCCGCTCTCCAGACTCCTGGGATTCTACCAGTTTCTCAGTCCCAAGTTAGTTCCCCAGCAGGGGCAGCAGCCCGCTGTGCGTCTTGTAATGGCCTCCCTCACATTTTTTCCACACCCTAGATGCCACAGCTGCCAGGAGCCCCACCGGACTATCCCTATTGGGCCACAGCACTAGCAACGGGCAGGACTCCCGGGCCCCAACTGAAGTTCAGCAGTGCATTCAGGGTACAATGCACTGCAGCGCGTCTGTATGTTACAATGGGGCTGTCGCAGTTTGGGAGCAGGCCTCCGTGCTGGAGTTGTCGGTGGCCCACCAGCTCGCTCTCAGGAGTACGGCAGTAATTTGGATGATAGCCGCTATGGGCGCTGGGGCGGCGGGGAAAGTTCTGCCCGGGTCTCCAGGTTTTCTTGGCTGAAGATACGGGGCCATGCAGCAGAGGAACAGTATTCAATTATTGCACGTGTATCCCTCACCTGAGCGTTCGCCAACCTGCCATTATGTTCCGCAGGCCAGAGTTTGAAAGTCAGGTTCTGTGCAGGGTGAGGGAGCCGTTCAATCGTCCCCTCCGGCGCAGTCGCATGTTAGGCCCCAGCCGCGGTGTTGCATCGCCCTCCTACGCTGCTGTGCGACACACTCATCCGGTGTAGTCACTACTGGAGGAGCCGGTGCCTGGAGCCGCCCCTTGGCGGCACTCTCGATTTCCCTCAAAGTCGGCTCGGACCTTGGGCTGTAGTAGCGGCATGCAGGGCTCCCCTCGGGGCAAAGATTAGGCCGGGGCAAATCAGTTAACACAGATGATTCGGGAGTGGCACATTGGAGCTCGGCTACCGTGCGGCCATTCCCGTCGGCAGTTGGCCATGCCCCCTCAGCACTCAGCAGGGCTCTCGTTGTTCCAGCGTCGAATCTGCCGGACAGCCCCAGAGCACCCCTTGTTATAGTTCGACCCCTCTTTGATGTCCGGAGTCTGTGCAGGCAGGGGTCTTGTCACCTGGGGGTCGCTTGTCGGGATTTCCTGCTATAGTCTTTTGATTCTTTCAGGGCCGGGTCGGGAGGAGTCCCAGACACCCAGCAGGCGTGGAGCCAGCCCTCAGGGAGGCCGGAGGGCCGATCGAAACCCATCGTCCCGGGGGAGTTCAGAGGTGCGATAGAAACTGCTCCTCCCTCTCTCATCCCCTGGAAGCGGGATGTCCTCCAGCCGGAGTGGCGCCTCTATGCCCGGGTCGCGCTGGGGCCGGGCGGCCATCTTGGTGCATGAAGTGGGCACGCGGGCCCGGGGTGGCCGAAAGGTGAGAGGCCAGGGACGGGGATGTCCGGGTCAGTGCGTGTGTCCTGGTGGGGAGGTTCGGCGGGGCCGGGGGCTTGGGCTGTATGTACCAGGTTTCGGTGGTGCGGGGGCACGGAGGGCCATTCTACGAGGCCGGGTCCAACACGCGTCCCCCCCAGCTGAAAGCCGGAGAGAACTGCCCATCAGCTTGGGGGGTTCTCTTCGCTGAGGCGGAAGAACCTGGAGAGGCCGTCAGCATTGGCGTGGTCCGTACCAGGGCGGTGTTCCACGGTGAAATCCATCCCCTGGAGGGAGATTGACCACCGCAGTAGCTTGGGGTTTTCTCCTCGCATCTGCATGAGCCAACGTAAGGGCCGATGGTCAGTTTGGACTCTGAAATGGGTGCCAAACAGGTAGGGTCGTAGCTTTTTGAGTGCCCAGACCACGGCAAAGGCTTCGCGCTCTATGGTGCTCCATCTTTGTTCTCGGGGCAACAGCCGCCGACTGAGGAAGGCGACGGGCTGGTCTAGGCCTTGGTCATTTACTTGGGACAGGACGGCCCCAATGCCATGCTCGGAGGCATCGGTTTGCACTATGAACTCCTTGGCGTAGTCGGGAGCCTGGAGGACGGGGGCAGTACACATGGCCCTTTTTAGGGCATCGAAAGCTTCCTGGCAGGCAGCCGTCCACTGCACTTTCTTTGGCTGTTTTTTAGACGTGAGTTCTGTGAGAGGGCCGACAAGGCTGCCATACCCCCGAATGAATCTTCGGTAGTAGCCCGTGAGTCCCAGAAAGGCTCGGACCTCCGTCTGGGTGATGGGTGGTTCCCAGGCCAGGATGGCGTCGATCTTTGGCTGTAGCGGGGCGACCTGGCCACTCCCGACCTGGTGCCCCAAGTAGACCACGGATCCTTGCCCGATCTGGCACTTGCTGGCTTTTACTGTGAGGCCTGCCTGGCGCAGGGCGATTAGCACCCTTCGGAGGTGCTGGAGGTGCTCACTCCACTCTGAACTGAAGACAGCGATGTCGTCCAGGTATGCCGCGCTGAACTGTTCTAGCCCGGCCAGGACTCTATTCACCAGTCGCTGGAAAGTGGCCGGGGCATTTTTCATCCCGAAGGGCATTACGCGGAAGCGGTAGTGCCCATCGGGGGTGGAGAAAGCGGACCGCTCTTTGGCCCCTTCGGTGAGCGCAATCTGCCAGTATCCGCAGGTGAGGTCGAATGTGCTGAGGAACCGGGCTGCCCCTAGTCGGTCAATGAGTTCGTCGGCTCGTGGAATGGGGTGGGCATCGGCTCGGGTAACGTCATTGAGCCCCCGGTAGTCCACGCAGAATCGGAGCTCGGGGGCGACACCGGGGGCCGCTGCCTTCGGGACCAGGACCACGGGGCTGGCCCAGGGACTGTCAGAGGGCTCGATCACCCCCAGGGTCAACATCTTCGAGACTTCCGCTTGAATGCAGGACCGGACCCGGTCAGGAACCCGGTAGGCTCGGTGTCTCACCGGCGGGCTGTCCCCGGTGTCCACATCATGAACACACCAGTTGGTGACCCGGGGGGTCAGGGAGAAGAGGTCAGAAAATTGTCTTAGGAGCTGGCGGCAGTCCGCTTGTTGCTGGGCAGTGAGGGCTGGGGAGAGGTTCACTCCTTCCACGGAGCCATCCTGCTCCTTGATACACAGGAGGTCCGGGAGGGGATCCGACTCATCTTCGGCCCCGTCATCGGTGGCCAGCAGGAGGCTCAGTTCTGTCCGCTGGAAGTGAGGCTTGAGGCGGTTCACGTGCAGGACCCGGAGGGGATCCCGAGGCGACTGGACGTCCACCAAGTAGGTGACTTGGCTCTTCTTCTCGACCACTTTGTAGGGCCCAGTCCATCGGTCCTGGAGAGCGCCAGGCTTCACGGGGTCCATGACCCACACCTGCTGGCCCGGCTGGAACTCGACCAGAGTAGCATTCTGGTCGTACCAGCGCTTCATTTCTTCTTGACTCGCCTCCAGGTTGGCCTCGGCCAGTTCTCGGAACCTCCTGGTCTGGTTCCGGAGGGCCAGGACATATTGGAACACATCTCGGGGGGTGGTCTGGGGTGCTGCCTCCCACCCTTCCTTAACTAAACTGAGGGGACCTCGGACGGGGTGCCCATAGAGTAATTCAAACGGGCTGAACCCTAAGGACTTCTGGGGGACCTCCCGGTAAGCGAACAAGAGGCAGGGGAGCAGGACGTCCCACTTACGCCGGAGGGGCTCTTCTAGGCCAGCGATCATCCCTTTCAAAGTCCTATTAAACCTCTCTACTAGGCCGTTCCCTTGGGGATGGTACGGGGTGGTGAACTTATAGGACACCCCACATTGTTGCCACAGGGACGTCATATACCTGGATATAAAATTAGTGCCGCGATCGCTCACGACCTCGCGGGGGAAACCCACCCTGGAGAAGATCCCCATCAGGGCCCGGCCCACCACGGGGGCCGTAATGGTGCGTAGGGGAATGGCCTCTGGGTAGCGGGTGGCGTGGTCCACTAGGACCAAGATGAAACGGTGACCTTGGGAGGTGGGGGGGTCCAGTGGCCCCACGATGTCGATCCCGACTCGTTCGAAGGGGGTACTGACGACCGGGAAGGGTTGGAGGGGAGCCTTGCGCTTCCCCCCACTCTTCCCACTGGCTTGGCACGTGGGGCAGGACTTGCAGTGGGCCTCTACCGCTGCTTTAATCTTAGGCCAATAAAAATGGGTCACGAGACGGCTGTAGGTCTTGTCCTGACCCAGGTGACCGGCGAGGGGGACATCGTGGGCTAAGCCCAGGAGGAAATCCCGGAAGCGGAGAGGTACCACCAGTACCCGTCCGGATCCCAGCTCCACTGATTTCTGCTCACTATACAGGACGTTATTCTCCCAATAGATTCGGTGCGTTCCGGTCTGGTCACCTGCGGCTTGGCCCTCGGCCTGGCGCCGCAGCCCGACCAGGGAAGGACAGGTGGCTTGTTCCTGGCAAAATTCTTCTCGGGTGGGCCCGCCCTCGTGGTGCCAATGGGCCAACTCGGGTAGATCCCCCAACTCGGGGACCGGGGCGGGGTCGGATGGTGCGGGTTCGTCGCTGGCGACGGACCCTTCCGATGGGGGAACGGGAGGACCCTCGGCGGGGACGGTGCTGGCTACTTCGACCGGGGTGCTCTCGATTTCTCTCCGGGGAGTGAGTCGGGCTGTCATAGATCGGGTGGTGGCACACACCCACTCGGGGAGTCCCATCATTCCTAGGTGGTCCTTGCGCTCTACGTGCTTCCAGGGAGAACTCTCCAGGTCGTTCCCTAAGAGGCAGTCGACCGGCTGGGAGGTTCTTACGGCCACCTTGAGTTTACCTATCACCCCTCCCCACTCAAATGGCACCAGGGCCACCTGACACATACTTTCCCTATTGTCTGCAGGTATCACGGGGCAAAAGACATTGGGGAGGATCTGCTCCTCGGGAACTAGGTGCCTGAGGACACCGGTGATACTGGCCCCGGTGTCCCGCAGGGCCTCTACCTGGTGGCCATTGATCTTGACGAGCTGCCCATATTTCTGTGTGTTGGACGGTAGGAGGCTACCAGGGATCATTTCCCTATCTCCCAGGGATACTAGGGCCATCGCGGCTGGTTCCCACTCCTCGGCTTCCTCAATCTCCTCCCCTAGGGCCACGTTGGCTATCTGTCTCGCAGGGGTGACTTGGGTGGCCATGGGGCACTCTGGGTCATTGGCGTAGTGCCCGGGTTTCTGGCAGCGGAAACATGTGACGGTCACCCGGTGTCCCCGTCTCCCAGGGGGCCCTGTTACTGGTGGGGGGGGCGCCGGGAAAGGTGGAGGTGGTGTCTTCGGGGGGCTAGGCTGGGACTCCCTCGGCCCTCCCTGGTTCCCTCCCCCTCTCTGGCGGGGTGGTCCCTGACTGGTTCGGGGGTACTCTCCTACCATGCCCCGGGAGACCCGGGTGTTGGTCCAGCGGTCGGCCTCCACGGCCAGCTTCCGGGGATCTGTGAGCTTGCTATCCAGCAGATGTTGACGTAGCTCTACGAAGCAGTTCGCAGCCAGATGTTCCCATAACATGAGGTCAGTGAGTTCGGCAAGGGTGGTGACTTTGCTGCCCTTGACCCACCCATCGAAGGCCCGACTAAAAAAGTTTACATACTCCACCCAGGTGGTGCCCGGGATCTTCCTGCAGTCCCGGAACCGTTGGCGGTACATTTCTGGGGTGAGGCCGTATCTTGTGAGGAGAGCCTCTTTCATGTGGCTGTAGGAGGTCTGCAGGGAGAGGGGTAGGTCGAGCAGGGTGTCCCTTCCTTCGCTCAGAAACCGTCCCCACAACCCCGCCCCCCAGTCCTTCTGTGGAATCCGATGGGAGGTCATGGCGACCTCGTAGGCCCGAAACCATTGCTGAATGTCATCGTTTTTATAATATTCTTTGACCACATCCTTGGGGATGTGGACCTTCTGTTCCGCTGGGGGGGCCGTCTCTCGGTTCCCCGAGGGCCTCCCGTCCTCATTTCGGGCCTTGAGCTCGAGTTCCTTTAAGCTCCGTTCGTGCTCCAGTTGGAGCTTTCTTCCTTCGTGCTCCCGTTGGAGCTTCTTTTCTTCCAGTTCGCCTTGTACACGCATTTGCTCTACTGCTAGCTTCTTCTCCGCTAACTTCAATTCGCCCTCGATTTTGAGTTTGGCTAACTCGAGTTGATGACTGCGGCTTCTCTCTCTGTCCGCGAGCTCTTCCGGGGATAGGCCCCCGTCTGGTACGATGCCTCGCACCTGATTGCTACTGCTTTCACTTTGGGGGGGTTCGGCTTCGTCGGGGCGCTCCCCCGTGCCTTCCGGGCGGGAGGCCCCGGTCTCCACCCAAGTTTTCAGTGCTTTCTGCAAGTCTTCCTTAGTGTTGAGGCCAGTGGTAGCGATTTTAAGTTCTTTGCAAAATTGTTTTAGCTCTTTGTGTGTGTATTCTTCCAGATGCTCTACCTGGAACACTCTGTTGGCGTTGGTTTCTGCGGAGCTCGTGGCGCTCCCTTCTGCCATCTTTGTTGGTCGTGCGTCCGTCGTTTACTGTACGATCTCTAGGTGATGGGCCCGAATCCCGTCGCTTGCCACCAATGTTAGACGGCGACCTCAGAGGAGCCCGGAAAGGGGTCCTGACTACCCTGAGACCCACCCTCAAAGTATCGTAGCCGGGCACTGGCGGGAGATTCCCCAGGGGGAGGACTCTCGCAACTAGGATCGTACTTCTGGCACCACACGACACAGAGGGACCACACTGGTATTCTCAGAACAAGTTTTATCAAACAGGTATCACTGCAAATATGTACAAGGTGAGCACGGGCTCAAGCGTCTCGGAAAGGTAGGGGGTAGCGGGACTGTCTCTGGTAACGGTTCAAAGGAGGGACGTACCCGGCGCACAGCTCACAATCCTCGAGCTGGGGGGTAGGCTGGTTGTCGTGGGGTCCGGCGGGACCGGTGGAGTCTGTGGAAGCCGCGAGTCACTCAGCGGGCTCAGGTACAAGTTCGGAGGTCTTACGATCTTCAGGGAGCCGCGAGTCACTCAGCAGGGCTCAGGTACAAGTTCGGAGGTCTTACGATCTTCAGGGAGCCGCGAGTCACTCAGCAGGGCTCAGGTACAAGTTCGGAGGTCTTACGATCTTCAGGGAGCCGCGAGTCACTCAGCAGGGCTCAGGTACAAGTTCGGAGGTCTTACGATCTTCAGGGAGCCGCGAGTCACTCAGCAGGGCTCAGGTACAAGTTCGGAGGTCTTACGATCTTCAGGGAGCCGCGAGTCACTCAGCAGGGCTCTCGTTGTTCCAGCGTCGAATCTGCCGGACAGCCCCAGAGCACCCCTTGTTATAGTTCAACCCCTCTTTGATGTCCGGAGTCTGTGCAGGCAGGGGTCTTGTCACCTGGGGGTCGCTTGTCGGGATTTCCTGCTATAGTCTTTTGATTCTTTCAGGGCCGGGTCGGGAGGAGTCCCAGACACCCAGCAGGCGTGGAGCCAGCCCTCAGGGAGGCCGGAGGGCCGATCGAAACCCATCGTCCCGGGGGAGTTCAGAGGTGCGATAGAAACTGCTCCTCCCTCTCTCATCCCCTGGAAGCGGGATGTCCTCCAGCCGGAGTGGCGCCTCTATGCCCGGGTCGCGCTGGGGCCGGGCGGCCATCTTGGTGCATGAAGTGGGCACGCGGGCCCGGGGTGGCCGAAAGGGGAGAGGCCAGGGACGGGGATGTCCGGGTCAGTGCGTGTGTCCTGGTGGGGAGGTTCGGCGGGGCCGGGGGCTTGGGCTGTATGTACCAGGTTTCGGTGGTGCGGGGGCACGAAGGGCCATTCTACGAGGCCGGGTCCAACAACCAGGGTATGATGTACACGGTGAAGGTACTAAATGTATTCAGCACAAACAGCCATTAGGGGCTAGCTATCCAGTTGGGGCATAGCAAAAGGCCCTTTCTTTGAGGGTAACAGAGTCATCCAATTCCCTCTCCCAAGCACCCCTTGTTTCCGATGTAGTAATCAAGCCATGGCTTCTATTTTGGTGGACAAGCGTGTGACCATGTGTCGACAGAAATCTGCAGTCAGTAGGACCTCAGGGCTTGACTTTCGGAGGGTGCTCACGGAAACTCAGAATAGTGGTCTTTACGTTTCACTCGGGTCTTTAGATAGAGAAATGAGTCCAAGGCATTAGCGTCTGCCCACTCAAGCATGGCAGAGGCCGGTATGAGCTCGCCATTTCGAAACAAGTCACTCATGGTCTTCACACCACAAGAGGCGAGCCTAGTTAGTATATTTCAACCAAATGTACTGAACAATAGGCCAAACTATGTGAGGGGCTGATGAGGTGAGTTCAATCTGTCCCTCCCATATAGCTTGCGTGTACCGTCCCATGCGAATTACGTATGTGCCACTGTGTGTATTTCAGCACTTTGTCGCCTCAGCAGCCCACCTATAAGTGTAGGTAGCGGGCCAGATATGCCAAGGCATATTCAATAGCAATGTGCACTAAATAGGTTAGAGTGGAGGGTGTAGCCAATGAAATATATATTGCACTTGCACACAGAGATAATACAGCTCAAAATCGGACTCAGCCAGACCGCTATGTTCATATGGCTGTGTGTGAATTTCCCACTTGACTCAGGGCTGTTTATTAGCCGATGCGAACTTAAAAATGAGGGATTTAGGCGTATTAAAAAATTGTCTGGTCAGAGGGATGGGTATGTTATTGAAGAGTTGCATGAGGTTTACTCTGTGCCCCAAATCCCCACCCCATATGCAGCCGTACCGACACATTTTGCGCTGTAAATAGCCAGCATGTGAGCAAAATGATCATTCACCTAATTTAGCTTAAAACTTAAAAATGAGGGATTTAAGTGTATTAAAAAATTGTCTGGTCAGAGGGATGGGTATGTTAATGAAGAGTTGCAGGAGCAGAATTATTTTCATCAAGGCAATTCTGCTGTGTAGGCACGGGTGGAGTTCGATCCAGCAGGCCATCTGGTCCTCCGTTTTGGATATAGTAGTGCCATAAATCTTGGTAATTATGTTCTCTCAGCTTTGGCTCATTCATATGCCAAGGTGCTTCTGAGATATAGTGCACCAAGGAAGAGGGTAAGTGAGCAGTCGCTCTGTCATCTCATCGATGAGGGGGAAGATGGTGGATTTATTCCAATTTATTGCTATACCAGATAGAATGTGGAATAGAGTGAATTCCTGCATTACTGGTGTAAGGTTCTGGCTTGGATTACAAATGTGCATTGTATTCATTTTAATTCAATGCACAATACTTTTATTCAGTCATATTAATATGGACTGTAAATGTAAAATACAATCATACACAACAACATAGTAAAAATCCCAAAAATGTATGATCTTTGCAAAAAGATAAAAAGACACAGTTAAAGATAAAACACAAATCACAAAGACCCTCGACTGTAATGACATTAATTTGAGAACCTGCCTACAAACTTCTGCGGCACTAAAAAAAGCTAAAGTAATCACAAGTGTCAAGTTGCATTTTGCGATAGTTACAGTTAATACATAAAAACATATTTCATCTTTAGGCTGGAATTGCATACAATGCTTTACATCACAACAGTAATATCAGAAATGTCTAAATGACATAAAATGTGTACAATCATATAGGAAATTACCAAGCATTTTCCTTGAGCACCAGCTTCAGTAAAGTATACAGAGTAAACACAGTCTCCTCTGAGGACAGGTTTAGTAAAAAGTGCAGTGCTTCTATGCAATGACGCAGAGAGAACTTAATCAATAAAGCCAGAGAGAAGAAGACCTATAATAAGAATAAAAGGTGAAAAAGAACATCACATGTAAAGTGCTCTGTGTTGATTTCTGATCACATGGACATGGCAGAATCATTTCACGGGGGAGGTAACTAATCAATGAAATGGACTGGGTGGAACCTAAGTAAAATAAAGTGCTGTGCATCATGTAACAAAAATGGTTGAATATTCTTAAGTGACTTAAGCTGCATATATGAAACAACAGAGGAGAGTTGAGATACCCCTGCCCATCTCTTCCCCTCCCAATGGGTATAGCACATGGCCCTCTGCTTTTTTTTGTCCACCATAGACAGAGTTCCTAAAGGGTCTTTAAAAAAATGTCCCTCCGGCCCAGGCCCACATCCATGTCCCTGATGCCCCTCAAGTAGAGAATATCTAAACCCCGAGACAAGGGTAAGCAATCCTCAATTATCATTCTGTTTAGGGAGAGGAGCTCATTGACCCAGACCATTCGCCATAACATTATTGGTTGAGTCCTTAAGATATCCTCAAGATTTTGATGCCCAAACTCGCTTTGTGTGATAAAGGAGGTGGTAGATGGTGAAAGAGCTAATAGGCGATGGGTAGATTTATTTTCTGTAACCTTTGTGCCCCAAAGCCCCACCCCCTATGCAGCCGTACCAACACATTGTGCACTGTAAATAGCCAGCATGTGAGCAAAACGATCATTCACCTAATTTAGCAGCGATTGAAAAAACAGCATTGATGCACCTTGCCAGTTGATTATTCCTGATCTCTAACTGTGGAAGCCAGGAGCCTCTGCAATTAAATGTTACCCCTAAGTAACTGGAGTTATTCACGTTTCATCAGGGTAGCATGAAGCCTGAAGGTTAAGCTCTGGATCCACCTATACCTGCAGGATTTCACGAAGGACTTGTTAGTATTAATTCTCATATCCAGTCCCTCCATGAAGGAGATGAAGGCATCCAAGAGCGGATACAGGGCAACAGGTGTGCTTCCCATGATGACAGCATCGTCCGTTTATAATAAAGCTGGTATTGGATGCTTTCCAATCTGGGTCATGTCCCCGCAACTTGACACCAACTCCATGCCAAGATGGTTGATATAGAGGGCAAATAGGAAAGGCACAAGGACACACCCTTGCCTGACACCCCTGCGCACCCTGAGCATCTTGGATCACTTGGATCACTCTCCCCTAGCCCAAACCTTACTGCAGCATTTGAGCCACAATAAACTTCTCTGACAGTGTTAATGATGAGTCTGCCATTGACCAGGTTTTCCATTATACCTGATAGTTTTGTGTGAAATGCACAATCAGAGGCACTGGTCAGATCCATGAAACCCAAATGCAGGGGGCACACTTGCATATTGTATATTTCCCCAAGAAAGGCAAAGGTTAATGCATTGATCGTCTGTCCCCATCCATTTCATGATCCCAAATGGATATCCGCTAAGGTACCATTCTCCTCCGCCCATGCCTCCAGGAGGAAGAGTAAAATACGACCCAGAACATTCACAGTAGAATCCAGGAAGGACATTGGGCGATAACAACTAGGGTCTTTCTTGAAGATGAGTACGATTCTTGAGTTTCGACCATGATGGCATCTTGTTGGAAGAGCTAGCTACTCTAAAAATCATTTGCTCAAGGGGGCATACAGATCTAAATTGCTCTTAAAAAGGTCTAAAGGGACCCTGTCTGGATAAGGGGCTTTTTCACTGGGGCTAGATCTATTAGCCACTATCACATCGTCCAATGAGGGACACAACTTGGGCAGGAAACAATCAATTGCTATGGTCTGAGAATCGTTTCCAATATCTGTTGCATCACTGTTAGAATAAACCTCCCTAAAAAAGTAGCCCACTCATGGCCAGATATAGCAGATTCAATCATGGATTCTTTGAAGACTTTTGCGGAATGGTTGATGTATAATAGTCCAAAAAGCTTTGTGGTCATTCTTACAGCATGCGTCCTGGAGATCCTCTCAGGCTTTTAGTCCAAGGGCAATCTTCCTTTCAGCAATCATTCTTTGATAAGTCTACCTACAGCGAGCAACTTCAGGGACTGACCTAGGTCACCTGTAAAGAGAGGCCATTAACTCTTTGTGGAATGTGGAGCAAAATGCATCAAACCATCTCTTTTTTTTCCTCAGGCCTCTCATGTACTGCCCTATATAGGGCTCCTGAGAGTGGTAAACGCTCTCTTTATATTAGTCTTATCAGCCTAACCATCTAGACTGACATCAAACCATTGACGATTGCTCTTTACCAATTGAGATGTAAACATCTCAGCATTCACAAATTTGCACTTATTGAGAGTACCCTTTTTATTATGAGCAGAGATACCAGTGACACTTCTGGTGGAATAAAGAGCCTGCTGCCAATTAGAAATATCTCAAACTAAGCTTTGGGGATGATGGTCACTTACCGCAAGATTATATAGTATCTGTTCCCCAACCTTAGCAACTAAATTGGCAGACAGTAAAACAAAGTCGAATTCAGAGACTTCGCCCTTGCTCACAAAAGTGTTAAGCGAAAAGCCATTATTAGTGCTGTATTTACTGGTAAAACACATGTTACATTTGTCATCAAATAATTTAGAGTGTTACCAATCACTTCGTGAAAAAAATGAAATATGGAGTGCCCGTCGGAATTTGGTAGGCCACATGTGACTTTGAACACTGAGGGGCAAACATGGACATTAAAATCACTCCCCTACAGCCATCCCGGCTCATTGCCCACTCTAGGGCTGAGTGAATCGAAGTAAAGTTCCAGTTTTGGCAAGATGCGCCTCTAATTGCCACTGGAAAGTTGTTATAAAAATTAACAATGACCTGATAAAATGAAGTATCAACTGCAAGAAACAAGTATTTGCAATGCAATCAGTCTTGCCTTTGGGACCTTATATGTATTTATCTATGCAGCACATTAGCCTGGGTGCTGAAACATCTACTGTTCTTTAACATGGAGGGAAAGTAAGCACCAAACTGCTTGACATGCCAGGTTTGGGAACACGTGGAGAGAAATATTGTCTTTCAGCGGGAAATGGTTTAGTCCAAAGCTCTGTTTTTAATATAAAATCAGGGTCTTCGGTGGTCATATCACTGAAAATACAAGATTTGAACAAGTATTATTATCTACGGGTGCTTGTGGAAGACAATTTCTATGAACTGGACTCTAGAGAATGCTAAAGGGATTCTGGTATTTTACTGACCTCTGCTGGTCGTTTTCTATCAAGAAAGTTAAACAGAGGCAGTTGCCAGAAAAATGTAAAAAAGAAAGTCACTCAGCAGAAGGCAAATATGGTATTTTACTGACCTCTACTGTCCTTTTCTATTAAGACAGTTAAATAGAAGCAGTTGAACAGAAAAAGAAGTCCCTAAACGGAAGCAGACAAGTCCTAGGGCTGATCTCCAGAGTACATACACATAGAAGTATATACTAATTTATAAGTATATACTAAAGTATATACAAGAGGTCTTAAATGCTCGACCTAAAAAGAGTATGGCTTTAACCATGGCCGAGATGTAAATCGCCAAGCCTCCCCTGGAATTGCCATATGAGGATGGAATGGCTAGAAAGTGGAATGCTTTGAAATCATTAATATAAATGCCCCATGCCTCCTGAAAGCACGATACAACACAGAGGCACTTGTAAAGTCTATTCATGACTGGTTCCCGAATTTCTCCTTAATGCACGTCTCATTCCACAACATAATGAAAAGTTTCGGGGCTTTGGCAATGATATTAACATGATCATACAGTGACACACAACCACTTGAAGAAGGAATTAGAGTGATGTAATCCTTTGCTTGTGGCAGTCTTTTGTCAGATTCCTGGTCCTCCTGAATGTAAAAAATACCCAAGGCTTGTTAAGAAGAAAGTATTGTAGAAACACCACATTTTATATGACTTACTTGAGCCAGGAGTACGTACAAAGATGGACAGAGCCCACATAGTGCGGGTCGCTTTTCAGTAGAGTAAGTCGAAAAGGTGGATTTCAACACAAGAGGAGATGCTATATACTTCCCACCATGGTTTCATGTGTGAGCAGACAGCTGCGAGGTTCTCATCCTTATTACATTGCTTTCTGCCTGCTGTGTTTGAGTAATAACTTCTCAATGTCTGTCTGTGTGCACACTTATGACTTTCAAGGGTGTGGGTAATTGCCAAGCCTGGGCGGTAAATTTCGGTCCGCTTGCAGAATTTGCAAAATTTGGACATTTTCGCGTTCCGCAGAGCACGTGGAAATGTCGAACCTTCCACGATCCGCTGCGTAACGGAAGTATTCTCATGTTTGCGCTTTAAAAATGCGTTCTCGCACGCGGTGTAGCGACTTACCAGGATCCCTGCGTTCGCCGACGGGTTTTCCTATCGGTTCGCATGCGCCACGAGATGTTGGTAGCCGGTTGCGCTATCCCACGAGAGTTTGCGATCGCGAACACGTAATTTGCCGCTCCATTGAGACCGCAAGAGAGAGCGTACCACAGAGTCTCCAACTTCTTTTTCCTGTCCAGCAGGCTCCTCCCAGTGCTTTGTCCATCTCCTGTTCATTCTTCCTTTGGATTTTGAGCTGGAAGGATCACTCTTTGTGTCTGCTGCATGATTATCATTGGATTGGAGGACTTTTGGATTTGAGATTTTACAAGTAAGTTGGTGTTATTGTTTGTTTGTTTGGGGGCATTACAGTTGCTGCAACTCCAAATGTTGGTACTTATCATTATTATTTTTTTAAATTGTTGTGGGTAGCCAGTAGGCCCAGAGCTAGTCATGGGTGGGTGCATGATAAAGAAACTGTTCCTTTGGTGTGTGTTGAATGTATTTCAAACATCATTTAGGGCATGTATGGCATTGGATTGAATTGCAAAATGTGTATTTTTGGGGGTATTTCTGTTCTTTTTGGGTATGTGTTAAATGAATGCCTTTGTTGTGTGTGGTGTCTTGTGTACCTTGCAGACCTTGTTTAGCCCTGTGGATTTTTGTTTTTGCCTTTAATTTCTTTAAAGGCAAAGCAGTGTGGTTTAGCATGCATCTTTTGCCTGGCAATTATAGGCCTTTTGTCAGTACATTGTTTTCCAGGCCTCCAGCTTGTTGCTTGTCATTTGTGTGTGTCCATGTTGCTGGTGGCCATTTCTGGTGGGAGTTATAAGTGTGATGCTTTTGCCATATAGGCCTGAATGGTTTCCCTCTTGGCTTACAGCTTCCATCCATCCCCTTTGCCAGCAGCAGCTCCCTGAATGATGCGATGAGCAAATAATTTATTGCCAAACAGGGTCCACTTCCATTACATTTGTATTTTTGTTGTTGTTGTTCTTCTTTCCTATCTTTCCTGAGAGTGTACACTGTGTACCATGGAAGCCCTTGTTGACAAAGTCTCACAAATGGCTACATTAAGTTATATCTTTTATTTGTTTGTTTCTACTAGTAGTAATTGAACCGCAACAACAAATGCAACATTTCACTGATGTTCTTCTCCTGGCTTCTTTGCTTTTATGTGCACAAAAAGACAGAGGAGGAGGTGTCATCATCACCGTTGTACTGCCAGACAGAAGTCCTGCTGCACACGACGTCACGTCCACGTGTGACCACAGACATCTCTGCAACTTGTGCACCTGCGTCCTGCTGACATCTGAAGATGATGGGCCCAAAGAAACTTAAGAGGTCCTCCAGCACCAAGAAAGTTGTCAGTGAGAAGAAGGAACAGAAAAAGGAAGTGGCACTTACCAAGACTGATGTGCCGCCCCAGATGTTTTGGGGTAACAAAAAATTACGCCTGCAGCAGCGTTGTCCAGGGACCAAGCTGGGAGCAGCACCTCTGCATCAGTGGGCCAGCCGCACCAACCTAGGCCCAAGCCCATGAGAGTCGCAGGGGTAGCCAGTCTACTAACGAGCAGTGATGCTGAAATGTCATTATCACAAAGTAGTACACAATCAACGCAGACGGAAACTCAGTAGATAAATGGGCAGCAGCAGGTGCAGCAGCAGCAGCCACAAGAACAGCAGCAGCCGCAAGAACAGCAGCAGCTGCAAGAACAGCAGCAGCCACAAGAACAGCATCAGCCGCAAGAACAGCAGCAGCCGCAAGAACAGTAGCAGCCGCAAGAACAGTAGCAGCCACAAGAACAGCAGCAGCCGCAAGTACAACAGCAGCTGCAAGAACAGCCGCAGCTGCAAGAACAGCAGCAAGAACAGCCACAACAACAGCCCACAATAGTAGTTGTTCCTCCTGAACTAGGGGCATTTCAGGAAATTGAGCTTCCTGCAGACAAAGAGGAGCAAGCCACTGTTTAAGAAGATCCATTATCTTCCAGACCCAAGCAAGGAAAGGGAGGGTTAGTCCATCATCTTCTTCTTCAAGCCCCTCTTCTGATGATCGAGATTCCACTTGGAAGCCACCAGCTCAGTCTGAGTGTATGCATGCCACAAGACAAGGCTAGTGAAAAGGAAGGTTCCAGTAAGCCTTAGAGTTATGGAGGTAGATGTACAAGAGGGAGATGATGATGATGACGAGCCAGTCATCACGAACATCACTCCCGGCCAAAAGGAGATGGAGACCTACATTGTTAACCTATCTAAAATCGCTGCAAGGGATATAGCACGGATACCACCAACACAGGTAGCACCATCACAACCTCCAGCTTCCATATTTGCAAAGGCCTGGCAGGGACCTTCCTCCAGCTCTTTTTGCAAACTATCGCGAAAATATTAAAAATCTCCGCAAACACGCGGAAATATCGCGAAGATGCAGAAGTTTTTTTCCCGCCCGTTCGCGGTATTTTCAGCGTGGTCGCGGCTCGCCAACTTACCCATGCGGTTGCTCACGGGCGTGGCCATCTTGTTTTCACTTGTCTCGCGGTGCATGATCGCGAGAAGAAAGCCGTGATTGCGCGATGAATGACGTTAGTGCGGGCGGGAACTGTCGCGAGACAGCACAAATGGCGAGGATTCAGGTAAAGCGATCGCGCGCGCGAGAATGTAGTTTTTTTACAGCGCGAGCAAGCCAAAAATTTACGGTAAGATGCGGATTGCGGATATTTTGACATTTTCGCGCTCTACGCGGAACGCGGAAATGTCAAATTATTGCAATTTTCGCGAGTGGAACAGAATTTTAGCCCAGGCCTAATTGCTATATGCTCAATTTGTCGACAGGCTGTTAAGTGGGGTAAGCTTGGTGCAAACTATGGTACCGGATGCCAAACAAGTCATCTGAAAATACACCACAGTATCCAGTGGGAGGCTCACCTACTTTGCTTAGAAAAAAGTAAAACTGAACCCATTGCTGTTGTTGGGGATGAAGAATTAGGGGAAGATGTGATCGCGGTGGAAGATGAACAAGAGGGAGACATTTCTAGAACTGTCCCGAGCAGTGTAGTGGTACCGCCCACATCCTCAGCAACATCTCAGTGGCACCGCAGTAAGAGTCATACTCAGAGTCAGACTGAGACACCAAGGCAACCGAGTACTGCAATGAAAAAAAGGGCATAGTTTAGCCTAACTGGGTTCAAGAAAACAGCTGCACCACAAAGGAAAATAATCCAGCCTACCATTGAGAGCATGCTTAGGTCAGAGGGGCAGTACCAACGCAACCTCTCAACGGCACGATTGTACAATGCGAAGCTGGTTAAAATGTTAGCGCTGGACCTTCTCCCTTTTACATTTGTGGAAGGGGTGGGTTTCCTTGAATTTGTGTCAGCCTTCTGCCCTAAATGGAAGGTTCCCAGCCGGTCCTATTTCGTCAGAGTTGCCGTTCCAGCACTACACCATGATGTACTGGAATTGGTTGGACAAGCTTTGCAGCAAAGTGCTGTTCACAATATCCACCTGACAACAGGCATGTGGACCAGTTGCCAAGCCACTGATTACATGTGCATCACTGCACACTGGGTCTCTTTTGTGGTGGTTAGAGATAAGCTATCTGAAGTAGGTGCTGTTGACACTGCTGAGATTTTTAATGCTACTTGGAAACATGGAACTGTAGCCATGTTCGCCATGGAGAAATCTCATACTGCTGTAAACATTTTGGAAGAGTTTCACAGCAAGGTCTTTGAATGGCTGCGCCCAAGAGGGCTTAAGATTGATTTTGTTGCCACAGATAATGGCAGTAATGTACTTAAGACCATGGAGCTTGGTTGCTATTTAAGGGTCCCGTGTTTGGCGCACTGCATTAACATTATAGTTCAAGACTTTCTGAAAAAAGAAGCCATAGTCAGCAACTTATTGACCACCTGCCACAGAATATGCACTCATTTCAGCCATTCTTTTAAAGCTCAGAAGCAGCTGAGGATCATTCAACGTGACTATAGAATGCCAGTCAAAGCACTCTTCCAGGAAGTGGCAACACGTTGGAACATAACTTATTTCATGCCTGACCGTCTGTTTGAGCAGTACAGACCAATCAATGAATATGTCATGCGAAGAGGGGATGCTACCGTGAAAGGCATGAGCCTTCAGATGGACCAATGGTGCCTAGTTAAATGCCTGACAGAGATGCTTCTTCCTTTCGAGGTCTTAACACGTAAAGTCAGCAAGGAGGACTGTACTATGGGCCAAGCTATCCCATTGTTGCACATGCTAGAGCAACAGCTGAAGGAGGTGTCTGAAGCGTACAAAGGTGTAGAGGAAAAAAAGAAGCATATGAATTGGTGGAGAGCTTATCCCGTCGCTTAGCTGACAATACAAGGGTGCAAACTAAGATTTTGTCACAAGAACATTACATTTGTGCCACAGTTCTGGGTCCACGGTCCAAATCGGCACTGAACAGTAAGACATTAATTCCTTTTTCAGAAGTGGATGTTGCCCCGTACAAAACTTGGATGGCCGAGGCAGCCAGTAAATTGGAAAATGAACAGCTGGTAAATAAAAGCCCGCTACATAAACACACAACAAGTACTGCAGCAGGGCATCCGGCGTCAAGTTCTACTTCGGAGCCTGAGGGCAGTGCGTTTGGCTCAGAACACTCACCAACACTATCGACAACAGCAAGAACCAGATCATCAGCCCCAGTAAAATCGTTAAAGGATTGGTATTTACAGCAAGGACTTGCTAGGTCCAGTGCTGATGCAAAGACAAAAGAGGCCAAACAAAGTGTACCACCCCTGCACATTGTGCGGATGGTCCAGGCCTATCTGGATGACCCAACAGAGGTGTACATTGATCAAAACCCATTGCGGTATTGGTATGGAAAAAGGGGCCAATGGCCACTGCTTATCAGGCTGGCGAAAAACTATCTGGCTTGCCCTGTCGCAACTGTCTCTTCTGAACGTGTTTTCAGTGCTGCTGGTTCCATTGTAACAGTGAGAAGGACCAGTCTCTTGCCCAAAAACTTGGAGAGGTTAACCATGATCAAAATGAATCAGCACTTTATACCACCGAATTACACAATACATGAATCAGCGCAGGTGACGGAAGTAGTGTGTTAGATGATGATTACCTACTTCTGGTTGAAACCCCAGAGTTTGAGGACGAGCTATACTTCCCTGACAATTAGGCTTGCACTTCTTACTGTCTTCCTCCCTTATCTACTTTTATTTGTGAGTGTGTCTTTCTGGTTCAAAACTTCCAATCACAACAAATCCATCACCACCATCTTCTAGTCTTTTTAATGCCATATGAGTTTCAGCTGTCTGGATTTCAGACAGTCCACTCCTCCGAGTGCTGCTCCTCCATCCTCCTGAATCGCCCTAAATCCATTGCTCTCAAGTAGGGGTGGGCGGAATTTGCGGAATTAACCTTCGCAAATTATCGCGAGAATGTTTAAAATTATCGCAAACAAGCAGAAATATCGCGAAGATGCGGAAGTTTTTTTCCGGCATGTTCGCGAGATTTTCTGCATGGTTGCGGGTCGCCAACTTACCCATGTGGTTGCTTGCGGGCGCGGCCATCTTGTTTTGAGTTGTTCTCGCGGTGCATGATCGCGAGAAGAAAGACGTGATCGCGCGACGCATGACGTCACTGCGGGCGCGAACTGTCGCGAGACAGCGCAAATGGCTAAAAACAATACAACATCTCATGGAGAACGCGACCGGATCAAGAAAACTTGTCGGCGAACGCAGGGAATCAGGTAAGGCGATCGCGCGCGCGCGAGAATGTATTATTTTACAGCGCGAGCAAGAAACAAATTATCGCCAAGCTGCGGAAACCGGAATTTTTGACATTTTCGCGCTCTCCGCGGAACGCAAAAATGTCAAATTATCGCAATTTCCGCGAACGGAACGAAATTTTTGCCCAGGCCTACTCTCAAGCCAGATGATGATTGGATGAAGCATAATAGAAGAATAAAGAAAATCTTGCCTTGTTGAGTCCCTCCAAAAGAAGTGGAACATGATGATGACTATAGCTATCTTCCTTTCTGAGCCGAGAGAGACTGCCCATTAACTGAAGATGAGAAGGCACAGGTAATGAATGATGCCATGCATTGGACGCTGACTGAGTGATTTGTGTTGTTGTTTTTTGTAGTGCGTGAAGTTAATTCATTGTGTACTATTATCTAATCTACTCACTAAAAGTTACTCAAGGCAATTTTTCCCTTCTTGTATTTTAATAACAAATTTGTACTTCTACTGCAGGCCGATCCATTGCATTTTGAATATGGAAAGGAGACTCAATCTGTACACTGCACACTGAGTTGGACAACACCGTGATGATGATGACCACAGTTACATAATATCTTCGCAGTCACTCAGTAGGATCGGAGATGATTGATGGAATATGTCATGGCGTTTCATGAGTGGCATAAAAGGTAAACAAGTCAACAACAAACACAGCAGACCTACATGTCTGTGTAGTGGTGGAGTCGAGTGTAGTGGTATGACTGACAGCGGTGAATTGATTTAGTCACTTAATTTGTAAAATGCTATGTTGCTGGATATGTGCTTTGTCAGACTGTGTCAAAAAATGTACACTAAATGGAGGATGTGTCAAGGATGCCGTGCCGTCACCGTGGGCCTGCTCTGTACTGTTGTTGTTGTAGGTTAATGCTGGAAACAGACTAGAGTGGACATGATGTATCCATGCCGCCTCTGAAAGTGTTCTTGTTGCACTCCACCGTAATTTATGCATTTTTTTCTACTTCTACTGTTTTTCAATATCCCTTTTGTTTTTCCATCTATAATTACAGGCTGGCCCTTACCCTGTGCTATACTTGGAAAAACAATGCACACTTACCTTACCAATGAATCTACATCTGCCAGGCAGGCAGTGGCATCACCCAAGATTGATGGACGGAGCATCCATGGAAGGGAGGACCAAGAGGAATGCCGAGATGCAACTCCCCATTTTGACCAGGATAACACAGTAACAGTATCAACTTTCATCATCTTTTAAATAATTTGATTCATTTTGTCTTCAATCATTACTACTGTGTGTTATTGTTATTATTATGTTTGCTCTCTGCTTATAATTCATCCCAACAGCTATTTTTAAATTTTCTTTGCTATCTTTAAAAGTAAGCCCAGTACAACAGAACACAAACTGTATGTAATCCGGGTCTCTCTGAGGGCAGACAGGCAAGGCAAATTGCATAATATTAATATACTGCTGCCCTGTACTGTCTAATTGTCTAGTAGTAGTTAGTACGTACTACTTATCATTAACCATCAATTTAGCATCATCATGCATGCATTTCCTTTTTCTCCCTTAACAGATTTATGGATATGATAGTCTACAAAGATTGTGTTTGGTTGTTTGTCCATGTTTACTGTTTTTCTTTGTCAAACCTTTCCCCAAACCCCCCTTCCCAACCATTCATCAAACCCTAACCCTCTTCCCCCGGGCTGTGTGATTTATTGAGGTATGAATAAATTAAATATACACCAATAATTGATCACACGCTTGCTGGGGCGGATGTGGCGAAAGCAACACTAATTCAATTTCTAGGGAGGGCGAGGATCTTCTTCTGCTTGCCCACCCATGATCAGTATATTTGCCAGGTAACATTTTTACCAAAGGAACCTAATCCATCATCATTAATTGCCGGCATCGATTGGATTTGTCATCCTATTACACACAGCACTAGAGGTTACGCTTGTGTCGAGTGTAGGCGTAGTTGAGTGACTCGACACAACTACAGTTTGTAAGTTGTTGTACTAGGCTATCCCCGCCACCATTATGTTTTATTTACTTCACTCTACTACTCCTCCCAGAGTCTCTCTCAGGCGACTGACTGTCTCATTCTCTTTTTTTGTAAATGCTACTGCCAGTGTCTACTACTACCAACACAACCATGGCATCTCCATTCTTTTTGGAAACCCAACCTTCATAGTCATGCAGCGATCACTGTGCCACTCTGCCTAATCAATCACAGGTAAGAAAAGATGTTTGGGGGAGGTATAATAATGGACTAGGAGAAGAGACTGACAGTACTAGTAGGACAAGTCACTTAGTGAGGGGTACCGCATCTATCTGTTTGTGTCTTACAAAGTCAGCCAATTATTTAAATCAAACACTGGCTGTGGCCCTGCAGCAGCAAGGAAACAGTGTGACGTAAAACAGTAACCCCACCCATAAAACATTAACAACATCGTATGTAAAGAATAAATATATAATTTAATCCCCTAACAAAAATAAACTATGTAAAAAATCCCACAACAGCACCTTACCCACCCCTCTCCCTAACCCCAACCAATGTCAGAAACGAAAAATTCCAACAAATTAAATGTCCCATTGTCCATGTCCAAAAATAAAGTGAAAACCCCAACGCTCGATTCCTACCCACCAAAAGAAGCAATAAAAAAGGGGCAATCAACAGGGTCTGTTCATCGGCGGTCTCGCCTCTCCAGGACACGAATACGCTCCTCTAGGCGGGTCACGCGGCGCTTCAATGCACGGCAATTGCATCCTCAGGGAGGGCAGCAGTGCTACTAAATGAAGTGCGGCGGCGGGCGGCTGCCGGACGGTGGCGCCGTAACACTGGGGAGGGGTGGCTGGGGCCAGAGGTATTGGAGGACGCTGCAGCAGCTGCCGCCTCCTCCTCCGGTAGAACCACCAACCACCGGTATTCAGTTTGTATGGCTTCCGGCACCGGGCCACGGCTGCCAACTTCTTCCTGTCTGGTTTCCCTTTGGAAGGAGTAGCTATATCAACAAGAAAAAAACAAGACTATTGTAAAATATACTCTTAGCAAAGCAGTAAGACAAATTAATTCTACACATAGTGGCACAGTAGCACTAGCAAGCACAGTACATAACATTTGTGGAATGTATCTATCCTTCCACTTCCTCGGCCTCTAACATTTGTGGGAGTTTCAGGCATTCAACCACCCATGCATCTGATTCCTATCAGCCACCTATGCATGCATCCCACGTATCCTTCTCTGCCAGTCATTAATATTACATCTCGTCCGCCCTTCCTCCTTCCACCCTTCTTTCCCTTTTCGTTCAACCCATCCATCAAGATCATTTGATGTGACTTTTAGTCTTCTCCATAAAACTTTCACAGCTGAGTTGAAGTCAGATAGAAGAGGCCATTGGTTACTCAACACTCCTGACGCTAATGCTTTTGCTATTGCTAAGTAAAGAGTGTCTTCTTCAACCGTTCACAACAACTTCTTACTTAACAAGTCTCAACAGCACAGTATACAGTACACCCTTGCAGCGAGTGTAATGTCAATAAGTAAGGATTAGGAATATAACTTACCACCGCCCGCCACTGCTGCTGGCTCACCCCCTGCCGCTCCTCCTGCAACTGCTTCATCTCCTCCTGCACCTTCAGCGGCCGCGTCGCCATCGCCGCTGGCCCCGGCACTTGTGGTCGTTAGTACGCCTTGAAAAAACATTACACATTTTTTAGATGCCATATAAACCTCCCCATATTTATTCTTTTTCACTAGCAAGATTGAAAAAAAAGTTAATACATACATATACAACATACATCACTAGTACAAATCAGGTAGTAGAGTAGACACTAGTAGTGTTATATGGTCCCTAGGGTCATTCTAGTCTTTGATAAGTTAGCCTGAACCATGCAACCATTTTAGCTTTGTGTCTTTTATTTTTGCGCACGTTACATCGCAGCTTGTTGTGTAAGATGCCTTTGAGCCCACATGAGCTCATACTGCTACTGTCTGAGCACTGCGTGCAAGGTCGAAAAACAAGCCACTTTGTTATGGAGTTCTGGTGTTAGTCCATATTGCTTATCCATACAAATGCTACACTTTTTGGCATGACTGAGAAATGCTTGCAATCCTAATACTAACGCGCACCATTTTTCTCATAACAGACTGAAGATTCCCTTCTACGAACCAGAGCTTTGCAGAACTTATGATGTAGCCAGTACTAGGTTCTTCTAAGGTGAGGTGTCCCCAGAATTCGCTCAGAGATCTTCATTTATAATTTTATATAAACTATATTTCTAACAAGGGGAGGGTGGTTCTTCCACCACTGTTCAGTTATCATGATTTCACCATTTGTCTTCTATGGACTTGTAGTTGTACATGTAACTAAGTGTAACAATGTTTATTGTTTTAATCTTATGCATTTTGCTGTTGGTGCTGGCTTGTATACTGCATTAGAGAACAACGTACAGAGCTTGTCAGTTGAAAATAAGCCTTTTGAACTTACATAGACTCTGTGGTATTTGGTGTGGACTTACATGAGTGAGTGAGCGAAAGGGTATGCATTGCTTCTGCGAATGAGAGGTCGGGAGTGTTATGTTCTGGGTTGTCTACTCATTGGGTATCTTGGGGGGGTTCGGAAGGCTAATGGGACACTATAACTAGTTGGTCAGGGGATTGTGGTGAGTTCTGATTGAGTTGTGAGGAAGGTCCAACCTCCCATCACCAATGTCCTATTTTCTTGTGCAAAGTTCTGTATGTGCAGAATCCCTACAACAGAAGTAGTATGTCCTATCCTATCAAAAATAGTAAAATATGGTTGGGCATTTTGTTGGTGGGAATTGTCGAAAAGCCTCAAGATTAAGAAGACTAGAAGTAGTAGAAGAGGACAACCCAAAGGACTGGTCTCAATGGCTAGAGCTATTGGTGAATCTGAGTTTTATTTAAAACCTTTTAAATAAAGAGTGGCCAACTGGGCAAGCTTAGCTACAGACAGACTAATAGCAGCAGTACAGAATCATAGCAGAGGCAGGGATAAAAAGAATTTAGAAACAAATAGTCTAGATTGAAGAAGAATTTGTCAAAAAATAGAATTAGGAAACCGAAATAATAGTTCGGAAAAAATAAGGTGCAGTAAAAGTTAGGGAAATATAATTATTAATATTCACCACTGGAGGACTTACTGGGGCCAGCAGCAGAGCCCTCGGTAGAGGAGTGGTCCTGTGACTGTCCCTGGGAGGCATGTTGTTGTCCCACCGACTCTGACCCCGTCTTCTTGCCCCTGGGTGCTGAGCATGTAAGATTTAATAAAGAAAGAGACAAACATTATTGATTGGTGTGAAACAAATAAAATATTTTTAAATACACTCCAAAAACATTTTTGGGAACAACAATTGCAATAAAATTGACCTATCTAATCTGATTGACTAGTAGTATTGCTAGATTCACGGACCGTCTACTAAGCCTAAGTACCACCTGACCTAGCCCACCTATTCCAGACTGGCCAATTGTTCACTAACTCTGCATTTCCATTTATTTTAGCCCTCAAAAATGCATAGATGGAGGACACATGCATACATTTTTGTATACACCAAATTGTTGGTTGGTTGCTGCTGATGTTCTGCTAGTAATTGAAGCCTATTACCACTCACTAAACAAACTACAAAAGATTCTACTAAGGACTGGGGTAAGCAGCACTCTGCAGCATGTGACGCGACAGAGGATGTGTCACGCAGACCACTAAAAAATTACCAACTAATACTAATAAGTAACTAAACCTATCAACCCACCACTATCTCTTCTTAGTAGCAGGAGGACAAAGGAAGGACTAGAGTCTCTCTAGCATTACCTAACTTAAGTTCTCTAGTAAACTTTTACATAATCGTCGGGCCAAGCGAGCGCAAAGTTGTAACAAGTAAGATTAGTAGCGCCGAGCACCTGTGTCATAACAATCACAGAAGATTTTTAAACGTAATTTACCTGCAATGTAAGCAGCAGCATTCTTGGTGTTTGGAAAACACAGAGCAGAAGAACACAAAGTAGTAATATTAAATAGCTACTCACCAAGCCCCGGGACTTCCACTCCAGCAGGTCCTGCTACCGGTCCAGGATATTGGACCACCAGTGCGTCACCTGGCTATGGGTGCGCCGGGCACCAGAGCAGCGAAACACTGCCCGGTGCACCTTTCCCCACCGCTGGCGACGCTCCCGCAGCCCGTACCCGGACCCAAGCCTGCCACCTGCTGCTAGGGTTAAGGGGAGGTGGCGCTGCACAAAAAAATCAAGTGCGGCCACCTCCGCCTCACCAAATATGGCCCGTTCCTACACCCCTCGTGGGCGCCGCCTTCCGCAGGGAGGCTGCGGCTACGGGCAGCCTTGCCATTTCCCTTGTTGCCCCACCTGCTTTCTCTCTTGGGCATGGTTCTGGGACTCGGGGTGGAAAAGAAAAGGGAGGAGTTAGAAAAGTAAGTAAAATAAATGAAAAAAGCAAGTTATAGAAAAAGAGTGAAAAAGAAAATAGAAAAAGTCACAAAAAAGTAAAAAAAACAACCTCATAATATCAATTCAGGAAAATAGAGAGATAGGTAATAAATAAAAAAGATTAGAAAAAGGTGTACAGAAACAAAGGATTGCAAAGATAGAGGGAGGATAGAAAAGCAGGCCCAGAACCATAGCAATAGCCTGAAAAACAAGATGGCCGCGCCCATTGCGACCGCATGGGCAAGTTCGTGTGATATTTTTCCCCGAGCATGCAAAAAGCATCACAAACGTGTTCCCGAACAGGAAATACTCAACGCGAACAGGCGGGAGCACGCAATATGCGACCCATAACAGGAAATAAGCATCGCCAGCGGGCGGGACGAGTGAAAAACAAGATGGCCGCGCCCATTAGCGACCACATGGGCAAGTTAGTGAGATCAAGGAAAAGGGGCAGCCCTTGTCCTACTTGATCTCTTGGTGGCTTTTGACACTGTCAGTCAAGAGGTACTATTAGGTCGTCTAGCAACATGTGGGTTACAGGCCTGGCTTGGGATTTGTTAAGACCTTATTCAATGGATTGAGAGCAAGTAATAAAGCTGGAGAATTTTACCTCCCATCATTTTTCACTTCCATGTGGAGTCCCACAGGGATCTTCATTGAGCCCTACCCTGTTTAATATTTATGTCTCCCCATTAGCAAATCTGATAAGAAGTTTTGGTTTTTTCATTACATCCTACGCCTAGGACACTCAAATTGTTGTATCCGCAGGGAAAAATGATGCCAGAATAGGACCAAAATGTAATGACTGCATTATGGCTGTCGATGACTTGATGGACAGTAATTGCCTTAAATTGAATGCAGAAAAAACAGAAGTTCTACTCTTCGGTCCGCAATCCTCTCTTTGGAAAAGGCTCGTTACCTGGGAATGATCATTGATAATAAACTAAATCTTACAGATCAGGTAAACAAACTTACCTCATCTACTTTTAATACCCTCATAAAAATAAAAAAGATTCTACCTTTCATACCTGACAAAGAAAGACGTTAGTTTTCCCACATATCCTATCCAAAATAGACTATTGTAGCAGTCTGCTTATGACTACACACAAGTATAATTTAAACAAACTTCAGGTCCTGCAAAACACTGCTGCAAGACTACTGTTAAAAATTCCCAAATTCTGCTCAGTATCTCAAGATCTAAAAGATATTAATTGGTTTCTGATTAAACAGAGAAATACCTTTAAGGTACTATGTTTAGTCTATAAAGCACTGCATGATCTCGGTCCCGACTCTCTGAACCAGAGCTTCAAATGAGATCCTCCTGTCAGAAATCTTCAGTCGGTGAATGCTAACTTACTAGTACTTCCAAGATATAAACAAGTACGATAGGGTGGAGAGAGCATTGTGTTAGAAGCATCCAAAGCATGGAAAAAACTGCCTCTCTGCATAAAAACAGCACCTAACCTCCTTACTTTCAGGAAAGCAGTGAAGACCTGGTTGTTCAGAACTTGGTAATTCTGGCAACCCTGTGACAAGCTGAAGCCGGAACTGATTAGTGCTTAGACGCCGTTGGGCAATAATGTCCTTTATAAATCCTGATAACATAACATATCGGAGTTGGAGCTTTGGTGCCAAAATATTAGCATAGCTTTATAAAATTCAGCTGTAAAACTGACAACTCCTGGTGATCTGCCCATGTGAAGGCTAGAAATGACCTAAGACATTTCATACAGAGTAAGGGGTTCTTTGAGGAAGAGACAACAGGGTACCTCTAGCCATGCCTGCACCATCCTATCAAAGTAGGAAGTGTAATCTGTTGCACTGGGAGAGTGGTGAGTCACATACAAGTAGGAATAATAGTTTACAAATTCCTGCAAAAAAGCCTCCGGGTCTTGTTTCATCACTCTATCATCACCCTGTAGTTGAACCACAGGAATGGACCCCCTATTCCATTGCACTATTCTGTCAAGAGTTCTGCCTGATCTGTCAGCTTCATCATTTGTTCGGGCTGTGGCAAACTGGCATAGATGTTTAACTTCCCTGTCAGCCTCCTCTTTAAACTTGGCAAGTTTGGTCTGGATATCCATCAAAACAGTGTGCGAAGGGCTGTGACTATATAGGTGTTCAAAAACACGCAGGTCTAGGGCATTTAAATGATTGCGGCCAGACAAAGTGTGGGAATATCCCTCAGAATGTACTGGAATGGAACTTCATGGTATGTAATGGCCTCATGGGCTTGTACAGAAAGACATGCTAAAGAATGTAGGGTTTTAAATGAACAGGTAAGTATTTTGATATGGGAGGTACATTTATGTTGGAGATAAAAACAATTCATTGGTTTGTAAAATCCAATGGGTTTCAGCTTCAAACAGTCAGTTTACGCAAATGCAAGGGGTAAGGAAACTGTAATAGGTACCAGCCAGTGTGGTACTATAATATTGCTGTCAGAAAAATATCAGACAAAAATTTTGTCCTAAATGTCAACTACAAAAATCTTGACTCATTTGAATTAATAATAGAAAATCTACTCCCAATGTGATGACATTTTAGTAAATGAAATATAGAACACAATGTGTATATCTGATAATATTTCTGCTCACATTATTATGGAATGCAATTGTACCAACCAAGGATAGAAATATCTGCAGCTTGAGAGGAGGGCGCCATCTCTGTAGGTCAGATGGAGTGTAAGGTATAGATTACACATTTTTAGCTACCACTTTCTGGTGTGCAGTGAGATTGGATTCGTCTGAGAAGTTCCAATGGAACTGTATATGATTTGAGGCTGTACAATGCCCAGAAGAGTGTACCTTGCCACTAATTTGAACCTTTTCCTGACAAAAAGACAACAGACGGTCATTTAATGAATTTAGTTTGTAAGCAATACCACAGTATACACTGTCTTCGAAGGCGTGGCAATGCTATTGTCTCTGAGCAGGGCTACTGGAATTATGCAGCATGGGAGGATCAAATTATGCAGCAGGGTTAACTAAATTATAGAGCCGGAAAAGGTCAACTGTGCATGGTAGAACAGCACATTTTGTTTTATTGCTTCATTATTCTCTAATTTTTACACATTGTAACAACGTCTGGGCAAATATTTCAACTCATTGGGACACGTTTAACAACCAACTATAGAAATAAACAACTGACCGATGACCAGTCAACTATTGCAAAGGTCCCTCTAATGTGCAGGAACATGTGTCACTCACGCTACTTCTAAAACAGGACAAACCCCCAAGCTCCGTGATTCATATCATCCCCACTCATTAATTAATTAATACGGATAACAAGATCTTTGCCAAACTCTTCGCCTCCCGCCTTCTTCCTCTAATGACGCTCATCGCTCGCCCGGACCAGTCTGGACTCATTTCTGGCCGCGCATCCTCCCATAACCTCTGGACTATATTCTCCGTCCTATATCAAATTAACCCCAAGCTCCTGGCAGTGGCTGCCCTGCTGGACATCACCAAAGCCTTTGACACCCTAGAGTGGCCCTTTCTCTTTTATCTCCTCCCTCGCTTGGGCTTTAGCCCGGACTTCATACGCAAAATACAACTTCTCTACACCGTTCCCAATGCCCTCCTCTGAATTAATGGTCTAATATCGGAGCCGATCTCTATTGCGAGGGGCACCAGGCAGGGGTGTCCGCTGTCACCCATGCTCTTCACCATTGCCATGGAACCCCTCGCCGCTAGACTCCGACAGCATCACACCCAGAGAGGTCTCGGCTTCGCGGCTCGTGCTCTTGTCGTCTCCATGTATACGGACGTCATTACACTCTATGTCCGCAACCCTCAGGAGAATCTCAGTCCTCTGGTTTGCGAGGTGATACGGTTCAGGGGATACTCCGGCATCCAGGTTAACTGAAATAGGTCTGTACTTTTCCCCCTCACTGATGCCCCGGTCCCCTTTCCTCCGGACTACTCCTTTGCGTCGGGTCCAACAAGATACTTGGGTTTCTGACTGAGTAGGGACGTAGACGAACTTTGGAGGGCTAACTTTGGCAGTGCTGTGGACTGTTTTGAATCCAAGATTCCCCCTTGGCATAGGTTACCCTTGTGACTGGCGGGTCGCATAGTCATCGCCAAGATGGTGGTACTCCCGAAGTTTTTGTATTTATTTGTCAATATTCCCATCTCTCTCACTGCCTACTTTTTTCGCATTTGACGCTCATTGCTCATCACTCTGGTCGGGGCTGGTTGACAGCCCAGAATTGCTTATAATATCCTCACCCTCCCGATGTCGCGTGGTGGTCTTGGTGCCCCCAGTTTTAAACTTTATGCCCTCAGCGCTAAGGCCAGTTTTCTTCATTTGTGGCTCCACCCAACTCCTTTTGAGCCGCATGTCACGGTGGAGGCCAACCATGCTGTACGGTATGGTGCAGACCCCCAATGGTGTGCCGTAGGGGTACGCACCGTACCCAGCCCTTCAGAGCGTTGGTACGGGTCATACCACGCGTACCCCTACATCACTCAAACAATGCTGGTACGGCCCGTACACAGGCCTTTAGAACGTGGGTACGGGCCGTACCGCCATTGTTGGGGTGACGTAGGGGTGGGTGTGGTATGACCCGTACACACGCTCCTAAGGTGTGGGTACGGTATGTACCCAGGCCTGCAGATCGTGGGTACGGGAATGTACGGAGCGTACCCCTCCCCCACCCGTGTATAAATGGAGCATACCCACACCCCACCAGTGTATGTACGGAGCGTACCCACACCCGTGTATGAATGGAGCGCACCCACACCCGTGTATGAATGGAGTGTACCCACACCCCACCAGTGTATGGACGGGGCGTACCCCCACCCGTGTATGAATGGAGCATACCCACACCCGTGTATGTCCCGAGCGTACATGCCCAGACACAGGAGGGGTGGGTGCAGAGTCCTCCCAGCAGTGCCCAGACACAGGAGGAGTGGGTGCAGAGTCCTCCCAGCAGTGCCCAGACACAGGAGGGGTGGGTGCAGAGTCCTCCCAGCAGTGCCCAGACACAGGATGGGTGTGTGCAGAGTCCTCCCAGCAGTGCCCAGACACAGGAGGGGTGCGTGCAGAGTCCTCCCAGCAGTGCGCAGACACAGGAGGGGTGGGTGCAGAGTCCTCCCAGCAGTGCACAGACACAGGAGGGGTGGGTGCAGAGTCCTCCCAGCAGTGCCCAGACACAGGAGGGGTGGGTGCAGAATCCTCCCAGCAGTGCCCAGACACAGGGGGGGTGTGTGCAGAGTCCTCCCAGTAGTGCCCAGACACAGGAGGGGTGGGTGCAGAGTCCTCCCAGTAGTGCCCAGAAACAGGAGGGGTGGGTGCAGAGTCCTCCCAGCAGTGCCCAGACACAGGAGGGGTGTGTGCAGAGTCCTTCCAGCAGTGCCCAGACATAGGAGGGGTGGGTGCCCATCACTCCCAGCAGTGCCCAGACACAGGAGGGGTGGGTGCCTATCACTCCCAGCAGTGCCCAGACACAGGAGGGGTGGGTGCAGAGTCCTCCCAGCAGTGCCCAGACATAGGAGGGGTGGGTGCCCATCCCTCCCACCAGTGCCCAGACACAGGAGGGGTGGGTGCCTATCACTCCCAGCAGTGGCCAAACACAGGAGGGGTGGGTGCAGAGTCCTCCCAGCAGTGCCCAGACATAGGAGAGGTGGGTGCAGAGTCCTCCCAGCAGTGCCCAGACATAGGAGGGGTGGGTGCAGAGTCCTCCCAGCAGTGCCCAGACACAGGAGGGGTGTGTGCAGAGTCCTCTCAGCAGTGCCCAGACACAGGAGGGGTGTGTGCAGAGTCCTCCCAGCAGTGCCCAGACATAGGAGGGGTGGCTGCCCATCACTCCCAGCAGTACCCAGACACAGGAGGGGTGGGTGCCTATCACTCCCAGCAGTGCCCAGACACAGGAGGGGTGGGTGCAGAGTCCTCCCAGCAGTGCCCAGACACAGGAGGGGTGGGTGCAGAGTCCTCCCAGCAGTTCCCAGACATAGGAGGGGTGGGTGCCTATCACTCCCAGCAGTGCCCAGACACAGGAGGGGTGGGTGCAGAGTCCTCCCAGCAGTGCCCAGACATAGGAGGGGTGGGTGCAGAGTCCTCCCAGCAGTGCCCAGACACAGGAGGGGTGGGTGCAGAGTCCTCCCAGCAGTGCCCAGACATAGGAGAGGCGGGTGCCTATCACTCCCAGCAGTACCCAGACACAGGAGGGGTGGGTGCAGAGTCCTCCCAGCAGTGCCCAGACATAGGAGGGGTGGGTGCAGAGTCCTCCCAGCAGTGCCCAGACACCGGAAGGGTGTGTGCAGAGTCCTCCCAGCAGTGCCCAGACACAGGAGGGGTGGGTGCAGAGTCCTCCCAGCAGTGCCCAGACACAGGAGGTGTGGGTGCAGAGTCCTCCCAGCAGTGCCCAGAGACAGGAGGGGTGGGTGCAGAGGCGGCCCAGCAGTGCCCAGACACAGGAGGGGTGGGTGCAGAGTCTTCCCAGCAGTGCCCAGACATAGGAGGGGTGCGTGCCCATCACTCCCAGCAGTGCCCAGACACAGGAGGGGTGGGTGCCTATCACTCCCAGCAGTGATCAGACACAGGAGGGGTGGGTGCAGAGTCCTCCCAGCAGTGCCAAGACATAGGAGGGGTGGGTGCCCATCACTCCCAGCAGTGCCCAGACACAGGAGAGGTGGGTGCCTATCACTCCCAGCAGTGCCCAGACACAGGAGGGGTGGGTGCAGAGTCCTCCCAGCAGTGCCCAGACATAGGAGGGGTGGGTGCAGAGTCCTTCCAGCAGTGCCCAGACATAGGAGGGGTGGGTGCCCATCACTCCCAGCAGTGCCCAGACACAGGAGGGGTGGGTGCCTATCACTGCCAGCAGTGCCCAGACACAGGGGGGGTGGGTGCAGAGTCCTCCCAGCAGTGCCCAGACATAGGAGGGGTGGGTGCCCATCACTCCCACCAGTGCCCAGACACAGGAGGAGTGGGTGCCTATCACTCCCAGCAGTGGCCAAACACAGGAGGGGTGGGTGCAGAGTCCTCCCAGCAGTGCCCAGACATAGGAGAGGTGGGTGCAGAGTCCTCCCAGCAGTGCCAAGACATAGGAGGGGTGGGTGCAGAGTCCTCCCAGCAGTGCCCAGACACAGGAGGGGTGTGTACAGAGTCCTCCCAGCAGTGCCCAGACACAGGAGGGGTGTGTGCAGAGTCCTCCCAGCAGTGCCCAGACATAGGAGGGGTGGCTGCCCATCACTCCCAGCAGTACCCAGACACAGGAGGGGTGGGTGCCTATCACTCCCAGCAGTGCCCAGACACAGGAGGGGTGGGTGCAGAGTCCTCCCAGCAGTGCCCAGACACAGGAGGGGTGGGTGCAGAGTCCTCCCAGCAGTTCCCAGACATAGGAGGGGTGGGTGCAGAGTCCTCCCAGCAGTGCCCAGACATAGGAGGGGTGGGTGCCTATCACTCCCAGCAGTGCCCAGACACAGGAGGGGTGGGTGCAGAGTCCTCCCAGCAGTGCCCAGACATAGGAGGGGTGGGTGCAGAGTCCTCCCAGCAGTGCCCAGACACAGGAAGGGTGTGTGCAGAGTCCTCCCAGCAGTGCCCAGACACAGGAGGGGTGGGTGCAGTGTCCTCCCAGCAGTGCCCAGACACAGGAGGTGTGGGTGCAGAGTCCTCCCAGCAGTGCCCAGACAAAGGAGGGGTGGGTGCAGAGGCGGCCCAGCACTGCCCAGACACAGGAGGGGTGGGTGCAGAGTCCTCCCAGCAGTGCCCAGACATAGGAGGGGTGCGTGCCTATCACTCCCAGCAGTGCCCAGACACAGGAGGGGTGGGTGCCTATCACTCCCAGCAGTGATCAGACACAGGAGGGGTGGGTGCAGAGTCCTCCCAGCAGTGCCAAGACATAGGAGGGGTGGGTGCCCATCACTCCCAGCAGTGCCCCGACACAGGAGGGTTGGGTGCCTATCACTCCCAGCAGTGCCCAGACACAGGAGGGGTGGGTGCAGAGTACTCTCAGCAGTGCCCAGACATAGGAGGGGTGGGTGCAGAGTCCTCCCAGCAGTGCCCAGACACAGGAGGGGTGTGTGCAGAGTCCTCCCAGCAGAGCCCAGACACCGGAGGGGTGGGTGCAGAGTCCTCCCAGCAGTGCCCAGACACAGGAGGGGTGGGTGCAGAGTCCTCCCAGCAGTACCCATGGAAAGAAAAGGGTGCAGTACCCAAAGATGCAATGCCCACAATTGTCAGCCAGGTGCTCAAAGACCCTGCAGAACACGTAACATGTGTGCGAGGCTGGGAGTACACACATGCATTGTGTGTAAAAGGGAACATGTCCACATGAAGTAACTTCAATATACTCCACACACAAGTACAGTGACCACCAAGGATGCCACAAATGATGCAGGTGGATACATTGCCCAGCATGCATGGCCAAAGTAGAACGGATCCGTCACACACCAAGGATATGTAGACACAGCTCAGCACAACATTTAGGAAACACCCTGCAGGGAAGATATCAGGGTCCACAGAGGAAGGAACACACCTTGGGACAATGTCACCATGCAGTAAGAGCATACATGAACAAAGTTATTTCGCAAATACCTTGTGATGGCACACACATACCAGGGTCCATCCCATGAGCAGCACACCACTACATTTGCCAGACACCTAACACATTATCCCCACCCCAAACATGGAGCAGCACCACCAACAGCAATTCCATAAAAGCAGTAGTGTGCAAAGGGAAAAAAACATAGCTTTATTCAGCATTCAAAAAAGAATTGTTATTAAAAGTTGAATATGTACAAGGCCCATAGGACAGTCCATAGTCCAATTCCTGGTGGAGGACACATAGGGACGCGTGTCCCCTAGCTTGCCGGCACAGTTCATACCTCCTTTGCTTCCACAGGGGGGGGCATCATGTGGGGGGGAAGGACCAGGCACCGCAGGGACAGGAGGGGCAAGGGTAGGTGTTGTGGGTGCAGGGACGGAGGACTCCACCACGGGGGTGGGGCAGCGCCAAAGGTGGAGGTCAGAATGGTGCTACACACGGTTGCAAGGTCCTCCAGCGTCTCCCCTGCACCCGAAGGAACCACAAGCCCCAAGGAGGGGGGGGGTCAGAGGGATGGGTCGCAGCGCTACTGGGGGAGGGTGTGGACAGGGGGGGGGACTCAACCACCCTGACCGGGGACTCCTTTGACAGCTTGCGGGGTGGTGTCACTTTGGGGCTCAGGGACAGAGCGGCCATGAAGGATTCTTTGGTGGAATCCTGGCCAGGAGAGCTGAGGGGAGTGGATTTGGAGGTAGTTGGTTGTGATGAATGTGGACTCCCACTGTGGCTGCGTGTCTTCCGTTTGCCCCCCGACCCAGTGGGTGTGCCTACTTCACCCTGTGTGTGCATGACAGGAGGTGTGCGCTTGGCCTTCCCTGGTGGTGTGGTGTGTCTGTGTCTGGTGGGGTGCGTGCATGGGTACGTCTGGGTGGGCTTTGGACAGGCATGGGAGTGGGAAGTGTGGATGGTGCAGGGGTGGGGGGACGTAGCGCTGCAGGAGACCCACTGCTGCAGTCAGTGTCGAGTCAATGGACCTCAGCAACTGGCGTTGGTCAGACTGCGCAGCTGAGATGCCCTCCATGTATGCCTCCATCTGGGTGAGCACTCGTGTGTGGCCATGGAGGACATTAAGCATCGCAGTCTGACCAACCTGCAGCTGGCGCAGGATGTCCACAGACTCGGCATTGGCGGCAGCAGTGGAGACAGGGGCAGGGGGTGCGGTGCCTGGCAAGAAGGAGACACGTGGTGACCTAGCACGGCGGGAAGGGACCAGAGCAAGTGGGAGGCCGGTGATGGGAATCGAGGGGGCGGGTAGAGATCGAGTGCTGCTGTCAGCTGTGGGAGCAGCCTCCGCCCCCTCTGGGAAATCAGCCTCGGACCCGTCAGCGTCATAGTCGGTGTTGTTACTGGACAGGTCCTCCGCCTCACTCCCCTCGGCCTCCGTGCCACTCGATGCGCCAGACAAGACAGCACTGCTGCCACTGGTGCCTGCTCCCTCCTCACGGTCCGTGCCAGTGTCTCCCTCGGAGTCCCCCGACGATGCTGTGGGCAAGGTGAAGAGACAGGAAATAATCAGACACCTGTATACATATGTCACATGAGTCAAATCTACATAGGTCACAGTGCATAGCCTGAAAAGCAACATGAGTAACATCTACAACACAAGGTACATATGTAGGCCCTGCAACACACAGCTGGTTGACCCACCATGCCACTGAGAAACAATGGAGAGCATGACCCAACAGCAAATTACTTGATATCAAATAGGACAGAGGAGCCAGGCTCTGGGGACAATCGTGCACAGCATCTGTACCACACAGCGTTGACAAAAAAGGGATGAGCAGGAACCATGTCTATTAACTTTTTGCACATGCTGCAAAGCTAATACATTAAAACATGCACAACATGACTGGGTCACTGCACCTTGAGTGTATGTCCAGACAAACATCACACACAGGCCAGACCTAGCAGGGAGACTTCAGATTTGGACATGTAGGCCTTTCCCGCACAAAGCACCTCCTACCTGAGACAATGTGATTGAGACAGAGGAAGTACTTACACCTCTTACTCTGGGATAAAAACACATGGCCTGCACTAAATCCTGATTGTACACAAACTACCCCTGGTGCGCCTGTCCACATATATCATTGACAATCAAGCATCATCAGATTGTCGTTCCAAGACACACAGGCACTGCCCACTGTGAGTATGCACAAGCAAAATTGGGTCACACTGTACAGTGGACCCATGTAGCACAGTTTACGTCAATACAGATGAGGCAAGGGTACAATGCCACAGAGCCCAACCTATGCCGAAGACACAGAGAATGTCCACATAGTTGGATGACACACATGATACCTAGGAAAAGGTGCCCCAGGGCACGGTAGTGGCCACACACCTCCATGGTCCTGGATGGATATGACTGCAACTGAAGCAACCGTCCCTGCACTATGCATTAATCCCACTCATGGACATGATGTCAGAGGGCACAACATTGGACATGCATGCTGGAAGGCAGTACACTTTAAAGACACACTCCTATGTTGGGACTCAGCATCAGTGCCAACTGACATGGACCCCTCAATGACTGAACTGGCCAGGGCACAGCCAAGGTCCCAAAACCTGTCACACTCCACCCCCACAAATGATGCTGCAAGCATTAGGCACTTGGATTAACTGCCAGCCTAGATTACCTTGTGCAAGAGTGACTACACACAGACCAGGGAACACATGGCAAGGAGGGGAAGGGAGGAAGAACAGCACCGGTTTACTTTGGGGAACTGGTTATGCACCGCACATGTAAACCCTGGCAGTGTATCCATGCAACTGTGCACTTCCAAAAGCTGGTGACACACAACAAACACACATGTACCTACCCCCTTCCTGCTGCTGCTTCTCCTGTAAGCGCCCTTCCATATTGGGTGAAGACCACCGCCAGCTCACGCTTCTGGATGTGGGTCAGACGCCAGCGCCCACGGTTCTTCCGGCTCTCAGGTGAGTCCCCCAGCAGGACCCGTGCAATCCTCCTCGTCCAGCACCAGATATCCTGCCAGCGTTTCGTCACCTGGGCTAGGCGCCGCTTCCGATCCTCCGTATTCCTCACGGCACTGACGGCTTGCTTCCATATCTCCCCCTTGGCATGGACGCCTACCTGTGAGGATGCAAAAGTGAGAATACTTTAATTCACCTGAGCAATGACACAGAGACACACATATTAACAATTTGTCTTCTTTGAACAGGCCATGGTATGCAGGCAACTCATTGCACATTTGTCATAGGGACATAATCCACTGTGGAAGGCAAAATGCACTACGTGGCATTGAAAGTACACAGGTGGCATGAGGGGTGCCACACAATCAATGATCCTGGATCACACTGTGCATCACAAGCTACACAAGGATTATGTACAGCACCTCAAAGCAGTCACATGCCCCAGCCCACTGACGCTACCTCAGCAGAGTACACAGACACACACAGGCACAGGACAATCACCTGCCATTGCCAACTGCGGGTACAAACCTCACTCTGCCCATGTGCCACTAGACTGGGGGGTGTCACAGGTGTGGGGCTGGCTCAGCACGGCAGTCACACAGCACTGCTCCCTGCTCACATCACATGGGCAGGGTATATCCATCCCTCATGCAGCTGGTGTGCAACACTCCCCATGTGCACTCACCCACATGACAGGGGACTTACACACACACCAATGTCCAGGGGACGAACACATTATTTGGACACTCACAGCACAGGTTCACTAAACAAACACACATCTATGGGTACTGTCACCTGTCACACTGGGGGGACCACAGAATCACATCAGGACTGTAGCAACAACATTCCCAGGAGGAGTAGCCAGGCAGTATGTGGCATGCACCATGCATTGATTGTCATAGTAAGCACAATGCAAGTGAGGAGTGCACACAGGAACCACAGCATGCTCTGCATGGGAGACATGGGGCCTTCCCCACCCTGGGACCCACTCAAAACAACATTGCATGTCTGTCACACAGGGACACAATGCCAGAAGTCACAGTCACAAAAAAGGGGCACAGTCTAAGCTAGTGGAGTCTGCACTCACCTGCTCCCCTGGTCGACCATACAGCATGGTGTACTGTGGGAGGATCACATCCACCAACGCCATATTCTCCTCCATGGTGAATGGCTTGACCCTCTCCACAGACCTGGACATGGTGCCAGAGGAATCACGAGCAGCAGCAGTGTTGTGGAATAAAAGGATGTGCAGGCAAGTGCTCTCTCATGGGACCTGGCTGCCTTATATCTGCCTTGCTGGCCTGTTTCATTTACAGGAGTACAGAGTGATTGGTCAGTCACATTAGCATCCTACGTTTCCTCCAATCCCTTTAAACCTACCCCAGTGAGTGGCTTTGCATGGTTTAAAAATTGAGCATGATGTCAAGTCAACAACCACTTTGCAACAAAGTATATTGTTTCCAACCGACTTCTGCTGGCCACCTGATGCAATAATTCAAACTTTAAACTGGGTCTCCATGACAACCAGCATGCATTTAGGCCCTTATACTTGTCCCTCATGTGTCCCCTATGTTATTTCAATATTTACACACAGGTACGGTCCGTTCCATGGCCCTAGGGCACCCCAAATGCAGTGATACGGACCGTACACGCGTGTGTAGGGACCCTATCACTATGGGAGTGCTGGCGTATGCGTACGCCACAGTGATATGGACCGTACACGCGTGTGTAGGGTCCCTATCACTATGGGAGTGCTGGCGTATGCGTACGCCACAGTGATACGGACCGTACACGCGCGTGTAGGGTCGGTCCCTATCACTATGGCGTATGCATACGCCAGCACTCCCATAGTGATAGGGACCCTACACACGCGTGTACGGTCTGTATCACTATGGCGTACGCATACGCCAGCACTCCCATAGTGATAGGGACCCTACACACGCGTGTACGGTCCGTATCACTATGGCGTACGCATACGCCAGCACTCCCATAGTGATAGGGACCCTACACACGCGTGTACGGTCCGTATCACTGTGGCATACGCCAGCACTCCCATAGAGATAGGGACCCTACACACGTGTTTACGGTCTGTATCCCTGTGGCGTACGCATACGCCAGCACTCCCATAGTGATAGGGACCCTACACACGCGCGTACGGTCCGTATCACTGTGGCGTACGCATACGCCAGCACTCCCACAGTGATAGGGACCCTACACACACCCTCAGAGTGTATGTACGGTGCGTTTCACACCTGACAGTGGTGACAGGCGGCACACAGAAAGGAATTGAGCTGTCATACTTGGCCAAGGCTGGACATCAAGGCATTGTCTGTGCAGTAATACATGTGTCAGGCACAGGTGGGTCAGGCTGTGATGTGGCACTATACTCCTGAGGTGTGAAGCTAATAAAAGTATGATGAGCTGTGTACACATGTCATGTGTGATGGTGCCCTATGTGCCACACATCCCCTTCACTCCTTTGACATGTGTGCAAGTAGTACAGACTTGTTGAGCCATGCGTCACTGGCATGGCACAGTCACCGACACCCGCAAATGTCCCCTGATGCCAGGTACACGGAATATTACCCCTGACATGTGAATGCCCGCGTTGCACGCTGAAACTATGTCATGTGTGTGTCATGTGTTCCCATAGGTTTGCTGTAGGTGTTTGGTCAAATGCATCTGCAGTTGCAAACAAAATGTGTCTGTGTGTAGATGGGCATGGCACACTGTTACGCACACCAGCCCACATGTGTAATCCGACGTAAGGTGTGTATGTATGCATCGACACGGAGTTTCAAAACAAGGATGTTAGAATCCGGGGTCTCTGGTTGGCGCAGGTATGCACTTGCGACAAGCAGGGACCCTTTCCTCTAAGTCAGGGCAAAGGATCACCTCTTTAAAAATAACCCCTGCTCACCCTCTAGGTAACGTGGCGCGAGCAGTCAGGCTAAATTTCCAGAGGGCATATAGGTTAAGCGTTCAAGTTGTCCCACACAATAATCACCTCCCCACCACACAAAGACACAAGGCTGTATTTATCAAAAATATAGTCTTTATATATAAGCTTTCTTCCAGGCAGGTTGCACCAATACAGTTCTCTTGGGGAAATAATCCAGTTACTCTCAAAATGCTTTAAGGGCAGTCCACAGTTGCAAAATGGCCCAGTTCTTGGTGAAATGAGTTCTTTGGGGAGTTTGTGCGCCTCGCAGGACTTCAGATACGCCTCGTACCGCTTTCCCAGCACGTCGTGCCGTTCCTCACGCTTCTCGCGTGAGGGACGCGTCTATCGGCCTCGAACCATAAGGGCCGTACCCACGTCGATCCAGCTCGCTTGCCAAGCTCCACGCTTCCCGCGTGAGCACCGGCCAAGCTCTATGATACTGTACGGTCCGTACTTGAACAAGGGACGCGCAGTACACAGGCGGCCGCGCTGGTACAGTCCGGACGTTGGCAGTCCGGGCCAAAATACAACACAAGGTTCTCCAAAGTAGGTTTCAGCAGGCAGTACGGTGCGTATCTAGGTGAGGACGCGCCGTACTAACGCACCAGACTGTGGTACTCTACAGCAGTACGGCTTTGTCCACCAGACGCTCCTGATGTTAGTTCGGTTTTTGGGTCAGTACGGTCCGTACGGAAGAGAGTACGGGCCGTACGTTTCAGCGCGCACTCACCAGAATTCCGCAGCCTGTAAAAAGGGGGGGGTTCGGGGCGGCCTCGTAGTTCGCACCCAGGCGTCCCGCGTCGCGCTGCAGTCTCCGATGTCCCGGGGGCGGCAAAGCTTCGCGGGGTGTCCGGGCGGGTCACAGGTCACCGCGAAGGGGGCAGAGGAAGGAGGGCAGCCCCGGGGTGATGTCGCAGCGCAGCGCGCTGTTAGCTTCGTCTGTAGGTCGTGAACCAGGGCACCACTCGGTCCTTACAGCGGTCTCTATAACCCGGCAGGGATCACAGGGACTCAGCGCTCAGACTCGTAGATCTCCTCCTTGCGTTGCGAGCTATGGCTCGAGGGGGCAGTTGTTCACGTTGCTCGGGCTGTCAGGCCTTTACGTTGTTCGCAGCCACACCAGCAGCAGAAGTCGCGTTGCTCAGCGAGGTCAGGGGACGCATCAGTTCTCCAGGGTCAGCTTGTAGAATCACTTCCAGGCACTTCTCCTCTTCTGTCAGGAATGTAGCGCCCACTGTTCCTGGGGCGCAGGTCAGGGGGCAAGTTCTCTAGCAAGCCCTTGGAGATAGTTTCAGCACAAGTTGATGCAAAGTCTTTTCTTTAAGTCTTTTCCTCTCCTTCTTGCAGCAAGGCACCCACTGCAGGCCAGTCTCACAGGTCAGAGACAGTAGTCCTCCTTCAGCTTTCCCAGGTCCTTCTCTTCGGGCAGAGGTTCGTCGTTGTGTAAACAGGATCTGATTTCTTAGGAGCCAGGCTCCTACTTTTATACACCAATTATTTTGTTCTTTAGCGCCAGGGGGCCTGGGCCTGGCTCAGTCCAGTTTTTGGAGCACTTTGTTGTGGTGACTCTGCGCTTTCCTTTCAGCAGCAGGGCAGAGACATCAGCCGCTCCACAGGGGGCGGCGCCGGCTTTGTGCTGGCAGAGCACAGGTCTATTCAAGAGTCAGGGTGTACTCCTCCCACCCATCCTGGTGTAATCTCTCTACCCACCACCTGGCAGCCAACCTGTCTCTGGGGATTCCCCAACCCTGCTCCTTACTGTTGCTAGGCAGAACACACACACACAGCGCAGAGGCGGACTGAATGGCCAGAACAGTAAATACTAACTTTCTAAAAGTAGTATTTACAAACACAGGATATTAAAATAAACTTTACTAAAAGAAGTATTTTATTATTCTGAGTCCAGGCATACTAAACATGACTTTGTACCATGCTCTATGAGTCCACTGGGGTCACAGCGTGTAGTGACTCCAGCAGCCCATTCTGGCCTATGGAGAGCAGGTAGCCTTCAATAGTGAAAAACGAAAATGGCTGTAATTCACTATTAAGACATGCCACACACAGCAGGGCATGTCCTACCTTATGCCTACAATGCACCCTGCCCTTGGGCCTACCAGAGGGGTGACTAATATGTAGTTAAGGGAAGGTTTAGGGACTGGCAAGTGGGGGCACTTGCTGTTCTGCTTGGGTTGTCGGATCAGATAGAACCCGCTCAACAGAGCCTCTCTAACCCAGCCAGAACGTTACCCCCTCCCTAGGGCCTATTCACAATAAGTAACCACATATATATATATATATATACCACCTAAGGACAGGGAATTCCTACTATATATATACCAAGACCTACAAGTGGCGGCCTCGCGGTCCCAAGTGGACCCAGGACTTCCTACCCAGACGGCAGCCTCAGCCTCGCGGTCCTAGATGGACCCAGGACTTCCTACCCAGACGGCAGCCTCAGCCTCGCGGTCCTAGATGGACTCAGGACTTCCTACCCAGACGGCAGCCTCAGCCTCGCGGTCCTAGATGGACCCAGGACTTCCTACCCAGACGGCAGCCTCAGCCTCGCGGTCCTAACTGGACCCAGGACTTCCTACCCAGACGGCAGCCTCAGCCTCGCGGTCCTAAATGGACCCAGGACTTCCTACCCAGACGGCAGCCTCAGCCTCGCGGTCCTAACTGGACCCAGGACTTCCTACCCAGACGGCAGCCTCAGCCTCGCGGTCCTAAATGGACCCAGGACTTCCTACCCAGACGGCAGCCTCAGCCTCGCGGTCCTAACTGGACCCAGGACTTCCTACCCAGACGGCAGCCTCAGCCTCGCGGTCCTAAATGGACCCAGGACTTCCTACCCAGACGGCAGCCTCAGCCTCGCGGTCCTAACTGGACCCAGGACTTCCTACCCAGACGGCAGCCTCAGCCTTGCGGTCCTAGATGGACCCAGGACTTCCTACCCAGACGGCAGCCTCAGCCTCGCGGTCCCAAATGGACCCAGGACTTCCTACCCAGACGGCAGCCTCAGCCTCGCGGTCCTAGATGGACCCAGGACTTCCTACCCAGACGGCAGCCTCAGCACGAGTTCATCCTATAATCACCATAACATACAACAAGGGAATCAGTGTTACTATTTATCAGATCACACAAGAACTGCCAGTTTGAGCACAACCTGTTCTCTGGTTCGAGGGGCTCCTCTCTCCCTTATTCAGTTACCACTTACCTGATCAGGGTTAACATCTGTTCATGTCAAGTCACAGCTGACTAGAAGAATAGGCTACCCTCTTATACAAGAACACGCAGCACATGTCGATTCACTACAAACTGACTTTATTATATATATATATATATATATATCATATACGCAAGCACATAACAGTACAGTGTGACACATAACCTGTAAAGAAAAGTGAAAGATTAGGTTGTACACTCTAATAAGAAAGGGGTCGACATCACCTTGGTTGTATGTAGCCTGCACTCAATGGTCATCTAGGTTCCCTTCTCGTCTGTGCCTCGGCTTCGCCTGGAAGTCACACCTCCGCAGTCACGGATCTACTCCCTTCTCCTTTTCCGAGTCACTGGGACCTCTTCCTCATCGGCTACTCTCTTCTCTTTGGCTATTCTGTTAGAAGAATATCTATCTCTCGGTTTTTTCTCCACCTTCAAGTTTGTCATCTGTCTTCCCTGGAATAAGTAGTAGCTTTACTGCTGACGGCCAGGTGCCGCCTACGAACTAAAAGCGAGAGCCAGTATCTGCCTCAAACTTTCACTAATATAGAGGCGCATTTTCTCATGGAAAATTCCAGCCCGTAACCTGCCGCCCACCAAATTCTTGTACCTCCCAGTGTCAAGGACACGTTCCCAGCCGGCCGGCCTGATGTAGTGTCTTCGGCATGAAGAAAAATACAATCCTTCGATAAGGGCCGGCCTGAACCGGTTCTGTCCAAGCGAATAACACCTCCTAACTAAAACACTGCCTATGACCTAGAAGCATCCCAAGCTGCCGGAGCAGGAAGAAAGATGGAGTCTCTCCCGTTTGAGGCCTACCAGGCCTGAATTCAGCACGGCTCCATGAAATACCCTCACTACAGAATAAATTACCCCTGATACTAACGAATCTATCCCCTAGGATATGTGTGCAAACCCTGATCTATGGGGAAGAACACAGGATCATGTCGAAGTGCCTAATAAATAGGCTCTATACACTACTCTAACCCTTAGACTTGGATGGAAAGAGACTGAAGTCACATTAGTTCCCCTTTAACACAGAAAGGCCGGGAAAAATCGAGCAGTACATTTCACCCTTGACTTCAGTCTATTATACATTCATTACACAGAACTAACATCGGTGGAAGAATAATATGAAACAAAGCTAACTGATCTATGTCTAGTACCGAGTGTACAGAATTGAAGGAGTGAAGGAATACACTGAATAAAACAACAGATAGAAATCAAAATAGCAACAGTAATCAGAATACCTCCTAATGTTCGACGTAGCATATGTACATCAGGCAACCAATTAAAGAGCCAGTCAAACCATCCCTGGTCAATGTGTTTTCTAACTTCTTCCGTTAAGTCACGTAACTTGTCAATATGTGCGCGAATGGATTGTGTATGATCAGACAAGTTAAAACAACAGAGACCCTCGAAATCAGAACAGTCATGTCCATGTTTAAGCAAAAGATAATCAATGGCCGCTCTATTTTGCAAAATGGCCCTACGTTCACCCTGGGCGTCTAATAGCATGTCAGACAGGACTGTAGAAGTATGATTAATGGATTTCACCATCCAGCAGGCCATTTTCCCAAAAGATTTGGCATTATAAACTGCCAAAGCGGGAACACCAATAATTGAAATAGCCAGGCTAAGGTATTCAGACTTGGAATATAAATGTAAAGATGAGTCACAATCCTCCTGTAACATCACAGTATCTCGAATCACACGAGAGTTGGCATTCGGATGTGATGAAAACATCAACAAGCTCAGTCTAGTAATGGCACAAGGGCCTCCAGAAATATTTGCAGGGACATATGGCCAGGAAGTATTACCACATGAGAAAAGCCATCCGGCAGGTAGTAACATCGTGCGATAATGACTGGGGGTAACTACCAAACTATTGCAAGTCATATTGTTCTGAACTGAAACACATGTGGTCGGTGTCCTTTGAAAGCACAAAGTCCGTTCATGAGCTGTAAATGAAGTGGCACCTTTTAGTTTTAGGTGTAGACATTCCGAGATCGCACTAGGATTACACGTAAGAAAGAAACATAAGTCACCTTGTGTGATATTATAAGTAACTATTTGGGACTGGATGGGGGGTTGCTCGTCTAGCATTTCAGTACATGAGGGGCAATACACATGGGTAGCGAAATCACCCAGGAGAACATTGGGGCGAGCCTTTGAAACATTGAAAATGTTGGTAAGAGTTTCCAGTGAGGCAGGGACAGCAACCAGGCAGGTCGCTAAGATGTCATGTACAGATCTCATCGGTGTCAAACAGAAGTGAGGGGCATCAGTCACCCTCTTAGCTAGCGATGTCCAAAAGTTCGATGATGAATCCCACGCAGCGAAGGAACGCAACACTCTGGTTCTCAGTTCATCCCGGGTTGACGGGATCCCTCCTCTCTCGTCGTACCAGCCCAAAAGGAGTCCAGCACCGACACATCCTGCAGCAACAGTCCAAAGAATGATCTGAAAGAGAATCAAATACAGGCATTAATCATTCTCGTAAGTAACATTTGTCAGCCGGGACCGCTTCCCAGCTATCTTTCCCTGGTCTCATAACCAAAATGGTATTGTCCTGACCGGTGGCAATGACCTCTGCTTGTTCAGGGGGATTCTTAGGCGACTGCACCCAAACCCTAGCCCCAGGGTTATCCGTAGAGCCAAAACCTTTCTGGCCTCGTACAGTTCGCAAAGTTGGGGCAGCGCCTTTCATTAATGAACCACTGAAAACAGGCATAATGAGTAATTGAGCCACTCGGTCAGTGCGGTGTATCAATAAGTCAACCTCACTGCTATTCAGCAGGAGCACCTTAATCTCTCCCTGATAATCACTGTCAATTATTCCTCCAAGCACCTGAATGCCTTTTACAGCCAGCCCCGATCTAGGGGCTATCAATCCGAAATTCCCAGGTGGTATTTGAATACCAACACCGGTAGCAATGATGACCCGATCCTTACTCTTTAAAACGGTGTCATCCATGGCATGCAAGTCTAAACCTGCCGACCCTGGGGTCGCTCTACATGGAGCCAAAGCTCCGGGAGTGATTTCCCAATACATCACAGTCTCTCTGATTTCATTAGGCATAGCCTCAACATTCGGGGGAAACAAACGCATAAGTGGAGATTCAGCATTTAGAAAAGGACGATTATTCAAAATCAATATTGCTTGGGGCAAAAAGTCTCGCCAATTTTTATACTTGTCATCTGTTAACTTACGCAGCTGATCCTTTAACAAGCCATTCAACCTCTCCACAAGACCCGAGGCCTGTGGATAGTAGGGTATATGGAATATCCATTCAATATTGTTTTCCACACAGAATTCCTGTACCAATCTTCCACGAAAATGGGATGCATTATCAGATTGAATTTGGAATGGCACACCATAATACATCATAATCAATTCTAATGTTTTAATGGTATTCAATTGGGTAGCTTGCTTACAGGGAAGGGCTACCAACAGGCCACTGTATGTATCAACAATAGTGCAAACATATTGACAATTCCTACTCATGGGAAGTGGACCGATGTAATCAATCTGCCAAATTTGAGCGGGCAGTTTCCCGCGATGTAAATGACCTTTAACAATTTGGGGCACCTTACGCTGTCTGGCATGCTGACAAACGGGACAATGTAAAATAACATTTTTAATTAAATCTAGGGGAATAAAAATTCCTCGATCAGCAGCCCACCTGCTAGTGGCCTTCTCTCCAAAATGTCCTGCCTTCTGGTGTGCCCATTTCGCCAATCCCGCAATATCAGAATCTTGTCTGTCCACCACTGCCTCAGCAATTTTAGATTTCTCATCTGCAACGTTATGAAAAAATTTGTCAAGAGAATCTATCGGGTGTGAGCATCCACATGGAAGATTGTAACAGTACTCTGTGGGAGCATCTCCCAAATCTCCTGCCATAATTCTTTTCCCCACAATTCTTTGGAATGTAACTTCCAATTATGGGAATGCCAAGTCGGCAACCAAACAGCCAGTCCATTGGCAGTAGACCAAGAATCGGTGAAAATATGACATGTACCAGGTAACTCTTGTTTCAAAACTTGATAAACAGCATAGAGCTCAGCAAATTGGCTGCTTTTACCTTCACCAGTTGTGCTCAGCAATTTTTGTGTGATCGGATTATAGGACACCGCCTTCCAGTGCCGTCTCGTCCCTATGAACCTCGCTGAACCATCCGTGAACCAAACATGGTTTCTGTCCGCTGCGGACAAATCATCAAAAGGCTTACCCCACTTGACAGGAGACTCCTGTACTAAAGGTACGGAACATTCACTCTCAGTCTCAGTCGACGGCGCTCGCGCCACCTGCTCATGTAAAGAGGCAACTCCTTTTGGGCCCACACGTGCCCTGTCTTGTATATACCATTTCCATTTAATCACACTCGCCTCTTGAGCATGTCCAATTCGGTGAGTTTTCGGCGAACTCAAAACCCACTGCATGATAGGAATTTCAGGACGCAAAACTATATCATGTCCCAAAGTCAATTGCTCGGTATCCACCAGAGCCCAATAACAAGCAAGTAACTGTTTCTCAAAAGGTGTATAACGCTCACCAGCATCAGGTAACTTTTTGGTCCAAAAACCTAATGGTACTCTACTCCTGCCTTGTTTCTGCCACAAACTCCAATTCGCATAAGGGCCCTGTACAGACACATTCAGATCCACGTCACCATCACGTACAGGCCATAAATCCAGAGCATGTTGAATTGCTTCTTTTGCCAGACTGAACGCATCTTGCTGCGGTTTATCCCATTCAAATGCATTCTTTTTACGCGTGACCCGGTACAAAGGGGCCAATATTTGACTCAAATGAGGAATATGCTGGCGCCAAAAACCAAACAGACCAATGAAGCTCTGGGCTTCTTTCCTATTCCTCGGAACTGCAAAATCAAGAATCTTCTGTTTAACCTGAGGGATCACTTCAAGGTGCCCTTCATGCCAATTAATACCCAAAAATTTTACAGCCTGGGACGGACCTTGCAATTTATCCGGGTTGATTTACCAACCTTTCCCACGCAGGCACTCAATGATCCGGTCCAATTGTGTCTGAACTTCCTCTCGTGTTTCACCTTGGATCAAAACATCATCAATATAATGACATATCTGAATTTGGGGAGAAACCGGTACCTCAGCCAAATGCTCTGCCACCAGCCGGTGACATATCGTAGGACTATGCACATAGCCCTGAGGAAGACTTCTAAACGTCATCTGACGCCCGTTCCACGTAAAACTGAATTGTTCCTGACACTCAGGGGCAATTGGAATCGAAAAGAAAGCATTAGCAATATCAATGGACGCATACCATGTACCTGGATGCGTTTGGATTCTTTCAATTAGGGTAATAACATCCGGTACTGCAACAGTCAAAGAGGGCGTGTGTTTGTTCAATTCTCGATAATCAACAGTCATGCGCCAAGAGTTATCACTCTTACGTACAGGCCAAACAGGATTATTCCAAGCAGAAGTAACCGGGGTTATAACACCTGCATCCACCAACTCCTGAATAGTGGTACTAATCTCCTCATGACCACCGGGAATCCGATACTGCTTCTGACAAACCACTTTTGTCGCCTGGGGAACTTGTATGGGGGGCATTCTTAAACGACCAACCCGTATAGGCCTGGACGATATATAATGCGCAGTTCCAAATTGGTAACACCCATCATCTAAATGTAACGTCATTCCTTTCAAAATATCAATTCCAATTATGAATTCTAAGAGAGGCACCACTAGTACAGAATATTCTTTTCTAGGGATTCTACCTATTCTCATTTCAAGCAAAGTTTGAACTGCAGGAGTTTCTTTTCCACCTAATCCGGTAATTGTAAAAGGCTGACCTGTAAACTTCTTTGATTTTCCATGAATAAGAGTGGCCTCCGCTCCTGTATCTACCAATGCTCGGGCCCTTTGGATATTACGATGTCTCCAATAAATATCAATATCTACATAGGGTCTATTATCTCTGTGAGCCCATCTGTGTACCGGAGCTTGACCTATTTCCTAGTCATTCTTACTGCATTCTGTGTACCACGATAAATCAGGATAAAGACTCTCACGTTTCTTAGGTATCGGTACCTCCTGTTCATATCCATTCCCAGTACGGAACGGATTCGAGTCTTCAGCATTGTACTGCGGGTTACGATCGACCAAACTGTGACGATCCTCTCTCCTCCTCAACTCAGGGGATTTATCCCTATCATCTCTACGTCTGCTGTAAACATAATCATTTCTCCCCCTTTCTCTTTCCCCCTCTCTCTCTCTGTCTCTCTCTCGACGGGGGGACATATCACGTACATAACGTCGATCATCACGACGAACAGAGCGCCCACGGCGGTCGTCATCACCGCTGCCGTCAGAACCATCACGATCACACTCAGTCGTCCGAACACGCCGGGCACCCTCCTTCCGATCCAAACCACGTTTGCGAAACAACTCCCACAAACGAGCGGTAGTCTCACCGTCAATGTCTTCCCTACGCACACCATCAGCCAGAAGACCAGAAAAGATATCACGTCTAGTAAGTTTATTTTCACCAGGAGTACGAGTGTCAGGCCGGGACTGACGTTCAGGTTTAAACCACTCACCCAACTCACCGAGTTGGCGTACCGATTCCAGTACCGTAGATAACACGTTACCAGTTTGATTAATCAATATAGTCATCATGACCTGCTTATAGGCAACAGGGGAAGAACGAATAATACGATTCCGCACAGAAGATGTCAACAAACCATCAAGCAACCTGTCAGCAGTACCCAGAAAAATTGCCGTTTTCATCACCTCCTCTTTGAGACGTTGAGCAGCATCGCGCAAAGTATACCACGGCTTGTCATTCACAGGCCAGTCAGATTCAGTAGGATATTTTTGATTACAACCCTCAGTCGCCAATTGGAGTAAAGAAATTTGACCACCACCATTATAGTTACGAAAATGATCCTGCACAGTAGAATCCAAACTCAAGGAACAAAACTTCAAACAATCGCCAGTATCCAACATAATACCAGCAGCGCCCAGTTCATAAAGGCGCACCATCCATGTGAGCAAGGACTCACCAGCTCGCTGCCGAAATCGCTGCAAAATATCACTAATTTCCTGTTGAGTAAAGTCCTCTAAAGAGTCTAAAGAAATACCCTGCGGAGCATTGGGAGACTGCTGCAACTTCCGACGAAAAACTGGATGCGCAGAAACCGCGGGACGTGCATCACAAGGAGCCCGATCAGTACTCGTAGAGGGACAATCAGTGTAAGAGGCATCGATCCCACTCGAAGAACGAGCGTAATCACGGGGTGCACCATCAGGGGTGCGAGAAGCAGACTTACAATCATGGCGGGAGCGAGAAGACTCGCGCTTGGCAGACTCCTCACCCGAGGAACAAGAATCACTCGAGTTCCAGATATTACCATCCCATTCATCAGGATTCCAATCCAGCCCGGCTTTCGCCACGACCAGACGCACCTTTCGCGACGAAACCCGACCGCGCCTATTCTTGTACTTATAACGAGCAATTCGCACGGCCGCCCTTTCGGCAATAGTTTGGTAAGTCTCAAGTTTATCAGCAAGCAACTTATTTTGACACCGCAACAAAGTATGAGAATTCTGAATCTCAACAAAGTGCGCTTCAACATCCTTAAGAGAGATCTGTAACTTCAACAACCTCTCATGCAGAATCCTGTACGCAGACAGAACAATCCAACCTCTGCGCCCCAAAACGGGAACCTCCTCACCCTTCGATACGGGTGCCTTCTGTAAACAAGTAATCACATTAGCCGGCTCCGCCAGCTCCAAAGAAGAATTCCAATTCTCACTCAAACCAGTAGAATCAGCCCACTCACGGGCTAAGGCTTCATAAGGCGTTGAATCCCATCCGGGAATATCAACGGGCAACTTAAAAGTAGATTTAGATTTTCTAGAAAACATTGTGAAAAAGAAAGAAGAAGAAAAGCTAGACACACAAGTATACCACAAATAATATACAAACAAAACCACGCACACGCCGAAAGCAAACACGAGACAACACGACGCACACAGGTTTCGAAAACGGTTCGTGACGCCAAATGTTCTGCTTGGGTTGTCGGATCAGATAGAACCCGCTCAACAGAGCCTCTCTAACCCAGCCAGAACGTTACCCCCTCCCTAGGGCCTATTCACAATAAGTAACCACATATATATATATATATATATACCACCTAAGGACAGGGAATTCCTACTATATATATACCAAGACCTACAAGTGGCGGCCTCGCGGTCCCAAGTGGACCCAGGACTTCATACCCAGACGGCAGCCTCAGCCTCGCGGTCCTAGATGGACCCAGGACTTCCTACCCAGACGGCAGCCTCAGCCTCGCGGTCCTAGATGGACCCAGGACTTCCTACCCAGACGGCAGCCTCAGCCTCGCGGTCCTAGATGGACCCAGGACTTCCTACCCAGACGGCAGCCTCAGCCTCGCGGTCCTAACTGGACCCAGGACTTCCTACCCAGACGGCAGCCTCAGCCTCGCGGTCCTAAATGGACCCAGGACTTCCTACCCAGACGGCAGCCTCAGCCTCGCGGTCCAAACTGAACCCAGGACTTCCTACCCAGACGGCAGCCTCAGCCTCGCGGTCCTAGATGGACCCAGGACTTCCTACCCAGACGGCAGCCTCAGCCTCGCGGTCCTAACTGGACCCAGGACTTCCTACCCAGACGGCAGCCTCAGCCTCGCGGTCCTAGATGGACCCAGGACTTCCTACCCAGACGGCAGCCTCAGCCTCGCGGTCCCAAATGGACCCAGGACTTCCTACCCAGACGGCAGCCTCAGCCTCGCGGTCCTAGATGGACCCAGGACTTCCTACCCAGACGGCAGCCTCAGCACGAGTTCATCCTATAATCACCATAACATACAACAAGGGAATCAGTGTTACTATTTATCAGATCACACAAGAACTGCCAGTTTGAGCACAACCTGTTCTCTGGTTCGAGGGGCTCCTCTCTCCCTTATTCAGTTACCACTTACCTGATCAGGGTTAACATCTGTTCATGTCAAGTCACAGCTGACTAGAAGAATAGGCTACCCTCTTATACAAGAACACGCAGCACATGTCGATTCACTACAAACTGACTTTATTATATATATATATATATATATCATATACGCAAGCACATAACAGTACAGTGTGACACATAACCTGTAAAGAAAAGTGAAAGATTAGGTTGTACACTCTAATAAGAAAGGGGTCGACATCACCTTGGTTGTATGTAGCCTGCACTCAATAGTCATCTAGGTTCCCTTCTCGTCTGTGCCTCGGCTTCGCCTGGAAGTCACACCTCCGCAGTCACGGATCTACTCCCTTCTCCTTTTCCGAGTCACTGGGACCTCTTCCTCATCGGCTACTCTCTTCTCTTTGGCTATTCTGTTAGAAGAATATCTATCTCTCGGTTTTTTCTCCACCTTCAAGTTTGTCATCTGTCTTCCCTGGAATAAGTAGTAGCTTTACTGCTGACGGCCAGGTGCCGCCTACGAACTAAAAGCGAGAGCCAGTATCTGCCTCAAACTTTCACTAATATAGAGGTGCATTTTCTCATGGAAAATTCCAGCCCGTAACCTGCCGCCCACCAAATTCTTGTACCTCCCTGTGCCAAGGACACGTTCCCAGCCGGCCGGCCTGATGTAGTGTCTTCGGCATGAAGAAAAATACAATCCTTCGATAAGGACCGGCCTGAACCGGTTCTCTCCAAGCGAATAACACCTCCTAACTAAAACACTGCCTATGACCTAGAAGCATCCCAAGCTGCCGGAGCAGGAAGAAAGATGGAGTCTCTCCCGTTTGAGGCCTACCAGGCCTGAATTCAGCACGGCTCCATGAAATACCCTCACTACAGAATAAATTACCCCTGATACTAACGAATCTATCCCCTAGGATATGTGTGCAAACCCTGATCTATGGGGAAGAACACAGGATCATGTCGAAGTGCCTAATAAATAGGCTCTATACACTACTCTAACCCTTAGACTTGGATGGAAAGAGACTGAAGTCACATTAGTTCCCCTTTAACACAGAAAGGCCGGGAAAAATCGAGCAGTACACTTGCGCAGTCAGCGCGACAGTACCAGACTGCGCGCAGGTTCTGCAGTGGCAGACCCTAGACATATTTTACTAGGCCGCTTCTGTGGGTGGCACAACCAGTGCTGCAGGCCCACCAGCGGTATTTGTATTTACAAGCCCTGGCACTCCTGGTGCACTTTACTAGGGGCTGACAGTAAACCAAATGACTCAATCATGGACACCAATCAATGTATACATTTTTAAAAGGGAGCACTTGCACTGTGGCACTGATCAGCAGTGTCACAGTGCTCTGAGCAGCTAACACCAACAAAACACAATGAGGCACATCAGCAAAAAGTGGAAGGGAGACTCACGCCAAGGTGCCAGGTCTAACACGTGTCCCCTCCAGCTGAAATGTGGGGAGAACTACTCTACCCCAGGGAGTTCCTCTTCACTAAGGCGGAAAAACCTGGACAGACCGTCAGCATTGGCGTGATCTGTGCCAGGGCGATGTTCCACCGTAAAGTCCATACCCTGTATGGAGATGGACCACCTCAACAGTTTTGGGTTTTCACCCCTCATTTGCATCAACCATCTGAGGGGCCTGTGGTCGGTCTGAACCCTGAAGTGAGACCCAAACAAGTAGGGTCTTAGCTTCTTCAGCGCCCAGACCACAGCAAATGCTTCTCGCTCTATCGCACTCCACCTTTGTTCCCGTGGAAGTAACCTTCTACTAATAAAGGCTACAGGTTGGTCCCAGCCCTCCTCAGTCATCTGGGAGAGAACAGCCCCTACACCATGCTCTGATGCATCTGTCTGCACTAGGAATTCCTTGGAGAAGTCAGGAGCCAAGAGCACGGGCGCCGTGCACATGGCAGTTTTCAGGGTGTCAAAGGCCTTCTGACAGGTGTCAGTCCATATCACTTTTCTGGGCTGCTTCTTCGAAGTCAGCTCGGTCAAGGGGGCAATGATGCTGCCATACCCCTTGACAAACCTCCTGTAGTACCCAGTGAGTCCTAAAAAGGCCCTCACCTCCGTCTGGGTCTTTGGGGGCTCCCAAGCCAGGATGGTTTCTATCTTGGGTTGTAGGGGCGCCACCTGGCCGCTCCCCACCTGGTGTCCCAAGTACACCACGGACCCCTGCCCGATCTGACACTTGCTTGCCTTGATCGTGAGGCCTGCCTTGCGCAGTGCCATCAACACTTCCCAGAGATGTTGCAGATGTTCTTCCCATGTGCCGCTGAACACTGCGATGTCATCCAGGTAGCTGCGCTGAACTCGGTCAGTCCAGCCAACACCTGGTTGACCAACCTCTGGAAGGTGGCAGGGGCATTCTTCATCCCAAATGGCATGACACGGAACTGGAAATGCCCATCTGGTGTGGAGAATGCAGACCTCTCTTTGGCCCCATCAGTTAAGGCGATCTGCCAGTACCCAGACGTTAGATCAAACGTGCTGAGGTACCGGGCAGCCCCTAACCGATCGATGAGCTCATCAGCTCTGGGGATGGGGTGCGCGTCAGTCTTCGTGACTGAATTGAGTCCTCTGTAGTCCACACAGAACCGGAGTTCGGGTGTGGCACCCGGCGCTGCAGCCTTTGGGACCAAGACCACTGGGCTGGCCCAAGGACTGCTGGAGGACTCAACCACCCCAAGAGCAAGCATCTTTGAGACCTCCTCTTTGATGCAGGCTCTGACCCTGTCAGTTACCCTGTAAGCCTTGTGCTTCACAGGTAAGCTGTCTCCTGTATCCACATCATGGACGCACCAATCTGTGATACCAGGAACCAGGGAGAACAGGTCAGGGAACTGCCCCAGCAGCTGGCGGCAGTCATCCTGTTGCTCAGGGGTCAGGGTGGGTGAGAGGTTAACTCCATCCACTGACCCGTCCTGCTCTGAGGCTACCAAGAGGTCAGGAAGGGGTTCTGACTCCTCCTCCGTCCCATCATCGGTGGCCAAGAGCATGCCCACTTCGGACCTCCCAAGTGGGGCTTAAGGCGATTGACATGTAGGACCCTTAAGGGGTTCCTAGGAGACTGCAAGTTCACCAGGTAGGTGACAGAACTCTTGCGCTCCACAATCTCAAAGGGTCCTGTCCACTTGTCCTGGAGTGCACAAGGCTCCACAGGGGCAAGGACCCATACATTTGACCAGGTTGAAGCTCAACCAGAGTGGCATTCTGGTCGTACCACCGCTTCATTTCCTCCTGGCTGGCTTCCAGATTTGCCTCAGCAAGTTGCCTGAAACGCCTAGTCTGGTTCCTGAAGGCCAGCATGTAACTAAATACATTCTGGGGAGGTTTCCTGGGAGATTTCTCCCAGCCTTCCTTGACCAGACTCAGAGGTCCACGTACAGGGTGGCCATACAGAAGCTCAAAGGGACTGAACCCCAGAGACTTCTGTGGCACCTCACGGTACGCAAAGAGAAGACATGGTAAGAGGACGTCCCACTTACGCCTCATTGGTCCTTCAAGGCCCATGATCATGCCCTTTAGGGTTCGGTTGAATCGCTCAACCAACCCGTTTCCTTGTGGATGGTAAGGGGTGGTGAACTTGTATGTCACACCACACTCTTGCCAAAGGGATTTCATATATTTCGATATGAAATTGGTCCCCCTATCGGACACCACCTCTAGAGGGAATCCTACTCGTGAGAAAATTCCCATCAGTGCTCGTACCACCACGGGGGCCGTCACTGTCCTCAGAGGGATGGCTTCAGGGTACCGGGTGGCATGGTCCACCAAGACCAGGATAAACCTGTTGCCCATGGCTGTCTTGGGGTCCAGTGGCCCCACAATGTCAATCCCCACTCGCTGGAATGGGGTACTGACTACAGGGAAAGGTTGGAGTGGAGCTTTCAGCTTCCTTCCACTCTTGCCACTTGCCTGGCAAGTCTGGCATGTCCTGCAGTGAGTATCAGAACTCCTGCGCATTTGAGGCCAATAAAAGTGGGTGACAAGCCTTTCAAAGGTCTTGTCCTGCCCCAAATGCCCTGCTAATGGCACGTCGTGAGCCAGCCCCAGTAGGAAGGTTCTGAACTTCTGGGGTACCACCAGCGCACGGGCTGACCCAGGTTCAGCAACCTTAGGCTCTAAGTATAGGAGGTCGTTCTCCCAGTAGATCAAGTGAGTTCCGGACTGATCGCCATTGGCCTGGGCTGCAGCCTGCTGCCGCATACCCTCTAGAGAGGGGCACTCTTTCTGCTCCCTGCAGAATTCCTCCCTGGAGGGGCCTCCTCCTTGTTGCCAATGGGTCAGCTCAGGCAAGTCCCCCAGTTCGGCTATCTGTTCCCCGGTAGGCTCCAGGGCATCCCCCTCAAGGTCTGCTTCCTCCTGGGCCGTGGGAACTTCAGGAGCCGGTTTCCCGTGCATCCCTTGCCCTCTCTCTAAGGCCGGTTCCTGGGCCTCTCCCTCAGGCTCCAGGGTCCCTTCAACACCCCTACTGGCTGCCATTGACCGGGTGGTCACGCACGCCCAATCAGGTAAGCCCACCATCCGCAGGTGAGCTGTCTTCTCCACCTTTTCCCAAGGGGAGCTCTCCAAGTCATTACCTAAGAGACAGTCTACAGGCATGGCAGTTCTCACAGCGACTTGCAGAGTACCAGAGACCCCCCCCCCCACTCGAATGGAACCTGAGCCATTGGACAACGACTCTCCGTGTTGTCAGCATTGACAACCCCACAATAGGCATGAGGTACGACCTGCTCTTGAGATACCAGGTGCTGCCGCACTGCAGTCACGCTGGCTCCTGTGTCTCTAAGAGCCTCCACCTTTCTACCATTGACGGTCACCATCTGCCCATATTTTTTAGTGTTAGAGGGCAAGTCGGCTTGGGAGACCATCTCACTGTCTCCTAGCGAGACTAAGGTCATTTGGACGGGGTCCCACCCACCTGTGACTTCTACCTCCTCCCCAAAGGCTACTGTAGCCACTTGCTTCGGTAGAGCACCAGTGGGTGCTGGTTTTACATACTGGCGACACTTGGGATCACTGGCAAAGTGACCTAGCTCACCACATTTATAACATTGAGGAGGCCCCTTTGGAACAGGTTTACCTGTCGGGGCCCCTGTGGGCTTCGGGGTCGGGGGAGGCTGAGAACCCTTCTGCTGGTTCCCTTGGGGATTACTTTGGGGGCCTTTTTGGAACCCTTTCTGTTTTCCCTTGTCCCCCCCACTCTTCTGCTGGGGACCCTGCCCACCTTTGGCGGAGTCTCCCACGGGACCCTTGTGGACCCTGGTGCTGAGCCAGCGGTCCGCCTCCTCAGCAAGCTTCCTAGGGTTAGTCAGCTTGCTATGTTATGTTATGTTAGGGGCATTTGTAATGCGCACAGCTGCCCCAGCTAAGGGGCGTCCTGGCGCCTGACAAGATAGACATAGCCGCACCTAACAGAACAACGAAATGAACAAACAGACAGCGCAGAGAGGAAGGGATTTAGAATAACACCGTCTTTAAAGCTTTGCGAAATGAAAGGAGATCGTCCAAAAGGCGAATCTCCAATGGGATAGAATTCCACAGGATAGCTGCTTTTACCCGGAAAGAACGACCTCCCATACGGCTCAACTTGAATCTCGGGACCACCGCAAGCGCTTGGCCCATCGATCTCAAAGAGCGAGAAGGTACATAAAAAGACAGGAGATTCGACAGGATCCGAGGAGCTAAACCCTTCAGGATCTTAAAAGCCAGGCATAGAACTTTAAAGTCAATTCTAGTTTTCACCGGCAGCCAGTGTAGAGATCGAAGAGTACTGGAGACAGAGCAGGACCTGGGCAGACCAACTATGGCTCTGGCCGCTGCGTTTTGGACCCGTTGGAAGCGATTAATTTCCGCCAAGTTTGCCCCCACCAGGAGGGAGCTGGCATAGTCCAAGCGAGAGATTACAGTTGCCTGAACCACCAGCTGCCTCGTGGGGGGGGAAAAAAACTTCAAGACGGATCTCAGGCCTCGAAGAACCCCAAAACAGCAAGCCGCAGTCTTCTTGGAATGCCCCACAAAACTGAGGGCGGGCTCTAGCCACACTCCCAGGTTTCTCAGCTCCATAACTGGAGTTGGAGCTGGCCCAAGTTCAGATGGCCACCATCTGTCTCCCCAAAGCTCTCGCCCCTTCCCGACAACCATCACCTCAGTTTTCTTCGCGTTGAGCTGGAGACAATTAACATTCATCCAGCTCGCCACCGCTCTCAGTCCACTCTGGAACCTGGGGGCATCACACTCAGCATCCCCGCTGATAGTGACCGCTAGCTGAGTGTCGTCAGCATAAGAGACCATCGTCAGGTCCCACTGCTTGACAACATCAGCCAGCGGCCTCACATAAAGATTGAAAAGCGTAGGACTCAGCGAGGATCCTTGGGGCACCCCCAGGCCCAGGGGATGGAATTTGGACTGATGAGGAGGTATGGCAACGCAGAAGGAACGATCGTCAAGAAAGGAGCGGAACCACTGTAAGGCTACACCACCAATGCCCATTTCCTCCAAGCGACGTAAAAGAATAGGGTGTGAGACAGTATCAAAGGCGGATCTAAAAGTATTAGCGCCGCCGTCTGCCCCGCATCCAACATTCCACGTAGATGCTCAACCATTGCGAGAAGAGCTGTCTCCGTACTATGCCCAGCACGAAACCCGTGCTGGGTATCATCCAGGATATTGGCACGGGTGAGGTGATCAGAAAGAGCCTGGTTAACATGGGCCTCCATAACTTTTGCCGGCCAAGGAAGTAAAGAAATAGGCCGGTAGTTCTCCGGTTTCGAGGGATCCAAAGAAGGCTTCTTCAAAATAGGAGAGACCACAGCCCGCTTCCATTCCGCTGGGACCATGCCCGTCGCCAGCGAGGTATTAATGAAAGATCGTAATATAGGGCGTCCTACAAAGGACTGATCTCTAAAGAAGATAGGCTTTAATGGATCCAAGGGTGAGCCAGACTTAATTTTTTGGGTCACCCTATCAAAATCCTCAGAAGAAAGCAGAGGAAGGGACTACATAGTGGGGCGGCACGGGATCATCACCGGAGGTCCCAATGGCAGGCCCATAGAGGAAAATGACCGGTAAATGGCTTGCACCTTCTCCAAAAAGAAGGATGCCAGAGCCTCACAATGAATGGTGGAGGCCAATACAGGGGAAGAGGTTATTTTGGCCAAGAGATCTTTAAGGGCCTTAAATATTGATTTGGAAGGGTTAGGGCTGTTGTGGAAATCTTCCGAGTAGAACGCCGCACGAGTTCTACAAATGGCGCGATGGTAAGACTTGGCGGAGTTCAGATACAGCGGTTTTTTTGCTGCATCGTAATGTCTCCGCCACTCTCTCTCAGCCCGCCTACAAGTGCCCTTTAAAGCCCGAGGGCTCGATTCTCTAGAGCGTGACTTACTTGCCTTCAGAGGGATCAAAATATCGAGTGCCCTAGTGATCCACTTGCAGAATAAATCATAACCCAGTTCCACACTATCCAAGGGTCCCAGCCGATCTGCGGCCAACACCTCATGGAAGTCCTCTAATCTGAGTTTATTCCAGTGCCTTCTGAAAATTGATCTGGGAGGAGGGATGGAGGGAGTGTCAGGCAACGGAGCTCGGATGGCCACTAAGAAATGATCCGACCACCCCACTGGTGTTATAGCAGAGATGGTAACTTCCGGGAGATTGGTAAAAAAAGGATCAAGCGTATGTCCTCCCACATGAGTGGGTTGAGCTACCTTTTGATCCAATTGGAGGGCCTCTAGGTCAGCTAAGATATTGTTGACAGCCGGCATGCTCCTGTTCTCAAAGTGGAGGTTAAGGTCTCCCAAGATGGAGAAATTAGCACAGCCAATGGACAAGGAGCTAACAGCATCGGGGAAAGCTTCTCTAAATGCCACGTCACTGCCAGGGGGCCGGTAAACCACCATCCCCGAGATAGAAAACTGGGGGCTGATCGAGACATTAAAAAAGCCGCTTTCACACCCAACAATGTTTAAGACCTTCCAACTGCAGGGGAAACTTGATTTGACGGCAAGAGCGATACCTCCTCCTCTAGATAACCGATTAAGAGTGAAAACGGAATATTCAGGGGGGAAAGCCAAGTTGATAATGGCTGTATCGTGTTCCTGCAGCCATGTTTCCGTGATCGCAAATATGTCAGGAGACTCTCCCTGTATAAGATCGAAAAAGGCTAAATGATGTTGGACCAGAGACCTAACATTTAGATTCAATAAGCGAAGTGACGGCGTCAAGCCATTGCCTTGCGAAGCTGAGAGGGAAGTTCCCTTGGAGATGCGAACAGGAGAGCCAAATGCCCATCTCTTGCAGGCACATCGATGAGGGCCGCTAAGCGGATGGATCTGTGCCTGATCACACTTCGAAATAGAATCTCCAAAGGACCGTAAACGAATACTAGAATAGGTAATCATGCCGACACGCTATCTATCAGGTGTTGGCGTAGCTCAGGAAAACAATTAAGCGACAAGTGCTCCCATGCAATTAAATCAAAGAGACCTTGGTAATCATTAACTTTGCTACCCTTCACCCAGCCATCCAGTGCTCTGCAGAAAAAGGTTACATACTCCACATACGTACCCCCCGCAATCCTGGTACACCCCCTGAACCTCTGTCTATACATTTCAGGAGTTAGCCCATATCTGGTCATTAAAGCTTCTTTCATGTGGGGGTAAGAATTCTGCATGTCAAAGGGCAAATCTAAAAGTGTGTCCCGCCCCTCACTGAGGAACCGCCCCCACAACCCCGCTCCCCAGTCTTTCTCAGGGACCCGGTGGGAGGACATGGCTACCTCATAGGCCCGGAACCATTGCCCTATGTCATCATTCCTGAAGAACTCTTTAACTACATCTTTTGGGATGTACACCCTTGACTCTACCTGCACCGGCGTTGCGCTGCCACCAGAGGGAGTGTTCTCCACTTCTTTCTCTTTTATCGCCTGTTCCCTCATTCTGGCGTCGTGCTCCATCAGAGCCTTTCTCTCTTCCAGAGCTATTTTCTTTTCTTCCAGAGCCATTTTCAATTTCGCCAAAGTGACCTCTTGCTCTCTTGCGGCCTGTCTGTCTGCCAACTCTCCTGGCGACAGGTCTCTGCCAAAGCTGTGGACGATCTCTGCTGGCTCCACTGGCACAACCTCAGGTACAACATCACCAGCTGCACCCCTTGATTCCATCCAGGCCCTCAGCGCCCTGTGGAGATCTGGTTTGAGCCTACATCCTACATGCGGAACCTTGAACTTCTTGCAGAAGTACTTGAGTTGCTTCTTTGTGTAGTTGTCCTGCTCTGATGCATCCCATTCCAATTCCATTTCAGAGGCTTCAGATGTTGTGCTGGTTGAGCCCGGCATGGCTTCAAACGCAAGGGATCTTCTTGGCAAGTCAAAATTAAAATCCTAAAAGTTCTGTGGCTTAAGCTACTGGACCGTCTACTGTGCAATGGTTAGCAACTACTGCGCAGACAACAAGAACGCAAATCCGTAAATCCGCACCGCTGCCACCAATGTTAGAATCCGGGGTCTCTGGTTGGCGCAGGTATGCACTTGCGACAAGCAGGGACCCTTTCCTCTAAGTCAGGGCAAAGGATCACCTCTTTAAAAATAACCCCTGCTCACCCTCTAGGTAACGTGGCGCGAGCAGTCAGGCTAAATTTCCAGAGGGCATATAGGTTAAGCGTTCAAGTTGTCCCACACAATAATCACCTCCCCACCACACAAAGACACAAGGCTGTATTTATCAAAAATATAGTCTTTATATATAAGCTTTCTTCCAGGCAGGTTGCACCAATACAGTTCTCTTGGGGAAATAATCCAGTTACTCTCAAAATGCTTTAAGGGCAGTCCACAGTTGCAAAATGGCACAGTTCTTGGTGAAATGAGTTCTTTGGGGAGTTTGTGCGCCTCGCAGGACTTCAGATACGCCTCGTACCGCTTTCCCAGCACGTCGTGCCGTTCCTCACGCTTCTCGGTGAGGGATGCGTCTATCGGCCTCGAACCATACGGGCCGTACCCACGTCGATCCAGCTCGCTTGCCAAGCTCCACGCTTCCCGCGTGAGCACCGGGCAAGCTCTATGATACCGTACGGTCCGTACTTGAACAAGGGACGCGCCGTACACAGGCGGCCGCGCTGGTACAGTCCGGACGTTGGCAGTCCGGGACAAAATACAACACAAGGTTCTCCAAAGTAGGTTTCAGCAGGCAGTACGGTGCGTATCTAGGTGAGGACGCGCCGTACTAACGCACCAGACTGTGGTACTCTACAGGCAGTACGGCTTTGTCCACCAGACGCTCCTGATGTTAGTTCGGTTTTTGGGTCAGTACGGTCCGTACGGAAGAGAGTACGGGCCGTACGTTTCAGCGCGCACTCACCAGAATTCCGCAGCCTGTAAAAAGGGGGGGTTCGGGGCGGCCTCGTAGTTCGCACCCAGGCGTCCCGCGTCGCGCTGCAGTCTCCGATGTCCCGGGGGCGGCAAAGCTTCGCGGGGTGTCCGGGCGGGTCACAGGTCACCGCGAAGGGGGCAGAGGCAGGAGGGCAGCCCCGGGGTGATGTCGCAGCGCAGCGCGCTGTTAGCTTCGTCTGTAGGTCGTGAACCAGGGCACCACTCGGTCCTTACAGCGGTCTCTATAACCCGGCAGGGATCACAGGGACTCAGCGCTCAGACTCGTAGATCTCCTCCTTGCGTTGCGAGCTACGGCTCGAGGGGGCAGTTGTTCACGTTGCTCGGGCTGTCAGGCCTTTACGTTGTTCGCAGCCACACCAGCAGCAGAAGTCGCGTTGCTCAGCGAGGTCAGGGGACGCATCAGTTCTCCAGGGTCAGCTTGTAGAATCACTTCCAGGCACTTCTCCTCTTCTGTCAGGAAGGTAGCGCCCACTGTTCCTGGGGCGCAGGTCAGGGGGCAAGTGCTCTAGCAAGCCCTTGGAGATAGTTTCAGCACAAGTTGATGCAAAGTCTTTTCTTTAAGTCTTTTCCTCTCCTTCTTGCAGCAAGGCACCCACTGCAGGCCAGTCTCACAGGTCAGAGACAGTAGTCCTCCTTCAGCTTTCCCAGGTCCTTCTCTTCGGGCAGAGGTTCGTCGTTGTGTAAACAGGATCTGATTTCTTAGGAGCCAGGTTCCTACTTTTATACACCAATTCTTTTGTTCTTTAGCGCCAGGGGGCCTGGGCCTGGCTCAGTCCAGTTTTTGGAGCACTTTGTTGTGGTGACTCTGCGCTTTCCTTTCAGCAGCACGGCAGAGACATCAGCCGCTCCACAGGGGGCGGCGCCGGCTTTGTGCTGGCAGAGCACAGGTCTATTCAAGAGTCAGGGTGTACTCCTCCCACCCATCCTGGTGTAATCTCTCTACCCACCACCTGGCAGCCAACCTGTCTCTGGGGATTCCCCAACCCTGCTCCTTACTGTTGCTAGGCAGAACACACACACACAGCGCAGAGGCGGACTGAATGGCCAGATCAGTAAATACTAACTTTCTAAAAGTAGTATTTACAAACACAGGATATTAAAATAAACTTTACTAAAAGAAGTATTTTATTATTCTGAGTCCAGGCATACCAAACATGACTTTCTACCATGCTCTATGAGTCCACGGGGGTCACAGCGTGTAGTGACTCCAGCAGCCTATTCTGGCCTATGGAGAGCAGGTAGCCTTCAATAGTGAAAAACGAAAATGGCTGTAATTCACTATTAAGACATGCCACACACATCAGGGCATGTCCTACCTTATGCCTACAATGCACCCTGCCCTTGGGCCTACCAGAGGGGTGACTAATATGTAGTTAAGGGAAGGTTTAGGGACTGGCAAGTGGGGGCACTTGCGCAGTCAGAGCGACAGTACCAGACTGCGCGCAGGTTCTGCAGTGGCAGACCCTAGACATATTTTACTAGGCCGCTTCTGTGGGTGGCACAACCAGTGCTGCAGGCCCACCAGCAGTATTTGTATTTACAAGCCCTGGCACTCCTGGTGCACTTTACTAGGGGCTGACAGTAAATCAAATGACTCAATCATGGACACCAATCAATGTATACATTTTTAAAAGGGAGCACTTGCACTGTGGCACTGATCAGCAGTGTCACAGTGCTCTGAGCAGCTAACACCAACAAAACACAATGAGGCACATCAGCAAAAAGTGGAAGGGAGACTCACGCCAAGGTGCCAGGTCTAACAAAGGACATATCTGTATACTCTCAATGTATGTGTGATCAATCTTGACATGTAATCCTTCATGGCAAGGTGTGTGGTCTGTCCTTTTTCTATGACATGTGACCTGTGCATCTAGTGTTCCGCAACCTGTCTGTACAATAAACATCCTTCTTCTGCACATATGTGGATGTCTGTAACTCCTGTAATGCGTCTGCCTGTTCACTTACACTGGCCCACAGCTAGTTTCATGGCATGGCATATTGAGGTTGAGAATCAACGTTTGTAGCTGGCTCTTGGTAGGAGTGTCACCTGCCTGGCATACGTGTCTAGGGCATATTGCACAGACCTGACTCTGTATGTAGCATATGTGTATTGCCTGTTGAACATGTGCTCAGTACATTGGCATTGGTGGTGTACTGTACTCACTCTTCGTTGTCCCTTCTAATTCACTGCAGGGCTCCGCCTCTCCCTCGACCAATTCCGGACTTGGCTGACCTGAGGGAGCATGACTGTATACGCCGCTACCGCTTCCCCCAACATTTGATTGAGGACTTGACGACACGGCTGGCACCACACCTCCAACCGCTACACAGTTATCCTACTGCACTGACACCCAAGATGAAGGTGATGGCAGCCCTACATTTCTTTGCCACGGGTACCTTTCAACATACCATTGCCCATGTCGGTGGCATGTCCCAAACCATGTTCAGCCGTGTTCTGCATGATTTTTTAGAGGCCATGTTGGATCACCTGGATGAGTTCATAAAATTCCCAACTCCTGAGCAGTTGACAGGTGTCAAGCGTGAGTTCTATGCCCTGGGAGGGATGCCCCATGTCATTGGGTCCATAGATGGAACACATGTGGCTTTGGTACCACCACAGGCACAGGAGGTAGCGTATAGGAACCGCAAGCATTACCACTCCATTAATGCCCTTGTGGTGTGTCTTACCAACATGGTGATTTCACATGTCTGTGCTCGTTTTCCAGGATCAGCACACGATGCCTACATCATGAGGCGTAGCAGGGTGCCTGAAATGATGCTGCAGCTGCGCAACGAACGAGCATGTATTGTTGGTGGGTTTACTCTGGCAGTCCTGTATTTAACGTCATATTCCTGTCTTACTGCTTCTCCTGACCCACTGTTGTCCATGATGTTTCCATGTAGGGGACGCTGGCTATCCCAACATGCCATGGCTGATCACGCCCCTCCGCAACCCCAGCACGGCTGCCGATCACCGCTACAACAACGCCCATGGGCGGACCAGGCGAGTGATAGAGAGGACGTTTGGCCTCCTGAAGAGCCGATTCCGTTGCCTCCACAAGACCGGTGGCGCACTCCCATATGCACCGGTGAAGGTCTGCAAGATCTTCCTCGTGTGGTGCATGCTGCACAGCATGGCAGTGGAGAAAGCTGTGCCACTCATCCTGGATCCAGATGAGCAGGACCATCAACCCGTGGAGGATGAAGGGCTTGGTCACGAGGCAAGTGATGTAGAGGAGGAGGAGGCGGTAGAGGACATCCGGAGTCGGCTCATACGCAACTTCTTTGCTTAGTGGTGAGTTCCAGTGTCTGAGTGTGCATGCATTGGGCCGTGTGTGGCATGTGTTGCAATGTGTGTGTCCATCTGCATGTCTGCCAACTGAGTCAGAGGTGTGTTTGGATGTGTCATTCGAGTGATGGTGCAATGGAAGAAGGTTTTTCTAGAGTGAGCATTGTCACCTAGCATGTTGACAACCTTATAAGTGTCGAGTACATGGACATGCATGCGGATGTGCTTCTTTTGGCTGACTTCTGGTGTGTCTCTCATCCACAGGTACTTGTGCATGCTGTCTGCTGGTGGCATTGTTGTGCTCCTGCTATTCCTCATGAACACAGCAACATGTGCTGAATCAGCGTTACATGCACGGACAAGTTTGAAAATCTCCTTAGGGTAAGGGATGCAGCACGGCTTTTTGGGAGTGGTATTTGTTTTGAATGTGTGTGCACTGCTCCTGTTCATGTTTGGATACTTTACATACATGTAGAATCACCATGGGGCACATAACATGGAGTTGAATTCACCTGATTGATTGTCAGACTTGGTGACAGTCATCTGTAATGGGATTTTGGATTGTGATGAAGCCATCAATGTGTGTAACACTGCCCTCGGAAACATACGGGTTGCACCGGGTTGACATGGTGTGTGAATTCCCCATTAGGGGCTCAATGGTGTATAGCAGCCTCTCTGTGAGCAGCAGGGGGTGTTTAGCTGTAACCCGTCACTTGTGTACCAGTGCTATGAATTTCCAGCATCTGTGGTGCAAAGGGGGGTGCCAGTGTTGGTCCCACGTGTTCATCCACATGACCTGTGTATGTGTTGACAGAGTTGCATTAGCATTCCCACACACATGAGTAATAAAGGTGTCCCTCTGCCTCCAAGGTGCCTCATCTCTGTCAATGGTGGTCTGTTGCCACTGTGCATGTGGCATGTCTGGCATTGTTCTCAGAGATGGTGCATATGAGTCTATGTGTAGAGTAGCAAGATGCAAGTTGTTTGTCAGGGATTAGAATCTGTATTGTGCATGATGTCCATGGCTGTGTAGGTATTGTGGCTTGTCAGTATCCACGACGGCCACTGTGCTGCATGTGAATCCATTGTGTGTGTGTGTGCCATGTTGAACCAGACATTCCTTCCTTGACATACACCTTTTGCATAGTTCCTTCCTGAGATCCTTGTCTTTGTGTGCTACTTGTGGCATTGTTTTCTTGACATGGCGCATGCTGCTGCAGGTCCTGCAGCAAGGGCACCCAGTGTCCACGCAAACGAGCTGGTGTTCATCATGGATTGCTTGCTGACATGTGCTATGCTGATCAGCAGCATCTGTGCCTCATGCGGCAGCACACTCTGCATTATGCACAAGATCCCCAGTTCCATCCACCTCAAGGCAAGAGGGAGACCATCCCCCAGGTCAACTACGACATCCGTGTCTAATCCTACCCTGCACTCTACGGACATGTGCGTTACAAATCCCATGATACTTGTCCACATCCAGGGTGCATCTGCACAGCTCTGCTTCTACATCCGGCGACCAGGCCACATCAATGTCCAACAGAGATGGGGGGAGTGGATCACTGACAGCTGCAGGATGACCTTCTCAATCCACGCACACACTCAGGATGCAGTCCACAACCACAACACAACCTTGTGGCACTGTGATCCAATACCCCATTGTGCCATCCCCATGCATCCAACCTTGGCCGGCCCCCCATTCTCCACATCCACCTGAATCAAGCATGCAGGACATGGTTCTGCCACGTGTCTACACATACCTGGGAGTAGCACCCCAGGACACTCCACATGATCCCTGACCTCTGCACATGAGTGTTGCTCTTCTAAATAGGTCTGTAGGCACAGTTGTGCGGGCACCCCCTCAGCTGGTTGGGCCCATCACGGGTGAGTATGGTGCTCCATGTCTGTCTTGGATGATACATTGTGACCCATGTGTGTCCTGTGCCAGACTCAGACCCCAGGGTATGGATGGTTGGAGTTACTACTGAAATCAGGCATGGTTTGACTTTACAACACACACATGTAGTGGAATAATGCAAAATGACGGCATCATCTGGTGATTGTGATGATTTTTATTTGTGGTTGGGCACGTGTTTGGGGGGATGACAAGAGGTGCTTGGCGGGAGTGTAGAATCCAAAGTTCACAGGGGGAGTTGGTATCCTTGCCATTGAAAGTCATCAGAGTCTATGCCACAGTCTTTGTCTACATTGGTCAGACAGTTACCAGCAAGGCCATGTGGAAGAGAATGTCATTTGCTGATGTGCTGCTGTTGGGCCAGAGGGCCAGGTGCCAGGCCAGGTGACCTGGGAGATGGTGATGTTCCGCTGACTCTCACGGTCTTTTGCGTGGACGACCCACCCTCCTGCGGGGACCCTCAGAAGCAGGCCGTGACGATGCTTGTGATGCTCTGTCGGATGAATCCTCCTCCTCCTGATCCCTCCCTGTGGGTGGTGATGTTCTTCGCCTGGTGGCACAGGGAGGGTTGCCCATGTTTTCAGCAATCCGACGGAGTACACGGGTCATGTCCGTTTGCACCGCCACAAGCTCAGCCTGTCTTGCCTCCATCCATCCTTGGTGTCGCAGTTGACAGGCATGTTGCTCGGCCTGCAGGGTCTTCATCTCCTCGAGGGTCCCCTTGATGTCTGTGAGGGTGGACGCAATCTGGACCATGCCCCTGGCGTCACGCCGGTATGAGTCGAGGATGTTGCTGACGTGTGACATTACCGGTTCCTGAGCCAACTGGTCAGGTTCGCGCCTCCGCCGTCCTCCACTCCCACCACCCCTGCCCACTTGCACCTGGCCTGCCGTTGTGGGCACATCGGGTCTCCGGGACCCCTGAGGGATGGCATTTGCGGTGTCGCCTGCCTCCTCCTAGGTGCCCGGAGCACCTTGTCCCTCCTGGACAGACTGGCTGTGTTGTTGTGTGCGGGCAGGGCTCCTGGGTGTCGCCTGGGATGTGGCAGGAATGGGGGTGGTGGTTGGCACAGTTGTACCTGACGCAGGTGCTGCAGGTGGTTGGACACCAGAGGGGCCAGGTTGGTCTGGGTCATACACGGAGTGGTGAGAGTCGTCGCTGCCGGTGGGGTCCTCTTCACGCAGAGCCTGGTCCTGTGAGTCTTCCCCCCCAGTGTTGGTGGGAGATCGACGACGTTGACCTGTGTGTGAGAGAGACAGTGTTAATTGTGTTACGTGCGACATCCATGTTTCATTCATTTTTGATTTGGCACAGTTCCTCTGGGTGGTTGGATTTGGCTAGCATTCCTCTCACAGTGCACTTGTGCATGGGTATGTCCCTTGGCCACAGCTTTCGACACTTTACCTATGTGTGACACAATCTTAGTTGATGCATCTTTTGGGAACGCAGTAAGCAGTGTAGTGAGCGGGCGTAGCAAGCCATGCAGAGCCGCCTTACGTGTTGCACTGTACGTGGCCAAATGGTGTTTTTTCCATGCTATTTGAGAATGCAGGTAGGTAAATTAACCATTTGTGACAGGGTTCTGACAAACACAGTGGGTGGGTATACTGGGTGTAAGGTTATGTTTGTGCCTGCAGCACGGATGTACTCGTGCACAGATTGACACATGGCCCAGTGTTTATCAAAGGTTGAAGGGGGGTTCACGCACTGCCAAACCTTGTCTACATGCATACAGTCCACCTGCTGACGAGCAGACATGGCCACACCACCCAAGGGTGATTTGGTCTCCCTCTGTCTCCCTTTCTCCCTCCCTCTGTCAGCCTCCTCCCACTGTCCCGTCTCCCTCTGTCTCACTTTCTCCCTCCCTCTGTCAGCCTTCTCCCTCTGTCCGTCTCCCTTTCTCCCTCCCTCTGTCAGCCTCCTCCCACTGTCCATCTCCCTCTGTCTCCCTTTCTCCCTCCCTCTGTCAGCCTCCTCCCACTGTCCGTCTCCCTCTGTCTCCCTTTCTCCCTCCCTCTGTCACCCTCCTCCCACTGTCCCTCTCCCTTTGTCTCCCTTTCTCCCTCCCTCTGTCAGCCTCCTCCCACTGTCCCGTCTCCCTCTGTCTCACTTTCTCCCTCCCTCTGTCAGCCTCCTCCCTCTGTCGGTCTCCCTCTGTCTCACTTTCTCCCTCCCTATGTCACCCTCCTCCCACTGTCCATCTCCCTCTGTCTCCCTTTCTCCCTCCCTCTGTCAGCCTCCTCCCTCTGTCCGTCTCCCTCTGTCTCCCTTTCTCCCTCCCTCTGTCAGCCTCCTCCCTCTGTCCGTCTCCCTTTATCCCTCCCTCTGTCACCCTCCTCCCACTGTCCGTCTCCCTCTGTCTCCCTTTCTCCCTCCCTCTGTCAGCCTCCTCCCTCCCTCTGTCTGTCTCCCTGTGTCCACCTCTGTCTCCGTCCCTCTCTCTCCCCCTCTCCCTCCCTCTGTGTGTCACCCTCTGTCACCTCAGCCCAGCTTCCTGGGCACACACAGTTTGCAGGTCTTTCAAAGGCCATTGGCTTGTTCATGTGGGTTTGTTTCTTCTCTGCGGGCACCCATTGGGCGGAGGGTCTGAGTCTGTGCTGCTGCTGTGGCGTTGTGTGCTGACACTCTTTCAGAGTGATTCATCTTCATTAGCTGCTGTTATGTGCAAATTGTGCCTTCATACCCATGTCGTCCTGCAACGTGGCCACCATTAGCAGGCAAAACAGTACTGTGTGGGGACACACTGTTTGTATGGCTGTGCCCTAAGCCATATGGGCTGAGGGCATTGTTGTGTGCTTCAGAGTTGCTCTATGTTAGTTTTGAGGCCCACCCTCCCGGCATCGGGGACATCCTGTCTTGTGTTGCTGTTTTGTGTGGCCTGTGACTTGGCATGGCCTTGCTTGGGGCATGGGGCATGGAGGCACTAGTGGCATGTGTGTGTTTTTGGAGTGTGGTTGTGTACGGTGCTGGCTTTGGGGGGGTTGCGTGCATGATTGGTATTTTGGTTGTGTATGGCGTTCCCCCCATGTGAGGTGAGTTGTTTGTGTACTCACCAGGCTCTCGGACTCCTTCTACTCCGTCTACTCCCACCGGCGGCAGCGTGGCCATCACCTTCTCCTCCCAGGAATGGTAGTGTACCAGTCTGCGGGGCGGCCCTCCTCCAGTGATGTTGGCCTGGTTGTGCTCGTCCGTCATTTTGCGGCGGACCGTCCTCCGCAGATCGTACCACCTGGCTTGGCACTCATGCCTGGTCCTTCTGGTGGACCCAACAGCATTCACAGAATTGACAATCCTCTCCCACATGGCAGATTTTTCGGATATGCTGGTCCGTCTGACCAATGTTCCAAAGAGCTGTGGCTCGACTCTGACGATTTCGTCGACAAGAACCTCCAGCTCCTCCTTTATGAACTTTGGATTCTTGTTAGTGGGCATGGTGTGGGGTGTGGGTGTGGATGGTTGTGGGGGTGTGGGTTTGGATGGTTGTGGGGTGTGAGTGTGGTTGTGCAGGTGTGTGTGTGTGAATGTGATGAGGGGGTGGTTGTGATGGTGGTTGTGTGAAGGAGTGCAAGTGTAAGGTGTATTGATGTATGTAGTATGGTGCAGTGCGTTGTCTCTGTGGTCTGGCAGTAGGGGATCTGTTGCAACGGATCATGGTTCGTGTGTGCTGGGCCTTTTTATTGGTCCATTTGTGGGTGTGGCTGTGTTTGAACTTTGGGTGGGTGTGTTATAAGGAGTGGTAGTGGTTTGGGCCTCTGTTTAGCTGTTTGTCAGTTGCAGGTCAGTGTATAGGATGTATTTGGGCTTGTTGGACATGTTTTGTGGTGTTGTGTGCATATAATTGACTCTCCTTGTGTTTTTTTGGTTTGTCCTGGTTCAGTACGAGTGTTTTTTGCGTCTGTACGGTGCGAACATGGGCCATGTTGTTGTACAGTGCTGTCCTTTGCTATAGCTTAGTACGACTCGTACATGCGTGATGTTGGGTGAGGGTGCTGGTGTGGGGGCCTGGGGTAGGGTGCGTACAGACACGGGCAGGGTGTTGGTCCGCACCGTCCATCGGTGGTGGTGTTTCGCACCGTACATACAGGGGGGGCTGGGTGTACGCTCCGTACATACACTGGTGGGGTGTTGGTACGCTCCATTCATACACGGGTGGGGGTACGGTCCATACATACACTGGTGGGGTGTTGGTACGCTCCATTCATACATGGGTGGGGGTACGGTCCGTACATACACTGGTGGGGTGTGGGTACACTCCATACATACACGGGTGGGGGTACGCTCCATACATACACGGGTGGGGTGTTGGTACGCTCCATTCATACACGGGTGGGGGTACAGTCCGTACATACACGGGTGGGGAGTTAGTACGCTTCATGCACACACGGGTGGGGGTACGGTCCGTACATACACGGGTGGGGGTACGGTCCGTACATACACTGGTGGGGTGTTGGTACACTCCATTCATGCACGGGTGGGGGTACGGTCCGTACATACACTGGTGGGGTGTTGGTACGCTCCATTCATACACGGGTGGGGGTACGGTCCGTACATACACGGGTGGGGAGTTGGTACACTCCATGCATACACGGGTGGGGGTACGGTCCATACATACACGGGTGGGGGTACGGTCTGTACGTACACTGGTGGGGTGTTGGTACGCTCCATTCATACACGGGTGGGGGTACGGTCCGTACATACACTGGTGGGGTGTTGGTACACTCCATTCATACACGGGTGGGGGTACGGTCCGTACATACACGGGTGGGGAGTTGGTAGGCTCCATGCATACACGGGTGGGGGTACGGTCCGTACATACACGGGTGGGGTGTGGGTACACTCCATACATACACGGGTGGGGGTACGCTCCATACATACACTGGTGGGGTGTTGGTACGCTCCATTCATACACGGGTGGGGGTACAGTCCGTACATACACGGGTGGGGAGTTAGTACGCTTCATGCATACACGGGTGGGGGTACGGTCCGTACATACACGGGTGGGGGTACGGTCCGTACATACACTGGTGGGGTGTTGGTACACTCCATTCATGCACGGGTGGGGGTACGGTCCGTACATACACTGGTGGGGTGTTGGTACGCTCCATTCATACACGGGTGGGGGTACGGTCTGTACATACACGGGTGGGGAGTTGGTACGCTCCATGCATACACGGGTGGGGGTACGGTCCGTACGTACACTGGTGGGGTGTTGGTACGCTCCATTCATACACGGGTGGGGGTACGGTCCGTACATACACTGGTGGGGTGTTGGTACACTCCATTCATACATGGGTGGGGGTACGGTCCGTACATACACGGGTGGGGAGTTGGTAGGCTCCATGCATACACGGGTGGGTGTACGGTCCGTACATACACGGGTGGGGGTACGGTCCGTACATACACTGGTGGGGTGTGGGTACGCTCCATGCATACACGGGTGGAGGTACAGTCCGTACATACACGGGTGGGGTACGCTCCGTACATACACTGGTGGGGTGTTGGTATGCTCCATTCATACACGGGTGGGGGTACGGTCCATATATACACTGGTGGGGTGTTGGTACGCTCCATTCATACACGGGTGGGGGTACGGTCCATACATACACTGGTGGGGTGTGGGTACACTCCATACTTACACGGGTGGGGGTACGCTCCATACATACACTGGTGGGGTGTTGGTACGCTCCATTCATACACGGGTGGGGGTACAGTCCATACATACACGGGTGGGGAGTTAGTACGCTTCATGCATACACGGGTGGGGGTACGGTCCGTACATACACGGGTGGGGGTACGTCCGTACATACACTGGTGGGGTGTTGGTACACTCCATTCATGCACGGGTGGGGGTACGGTCCGTACATACACTGGTGGGGTGTTGGTACGCTCCATTCATACACGGGTGGGGGTACTGTGGTAAATATTTCGTTACCGGTACTATTTTTTATGCGGTAAAGTCTATCAAGAATAACTCAGTAAATATAAGAGGCAGAATCCGTGGTATTAGAGGTTTTAAAAGGCTTTATTCCTATAAAAAGGAAGACAATTCGAATTGTGGGCCTTCTATTCCATCACCACGAAAGTTCAGGAAGGAAGGGGCATATATTATTGACAGATAGGCAGTTTTATAGAAAATACATTACAGTGAAACAGATGCAAGAGGCGTGACAGCTGATAATACAGAAAAACTGTGTATACGTAACTAATAGAGGCGTAAACATGGGTGTAACTGAAATACGTCATTAAACATGATGTCACAAGTGGGTGGATCCATAAAAGAATCCTGCAATGTCAGCAGAAATAGTTGGCAGAGATGCGCGCGCAGCCGCATGACGTGTGATTGACGTGCAACTAGAGGGTGAAGGGGACTTGACATTTAGCTCTACATGTGGAGACAGAAGTCTGGGGTTATGTCAACCTAATCCCAAATCATATCTAATATCCTATGTTTAAAGAACTATGTTATCCAAAAGGAGAGGTCTCTTAGGATAGAATCTTATTCTATACTGACTATACTGACTGTTAGTGCGTGTACAAGCGTCTAAGTGTCTACACTAGATGCGAGGGGGTAGGAATATTCCATGGTAACGGGGCTATGAATTACTTGCATGAGGACAGCGAGGCCTGGCCCCTTTGCACGGTAGCTGGAGGAATGTTTACCTAAACTACTAGACAGGAATGCATCGGATGAGGAGCGAAGGAGATAATCTCGAAGGTGAAATACAGTCTTTGGCAGGCAACTGGCTGGATCAGGCACCGTTAGCCGCGCAGGGAGTAGGACAAAGTTCATGGTCACAGATGCAGGCTCAGACTGGAGCTTTCAGAGGCAGAAGGCAGGAAAAGGCTTGATGACAGAATTCGGGCCTACTCGCCTGAATCTGTAAAATGTGGAAAGTGAACCATATAAAGTCGGTGGCCTTTCATACTTAGGAATGGAATATCTGACCCATTCATGGCGGATCTGAAAGAGGACATGTTGACGGTGGACGCACATATATTTGCGTCTTCAAAACTGGAGTAGGAGGGAACATACATGTACTTATAGCATGCACATGGAGCCGTTGGGGTCTACGATAGGGGACATAACTGATCACAAAATTCATATTTCCTCATTCCCTCCTTGTCCCCTTCGGACCCTCAGGAGATATCGATCTTCATCAATTCATCGATCTGTTCATATAGCATCATTTGTTCTTCTTTCTTCTTCCGGGATCTCGAACGAAAACTTGGATGTGGGATACACGAGGTGGCACACAGACCACAAATCGCTGGCCCACATTGTAGACATAAGCAGCAACTGAATAGTATGAGAAAGCCAATACCTAGGAAGGAGAGCATTCTCCATCCCCAGGCTGACAACACGCCCCAGAACCAACCGGACCAAGTCCAGGTGCCTGGACTCTGGTGTATCTGGCTTACAATCTTATGAAGGCGAGTTATGGCTTTATATACTGACGGTGAATTTTCTGGGATGAAAATGCAGCAACTTGATCCGATGACCCTACAAGCTCCGCCCCTATCGGCCAGGATGACGTCAAGGACAAGACGATTTTGAAGCACAACAATCCGCATAGCAGACTGCTCTTCTGTTAAATTGCCTAAGGCGGAAATAGTTTCATTCACTACTGCTTCAAGGGTTCTGGTTAATCTACGTATCAACTTACTATTAGTGACTGTACCTATATAGGGAAAGAAACCTTTATTGAAATCTGTATATTTTTCCCATGCTGTTTCAGTGTAATCGACAATTGGGAGATCTCTCTGCTGTCTATTGTGTACTAAATGGGTATTTCTATGATAATCAGGAGGAGCTAGGAAAACAGGTGGTAGAAGGAATGCTATGTAACAGGTACCATCCCAATCTAAAGGTAGACGTATATATGCGGTCTGGCCACATATAAAGTAGGAATGACGAGAAGCTCTAAATGTAGACTTGCCTTGATCACTGAATTTTATTACAGTGGTGCATTTACTATGGCCCATGTGTATGGAACCATTCTTTCTGATACATAATTCCCCTTTTACTGGGAATACTGACATGGCGGACAAGATTGGTGTAGCTTCAGATTCAACGTTCAGGATCATGAGGTTAAGTGTAAAGTTACCTAATCCATATACTTCATTTTCTAGATCAGTTCCTGTTCTTTTGGGAAGTCCCTCCTTGTTAGGGTAGCAGACTTTAAGCAAAACTAAGTTCAGGTTGCCCCATACCCAGTTGTCTTGATAAACCGCGGAATTTGAATCTAGGGAATTAATCAAACTAAACCATGCTCCACAGGAGCCATTGTGTGTAAACGGATAGGGAAAGAGGGGCAAAACTCCCTTATAGTTCTGATAGGGAGGGAGTCGGCCACATATCCAACAATTTGTGGCATTGCTGGTTTGATGGGAATGATGTAACATACTAATGAAAGTGTTATTGCGCAGCGCAAATCTATAAGACAATTCATGTGGAGGTAATTCACTAAAAGAATGTTCTGCAGTTATATTGTAAGCACGCTTAGGAATAGGGTAATACATGTGCAATAGGATGCTGACAATGATGATCAGAAGACTTAGAAAAAACAAAATTAATAACGTTACTGTGCAGTGACTACGAAATGATTTACAATACGCATGCTTTTTGAGCTGCATCTGATTATTTCTTTCTCTATTCCGGTCTAGAGGATACATGTCAGAGACAAATTCAACCGATTCACCTTGGAGAGGACTTAAACAATCAAATTGTCTGACTTACTAGACCTCAATTTTAGTTTATAAATTTCTGAGTTCGATTGCTCAACCAAGGGGAGCTTTGAGTCTGTCTGTGAGGGAATACAGGGTTGAGTCTCTATACTGGGTGGTAGTCCATAAAATTTCTTGATATGACTCGAGTGCAACCACCCTTTTCGTCCCTCGATTTTCACGGCTGTCCTTGTGGTGAGTAGAACCAACTTCGGTGACCTCCACCTAGGATCCAGTTGGGTCTTCCGGTCAAAGTTCCTGACCAAAACCAGGTCACCAGGAACCACGTCATGGGGCTTCACCTCAGTATTGTCGGGAAAAGCTGCCGATACCTGTGAACGACAAGATTGTAGTGCAGACATCAAGGAAGCCAGGTAATCTGTCAGCATTTTACAGTCAACGTCAGTGATTTTGCGAGGTATAGGCGTCCCCCACATATTTGGTGGTCTACCGAAGATCACCTCATATGGGGATAGCCCTGTTCGAGAATGTGCTACCATTCTCATGTAAAAGAGCGCAACTGGTAAGGCTACTATCCAATCGACTCCTTTTTCTCTACATATTTTGGACAATCTAATTTTCAAAGTTTGATTATGGCGTTCTACGAGTCCTGCTGCCTCGGGATGTCGGACACAGTGAAACTTCCATTGATAGCCTAATAGAAGGGAAACGTGTTTCATTAGTTCGGATGAGAACGGCTGGCCGTTATCTGAATAGACAACACGTGGTAAACCGTACCGTGGGAAGAATTCTCGAACTAACTGTTTGGCAGTAGTCGGGGCAGTGTAATCTGAAACCGGGTATGCTTCTGTCCAAGGGGAAAGAGCACAGACAACTACGAGAACATATTTGAATCCTCGACATCGTTCCATCTGGATATAATCCATCTGGAGGACTTCAAAAGCATGATCGGGAGTTTGGAATCCACCCTGTTCTACGGGGATGCTTTTACCTGGATTAAACTGACAACATATCATACAGGTACGAACTTTTTGTTTAGCTGCGGCTCGTAAATGTTTGTTGAACCAAATGTGTTGAATGCTGTCTAGCATAGCTTTTTCTCCTAGGTGCGCTGGACTATGTATAGTGTTAATGATGACTTGGACCATTGAGTCGGGAAGAAACCATATAGATTTTTCCTTCGTCATCCATCCTTGATCTGTTTGGATCCCTCCTAATTCAGTCCATTTCTTTATTTCTTCTGGTGTAGCGTGTGTCTGTATATCAATTACATCAAGGGCGGGATCCTTAACTGTCATGCAATGTGTTGGTGTCGGAACTATTGTCTTTGTCACGTCAGTTGTGTGAGTCTGATTCTGAGCAGTCTGTTTAGCTGTTCTGTCAGCTGGATCATTACCCTGAGAAATGATATCGGTAACTTTTATGTGGGCTTTGCATTTCATAATCGATATTGCAGTAGGTAGATGAATCGCGTCTAATAGGGCTTGAATGAGGGGTCCGTGTTGGATGTGGGCACCGTGAGAAGTTAAATAACCTCTCTCTCGCCACAGTACGCCGAAGTCATGGACGACTCCGAATGCATAACGTGAATCTGTGTATATGTTGACTTTTTTATTTGTGGCTTGAATACAGGCTTGTGTCAGAGCGGTGAGCTCTGCTGCTTGAGCTGACAAAGTGTTAATACAATTTGTTTCAATGACTTCAGTGTCTGTTGTAACTGCGTAAGCGGCCACTAACTCTCCTGTACTTGTTCTCATACATGACCCATCTACATACAATGTCAAGTCTGGATCTGACAAAGGGATATCTGTCAGGTCTTGTCTGGGTTTCGTCGTGATAGTAATGACTTCGACACAATCATGTGCCAATGGATCTGTTCCGCCTACTGGTAACAGTGTGGCAGGATTTAACGCATTACAACGTCTGATTTCTATATGTGGCTGAAACAATGTTAATTCGTAACCGGTGAGTCTCGCTATAGTCAAGTGTTGTGTTTGTGTGCGGTTCAAGAGAACCTCTACTGCGTGTGGTACTTGTACTGTCAGTTGGTGTCCTAACACTATGGCATCGCTTTGTCTGATTGCTAAAGCTGTTGCTGCCACTGATTTCAGGCACGCTGGAAGTGCCTGAGCTACTGGATCTAATGTACTAGAGAAATAAGCACATGGTTTGTGTGATCCTGCTTGTTCCTGAGTGAGTACTGACAAAGCAGTACCTTCGCGTTCTGTAACGAAGAGTGTAAACTGTTTATTGTAACATGGTGTTGCTAAGACAGGTGCTTGGCATAAAGCTTTCTTTAAGCTTTCAAAGGCGTGTGTATGTTCTGGAGTCCAAGGGAGGACAGTCGATGTGGCTGCCTCCTGTGTTGTCAACTGGATGAGTGGTTTTGCTAGAAATGCATATTGAGGGATCCACTGCCTACAGTATGAAGTGAGGCCTATAAAAGCCCGCACCTCCTTTTGTGTCTTGGGTGGTGGCATGTTAGCAATTAACTGGATGCGGTCGGGTGTAAGCTGCCTTCCCTCCTTGGACAGCGAGTGCCCAAGGTAAACAACTCGCTGGACACAGAATTGCAGCTTAGAAGGGGACACCTTGTGCCCCTTGTCAGCCAGAAATTTTAAAACCGTCAGTGACGCTTTTTCACATTCAAGTTCGCTTCGGGCGGTGATCAGCAGATCATCGACATATTGAAGCAAGGCAGTGTTAACTGGCATGTGGATACTGTCAAGTTCTCGTTTCAGTGCTTGGCTATAGATGCTGGGGCTCTCTGTAAATCCTTGAGGTGCGCGTGTGAATTTAAAACTTCGTCCATTTAAACTGAATCCGAACAAATATTGACTTTCCGGATCGATTGGGACACTAAAGAAAGCATTCTTGAGATCAATTACAGTGAAAAACGTTGCTTCTGAGTCAATAGCTGTGAGTAATGAAGAGATATCTGGGACCACAGGGTATTGTGGTACAATACATTTATTTAATTCGCGCAGATCAATAACTAATCGATATACTGGTGGAGCTTTTGGATTCGTTCTTTTAAGAATCGGAATTATCGGAGAATTACATACATTGGAGTCGGTTTCGACAACCACTCCTTGTGTAATGAGCTCGTCAATGATTTGCAGTAAAGCCACTGCAGCATCTGGAGGTAACTTGTATTGTCGCATTCGTGGTAGTACTATTCCTGTTTTCAGTGTAACTCGATATGGTGTAATGTTCATGCAACCAACATCAGTGGGGCCTTGTGCCCATAAATGTGTAGGTAAATTCTGCAGTCGGTGATCCATATCTCTGGATACGTAGTGACCTTTAAAGTCACGTAAAAATAGTCGTACTCCTTCCGGAGAGCAACATATTATGGCTCCTAGAGCTTTCAATGTTTTTATACCTAACAAGTTTTCTGGACATGATTTAGTAAGCAATAAATCTGTAGTACGTGTCAATGGACCGACTGTAAGTGGAAGAGGTTGTGTTACGTCATTGATTATAGGTTTTCCTGAGAATCCAAGGGAAATATTTTGTGAGCCTGAGAGGGGTGCCCCTGGAACTTCACTGCGTCTTATAGTTGTTCTGCTTGCCCCTGTATCAAGTAAAAACTTTCTGTCTTCCCCTAATAGTTCACTATGTACATAAGGTCCCTCTTGGTCTACAGGAACCTCTATAAGGGGTAAGCCAACTTCCCTCTCTAGGCTATCTCATGAGTATCGCTGATAATCGGGATAATCTGCTTGTGCATACTGATACATCTGTTGTGTTGTCGCTTGTGTTGCAGCAATAGGCTGCGCTTGTGGTGGTGCTACGATCTGTTGTGGAGCTGGCTGATGCGGAGCTAATTGTTGCGGAGCTAACCTAGGTTGTGCATGCTGAGGGATTTGTTGTTGATTCTGATCCTGTCTAGGGGGACGTGGTCTCTCCTGAGTTCTACCTGTAGCAATATTATGTTTCAGGACTGGACAATCGTGTATATAATGACCTTGTTGTTTACAATAGTTGCATGTCCCTTTCGTAGGACCTGCGGAATCACCCTTTTGATGACCATCAGCTGGAACTGACTGTGCAACAAGCATTTTCATTTTCGTATCTTTCATACGTCTTTGTTCGTGTTCTTGTTCTTCTCTAATTCTATTGTGATGATATTGTAACATCTGTAGCATCTGTGATGGGGTATTACCTTGCCAGGTACTTTCGAATTTCAATACTCTATTCTTGACTTGTAGCAGAGAATTTTCAACTAATTTTGTCACAAACAGATGTGGATATGACTCACTACTGGCTTTTATGCCACTATTTATACTAAAACATTTTTCAAATCGGGAATAGAAATCACTAGTGTCTTCATCTGGTTTTTGTTTACAGGCTGAGATTGCACCCCAGTCTTCCTTTTTCGTAGTTAATAAACGTGGCAGTACCTGTATTAGTAATCCTGCTAGTGCTGTAGTCTTTTCCCCAAGCCCTGCTCCTGCAGCTCGGGCCTTTTCTTCGTTTTCTAATGCGGTCCAATCTATCTTTTGGTCTCCCACCTCCCATTCTTTTTCTTTGAGTTTTTCATAAACACCGGCGGGTAATAGGACTTTTAATATTTTCATAATATCGGGGTAGGTATACTCTCCCATGAGTAACATGTCTTTTATCTCACGGTGGAAACCTGCTGGATCTTTGTCATGGCTGGGTACTACTTTCTTCATTTCTAATAATTCCAGTTTAGTTATAGGCGTGTACACAAACACGCGTGTGAAGTTATCACCGGCACCTCTTATTGGGTGTACTTCACGTAACGGGTTCTGTCTATCTATGTGATACATTTTTCTTCCCATAATGGGAACTGGAACGTGTTCTGGGCATACGAAATTTAAATATTGGTTTCGGGATTCTAGAATTTCCTTAATCAAATCAGTACCTGACCCTCTCCATATGTTCGTGAGTAGTTCTGTCAATATGTCAGGTAAGGGTCCTGGATCGGAGTGTTGGCTTTTATATAATATAAGGAGGTGTTGAATCATGTATATACTAGCTAAACGCTGTTCATATGGGTCTAGATTCAGAAACGTGTGTGCAAGTACATCATCATTGTATTCGCCGGGACTGTCAGCCCATTGTACTGCTGACCTGGCTAATTCTTGTTCGTCCATGGAATCGAGCACGTGGTACCCCCTTCGATCTCGGAGTAATTTATCAGCGGCTTGGAATAAGTGTTCAGGGGATTTTGTATTTAGCATAGGGTTTGGAAGATGTCTATTATATTCTGGACGTATTGGACGTATTGGGTCGTTAAAACCTCTGGTATTATTATGGGGTCTTCCTTTACCTACATAAGCTATCGTGTCTACTTGCTCTGATTCTTGCTCCTCCTCCTCTCTGTTTAGATCAGCGGCGTCTACCTCTAATCTTTCTTCGTGTATTCGTTCTACTTCTTTGCGGATCTTTCGGTACATAGCTACTATACATAACTGTTTATCATGTCTCCCTTCTGATATATTCTGGCCCCAAATGACAAGTTTTTGCATTTCTTCCGGATTTACCCCAGGCCGGTCTTGATTTCTGATTATACAGTTTATGAGGAAACGTAACAGTTGTCCCTGTACCTCCGCTTTCTGGTACTCCATGGCTCTGCTAATACTTTCAGGACCTCGCCCGACTGGACAAAGTGATATATATTTTCTAAATGGGTAGCCATTCCTGGTAGCTTCGTTAAATATATTGCAGCTCGTCTAATACGTAATGATGACAGCAGCATTTCGTCCCGTTTACCGGGCACAGGATCATATCTACAATCTACTAGAAGTTCCTTAAGCATGTCGGGAGTTGCTAGTTTGGGCGTACGTTGGTGTGCTAATTCTCTAAGGGAAAATTTATTTCCTCTGGGTGGCGTAGAAAAAATGTCTGTCGTACCTCCTGTAGCACCGTCTGGGGTGCTGGACGTGAAAGGATTTGTTGAAGGTGAGACAGCAACCGTCGTTGCGGGAAAAGCGGTGGAAACAGATGTGCTTGTCGGAATGTGTGTCGAAGCGTGTTGTTGCGGAGGTACAGACGAATGCTCTTGGCGATGAGCATTATCGGCAAGCGGTCTATGTGGTGCGGTATTAGCATACTCGGGAGCTGCGTCATCTAAATAGCGGGAAAGGAAAACATCTTCTGCGGTTCTGGGATGCCCCTTGGGATGTGCTTTTATCGGAAACAATGGAGGTGGCAGGTCTTTTGGTATTTCCGGAGTAGCCTTAGGTAACCCTTCGGCCAGAAGTGGATACATACCATTCATAAGGGCGTTTCTTTGTCTATCTATTTGTTCTGATTTTACTCGGGTACCTTCCTCAATTAACAGATTTTCTCGGACTTTATTTGAATTCTCCTTACCCTTATCTTCCTGTCTGAGTGCTTTTTCTGTACGTCTATATGATTCTTTACGCCATAATTCAATGGCATCTTTCTGTGACTGTCTGGCTTTCTTTTTCCATAATTCTTCTTCTACTCTCATGATGCAATCTGCATCCCAGGTCCCCGTTGCGGGCCATCTCTGACTCTCTGGTAATTCTTTGGTGTAGTCCACCCATAAATCAAGAAATAATACGGCATCTAGGCCATGCTTATGATACATAAAGTATCCTGGAGTGTCCCTAGGTGGGATGGGAACGGCTTCTTCGAGTACACCTTTTCTAGTTTTGATCTGTCTTAGTTTCGAAAAGAGCGGCATTTTTGACCTTATTACTAGAACACACTTTATACAAAAAAACACAATAATGAACAGTCATTCACACCACAGTATATAGAACGTATTTCAAAACGTTTAACACTTAACAGTTTTACGAACAATGATAACTAATAGAAAACTGGTTACTGACATAATACTGACACTAGATAATACTTATTTATATGCAAGACATACTATATATACTGCTAAACAGTACAGATACACTGCTAAAACAGTGCAGACCGGATTTGTGTACCCAAACCCGTCTTGACCGGCACAGACTATGTGCACGTTAAATGCCTCCCCGGTAATGGTACTCACCGGGTAGCTCGGAACGGAAGGCCTCGGAACGGAACTGAAACTGGACCGGACTGGACTCGACTCGACTGGACTCGGAACTTCGGAACCTGGCGGGTCTCTGTATACCTCGGATCTTGCTCTCTCAGCTAGGCTCTGGTCGGGATACTTCGCACTTCTCACCGCCTCGTCTGGGTGTTGATCGCAGCCTCAGTCGTCCCCGCTTGGCCGGAAGGAGACACAGGAAATCCTGTAGATACGCGTTTTTGTCCGTTCAGCTGTTCAGGAGACCGGGCCTGCAACGCACCGCCGGCGCGTGAGATGAGAAAGTGTCCCTATTCGGGCGCCAATTTATGTGGTAAATATTTCGTTACCGGTACTATTTTTTATGCGGTAAAGTCTATCAAGAATAACTCAGTAAATATAAGAGGCAGAATCCGTGGTATTAGAGGTTTTAAAAGGCTTTATTCCTATAAAAAAGGAAGACAATTCGAATTGTGGGCCTTCTATTCCATCACCACGAAAGTTCAGGAAGGAAGGGGCATATATTATTGACAGATAGGCAGTTTTATAGAAAATACATTACAGTGAAACAGATGCAAGAGGCGTGACAGCTGATAATACAGAAAAACTGTGTATACGTAACTAATAGAGGCGTAAACATGGGTGTAACTGAAATACGTCATTAAACATGATGTCACAAGTGGGTGGATCCATAAAAGAATCCTGCAATGTCAGCAGAAATAGTTGGCAGAGATGCGCGCGCAGCCGAATGACGTGTGATTGACGTGCAACTAGAGGGTGAAGGGGACTTGACATTTAGCTCTACATGTGGAGACAGAAGTCTGGGGTTATGTCAACCTAATCCCAAATCATATCTAATATCCTATGTTTAAAGAACTATGTTATCCAAAAGGAGAGGTCTCTTAGGATAGAATCTTATTCTATACTGACTATACTGTTAGTGCCTGTACAAGCGTCTAAGTGTCTACACTAGATGCGAGGGGGTAGGAATATTCCATGGTAACGGGGCTATGAATTACTTGCATGAGGACAGCGAGGCCTGGCCCCTTTGCACGGTAGCTGGAGGAATGTTTACCTAAACTACTAGACAGGAATGCATCGGATGAGGAGCGAAGGAGATAATCTCGAAGGTGAAATACAGTCTTTGGCAGGCAACTGGCTGGATCAGGCACCGTTAGCCGCGCAGGGAGTAGGACAAAGTTCATGGTCACAGATGCAGGCTCAGACTGGAGCTTTCAGAGGCAGAAGGCAGGAAAAGGCTTGATGACAGAATTCGGGCCTACTCGCCTGAATCTGTAAAATGTGGAAAGTGAACCATATAAAGTCGGTGGCCTTTCATACTTAGGAATGGAATATCTGACCCATTCATGGCGGATCTGAAAGAGGACATGTTGACGGTGGACGCACATATATTTGCGTCTTCAAAACTGGAGTAGGAGGGAACATACATGTACTTATAGCATGCACATGGAGCCGTTGGGGTCTACGATAGGGGACATAACTGATCACAAAATTCATATTTCCTCAGTACGGTCCGTACATACACTGGTGGGGTGTGGGTACACTCCATACATACACGGGTGGGGGTACGCTCCATACATACACGGGTGGGGTGTTGGTACGCTCCATTCATACACGGGTGGGGGTACAGTCCGTACATACACGGGTGGGGTGTTGGTACACTCCATTCATACACGGGTGGGGGTACGGTCCGTACATACACGGGTGGGGAGTTGGTAGGCTCCATGCATACATGGGTGGGGGTACGGTCCGTACATACACGGGTGGGGGTACGGTCCGTACATACACTGGTGGGGTGTGGGTACGCTACATACATACACGGGTGGGGTGTGGGTACGCTCCATGCATACACGGGTGGAGGTACGGTCCGTACATACACGGGTAGGGGTACGCTCCGTACATACACTGGTGGGGTGTGGGTACGTTCCATACATACACGGGTGGGGGTACGCTCCATACATACACTGGTGGGGGTTCGGCGTGTACATCCGCGGCCGGGGGGCGTTTGGCGCGTACATGCGGGGGATGGGGGGGTTTGGCGCGTACATACGAGGGCTGGGGGGGTGTTCTGCACGTACATACGGGGTCTGGGGTGGGGTGTTTGGCACGTATGCGGGCACATGTCTCCATGGTTGCTATAGGAGTTCGGTCCGTACGGTGTTTTCTCCATACAGTTGTAAAATCGAAAGGACGGGAGTGATCGTACTTGCGCGGTCGGACTTCATTTTTCTGAATCGTACGGTAAATCGTCTGGGGATGTGTCGGACACATTTTCCGACCCGAGGACGTGTGGGGAAATGTTCCGGATGTGATTCGTATGGAGTTTTTCCCATGCGAATCGTACTTGGCAGTTTGTACGCTACTTGTACGATTCGTACGGAAAAAAATCCGGATCCAATTCGGACGGGGGACATTTTCCCAGGATCGGAATCGGCCCCATAAGGTTCACTTGTATCTTACCTCTCCAATCGTAACTCTCAGCATCCTGCGACCTCCCCTGCACTCCTGGCTGGCGTTCCACCCGCTGTGGCCACGGGTGATGGTTAGTGAGTTGCTGGCTCCCCGTTCACTCTCCCCTCTGCCCCCCTAGCTTCCCTCCCTTAATCGTTGGGCCTCTCCCCATGGCTCACACTACTCCCCCCGTGCTGCCACCGCATTTTCTTCACTGTATCGATATCATGTGTTACGTGTTTGAGGTAACCTCTGCTGCATAATACTGAACTGGGCCTCCCCTCCTGGTTGGGGTCCCTCTGCTCATGTATAAAGTCTTGATGTAGTGCAATCTTGTAAACCTGCTGTGCAAAAAAAAATGTCTTTTAGTATGTATTTTATATGCATGTGCTCCACATTTTTTGTTATGCTTTGTATTTTTTTTTAAGTATATGTATTACATTTTTAGAAGTTAGTAATTTTTTTTAAAGTAAATGTTGTGTTTTAATACCGTAGTGGGTTGTGGGTTTATAGGGGAATAGGGTGGGAAGTAATTTAATTATAATAAAGTCATTATTAATTTTTTTTTTTTTTGTGAAAAACCTTTATTACAGTTTCAGAGACATACAAGTATGGGCCTACAACCAACAGGCCGGCCGCTAATGCACACTATAAGCATTGACACATCTTAACAGCCACATCGGTGAAGCAATAAGAAAGCTACTGGAGTGCTAATCAACTCAGCCAGCCGCAGCCGCAGTCCCTAGACAAGCAAAGAAAGGTTTCATATTTTTAAAGAAAACGAAAAACATCACACACACAAGGCAGAGGAGGTCAATAGTAGTAACATGTGCTCCCCGTATCGAAGGGGTAAACAAACCCAGGGAGAAAGAGGGGGAGGACAGGCAGAAGAAACCAAATGCACATGTCGCAGGAGCATAGAGGAATGCGCGGGCTAGGGAGACAGAGCAGCATCCATCTCTCGCGTCTGGGGCGGGGCGCAAATACCTCCACGATAGGAGTTCCAGGGACCCCACACCTTAATCCACTTCCCAGGCTTGCCTCTCGCCACATACACCGTTTTCTCTCTGAACATACACCAGTCCATGTGTTCCTTCCACGCTGAGACCGTTGGTGGCCTCTGGGAGCCCCACAGTTGTGCAATGTCACGCTTCGCTACCATATAGCCCAGAGTCACCCACTGCGTCTGCATCACATTGTAATCAGTCGGCTTCCAGACATTCAGCAAACATCTCCGTGCCTCCGGCAACAAGGCAACATGCGTGACTTCTTCTAACACCGCATGCACTCTACACCAAAACCGAGTCACCTCCGGACACTCCCACAGGATATGGAGGAAAGTCCCCAGTAGTCCACAGCCTCGCTTACACAGACCATCCACCGAATACCCCATACGCATCAAACCAGGCCCCGTGACGTACACTCTATGAAGTATCTTAAGCTGGACGAAACGCAAGCGGGCCGGGATAGCCACCTCTTTCGGGGAGGCCACCGCTGACACCCAATCCTCGTCGTCAAGTTCCAAACCGTCGGCAGTCCATGTCTCCCGCAATGAGGTCAGCAAACCCATTCGATCATTGATAAGCTTCTTATAAATCAGCGAAATGGTGCTATCCGGCACATAGCCGTCCAATACTCTATCTTCCAACGGGGAGGACTCCGGAATAGCCTCAACGTCAGGGAATACGGAACACAAAGCGTGATGAACCTGAGCGTACCGAAAGTATTCCCTATCGTTCAACTGATATTCGGTTTTCAGCATGTCGAACGTCTTAAATTTCCCTTTCGTCCAGACATCCCCTACCTTGCTGATACCAATCATATCCCATTTCTCAAAGCCTTTCGTAGTACACAGATAACCCAAACGCCGGGAAGCGTACAATGGCGTTGCCCGAGTCAAGCGATCCCTCCACCCCATCGCCGCATTGGCTGCATGCCACACCTGCACCGCGACCCGCGTCGGGCCTGTCAATCGCGCATCAAGGGACCCCGAGTATAGTGCTCGATTATAATCCTCACTTGGCAATAACAATTTGTCCATCTCAAAAGCCGGGTTCAAAGCAGGCCCATACATCCCGTGATTGACAGCAGCCAACTGGGAGGCCCAATAATATCGTTTAATATCAGGGAGAGCGACCCCCCCATCATACCACGGTAGGGTTAGTTTGGCGAGAGCGATCCGTGGCCGCCCATCCCAAAACAATCGACGCTGAAGACACTCCACCTCCCGAAAATAGCGGGCTGGCACTACGTCCACAGTGTTCTGTAGGGCGTACAAAAAGCGTGGCAGCGACATCATTTTGAACAACGCCGCCCGGACGAGCGGCGAGAGCGGCAGCCGCCGCCAACCCGCCACATCCGCCCTTAGGCGCTGAAGGGGGGGGGAGAAGATTCCGCTCATACCGGGCCACCGGGTCTAGGGTTATAAAGATTCCCAAATACTTAAACCCCGACTGCGCAACCTGGATAGGGCACCCCCGCGGAAGGGGGGGGGGCCTCCCCGGAGAGAACGTACACACAAGACTTAGCCCAGTTAATGACCAATCCGGAGTTGCGACCAAAGGAGCTCAACACATCCACCAATACAATGAGCGATTTGCGCGGAGATGCAAGATACAAGAGGATATCGTCCGCATATAGGGAGACACGAACCTCGTACTCCGGCGTCCATCTAAGGCCACGCATCGAAGGGTGCCACCGCAGCCACTCCGCAAGGGGCTCCAAACAAAGCGCAAAGAGAAGAGGCGACAACGGACATCCCTGTCGCGTGCCCCTACCCAAAGCAAAAGGAGCCGACACCCGTCCGTTGACCACCACCTGTGCCAGTGGGTTATCATAAAGCAATTTCACCCAACTGATGAACCCCGGGCCGAACCCAAACTTCGCCAATGCTGCCCAAATATACGGGCATTCCAAGGTGTCAAACGCCATGGTAGCGTCCAGGGACGCCAAAATGGCCGGCTCACGCATGAATGGCGCTCTAGCGAGGACGCCATGCAGTCGCCGCAGGATCAAAGCGGTATTGCGGTGGGGTATAAAACCGGATTGATCCTGATGGATCAAGTCGCCCACGACCCGGATCAGGCGATTGGCCAGTACCTTGGCAAGGATTTTGGGCTCCGCGTTCAACAAAGAGATAGGCCTGTAAGAAGTACACCGATCCCGCGGCTTCCCTTCCTTATGGATAACAACAATAGTAGCAAGACGTTGGTCAGGGGGGAGGGAGCCCGCCGCCTGTGCCTCGAGGAACATGTCCCGGAGATACGGCGCAATCTTATCTGGGCGCAACTTATATAATTCGATGGGAAGGCCATTAGGACCCATGGCCTTGCCAGAAGCAATAGAGCGAATGGCCAAAGCAATCTCATCCGGCGACGGGGCCGCGTCCATCAATAATTTATCCTCATCAGATAGAGATGGCAAAGCAATGTCTTTAAGCAGCAGGCGAGAGTCTTCCTCCGATCGCTCAGAGACCGGAGAGTAAACCCCGTGAAAATACTCCGCAAAGCAATCAACAATATCACCGGGGTCCGTCACACACACACCATCCACCCTCTCAACAACCGGCACCACTCGACTCGCTCTCTCCTTCTTATCCAACCAGGCAATCAACTTCCCCGCCTTATCACCCATATCGTACAAACGCCCCTGTTGCTCCCTGCTCATACTCTTAGCAGATTCAGTAACCAGCGCCTTGTAGTCGGCCTGTTTAAGCCCCAGCACATGCAGTCTGTCATCCGTAACACCTTGCTCCAAATCGATCTCCAACTCGGTGATCTCATTTTCTAGTCGAACCACCTCTTTCGCCTCGCATTTTTTGGTATGGGAGATGAGAGACAGGGCCTGGCCCCGGACCACCGTCTTAAAGGCCTCCCAAAGGGAGACGGCGGAAGACACCGACCCCACGTTGTCGTTAAAATAGTGTTCCAGGGACCTAACCAGGTCTGCACGGATCGTGGGGTTTCGTAGGTACCAGGGGTTGATCGGCGCCACCCTCCCCACCGCCCCCATGGCGATATCTAAGTGTAGCAAAAGAGGGGAGTGATCAGAAATACCGCGGGCCAAGTGTCGCACCTCCCCAATCATCCCAGCTTGGGCCGCAGGCACTAGCATATAGTCAAGCCTCGAAAGACTACCGTGGGCCCCGGAGTGGAAGGTATATTGTGCTTGTCCAGGGTGTTTCAACCGCCAACAATCTATCAGTCCCAGGGTATCCAGAAAGCCCCCCAGCCAGTTCTGGGCCCGAGGGAGGTCCCTAGGGGGGTGTCGATCTTCAACTCCGGAAACCACTGCGTTAAAATCCCCCCCAAGACCAAAACCCCCCCCGGAAGCCCAAGTAGCAGGCGCCCCAAATCAGCAAAGGTGGCCGTCTGCAGGCCCGGCGGCACGTAGACAGTAACCAGCTAAATCAACTTACCCTCCCATCTCCCCACCAGCGCAGTGTAGCGCCCTCTGTCGTCGTGGAGCACCTCATCCACCTCCAACGGGAGAGAGGTCCTAACTAAAATGCCCACTCCCCTCGAGCCAGAGGTGAAACCAGAATGGGCCAGAAGGCGATATCCTCGCCTGTTCATGGCATGGAAAGAGTTCCCTGTGAGGTGCGTCTCCTGCAGAAACACAATGTCAGGCGAAATACGTTTCAAGAACTGCAGGACCACCCCCCGCTTTATCCTGTCCCCCAGCCCATTCACATTCCATGAAAGAAGTCTCAACCCCTTACCCCCCATCCCCCCCAGCACAAAATATCCCCCTCCCGGAGAGCACAATCATAATAACACAACAGAAAACATTACCCCGCCTTGTGATGCAAACAAACAAACCCCAACCCCACCCCATCAACCCCAACAAAACTCCCCCCTCCCTGCACCCCTGCGTGAGCCCAAACAGCCCCCCCAACGTGCAGTGTGCCTGTCGCCCCAATATGAAACTCACTACAAAGAAGACAAAAAAAAACCCAGAAGGAGGAAAGGGCCCCAGCAAGCCCCCCGCAACCTCCAAATACCAAAGGGCATAGTGTTACAAACTGGAGTCCAGTGTAGCCACAGGTGCAAAACGTTACCAGTCCGGTCCATAGCCAGGATCCCAGTTCTATTCCTACTCCGTCGAGCACTCTCCGTTTTCCGCCATCCGACCTTCCCGACCTCGACCCCTAGGTAGGGCATCCAGCCATTCTCCAACCGCCTCCGGCCGGTCAAAGAAATGCGAGCGGCCCTCTAACTCAACCCGCAGCCTAGCCGGGAATAGCATCGCATATTTCAGCTCCATGTCCCTCAAGCGCCGTTTGATGGCCAAAAATCCCAACCGTTGCTTTTGAACCGCTTGCGTGAAGTCTGGGTAAAAGCTAACATTAGAGTTCTCAAACTTTAATGGCCCAGCCACCCTCGATGCCTGAAGGATAGCATCTCTATCCCGAAAATTAAAAAGTCGGGCAATGATAGGCCGCGGGGGAGCACCCACCTTGGGCGCACCACCCGGAATCCTGTGGGCCCGTTCCACAGCGAAGAACTTGCTCAGTCCCTTGGGTGCTAGATGAGTCACCACTAGATCCTCCACAAAAAGATCCGCAGCAGACTCCTCCGATCGTTCGGGCACCCCAATAATACAGACATTATTCCGCCTGGCCCTGCTTTCGGAATCCTCAAGGCGACGATCAGTCAGGTCACTGGCGAGCCGCAACCTTCGCACCTCCGTCTGCAAAGCGGCCACATCCACAGTTAGGCTTGAGTCAATGAGTCGACCCGGTCATTTGTTTTGGACAGGTCCGCTCTGACCAAATTCACATCAATCAACACCGAGTCCAATTTATTAGCCAGGGTATCAAATTGCTGGTTCACAGTCGCCTTCATCTCCTCAATGGCCCCCATGACATCCAGCAGAGTCAATTCGGACGATGCGCCCGAGGCCTCCTTGGGCCGCTCCGGCGATTTATGTGATCCACTAGGGGATCCCTTTGGCTGCGCATAGCGGTCCATGTTGTTGGCCTGGGTATAAGCTCCCTTCCGGGTAGACTTGGGTTTCAGCTTGTCGCCGTCCACTCTCGCCGCCATCATCAGCGACCACCAAGGTCAGCACCCTCCAGCACCCGGAGGAAGGCCAGGCGACCAATGCAGGAGATCCGGGCCACCAACTGAAATAGGCCCGTTTACAGTTCGAGAATCAGGCCATGCACTCCGTCCTCGGCGCTGCTTACCCGAAGTCCCGACGTCAGTTTCCACAGATCAACTCGAAACCGAAAGTGAAAGCACGGGGTCCGGTGCAGGCCCAGACTGGCATGCCGCTGTTGTTCACTTCGCACCCGGGCACCTCACCAACTCGAGTACGGGACCAAGGCCGGAGAAGGCCGCAAACTTCAGATCGCCACCAGTCCGGTTCCCGGAGTCCGATTTCGATTTGGAAAACGAGTGGCACCCTAGCGCAAGATCATAGACAAAAGCCCGTCTAGAAAACCAGGATTAAGACAGGATAGACGTGAGAGGTTGCGGAGGCCCCCGGGAGCCACAAACCTACGCGGCCATCTTGGTTGCGCGCTAGGCTCCTCCCCCCCATTATTAATTTTTATTTGTTGTTATTGATAATTAATTTATTGCTAATTAATTGTTAATTGGTAATTGATTTTTATTAATTGATTAATTGATAATTGATTAATTGAAATTTAGGACTACTAAATTGAGAAAAATCCTAATTTTAAGACTTTCGGTATTCACAGAAGGCATTTAGGAGTCCTAAAGTTAGGAGTCCTAACTATACTACTACTAAACTGAGAAAAATCCTAATTTTAAGGCTTTCGGTATTCACAGAAGGCATTTAGGAGTCCTAAAGTTAGGAGTCCTAAGTTTAGGACTACTAAATTGAGAAAAATCCTAATTTTAAGACTTTCGGTATTCACAGAAGGCATTTAGGAGTCCTAAAGTTAGGAGTCCTAACTATACTACTACTAAACTGAGAAAAATCCTAATTTTAAGACTTTCGGTATTCACAGAAGGCATTTAGGAGTCCTAAAGTTAGGACTCCTAACTTCTGTGAATACCGAAATGAGTAAGTGCCTTCTGTGAATACCAAAATGAGTAAGTGCCTTCTGTGAATACCAAAATGGTAGTAAGTTTAGGATTTTGTCTTAAGTTAGTTCTGTGAATCGGGCCCTTTAACATCATCTAGTCTTCTCTCTGGCGTCTTTTTCAAGAAGGCTTGTTCACATTTAAAGATGCATGGAGACAGACGTGTAATTTGTTTATCAAACAAGTTAGCTATGGAACAACTGTTTGCTTCCTTTTGAACCCTCACAAGGGACTCAGCTCCAGTAGTTTTCTGCAGAACACTCTGTTCATCTTCCCCATGCATACAGTCCAACCTAGTTGGATCAGAATCTATCCCCAACCTAAAAAGAGTTATCTTCCTAAGACCTCTCTTTTTCATGGCTGCCATAAACAGAAAAGGTCTTTGAAATGTGGCGGGAAACCCTACAATAAAAATAGGCAAGCAGCCTCAAATTAATTATAAGGAAAGAAGGAAAAATCACCAATTCTTCCTTTAAAAATAATTCTCTATTTCCAGTTTAATTTTTTGTTTTACAGGTCAAGTCTTCCCTATGCTAATGTAGGAAAGAACTGCAGTCAGCCCTAGCAATACACAGGCAGTTCTTGATATCAAGTGTTGACATACCCTCAGGTCAACTGTGCAACAAAGTTTTGTCTTAGATTTTTTTTTATACATAAAAGGATCATCCCAACCCAGGCTTGTGGGAGCTCGAGAGGTGCTGCCAATGCTGTAGTATACGAGTAGCGACCTTCTACAGAAAATATGAACAACTTCAAGGATAATATTCAGGGCCGGACTGAGAGCTCAAAGCAGCCTTGGCAATTTTGTCAGACCAGGCGGCCAAGGGAGGAAGGAGGGGAGGTGTGGATGCAAGTATGAAGTACTGCTGCTTTTGTCACAGGTGGCCGATATCACAGCACCGCCGCAAAATCGGCCCCCAGTAACAACATCAGACCCCACTGCTGCCAAACCAGCCTCCACCCCTCCAGCCTCCCAGGGAAATGCCCGTTATGGCCAGTCCAGCCCTGATAATAATACAATGCGAGCATCAACTCTACAGAGGTGAGAAATGATCAGTAAAATTGTCAGCGAACCAAACCCATTGTAATCTAAAATATGATCTAAAAATAGGGACAGGAAAAAATACAAAACTATTTTCTGCTACAGCAGCAAAAAAGAAGTGTGGATTATCCCTGGGCCATTTATAGAGGATGATCTGATGTCATTCAGGCACATTGTGAAGTCAAAGGATTTGGATTTACACAGAGGATTCACTGTTCTACAATGGAACTTTCAGTGCCATGGTTATTCTTCTGATATTTTTTATTCTTTCCTACAAGAGGTTTCAATGAAGATGTTAAGTCATAACAGAGCCTCCAGTTTTGTAATGCAATTTACCTTTTTTTTTTATGCTTATGCATTTTTTTGTTGGAAAACAAAGATGTTTCATATGATAAAATGCCTAATTGGCAAGTTTCTCTGTTCTTCTATACAGCAAACCAAAGGTTAAACGTGTCACTGAGCCAACCTCAAATGAACTCACAATAAAAGAAAGGAAATACTACCCCGCTGGGGCTACTGTACTGTAAATCCTGTCAATGGTTTCAACACAGCAGTTAGGTGAAAAAACATCGAAATTTGCAATGGCATCATCAACGTAAAGGGCACTGCACAGATGAATGTTGACTGGAACTGCTGTTCTGTTGATTGCCTTGCTAAATTATGTCCTGGTTTGCCCTGACCCAAGAAACAGGTTCATTCCAGGAACAATTTCTCTAGGGCTGCACAAAGTCAGACTTTAACTGAAATACAGTTGTCCAAATTGGGATCCTCAGATGGCAAGTGAACCAAACTTTGTTCACTTTGTAGAGCAGTAGACAAGTTTTCATCATATAGCAAACCTCTCTTATTACTCTCATACAAAATCATATACCAAACTTAGGGGTAGATTTATTAAGATGGGCTCAAAACAACACTGTCTGATAATCAGCAACTTGCAATTAAGATCAGCAAAAAAAAAAATGGGCAGCATAATATTTAGAAAGCATTGTGTGCAACAATGTCATCGATCCAAATTATGCAAATCTGTGAAGACATGAGACCAAATAAAATTTAGAATTGCACCATGATGCAGAGAGTATTGAGTGATATCTTTTGAAAAATGTTTGTATTTAAGGCATACTCTTGAGCTCGAATACAATTATCTTCAGATCAATCAATCAGGGATTTGTGAAGCATGCTACTCACCCGTGAGGGTCTCAAGGCGCTGGGGGGGAGGTCGTGCAGCTCCGACTCTCCCAAAGAGCCAGTTCTTGAGGCTCTTCCTGAAGGTATGCAGAGTGGGGGAACGCCTGACATTGAGCGGGAGTTCATTCCAGGTCTTTGCCGCGATGTGGGAGTAGGCTCTTCCACCCGCTCTGGCTTTGCAGATGCGGGGGTTTTTGGCAAGGGTGAGGTCGGCGGAGCGGAGGCTTCTCTTGGGTGCGTGGAAGGAGACTCTTTTGTTGAGGTATTGGAGTCCAATGTTGTGGAGGGATTTGTAGGTCTGAGTGAGTAGCTTGAAGGTTACTCTCTTCTTGACGGGAAGTCAGTTGAGGTCTCGTAGGTGCTGGGTGATGTGGTCATGTCATGGGATGACCAGCGGTGCTCTGGATGGTCTAGAGTATTTGGAGCAAGGATTAGTTGATTCCGGCATAGAGGGTGTTTCCGTAGTCCAATCTGCTGCTTATGAGTGCTTGGGTGACGGTCTTTCTGGATTCGGGGGGGATCCATTTGAAGGTCTTGCGGAGCATACGGAGGGTGTTGAAACATGTGGAGGAGATGGTGTTGATCTGTCGGGTCATGTTGAGGGAAGATTCAAGTATAATGCTGAGGTTGCGCCCGTGGTTTGGGGGTGTGGGGGGGCTGCAGAGGGCAGTGAGCCACCAGGTGTTGTCCCATGTGGCGGGGTTGGGTCCAAGGATGAGGACTTCTGTCATCTCTGAGTTGAACTTCAGGCAGCTGCTGCTCATCTAGGGTGCAACGTCTTTTATTCCTTCCTAGAAGCTGAGTCTGGTGGTGCTGGGTTCCTTTCTGAGGGAGAGGATGAGCTGGGTGTCGTCGGCGTAGGATACTATGCTGAGTCCATACTGTCTGACAATGGCGGCAAGGGGTGCCATGTACATGTTAAAGAGCGTGGGGCTGAGCGATGAACCTCGGGATACTCCGCAGCTGATCTCTGTGGGTTCAGAGAGGAAGGGCAGGAGTCTGATTCTTTGGGATCGACCGGTGATGTAAGAGCAGATCCAGTTGAGGGCAATTCCAGGTATGCCGGTGTCATGGATTCTGGTGATGAGTGTGCGGTGGGAGACGGTGTCGGAGGCTGCAGAGAGGTCTAGTAGGATGAGAGCCACCTCATGGCCCTGGTCGAGGAGAGTGCAAATGTCATCTATGGCGGCAAGGAGGGCAGTCTCAGTGCTGTGGTTGCTGCGCAATCCGGATTGGGAGGAGTCAAGGACGGAGTTTGTTTCAATGAAGTTCGTGAGCTGGATGTTAATGACCTTCTCAGTTACTTTAGCTGTGAAGGGGAGGAGAGAGATGGGTCCCTAGTTTTTGAGGTCCGTCGGGTCTGCGGAGGGCTTCTTGAGGAGGGGCTTTACTTCTGAATGTTTCCAGTCATCGGGGAAAGTGAGGGCTTTGAAGGTGGAGTTGATGGTGCGTTGTTCAGGTGCTATGGTAGCGGCATCTCTGTGGAAGACGTGCGGCGGGCAGGGATCCATGGGGGCTCCTGAGTGAATGCTCTTCATGGTCATGGTGGTGTCTTCTGTGGTGACCAGGGTCCAGGCGGAGATGGTAGGCTGCCTGGCGTTGCTGGAGGTATGAGTGGTTTCGGTGTCTAGTATCTGTTCGTTGAAGTTGTCGTAGAGGGACTTGATCTTGAGATGTAAGTAGGACCCAAGTTTGTTGCAGAGGTCCTGGGAGGGCGTGACATTTGAAGTTTTACTAGGGGGGTTTGGTAAGTTCTTGTCTGATGCTGAAGAGTTCCTTCGAGTTTCTGGAGTTAGCGAGGGTCTTGCCCTGGATGAAGTTCCTTTTGGTGGATCTGGTGCGTTGGTGGTATTCTGTCATGGTGTTGTTGTAGCTGGTCCATGCTTCTGGGGATTTGCTGTTTCTCCATACTTTCTCAAGATGTCTGCAGGTGCGTCTGGATTCTAGGTGGTCGGTGGTGAACCAGGTGGCTTTCATAGGGTACTGTCTATCGGAGTTATGGAGGGGGGCAAGTTTGTCTGCGCAGCGAGTGATCCATCTGTGTAGATCGTTGGCTGCAGAGTTGACATTGGTCATGGAGGGAGGGGGAGCGTCGTTGAGGGTGGAGTTGAAGTGTTCTTCAGTGACCTTGTTCTAATTCCTGCACGGGGGCATGGTGTAGGTTTGTGAACGGTGGGTTTAGTGAAGGAGAAGTGTACTCAGTGGTGGTCTGCCCAGAGGGGTTGCGTAGTGTAGCTGAAGTGGATGTTGTTCCCTCCTGTGAAGATGGGGTCAAGGGTGTGCCTTGCCTTGTGGGTGGGGTTGGTGATGAGCTGCTTCAATTCAATGTTGGCGAGGTTGTCCAGGAGGGCAGTGGAGTTGGGATCGTTGAGGTTGTCAATGTGGAAGTTCAGATCTCCGAGCAGTATGTATTCCATGTAGGTGATGGCATAGGGTGCAAAGAGGTCAGTGATGGTTGTGGCGAATGTGGTTTGTGGTCCGGGAGATCTGTAGGTGAGGGTGCCCCGTAGGGTCGTTCTGGGGTTGGTCTGGATCTGGAAATGGAGATGCACTGTGGGGGATGAGGATTTAGTTTGTGCTGGATGTGGTAAGTCGAAGAGAGTTCTTGAGTGCGATGGTGATTCCTCCTCCCGGGTGATTGAGATGGAAAGGGATTAGGCGCAGGCAGGAGCCTGCAGGTGGAGGAGGGCCTCAAACACCTACCTGTGACCAGAGCGGTGCTCGGGCAGTGGCGTAACGATGGAGCTGCGCGAGGGGAGAGCAGAGTTCCCTGATCGGGAGGTCCGATGACCTCACAAATTAATTTTCAAAATTGTTGCACATATCACACACTGAAATATCATGCAGTGTAATTCATTCCATCCTTTCCCCATTATTTGTACCAGTTTTTATTTGCCATCAATAGTCTACGTAACTCAATGTCGCACTACTTTGCATAACTGTAGCAGGTGTGGCTCGGCGTTGACTATGGTAGGTGTTTGCACAGTTTCAACTCAGAGGGTCTACTTTGTATCCATTACATGTGGTTTTGCGCTAGGCAATGCCATGCAGCTTAGTGCTGAGCTCCTGGGGCCACATTACACATAAGGCGCATTTTCATTGTTTGCCCCGGGCGCACCTTTAAAAAGATGCGTCCGGCAAAAACAATGAAAATGCACCCTATTACGATGAATGTGCTTCCCAGGACAGCAGCGAACTCGTGCTGCCCTGGGGGCAGTGCATTCAGGTGAAAAACAGAGCGGCTGCTCTGTGTTTTCACAGTGCAGGTGGCAACCCACCTGTACTTTTGAATGGGACTGCAGCCGCTTGCAAGGGGATGTCTGTGGGTCCATGGGGCCCCCGTTGCCCCTGCCATAGGGCTGCCATTTAGGGGCGCAATAGCCTCTCTGCCCAGGTCGGTAATGTGGCATCGGCACAAGGGCGAAGGGATTCCTTCATTTGCATGGGTCTGCCCCCTTGCAAAAGAGGGTGTGCCCCCTTGAAGATAGCTCTGGCCCTTTATGTGTGCCAGCACTATTGGTAATACCAAACTGCCCCGGGGGTGCGCAAGGCAGGCGCAAATGCCCGATGCACCCCCGGGGCATATTATGTAATACGGCCCCTGGAGTCTTGCAGCAAAAAAATTCTACTGTTAGCAAAAGTTGATGGATGTAATTTTTATATGTCACTTTGTGTCCTTTTACACCACAGTTCTTGGAATTCTTTCCAAAAAATGGATAGGTTCAGTAGATCGAACACTCGAAGACTTGATGGGTAATCAATAAAATGAGGAGGATGGCTTCATACTTATCTTTGCTGTCTAGGCCGCATTAATAGCTGGGACAGGTTCAATTTTGAAAATAGCACGTTTACACAATTGTGCTCCTTTCTGCAATGTTCAATCATACGAATACGTTGTGAACTCTGACCAAAACTGAACTTCTTCTTTTTAAGGACAGTCTTCTTTGTCTCAATACACAGTGAGCACCTCCTCTTGTTACCATAATTTCCACAAGTACTGAAACTATCCATTTTTTGGAAAGAATTTCAAGAACTTGGATGCCCTGAAGAAGCCCGTAATGGGTGAAACGCGTTGGCTGTTTCTATTTAACTGCACTTTGTTCCTTGGAAATTTTTAACCATTGAAATAAAGGATAAAGAAACTTAAGATTTCTGCTCGCCTAATATCATCATTGTTAGGCATTTATGCCATATATTCTGTTCAAATGTTTATATTGCCTCTCAGATTTCTTTTGTGCAAAGCTGACATCAGCTCTATGTTCTACAATCTCCATGTCTAGTACAGATATGATTAGGACAATAAATTCAAAACTTCTGGATCTCCACAGAAAATGTATCCTGTAAAAAATGTAATATATACTAATGGTTCCAGTTGCTACCCCTGCCTTCCATTTTAACCAATGCTATTAACTGCACCATATCATCAGATAAGGATCCACTTTCTCTTGTATGGAACAAACAACTTCCCCTCCATTAGATAGATGCTGCAGGCCAATCCAGCCTGCCTTCAAAACTACAGTTTAATTTCTAACCCCACAAATTTCTATATCTTATCGGAAAGAGTCTGTAAAGTCCCAACTCCAGACATACATTGAGACCAATAAGGCCCTGGATGATTACAAAGTGGGTTTTGGACCTAGTCATAATACAGAATTTGTTACCACAGCAATCATGAACCATTTTGTCTAAAGGGAAGGTGTTGGGGGTCTGTTGTATTAAGCTTCTCAGTGGCTTTGTCAACCTTAAGTTTTTACCTAATGGGACTTGCTGACTTTGGACAGTGTGGTTCACATCTTGCTGGAATGGACTCTTTTTTACTGGGAGTAAGCAATCAGCACTGTCATGACTGCTCTTTAATATTTATATCAACTCCCTGAACAAACTGTTGAACAGTTTTTTACAACTCTATTGATGATTGTCAGTTTATCACAAAATCTGCTTCGGATGATAAGTTCAGGTTTTATACCCATTTACTAAATATTGGTTTTTGGATGTGCTCAAATCCTTTAAAATGAAATCCCAGTGAAAAGGCGATCAAGCTAGTTGTAGTAAAGTGAATTAATATTTGGGGTGGACAACTGCCCACCTCAATGTATATGGCAACCAACTGCTAGATGTCATACAATTAAACAAAAAAAAACTGTGCTCAGTCCCTGATAACGTGACACAGAACAGTTAGACTTAGGCCAAAGGCAATGCGTAAAGTATTTAAGAAGTGCATGTGCAGTAGAATAAATCACACAGTCACACAAAACACAATAAATCCCACATCTACTTTTTAAAATAAAGAGAACAATATTATGCGTAGAATAAGACCAAAACAACACAAATCATTCGCAGGAGGCTGACATACGATTTCTTTAACGTCTTAAGAGAAAGTAGCGCCAAGAAGTGCAAAGTACCAGTGATAGTCAATGGTCATGGAAGACACAGACCTAGACACGATTTAAGGGCCAACCGTGATGTAGCTCTGGTTGGATACACCAAGTGGGTTGGTCCAAGTTAAAGTATGGACATTAAAAAGATGAAAAAGGTTTTCATGTCCCACTTTAGAAAGAGATTTCGCCAGTTTTTCTGGGAAAATTGTTATATTTCTTCTAAGTCTCAATGCAGAAAGTGACTGTCGCTTTCTGAGAAGAAATGTTTTCCCTGATCTTGGCACTGCTGAAATCGCTCTTGCCACTGTGGAATGGAATCAGACTGCTTGAAGCAGGTTAGTCATTGGCGCTTTTTTGCTTTAGAGATTCAAAGCTGAACATTTTATAAGTCCCAAAGCAGACTGGGACTTACTCATGTTTTTTGGAGGAGCTGGTAGCCTTCCTTGAACAGGTTGAAGTTGAAATTCAGTTTGCCCCTGTGGAACTGCTGATAAGGCATGTCCAGCTGAAGCTCACATGAGAAGAATTTGGTAACACCATTGAAAAAGCAAGTCCAGTGCCACGCACTCCAATTAAGGGATTCAATCCTGATCAAGAAGCACATCCGCTATAATTGTCTGGAGCCATGGTGGAAGGGCTGTGTCAAGTTGTGCTTATGACTAATATTTCTGTGAAATGCACAGAAAACCCACAGAGGTTTCATGCAGCTCGCACAAAGAGAGGGTGTATAGATGACAGATGAAGAAGTAGTGACAACAACCACTGATTCATAGAGTATAGCTTAAATTCTTTGTATGGATTCAGAATGGGGAGAAAATTCTGAAGAGACTAACAAAGGTACGAGTAGGTTCAATATCAGCAAGTTGAAATCAAGAACAAATGTCGCAAATTTATGAGTGTCAAGAAGAAACAGAGACTGTTCCAGTTTGTGAAATAGCTAAGCTTAAAATGTGATTCTCAAGAAATTTGGGGGGAAGTGGTTCATATTAAGCCAAGTTTCTGATCAAAGTATTAGTTCAGCAGTGAGTGGGAAAGATTCAGCAGTAGTCATAAGTAAAGACACAGGAGTCAAGAGTGTGTATAAAGAAGATAAATGGCCAAAATTAGCAAATGAAAGCAGTAAAAGATTGCACTGGATGACTCAAAGACCGATAAGATAAGAATCAGAGGCAATGGAAATAGAATCTGAGAATAGGGAGAGTGAATCATCTGTTGCTAAATGACCTCCAGAAAATGCCAAATAGAAAGTACACATCACCTGGGTAGACCTACATATCATCTATGTCTGAAGCAGAAAAGTCAGATGTGAAAAACTATGATCTCACAAATTGTTGCCAATTAATCTATGTAGATGAACCCAAAGAAGAAGATCCACCTTTAATTTTTGTAAAAATTTTGATGACTTTGAATAAAAGATTTTTAACTTTGTGGAAATTAATTGATTTTATTCTGTACCTTTGGTATCCAGATGAAGAAATTAGACTTCCTGAATTCTATGAACAGAAAAAAGAGAAAGTTTGATTCCTGATTTTGTATTTCAAAATTGTGTACTTACTTTTGTACCTTTTACCTCAGTGGAAGATGGTATACAGCAGATGCAGTAAAATATTTTGCATTTCTATGATAATAATACTAATACATTTAATCTGCTTAATGTTATGCCTGATTGCACTCATTGGATATGTTTCACCTTCACAGAGTGAACTAACTATTACACAAAATGACATAAAACACATGCGATTTACACATAGTGATGGTTCAGTAGATAGTTCTAGAGAAAATGTGTATTCAAATATATTCAAGAAATATATATATGACTATTGAAGATGTTTTGTGTGTACATTTCTGCCATCCTCAGCTAAAGAGGGTCCTACCTATTTTCAGTTAACATTGTCCTACTGCTTGTCATGCAATGTTTTTGCTAGTGTTTTCCATATGTAAGAAAAATAGAGAAAACAAACAGTGAAAGCAGCAACAGCACAGATAGAACAAAAAGGCACACATAGACCAAAAAGGCAACAGATAGACAGAGGCACAAATACACAAAAGAACAGGCACAAACAGACAAAAAGCAGAAAGACAACAGAAAGGTTTGCAGAGCGGACCAGCAAAAGAGCAAAGCTCTTGTCAGCTTTTCTTTTGGATTTCAACACTTTTAAATTCGGGGAATCATATGACTTGTTTTAAATATTTGATGACGTTTGCACATACAAATGAAAACTAAGAGGACTAAAAATGGGCACTATGTAGTTTGAGTGAAGAGGAGCAAGAGTTTGATAATTAATATAACGAGAGATGAGAGAAAATCTTGTAAGATTGGAAAAATGCTAGTGAGATTAGGGAACAAATTGAACCTGAAGAGAAATGTAGAATTTCAAATGCATATCCAATATTGCGAATGGAGCATGAAAAGAGAGGAGAGTTGAGTAAAGTGCGAAAATTGTCAAAGGGAACTAGGTCAATGGAGTTTGTTTGACAGAGTGAGTGTGAAAGGAGTTATGTTGTCAATAGTCAGTTTTTAGTTGGCAAGAGCCAATATTTAGAGGAATATGTGGTAATGTTTATTTTTACCTGCCTCGTAATTGGATGAAAAACTGCTGCCTTGCTTTGGTTTTCCAAAGTGTTTACTTATAAATAAAATGAGTGCTACTGTTGTTTTGGGAAGAGTGAAATCTGGTTTTGGGCAAGTTGTGTTGGATATGTTGGATGCTATGATTCCATCTATTTGTGTGGCTATGAATGATGTGAAGATTAGACAATTCTCAACACTTGTAGATTCCCTTGCTCATAACACTGCCAGAGCATTAACCCAGATACATAATGCATTAATTTCAATGTGTGAAATGATTATGCAGAACTGCCTTGTGTTACGAAAGAGGGTGGAGGCTGATGTGTTTTCAGGGAAAGATAGTTCTATACCTTAAACCGAGATAACAGTAAGCGTATTAATGCACATTAAGTAACATTATTAATACATATTGTGAAGAAAAGCTTTTGAAGAATATGTCTTGAGAGAATTATTGGGTTCCTGGCTTGGTGAAATTGTAAAGGGCTTTAGAAAGGTTGGTGAATGATTCAATGGTTTGGGGGGAGGCAAGCTATGTGTTATTTTAAAGCAGGGGTCACAAACCTTTTCTGTAGTGAGAGCTACTTCTGATCAGTTAAAATTATTGTGAGCTACTGAAGGCCAAGCAACTCACAAATTGTTACCAGACACCCCCAAGCACATCCTCATTGACTTTAAGCCTCATGTTCTTTAAGCTAGATACTTTGATTTGAACAAAATACTTTGACTAGGGGCACTATCACAGGGCTACCAGGTGTGTCAGTGGAAATGTGGTCTTTAGCGATGTATGAACATGTATGGGATATATGTGCATGAGTTTCTTATGTACTTGTGGCACACGACATACCTTCACCATATGTGGCACCCTACATATACAATACAAACAGACAAGCATTTCTTTAAATGGGAGATATTTAAAGTGCAGAAAAATGTTCTGCAAAAATGTTCATAATATAGAATATTTTTCTACACTTTAAATTCCTCCCACTTAAAGTACTGGCTGCATTTTTCAGTTCTAAAAATGGTACTGTGTGTACCAGTAACTGAGAGCAAGGTGTCACCTTTGTGCTAAGGCAACACTTTGAAATGGAAGAAAATTATCCTGAATAGTTAACTTTATTTTTATATGGATTCCATAAAAGTCATCATTTAAATGTTCTCCCATTTCCAAGTGTCTTATTTAGAAACACCACGCCTCCTGCTCCCAGTGGCCTGTAGACACGGTGCCTTATTTTTTAACAGAAACATACTGCCATTTGTTTAAATGGGGTAATTTAAAGTGAAGAAACATGCTTCATAAAACATTCAGACATAATTGGCTGAATTGAAAGTAGAGAAAAATGTTAAGACAATGTTTCATAAAAAAAGGGTTAATTTTCATCACTTTAAACTTCTCCCATTTAAAAAACAAATTACTATCTTTCAGTTATAAATATGGCATAGTGTCTACTGCCCACTAGGAGCAGGAGGCCTAGTGTTTGTAAATTTCTCCCATTTAAAAGCATTCAGAAACATCATTTTGTTCTTACACTCCAATATTGAGTTGACAGGGACTTTTATTTAAGAGTGAAATACCTCAGTGCTTCAATTTTTCACCTCTGTGCCCCAGCCTGGGCCATACATCTAAGTGAGCACTGCTCATTATTAGGCCCTGCTATCTGCAGCCTGATGATGTTAATGTAAAATATACACAGCCTTCCCTTAATTTTGAAAGGAAAATGTGACCCTGTGCTCATTTAAAATTGAACTCAAGGCTGTGAGCTACTCTGAAGGTGTCTATTATCTACTGGTAGCTCGTGATGGACTGGTTGGAGACACCTGCTCTAAACTTTGTAATCATTGTCTTAATGTGTGCAATAGTTCTGTTCCTTTTGTTCAATTCTTTGAATTAATGATTTTTAAGATGTGCCCAATTAATGGGTGCAAGAAAAAGGAGTCAATTGTGCCTAAGGGGAAAAGAGAACAAATGCAGTTGAAAGATATTAAAGAACTTGTTTCTGTTTGACTTAGGATGTTGGAAGAATCAAGACGCATCGACAAAAAGTGATGCATGCTGCATTGTAAATAGTTTGGGGTTTAGTGATGATGTAAGCAATAGACAGGGGATAGTGAGGACGCTTTTGTGCATTTAAATTACAATTTGCATTAATATTAGTTGCTCTACACTTGAATTCATACATGTATATTGGCATGGAGCTATTGCAATTGAAAATAATTGAAATAAATGTATCATGATGTGTTAAAGTGTATTTTCCAGCTTAGATTTACATAAGCCTTTTAACTGGATTGGGCCTCTGAGTCATCCTGTTTAAAATGGAAGCTGAATCACAATGTTGATTTTATGTTTATTTTTCTCATTTTGCACTACAAGCAGCAAGATGTGAATTGTTATTTCTGTATGACACACTGTTCTCGAAGAACTTGCTAGAGCAAGTTTCTTGCTACAATCTCCAGGTTCTCCCTATTAACACAATGTATTGCATTTATTCAGAATAATTCTCTGTTGATGCAACTAGTTTGTTCTAACAGCTCCAGATGAAAATGGGTCAGAAGGGGCAATCAATATTCATGCAGTGGGCTAGTGTTAGATGGGTTGGGTTATGTGGCATTTTTAAAATATGAACTATGATTTTTTCTAATATTGCTCGTACCATGCTGACTTTGAAATTTAAATAATCCTCTAAGCAAGAAAACTCTATATAAATCCTTGAATTTAGAAGTGAGCCATGATTCTTTTGGTGTCTACTAGTGATACTGTCCGATTTCTTACTGATTTTGCTGCACATTTGACACCTAGGGGTAGATTTACTAAGCGTTTGCATTGCCTTTGTGCTGCGCAAACTGGCGCAAGACAATGCAAGGGCTTAAGTGAAATCTATCAAGTAACGCAGGAGGCAGGTCGTGCCATTTTTGGCTGCCTGCACAGTGCAAGTACTGTGCAGCTCAGGGTGTGAGAGGCAGCTAGTAATGCATGCAAGGTGAACGTTTCTATGCAAATCCCAATGCAACAGTAACGTAGTGGTATCTACAAAGATATCGCTTTGTCATACACTTTATAACCCAACGCAGTGAATGTGTCAGAATTCTATGCATGCTTAACGCAGGTGCAAGAGTTTATCAAGGCCATCAGTGCAAATAGATATCAGACCTAGCAGGCTAAGGGGTGCCCTTTTTAGCCATGGAGGTGGTCACACTGAAACTGGGTGGTGGTCTGCATCAACGTCACTTGCATTAAAGGAGGAAGGAGTGGATGCTTAGACAAAGGATCACCCTCATATATATCAGGGAGGTGGAGGTGATTCAGTCTAATGGACGGTGAAAGGAGAGTATTTTTGAGTTATTGGAGACGATTGGCTCAGGTCTACAACCCGCAACAGGAAGTTCTAATTCCATACCAGCCCATGTGAAAGTGATGGCAGTACCTCCATATGTTGGCTTCTGAATCTTTTCAGAATACATCTGTCATGTTTGCTGGTCTGTCGCAGGCTGCCTTTTACACATTTCCACATTATAAACACAATGACTCTTATTGGACAATATATGTATAGCTTATAAAATGCAGGCGCACTAGCATAGTATGGCTGTATTAGGAATAGGGTGCTAATAGAGAAGTCTAGCGAAAAAGTATAGGGAACTGCATTGGTAAATAAATATATAGTCTGTATTCAAACACATACATACAGACAGTGTGAGGTGCCCCACGTGAACGGAACCAACAGAACACAAGAGTGACAATATAGTGAATAAACAAGGTAAATAAAGAAAAACAGGGTTTCCAATATCACTTAAACGACCAGTTTACAGTAGATAATATTGAGCACGAGCCCTCTTTACAGCCAAATAGGTTGGATAATGGTTTGTTTAGTACAATATTTCCACATTTACACCATCTGTCCTGGATGCAGTCATCAAAATGATTCCACAATACCCTCATTTTCCAAATGCTAGCCAAGAACAATTGAATACCAAGCAAGGGATATATGGAATTGCTGGTTTTCCTTCTGTGTTGAGAGTAATTGATTGCACTCATGTGCAATTAGTGCCCCTTGCAGCAAATGCTCATATATATAGAAATAGCAAGCATAACTTTTTCAATCACAGCACAGAAACCTCTCTAATCGCAGCCACCAATGACATCAGGAATCTCTTAGACAGGGGAAGGACCACGGCCCTGATCCTCCTCGACCTCTCTGCAGCCTTCAACACCGTGTCCCACTACACAGTCTCCGTTAGATGGGAATCCAGGGGAAAGCCCTCAAGTGGATAGCGTCCTTTCTCAGCGGACCCAAAGGGCATCATCTATGGTGTCCCACAAGGCTCATCTCTGAGGCCTGCCCTCTTCAACACATACATGGCCCTGTTGGCCACCCTGATCAGAACCCATGATATGAACATTATTTCCTACATGGACGACACTCAGCTTATCTTAATTCTGCCCTTAGACCCCAGCACCACCAAACCAAACTTTCACAGGTGCGAGACCAGTGTCACCAGCTGCATGCAGAACAAGTGCTTCAAACTCAACACCGACAAAACAGAGGTACTGATCTTCGGGAGCAACACGTCCCCTTGGAATGACTCCTGGCAGCCAACCGTACTTGGCCCCCAAACCGACACGCTTAGAACACACAAGGAACCTAGGCATCACACTCAACAGCAAGCTCTCGGTGAGGAAGCAGATAAAAGCCATCTTGCCATCATGTTTCCTCATCACTTAAGCATGATGAAGAAAATCTTGAAATGGCTCTCAACCAGACGCACTGTCACCCAGGAACTCATTACCAGCTGCCTGGACTATGGCAACGCCCTCTAATTAGGGATCACCTCACAACTTTTGAACAAACTCCAGACTATTCAGAGCATGGCAGCAAGGCTCATCCTCGACCTCCCAAGGCTGACCCACGTCATCCCTCACCTCAAAGCACTATGCTGGCTCCCCATCAACAAAAGGTCCAAGTTCAAATTACTCACCCATGCCTACATCCACAAGAAGGGTCCTGCCTACCTCAACCATAGAATTCATTCCCACCAGCCCATCAGAAAGCTGTGTTCCACATCTCTTTTCATGGCCCACACACCATGCATCCACAGAAGTAGGGGTGTTGGCCCCGCCTTTTTCCACCTGGCCACAAAATCCTGGAACAACTTCCCATTCCAACTCCCAACAGCTTCGGCCCTGCAGGAGTTCAGGAAGGGCCTGAAATCCTGGTTGTTTGATGAATAGCCCTCAGCAATATTACTCCCCCACCCCCAGTGCCTGGATACCCTGAAGGGTGATAAGCAGCTATTTATAAATGTTTTATTTATTCTATTTGAAAAGTTTTATATAGCGTGAACATGACCCCTGCTGGTATCAGAGCACTTTACACATGTACCAAGGGCAGAGGCTAAAGGAAACAGATATTGCGCCCAGATACAAATGGGCGCAATAGTACAAACATAACAGTAAATAAAATGATCATCTAGTTTATGGGGGCAGTGAGTTCCAGATCCTCGATTGTAGGTTTTCTTTTTAGAAAATCTCTGTGGTTTTAGCAATGGAGTGCTGGAGCTTCTGGAAGATCTGTAGCCACCAGAGAGCACCAACTTCTGAGCAAGGTATCGCTGGGTATTGAAGTGAAGGTCTTTATGGGTCATGTAAACAATTTATAATTGAATTCATGCTTCACAAGGGAGTTAATTGAGAGTTTTAAGGTCGGAAGAGATGTAGCAGTTTCTTTTTGATCCTGTGATGAGGCCCTTAGAGGAGCCGCTGTAAACCTGCGCAGGCCACAAAGGGTTGCACTACCATAATCTAGCCTAGGGATTACTAGGGCTGGTACTGCAGATTTGAAGTTATTGGGGGGGAGGAAGTGTTTTAATTTCCTCAGGATGCTCATTGGTACATTCGCTTCTTTGGTGGCAGCACTGATATGCTTCTGCATGTTAAGGTTCTTGTCAAGTGTTATTCCCAGAGATCTCACTGAAACGATAACTTGGGGCAGACAGTTGAGTGCTTTTAGTTGTTTAAGCCATTCCTCAATAAAGGGTAACTGGTTGGGTGGAGCGATTAGTAAGAATTCAGTTTTGACTTGAGGGTGTTTAGTTTGAGGTGGTTTTCTGCAAGCCAGGATTGGGTTTTTTGTAGAGTTTGAATTAAGAGAGCTGATGTCTTAAGGGAGAGGACTTTAAAATACAGTTGGTTGTTGTCAGCATACATATGATAATGAATGTTGGATGAGCTCAGAATTTGGGTTAGAGGTTCCATGAACAAATTAAAGAGGGTGGGTGAGAGGGAGGAGCCCTGCGGGACTCCTAGTGTGACTGGAGTGGACTTAGAGAGAGACTGATTGATCTTGAATCTTTGAGTTAAGCCCATTCTATGCTTCAGGAGTTCTAATAAGTTGTCATGTTTAACCGTATCGAATGCCAAAGACAGGTCAAGAAGGATTAGGAGGCAAGGTTTATTTTGGTCCAACATTTGTCTCACATCATCCACAATATGAGTCAGAACTGATTCAGTGCTGTGCCACGGGTGGAAGCCAGATTGGAAATGGTCCAGAAGGCAGAATTGTTTGATGTGGTTGCAAAGTTGGATGTGAATACATTTTTCCGGAGCTTCGCCAAAGTTGGAATACTAGAGATCGGACGGACGTTGTATAGATCCGTGTGGTCTGCTGATGTTTTTTTTAGGATGGGGGACACCTGCCCCGATTTTAGGCAGCCAGGGATAATGCCTTGAAGTATAGAGTTTGATTGATTGATTTATTGAATCAATGTGCAGGCAATTGTGAACCATAAAGGCATATTCACCAATGTGGTAGCAAAGTACCATTGAAGTACCCATGATGCATATATATTTAGACACTGCACCATAAATGAGTGCTTCAAGAATGATATATATGGAAATTGACTTCTGATTGGTAAGTGTAACGTCAAATTTAGCAAATTGGATGTGGATGTGAAATAAAATTACAACTGTATTTTTATGAATAATATTGAATTGCATTCCCCTACAATGGTTGGTTCTATGTAAATATTTACATACCATTCTGTACATAGTGTATGTAAAGACAACAAAATTGAATGAGGTGAAAAAATGACACAATTGAATGCATCAACCAAATGTGACGGTCATGTTTGTTAGTGTAACAAAGGTGATCTTGGCAAAAAATACTTTAAAGCAGGCATACAGTTTAGTTACATAGCATGGCTGTACAGTGTGGGTGTGTAATACTAACTTATACAACCTAATACCACTATGATACAATAATCAGTGTGTAATGGTAAACCATGTTACAGGGGAATGAAGTGACGTCTGCACACAAACAATACAAAATGAAAGAGACAAATATCTGTACATGACTACATCTAATCACCCATCTAAAACATAGAAAAAACAAGGCCTACATTTGTATCTTCATGTTCTGTATATTGTATGTGTGACATAACTATATATGAAACCACAGTAGTGCCCCAGAATGAGCATAGTTAACCTAAGAAGTATGCTGCATAGACAATAAGGTAAATGGGTAAATCATGCACATAATGCGTGTTCAGAGACATTTCAATGTCCTTTAATACCAAAAAATTTTATGGAGTGATCTGAATTGAGGCATTTTACCAAATACCATGTAGGTGTCAGTCACTGTAACATAAATACATATAGTAGTACATGCCATGTGTGTCTATGGAAATAACATAGCAATAACCAAACATGTGAGCATTGGGACATTGCGGTAGGGAATCTCAAAATGTATTGATAATAAAGGGAAAACAATTCCCATTATTGATTTATCAAATAGGGTTTTAACCAGCGAGGAAATTTAAGTTTTAAGTAGAGGGTTTACCTTTGCCCCTACGTCTAATGTTAATAAATTCACTTTAGAAAAAGATCTTAGGGCTTTCTTCAGAAAAATCAGGTTAACTAGATTCTTTGAGAATAGGGAATATGTAACCCCAGAAAATATCTCAGGTCTAAAAGGCAAATCCACTTTCACGCCTCCGGTGAACTCAGTATGCAACAATGTAGAAATATTTGAATACACTATAGATGCAAAAATAAAAGGCTTACTTAAGAATGCTTTTCTTGACAACAACAATATGGCTAAAACCTTGAGAATAGCTCTTAAGGGTTTGAAAGAGGATTCAAGCCTTACAATCAAAGCAGAAGATAAGGGTGGAGGGATTGTGGTTTTTAATACAAAAGACTATGACCAAAAAATGCTTGCATTATTGGGAGTAGCTGATCACTATACCAAAGTCCCCCACTCTAAACTGGAGGCCTTAAACAAACATGTAAGTGAAGTTCTTCAGGAAGCGAAGCTCAATAACTGGATATGTGATGCAGAGCTGAGATTCCTTAAAAATGAGAACGCCTTAACTCCCGCGATTTATGGACTTCCACAGATCCATAAAAATGAAATAGATCCCCCGATGCGTCCCATAGTTAGTGGCATTGGTTCTCTTTTAGAACATTTTAGTCAATATGCAGACTCTTTCCTAAAACCCTTAGTGACCAAACAAAAACCTTATGTTAGGGATTCAGCACATATAATCTCCATGCTCGAGGGCACCAGTTTTGATGTGAATTAACAATGGCTGCTGACCCTTGACATCAAAGGTTTATACACAAACATCCCTCAGGATGATACAGTTAGAGTTGTTAGCCAACTTTTAACACCAGAGGCAGTCAGGGGTGCGAATAGGGACTTCATCATAGAGTGCATCACCATAGTACTTAAGAACAATATGTTTCTCTTCAAGGATGACTTATTTCTCCAGCGCAAGGGTACCAGCATGGGGGCTACCTGTGCGCCGAGTCTGGCTTTCCTTTACGTAGGTAGTTTTGAGGATAAACATATCTATAATGAGGTGGCGCCCTTCTATGAAAACATCTCGATGTGGCGCCGCTTCATTGATGATATTTTCTTCATCTGGGAAGGTGAGGAAAGACTATTGTTGGAATTCTTGGAATGGCTTAACCTTGGTGATACCAATCTTAAATTTACAGCTCAATATGATAATGCTTTAGTTAACTTTTTAGATATTACTATCAAGAATTCCACGGGTTTGCTTACTGTCGAATTGTTTACGAAACCAACGGATAAAAACACACTGCTGCATTATAAAAGTTATCACCCTAAGGCTCAGAGAGATAACATACCATTTGGTCAATTTCTCCGGTTGCGGAGAAATTGTACATCTTTAGATGATTTTTATAAACATTCTGAATCCCTTAAAAGTAAATTGTTAAATCGTGGATATCCCAAAAGACTAATCAAACAAGCGTTTAAACGAGCCAGATTCTTCAACCGGGAGAGTATGCTTGAACAAAACCACTTAGAACAGAAGAAGAAGACTGAGGCATCAGATAAACAATTGGTCCTTGTGACACAGTTCTCTAACATCAGTAATAAATTGAAGTAACGTGGTTAATTCCAATTTGAATATTCTAAATGAAGGGATGGAAATCAAGCTTCCTAGACCCCTTTTTGAGTTTAAACGCAATGATAATATTCGCAAGAATCTGGTCACAACCTAAATACAATCTTCACTGTCCATGCATAAGGTTATAGCTAGTTTTTCCATGTGGCACAGGCAGTATTTGTGAACACTGTCAGATCACAAAACCTGTTACATACAATGGATTCACGATGGTATGTTAAAGTATGAGTAATTGCAGAAGTTGCAATGTTGTTTACCTTCTACGCTGTCCCTGTGGACTAGCGTATGTGGGCGAAACTGGAAGAGAACTTAGACTACGCCTTTTGGAACATTGATCGGCTCTTAAAACCAACAAACAAAACGCCCCCCTTGTAGACCATTACAATTTAGTGAAACATAAACATACAGAGTTTAAGTGGTTTGTCATCGAAAAAATCACAGGCAACATCAGAGGGGGCAATATGGAAATGAAAAGGATAAATAGAGAGCAATGGTAAATTTCCATTCTTAATACCATTAGCAAAGGTCTCAATACTAAAGAGGACTGGATTAAACTTATTACATAGGAAGTTGCTCCAGGGTCATATCTGGTACATTTACTGAACAACAACATCGATGGCCCTCTCACTCTGTTTGGACTACAGTGGAAATACTAGGCTTTATTTTCCCCCTTTCTTTAATTAGAAAAGTAGGGATGTCTGATTTGTACTATATATTAGAGATATGACCGTATTATATGGGTATAACAGTGGTCCTGTCTGACCGGTCAGCCACCCGCTCTTTAGTTGTTTGTGTTTTTGACATCCATACATCCGCATCGTAATGAGATTAGATTAATTACTTTGTCTGTCTTAAACTTAGCCTTATGGTTGATTTACGCGTTGAGTATTAAATAACTGATACATGGTATACCTGATATCTACAATGCATTTGATCTTTTGAATATGGAGACACCTAAAAACGTAATCATGTAGTTTATATAGTACTCTTCATTGAGGGAGCTCCTTTTAGATGTCCTTTATAAATATCCATAATTTATGGTATTACTATGGATTTAACTAAATTAATAGACTATAACATTTGTTGACAGTGGTATGACCTGTAGTTGATATTTAATATACACAGCGTTGCCATTAATGAAACTCAGAGGTATCTATCCTGTGTCATATCTCGATGACGCTGGATTCCATCTATGTTTCTTTTGTCAATGGCCAGAAACACGGTCGATATACTGGAGGACCGTTTTCTATGACCATTTGACTATTCTGATAAATATCCATTTGTGCTATTTTTTTAAATAAAACTCATGACGCTTAAGTTTGCCCATGTGTATTCCCTAATGGGTACATAGAGAGCTCCTTTATGAGATTATTTGATCATCTCAATATGGCGGCTTTTGATTTTTTTAAAGTTGAATTACTACGTAGAGTTCCTTCTCTCTTTCGATTACTATGATGTGTTTCTGAGACTTTTTGACCATCTCAAGATGGCGACTTTGATTACTCAAGTAAACACACCAAAATGGAACTACTATATATAGATCTTCCCCTCTTTCGCTCTCTATTACGGATACCACGTGACTGGTTACGAGTACTTAATGCGTTGTTCAAATGTCGTCTTTTCTATGACAGGGACGCACCAGACGACGTTCGTACAGACGCGTGTGTAGAGCCATTGAGGAAAGAGCTAGATAGTTCCAATTGCGATCTTAAGGTCTCTTAATAGAAGGAGTTTTATACGATTAGGCTTTCAAAAAAGTGTTTCCCTTTGTTCCAATGAAAGCGATACTGATACAGTTCCTGTTTTTAAATGTATACTGGCAGTGACATTTTACGAATTCTGGTTTATCTTTCTATATTACTAAGTGACCTGAGTGTAGGGCTATCATTGACGCTCACTGTCAAATCTCGTGTTAGAACAATGAAAATGGGTATTGACAACGTAATGGGCTTATTACTTTAAGATATTGGGGATCATGCTGTTAACCATAAATGAGTAGGCGGTTCTCCTCCTTAGCTTTAACATGGCCTCCCTAATATCTCGAGTATTGTTTATGGTATAAATTTCTCATATGCTATCCACTGAATTCAATATAAGGGGCTTAGATGAATATGCGTTTACTAATTGAATACGCACACAGGCTTCTGCCTTTAATTAATTCACCTTCACTTTATTTATTTTGTTTGTTTAGCTCATAATACTTTTGGAAACAGAGAACCATCCCCTGTTCAGTAAGACATCTTTTTAGATGACGTACGGCTATTCCAACAAACTTGTGTGAGGGTTTTTAAATTGTGGGTAAGTCATTGCTATACATTCTAATAGCCTCTAACACTTAGCATCCACATTCCTAATATTGCATATTTTGGACCCATTTTTGTCTATAGAGATCGTGTTACCCTCGGGGACCTACTGATTAAAACAAACTAATATATGGAGGGAAACTCCACCTGAATAGCTCGAGGTGAGAGGTCACAGAGAGATCAGCTCCTCAAATATACTCTGGATGAAACAATATAGATGGTCCATTAAATAACCAAAAAATTGAGATATTTTCTCTCTCTTTCTTAATAAAAGATAGATATATATCATCACTACGACTCAGGCCGTCTTCAATCCCAGAAGTCCATTGCCAGTGATTCTATCGCGGCATGACCAAAGGTACTAATACACTCACGATTGAGAGTTATAATGGTATACACGGGAAGAGCGATTCTTGAATAATCAATAAGCTCTCTACATAATAAACAGTTATGAGTGTGATATGACGTACGATGAGTAGTCATTCTGATGATTGTGTGAGTATGAAAGTGTGACTGATGAGGACCTATTATTCTTTAATCAGAGCGCTCTGAATGGGATGTTGGAAACCCTATGTTCTATTTTAGGATGTAAGGAGTTAAATTGATATATTGCTAATACTAAGACTGTCAGTCTCGTATTTTTAACATTTGATTCTCTAATCGTTTGGAGTGTTAAGACATACTGTATATATATTGTATTTGTATTGTTTTTTTGTTTTTAATTTCCATATTATGTTTCATGTTAGGAATGATCATTAAACTTGTCTAACGGAGGAAAAATATTGCCAGTCCTGAAGAAGGTGGTTTTTATGATTCCACACCACCGAAACGCGTCGACGCATGAGCTTTTGGTTTAATTTGTTTTGGGACACATCCTTAGAAACTAGGGTAAATTATTCCCAGTTCTTCTTCTGTCCACATAAGCTACAAATTAACACAGTCAAGACACAATTTTGGTGTCAGTTGTTGTCTTTCCTTCCATATAAATGTCCAATTGTCATTTCTGTATGAGATAAAAAACTCTTTTTATTGTTTTAATGATCAAGTTTTGTTTTATGTATATTGATTTGTCTTTTTGTGCAAACTGTGTTTATAATATTATTTTCCTGTTTGACCCATTGTCATAATGGGAGTTTTAATATGCTAATAAACTCAATGTGATGTTTTTTAACTAATGAAATTCTCCTTATTGGTAACTTTCCCACATTTCATCTGGAGTGATCTATAGAGTGTGATAGTGTGTAGTTGATAGAATGGTATAAGTGGATTATCTAAGGTGTAATTTTCTTTATTAGTCCAAAGAGAAACATCTTTTTAACTACACAATAAAGGGAAAACAAACAAACTATACAATCACATGTTGGCAAAATCAAGTCATGCTTACAACAGTCAAACTACCTCACAGCTAACACTAAGTACAAGAAAACATATTATTTTTTCCTCAACCATCAAAAATGCAGCATGCATATGTAAGCTTTCAACTGCTCCTAATATGTATTTCAAACTCTGTTGTCAAGTGATCAAAGGTATGGTGTCCAAGCATGGATGATGACTCCATTCAGTCAGCCGCAGACTGAGCCACAAAGGAAGTGCAGTTGTATGGTCATTTGGGGTGTGGATGTCAAGACTGAAATACTTGAATGAGTCTGGTGGAAGAAGGCTATAAACACCACTCATGGTGTGCAAAATCATACTCATGTGTGTATGCTTCACAATATATGTGTAGATTCACATCTAAAATGAGACTCCCACTGTCCACTGTCCAGAAACAACAGAGGAAGAAGATGATATGGAAAATGAACACATATTACAGTCTGTGGAAGGACGTATGCATCAAAATTATTTGGAGGAACACATTTTTTCATTGATTGGAAGTATAGCAATATATTACAATGTATGTTAATATGCATATGTGTAATAACAATAAATTCGGCATGGTTGAAAAACGAGACTCTAAAATTTATTTATTTGGAATGGCCAATCCATATCTCTAGATCTATAGTCTCAGCAAATAAACAACATTACAAACCTGCAGTTCTGGCTAAGCATATGTGAGTGATGAGTGCAAGTGTGATGATCGCTGAGTAGAGTCATCTAAAATAGGGGTGGGCGGAATTTGCGAAAGCGACTTCCGAAAATTATCGCGAAAATGTTAAAAATCTCCGCAAACAAGCGGAAATATCGCGAAGATGCGGAAGTTTTTTTCCGGCATGTTCGCGAGATTTTTCTGCATGGTTGCGGGTCGCCAACTTACCCATGTGGTTGCTTGCGGGCGCGGCCATCTTGTTTGCAGTTGTCTCGCGGTGCATGATCGCGAGAAAAAAGACGTGATCGCGCGACGCATGACGTCACTGCGGACGCGAACTGTCGCGAGACAGCGCAAATGGCTAAAACAATACAACATCTCATGGAGAACGCGACCGGATCGGAAAAACTTGTCGGCGAATGCGGGGATTCAGGTAAGGCGATCGCGCGCACGCGAGAATGTATTATTTTACAGCGCGAGCAAGAACCAAATTATCGCAAAGCTGCGGAATGCGGAAATTTGGACATTTCCGCGCTCTCCGCGGAACGCGGAAATGCCAAATTATCGCAAATTCCGCGAACGGAACGGAAATTTTGCCCAGGCCTAATCTAAAATGCCTCTTTATAGATTAATATACCCTCTTACTCACAAATTTCATCTGAGTTGTTCTGCAGATGTTGTCTCATAGTGTACTGATGGAAGGTGGCACAGTGTGATACTGGAACAGACTCCATGTTCCATGGTGAATGTTGATAACACAACAATACCAGAAGAGGTGATGGGAGTTGGTGTAATTTATAATCACTATTGCCACTTCTTTACAGATCTCCTGTTACCCACAGTATATTTATGTTAAGTATTATGAAGTATGTAGTCTACAAAAAAGATTATTACGCCATGAAGAGGGGCAAATTTAGTAATAATTTGCATCAGTGTTGCTTTAATTTAGCTGTGCATCCCAAACACGAATAAAATTTTGCTATATGAAATAACATTACTCAGCACACTGTATAAGTTTGTAATCACAATGTCCAATATTCTAAATCTCCGTGGTTGGAATTATTCCATACCACACAATTGCTCACATGCATTCACATCCAATGTACTCAAGGACAGTCCTCAACACAAATCGTTGCCAAATATTCATTAAAATGATTTGATTGTAGCCAAAACCAGCCAAAGCTCTTGGTTCTTTAAGAGCTTCTTCAGGGCACATTTTTAAGTCATCATTATTCCTCATGTATGTCGCTATTATGTTATGTTAATTTATTCAGCGCACAGCTACTCGGAAGTGTCCCGGCACTGTAGACCGCTGGGGAACCCGTCCTGGCTATCCCTCCTGGGTATCTCCAAGGTGAAACCAGGCATCCCCAGCGAATGTAGGGGGCCGTTGTGGAGATGAGGCAAGCTAATACCCAGAGTTGCCGAGTGTGACCCCTGGTTAGAGTAGGCACCGAGGCAAGAATTATCGAGTCCGCTGGCCCTGGTCCAAGACCCTGCTGCGTCAGGAATTGAACCCTGGTCCCGGGCCGTCCTCTGCTTCCGGGTCTGCTGCCTCTAACCAGTGAGCCACACCACTCCACAATTAGGTACTTGTTCTTCAAGAAGTAAATTTCATGGACTCGATCACGTGATTCAGATACATGACGTAAAATAGACTGGGGTGCTATCAGCATTAAAGAATGAAATGCATTGGCTGGTTTTGAATTCAATCAATTTAATGAAGATTTAATCAAGATTTGGCAACAATTTGTGTGGAGGACTCTCCTTGAGTACACTGGATGCGAATGATTGTGAACAAATGTGCGACATCGGGTAATTCTACACATGGAGAATATTGTAGATTGTAATTACAAATGTATACAGTGTGCTGACTAATGTTATTTAATTTGGATTTGGATTAACTGGATTTTCCCTGATAGAGGGTGTCTGGTGGCTGTTCCCTCATGCCCTTGCACCTGTTTTCTTCACTTGTTTTGGTTTGGAAATTATTTGTTTTTGAATACATTTGGTGATTGTATTCAATGTGGTTAACTTTGTTCCCCAACTACTATTTTTTATAATTTGTTATTTAAATGTTGCCATGTACTAAGCCATGAAAGGCTTCTTTGTGGTTTAATAAATACAAATGAATGTGAGGCACTGCATAGTGCTGCCTTGTGTTACCATCTTTTGGAAGGCATTCCATTCTTGGAGCATGACTTTACTCATGCATCCACCCATGTATTTTCCCCCACTCACAGACTGACATCTGAAAAACTTCAAATGAGTTTACGTTTTAAATGTAGGGCTGCTGCAGGTCAGGATCTAAACATATTTTTCCAAGAGGAGCAACAAACTCATCTACTCCACTCAGTATATTAATATCCCAGGTCATGAAGTCTGCACATACCAAAACATCATACTGCAATAGACCAAAATTATAGGTCACCTGTACATTATGTTTGTACCAGGCACATAGACTTTGCAGGAGCAAGTATCCTACAAGGTACTGTCACCATCTTGATAAGAGCTATCATACATATACCTATGAGTGGGTTAGTAGTTGTAATTAGCAGAATTCTTCTAATGGCGGGCGGGAATGAGTTGGTGCGGCCCCAGAGACTGCACGATTATAGGTTTTTTCATTTCAAAAGATTGGAGGCTGGAGCAAAAGGTCTCTGGAGGACCGGGAGGTTCTGGCTCCTCCGGACACCACAAGCTTCTGGGCAAGAAATGCAGGGGATTTACTGTATATAGCCTTGTGTGTGATACATGCCAGTTTAAGTTGGATTCTGGCTTTAAGAGGAAGCCAGTTCAGAGCTTTCAGATGTGGTGAGATGTGGTCAAATTTTTTAGAACCTGTTAGGAGTTTTGCAGCAGCGTTGAGGCAGGTGTGTAGGGGGGCCAGGGAGATCTTGGGTAGGCCAGAAAGGGAGTTGATTGCAACCGCATGGATAATGTGTTCGTCAATCATGTCCATTAGACTGGGGGCTTCGGGAGCAGACTTGTAAGTTAGGAGGAGGGCTAGAATTTCCTCCTCCGAGAGGTAGCTGGACTTCTTGAGAGGGCGAAGGTGTCTCAGGAATAACGGTAAGGGGTGAAGAAGGGGCTTGGTGAAAGGGGGGGAGTTCAGTTCTGAGGGAGCTTGAAGTTCGAGAAGGAGAGTTTGATCAGGTGAAGGATGTTTTTCAGTTCAAGAATTGAGTTATGGATGCTCTGAGTTATGTTGCTTGCTCTGAGGTGCAGAGTTTCAAGATCCATAAGTGATGGATGTGCTTGCGGGAAAGAGGTTAAAGGTTTAGGAACAGCTCTATTGGCATGATCAGGTAGCATGGTAGTGGGGTTAGACCATCCAATGTCATAGATCCTGAGAGGAGGGGTTTGTGAGTGGCTAGGCACACTTGGCAGACTGGTCAGGAGATCATTAGGGTGGGTATTCGCTGCCCAGCTGGTGTCTAGCATATTAGTCACTATGAGTGCGGGGGAGGAGGGGGGGTGGAGGAAGGGGGGGTGGCATGGTCTCCTTGAGAGGTGGTGGAGGTTGTGTGGGAGTGTTGGGAAATTCCCTAGCAGATATATGGGTGACACTTCCAAGAGAGCCGTTTAGAGTGGGCAACGGCATGGGTTGAGTTGGTCTAGTCTGCACCATAGGAAGGGGTGGGGTGGGGTGAGTAGGAGTGGTTGGATCTTCGGTGGGGCTTAACGGGGGGCTTTTCGCCATGCGGTTTTCATGCCCTTCCATATGAAGGCCAGTTGTGGAAGCAGCAATGCATTCACTTTGCGAGTGCACAATGCAGACAGTGGGCTAAGCGCCAGATTTAATGATATTACATATAATGCATTGCAGCAAGCCTACTTGCTGCACTGTGTTGCGTGAAAGAGGAACAGCAAACATTTACAATTTGTTCAAATATATGGGCCATTTCTGCTGAATCCTAGCACTGGCACACTGGGTGCTGGCTAGCACCAATGTGGGCACCTTGTGCAATGGTGAAGGGGTGCCTGCACTGCAGACAAGATAGTATTTGCACTGGAAGAGATTCCTTCCTGCACCAAAAAAAAACCCTAGAGACATTTCCCTCATTATATCTATGCTGTTGAATGGAGCATGAATAGAAGGTGGATATAAACAAGTATCAATAAATAAACATCTGCTTGCTATGCTTCGGTCAGGGAAGCATATATCAACACAAGCCCATGTATACAGACCTTTGTAAATATGTGATTGCATCAAATTCTGTGTGTGGATGCATGGGAAGGGCAATGATGCACCCATGGAAGGGGGCGTGGCTAGCAAGCCAAGATGGCAGACGCATTTCCCTGAGGCTGTGCATCCCTACTCCTCTATCCGGCATGAATCTTGGACTGGCACAGCCATCCACCTTCTCTGTTAGGCAGAAAATATAGGGGACCTTATTCTCTACTCGCCATTTCTCCTATGTTGGCTCTCTGCCCTACGTGGTGTAGGAGGCAAGCGGACGGGGCCTGCAATTCTGACATGGCACATTAATGGCGCCAAGACCGGTGCATAATCCTGGTGACAAGAATTGAGCAAAGCTGCGGCTAGATCGGACCACTTGGGGTCACCCTGATATGACCCACGAAACACCATCTATCCTTTGGGGTCCTGCGGTGTGGTCGCCTGGATCGCCAGAGCCACTAAAGGCGACTACTCCACTGTAGCAGGTTAAGGACAGAGGTAACCGGGGCACGGAATACGGTCTTGCGGAGAAGGCTAGCTCCTGGGTCTATAGACTGTTGACGAGGAGTGAGCTGGGCCCTGGTGGTCTAGGGCAACTCCTGCCGCTATTGTTCCCTGTTGTGGAGCATGCCCTTCTGCGGGGATCCGGGGGCCAGATCGGGTCCAGGCCCACTTGTGCTCGACATTGCCTGCATCAACCATCTGTTGCCATGGGGCCACCTTCTGCTGCTCCTGGCTGTGTGGTGATGGTGTACAGACGGTCTGGCCCTAACTGCACTACCGCCTGCAAGAGGAGTGGATAGCCCTGGCCACCCACACACCTGCATACCCCACATGACAGCTGAGCTGTGCGACGGGAGAAGGCCATGCTCCTGTGGGCCTGCTGCTGTAGCTGTACATAGCAAAGCCCCCCATCTCCCATCTGATATCACACTCCCCCATTGGCCAGAGGTTGAATCAGGCCTAGGCTGCAGTGGTATCATGCGGGGTGTTGCCAAACTGAAGCTTGTTTTCTCTGTCCTTTCCTGGGGCCGCCTGCTGGGTCGAAAGATGCTGCCAACGCAAGTCTTTACTGGGTGCGAATCACAGGGACCTACCAGCCTGGACTGTACCAACATGATTTGGCCCTAGGTGGGGCTATGGACTTGTGATGCACCCGTTGCACACCCGAATGGGCTCTGCTATTTGGGAGTGTCTAAGCCTGCCCACTCTCCTCACAGTGCAATGTTGCCCTCTTGAGGGAGTTCGGAGATCTGGTCAGGCCAAGGCTCGCCTGTGTGAAACATTAGTTGTAGCTGAAATCCGAGGGTGGAAATTGACATTTGCAGGGGCAGGTGAGGCAATCAGTCCTCACTCCAGCGCGGACTTCAGGGTGGTCACATAGAAATCCCTTGTAGTGAGGCGTTCCAGGGGGTGGGGCCTTGCTGTATGTCAGAAGTGCTGTCATTTCCCCCTCTCCTTGAGCACTTTTCCCCCTTCTCTCCCCCCTTCTTTTACACCCCGTTCTTCTCTTGGCACCCGATCTCCTGCACAGACCCAGGGGTCAGCTCAGACCTAGGCTGTGTTTAAGAGGGGCTATGGGGGACCACTGTGCAGTGCCTCACCACGACCCAAGACTCATTGAGCCATCCTTCCCTGGACTCACTTGCTTGACTAACCTGGGGATCAAACACGTGGCTCGGAAAGTCAGCGACCCGCAGGGGCCTATTTGATCAAACCACGCAGGTGTGTGTTGGGCCTGGGTGGGACTCTGGACTCATATTGCTCCTACTGCCCAGCTGCAGGAGTGCTGCTGTAACTGGATGAGAGATCAGCTCCAGATCGGGAACCCATGATACACTCACTGCCTAGGTGATCGCATAGCTAAAGCATTAGCCTGCTCGTCCACTGGGCTACTACTCTATTAGGGTGGACACTGTCACTATCCCCTGCAATAGGCATCCATCCCAAACTTCCTGCACAGACGGCATTGACGGGCGATTGAGGGCCCGCTCATGCCTACTGCTCAGAAAATCATGGGTCGTCTGCAATCATCTGCTCTGCCCACCCTGGCGCAACCCGCATTGAATGCAATGAGGCAATTGGGGACACGTTAAGAAGAGGGGATGCCAAAAACCAACACCGCGCACAGTGCAAACTAGACACCTTCCTGCTAACGGTGGCAAAGCTTGGTACTGCTCTTGAACAAACACGCACATCACTCAAAAATGAAATAGACAAAGTGACAACGGATTTCACTCTCACGCATAGACCATTGTAAACTAGCTAATAAACTACACAATGCTGAACTCATGTTGGCTGAGCTACAGCCTGCCACCCAAGAAAACTCAACCTTACTACAGTTGCTGCTGTACTGAGTGGACACCCTGGGGACTAGAATGGCAAATCGCTGAAGGTCAGTCCTGCAGAAATAAAACTCGGGTGGTGGGCCTACCAGAGGGCACGGAGGGCTGGGATGCAGTGGCCTACATTGAGGCCTTATCCGAGAGTTGGTACCTAGAACCGCGCTATCCTCCTTCTTTGCGGTTGAGGTTGCCCATCGGGTGCCGCTACGGAGACTGCCTCTGGGAGCTAACCCCAGACCCTTTCTGTTTTGTATTCTTAACTATAGAGACAGGGACAGCATACTCCATTAACCACGCCAACTGAAAGAAATCACAGTGAACTGCTCTCCACTCATGCTTTTACCAGATTATACAATACTTGTACAAAAATAAAGAAGCGCCTTCCAAGTGGTAAAACGTCGCCTTTGTGATCTCTATATATTTGATTGCTACTCGCTGCTCTTTCTGGCACATCTTCGGATGGTGGATAAGGACACAACTCATTTCTTCAACTCTCCTGAGGACGCATGGGACTGGATGGAAGCCGCTGGCCACGCAACTTCACATCCCCTGCCTGCTTGAAACGAGAAGTTGAGAACTGTCACCAGAACTCGCTACTGTGGCTGAAAAGGACGGTCCAACTGTCTTCCCCTGCCCAAAGCTATACCTAACCTAAAGCAAGTGATGTTGCAGAGTAGGCAAGCTCTAGATATAGTGCCTGCAATGTGTGCCCAGATCCAAAGCTCAGATCAAGACATCGATTCCGTGAAATCATTAAGCAATGACAGTTCCTGCGACACATGCCTGACCGGGATAGGATTGCCGGCACCCCTGGACATGACACCTCAGTCCACTGATGACATTATCTGACCTGACCCAGAGGTCTGGGGTACACCGCCCTTGGCCCGCTGACGCCTCATGGCATCTTCTGAGGTAACCCTCACCTGTACAGCCTGCCCGTCCTGGAACTGCACCAGTTGGGTCTATTGACAGTCAGTCACAATGGCTAGCACCACATACAGTCAGGAAGTAAATTTGCACCATACACTGGCAAACACCCTGATGCAAATTACAGCTGGTACACCACACGTTACGCAATAGGGGTTCGGCAAAATCCATCTTCGCTGCACACGCTCCTTTCCTCTGACTTTTGATAGTTGCTCTGTTTGGTTAAATGTTCCTATACTAGGGTAGTACTGATTTGGGTGCGGGCGGGAAACCCGCTTGAGGCAGACAAGATGAGGGTGGACCCTGATGATAGATGTATATTTATACGAGATTGCTTAAATGGGCTGCAGCTCATGTTGGGGGCCCTGTTTGCTCCTAAATCAGACCAAACTTAGATCCTCCGCAATCAGTCTGGCATACTAGCCAATTGGAGCGAGATCCCTTGGCTAACAGGCAGCAACTTCAATGCCGTCCTTGACACTGCACCAGACAGCTTATTTCCCCCACTGTCATGCAATGCATCAAACACTCGGGTGCTGAGCGACTGCTTGTGTCACTGGTCACTTTTGGATATCTGGCACGCACACAATCATGACACTAGAGTGTATTCATATTACTCAGCAATGCATGACCTGCACGTCCGTATCGATCATATAATAGGGTCACCCGCACACTTCCCCACACTTGGGCAAACAAACTACCATGACCGCACTTGCTTGGACCATAACCCTCAGTCACTACAACTCAAATGGGAGGTAGCCCTGAAGGGTATACCCCCATGGCGCCTCCAACCCTCAGCTATGGAGGACTTATCATTTCGGGCGGCACTTAGTACTGCAACAGCTGAACACTTTGAATTCAATGATGTCTCCACCCACAACAAACTCAGTGAGTGGGATGCCTTCAAAGTAAGCATTAGGGTGCAGAGTTTAGGTATCGACTGGAACATCCACAAGCAACTTGGGAAACCAATTAGTAAACTTGAGCGCAAGCTCCTACAGCTGTAAGACGCTATCAGTGATGCAGCCGGAGCACACACACCAGCTGGATGAAAACTATGGAGAACACACCACCCTCATAGAGGGCCTTAGATGTCTAAACTATGAAACACACTCTTTTCGTACTCATGCAGCCTCAGATCGTGGGGGCGCCTAGTGGTGTGGCTTATACACCAGGAGCAAGCTCAACATCCTATCCAAGCCTTACGGGATCATAGGGGAAGCCTACTGCATACACAACATAAAATTCACACTGAATTACCCAGACACTACAGCGCTCTGTATGAATAATCCATAAATTATTATAGTGGGCACTTCAAAACCTTTTTTCCCAGTTACAGTTTCCCACCATCACCCCTATGCAACATGAAGAGGTAGAGGAACTGATCACACTTTTTGAAATCCGCAAGGCCGTCAGACCTCTAGTATCAAGTAGGACCCTGGGCCTGCCCTCCAAGTTCTACAAGGCATATGCACACACGCCGGTTCCATGCTTACATGCATTATACAACACCCCACATCGCTACTTGAAGCATTGCTAGTCTTGTTGCATAAACCATGTAGGCACCCTACTGATCTGCGCTCCTACCGCTCTCTGGCCCTCTTAAACACACATTATAAAATCTTGGCTAAGGTGCTTGCCGACCAATTGGTGCTGTTAATCCCATCTCTGGTGCATTTGGACTAGAATGGTTTTGTTCCCTCTCGCAGTACATCATTGAATTTGATATGCTTCTTCAAGGTCTTTACTTACTCCCCGTGACAATGCCAAAACTCTGGGTGTTTGGTTCTCGATCTTGAGAAGGTCTTTGACTCCCTGGAGGGGGACTTCCTTTTTGCCACTCTGGCCAGATATGGCATCAGAGCCAGATTCCTCTGCTTGATCCACTTGCTCTATACAATGCCGACAGCTGGGTAAAGACTGGTCCCTATTTTTCCGCCCCCATACCGTTGTGTCGCAGAACCCATTAGGGGTGCCCGCTGTCTCCGCTGCTTTTCTCCAAGCCATAGAACCACTTGCAGCTGCCATTTGAGGACGGGGCGCAGATTGGGGCATCTTTCTAGGAGACAGTACACACATAGTCTTGCTACAAGCAGACAATATTTTTTTATACATTTGAGATGTGCATTCAATCCCAATCACTGTGGCCCAAATACTTAGTCATTTCGCAGCCCTTTCTGGACTGCTGTTTAACTGGAACAAATCATGTCCTTTTACATCTGGGTGCCCAGACCCTATTGTCACTCACAAAGGTAGCCACATTAGGTTTCAACCCGACACATTCCATTACCTAGCAATAAGAGTATATCAACAGCAAGCAAACCTGCTGCATGGCAACCTTGGGACAGCGATTACAGCTCTCTTGTCCCAGATATCTTTCTGGTGCACACTTCCACTTTCGGTCATGGGCCGGATAGCCCTTTTAAAAATGGTGGCCCTTTCCAGACTATTATACTATTTTACAGATCTACCCCTGCATATCTCAACCCCCCTTTTCTGCATGTTTGAGTGGACTATGAGAGAATTTATATGAAACAATTCCCGCTGTCGTGTAGCCCTCACTAAACTTTACCTGCCAACTGACCGGGGTGGATTGGCAGTCCCGAACATGGAGCAAGACTACCTCACCTTACAACTTCCAAATGGCTGGCAGGAGTCCAACTAAATGACACTGCTGCTGTCTCCTCGGCCTGGTCGACCGCGTCTATACTTCGGCTGTTCCACCCCTGCGCCAAAAACAGACTGCCTGAATCGCTACTACTGGGAGTCGCATACCAGTGTTACCGCAGAAGTATATACCTTACACGCTCGTCATTGCCATGTGCATCAGCACTGCTTCTGCAGGGCATGCTGCAGGTTGCCCTTGCAACCTCATCCATTGAGCTGACTACCTGGATGGAGGATGGACTTCACACTTTGGGTAATTTGTACTAAGATGGTACCTTTGTGCCTTATGACACACTGACAGAACTTAATGGTCTGCCTCCCGGTCAGTTTCTATTGTACAACTCATTGATTGCCGCCTTGGAGAGCAGATGGGTGGACATGACCACTGAGCTGAATACACAATTGACCATCCAGTACTTACATGTCATGGGGCAGGGGAGGCATCTCACTAAATGATTCGCTGCCTCACTGCGACAACACACAGAGGTGTCACTAATGCCTTTGAGGCAACATTGGGAGGCAGACAGACATCACACCTTCACTGACAAAGAATGGGCTGAGGTATTGTGTAGTCCCACATATATTCCCCTCTACTCTCATTTCCGCCTCATACAGCATTACATCGTACAAAGGGCATACCTCACCCCTGCCAAAATAGACGGATTCTTTCTGCACAGACGCAACCTGCCCCAGATGCCGAACTACTGACGCTGATCTCCTCCACATGTTGTGGACCTGCCCAACCCTGCATATATATTGGCGATCGGTCATTGCTGCCTGCACCGGTCGCAATCTGTTCACATTTGGGAGGTGTGCATATTACATCTCTACCCCAGAGGCAAGCAGCAGAAAGTCACCTCCTGCTTTCTTGATCTGGGTATGTTAGTGGCCAAACGCATGATCACGAAACGCTGGAAGTTGCCTGACGCTCCTACTTTTATAGCCTGGAGTCACTCGTCACTAGTATGGGCTAGGACGAAGAGTGTGGCACTACACACTGAGGACACCTTAGGTCTCCGCAAAATCCCCATAACTGCGAACTGGGATATTATACATGATCTACAGGGTGAACTACCATTATATGTGCATACCCGCACCATCGCCTCTCCAGTAGATTCGTGTGCTGCGAGACCCTGATTCACCCGTGCATAGTTGAAATAGATGTAATGCCTGTGGGGCAATGTGTTCGCCCCTATCCACTAAGCTTACATCTGACAATCACCGCCAAAAGCGAGTGACCCATTTGCGATCAACACACACAAGGCCAGACAACACCCTAGATGAGCCAAGTTCCCCCAGTTATTTTTGCTTTGTCCAACCCTTCATTAACCGCCTCCCACTACCTGCAGGTACAGACGGAACCGATACAACACACTCGGGGGCATATTATCAAGACAGGCGATAAAATTATCGCCGCTTTATCGGCAGAAAACTGTCGCTAAAGCGGCGATAATGGGCTATATAATATGCCCTATGGAATTCCAATTGAAGCCCATGCTAGATGTGAAGGACATTTAACATGGGCTTCAATTGGAATTCAATAGAGCATATTATCAAGCCCATTATCGCCGTTTTAGCGGCAGTTTTCTGCCGCTAAAGCGGTGATAATTTTATCGCCTGGCTTGATAATATGCCCCTCGGTGCGTAAAGACGCTTCCCGCACTACCATTAGCACCTGCTGATACTCACGCCCAAGCAAGGCAAACGTCATATAACTGTCCTCGCACACCATCCCTTGTGCAAATATGTTTGACACTGGAATGAAAAATGTATTGTAAAGGAAACACTGTATACTGTACAACAATCTGTACTGTATCTGGCAATGGTATTTGCTATAGAATACATCTTCCCTGTACTTGTAACTATTTTTCACATGTTTGAATACAAAATAACAATTAAAACAGATTTAAACAAAATTATGCACCCATGGAACACCTCCCTGGTGAAAGGCTCGGCAAGGCAGTGCTCATCACTACATTCTGGAATTTTGTAAGTTCACAATGACACACCAGGCAGCACACACCACCTCTTGCGTGGCTTTGTAAATCCCACTTAGTAAATCCCACCTAAGGATTTGTCTTGACTTGAAACGACTTGTGTCACGGAAGGACAACACAAGTTCTTAGTAAATCTGCACATACATTATCATTATAAGCGTTACTGTGTTGTAAGCATAGTCTTGCATTACATGTCCATTTCTAAATACAACTAACCCCCAGTAGGTTGATCCACAAGGCCTCCTTGCCAATGGGAAAAGCAAAAGTGACAGTGGAAAAACCTGTAATCTAGGCCTTTAAATCGAAAGGAACACTCCCCCAGTGCTGATATTGGCCAATGGTCATTGTGATAACTAGATGTAATAAGTCATGTTGACATACCTTCAGCTGAAGGATCAGTAAAGTTTGCAATTTCAACGGAATCAAATAGGTGGTGTCCACGTACAAAAATAAATAGGACATCCATGTTTTTAGAGTCTGTTCATCCTTATTCAGCATTGTGTCTTATCCATATTATTAGATGATATATTAATGACAACAATCAGTAAGGATGTCCATCAGAAAATCCAACAAGCCATACGAATTACCTATCGTCATATGATCAGCAATCTTAAATGAAGTCAGTCACTCTGGTGGTATGTATTAAGGAAATGTGTGATGTATGTATGGACACAGATAATGTTGAAGATAACTTAAAGCAAATGTTAAAAGTCATATAATTATCGTTTGTTCTGTTGATTATCTCCTCTCTCCCTTTTACATAGCAATGTCTTCCAAGTGTTATAATGGGACTTTTATCTACAAAACTCTTACACATTCCTTTAATTGTAATAAATTATATACTCATTACACAGGGACATACTTAAAAAAAATGGCTATTTGGGTTTGGGTTGTGACATTCACAGGGCTGCCACAATGCGACATAACAATTTTGTAATTTCCAAAGACAACCAGAGTCAAATTCTGGGGAGTAGCATGGGATTAGATTTTTTATTTTAAGTTAGGCATCACATAAAGATGAGTTATGTGAACTTCCATCCCATATTTGTTAGAAATTTGTAGGTAATAGATTATGATGCAACTACACATGCTTTGTGACAAATTGCATAATTTACAGGCACTTCTAAATCTGAGGGGGATATTCTCCAGAACCATTGCAAAAGTTACTTAACGCAACCCTCAACATCGCAGTCCATCGCGGGAAATTGATGCCATGTTAACCAGGTATTCACAACACAGCGGTACCATGCGATAGTCACCAGATAACGCGTCAACTGACCGCGTTAAGATCAACACCATACCGCCAAAATGCGAAACACGAACACAAAAAAAGCTGCGATGAGGTCAATCGCGATACAAAGCAGCGAAAACCAGAGGCAGGCCTGCAAATCCCACGCATCTAGCGGGAAAATACTCTATAAAAGCAACAAAAACAACACACTAGAAAGAAGCCAAAGTGCGTAGCAACATGGATGCACCCTGACCGAGCGCAGAGGCCAACGCAAACTCCACAAGCCCCACAGACCACCAGCAAGGAACAATGGGGTCGGGGTAGGCCAACGAGAAGAGGAAGACGGGGTGCAGTCCACAGGAAAAGAAGACCAGCATCACGGAGGTGACAGAACACAACCAGCAACTGACCCACAATTAGACTACCTTGAATGCAGCCGGAGTGTCGAGGAGGCCAATGGAGGAGGCCAAGAGGCGCTGGCATGATGAGAAAATCTAAACCAGGCACAAAGCCGCTGCCAACAGGAAGGCAGCAAGGGCGACAGGAGGTAGGAGTGCTGCGCCACAGGAGGAGCTGGAGGAAACGGAGGCCACAGTCAACAGCGCGGTGACAGTGCAAGGAGTCGGGAGTGCGGACACAGCTCGGGAGGACCTGACACAACATCAACAGGGTGAGTAAAGACCAGGCACTGGGGGAACGGGAGGAGATGGGTACAATGGCACACATGCACAAATAAGCAGAGCACGCTGCACACCCACAATGACCCTGGATCGTGTCCCTCATCCCTGTGGCACACTGCAGCACACACACATAGCAATAACAGCACATCCACATTGACGGCAATGTGTTACAATGTGCAACCCTGACACTGCAGAACAGAGGACACAACTGGCTATGCACACGCACAGAAACAGGCCTACTACATCTGACAGAGCTGGAAACTGTGAAATGGAAAGCTACATTTCTGGGATCTTCCCAACTGGCTGGGGTGACATGGTTGCGTCCACTGCACTCCATACACCAGCGGTGTATGTCGACATGAATATGTGTGTGGTCTGCATACTGCAGTCTGGCCATCGCTTCGACGCCACACTTGGCATTGTGTAGATTGTCATTCATTGGTTAGTTGCCTCCTTCGCACATGCCTGGTCCCCACCTCTTCCCACAATCTGCTATCGTGTGGCTGAGGTGACATGCAGTTGATGACTTACGTGCATGGCTGGCCCAGGTTGCCAGAGTGAGTTGTGCTGTCGTGTCTGGTGGGTGGGCATGTTGTTTGGCATGCTGTATGTGAGTTTGTGACATATGCATTCCCAGTGTTGTGAGTTGCATGGTTGTGGAGTTGAGTTGTGTGGTGTGTTCATTTGGTACTTGCCAACAAGCAGCGCATTTACGTAGGTGCCAGCCAGGAAGCGCCAGGTGATGATGAGCAGTCGGAAGATGTAGGACTCATGCACTCGGAATGGGTGGTTGGCGTCGAGGTTGGTGGAGATTCCCAGGTGGTCCACTATTGCCTGCACAGTGATGGTATGCGTGTGCTTTCGGTAGCGGATATAGTGTGCAGTGTCACCAGGGGGCACAAGTAGGACATGTATGCATTCAATTGCCCCCTGACACATGAGGGAATCCAGCTATGGCTTTGATGCCTTGCTTGGTCTCCAGCTGTTCCTGCACAGTGTGGGGGAAGTTTAGGTAGTGTGGTACCAAGCTGATGATGGCATCCAAGACAGTTGGGGGGGCTTGGATGTGGCCGGCTGTGAGACTCCTCGGACTCTGGCGTTTGTTGGTTGGCAGGTCCCAGAGGCCAACAGGTGCGGCACAGCCAGCAACTTTGTCTGCGGAGGGATGTTGGTTGTCTGCTGTGTTGGTACCGTCGGCCTGTGGGCAATGGTGGTTAGGATGCGTAGGATGGTTGTCCTTTTGAGCCTGTGGTGGGCAATGACGTTCCCAGGTGCTGGGTCTGTGAGGTTGGTGCGTTTTCAGCAGGTCACTGTCTTTGTCTGCGCTGCCTCAGTGTTGGTCCGGGCGGGGGTGGGGGGGGTCGGGGGGTCCTGGGGTGGTGGCGGTGGGTGTTGTTGCCCTATTGGGGCTCCCAGCTGCATGTTCAGTTGCCCGGGTGCATCTGTTGTTCTTCATGTTTGGCTTTGGGCTGTGCTCCCCTGTCTGTTGCCCGTTGTTATCCGACTTTGCTCCAGGTCAGAGCAGGTGTTAGTTTCCTGCTGCTAACGTGCCTTATCGCCTGTTTTGTGATCTTATCGCAGATCTGGCTGGTCATTGAGAATGTTGTGGAGTGGTGTTGTCGCGGCTTTTTGCAAGGGAACGTCTACTCTGCATCTCATTAACGATAGTTGTCGGGGTCATCTGTGGCGATGTTTTTTGCGGCTGCTATCGCAGGTAAACTGGTGCTATGGGCTGTTAGCACCAGCTTGTGAATGGGATGATAAATTTATCGCGACTTTGGCTGCGCTAAAGTGCTGTTAACTCGTCGAAAGCTCCTTGAGAATATGCCCCAGAGAGTACTACAGATAAATATGCCTAACTGAAGGTTGCGGAGCAAGAAAAAATGACATTACAACAACTGAATAGGATTTAACTGTCCACATGTGCACCATTGTGCATTACACATAGGGCAAACAAACTAGCTAAAAGGCTTGGTAATGCACAGGATAGGACATTTTCCTAAAGGTAAATCATTGCGTGTATCACACACAAATCTTTACACCCAAGTGGAAGTATGGGTTCATTTAGCAGCACAGAAGAATATTATATGAGCATATCATACACAATACGTTGTTTTTCATCTCTCCAGTTCACACAATCCAGCACAGCAGCTTGTGTTGCTGCACTGTGTTGCGTGAATCTTTATTAGACGCTGTCATCCAAAATCAACCCTAGTATGTACACATGCACAAAAAATATTATAATCTCAATTAACAATATGTAAATACTACTCAATTAACTTAAATGTAATTCCATAGATGACATGATGTATGTACATTACACAAGAAACATAAATGTGATGTTTAATTTTTTTTTTTTTTAATACTCTGCAGTATTAACACTTCAATACCATACATAGCAACTGGTCCAGCAACCTCGAGGCCCAGATGCTCCAACAATTCTGCCTCATGTGACATGACATCGGCCCAACGTTGATGAAGTTGGTGACTGGAGCATACCACCATGCTCATTGGGAGAAGATGCTTGGGGATCCTCTTTCACCGCACAAGTCTCTCCTTGAATGGGTAGTGCTGTCTGACTCAGCCACCAGCACCAGGCATTGGAGGGAGGTAGTGCACTATTAACCATATCAATGCACCTACCTCAGTCTCATAAAACTTTGCAACACACCTGACATACTGGACATTACACTAATTATTAACACTAAGGGGAAGATTTACAAAAAAAGTCATGCAACGCAGTGCAGCCCCCGCGAGGCTGTGCTGCGTTGCGTGAGAGCGAGGGAGCAGGGGAGGGCCATATCTTCAAAGACAGGTCTCTCTCCTCCCCTTTCCCTTGTGCTGGCACTGATTACAGCTGCCTTGCGCCTTGCACACACCTTAGCGCTTCAGCGCTAGGGTGTGTGCATGAGTCCAGCATAGGTTTTGTACAGGAAGAGTACCCTTCCTGTACAAAATACTATGCTCAACACAAGGTAAAGCTTTTCCCACTTTGTATGTGTGCTGCATAGTGCAGCACGCATGCAAAGTCAGAAAAGGAAGGAGAAATTAAAGCACTTCTTCTTCCTTGCACCTAGTAGAAAAGGGCGCAGTTTTCTCACAGTGTGAGAAACCTTGGGTGGTTGCATGGGAATGTCCATGCACCACCCTTGGTACGCCCCATGGCGCAAAGTAATGCGAAGCAGCGCAGTGCGCTGCTTCGCATTACTTTTACGTTATTTCCAGCGCTAAACAAGTTTAGCGCTAGAAAGTAAATTATTAAAAAAAAAGATTTTGCGTCATTTTCCGTCACTTTTGTGATGCAAACACGGTGCAAAAGCTTAGTAAATCTCCTCCTATGAAAACTCTCCGACAAGCCCCAAACACTCACAAACGTACTTAACCTAACAGTTAACCCAAACATACACACACACAGTACAATAAAACAATACAAATTCAGACAAATTTAACAAGTTATCAAATACAAGATAAACAAAACATTTAGGAACACATTACAACAGGACTGACACAGATACAGATCACACGACGCAAGTATCTAACAGCCAAACACTCCAAAATCCTTCAACACCCTCCACACATAGCAACGTGAAAGTGAAACTACACTGCCAAAGCATCCTTCAGTGAAGCCACGCCTTTTGTGTCATTTCCAGGATGCAACTTGTCGATTTGAAGCAGCATAGCATTGATCTTTTCAACGGAGCACGTTTGTCTTATGCAGCTTATGATGGTATGACGCTGCATCATGCAATGGGTCCTGCATGGGTAAAAATTACTCAAACACCCAGGAAATGACAAAACAGGCGTGACTGCAAAGCAGCACGTTTTTTTTATTTGTTTTGCTTTTTTCATAGTGCTGGGTGGTAGTAGGTGGTCTTTTTGGTTTCAAAGAATTTGGATTGTGTTGTGGATTCTGTGGTTGTTATGATTGTTCTGTTTATGCTAAGAGTTTTCTGTAAAGAATATCTGAGTGTATTTTGTGTTTTGAAAGTCATGTGTAGTAAATAAAAATTGTTTTTTTCTGTTTGGAGTTAAAAAGGGGTATTTTTTTAGGGATCATAAGGGGTGTGGTTTTTTTTTCGATAGTTGCGTTTTATTTATTAATATAGGTTAAGGTATGTCTGGAAAGGGGAGAGCAGCTTATTTCAATGAGAGGGAGATAGGTGCCTTAACAGGGCTCATCATGCGCTACCGCTGTAGGCTTGGAGCTGGAGGGGGAGTGAGCCAGCGGTATGCTGTGACCTTGGCGGAGCAGACATTCCATCAACTGCAGCACCAATGGGCTGAGGTTGTGTCAAGGGAGGCCGGGTTACTGAAGCATCTTGGCCTAGAATTCCCTTGCCCTGTTGGCATGTATGTGCTTCTTGACAAATGTGTTATGTGTTATCTGCTTGTGTTATTCGTTAGCCAAAATTGAAGTGCAGCTACATTCCCCATGAATGAAAAAGTATGTGCCTATAGTGATTTAGATACACACTTTATGAAAGCTCTATAACAAACAGTCTGTGCAAAAGACCATGTTGATCATTTACACCATGCACACTGCAAAAACTAAACTCGATGTGGACGGTTGGGTGGAAATGTGAGTGGAAACTTCATACACCCACAAAAAAGCAACTCGTATCTTCACATAACTCCTTCTGTTTTCTCCCTGTGTGTTGTACAGTAAGATGTAGGTCTCCCTTCATACATAGGGCAAGGATCCCAGCACTACAATCATGACAAGTCTGGTTATATTCTGTGCAACATTTATTAGTGCTCTACGTTATGTGAAAAGGCCATAATATCTATTGGATAATGACAGAATGATAGACAATAATTAATGTTATTGGTCTGTTCTTCATTGGCTTTGTACAGCAGTAGTTCATGAATCCACATAAGGGCATATATACAACAAAATGTTAGAGCGTGGAGCTGCCCCAAATTTGGCAGCGCAGCCTCCGACATTTTCCATATGCATGGATGTGCCGTATGTACTACAATAAGGCGCACCCCTGTGTTTTCACGAGTGCTGGCGCTAAATTTAGCTGCATCGTAGTGCATGGGTGCCTGCGTTGCAGGGAATGATTGTTTATGTGCAGGAAGGTGTCCCTTCCTTAACATAAGCAATCCATTATGGCTCATTGAAACTCCTATGTGTGATGCAGAATGCAGCACACATAGAAGTAGAAAATAATCAATATTTAATGGTTGTTTATGTGCATGAAGGGACACATTCTTGCATATGACCAATCATTAATGGCTTTTTGCTCTTTCTATGCATGCTGCAGAATGCAGCACACATAGAAAAAGCAAAAATTAGGAGAAATGAAAGCATTTCTCCTAATGCGCAATTCTAACGCCGGCTGTTTCATGGCATTAGTTTTTGGCACTGCCACAGATTTACACCTCCTTGTAAATCGTAAATCTGGGGCAGTATCAAAAAGCAATGGGTGTTGCAGTGGAATGTCCACAGCAACACCCCTTGCACGCCCCTTTCACGCAGATACATGAATGTACGGGTATTATATTTACAAAGCGGCGTTAAGCCACAAAAAGTGGCTTAACGCTGCTTTGTAAATATTGAGTAGGGCATTGCGCCACAGGAATGTCATCAAAAGTGAAGGTTCTGTGACCCTTGTAATTATGCCTCTCAGATTCAAATACATCAGTTGTAGACCGCAAGCAAAATAGCTGTAGAAGGCATTACATTTACCATGCAGAACCCATCTTGCATAACCATGACAAAACTAAATCAAAATTGGGTTTATGTGTTATTGACTGATGACCTGATAGATGTCACTACAACAGCATCAGACACATATGTTTATCACAGATGCCCAAACCATTGAGATGAGAATGCTCTAGGATAACAGCAAGTAATAATAACACATCAGACATATGAGTTAGGGATTATAGAGTACAGATTGTCCTACAATGGCTTACCTATTTTTGTAGTTGTATCACAAATGAAGTCTTGAAATGTCTAATACATACTGATATGTTGCATATCTGATTTGTTTATATTTTTTATGATCTACAAATCTATGTTGAATGGGTGTGAGTCTAAAATCTATATTCTTTTATATATTTCAGGTGGACACCAACCATTTGATGAGGCAGAAATTGTGAATTTTTCAGATCCGACTGCCAAACGTAAGCACCAGTACTTTACATATGGATAATTCACAATACATAAGTTAGTGGATAGTTCTGTCACATGCATAGGCATCAAATTGTAATGTCTATGTGAAACCCGGATTTATTTTTAAGAACTTTAATTAACGTTTTCAAACCACAGGATGGTCTTCGCCATAAACCATTGGCTCCATTATCTCTGGATAACATGTGGAGTGCAGCAAGCTAAGTTATTTAAATGTAGATTCTTTCAGAGAAATTACTACACATGGACACATCAACATGTTCAGGTTTCTAAGCATGAATTTTCATGCAATAATGCATATGATTGTGGATACCCCTAACACAAGCACGCATCATGCATCACCATTGTATGTATAAGCTCAATCTTTACATAGTTAACCAAATTTACCAACTCCTGCCTACCCCCTTGTGCTGTATCCATATTTGCTTTAGTAGGTGTGCTGTACTCATTCTTGCACTGTCATGTGAAGGCAAAGCACACACTTATACTGCAACATCTCAGCTCGCTGTGGATTTTGTATATGTATTGTGAGAACACTGACAAACTATCACTTAATAACCACAAAGTGCACTCCATCATGGGTGGATAATTGTGCAGTCCCAGGCTAAGACTAAGGAAGCCAATCGATCAATCTTTATTTTGGATTTTAAACAAAACCCATAAAAGAACAAAACAATACAATAAAACAAAAACATCAAAGTTAAAATCTTGTAATAGATCACAAGTGTTTTATAACTCATAATATAGTTTAAATGATACTGGTCAATATGTGTTTTTTTTCCTAAAAATTAATTGAAAGGCATAAACGACTGGCACATAAAAAAAACAACTACCAATTGAAGTCAGACCAAGGGAGTAGATAACATACGTAAAAAGCAAATTGCCAGTCTGTTGTGATAAAATCCATTTGATTTTAAAATTGGGATAACAAATAAGTGCCAAGAAAAAAACACATTATAAGTGCAGCAAAAATAAAATGTTTCAGAGACTGAGCGTAGACCTCATCACAGAGACAAAATAAAATATGAATTAAAATAGAAGCTGAGTCATATTAACCAAGGGGAAACACAGATGACTCCTAATAGTACATAACTGAAAGCTGGTTCACATTTACTAGTTATTCTTCACAAAATCTAAACAGGGTTCTGTGCCATGACAGGTTTGGATAATGACATAGTCCCTAACAGTAGGTTTTGATATTCTTCCTCCTCACCATTTGCCCTCTAAATAGACATAAATACATTTTTGACACCTTCCGCATCTCCCTTAAATATCAGATGAGGGGAAGTAAACAATTTATGTCTGCCCAATGCTTTGGTAATACTCTTAATATAGATTAGCCAATCAATTCTATTTCCCCACCCCCGCAGGCTAGACAGTCAGATAAACAATTCAGGTCTGCCCAACGCTTTGGCAATACTCTTAATATAGATTAGCAATTCAATTTTATTACCGCCCCCCACCCCTACGCAACCCAAACGGAGATCCAGGGGAGAAGTGGTGCTAGCTTGATAGAGTCCTCAACATGAGCAAGGCCCAACTCTTCATGTATACAAAAATATGGACAAGAGGGTTGGAGTCCTAACAGCCGCCTACAGAATTGGTTTACCTCCTGTTGTGGTTAGGCACATTTTTGATAGCTGCAGATATCTGCGGTCACATAGGATAAAACTGGGAGGGATTTGCCTTTATAAATTTCTCCAAAATAGGCAGCACTGGTTTGTTTCCTACCTTTCTGGCTAGGTCAAATACCACCCCCACAGATTGATTAAAACTGAGACACCTGTGCAAAATACAAGATAACCAAGAACCCGTGTGTCGAAAGCCACCCTCGGATACGAGAAATCATTCACTTTTGTAATAAGGTTTCTCTTAATAGTGATTTACCTGACCTTATGATTACCACAGAGCATATAATATGTTTTAGACATGTTAGTTTCGAGGTCTAGGTTGCTCATGAACTTAACAAAATTATCAACAAGGCTTCCCATACCAGTGGAGGTTTGAGCAGTTAAACAGTGTCATCCACATATAGCAGTGTTCAAACAACCTGGGATCCCACTTTTGGCAGGTCCTTGCCATTAGCGATCAAAAACTCAATCAGCAAATTGATATAAAGAATGAATAATATGGGGGCAAGGTCACAGCCTTAATGAACTCCTCTAACTAGTCAAAATGGTGCAGTACACTCCCACTTCAGGCCATACCTTACAGAAGCAGTCGCCCCACTGTAGAGGGTCTGTAAAAATTATCAAATGGCTCTGGTAGGCCTATAAGCAACAAAATATACCATAGCTTTGAACAAATTAACCTGGTCAAAGGTGCTGCTGAGATCCATGAAGGAAAGGTATGTGGTTTCTTTTTTGGCTATGGTATATTTTTCAATAATCAGATGTAGATTCAAGCATTGCCCTTGGGTGCCTAAACGAGCTCTAAATTCGAACTGCACCATGTTGATCACCGTATTTTAATTTGCCCAGGGCTCAAGTCTGTGCTGGATGAAACACCCCACTAATGCACATGCGCATTTGTGAGGAAGAAGTTGGCGAGGAAGCAGGAAGAGGGAGCCCCGGGACGCCGCAGTTCAGTTAAGTAATTTTCCTTACTTTTAACGTTGTAAGTGATTTTAAAATGAGGGCGGGCGGGAGGCGGGTGGCGGGCAACTCTGCTCCGCCGTGGCGTGTGCATAGCCTGCCTGCTACGCCTACTTCGCGAACCGCGAAGCAGGCAGCACTACGCACACTCCGCGGGCGGAGCAGAGCACTACGCCCATATTTACTTACAAGAGACTGTCAGTCATGGGACTATTGAGGAAGAACCAGCGATATTTAAGAACCCTCACCATCTAAATAAAGAAACTGAATTAACTCATACTGGACAATAATAGGCTGCTGCATAGTTACCAGCAGGCACTTTATGTGATAACACAGAAATGATTTCATACTCACTCTCCCTCATCTAATCCCCTTCTTATATTTATATAGAAATATATGGTATTGTGTAGGTAGATAGTTAAGAATGTTGTTATAACAGATGTAGATTAAATGTTGGATTACTTCTAGTTAGGTAGTACTAAGTTAGTGTGAGAAATTGGGTTGTCGGTTGACTGGGGCATGAGACCTACTCAAGAAGCAGCAGCCACAATCCTTACCTGGCGAACCTAAAAAAGTCACAAAATTAACCTGTGCTTTACCTTCCAGTAGCTTTGCACAAAAGCAGTTAGGCTTAACTTAGCTGTAATGTGTAAAGTATTTATACTGCACTTAAATAGTAATCAAGTGAAAATACAACACAAGAGAAATACCACACCAAATTAGAAAAATAGAGCAAAATATAATACATTATTTGACACCAAAATGTCAAAACTCTAATCAGAAGAACTGGACATATGCAATATTAAAGATGTCAGGCAAATATAGCGCCTAAAGGCATAAATTGCCCCTCGTGGGTTTTTGGTCATACCATGGTTGAAAGTCACAAGGCCAAGATGACCACGATGGAGCACTGGCCGGAAACAGGGACACAGTTAGTCCAGCTGAAAATGTTATCTTCTAAAGTCTAGTGTGAAGAGTTCTGTTCACGGTGGTAAAGGCTGGGCATCACAGAAGGTTGTTGCTGTGGCATGAAGATACTATTTGGCGTCGCGGACACATAGTTGCTGGAATTTTGCATTGGCAGTCACTGCAGGCTGTCGATACTATAGTACAAATTGCAGATCTAATGCTGCTGGTAGTTGCTGGTGGTTGTCGTAGTGCAAAGAGTCAGGTTCTCCAGAGGCTCCTGTTGGTGGTCAGTGTGAGTGGTGAGTTCTTGGTGCGAACGGGCGCGTTTCGTCGCACAGAGCCCAAATCTTCAGTATTGCTCCTTTTCATCAAGGAGGAGCTCAAAGGATTCCACACCAAGGGGCATATCAACAACAACCGGCGATAATTATCTCTAAGCGCACTTAGCGCTAGGATAATTATCGCCGGCTAGCGTGAATTTTTATCGCTGAGATAGCGTGCTATTAGCAATGCTTATCTCAATAGCGATAAAAATCCTCACGCTAAGTGGCTAACGTGAGATTATCGCTGGAAACCCAGCGATCATCTCACGTTAGCTTGTTGATAGGGACAGACAAACTTAGCCATGATATCCTCCTTCCATAGGATATCATGGCTAAGTCAGAAAAATACCAGACGTAAAAAAGCAGCGTTAACCGCAGTTAGCGCTGCTTTTTTTGTCTCTAACAGGGTTAGCGATATTCTTGATAATAGGAGAAATGTCGCTTAGCGACATTTCTCCTATTATTTTACACTGGAACGCCCCCTTTGCATCTCATTAGAGATGCAAGGGGAAACGTAGAGTAAATGGGTGCTAACATGCAAATTTGCATGTTAGCACCCTGTTGTTAATAGGGTGCTAGTTTTATCTCTGCTTTTTTGGCTTTTAAAGCCAAAAAAGCAGAGATAAAGCCCTTGTTGATATGCCCCCAAGTGCCCAGCACCTGGGAGGCACCTCTTGGGGACCAATAACTCACTCCAGCAAAGGACAACAGGCCTCAGGCAGGTCCGATTGGAAGTTCAAGCAGGTCCATCTGGTCAGCTGGGCAGTTGCAGAGAGGCATCTGGAGCTTTTTGTGTTCCTATGGCTCAGAACAGGAGTTCAGTCGGACCGACCCTTGGAGTCACTTCAACCTGGGATGAAGGGTGCAGGTCCAGTCTTCCTTCTCAGCAAGCAAGGCAGTCCTCCAGCAGCATAGAAGCAGGGTGTCCTTCTACTGTAGTGTCCATAGGTCCATGAGTGTGCTGAAGAGCGGGTGTGAGGGTCCTCTTTTTATACCTGTAGCCACTTTGAAGTGGGAGAAGCTTTTCGACATTCCCCCTACAGAGGTGTCTGAATTTCCTACCTCCCTGTCCTGGTCCCAGTCTGTCTTGGAAAACAATAGGCTACTGTGCAGTCCTTTGTGTGTGCACTTAGGCAGTCCGATTGTAGTGGAAATGTACTAAGTGACATCTCTGCCCCTCATCAACCCAGAGTTGGCCCATCCTGCCAGCACCTATTTCTTCCATTGTGTGGCTGTCTTGGAGGAATACACAAAGGCCAAATGGCAACTATACCTCGCAATGTGACCAAGGAACAGGATACATGCACCAATTGGTTAGGACAAGAAAATTATGACTTTCCAAAAGCATTTTCAGAATTGTGACTTAAAATAAGACTTTACCAATAAAGAGGGGTTTAAATTGCAATTCATCACACACCAAATGACTTTGCTGTCTACTCCCATTCAAAAGGTATCACTTATTAAATGTAATAAGGTTAACCAATGTTATCCTATGGGAGAGGAAGGCCTTGCAATAATGAAAGATACATGTTAGAGCTTTTCACTACCAGGGCATGTAAAATATACAAATACATGTCCAACTGTTTTTTCTTTTCTTTTTTTTTTTTTTTTTCTTTCATCCTCATCTATGTCATGACTGCAAAGGCCAAGCTATACAAGCAAGGCAACGCGGGCTTATGAGATAGAAGGCAAGCAGGCTCAGTGATAAAACTGGTAAGGGATGGCGGCTGATCGAGGAGGGCCCAGCCCTAAAGCAATAGCCAATATCATGTACAGCCCGGAGACAAGTTGTTAAGCCGGCAACTGCCAATGCTGCCAGAACTGACAATTTAGGCAGGTAAAAGCTACGTAAAGTAGCAAAACGATTGTGTCATGGCTAGATAATCATCGGACTGGGGGGGAAAGAAAAAAAAAAAAACCCCGCTGCTTACACAATCCAATCTAGCAACAACCAAAAAGCTCTTTTCCTAGGATTTCCAGTCCTGGCCAGATCAAGTTTCGAGATTTGAAAGATTGATAAACACCAGTCAGATAAAGTAGGGGGATCAGCTTCTTTCCAACGTTTACACAAATTTCCCTACGTGCTGCCAGCAAACAGTAAAAAATAAGATTATTGACTGGACTCTGGACCAAGTCAAGAATTCCGAAGACTACTAGCTTGAGATCTATAATGACTGGAAAACCCAAGGAAGATGTAAGGTTCTTGCCAATGGCGTCCCAATAGGATGACAGTTGGGGGCATTCAAAAAACATATGGGGGTCAGAAGCAGATACAAAACCGCATCGGGGACAAGACACCTGAGCACCTCTAGAAAACTTAGACAGCCTCTGTGGGGAGTAGTATGCCCTATGTATAGTAAATAAGTGATTTCTTCGAAGCCAAGCTGGCTTAACTACGTCCCACATTACTGTGCAGGATTTTATCCAAAAATCATGCAGATTACAGCTAGATATCACAGGGCCCCAGAGTTGTTCAGGTAGATTAAATTCCCCGTCAAGCTCCTCAAGTATTGAGTTACACCACAGGGAGATCTCTTTTAAGACAGGTGGTTTGTCCAATAAAAGAGATACCAGTTGACTACTGCCCCCAACACGAAAATTCTTACAACGAGGATTTTGACTATGAAGAGCCTGTGCCCAGCTTGATATTTGAAGAAATTTAAATCTAGAAAAATTGGGACCTATTTTATTACTCAGGAATTCCCAAGGAAGCAACACCCCTTCAGTAAACAGGTGCCCCCAAACTCATATGCCCGCCTCTTTCAATGGGGCTGATAGTGCATCCTTTGACCAGGCCGGGAGCACCGGTAAATCCCAAATGGGTGCTCTGTCTGAATAGTATCCCAATTTAATCGATGATCTGATGTTAAACCAAGTTTTGGCAAAACTCTGTAACACCTTGAGTTTAACCTTCTTAAAGTACTTGGGATCACCAAACTTAAATAAAAAACCAGACTGCCCAATTCCTTCAACCTCCAACATAGTCGAAAACATTGTCCCTACCCCCTGATCAGATGGCATTTTTAAGAGCATGCGGGCATGGGATAACTGGAAAGCCCATGCGTAGATCTGTAGATCAGGTCCTGCCAATTCCCCCTTCTCACGACGCCGCCTGATTTTTTTCCATGCAATCCTGACATTCTTTTTTTTCCAGATGAATGAACTAATGTTGGCCTGTAACTTGGTCAAAGAAAGTTTATCGAAATATAGTGGAATTGTATTAAATAAAAACGTGAATTTTGGCAATATAGACATTTTGACCAGATTTGCACGTCCCAGAACTGACAAGGAGAGGTGTCCCCAAGCATCCATTAGTTTCCGACATTCTTTAGCTACCACAGATAGATTAGTAGACGCAATTAACTTAATATCTTTAACGATTCTTAGCCCCAAATATCTCAAGCTTGTGCTAAGTGGTACGGTGAATCCAGTCATATCCGTATTCCAAGCCATAATTTCGGTTTTTGAGGCATTCACCTCGTACCCCGAAACATTCCCAAATTCAAGGGCTAGCTTGATGGCAGTGGGAAAGGCAGTACTGATGTCTGATGTTAAGATCATAACGTCGTCCGCATACAGGGCCACCTTCTTCTCCCATGCTTTGAACTTAAAGGGCTTGATGGTATCATTATCCCGTAATATCTGAGCAAAGGGCTCAATATAGAGATCGAAAAGCAAGGGAGATAGAGGGCAGCCCTGCCGCGTTCCTCTTGTGATGTTAAAGGACTCGGATAGGCCCCCATTAACCAGAACAGATGCCGATGGACTCTGATATAGAAGTCGTAGGGCTCTGCAGAAACCTTCACCCACGTTGAACTTGGCCAAGGCGCCCGACAGGTACAACCAGTTGACTCTGTCGAATGCCTTGGTGGTGTCCAACGTGAGGATAGCAAATGGTAAAGAGTTAGCAGTAGCCATATCTATAGCTCCCACCAGATCATAGGTTAATTCAAAGAGCTGGCGACCCTTTACAAAACCCTTCTGGTTAAGATGTAGAATATCCGGAGCAACCTTACCCAGTCTCATAGCCAAAAGAGAGGCAAAGATTTTATAGTTGGCATTGAGAATGGAAATTGGACGATATGATCCGCACTCTATGGGGGGCTTGCCAGACTTGAGTATCAAAGTGATAGAGGCGTTATTCCAGGAGCTAGGAGGAAGTGCCCCTTCCTGTAGTATTTGGTTAAAAAGCAAAACATGTCCAACTGTTTTATATACAACACACCCTGCCCTATGGGCTGTTTAGGCCTGCCATAGGGGTGACTTATATGTATTTGAAATGAAAGTTTAGCCCTGGCAAAAGGTTTATTTTGTCAGGTTGAAATGGCAATTTAAAAGCTGCACAATCGGCCATAATGGCAGACTTGAAGCAAGTTTAAAAATGCGACTTTAGTGGGTGGCACAATAAGTGCTTTCAATTTACAGACCATGACCACATGTAGTACCACTTTGGAAGTCATTTTCACCATGTTTAAATGTGAGCACATGCACTTCAGCACTGTGTAGAAGTGGCAAAGTGCAGAGAGTCTTAAGGCCCAAAAAAATGAAGTTCAACACTTATACATTTTGATGTAGGAAAACAAATGTGTTTCTTATGACAAAATGCCTGTTTCGCATGTTTTACAGTTCTGCTGTACAGCAAACCAAAGGTTAAATGTTCCACTGAGCCAACCTCAAATAAACTAACAGTGAAAGAAAGGCAATACCACCCCGCTGTGGAGTTACTGTATTGTAAATCATGTCAATAGTTCACCACAGCAGTCAGGTGGAAACACCTCCAGAATTCGCAATGGCATCATGGATGAAAAGCGAACATCGCACAGGATGGCTGAGGGGAACTGCTGTTCTGCTGATTGCCTTGTTAAATTGTGTCCTGGTTTGCCCTGACCCAAGAAACAGGTTCATTCCAGGAAAAATATCCCTAAGACAGTGCCAAGTCAGATTTTAACTGAACTACAATTCTCCAAATGGGGCTCCTCAGATTGAAAGTAAAGCAGATTTTAAGGAAATTCACTTTGTAGAGAGCAGTAGACACGTTTCATCATCTCTCAAACCTCTCTTATTAATATCATAAACATCATGTGAGAACCTTAAGGACAGATTTATTAAGATGTACAACACTGCCTGTTAATCAGCAGCTTCGCATTAACTCATCAGCAAAACAATCCTACAGCATATTCAGCCTCATGCATCAACCCAAAATCCAGTCGGTAAAATACCGATTCGGTAATAGCTCCCGGTATTAAGGAAAAAATACCCAATCCCAATGCATCAACCCAAAAGCAGAAATCGCTATTTAAGGAATCCTTAAATAGCGATTCTTTAAATAGGGATTCCTTAAATACCGATTCCTTAAATAGCGATTGCATTTAAGGAATCCCAAAGTGAGATTCCTTAAATGCAATGCATCAAAGTTAAAAAATTAGCGATTTCGCTAATAGGGGGAGCACATTACCATGAAGATGAACTGCATGGTAATTTGCAAAAACTTTGAAAAATGCACTTTTGTGCATTTTTCAAAGTTTCATGTTGCGCACACACATGCCCTTAGAGCATGTGTGTGTGCAACATATGTGCACATATCATTTTCAGGGGTGCAACAGGGTGTCCTTTTGACACCCTGGCACCCTTGAAAGTGCTCCCGCTATTAGCGATTCGGTAATACCGAATCGCTAATACAGACTGGCTTTACATTCATTCCTATGGGCCTCCAAGCCCATAGGAATGAATGGGTAGGTATTCCTTATTACCGATTCGGTATTACCGATTCGGTAATAAGGAATATTAAGGAATCGCTATTTGAATAGCGATTCCTACATGCATAGCCTTTTGCTATTCCTTATTAGCGATTCCTTATTTTTCGCTAATAAGGAATCGCAAATGGCATTGTTGATGCATAGGCCCCATAATTTATAATGTATTCTGTCCTAATAATGACATCGACCACAAGAATGTAAATAATGCTGTGCTGACGTAAAACTAAATGCAATTTAGCATTGCACAACCGGGCAGAGTCTATTGAGTAGTATCTTTGGGAATTTTAAGGCATACCATTGAGCTCGAGTACAATTATCTTCATGCAGATGACCCCCTGAATTATTTTTCACAATTGTTGCACATATGACACGTTGAAAAATCCTCCTTTGCTCATTGTGTGCTCCAGTTGCTACTTGGCACCAACTTTAGTAGTTATGAGTTTGCTCTGATTCCTGCAGTTGTTTGCATAGTTCCCACCCAGAAAGGCAACTTTGCATCCACTACCTGAGGTTTTGCACTAGGTTGTTTAGTGCTGAGCTCGTGGAGTCTTTCAGCGACAAAAAAAACCTATTGTTTACAAAAGTTGATAGATGCTATTTTTTGTGTCCCACCTTTAGGCTATCTGGACCTTAAATTTCTATACTACATGACCGTCTACACTAGTTTAAAAAAAAACACAAAAAAACGGAACATATGATGTAGAAAGGTGGCTGCAATTCAACCATCTTCAAGATAATAAAAAAACAAAATGAAAATGGGAATCCAAGGACGACAAAGAACGTGCACTGACGTTGGGTTGCAATACCAGTACTAGAGAGCATACGATTCACTAACTGGATTAAAACATTTGCGATCATTTTCGAAAATATATGCTTCTTAATCTTTGGTTCATGATTTGGTGAATATCTGCTCTTCAAATGAAAATTCTCAACTGAAAAATGTCAAAAACATGGGGGCATATTAGCAAGGGCTTTATCGCTGGTGAAAACAGTCGCTAACACAACTACCCCCTATTAGCAACGCAGGCGAAGCGATAAAAAAAGTCGAGCTAAGCGCGATTATCGCTGGATTTTAACACCTGCTAAAATCCTGATTTAGCCATTGTATCCTATGGGAGGTGGATTCTACGGCTGAATCCTCACCTGCCTATTAGCGACCTTTTCCTTAGCGATCGGAATTCATCGCTGGTATTCACGCGTTATTGAAGGAGAATCGCCGCTATCGCTGGTTTATTATCGCCTTGGAGATAAACGTTGATAATAACCAGTGATAGCCGGCGATAAAAAATACAGCCCTAAGCGCGCTTTGCGATGTTTATCCCAAGTCCTTGCTAATATGGCCCATGGTCTTTCCTACACTGACGTGCTCACCCTTTCCCTGGAGGTGTCCTTATCGATGTCCTGCTGGATTACTGCAAGGATCGCAGTTTTAGAAAATACATGAATATCTCAGTCATAGAGAGACCGTATCACACTGTGAAAAGATGGAACTCACCACGGGTTAACAACGGTAAGTACGATGACCTCTTTTCATAAGCATCTTTATAAACACTGGGAAGGACGCAGGATTACCACAATTGACCCAGCAGAGTTTCAGAAATATACATTCCATCCTACTCTCCACTTTCTATTGTCTTGTTACATCATCCGCTATGTGGATACCATTACAAAATACCACAGGAAGATCCTAACACACTGGTCGTAGGTCGCAAAGAAATTAATTATAAAAAATCTGCATCTTGTGCAAAATTGAGACTATTAAACAACATCAAGACAATTCATTACAGTCCATGCAACATACCAGCCCAGAAGGATTGTAGGGTTGACCAATTATCCAACACTTTGTGGCAATTGCCTCTTCCGCTTGGTCCACAATGCCCACTCAAGATGTTGGCATCCCCAAGGCCCTCAATGCAACTGATTGCCAAGGAGTTGTTCTGCTCGGGCCCAATTCACAGAACTAACTTAAGACAAAATCCTAAACTTACTACCATTATGGTATTCACAGAAGGCACTTACTCATTCTGGTATTCACAGAAGGCACTTACTCATTTCGGTATTCACAGAAGTTAGGAGTCCTAACTTTAAGTCTCCTGAATGCCTTCTGTGAATACCGAAAGTCTTAAAGTTAGGATTTTTCTCAGTTTAGGAGTAGTAAAGTTAACTTAACCTAACTTTACTACTCCTAAACTGAGAAAAATCCTAACTTTAAGACTTTCGGTATTCACAGAAGGCATTTAGGAGCCCTAAAGTTAGGAGTCCTAACTTCTGTGAATACCGAAATGAGTAAGCGCGTTCTGTGAATACCAAAATGAGTAAGTGCCTTCTGTGAATACCAAAATGATAGTAAGTTTAGGATTTTGTCTTAAGTTAGTTCTGTGAATCGGGCCCCTCATGTCTCGTTAGGTCTAGCTCCTAGATAATGACTGCCTAGAATTAGTTTTATCTTCAGTGACTGTTTACTTGTGAGCACTGTTGGGCCTAGCCCACTCTCCAGGGTCACCCCCCAAATGTTTTGCATTTGCCCTCTACTTTTTGCTGTATATGTTTTTTTGTGGTCTTAGGACTCTGGGGACTTAACAGCTAAAAGCCAGTGCTAAAGTGCTTCGGCTCACTCCCCTCAACATGGTGAAATTGGCTTACAACTGATTGGGATATTTAATTTACTTGTAAGTCCCCTGTAGAGTGGCGTACCATAAATCCAGGGCCTGTACATTAAATGCTACCAGTGGAACTGCAGCACTTATTGTGCCACCCACTTCAGTCGTCCCTCAAAACCTGTGCTAGGCCTACCTTTGCAGCTTGAATGCAGTGTTAAACTACCAATTTGACTTGGCAGTATAGGGCTCTTGTAAAGCCTTAAACTCCCCTTTTATTGCAGATGTCGCCCCTAAGGTAGGCCCCAAGTAGCACATAGGGCAGGGTGCATTGTAACTAAGAGGTTGGGCACACACTTGTAGATTTTACATATCCTAGTAGTGAATAATTCCTCAATTTGTTTTTCCAAACAAATATACATTCCATCCTACTCTCCACTTTCTATTGTCTTGTTACATCATCCGCTATGTGGATACCATTACAAAATACCACAGGAAGATCCTAACACACTGGTCGTAGGTCGCAAAGAAATTAATTATAAAAAATCTGCATCTTGTGCAAAATTGAGACTATTAAACAACATCGAGACAATTCATTACAGTCCATGCAACATACCAGCCCAGAAGGATTGTAGGGTTGACCAATTATCCAACACTTTGTGGCAATTGCCTCTTCCGCTTGGTCCACAATGCCCACTCAAGATGTTGGCATCCCCAAGGCCCTCAATGCAACTGATTGCCAAGGAGTTGTTCTGCTCGGGCCCAATTCACAGAACTAACTTAAGACAAAATCCTAAACTTACTACCATTATGGTATTCACAGAAGGCACTTACTCATTCTGGTATTCACAGAAGGCACTTACTCATTTCGGTATTCACAGAAGTTAGGAGTCCTAACTTTAAGTCTCCTGAATGCCTTCTGTGAATACCGAAAGTCTTAAAGTTAGGATTTTTCTCAGTTTAGGAGTAGTAAAGTTAACTTAACCTAACTTTACTACTCCTAAACTGAGAAAAATCCTAACTTTAAGACTTTCGGTATTCACAGAAGGCATTTAGGAGCCCTAAAGTTAGGAGTCCTAACTTCTGTGAATACCGAAATGAGTAAGTGCGTTCTGTGAATACCAAAATGAGTAAGTGCCTTCTGTGAATACCAAAATGATAGTAAGTTTAGGATTTTGTCTTAAGTTAGTTCTGTGAATCGGGCCCCTCATGTCTCGTTAGGTCTAGCTCCTAGATAATGACTGCCTAGAATTAGTTTTATCTTCAGTGACTGTTTACTTGTGAGCACTGTTGGGCCTAGCCCACTCTCCAGGGTCACCCCCCAAATGTTTTGCATTTGCCCTCTACTTTTTGCTGTATATGTTTTTTTGTGGTCTTAGGACTCTGGGGACTTAACAGCTAAAAGCCAGTGCTAAAGTGCTTCGGCTCACTCCCCTCAACATGGTGAAATTGGCTTACAACTGATTGGGATATTTAATTTACTTGTAAGTCCCCTGTAGAGTGGCGTACCATAAATCCAGGGCCTGTACATTAAATGCTACCAGTGGAACTGCAGCACTTATTGTGCCACCCACTTCAGTAGTCCCTCAAAACCTGTGCTAGGCCTACCTTCTGCAGCTTGAATGCAGTGTTAAACTACCAATTTGACTTGGCAGTATAAGGCTCTTGTAAAGCCTTAAACTCCCCTTTTATTGCAGATGTCGCCCCTAAGGTAGGCCCCAAGTAGCACATAGGGCAGGGTGCATTGTAACTAAGAGGTTGGGCACACACTTGTAGATTTTACATATCCTAGTAGTGAATAATTCCTCAATTTGTTTTTCACTACTGTAAGTTCAACCTCTCCAATAAGATAACATCGGGTTGCCTAATACATTTAATAAGTGCTAACTTTTGATATTGACAGATAAGCATTTCAGGTTTTGTATCTATGAAATTGTCATTTAAAATCCTCTTTCATGGTAAAGTTGGATTTGAAATTATAATTTTGAGAATGCCACATTTAGAAAGTTGGCATTTTTCTGCCCTTAGCCTTTTGGTGCCTGCAGTCTGTCTTAGGTCACATGACTGGGTGTAACTGCCAGTCAGACTTTGTGAAGTCCACACAAACAGGCACACAATAGAGCGTTTAGGTGGGCCTGAATAGGCCAGCTGCTGGCAGGATTGGGTGAGAGGAGCTGGGCACAGCCCTACTTGCAACTGAATAGTTGTGTTCTGCATTTACAAAAATGGCTTCTTGCCACTGCATTGTTCCTGCAGACAGCTTGGAGCCAGGGAAGGGGAGTCAGGACATTCCAAGCACTTCAAAGGGGAACCTCTAGAAACTTCTCCCAGCGTCAACGAAAAGACCATTTATTAGAATAGAGCCCTCAGACCCACTCGTCAGTTCACTTTCTGGACAAGTGGAAGGACTCTCAGAGGACTGCCTGCCGCTGCTTGCCTGCTGTGTACTCCACAAGACTGCTTTGCTTCACCTGGAAGGACTGCTTTGCTGCTTGGAGCCTGCTTTGAACCCTCCAAGATGTGGCCTTCTTTTTAGCCCTCCTCCTCAACCTGAACCTGACTCCAAGGGCGCTAGTTTGCTGTGCTGTGGCTGTTGTTTGACCAGGGCTCACACCCCAGTCAACCACCAACCCAATTTCTCACAAGCACTTACTTCCTTGTGCTGCCTGTGATGCTAAAAGATCTTAAAAGACGTACATATCAAACTTGTCAATAGCCCTATGCAGAATGGATTACGCTAGGAATGGTTACTTGCATTCGCATTGTATTGGCTATGGAGAAGCAAAAGGAGCAGTCCAGGCTGAAATGGATCTGAAATAATGCAACTATGTAGGAACTTCGCTTTGTAAATTTCACTGGCTTCCATAGACTCATTGCTTATATTTGAAGTCTCTGTATTTGGAAGTTAACATAATTTGTAGAGGGGGCATGGCTAAGCAAGGTGGCCGACAGGACATGCTCCTATGAGGCTCTCTGCCGACCCCAAAAATATCCTGCAGAATCTTGCTATAAATAATCCCATCCAGCCCATATCTTAATGGCGCACACGGCAGCCTTACCACTGCACCCTAAAATCCAGCTGGACATACCACAGGGACATCCCTGGTGGCAGTGGTAGACGGCGACTTGTGGCAGGCCTAGAGTCCTCTGTTAAGCGGTCCTGCGGGCTGGATGAACTATGGCCACGGGGGTTGACCCATTCCCTGGCAGGATTGGGGTCCCCCTCTTGGTGTTAGGTTTGCTCCTCACTGACGGTGGAGGAGGCCGGCCGACCATTGAGGCAACTGCACTGGAAGAGCGCTCCTTGGACTGGTGTGCAACCCGCTGTGGGTTGAGGAGGGCTTTGCGTTATCCTGCTGCTCGAGCCCCATCTGTGCTGAACCGGGAGGACTGAGGAGTGTGTTGCTATTGCCCTATCTGCGCCTCCTGTGTGGCCCCACGGATGCTGGCAGTTCGGTGTTGAAGGAAGGCACACTGCAGCAAGAATCGGCCTAATGGACTAGGCGGATGCGACCATTGCAAGAGGACCGCTTCATTGAGGGACCCAAGGAATGGCGAAGGGGCTGCTCTCCAGTATTGCAGCAACCAGCTGGGATCTCGCTGATAGGCCACCTCCTTGTGGAGCTGATTGCACCTGGAGCAGCAGCTAGGAGGAATTGGGCCAGATCCCAGGGGGATTATCTTGCAGATTGTGATATTATATACCAATTTATACGTCCCAGCGGCCACCTGGAACACACTTGTTTCGCCTCAGTTTACCCTAAGGCCTGAGCACTAGGCAAAGTTCTCAAGGAGCTGCAGTGCCCGGGGGACATCTCTCAACCCATCTTGGAGATAAATAAGTAGATCATCTGCATATAGTGAAGTAATATGAGTAGAACCCTCCAGCACAATGCCCCAATACAGCCCTTCCGTGCGGAACCTTTCAACCAGCTGTTTAATAGCCATGGCGAACAATATGGGCGACAGGGGACAGCCATGTCTAGTGCCCCTAAAGATTTCATAAGCTGCAGAGATCGTCTGCTCAGTTCTAACCCTCACCATCATACAAGTGTGAAGCAATCTAACCCATGACACCCTGGTGGCGCCCAGCTCCTTTCAAAGCATAGTGGCTTCCAAGAAATCCCATTGCACTCTATCGAATGCCTTGTACAGGTCCACAGATACGATCACTGCGGTGGGCTCAGGTGGCTGGTCGTGAGCATAAAGGATCGAATAGAGCCTATGGAGATTATGAGAGGTATTGGCAGTGGGTATGAACCCATTTAGATTGCCATGGATCAGTCCCTGCATGTGGAACAACAGTCAAATAGTCAAGATTCCAGTACTTTGCTAAGTATATTGAAATCGGTATTCAGCATGGAAAGGGGTCTAAAGTCCGAAACTGTTACACTCTGGGAGGTGGAGTTAGGCAATGTTATTACCAATGCCTTCCTTTTAGTTGCTGGGAGAATCCCAGTTTTGTATGTCTCCACGTACATGTCAACCAGTTTTGGGGCCAGCACCCCGAGAACAACTTATAGAACTCTGAGGGAGGGCATCTGCACCCGGCATTTTACCTGTTGCCATGACATTAAGAGCATTCCTTACTTCCACTTCTGTCATTGGGGCACACAGTGGTTTACGTTCCTCCGCTGGGACGGTCCGGAGTGGCACACTCTCCAGTGAGGGTCCCATTGTCATCAAGAGTTCTACTTCCAGTAGGGGGTGGTGGAACACATAATAGGCCCTGAATGCCTTATTGATGTGGTGAGGGGAGAAGAGAAGAGAACTGCCCCCTCCACCGTTAGCAGGCAAGTGATAGGGGTGTTCTTGCTCTCTGGTCGGATCAACAAGGCATGGAGTCTCCCCGATTTCCCCTCCTCCTCATGGGTCCTGCTCACATAGATTTCACCGGTCCTAGAATGCTTGTTTCTGGTCCAGGGAGGACCTGGCTTGGTAGTTTGGGCTGGATTGTTCTCATGAGGCACCGGGTCAAGACAGATTTGCATATGGCCAGGTCTAAACTGGGGTGGCATGGTGAGCAAAAGAATGATGGATTTAACCCAGATCTCTTGACTGGGGGTGGTTTGTTCTGCATTCCGTCCATCAATTGTGTGTCTTTTGTCTTTCTAAAAGTGGCATTTTCAAAATGTTGTCATTTCAAATCAGACTTTACCACAAGTTAGGTTTTTCATTACAGCTCCATAGACACCAAACATCAATTGATTAACTGTTCCCATTTGGAAATTACAGCTTATTAAATGTAATAAGGTAACTCCAATGTTATCCTATCAGAGAGGTAGGCCTTGCAGCAATGAAAAACAAATTGAGAGTTTTTCACTACAAGGACATGTAAAACTTAAAAGGGCATGCCCCACTTTTTAAATACACCAAACCATGCATGCTGAACTATCCAGGGCCTACTCTAAGGAGTCACATTTATGTATTAAAAAGAAGGTTTGGGCCTGACAAAAGGTTTATTCTTCCAGGTTGAAATGGTGGTTTAAAACTACACACACAGACTGCAATGGCAGGTCTGAGACATGTTAAAGTGCTACTTAAGTGGGTGACACTAGTGGGCCCCAGGAATGGATAATGGACCCTCAGACCCAAATCTTTAGTACACATCTGAACCTGTGGAAGACTCAGAAGGACTGCTGTGCTGCTTTGCTGCAAGAAGGACTGCCACGCTGCTGCCATGCTGTGCCACTCTGCTTCCCTTCTGCCATAATGAGAAGGACTTGACCTCCATCATGAACTCATGACCACCAGAAGTGACTTAAAGAGCTAATAGGCTGGACGCACGATCAGAGCCTCAGTGGCAGAACAGCCTCCAACAACCTTGACCCAACAACAGGACTTTGCAAGCTGTTTGTTCTGCCCTCCCAAGTGTGCCACCCTAGTCCTTCAGCTTTGGAAGTGGACCTGAAGGTGCTCTGCCAGCATAGCTGTGATCACAGCAGAACCGATGAAGCATGGCCTCCCAAAACTATGCATCGGAGCCACAGCGCAACATATCACCTCACAAAACTTTGCATTAGAGCTGCTGTGCAATGCACCCCCAATGCAGGTCTTCGCATTGCAGCCCACAGCTGCCTCAGAACTGCTGCTGAGCGACACATCCTTGACGCAGGCCTTCACATCACAAGCTGTCACAAGCCCCTAGGGATGCAGAATTCTGCATCGCAGCCTTGCAGCTTCCCGGAACACATCTCCACTCCAGGATCTCGAATTGCCTTGGCTGTGCAATGCTTTCTGGACCTGAGTTCTCATGATGCTCTGCAACATGGATTTAAGGTACTCTTTTTCAGCAGGTCCAACTTGGGCCTTGTAGCTGGCCCGCGTCCCATCGTGGTGGGCATAAACTTGTGACCCTGTCCCAGTGTGGCATTTAAACACTGATAGGTGGATAACTCCGATAAGCACATTTGGTGCTTTGTACATTTGGGTGCTAAGGACCAGATGTAACAAAGGGTTTTACCCATTCTGTGTCTATGGGAAAATGTGTTCATACATATGGACCCAAATCTTTAAAATTGCATATCTCCCATTATACAGATGGAATTTTTGTTAATTTGGTCTTAAATTGTTTATTATAATTAGCTCTTTTCTTCTAAATTGGTATGGCATTTTTCTTGTGTTGTGTTTCACTATATCACTGTGTGAATTACTGCATAACTATTTTACACATTGCCTCTAAATGAAGCCTGAACACTCTGCGCCAAGCTACCAGAGGGGTGAGCACAATCTAATTTAGGATTTGCTTGGAAGTTGTGACTTCACCCTTACAAGAATTGTGGTTGCTGCTTAAGTAAGGTTTCACCCCATCAACCAATGTCTTACATTCTTTAATTGATACTCTTATTAGGGTTTGTAGATTTTCTTTTGTGACGTACATTCAGGACTTTTACAGCGTTCACACTTGTGCAATATAATAATATATGCCAAGTGTCTCAGGAGTCGGCGGGGGTGGGAGGGGTGGGGGGTTGCTGATGTGAGATGAAACCAGACCCCTTGCAATATTGCTACCGTAATCCACCTACCAGTGTTTATGTGTGGAATGCAGGCGCTTATTTCCCCAAGGCTATGACTTGGCTTGAAATAATAAAGAGACATCTGACCAGGATGAACTTACCTTCTGTTTTGTCTAAAAATTGTGATGTTTCCTTGTTACCAGGGACTTTACCCAGTTCATAAAATGCCATTAGGCAAAAGGAGAAGATGATTTATGGATCCAAACCGCACATACCGACTGCAATTTGGGCATCGCACCAGTATTAATTGATTCCTTGTGCTCCAGCTACACGACAGTTCACAAGCCCTAACAAGCCAACAGCAGTTACTTTTAAATATTTCAAGGGCGAAGGTGAATGAGAATAGTGGGTATGTGAACAGCACTCAGCTGGCCCAGCCAGGATCTGCATTGGATTCATCAGTATGTGGATTATTTAGTTAGAAAAAGATTGCATTTCTCGTTACACATCGATTACCCTCTACAGAGGCAAAAGTATGGTTTTATTTTGACTAGACATTCCTCATCTCATTAGAAATTTTGCCAGAAATGTGTCTTGAAGAGAGACACAGGAACAGACAATCGATAGGAGAGGTATTCTCTCTTTAAGCTTATTTATTCAATCACATATATTTGAATACAAGTCAATGAATAACAGTTTATCTGCTCTAAAAGCCTTGCTCAATATGGCACTTACTGCCAAAGTAATGTTTACCCCATTTCAAAATGCTTTTAATGCCTGCTTGATGTGTGTTTGATTGCAGCTGGTCTTACCAAAATTGCGTTGCATCTTTTATTTGGACAGGTAGTCTTGTGAGGTCTATGTTTCAACACTCTTCTTTCCCAGCAGCCTTTGAGGCACAGACCAATGTATTGAAAAAACTTAATGAGAATGGCCTGGTCAAAAACCTTTTCTGAATTTTCTAAAAAAATACTAATTTTAAACGATTAAGAGACAGACAAAACCGACTTGGGAGGGGCGCAGCATAGAAAACTGACCACTTGCTGTGCCAAAATGCTGTTTGATTGAAATAGGTGTACATCACACATTGTCCTGGCAAACCCCCTTACAAAACTAAAACCTCGCTATGCATCCAGTAAACTCACCCCTGACCCCCACCCCATGCACCCCCAACATACCCAACCTGGATAACTCATTTAGCATATTAAATTTCAATATTTCCAACTTTCTATTCCCCCTACATCCTATGACTGTGTGTATGAACCTGTAAGTAACCAAATGTCCTAAACTGAACCTTCAGTTCTGAAATGTTGAGACTGTGAAAAAACTATAACAAATCTCTTTGAAATTACATCACAGGCAGTGAAGGGTGGTACTGCTGCAGAGTTAAGAGGTTTTTTTCACCCTGAGGGTGAGGGTAAAAATACAGACCCCGATAGGGACATATCTCAGCTCCTGCTTTTTAAAACTGACGGTGCTGAGCACCGGCAGGACCCGTCCCACTTGACCCCTTAAACATAGTATGGGCTATGATTTTGCTACATATGTAGCCCAAAACAAAATTACAGTCACTGGACTGCACCATCATCCCAATCTGCCCTCGGTGCTGACTTCCTGCTAGTCAGCTGTCCCCCAAATCCCTTCCTGCAAAATTCGGTACAACTGCAGGGAACACACTCCGGAGGCAGCACGTGGGTTCTGGGTGACCAACCTAATCGTGATGGGGTGAACACTAACATGAAAAATATAAAAATGTGCAAGGATTTCTTCAAGTAAAAAAGAATGAGATGTTTGGGGAGATGAAAGTACAGAGATTTCCCCCTAGGAGTTTCAGTCGATTGGTCTAGGGAAGCAGTTCTTAACTTTTTGACTTCTGTGGACCCCCCTGAATCATTGCTGGAATCCACAGACCCCCACTGTGTCTATTATTGGAAACTGGGGACCCTGACCTGAGTAATTGTTATGATTTGAATTTCAAACTAATACACAACAATCCAAAAACAATTATACACCAGAAAAATGCTCAAATGTTGCAATATTTTGTTTAATTCAAAATCAAATATATAAAAAAAGATTTAACATTTTCAATTTTTCTCCTTTATTTTAAAACTTTGTTAATGATTGCCCACCTCCCATATTTGCTGCAGCTAGAGAAAGACAAACACCATACATTATCTAGTTTTTTAAGTCATTTTTACAGCATTACACTGTTATTGGCGTGCCCCTGAAAGTTCAAGCTCAGGCAGCTTTGTAAATAAAATGATCACAGCAGGGTGGAGGGCAAGTACTTTATTGTGGAAGCCCAATCAAAACATGTACTCCTGGGACCAAATTTACGAGGAAGTGCCGCAGCACAGAAACGCAAGCCCTTTGGCTGCGCCACACTGCGACACTTCCAAAGCACAGGAGTGCGACATATTTACAATAATATGTCACATTCCTTTGCTCTCCCCTGCTCTGGTGCACAAACAGCTGCCATGCACCGGCGCAGGCACCCTTGCACCATGGTGCAAGGATGCCTGCATCATGGGGAGATTGTTTTGTGCAGGAAGGGGCACCGTTCTGCACAAAAACAATCACTACAGGCATTTTCCTCTTTCAATGTGTGCTGTAGAATGCAGCACGCATTGAAAGAGGAAAAAACGAGGAGAAATGAAAACATTTTTCCTTGTTGCGCCCTGCTACGCCACCCCTACGGTGGCGTAGCATTCAGACGCAATTCCAGATTTACGATTCCTCGTAAATCTGGAAATGTGTCTTGTTCCATGGGTGTTGGCTGGGAACACCCACAGCAACACCCATGGAACGCCCCTTTCATGCAAAGTGCTGTGTGAAAAGGGGCGACATTTACCAGGACAGGAAAACCCACGCAGGGTGGCTTTTCCTGTCCTTGTAAATATAGAGCAGAAAAATACGCCACCAAAATGTCACAAAAAAGTGACGCACTGGTGGTGCAGGGGACTTGTAAATCTGCCCCCTGGTTTCCAACTTGTGGGAGGAGTCAAAGCCCCTCTGTAGTGATGCTCATAGGATTGTCTGGTGACAACTGCTCTGTCAAGCCAGACCATGAAGAGTAGGTTCAGTGCACACATGGTGCGAAGGCTGCACTGCAAGTGGTCTTACAGACATTAATTTAAGTTCAAATCTTTCTGAGGGGAAGACCAGATGCTCAAGGGTGGTTTCCATGGTACATAGCTTTGAAAACAGTTTGCCACAACACCTTTGTCAGAAATAAACCTATACCTTAGCTATCACAAAATGTATTTTTTAACAATATTGTTGATCAGGTATCCTATTAATAAATACGCTGTCAGTTAAGTACTTGCTTATGCAAATAGATAGTTTGAAGCAAGTTATAATCTTTGGAGTGTCTGGGTTTTTTCAGACATCACTCAAACTTAAAGTCTTAATCATTATTTCAGCCCATGTGTGCCCCAATCAGGCAGAGGAAAGCCAATGGGATTTTTCAAGGCTGAATGACAAAAGATAAATGTAATCATCTGGAAGACTGGTGTTTTGTAATTAAATACACCTAGAAGTACGCTTAGAAATACACATTTTGTTCCAAGTTATTACCTACAGAACACACCTGGGCCCAATTCACCATAAACATGTAATAAAGGAGCAAAAAATTGCTGGTCACTCAAAATAAAGGGACTTTAACAAGAGGGTGTTGTCAATGATCTTCACGGGCAATGCTATAACAGGAGCAAATGACGTTATGAAGACAGATTTGTGAGTCACTGGCCCGCACACAAAATGAATAAGAAAAATGTAGGGAAGAATTTGTGGGTCTGAGCCCTAACGGTTCTTTGCAGACCCCCTGAATTTTTCTCGAGGAGGGGAAATGTCATTGCCTGTTTTAAGTGGCCTTTTCACAGACTGATGGCTTGGTCGTGTTGCCATTTGGTGGCAGGCAGTATTGTGAAGCATTCTTGTGAATCTATGCGGCAATGCATGTTCACTAGAGGGCGGAATTCCATGCTCTGGTAGCTAGCTTGAAAACCTGGTTGGGGCTGAATGGTTGAAAAGGTGCCAGCGAAGCATGGCATACTTAGATCTAAATCCGAGTTAATGGATCTGGGTTTGAGGAAATCAGATCTGACTTGAAAAAAAATGTAAAAAAAATTCTGTTTTCCAAAATTCACGAGATGACACAGGCGTATTCCGGTTCGGTTTAGATTTTTAATAGCTCATTTGTCGATCTATGGGCCGCTTTTATTGGATGTCATGTTTGATTCCCTTGTACTTGTCAGAGTTAAATTTGTAAAATGAAAAAAATCGTTGGGCCCTCGTTCGAAAGCCACTTCAGCTTGCACCAACTATTGCCTCTACTAGTGTTACCAACACAACTACTAACCATCGTATTCCTACAAGTGTGACAATTCAGACTATTCCAGGCCCCCAAAGCTACATGAATAGCGTGGGTGGCAGGTATTAGTCATTTTAATGGGTGTTTAAGAAAAAGCAAACAGCTGCTAGTGTGTTCATCTCTAAATTAGACAAAAAGCACCACCATGTCTTAAGTGCAGGTGCTGACAATTAAGTGCTGCTGCCGAGCTCCATAAAACACTGGCTCAAATTAAGCGCTGGTGGAATGGCAAATGTTTTTTTATTGTTTTATTTGAGATTCCAAAAACAGCAACAACATTGAATAAAATTACAAAAAGTAAAACATGTTGGTGTCGTATTATGTATCGTAGTATCCCACACAGTAAACAAAAGGGGTACGTTTCCCAATCAAAGTCACTTTGTTTGGCTCAATGCTGCCTCATAAATATCTTTTTCTGCGTTCAAAGGGGTGTGCAAAGGGTGTTGCTGGGTGCATTTCCAGCAACATCCATGGCTTTTTGACACTGCCCCAGATTTACAAGAAATTTTGAATCTGAGGCAGCACCATAAACGTATGCCAGAGGCATAAGGGAGGCGCAACAAGTTGAAATATCTTTATTTCTCCTTGTTTTTCCTTTTTCTATGTGTGCTGTATTTTGCAGCACACACAGAAAGAAGAAAAAGCCTCTTGTGATTGGTTCTGTGTGGGTAGTTTTCCCTTCCTGCACAAAAATAATCATCCCCGCAACACAGGCACCCTTGCAGCATGGTTCAAAGGTACTTGCATTGGCGTTGGCGCACCGCAGCCCATTGTGCGCCGGCGCAAGGGAAAAGGACAGGAATGCGCTGTATCTGATAGATACAGCGCTTTCCTGCCCTTTTCTTTTGCCCTAGGGCAGCACAGTAGGAAGGCCTGCGGTGCTGCCCTATGGAAAACCTCATTAATTAGGCCCTCAGGGGTTTATTTGCAAGCCCCTTACGCCGCTGGTACGTAACGTTTTACCATATTAAAAGTGACGCACCGGTGACGCAAAGGGCTTGTAAAGAAGCCCCTCACTGTTTTTGAAAGAGGACCATAAAGCCGCACAGATATCATGAGGTCTCCTAGCCCTAGGTAGCCAGAAAGAACAGGTGTGAGCTGAATGTTTTCAAAAGGCTGGAACCCGTAGTCAGTCATTTGAATTAGGCATTGTCCCTTCCATTCATAAGATGGCAATTCTGTATTTGGCTAATAGTAGCAAAAGGGTTGTAAGTATTCTGAGTGATGCTGAGATCCAACCCCACATCCCCGAGTTGGAAGCAAAGGGGATAATTCTATAAGTGATTGAACACTAGCTGCAATTATTTCAAAAGCTTTTTTCCATAATTGAAAGATTCCAGTACATCACTATGCCCTATTAATGACATCAGCATTTGAGAATGAGGAGGTCTGATGAGCTTTCAATTGTAGGGTTGATATTGTTTAGCATGTACGGATTGTAGTAAATGTGGATGGGGAATCTTAAATAGATAGATTTCTATATGTGGTTCAAGGATACAACATTTTTTCTGTAAGCAGCAGTAGTTTTCATCATCAAATGTGAATTCCAAGTCAGCTTCCCAGTAATTTCGGATGGGATGTGCCATACTGATATGTGCTTCCACAAAGAGCTTATACATTCTGGAGATCCAACTCTTATAATGCTAAGAAACATAGCGAGTGTATCGACTGATATTTGGATATTTGTTGGTCTTGAATTGATTATGGCGTGTTCATGAATTGAACTAGGTTATTTGTAATACTGCCTCTCATTGCCAATCTGAATGATACATGTTTTTTCCGACATTTAATCATGGTATACTTGTTTTATATCTATTCACACATACATATATATATATATATATATACTGGAGTGTGTTTCAGCGTGCGGGACCTTTTGGCACAAGGCACTATTGGGGGGAAGACTTTGATGACACACCCGTGATTTTGAATAATTTGTGAAACATACTGCCAGCAGCCCACATGGGTTTTTGTTTTTGGACTCCCACTCCCAGAAAGCAATGGTGCATTTACTCACCTGAATGTAATGTTGGATTGCATTTGAATAAAATAAGGGAGATCGCTGGGAAATCAGAATGGTGGCTTTCATTGTGCAGTAGACAGCCTTTGAGGAAGGGAGTTTCTCCCGAAACGCGTCAGGAATATGCTGACATCGAGTGTGCCTGGTTCTTCCCTGACCCTATGGATTGTCGAGGGGAGAGTGTGCCCCGCCTTGGGCAACTTGTGGAACTGAATACATTCGGCCAGCTTGGTCAAGGGGTGCGCAGCCGTAGACTAAAGCAGCTCCTGTGCTGCACTGTGTTTCAGTGTGCGGGACCTTTTGGCACAAGGCAGTATTGGGGGAAGACTTTGATGACACACCCGTGATTTTTAATAATTTGTACAACAGACTGCCAGCAGCCCACATGGGTTTTTGTTTATGGACTCCCAGTCCCAGAAAGCAATGGTGCATTTACTCACCTGAATGTAATGTTGGATTGCATTTGAATAAAATAAGGGAGATCGCTGGGAAATCCGTATGGTGGCTTTCATTGTGCAGCAGACAGCCTTTGAGGAAGGGAGTTTCTCCCGAAACGCGCCAGGACTCTGCAGACGTCGAGTGTGCCTGGTTCTTCCCTGACCCTATGGATTCTCGAGCGGAGAGTGTACCCAGCCTTGGGCAACTTGTGGAACTGAATACATTCGGCCAGCTCGGGCGAGGGGTGCACTGCCACAGAATAAAGCGGCTCCTGTGCTGGACTGTGTTTAAGCGTGCGGGACCTTTTGGCACAAGGCGGTATTGGGGGAAGACTTTGATGACACACCCGTGATTTTTAATAATTTGTACTACAGGCTGCCATCAGCCCACATGGGTTTTTGTTTTAACAGACTCCCAGTCCCAGAAAGCAATGGTTCATTTACACACCTGAATGTAATGTTGGATTGCATTTGAATAAAATAAGGGAGATCGCGGGGAAATCCTTATGGTGGGTTTCATTGTGCAGCAGACAGCCTTTGAGGAAGGGAGTTTCTCCCGAAACGCGTCAGGAATATGCTGACGTCGAGTGTGCCTGGTTCTTACCTGACCCTATGGATTGTCGAGAGGAGAGTGTGACCGCCTTGAGCAACTAGTGGAACTGAATACATTCGGCCAGCTCGGTCGAGGGGTGCACCGCCGCAGACTAAAGCGGCTCCTGTGCTGGACTGTGTTTCAGCGTGTGGGACCTTTTGGCATATAGCAGTATTGGGGGAAGACTTTGATGACACACCCGTGATTTTTAATAATTTGTACAACAGACTGCCAGCAGCCCACATGGGTTTTTGTTTATGGACTCCCAGTCCCAGAAAGCAATGGTGCATTCACTCACCTGAAGGTAATGTTGGATTGCATTTGAATAAAATCAGGGAGATCGCTGGGAAATCCGTAAGGTGGCTTTCATTGTGCAGCAAACAGCCTTTGAGGAAGGGAGTTTCTCCCGAAACGCGTCAGGACTCTGCTTACGTCAAGTGTGCCTGGTTCTTCCCTGACCCTATGGATTGTCGAGAGGAGAGTGTGCCCCGCCTTGGGCAACTTGTGGAATTGAATATATATATATATATTCCAAAAGAAAACATGTACTATTTAGTAACGTGATGCAGGCCACACCAACAGTGCTTCGTAAAATCCTTTATTTCAAGGCAAACAGAAGGCATAACATGTTTTCTTTGTCAAATGCTCATATTCATTGGGCAAGTTCATTGGTTCTTTTAAATATTCAAAGCTGTAAAAATTGAGAATGGACTAATAGCCCACATTTTGGATTTAAAGCAGCAGTGAGTAACATTTCTCGAGTTTTGATTAATTGATTTTAGCCTTGATGGAAAGTATTCTTTCCAATTTTTTTAATAAGTTCATCCGCTATAAATATAGTATTTTCAATTTACCATGATTACATGCCCTAAATGTCTTTGTTTAGCAGTCATTTCAACCACAACTACCATAATGCTCCATTCCTGCTGCTCGTGCATCTTCAGTCATTTATAATTTGTTCTCAATTCAACTTTCAGCTTGTTTTTACTTTGTGCCTTCTGGTTTCATCACGCATTCACGGAAAAGTTCCATTTACTGGCAAATGTCACAGTCATAACGAAAACAGAACCGCTCCAACTCAGTCATTAATGAATTCATGCTTGCCTTGAAAATAATGTTCATGGAAGCACTGCATGCAAATGAATTCCATACTCCCAACACTGGCTGATTAAAAGTCAATTTTCCAAAATAGAAGCGGGCCTCTTCACATTGTCCCTGCCATCGATACTCTGTTAATGTTCAGATTTCCAGACGGCGAGTGCTCACGCTCAAAGAAGCAGATATGCACAGGAATCCAACCGCAAACCCTGGCTGATTCAAAGTCCATTTCCCAAAATAGAAGCAGGCCTCTCAACGGTGGCCCTGCCATCAATACTCTGTTAATGTCCAATTTTGCAGCCAGCGGGCGCTCCTTTACCATAAACTGCAAACAAACTGCTAACGTGAGGAGCTCCACAGCCTCTAAGGTTAGGGCCCACCCAGGGGCATCAGACAGCTAAAATATTCCATATATATATATATTCACTGAAAAAACCATAGGTTTCAGGCTCGTTATAGTTAGGAATTAGCTTTTAGAAACCTTAGAAATTCACTGAAAAAACCATAGGTTTCAGGGGCGTTCTAGTTAGCTGGACTTTCCCCCGTTATAGTTAGTTCAGCTAACTATAACTCGCGCGCCCGCAATGCACTGCTGATGACGTCACATATTACATCACTCATGACATGGTCAGTGACATCACTCATGACATCATCCTTGTGATAGAGTGGCAGACCTCCTCTCCCCCTAATATAACCTTTGATACACACATTCAAAAATAGAAACTAAAATTTTCAAAACAATGGACATACCAATACCAGTTACAACAACCTATTCAGTAATTCTAAGATCCACATACACATCCACTCATTCACCAACAGTCCTATACAGTCACTCATACATATACTCACTCATCATATGTACTCATACACCTATACATCCTGTTATACAACGCCACTCGTCCATAGTTACTCACACACATAGTCACTCATGCTAATAAAGAATCAAACATCCATTTACTTGCATATACAGTTATACACACACACCACCACACTTATTTCTACAGAAACTTACACATACTTAGTCTTTTAAACAATCACCTATAGAAACACATACTCATTTATACAGGAACTCTTCCAATCTCTCACTCTCACATATACTCACTTATTTACACCAATAGTCACATATACTAGTTTAAAACATATGTAGTTACTCCTAAAGACACTATTGAGACAATCCACTAACACACCCATGCACACACTCATCCACCCATACAGTCCTGCACACATGCTGTCTTCAACATATACAAACAGTGAGTCACTCATTCATGCACCTATGCACTACGTAATACCCCCCACCGAACCATACAGACACTCATACTGATACTCAAAAAACCAACTAATATCCTATATAGACACTCATGTAGATACTCACCAACCCATGCAGCCACTTATACACAAAGTGAGAGACTGATACAGATATTTACATATTTAAACATTACTTACTAAGCCATGTATTCACTAAGATACACTTAATCAGTCAGTTACACAATCAATTTTTCAAAAACAAATCATCCATTTAGACACTTATATACCCATTTATTCTTCCATTGACCTTGAGATATACATATATAAAATGTATGTAATTTTCAGAAAAACACACATTCACTGGATGATGTCATCAGTGATGTCATTTGAGATGTCATCAGTGATGTCACTGACCATGTCATGAGTGATGTAATATGTGACGTCATCAGCAGTGCATTGCAGGCGCGCGAGTTATGGTTAGCTGAACTAACTATAACGGGGGAATTTCAATGGTTTTGTATGAGTGAAAAGTCCAGCTAACTAGAACGCCCCTGAAACCTATGTTTTTTTCAGTGAATATATATATATATATATATATATTCAGTGAAAAAACCATAGGTTTCACACACGTTATAGTTAGGAATTAGCATATAAAAAACCTTACAAATTCAGTGAAAAAACCATAGGTTTCACACATGTTATAGTTAGCTGGATATTTTACTCGTAAAAAACCAATGAAATTCCCCCGTTATAGTTAGTTCAGCTAACTATAACTCGCGCGCCCGCAATGAACTGCTGATGACGTCACATATTACATCACTCATGACATGGTCAGTGACATCACTCATGACATCACTGATGACATCTCAAATGACATCACTGATGACATCATCCAGTGAATGTGTGTTTTTCTGAAAATTAAATATGTTTTATATATGTATATCTCAAGGTTGATGGAAGAATAAATGGGTATATTACTGTCTAAATGGATGATTTCTTTTTGAAAAATTGATTATGTAACTGACTGATTAAGTGCATCATAGTGAATACATGGCTTAGTGAGTAATGTTTAAATATATAAATATCTGTATCATTTTTTCACTTTGTGTATAAGTGGCTGCATGGGTTGGTGAGTAGCTACATGGGTGTCTATATAGGTTATTAGTTGGTTTTTTGAGTATCAGTCTGAGTGTCTGCATGGTTCGGTGGGGGTATGACGTAGTGCATAGGTGCATGAATGAGTGACTCACTGTTTGTATGTGTTGAACAGAGCATGTGTGCAGGACTGCATGGGTGGATGAGTGTATGTATGGGTGTGTTAGTGAGTGAATGACTGTCTCAATAGTGTCTTTATGAGTAACTACATATGTTTAAAACTAGTATATGTGACTATTGGTTTATATATGTGAGTATATGTGAGAGTGAGAGATTGAAAGAGTTCCTGTATGAATAAGTATGTATTTCCATAAGTGATTGTTTAAAAGACTAAGTATGTGTAAGTTTCCGTAGAAGTAAGTGTGGTGGTGTGTGTATAACTGTATATGCAAGTAAATGTATGTTTGATTCTTTATTAGCATGAGTGACTATGTGTGTGAGTAGCTCTATGGATGAGTGGCATTGTGTTACAGGATGTATAGGTGTATGAGTACATATGAAAAGTGAGTACATGTATGAGTGACTGTATTGGACTGTTGGTGAATGAGTGGATGTGTATGTGGATCTTAGAATTACTGAAGAGGTTGTTGTAACTGTTATTGGTATGTCCATTGTTTTGTAAATTTTAGTCTCTATTTTTGAATGTGTGTATCAAAGGTTTTATTAGGGGAAGAGGAGGTCTGCCACTCTATCACAAGGATGATGTCATCAGTGAGGTCATCAGTGATGTCATTTGAGATGTCATCAGTGATGTCATGAGTGATGTCACTGACCATGTCATGAGTGATGTAATATGTGACGTCATCAGCAGTTCATTGCGGGCACGCGAGTTATAGTTAGCTGAACTAACTATAACGGGGGAATTTCATTGGTTTTTTACGAGTAAAATGTCCAGCTAACTATAACATGTGTGAAACCTATGGTTTTTTCACTGAATTTGTAAGGTTTTTTATATGCTAATTCCTAACTATAACGTGTGTGAAACCTATGGTTTTTTCACTGAATTTCTAAGGTTTTTTAAATGCTAATTCCTAACTATAACGTGTGTGAAACCCATGTTTTTTTCAGTGAATTTGCAAGGTTTTTTAAATGCTAATTCCTAACTATAACATGTGTGAAACCCATGGTTTTTTCAGTGAATTTGCAAGGTTTTTTAAATGCTAATTTTTTTTTTCTTCTATTTTTTCTAACATATTTTTATTTTAATTTTCTTACCTTTTATAAAGACTATGATTAAATTTTTAAAATTCTTAAATATGTTTTTTTTTATATATTTTTTAAAATAAACATGTAAAATTTATTTGCAGTACTTTTTTTCTAATTTTTTTTTAATTTTTTTAGTACGCGTACCGTAAGCTCACGGTAAGCGTACGGTTTACGCAACGTCCGTAATTTTCCTACGCTGCTTGCGTATAGTTACGCAATTTGCGTAGCCGCGCGTACTCCGCGTGGGACGCGTACGCGTGTACGCTACACGCGCACGTTACGCGGAAGTGCCGGGAGTCACTGTTATGCGCATGCGCGCAAGCGCGTGTCTTTTTTACGCGCATGCGCACTTTTGCCGTAAGCGTACCGTAAGCGTACCGTAAGCGTACGGTAGGTCATGTGATCATGAAACACAACTTTTGATTGGTTGAAACTACTTTCAGTTCTAGAACTCTCCTACACCACACCCATTCCCCTCATTTCTGCTTGTGATCCCTTGGGAGAAGGAGCTGGTTTGTCTTTGGGATACGATGGCAGAACAGCAGAGCTCTTCTGAGAGTGAGGCTAGCACTAGCAGCACTGTCTTGAGGCAGAGATCGAGGAAACAAAAGCCCTCTTATGTATGGGATTATTTTACTTTTCCTGAAGGCCAGCAAAAGGTAAATGCACCCTTAGTGACTTGTAAGCTGTGTAAGCGTGTACTTTCTAGAGGTAATCCTAACAGGAAGTATTCCTTTGGGAATCACACCATGAAGAGACACCTCCAGGATGTACACAGAAGGACACATGGTCATCTTTTTGGAGGTAACTCTTCAGAAAGACAAGCCAGTACATCCACAGCAGCTCAGCCTGAACCATCATCTGCAGGGCTGACTCCTTCTTCTGCAGGTCAGGTGAGCCCTTCATCTGTGGGGGGAGAATCTCCTTTTGCTGGCCCTCTGGAAATCAACCCTCGATTTCGGAAGGTTGATATTCGATGCACATTTTGTCAAGATCTAATTTGCTATAGGGAGACCAGTGTTTCCCTAGTGAACAACAAAATAGATCAACACATTTGTCGCTTTGAATAATTTTCCCATGCTTCCTTTCCTCTGTCCCTGCATGAACACAACGGTTCTTTTAAGAGCCAACCTTATCTTTCATCTTTTTTTTACATATGTTTTTAAAAACTTTTTTTAATTTTTTTTTTACCGTACGCGTACGGTGCGCGTACTTTTTTTTTTTTTTTTTTAAAAAACACTAAAAATCAATAAACACATTACAAGGTCCTTGAGAGACTACAATTATTATTATTGACTTACCATACTCACTGAAAAAATATTTATTCATTTGTTTTTTTTAAAAATAGTTTTAAAAATGTTTGTAGTTTTCGAAAATTTTCTATATCTATCTGGAAAAAAAGAAAAAAGTATTAATATTTTTAAAACATTTTATAATACAGTACACATATTTACATTTTTTTCCATAAAATATTTTTGCCTTATTTTTGCTGTTTTCAGAATATATTGCATTTCACTATAAATTGTGAAAGCAATTGCATTCATCATTTTACAGCGGGCAAAAAAAAATAACAATCACAAAGATTGTATTAAAAAAGCCCTGATTCTTTTTTTACTTAAACTTAACATTATAGAAATGCATAATATTCTAAAAAAATATCATCTAATACCAATACTTATTTCTTTAAAATACCGTCTGATATGTTTGTTTCAGAAGTATAATCACAATATTATATCTCAAATAACTCCAAAATACATCTGATTTCATTTCCTTTAGACCAAATAGTAATTTTAAAATTCTTTTTTGATTAAATTTCCAATGGTAATCCAATAAAATTCTAAAGTTTTATTTGTACAGATCTCACCGATTCTCTGTAACAATTCCTTTATTGTATTTAAATATATTACTACATTTCTTTTCACAATAGTCACAAAACGAAATTTCTATGCCAATTTGAATGCACACTAACTGCTCTTTTTTTTGGGCAAGTGAAAATCACTTTTACAAACTGTCACATTATGAAACCACTTTTCAGATTTTTTAAAAAGCCCATGTCCAGACTGCTACACTACAGCAAGGGCAACCAGCCTTAGTGATGCTGAATGTATTTGCATTACAGACTGAAACCTGAAAACCCCACTCGCTTGTAAATACTGTGCATGACTATACATGGCAAGCACATGGGTGTGTGCTAAGACTCTGCTTCTTCCCCCAAAAATTCGCTCCCCCTTTCCATCTAATGCAACTGTGAAATCACCAGAGCAAGACGCAATAAATCTCTGCCTATAATTCCTCTCTGCACACAGAGTCATGTTTTCACATTAGTCCCAAAACGAAATTTCTTTGCCAATTTGAAAGCACACTTACTGCTCTTTTTTTTTTCGGGGCAAGTGAAAATCACTTTTACAGACTGACACATTATGAAACCACCATGTGTAACTACAACAAAAACAATTTCCATTTCTATTATTCATTTCTTAAGTTACCACATACATCCCCTCTCAAACTGTAAACTCACCTTTAAAATTAGTTAGTTGTGAAAGAAATGTGACACTCAAACAGCAGATTATCAGAGCGAGGATCTCTGTTGTGTTCACCTCTCTCCTCTCAGCAGAACCAGATAATGGCAAACTTTCCCTCTATTTTTCCACACATATACTTGTAAGTTTCAAATCTCAGTGCTTCCCCCTTTTTTTCAAATGTAATCACACATTTCTATTGGTTGAAAACCAACCCTTTTCCAAAAGTACCCTTCCCCCAACTTGACTTCTGCCTAGTACCCTTCCCCCAACTTGACTTCTGCCTGCTACCATAGCAACAGCTCATGGAACACTGCTGTGTTGAGTTAGGTCAGAAGTTCGCCAAACAATGTTTCAATTCCACAGAGCAAGAGTGCTTGACTTTTCAAACCTAACAGCAAATCCATAGTACTGTTCTTTGGTTACACATTTTTTTTTACCAATACAAAACATGCTTCTATTAATTTACACATACAGCCTAGTTTTTATTCTAGAATGGTATGAAACAGCCAATCAGTTCTTTTTGTTTTGTAAAAAATATGTATGCCTCCATTTCCAAACTGTCTTTCTTTTCATATTGCCATTCTACTGAAAGACACCTCCTGAGTGCATCCAGTTCTCCTTTGAAGATGTTCACAGTGTGGATTGTAGGGCACAGCTATGTCTTCTGGAGTGAAAAGTTTGCAGAGAAAACAGGTATGGTGAGAGACCTTGCTTTGCCAAATGTAGACATTAAATGGATTGGTCAGAGAGGGTTAAAGTGGCACCAATTGATGCCATTGGTGAAATCCTTCATTCAAATCCAACACCCTGACCTCATAATAGTGCACTGTGGTGGCAATGACCTAGGCACTTTGACTGGGGTAGGTCTGGAAATGCTTATGAAGGACACCTTTGCACAACTGTTTACACTTTTCCCTAAAACTGCCTTTGTGTTTTCCAACATATGCCAAAGGCAAAAATGGAACTGGTCCAATCATTTCTGTCCACAGATTGACAAAGCAAGAAAGCACGTCAACAAATCTGTTTCTGCTTTCCTCCGTGACTATGGTATGGGTGCCATTTACCACAACAACTTGCGTTATGACATGCAAGACATTTATAGAGGAGATGGTGTGCACTTCAATGATGAAGGGAACAGAGTCTTCCTCTTGAACCTTAGACTCTGCATCGGTACTTACTTGTAGGTACCACTTAAAAAATGACTTCATAAACACAACAGCTCTTTTTAGAGCTACCTAATATCTAAACTCTTAAATCTGCTTTTCATTTATTTTTTTTTATTTTTTTTTACCGTACGCTTACCGTAAGCTTACCGTACGCGTACCCCGTGATTTTTTTTAAAATCAATAAATGTTTTTTTTGTACTTTTCTGTCCTTCTTTGACCCCCTTACAAATGTTAGGGGGTCTGTAACTCTCCTCATTGCCCCCTTTCCTTGTTTTCACTCTTTTTTTTCAGAGTGAAATACACAAAATGGCGGCCGCCGCTTCCTGGTTTCGACCGATTCGAATGTTTACTAAGATCTAAGAGCCAATCAGAATCGCGCTCGCGCACGCCACCGTACGCTTACCGTAAGCGTACGGTAAGCGTACCGTAAGCGGGCTCAGATATATATATTGATTTAAAGGCTATTTTCTCAGAATCTACTGAACAGATTTACACCAAACCTACAAAAGGCACTTCCTTGACCTAGGGACTACCTCTCTGCCAAATTTTGAGTAATTCTGTTCAGCCGTTCGGGCTGTAGCTCGTTCTAAAGGTCCTATGGAAAAATGCATGGGAAAAACGCGTTTTGGGACCCCCCTTTTATCTCAGCCCCCGCTTGACGGATCCCCCCGAGACTTTCAGGGTAGGAGCGGAGCGTAGCGCCCCACCTATTTTGAGAAATTCGCGAGGATTCGTCGACCGGCGCCAAAGTTATTCAAAATAGAATGTTGAGGTTTTCCTATGGAAACGTGGTCCTAACTATAACTACCTACTGGCGACCGCCAGTAGGTAATATATATATATATATATATATATATATATATATATATATATATATATATATATATATATATATATATACATATATATATACATATATATATATATATATATATATATATATATATATATAACCTACTGGGGTTCGCCAGTAGGTGGTTATTGTTACGACCTAGTTTCCATAGGAAAACCGTTTTTTGATTTGTCAATAACTTTAGCACCGTTTGACGAATCTTTCAGGACATTTTTTTAACTAATGGGTCATGTCAGCTGCTGTCCTGGGTGGAGAAAAGGGGGTCCTAAAATGCTTTTACTCCATGTTAATAGGAAATGTTTGACGTGGCTACAGCATTGCTGCTGAACGTAATTACATCAAATTTGTCAAAAAGGTAGCCTTTGGGGCAGAAAGCACACTTTTTGCTAAATGGTGTAAATCTGCTCAGTAGTTCCTGAGCAGTTGAAAGATTTCTCAGATATACAACTGTGGTCACGGTGGATCCGCGAACCCTCCCGATCTCATGCCTGAGATCTGATTTGCTGCTAACATTCCAAACCAGGAAGTGTTGACAGCCATCTTGTGACTCGTTTGAACCGAGGCACAAGAAAAAACTTTAAAAAACAAGAAACAGGGGGCTGGGTAGAAACAACCTGACCTCCAAGGCCCACAGGCACCTCCAAGGCCCCCAAAAAAGCTCTTTTTACAAAAGAATTCAATTGGATGCATGGTGGATCCGTGAATCTGACAGAAAATAGAAGCAAAGAACGAAGCACAGACTCCCTCGCTTCATTTACTTTAGGCCCCTGGGTGGGCCAGGCCTCGGGGGCATTAACAAATAAAAATGTGGGGGCCCGTGCAGGCTTCCGCAGCCCCGTGGACCACCACCTCTCAGGGGTAATAGTTTGACGTGTGGGGGGCCAATTTTAATGGTATTTATGTAATGCTTTCTACCCCTGACAAGGCATTGAAGTACGTTTCGGTGAGTAGCATGCCACTCTGGAACCCAAAACAGATTATTGGTGGATTAGTATAGGGAAATAGGAGTTAATTTGAGCGGTGGACATGCAAGTCTGTTTGTTGGATTGAATAGAATAATGGAGGGATAGAAGAGGGAACATTCTAGAAAGTGTTATTTGGGAGATAATGGTATTAGGATGAGCTTTGGGATGAGTTAAAGGAGATATGGAGGAGGGAACAGTCTCAAGAACAGGATTAGGGAGATCACAGTAGTAAAATGAAGTTTGGGGTGCGCCACAGAGGGATAGAGGAGGGAAGAGTCTAGATAGGCTTGTTTTGGAGATCATAGTAGTAGAATGAGGTTTGGGATTAGTTAGAGAGTGGAGGTAGAGGATATATTGAGAGAGGTATAGAGTGAGACATAGAGTAATGCATTGAAGAGATTCAAAGGTGTTTTTATTTTCTTTTTTCTACAGTAGGAGTAACATAATAAATATATAGATACATAACTACAACGAAAAGGTATAAATATATAAGGAAGCTAGTATATCGAGATTCAAAGCTGAATTCTATAAACTCAGACTTTCAAGTGTTGCTGTACTTGAAGCTAATTTATTTGTGTACATTTACAATTATTTATTTATTTCGTTTTTTATTTCATTTTCTTTTAATTTTATATTTTCTCAATATTTCAACTTTGGACCTCATTACGATGGTGTTTGGACCAGGATTGAGGGTTAGTATAGATATACTATATCCAGTGCTTAATTGTCAACACAAGCACTTATGAAGGTCTGCCACATGGTAGTGCTGTCCTTCTAAATAAGAGATGAGCACACAAACAGTTGTTTATTAATTAGATATATATGAAAAATACACGAAAAATGATTAATAACTGCCATCCAAATGGGCCATAGCCAAAAGATCTATGGTTCAGGAAAAGGCAGAAAAGTGAACAGTTCCAGCCACCTTTACTTCTATCTCATCACAAACATAGCAAGCGATGAAACAATATCCGGCCACGCCTCTCAGTGCTAACAAGGCTCAGATTCACCCCATGAACTATGTTTTTGATACTTTGCTCTCCTGTACCTCTCTGAATTCTCAGAAAAGCGGGAAAGAAAGAAAGAAAGAAAGAAAGAAAGAAAGAAAGAAAGAAAGAAAGAAAGAAAGAAAGAAAGAAAGAAAGAAAGAAAAATCAAGCCCTTAGATACCTGATTATACTGACTGGTTGAACAGTGAGTTACAAAGGCAGGCATATCTCACATCAAATCAAAAGAACATAATACATTAGAGTATCATATACGTCACTGATAGTCTAGAAAAAGGAGGTTCATGCGCGAGATTGAGAAAAAGTGATGGTTGTGATGTTAACAGATCTATGGACTTTTGCTAACCCATAGAGCAACTAGTCACTCTGTGACTACCAAATTATACCTTAGCATATTGATACTTAAAATAATGGGACTGAACATGTTAGGAGTGTACATACTATGGTGTTTGTATGCCTTTGATTAATAAAATAAATTAAAGAAAGATTAAGTTCCACCTCTGATGAAACAACACGAGGAGAATCCATAAACCAATTTTGCATTACCATTTAATCTCACCTTCTTCTCTGGACGTCTTAATAATGCAATAGTTTTCACTATTATTCTGGACATTGTAGCTTTTCACCTGCCAATTTTGGCGAATCTCAAATAATTGTTGCCATTCAATTTGGGGACTAACGTTTGTCCTTGGTACCATTCTTGTTCAATCACTCACATCTTTCTGTAACAACCTCTGGTCATCAAAGGCAGCTCTGAGTCACAATGCTATCATCTATAGTAATTGAAAGGACAAATTCTACACCTGAATGTTTTACAAGATGAGTGTTACCAGGAAAACAATTACTTTCAGCTGAAATTCGCAGAACGGATAAACATAGCAAAGTGAACAGTGTGAAGGAACATGTTTTCAGTTGTTTGTCCCCATGTATTTGTGATTAAAAGATACATTGGCAGGAACTAACTCATCAAAAGATGGTTTATATAAATTGTTGCACACGTGATTGAACATACTGACACGTGAAATATACCACTGCAATGGCAAATGTTAAATATGCATCTTGTTTATGCATGTTTGCATGAAAGATGGCTCTTGTATTGTGTTCACGTGAATGGTGTATCCTTCTTTCATCAAGTCGCCTGAGACATACAGTGCTGACTAAAGATCACCCATTCGAATTCCACCTCTGATCAACGATTCTGTGTTTTCTCCTAAGGTATTCCATGTTTTATAGAAAAACATAGTTCTTTTGGTGTTCCTAGTTGTCATCTTCTTGTCTTCATGTGACTTGTGTTGCAAATGAATTAAAGATTGTACTTATATGACCACAACATAATTCAAGCAAGGCATCAACTGGCAGATTAGGCTTGTCTTCAAAAGTATTTTGTATATTTTGTAATTTTGTAATTGTATTTATATAGAGCTTACTTCTCCTGACGAGGTGCTAAAGCGCTTTACGGTGAGTAGCACGCTACTCTGGAATCCAAGGTCAGTGGCTGATCTAGTGGTTATATTGATTAGTCGTGTTTTCCCCAAAAAATACTGTATGCATTTGCTCCATTTACTTTGTGGTAGTATTATATTAATACCTTCGGGTGACTGGTTGGTGAGACAGATAGGCTGGCGGATATTAGTGGTTACAGAGATAGGGTTCTAAAAGGGTTTTAAAGAGGAGAGGTTGTGATCTTTGAAATGAGGAATCAGACAATTGCAGAATGACCATAAGAAGGATTACGGCAGACAGGGATGAAAATTAGAGGAGAAAATACTCAGAAATAGAAGGCATGCGGAAGGTAGGAAGGTAAGAAGAGGGTCACTCTGGAAAATCTGGAGCAGAATCTGTTTACAAAAACTTTATAGCTTGGTTTACTCACGTCTCTTGAAGCGTCCCACATTTGGCAGTGTAATGTCACTCGGGCATACCGAACTCAAGCGAATGACATTCACAAGTAGTGTGAAAACTTGACATTTCTGCGGGATAGAACTTAGCAGAACTTGTTTGATGCTTATATTTTACATTGCTATGGTTTAAACTGAAAACATTACAAATTGTATTTAACCATAAAAGCACTGGGTCCAGGAATTGAGTATAACAAATAAGACAACTTGACCTCAGAGCTCCCACGTTCCCCTGACGCATGAGTAAGTAACACACATGCCAAGATTTTCTATGCATTCTTAGAGTTGTAGTTTAGAATTACTAAGGGGTTGAAAAGGATTACAAATTCTTGCATGCAAAGAAAAAACCTGGTGCCAGATGTAGGATAGATTTTTGCATGCGCAAATGGGTTTTAGACTAATTTGCGCATGCGATGCCTTTCGATGGGAGAGGACATTGTACCTATCTGAAAATTATTTTGCACACTGAGGGCCCGATTCTCAAAGGGCATCTGCACTTGTGGCAGGGGCCCCTCAGTCATGGCGGGGGTGTGTGCACTTATGGCATGGTCCCACAGTTACCCATTGCGGAGGTCCCGCCACGCCACAGGACCTCCATCACAAGTGCAGAGCCCCTTTGTGAATCAAGCCCTATGTCTCACGAATGTTCATTGGTCCTCAGAGCTGATGTTAAAGATTCCTGGCATCTTTGTTGACAATGAGTAGGTAATTTACAGTTGGAGGAAACAAGGGTCAAGCAGCAATTCGGCATGTCGTGCTCCAACAAGCGTGGTTTCCCTGTCTCATTTGAAAGTGAAGGAACTGCTAGGTTTCTGATGCCAACCTGCTACCTGCTTCAGCCTACCTAGGGATCATTAGCAAGGTATAGCTTTAATCTTGAAGCACAGAAAGCATGAGACCCATGACATTCTTTTATGTCTTTCATCCATTATTCATAATTAAAAACTGGTGCTGTGCTTTCCCTACCTGATAAACTCACAAATGGACAACTGCAAGGGGTTCTCCAAGATGCCTTTAGAGTTCATTTTGAAAGCACAGTGCACAACTTTCTTATCGACCAGTTTCTCTGGCAATTCGCTCAAAAGTCTGACTTTCAAAATATCGCACACAAATCACTCCAGCTTTGGAAGCACATAGGGGCAGATGTATAAACATGCAGCACTGGGTTTGTGTCATAAAAGTGATGCAAACCCACGCAAAATTTCATTTTGGATTTCCTTTCCAGCGCAAAGCTTTTTTATGCTGTAAAGTTGCCTCAAAGTAACACAAAGTAGCGCTTTGAGCTGCTTTGTGTTATTCTGCATCAGGAGGTTGTTCCATGGGTGATACACGGGTCATCCAATGCAACCACCCATGGTTTTTGATGCAAAACCCTATCTACTAACAATAGTCAAGAGAGTTTTGCACCAAAAAAAAAACAAGTCCATTTTGAAGAATCCAATAAATGGAAAGATGCTTTTGTTTCTCTTACCTTTTCCATATTTTAATATGTGCTGCAACGTACAGTAAACATGTGAAGTTGTATTTTGTACTGGAAGGATAGACTCCCAGTGCAAAACCTATGCTAGACATCCCAAACACACCCTTGCACTAGGGTAGGTCTCGGCAGATAATAGGCCCTGGCACCCAAATAAAAGTAGCCCCCATTAGTTAATTAGATAGCTTAAACAAGTGTCCCATGTTTGCAAAGTGGGGCAGCTTTGAACGTTTAAAACATGCTGTATATGTGTTTTGCAAGGTATGGAAAACTGCACAGATTTGAGCTTTCTGCAGGCAACGTTTTTTTAATATCAGGGAAATCAACAGCAAAAATCAACCTAGCAGACCATAAAACAGGCTCACAAATAGCCAAAAAACTGACCCATACACTGACCTGTCAAACCAGCCCACGGGCATTGCCTGATTGCCCAACAAAAGACACACAGTTTGACCCTGCCTTGCACTATGGTGCAAAAGTGTGTGTGTGTGGAGCTAAGCAGCATAAATGTGTGCCAGCACTAGAGAAAGTGCCCTGTCTGTAGATATGGCACTACCATGCTCTCACCTTGTCACACAATGCAGGGCAGCAACTTTCGGTGCGGTGCTGCATTCCATGACATATTTCTAAATTTGGGCTCAAGACAGTTCATATAAATAATTCCGCTCTGATTTTGTATCATGCTATTTGGAAACAAACGTACCTTTGTTTCTAGGCAACTAGTCTCTTATTAATAATTTTAGGCATGTTGACATGATTAACTTTTATTGGACATTAGCTATGTTTTCATTTATACTGAAAAACGTATGCAAAGTCTCAGGCACTTTAACAAGATTGTCTTTTTCAATCCATAAGGTGAGCACAATCAGTTGCTAATTTGAAATACATTTATTTTAACTCAAAAGAAGCATGATCGTTTTCCAAACACTTTATAAGCATGTGTTAACTTATGAAACACATATTTTCATGATTGCATTTATATAGCTTTCTGTATTTTTAACTCAATCTCGATCTACATTTTATTAAACAAATGTGGAACCTTAGAAAGCAGCAGGCACACTCACTAATCTTAGCTTTTCAATGTTACAATTCTTTTGGAAGACATCTGAAAAAATTTGAACATGTTCTCCTCCTTAGCCATAATATGAAATGATTATTGTTACAATTGGAAAGACATTCCATCGATCTTTGGATTTACAGTTAAAGTTGTCTTATGATCTGCTGAAAGAGACCCATATTAGATTCTAATTATGTTTTAAAAAGAAAACAAAATAATGAAATGTACAGTCATATTTGATAAGTATTTATCACTTGCTTTGTCAAGGGATTTACATGTATACACATATACATGCATATATTACACAGATAGTTATAGTTAGGATAGTATTTCCTTAGGAAATGCCTTTTCTGTGCTGCTAATAACTGTTTTAAGTGCTACTTTTTGGTTACATCAATGGGAGGGCTGAGAAAAAGGGGGTCCCAAAACGTGTTTTTCTGGTTAATATTTCCCTAGAACAAAGCCACAGCCCAAACAGCTAAATGGATTTACACCAAATTTGGCATAAAGGTAGATCTTGGTCCAGAAACTGCACTCACCATGCACTCCTAATTTCCCCACATATATGGCATCCCTCATGATATCTTCTATGAAATCATTGATAATATCACTGCAAAATTTGCCATTATATAATTGATGAAAAAACTGTTCATGGTGGGGGTGCAATTTATAGTTATCTTGGGGCACAACTTGAAAAGTGTTTTTTATAGAATAAAATGTTTAGTTGTCACTGACATTTTCACCTAACTATAATGTTACTTGAACCTTTGTTTTTTCAGTGTGTATATATATTTTATGAAACTTAAAATTAATTGAAGAAATACATATATAATACAAATATATAAATAAATACACTTATTTATCATTTTGATGAACAAAGTAAAACATGACACACAATTCAGCATCATCATGTGCTGGAGCAGTGGGAAGCTAGCCCTTTTTACTGCTTGTGGAACTCCCTGCCTGTTAGCCTCCTTGAGGCAGCCGCATTGAAGAGTGGGGGGGGTGCTAGCGAGATTCCTCCATTTGACCCGTGGCGACCGCATTGAAGTGTTGGGGGGGCTGCTGGTGATTGCTGCCCTGAGACAGCAGGTAAGAGCGAGGGGAGGTTGCCGCCCCCAAATATTCACTGCACGGGGTGGACCGCCCCCCCCCTTGCTACGCCACTGTGCTGGAGGAGGGATAAACATAAACAAGAGGATTCAGCATGTAACACTGCCTAGTACTATACAAGACCAAGAAGCAGAAGAAGTCCAGCAGAGCACTGAGAGACATAATAAGAATCTCCACCTGACCCCCAAATTATCCATACATCAGAAGAACATATAATAGCAGCCCCATTAGCGAACTAACCCTACAGCTTAACATAGTTGTGTCGCACTGAATGAAGGTCACAAAGAAAGAGGGGTCAAGGCAGGTCACTCTCTGTTTCTGAATGGGAGAGAACCCACATGTCAGAAGCTCTCAGCGTTTTAGGTGTATACCCCCCATTCTATTTTGCCATCATATATGCATAGTGAAAGGACATCATGTTGCTTAAAATTTGGCCACCATGTCCCTGAGTAGAGTAGTACATTTCTCAATGGTATATAGATTCCATAACTTTCCCCACCTTAGGTTCAGGGTAAGCGTTTGGGGTTGTTTCCATAATTGTGCAATGCACAGCCTTGCTGCCAGTAATAGATGAGAAAGATAGCTCTCCAGTGGGGTTGACGAGGGAATAGCTCTATTTTGTATTGGATCACCCAGGAAAATCATCAAGTGATCACAGGGCAAAGTGGTATTGGTGATAGTATGTATGGTGTGGAGAACCTTATCCCAGAATGTCTGCACCTGTGGGCATGCCCACCACACATGCAAGAACATTCCTGGTTCCCCACATCCCTTCCAAAAAGACTAGGAGCTTCCAAACATTTTGTGTAGCGGAACTGGTGTCAAATACTAGAGCATGAGGATTTTATAGGTATTTTCTTTGTACAGGAGGCATAGTGAGGATCTGGAGGTTTTTTGCCATTTTGCTCCCCAGGTGCCATCGGAAATGTTGGTGTCTAACTCCGGCTCCAATTGCCTCATGCAAGCTTGTTTCCGAGATGTGGTAAGGTTGAATATATAAATATATAGCCACAAAATGCCTTTGTGCCTAACATTCGTAAGATATAAGGATTCTATTGGCATATCCTCTTGTTGCAAGGCCTGAGGGGTAGAGGGCCATACGGCCCAGTGTAATACCTGCCCTATCTGGTATCAGTCCCGTCTTGCCCACTTTTCCACTGGATTCAAGCTAGCCTGGCTGACGAGGTGTGTTACCCCGAAACTGTTCCCAGAATGCTTCTTTCCGGTCCAGGGAAGCACTGGCTTGGCAGTTTGGCCTGGACTGTTCCCGTGAGGCACAGGGTCAAGATTGATTTGCATATAGCTGGGTCTGAACTGGGGTGACGAAGTGAGCTAAAGAACGATGATGGATTCAACCTAGATCTGTGACTGGGGGTGAGTGTCTGAAAAGTTTCAGCACTCCATCCATCATCTCCTTGTGTGTGTATGCGTCCCGTCTAGTCAGTCAAACCTCTACCACAGTTTTTCATTAGTTAGCAGGTCTTCAATATTATAGAAGTCCCTCTGCTTGGGGATCATCCTTGATCCCAGCAGAAGGAATCGGAACAGGCTTAACCCATGAGGGAAGTCCCCAAGCGGTGCAAGAGGAGTGAGGGGAAAAGGGGAAATACATTTTTTAAAATTATAACAAATACTAATATTAACTCAAACAATATTAAAACACAAAATCTACATAATATACATTTATAATAACAATTTATTCAAAAATATAAAGTATAAGATATAAATATAAAAAAATTACAATTACATGATTAAACGTAATTTAAATTAATATTTCTCAAATAAGTTACTAAATAACATAAAAATATTAACTTAAAACAAAATATGATGCAAAAAATGACAAAAATGTGTTAGAAAAAAATGAAAGTAAAAACTTAGCCAAAATTACAAAAATACTAATATAATAAAACATCATTTAATAAAAAATAAATACATCAGAAAAAGTGAACAAATGTGTTTAATTCTACATTGAAAGAACTAAACATAAAATGTGAAAAAAATATCAAACACACAAATAAGCTCAATTAAAATAACAAATAGACTGAAAACACTCAAACAATTAGCATCTCAAATTCAACAAAAACTCAAAATGTTTTCAATTTCAAGGAATAAAATGTACTACCTCTACTTCATCCTAGGAAACTGTATGAAAAGTGTTGGTCTGTTGGAGAGATAAGATTTACTATTCCAATTCAAACCTACTCAACAATAGGTAAGTGTGTTTGACTTTGGAGGGGTCAGTTTTCTTATTCGTACTCCAATCTAAGGAACAATAGGGAAATCATTGGAATCTCGAGGGATGGTATTGCCACTTAAAAAATTACAGGAAAAATACTGCCCACCCCATCCACTAAAATCCCAACAGCCTGCAAAAAAGTAAAAACGTTCTTAAAAAATATATATCTATTAGTTATAAAAGAAACACTAGTAAATCTTTTAAAAAAACACATTCAAATGAAACAAATTAGTTCATGTAGCCAAATAAATAAGCCACATAACTAATAACTTAGGGCCTGATTATGATAGCGGTAGGACCACCACCGCCAGGCCATTGGTGGCGGTCCCATCGCCATCAGATCCTGCTTGACCACCTGCTACATTATGATGGCAGGCGGATGGAAGGTGGGTGGGGAGACCGACTGCGATGGATCCGAGGGGGTCCGTCGGAGAGACTGCAATCCCTACAACAGTGGCGGTGCCTGCTCAGGCTCCGGCATAGGGATTACAATGCCCCTTTCAGCTGGCCGTTTAATGTCAGTTAACCTGCCATGAAAAGTCAGGCAGAAAGTGACTTGGGGGTCCGTAGTGGGGACCCCTTCCCCCTGGCCCTCTGGTAGGGGCCCTAGGGGGCACCGATGGTGCCCCCCCTACATATCCCTGCACCATGTGGCAGGCACGGAATGGTGCCTGCCACATAGTGCAGCGATATGTGAAAATGTGTTTTTTTCTGTGTTGATGCAAAATATACAGATTGCGAACGCCGTGAAGGCGGTAGCATCGTTATACAGGTAACGGCACCACTGACAGCTAGTCGAGCGGTCCCATTACCAACAGGATGACAGTCGTACGAAACTCTGACCGCCATGATAATCAGGCCCATAGTTATCCAAATAAAGAATTTACAATTTACAAACTATCATTAAATAACGAATCAAATTAAAGTATTTCCTTTAGTAAAATCGAATTAACCAATTAAATTTAACTCAATGTAAAAATTGTACAAATATATTGAAATATCATTCCACCCTATTCCCCTCCAAACCCAACAAACAGGCAAAATTTAAACAAATCTAATAAACTCAAAAATGACTTTAAAATTAATCAGTGTAATATTCTGTACAATATTCTTGTCACCACAATATTATTTTGATGATATTTATGTTAGACGATAGTTTTGGCATAGTATTAATATTGTGCACCTTCTTTTTAAACAAGGCCCACTTTTTGTTGTTTAATTCCAGCTTGGGATCTTCTACTAGTTCTAATGTCACTTTAGAAACCACCCTTGGAAGCATTATCATTAAGTAAATTAAAGTTTCTTTCATTAAAGTGCTTTTTGGTGCAATTGTGTTCTGGGGAAAATAGGTGAGCTAGGTGCTTTACTCTTCTCTGAACCATTTCTCCATTTGTTTTCTGGCTAGGTGATCTTGAAGCCAAGCCCTTTTTTGCCCAAAGTGCCTTCTCACTTTCATGTCTCTCCATACCGGGGTCCACAGGTGTACGTTCGCCCACCACCTTCTCCAGAAAAGGAAAGCCTGCACACCCTTCATGTCCATAGAGCTTGTTAATTTATGATGGGAGAAAGGCTTCCATCAGGATAGTTGAGTCATTATTTGTGACATTTGGGTTATCAGGACAAGTTTTATGAAGGAGTGTCTGTCTTTATCAGGAAGTGTTCAGGGGAGATCAACTAGAGGCATGGCGAGCTCTTGGACTATGTTGAAAGGTGATTTGAAGAAGACTATCTCTATGGCAGCAGCAGAGGCTTCACCATACACATTCACGAATCATTGCCATCTCCAGGTGGTAGCTAGAGTACTGCCTGAGTTTGGTTAATGAGTTCTCAATGCAGTTTTTCATAATGTTTGATAGCTTTACATTAATTCATGAGGTGTTGCAGTGTCTGCTGTGTTTTTTCTGGCAGTTTTTGACTGTAAGGATTCAGATGGAGAAGATGGGCGAGGAGGTAATACCCTGGTTACTTACCAGTGATCTACATTACTCCCAGTTCAGGTCTTCCTGGTCATAGTCCTAAGTTGCCGTTCCAGTCCACCGGTAAACAAAATTGAATATTTGGTAAATACATGATGTCTGTGTCTAAGGTTGGTACAGTCAGGAAGTAAGATAGGTATACTTTCTCTACATAAAAGAGAGACAGTAGCAGGAAGGTAGCCATAGCTTTAGTCTATTTGCTTTTTTGCTTGGACAAGTAAACTATTTCTGTATGCAGAGATGATATCTCACCCAGTAAGGAATCTAACTCGGGGTAATGAACACTGTAGGAAAGTAACTGAACTATGGATATAATCTAGATGGAAAAAAGAGACATGCAGATCCCTGTCAGCATCAACGTACCACAAAGAGCGGGATAATAATGCAGCCCTTGGTGTCTATGAATATTGTGGGCCAGATTCACAAAGGTAAACTTACACTTTTGTGTAAGTTTACTCTTTTAGGTATTTCCAACATTTTAATTGTAACTCAACGACTGTGGAAACTTCACAGTCAGGGTGAAGAACTGCACACATAAAACCACAGGCCTGTCCTATCTTTTTCTGGTTGAAGTACTTTGCCCCTGACTGCTGAGTGTCCGTAGTCGTAAAGATTCTATTACATCATTTGTTTGTGAATACCAAAAAAGAGTAAACATACACAAAAGTGTATGTTTGTGAATCAGGCCTGTGTCTTTTAGTCTGAGGCCACATTGTGTACTGCTTGAAAACATTTGCTTGGTTATGTTGCCTCAAACACTTGCCCCATCAATGACACATTGTTTTGATAGAAATAAGGTTTGGAAACTTTCAGGTTCTATATTTCATGCTGAGTTGCACAGTTTTATAAATCATAATCCTATTCTTGCTTTTCTCCATTCTGAGCTGAGCTGATTTGGCTTCCAATAAGGCAGAAACTAAACTCTGTGTATGAAGTGGATGAATTCATAATGCAATGTAGATGTGTGTTTGTAATTGTGTGTTCTAAAATACAGGTTATTATGTATGTATGTATGTATGTATTAATTCTTTATTCGGATACAGAAATATCCATAAAAGTACAGAATAAAAATACCAGCACAACATTAAATCAATACATACCTCAATAAGAAGTTAAAAACAATGAGTGCAATAAGCGCATAGTTATAAATACACAAAGTTATATACATAGTGCAGCAAATTCATCATGGGCCTATCATTTAAGTCATCAATTCAGAGGTAATAACAATATAGTACTTAGAATATAGTCACATAAAATATGCAGATACTTTGACACGTAATAAAATACAGTAAAAATCCATACAATAAAATTATGCAGCCTGGGTATTATATGTTGGTGAGCATGTCTTGCATAATGTGCTGTAACAACATTACAAACAAATTATGCGAGGTTACATGGTATTAAGCAAGGAGAATAACTATGCATTTAACACTATTTTCTTACTGCCAAATGCACCATTACATTCAAATTGAACCCGAGAATGCAAAGAAAGAAAACAGAGCATCACCAGCAGCAGCCAGCAGACACTCATACTCTGCTACTGTGCTCTTGGGCAGGCATTTTGGCGCCAGATGCTACACATTTTGGAAACAGATGCAATCAAGCAGTTTTTGGGAATTTTGCATCACAAGAGTAATGCAAAATTATTCTGATTCCAGTGGCGTTTTCAAAATTTTGACTAGACCTAGTATTATTTTGAAAAATTTTCATGAGCACCTTGGACGTGATTTCCAAATGTGGCATATATTGCTCTTCAGTTCTACAATTATAGACATGAGGTTAGCAAACATGCTAAATCTATATATTCATTGATACAGACATGCTCAAATAAATTCATGCTTCTCTGTCTTCGTTCTGTTTATTTGCATACCCACTAGGCCCTGAATCTATATTGATGTTAGGAATTCATTCAGGTGGTTAGTATACTTTGAATATGCATAGCACAATTCCTATACTATTCAATTAGCATTGCTTTCTCATTACCATGTTCATTTTATAGAATCAGTATAAGACCCACATCCATTAATTCAGCTATGCACATGCAGGCAGCATTTCACATATCCTTCATTTGCAATGCATTGTCTTTTTTCCTATCTCCTTCTTGTACTGCACTGGTGATGGTGCACATTGCAATCATTTCTCACCTGTAATACAAACCTGCAGACCTAATGAAAGCAAGCATTTAGTTCATGTTATTTTACAGGATTCTCTTTTACTCTTAGACCTAAGTGCCACATGTTTATAATTTCGAGTCATACTCACACCAATTTGCATTTAAAACCACATAATTGAAGAAATATCACGTTTTCTGAGTCACATGTAAGGGTTTAGCAAATTAGGAGCAATAGTTACTACACACTGTTGGATCATGGAAAGGTCATGATCCAATTTCTGGATAAACTTACAGCCTTCCCTATGGCCACCTTTCATCCTCAAGCCAATGCCCGCCTGTAACCAACCTCCTGACCCAGTCCATCTCTAGCAAAATATTAGCATACAAATGACTCAACAATCCATAGGAATAGTTCAGGTGAGATATGTGATTATTGATCTCATACTTCACTACAGAAAGTTACAACTTACCAGCGCATAACTCTCTTATCCACCCATCAGAATGAACTATTTGACACTAAACAGAAGCTGAATCACCTACATAAGATAATACAACATCTGAAAATAGAACTCTTCCCACATACAGCTGCCAGAGATTTTCTCCCTAGCCCCACCCCAATTACTTTACTTGAAGCACCTACTTTTAAAGAACTCAACATGCACACCATCTTCATGCTTTAGACCACTCCTCCAAACATATTAACTTGAGCGCACATCACACACGTCAACAGAGCTGGTTGTCCTAACCATAGTCAATTTTCTTAAGCAAAGCCAGAAGAATCAACTTCACTCATCCCGCTGACCCATCTCGTACATATCATTTCAAAGGTGCCCACTTGAACCTGCAATCCCTAACGCAGGTTTTTATTTGCCCTAATCGGAGATTTTAACATTAGCACTGTTTTATTTACAGACATTTGTTTCCGCTCATCCTCAATATTATACCACAATATTACCAGTATGAAATATTATCCTGCACCCAGAGAGAACAGAAAAAAATCATTGTGGGTTCCTTAATCCAGGATCCCCTAAATAGTAAAGAAAAGCCTCCTTTAGAAATGTCTTGTCTATTTCAGATTGCAAAATACATTGCTAAAATACTGTTGAGTGACTATACTAGCATTATGGATAATTGTTACTTACAGATTAGAAAGCAGGCGTAGTTTGTTCCATGCCCTTCATTCTGCAAAAAATAAGCTACGTACAAAGCATTTCATATTAACAATTTTTTCACATAATTTTCTTATGACCTTTGCTATAGTGGCACGATACAAGCATAGCCCGACTGGACACTAAAATCAGCTCTGGCACAAATGTTCAAAACAGCACCACACTGTAGGAGGCTGACTACAATGGGTCAATGATGCTTTGATGGATGAGTCATTGCAGCCCTTCAAGCTCTGAAAGCAACCTCCTACCTGGCAACCCATCAGGGAAATGCCACAGTCCCAGAATGGCCAGTCCGCCCCCGGATTGGGTTAATGCATTGCTGTTAAAATTGCATGTGCACACTGGTGTCGTACAGTGTAAGACTAGCTTTATCTTTGCATCTTTGGCTCAATCTTACCTCTCCAGGTTAATCCTTTAATTACAGGCACAGGTAAAGATTGCCTGTAAGAGATGTGCTTCTCGAGAGTTCACTTTTTTACACAGCTTGATGCTTTTGCAGCCATTGCTCCCCACGCCCTGCATAGGATGTCAACTCTATCCTGCAGTGTCTGTGAATTATAATGTGGCTTTTCTCGTTTGTGTTGAAAAAACAGACATATCACGTGAGTCAAGCACTACTGTAGCAGCAGTGACACCTATAGGTGAAACAAGCTGTTGCATTGGCTGAGACTCATAAGGAAGCTGGCAGACAGACTTTTGAGCATCAGTGTAACTGTAGTCTGTCTCTACCCAGGAAGGCAAGGAACACAAATAAGAAGATACCTATTAGAAGATCTGAAACCGAAGTCAGGCATGAAAAGGCCACCAGTTTAAAATCAAAGAAAGCTAATTCAGTCCTCACCCTTCTGATGTTGATAAACTGAGTATCATTGGGTTATATTATAGTAAAACATTATTTACAGTGATGCTAAACTGTGGTGGCAAGTACTATTTTAAAAACAATAATTGTATATAACATTAAAGATGAACACTCAAATAGCCTGAAATTTTTTGTTGTTAAACAATGGAAGTCAATATTAAGGTTTGATTCTGACATTGGAGCTTTATTCTGGCCCTTATAATTTTCTGCATGAGGTAATTACTGGATGTAAAAAATATTTCACCCACACCATTTTACCTATGTCAAGTTGAACAAACATGACATAATTTACACGATAAAATGACTGGTATTTATAGTAACATGCAAAATGTGGTGACGAAGGTACAGCATTCTGTAGATATGCTCCATTTCATTAAAAGTCGAAATGAAGGGTATATACCAGACCTGGTAAATACCTCGCTCCCCTTGGTGTTGGTATTTACGAGACCTGGTAAAAACTTTGACCCGGTAAGTAACTCAACACCTTCCGGGCACTTGTAATAGAGACCTACAAAGGGAAACAGAAACGCAATACTGATGAAACATGGTCTTGTTGTGATGTAAAACAAGTTCGATGAAAATGGGTAGACAACTAATGCAATAAAATTATCAATTAAAAATGCTAAGGAAATGAGAAGTGTTTTAGATGGTTATTGCACAATATTGCCAGATACTAATTGGATGCAAAAACAACAAGGAGATGGCAATTCATCTGGGCCGCATCCTAATCTATTGTTTTTTGTCCACCATGCCGCCTCAGTTTAGACCCAGACATATGCAAATCAGTCTTGAACCTGCTCTCATGGGAACAGTCCGGCCCGAACTGCCAGGCCAGGACCTCCTTGAACCAGAATGTGTTGGACATGGCCATTTCTGCAGGGTCACCCCCAAACGTTGTTGCCTTCCTCCTCCCCTTTTTGCTGGATTTGGTTTTGGTGGCTTTAGTACTCTGGGCACTTTATCACTGCTAACCAGTGCTAAAGTGCATGTGTTCTCTCCCTAAAATGTGGTAACATTGGCTTATCCACAATTGGCATATTTAATTTACTTGCAGGTCCCTGGTACAGTGTGCTACATGTGCCCAGGGCCTGTAAAATAAAGGCTGCTACTGGGCCTGCAGCACTGATTGTGCCACCGACTTAAGTAGCCCTTTGAACATGCCTCCACCTGCCATTGTAGAGTCTGTGTGTGCAGTTTAAAACCTATGTGTTGACCTGGCAAGTTAAACTTTTTGTTGAGATACCTTGTGTAAGGGTGGGCCTGCACACCTGGTGGAAAATGTGTGTTGTGGTATGTAATCAAAAACCTCAGCGAATGTTTTGTGATATGTCTGCGTGCTACCTCACGAAGGGGTACAGCCCTGACCCCTGTGGAATAAACTGCTATTTCGAGGCCTGGAATCACCCAGGTCTGTGAGATGCACTGCTGCTGTCCCTATGGTTTCAATGTTGGTTATTCTATTTTTTGTGATTCTTTACAAAATTATTACAACATTTTCACGAAGAAATTTCAACATGTTGTAGTGCAACAAATAGTTCCATAGTTCAAACAAAAACAAACATATTCCAATCTGTGAGTTTCTAAAATGAATATATACAGATCTTTCGTGCTCGCTAATCTACTTCTTAACAAGCGTCAAATCAAGTCCATATTTCATCTACATTTCACAGTAAAAAGAATTCCCAATGCATTTCGGGTTTAAAAAACCCTTCTTCAGGGGTGTTGCCAAGAGAAAATGAGATGAGTAATTGATTTCTGTTCCTTCCGAGTGGAACTACAACAAAATGAAAAGTAACCAGACATGTCATAAGTTACTGTAAATAGACTATATGTTGTGCCATGTGATAGAAACTGCCGGTGAGAGACAGTAAGTACAGTGACATGCTGGTTTTAGGTAGAACAATGCCGTGCGAAATGACGTGAGTGACTGGTAAAACGAACGTCATGCCGCAGTCTTCATTCATTTTACTTACAGTGACCAACACCAGTGGTTAATATACAGTACGCCCGTGAGTTCCTATCGTTTTGTACGATAGACGCCATTCACTTTTCTATCGTTTGATGAATGTCACTTTTCTATCGCTTTATGGATGTCACATTTTGGTAAGCCCAAGTCTCTCTCACTTTTGATTACCACATTTATGTATTATACACCCGGGAGGACAGCCTCATGTGGTTTTCCATTTATTTCATTTTCAGCGAGGAGGCTGGCGCCTAATAACGCAGCGCGGGTATGCGTTGTTTCCACACTGCGGCATGACATTCGTTTTAACACTCACTCACGTCTTTTCGCACGGAATTGTTCTACCTATCATTGCTACCTGTTAAAAGCCCAAAAACGGGGGAATACCTGCAGGTTTTTTGCTTTCAATGCCAAAATGTGCATCTACTTTTATTTACTGAGCATTTTCCCCTGGTAAATTTCATCTTATGCGGCCTACCGAGAATGACTGGGGTAAAATTGCAGGGTTGTCATTGTTAACACATCTGAAAAATTCCACGTTCTTAAAGATTACATGACACAAAAATCTGTAATGTGTGGTACCTCTACGGTCCAGATTTTCCAACATTTTGCACTATGTTTGTGTGACAAAAGTGATGCAAAGCAGCGCAAAATGTTTTTTTTGTTTGTTACTTTCCACTGCAAAATTTGTTTTGCTCTGGAAAGTTGCCTAAAAGTAATGCAAAGCATTACTTAGCATCAAGGGGGTAAGGCATGGGTGGTACATAGGCTTTGCCATGCAACCACCCATGCAATTTAATGCAAATCCCTCTCTGCTACCATTATTAGACAGGGTTTTGCACCCAAAAATAATGCCGTTTAGAAACAGGCATTATAAAGGATAAATGCTTTTATTTCTCCTAATGCTTCCTACTTTGTGAGTGTGCTGCACTGTACAACACCCATCCAACATGGGAAACATTTTAGAGTTAGTCTAAGCATATTATTTGGTACTGGAAGGGTACTCTTTCAGTACAAAACCTATGCTAGGCTCACACACACACCCTTGCACTATGACGCAAAGGTGTGTGCATGGCGCAAACCAGCCAGATTCTGCGCCAGTGCTAAGGAGAGGGTAGGGGTGCGCCATGTCTCTGAATATTTGGTGCAGTCCTTCTATCTCCCTTTCACGCCGTGCAGCACAGCGTTTTTGGGTGCTGCAATGTGTTGCGTGTAACTTTGATAAATCTGTGTCTACATGTCACACAAAGCATGCATTACACCCGCAACTGCTTATTTTTTAATGTAAATTTGTGGTACTTCCCCCAGAAAGAGATACATTGAGGATTTTAACAACGAACCACATTGATTGGACAATCTCATCCAATATTGGTTGTCACTATCTCTGGCATTTCTGCCACATTATTTATCTTGTACAGCAATAGAATTATTGTATGCTTTTGTGTGGAAAAAAAGGCATTTTTCTTTAATTCGGATGCACATTTCCTGATCGCAACAGATTGCATTTAAAAAGAGCAAGGAGTTTGCTCTATTACACACAACAGCAAAAGAACAGAATAATAGATGACATGACCAGTGTCGGCTTTAGAGCAATGTGACCCGTTCCACTGCACCAGGCATGCTCGAGGGGGCGTCCTTTGCATGAAACAGGAGCAGCCTCAGGAGATCGTTATGCGTTTATAAGGGCATGACACCTCTGGTTGTTAATGTACTTGATGTAGGAATCTGTGATTTGTCTAATCACAGTTTTGACCAATGATAAAGTAGAATAGAGGTTTAATGTTCTGGGTGCAAAGTACAACGTGTAACATGCAGATCACAGATTTGTATTGTTTGTAGATAGCTCAGTGGGTTACTGCTTTTGTCACAGAGATCCTTTTTTGTTACAGGGAGTTTATAAGTGACAATCCTAATATATAGCACCCTGAGATATCAATGTGCTACATTCAAATTTCAAAACATGGGTTTAAAACCTTATTGTTTCTTCACTACATTTTTCATTATTCTAGGGAAGCTAAAACGAGTTATTTCCGGTGGCAATACAATTTATTAGTATGACATCCCCGTCATTGTGGTATGTTTCAAATCTTCTTGAGTTCATGTTGGAGGTTTACTAAAAGTTTGTGCTTGGTTTGCAGTAAAAGATGTCGCAAACCTGGTGGAAAGTGTTTTTGGGTTTGCATTCCAGTGCAAATCCTGAATTGCATTGGACCATAGCCCTAAAGTAATTTAAAGTAGCACTTATGCACTACTTTGCTTTAAGGAGCCAGCCATGGGTGGTACATGAACTTTCACATGCATCCACCCGTGGATTTTGCTGTTAATCTCTATCTGCTAACTTTGATAGAATAGATTTTGCAACATAAAATGACATCTTGAGTCAGGCATAAAGTTGGAGAAAAGATTTAGTTTCTCTAAACCTTTCAAACTTTTTATTTGTGCTGCACCATACAGCACAAAGCGGCAAATGGTCGACCTTTGCAAAGCATAGCATTTTGTGCTGAAAGGAAACCCTTTCTGTAGAACACATGTGCTTGACATCACACACACATACTGAGTGCATGGGTGCAAGACAGCCTAATGTACTAATCGGGGACACATACCAAGTTTGGACCCAGCTACATGCAAACCAGTCTTAACCCTGCTCCAATTGGAACAGTTAAGCCCAAACTGCCAAGCCAGGTCCTCCCTGAACTGAGACACAAGCAGCCCACGACTGTTTTTGCCCTTTATGGGCTCATCAGCCGGGTACACCTTGGTTGCAGTGACACATTGCCAGGGACCACGAGTTTCAGCTTCAACGCCAATGTTGTAGTCAATGTTGATGCTAGGACTTTACTTGAGGGGCATCGCACAGTGGTGTTTCAGAAGGTAGAATTCCCGAAGCCACACAAAAGCATTGATGCGTTGGTTCTGCTGAGCAAACAACTTAGGCCCACTTCCAAGGGTCCAGCGCCAGGCAAGCGCCACTTGGCAGTGTAGTTTCACAGACGGCAGAGTCCAGGTGCAGAAGCAAAAGAGTTGGAAGTCTTTTATGTCCCTGAAACCTGAGATCAGGAGGCTAGCCAGCAAGCCCTTGGAGTCACTCTGGGTTCGAGGTTTAAGTGATGTAGGTCCAGTCCTTCTCACTCTGTGTTGTTTGCATGTGAGTGTAGGGTTTTACATATTCTCGCTGATGTATTGTGCTGTTTGTGGTGTGTTATTTTTTAACAGTTAATTATTTTTATATGCTAAGGCTTTCTGATCATTTGAAGTGTCGATTAGCCCGAAGCCCACAGCCCCCGACCACTCTTAGGCACGTGTTAGAAAGCCATCCTTGCCATGTTCACCCCCATTATTTGCTGAATTATACTATTGGTAACTGACTCTGACTATGCCGAGGGCCCTGCTAACTAGGCTCATGGCCAGTGTTATGTTTAAAAATGTACATGTTATAGGGTACACTTACAATTGGCAATGACAGATCCTCTACGTCCCTAATAGATAATAGGGCCAGGGGGTGCAATATACCTATATGTCCCTAGTATATAATAGGGCCTGGAGGTTTAGAGACCCCGCAGAATTCCTGAACTTGTATGTGTGCACTGCTGTGTGCTTGCTGTCCTTTTAAAGGCAGTCTTCTGTAAGCTAACATCCAGACTTCTAGTGGTTGCTCCTGATTGGTCAGCCTTAACAGGCTTGTCCAGGCTGCCTTGATGAAGTGATAAGTGACCGCATAGCACAGGGGTTATCTGCTGGAGAGAGCTCTGAAGCTGAAGAGGATAGGTCATAAAGAGAGGGCTGGTTAAATCAATCTGAGATCAGAGATAGAGCAAATTAGTAAGCAATGGCAGGCGTACCTACCCCAACATTCTGTGCCTCAGTCAGATGGCAGGCTTAGATCAGAAATTTGCAGAAGTCAAGGGAGGAGAGCTAATGGAAATGAGGGTTGGTTTAGTCAGCTCTTGCTCCTCTGAAAATAAATCATCCATGTTGGATTTTGGAAGTGCAGTGCTTTGTGGGACAAGAAGATGCCACACTTTGGAGGAAGTTTTCATGCTTTTGGGTGGCACCCAGCATCCCATTGTACAGAATGTACCCCCCTGCTTGTCGCTCAGAACACTGAATAAATATGTGAGAGCTGCATAGTACCTATCTGCTGCCTGAAACTACAAGGAGAAGGAGGACTGCCCGGCTGGAATCTGGATCTGCACCAAAGGCCTGCACTCTGAATGACTGCGCCTGCTGCACAATCTGATAATACAGTCCGAGGGACTGTGCCTTGCTTCAAGAAGGATTAAGGAGTGGATTCCCTACAAGCTAAACGTTAACAGAGCCCACCTACATCATCTCTACCAAGAGTCTAAATCCTGGAGTGCGCCCAGTGGACTTTTAGGGATTTGGCCAGGTGCATTGTGGGGATTGTAGTCCAGACATCCCAGGGACCATCTAGGAGATTCCAGACCTTTGTATTTGTGATTTGGACACTTTGAACCTACAAGGAGACCTTCAGGAAGCACCTCCTGAAGTTATGAGATCTTTGGGGAACTTTTGTTAAAAAAGCTCCATGAGGTGACTGCACCGACATCCAAAGTCAAGCTGACTACCTTCAACCGCAACCCAGCTAGGATTTCAAGTTTGTCCAGCTAAAAGCTCCGGAGCTCCAGACTTTCATGATTTGACCAAGCCCTCGCAGAAAGTCAAGCCAGCGAACCCTCTCCCAATCCGGCCTGCTGTGGAAGGTTGAGTAACATCAGAAGAAGAAAATGCTCCAGAAAAGATCCTAAGTGTGAAGGTAAAACTTTGACTCGGACATCCCGCTTAGTGTATCTGACCTGGAAGGGCTGCATCGCAGTTAGCCTCAAACCTTGACTTTGGCCCGGTCAAGCATCACCAGATGTCCCAGAGTGGCACTATAAGTTTTTAAGTGCTTTAAAGTGGTTAATCTTTAAAAATTCATATTGCCAGTTCCCTAGATTGGATTTTTGGCAATTTGTTGTCTATTTGTTCATAAAAATATTTACTATTTGTATAAATTTGTGTGGGAATTTGTATTGTGTTTTGTGTCTTACTTATTTAGTGTATTGTTGTTTTTAAATGGTTTACACTCCTGGTACCTAAGTTAGACCTGACTGCTCGTTATCAGCTACCAAAGGTTGAGCAAGGGGCTAATTTACTGAGACCTTAACTGGCCCCTATACTATGTTGGTGGCCTTATTACTTGTGGTAGGTGCATACCTACCCCTACCAATAACCCACTTTCCAATAACATGAAAGTGTGGCTGATGCATGTGGCTTTATTGATGTTGAGTCAAAGTAGGTGAACGATAGAGCTCTAACATTTGTTTTCTCATTCCATGAGCGAAACAGCTGTCCATCACATGCCAGGCTATATTTTCAGTCTAATGTTGGATAGCATCACATTGGCATTTTTTATATCTTTTCCCCATGATGTGTGAATAAGAGCGTGGGATGGTCCCCGTACTGTGGTCTCTGTTGGATCTCCGACACTCATAAGTTTCCTGAGTGGCCTTTGTCATTGGTGTTTTTGGAAGTTCTTATTTTCTTATCTAACCTGTTGTTGGAGCTATACTATTTCTGTGGGTTGTACTGTTCAATAGCATTTCACAAAAATGTACATGGCGATTGTGATGTTTTGTTTGTGTGTGAAATTGCTCGCTTAATTTTCTGGTATGTGAGTGTTCTTTCAGTTTTAAAATGGTCTTTATGAATTGTGGTGTTGTTTTTTTTCTTGTAGTGTTGATTACTGAAGGGGGTGGGGTTTTGGCTAAGTGTTGTGTTGTGCTTTTTGTGGTGGGTTACAAGGAATGGACAGTGACCACATCTCAGTTCAGAATCAAAGAGTAGCAACCACTACTTTATTGTTTCATGCTGCGCTGTTTATCATGTGCAGTAATTAGCCCACTTTTTTGTACACTGGCCAACATTGCAGCCCCTGTTCCTGATCCAGTAGGTTCTTGGGAGTCAAGAAATAGCTTCTTTGCACATCATTCCTGACCTGGTGCACACACACTTTCCGCTGCTGTGAGCAAATTTACTTTGTAATATTTTCCCGCCACATTGCTATATTATTATTTAAATCTGTAGTTGGTCACATGACCATCTTAATGCTCGCTCCTGGGCCTCCAATTAGGCCTAAAGACCCAGCTACCTTTGACTTTCATCTTTGACTGATGGCCGGTGGCCGTGAGCGAGATATGCAGGGAAATTTGGGATGTGCGCACACTTCCACAGGCAAGGAAATGTGAATCCTCCTCCTCCCCATCTAGCTACATCCAGAGAACCACCCATGAAGTAGAGGGTGTGGCTGAGGGATTTTAACATATTTGGAAGCATTTTAGTGGTCTACATTTTAGACCAGAAAGAAAATCGGATATTAAAGGCAAGTTAATATTTGAACGCCCATCTAAGGCTAAAGAGAAGCTCAGGAGATAATGAACTAAATTCATTTCAAGAAACTACTAAACTTCTAGAAAAACTGGCCCATGCGTGACTCATGGTTCCCACAATTACAATCAAATGAATACATTACTTAATAGTTTGCTGCTTTGTGCATTCAAGGCTTTTAGTGGTGATTTTTAAAACTTTAAGGAGCAGCTTATATGTGACCAACTCATAGTCAGATGCTTCGACAAGAAAGTACATGATAAACTCTTAGCCTCCAAAAATCCAACCTTGAACAAAGCCATAAATAAGGCAAAAGAGCTAACTTATTTAAGGACTGTTATTTTATGCTATGTTAAAGATACTTGTTGAGTGCACGTACACCAAGCGGTTTCATGGCACTGGGGTGAGGCTGCAACAGTGAGAGAATGAACTTAGTCATATGCATGGGGAACAGCCAGTCTTAAGCTTTTTCCTAAACTGTGCACAAGAGATCACAGACCTCAACTCCACAGGAAGCGAGTTCTTGAAATTGTGGGGCCAAGACCACGAATCTTAGTCCCCCATATTTCTTGTGTTTGAATGATGGAGTAGCCAGCAGATTCAAATGGGAGGACCGCAGGTCCCGAGAAGGAGTATAACACTGGATCCTGGAAGAAAAAAATGCTGGACTATTACCAGAGAGGGCTTTGAAGATGGTACATCCCAACTTGAAGGCACAGCGTTTGGCCACAGGAAGCCAATTTAGACTTTTCATTAGCGGTCTGACGTGATGCCATTTGGGCGGATGAAAAATCAACCTGGCCGCTTGGTTCTGCACCAGCTGTAAGCGATGTAATTGATATGCTGGGATACCTACATACAGTGAATTGGCGTAATCAACACAGGAGATTACCAGAGCTCGGATGACTAAGGTCAGGGCTTCCGTGTTCAAAAATCTACTGATCTTCCTAATTCTTTGTAATTGAAAGAAGCAGGCGGAGACCACTGAGCCAATCTGGGTTTTCATAGACAAGTCGTTGCTGATCACAATACCCAAACTCTTGGTAGAACTTACTGGGAGTGAGGGATTTCCCAATAATGGATCAGCTCGGTTTTGTCAGGGTTCAATTTTAGTTGATTGCTATTCATCCATTCGCTGCTAAAATTCAGGGTGGATTGGAAGTTGGACGCAGAAGATGCCGATGGATTCATATCAAATACCAATTGAAGGTCGTCAGCGTAGTTAAAGGTTCCAACCTTTCTTTCTCACTGGGAGCAAATCAAGGGTAGTAAGTACAAATTGTAGAAAAGGGGTGAAAGGGAGGGTCCCTGAGGTACCCTGCAGGTCAATTTCATTTTGTTGGGGGAGAAATTGGCAAGACGAACCGCTGGAAATCGATTGCTGAGAAAAAAGAGAGCTACTTCAGCACCAGACCCTGGATACCAGCATTACTGACACGGGTATTCAGAAGATCATGATCGACCGTGTCGAATGCCGCTGACAAATCAAGAAGTACCAGGTCCTGGGTAATGCCCTTGTCTGCCCCCCTTCTGAGCTCGTCCATGACTGTAAGAATAACTGACTCCATTGAGTGTGCAGGTCTAAAACCTGCATGATGAGAGTCAGAAAGTGGGAGTGTTCAACTAAGGAGCTGTGGTAATTTGCCACATGAGCCTCGAAGATTTTACCTAAGTAGGGCAGCAAGGAAATGGGACGATAGTTGCTGAGGACCAGAGGGTCAGAGCTAGGTTTCTTTAAGATTGGAACAATTTCTGCACTTTTAAATATATATGGGACTATACCCAGCTTGAGAGAATTGTTCAGGAGTGAAAGAGGGGGGTCCGGACAAGTGAGAAAGGCTTCCCGTAATATGTGAGGGGGGCAGCTAAGGACTCCACTAAGGAACTGAGGACCTGAATTTAAGTTTGGCGTATGGTTAACCATCACAAAGGTGAAGGATATCCAGTCCGCCTTATAACAAGTGCCATAGGAAATAATGTGCTTCTAGCTAAGGCAGATGGGATGTATACCACGTTTGTGAGGCTGCAACCCTCTTCACCAAACTCTAAATCAGGCCCTAAGTTCGAGAAATGAATTAAATTTCCCTTCTGTTAGTGGTGTGAATGTTAACAATGGTTTGATAACAGAAAGGATGCTGCAAAAATACCCAAAATAGTAGAGTCATGCTACAGGTGTGGCAGATACACACACCTTGCAACTCTAGAACATGTCCTACTTGGAAGATGAAATACAATTAGTGTGGTCGGTTAGGTCACTGAGAGTATAGACCCTGCACAAGGTAAGTGTGAATGTAGTAATGGAAGATCAAATGAATGAAGTTATTGGACACATGATAGACATGATGATCTTGGGGATAATTCCCTTCTAGACACTGGTTCAATAATTACTGTCTTGTCTGACACCACTTTCTATCAAGAACGCCACCTGATGTAACGTTGTTTTCAGGTGATGTACACCATGAAGTTTATGGGAGCTGTAAATTCACCATGTTATGGTATTCTGTTACCAAAATCCTGTTTCAGCAAACGAAAATTGAGGGGAAGATCTTTGCATCAATAGAAGTATCAATATTCTGCATTGGCTATACCAAATTAGAACTTAGGCAGACAACACACAAACAAGTGATGGGTCTCATTGATGCTGACAATGCCACAAGGGCATTTTCACAGAGTAAGGGTGAGGGTGATGGGACTATATATGAACTGAGCAGGTGTGTGGATGATTATTGCATTGCCTTGCTTTTTTAACATAATAATGTCTTCTCAAGAAGTAAAAAACAGTCAAATGTTTCAGTCAAGTTGCAGACAGCTGTCTAGGATGTTTCTAGATATGTATTTATATTAGTTGGGGGTGAAAAGAAAATTTTAACCATTGGTGTATAGATCTAAGTGTGGTCAATAAAGTGATCTAGGGGGCATATGTATCAAACTCCCGTTTAGCGAATCCTAATTTGCGATATTTTGCGATTCGCAAATTGAGATTCGCTAAGCGGGATGTAAAAAATTAATCGCAAATATATTGCGATTTCTTAAAAATATTCTCAGACACCCTTTTGCGATTTCTTAGTAGCGAAATTCACAAATTAAGAAATCGCAAAAACGGGAATCTGCAAACCAGGTGCAACCTGATGACATCACAAACAGGAAACTGGAGTGATTTCCTGCACCTGCTCACCTGAGCCACACCCAGAGGCTGCTTGGGGAGTGTGAGGAGGCATCACAGGAGAGTGCAACCAGCAATGGATTCCACCAAACAACAGGAGGGCAAGGATGCAGAGAAGAGGAAGAGAAAGCATAAGTTCTCAGAAAAGGAGCAGGAGGTCCTCATTGAGGAGATGGTCTGCAGCCATGAGCTCCTCTTCGGCAAGAAGGCACTGCGTGTCCCAGAGGCGAGGCACAGGAAAATTTGGCTTGAAATACAAAATAAGGTGAATGCAGTGGGAGTCACCAATCGTACCATCGAAGAGCTGCGCAAGCGGTGGTACGACATGCGCCAGAGGTCCAAGGAGAGGGTGGCAGCCAGACTGAAGGACGCAAATCAGACTGGAGGAGGACCATCCACTGCAGAGCAGCCAACACCCCATGAGGAGCTTGTGGAGTCAACTCTCCTGCCTGAGAGCGTTGGTGGTGTGGCTGACATAGACAGCTCCGACCCTGCATCCAGCAGTCAAGGTAAGATGCATGCAAAATCAATCTGCACTCCTCCCCATCCCATGCACACTTCCCCAAATGCGCATAGTAAACTCCCAAAATGTCATTCCAGCCCAGGTCTTACAGCACACCCAGCAATGCATCATGGGACTCGTAGTACTATGTCTGACAGTGTGTCCATGAGACAAAGGAAATTTAATGCAACATGTGGGTTGAGGATAAGTGAATGATACAGTGTCAGAGGTTAGCCAAAAAAAACTGTAGGAACTTTATTGATTGCCACATGCAGACAATAACACAAACTCATGTAGTCCCCTTTACATCCACAGCACATTCCAGGGCACAAGAAGACAGCGCAGAGGGAGAGGAGCCTGCACACCCTGCGGACTCCAGTGACGACACTGAGCAGCAGCCAATCCAGCACAGGAAGCGCGCACATGTGCCCCCACTGCCTCCATTTGAGGACGAAATACCTGCCACAGGGGATGACACCGACAGGAGAGAGGGAAGTCAGGGTGTGTCACACATGCCCATTCATGACACACAAAGGCCAAGGAGTAGACCACAGGACACATGCAGATCAAGGCCCAGGAGCAGCACGGCGACTGAAGCAGAAGGATCCGTGTTCTCAGGCCTGGATCGGAGCATGCTGCAGGAACAGTGCCTGCAAAGCAAAGCACTGAGATCAATAAATAGGCAGCTATGCTGCATACACAATGAGCAGAAGAACATGGGGGAGGGCTTCATGGCCATGGCAGGGGCGATCCGTGAGCTCGGTGACACTTTGAGGCAAAACCAAGCTGTCAATGACAGGGCTGGCCGACGTGCCAATGCACACCTCCACAACTACACGAAGGCCGTGAACCGCCTCTGCACCACCACCAGCACCCTCACACGCAGAAGCGTAACTATGCAGGTCAAGATGGCGCACTGCTACCAGGATATAGCCCGAGGACTTGCGCAGGTAACCACTGCTGTGGAGCTGCTGCAGACGGCCAATGCTGGTGGCAGGGCACTCATGGCCTCTGCCGACAGTGAGGACACCTCAAGTCGGAGCAGCGTCACTCCCACCTTGCCAGGGGAAAGACGACGCAGTGCCAGACAGGGCGCAGGACAAGGGAACACCATGGGGGGCACTCAGCCTGGACGCCACCGAAGGAGGTGAACATGTGCGGTGACACTTACTGCAACACGGGTGAATGAACCCTACAATGCTGTTTGCACAGTTACTTGTGCCTTACCTGCACTGTGTGCACAACATGTGCTGGGGACAGCTACTATTTCTTTAATGTGAAGTGTGAATAAACACTTCACACATCATGAAGCTTTGTTGTCTCATTTCATCATTACTCACCTAGAAGTAGTTTTGTGTGATCTCTGTCCGTCTCTGGCGTCCAGCAGCTGCCCCAACTCCTGCTGCAGGTCTGGCAGGGGGAGCAGGGCGCTCGTCATCCGATGTGTCTGTATCGGTCACATCAGTTGTGGTGCCTTTCCTCATTGCCATGTTATGTAGCATTGCACAGCTTGCCACGATTTTACAGCAGGTCTCAGGGCTGTATTGCAATGCTCCTCCACTTTTATGCAGGCACCTGAAGCGGCTCTTCAGGATTCCAAAGGTACGCTCAATGATGCAGCGTGTAGATCTGTGTGCCCTGTTGTAGCTCCTCTCACTTGCATTTGTAGGATCCAGATATGGGGTCAGGATGAAGTCGCGCACTGCATAGGCACTGTCACTTGCATGGACAAACACAATAGGTAAGTCAATGTCCCCCCCCTCAAGTGATGTAGTGGATGTATTGATGTGTGCCATGAATTTACCTAGCAAGTACCCCTCCCCAAACTCTCCAGCACTCAGACATCTGTGTATTCCACTGTGTCTGAAGATGAAAGAGTCATGTGTACTGCCGGGGTATTTGGGTACGATGTCTGTGATGATATACTTTGCGTTGCACACAATCTGTATATTGAGGTAATGGTAGAATTTCTGATTTCTGTAGACATATTCAGTTGCTGATGGGGGTGTGATGGCCACATGGGTCCCATCGATGCAACCAATGACGTGGGGGAAACGTGCTATCTGGTAGAAGTCCAGTTTTGTTTGCTGTAATGCCTGTTGGGTGGTGGGGAAGTATATGTGATGTGATAGCCTCTGTAGCATTGCATCTAGAAAGGCATGGAGAAAGCGCGAAAGTGCACTCTGTGACACCCCACCAACCTCCGCTATTACCCGTTGGAAACTCCCTGATGCCAGGAGGTGCAGGGAGCACAGGACCTACACATGTGTGGGAATTGTTTGTGTCCTGCGTGTAGGGTGTTCCAAGTAAGGTTTCAGCTCCTCAATCAGGTCCATTATGGTCTGTGGGTGCAGCCTGTACTTGTCATAGATGTCCTCTTCAGTGTGCTGGAACAGAGTGATGCGCAGCCTGAATATACGTTCCAGTCTCATTCTCCTCTGTGAAAGAGCCCGAATACGCAGCCTCCTGGCTATCACGAACATTGCTGCCATTGTGGGTGGGTCTGTTGCATTGTGGGGTGGTTTAAGTACCTTGCACCAGTTTACCACCTGCATGCAATTGGTGTTAATAGCGATTTCTTAATTTGCGAACTTCGTGAATTCGCAATTTGCGATTTTTTCATACATGTGTCAGCGAATTCTTATTTTGCGATATCCTTTCAGCGAATTTCGCTAGGTTGAGAAATCGCAATTTAAGAAATCGCTAGGAAAATCGCAAAAATCTCGTTTCGCAGCCTAAGAAATCGCTAATTTAGCGATTTCTACATTTTCTCACATACATGTGGAATTGCGAAAAATCAGTTGCAAACGCTGCTTTTTGCGATTCGCAGCGTTTGCGACTAATTTTTGCTTTCATACATATGGGCCTAGGTGAACAGTCACCCTATATCCTGCATAGAAGAGTAACTTAATAAATTGCCTTATGCTTGTTTTTTTTTACCAAATATGTGCTTGGCAAATCACCAAATATCAAAAGTAAACGTAACCCTTATTCCTATTATGTTACCGCCCTCGCACAGTGTTAAATCTCATTGTGCTTAAAGAGTAGCACTATAGAGTAAAGATTATTCCTGGCAACCAAACGTTAGAGCAGGCTTCCTATCTACGTTATTCATTGAATCTAATAGCAGTCCATACAGGTCCAAAGAAGATGAAGAGTGCCAATGTATCTAACCGCAAAAGAGGCACCCTGAACTGTGGTGTGTATTGGAGGTGTTATGGGAGGGGTAAGGAGAGGTTTAGGGGTTTTGGCAGAGATGTCCACCCACCCACAAAAGAGTAAGCACATTCCTGTTCACATACTGCACTTCTAAAGGTGCTACAGCTAAAAGGGACCCAAAACAGTAGCAAATGTACTCCAAATCAGAGCTAGAGTAAGTCCTGCACCACACATGGTCAACCACTGGTGCTGAAACACCTTCCCAAAGAAAATAATGCAGGTAGGGACGTAAACTAAAACCCCAAAGGAAAAAATGTTAAATTAAATTATTTAACCCCTTCGGTGCTCATGACGGAACGGTTCCGTCATGAGCCACGGTTGAGCTGTGCTCATGACGGAACCGTTCCGTCATGACCACGCCCGCGCAAGATTCCGTCAGCACAGCGGCGGAATCTGCGCAGCATGGAAGGGGTTAAAATAGGTAAAATAATAAATCTATGTTATCCATTATTTAAAAAATATCGGAAAATACTTTTTCTTATTTTATTTTAACATATTTTAATAACCTTGTTTGTATTGAAAAATTAATGTAGCATTAGTTTTATTGAAATATAAAAGCATTTGAATTATTTACCTCCATACACCTTTTTTAATAATCATTAATACATGAAAGTAATTTTCTTTTTACTTTAGGTATGTTTTCAATGTCTTCAGGAAAATATTTGGAATTTAACAAATTATTGTCAATGTATTCAAAATAATAAAACTTTACATTTAAAATTAAGTTATTGTTCGACATGGCACCATTGGAGTAGGTCTCCCTTCTATTTTTTGTCACTTTTTGTCTCCTTCGTGGTTGATGGCGTTAGACGCTCTGGGCGCTGTGCCACTGCCATTCATTGTCATAGCACAAATGCTCCTTATTATAAATTAACTGTATGAACTAGTAGAGTCTTAGTAGTGCCAAGGAACATGTTAGGAAAGTCGAATTTGGTGTGCTTGAGCTTCAAATATTAACGTGCATCTGGTAGTGGTGATTGCCTTTATAATAGTCCCACGCACAGTGGGGGACATACCCTGGATGGCATATTTATTAATAATATGACCTTGAAAGTGGTCAATATCATGGCGCTCCCCTGGTCTGATCATAAGGTAGTAAATTTCACTATCATGACTGGGATATCAGCTACTTTCTCTGGTCACAGAGTAGAGAATTGTATGATCAGACTTTGGTCTCAGGTGACTGCTGAAAAACTACTCCCTATATTGGCCGGGTCACGGCCTGTCCAGACTAATGAGAGTTCTGTGGCGGCATTGTACTTTAGGGAGTGGTTGGAGGCGGCGGTGAACAGGGTAGCCCCTCAGAAGTCACTGGGTACCAGGAGAACAAAACCAAGTTCATCCTGGTATAACGCAGAGCTCAAGACCTTGAAGGCCACATGTAGAAGGGCCGAGCGGTCTTGGAGGAAGGATTATAGCGTGGAGGGTAAAGCACATTATAATAGCGCCCTCGCAGCCTATAAGCATGCGATAGTGGCAGCCAAGAGTGCCTATTTCTCTGACAAAATCAGGGATGCCGGCAACTCAGCCAAGGAGTTGTTTAGAACCATAACAGTGCTGGCTAAACCTCCCCAGGACAGCAACTATCGACCGGACCAAGAAATGTGTCAAAAGTTGGCAGCATATTGCCAAGAGAAGGTCCAGGTCATTTATAATGAGTTCAGCAGCCTGGGACACAGCCCCGGAACGGGTAAGGTAGGGCCGGATCTGGGCATGAGTAACGACATAGAACTCAGTGAGTTTGCCGCAATTACTGTGGAGGAAACTAAGAGGTTGATCCTCTCAACAAACTCAGGTTCACCTCTGGATCCTTGCCCCCCATCCGTGGTCCATTTGGCTGCAGACTTGATTGCGGAGGAACTGTCCCAGGTAATCAACATTGCAATGCAATCTGGGCGCTATCCGTCTTGTTGGAAGAGGGCAATAATTAAACCTTTATTAAAAAAAACAACATTAGACCCTCTCGTTCTGAAAAACTATCGTCCAATCTCTGCCCTGCCCTTGGGGGCGAAGATTCTGGAGAAAGAACTAAATCGTGCCCTTACAGCACACTTGGTAGCCCATGATCTGCTCGATTCATCTCAGCACGGTTTCCGTGCCCAGCACTCCACGGAGTCAGCATTGCTGATCGCAGCAGAAAATGTACGGGCGATAGCTGACCGCGGAGGTCGAGCAGTATTGGTGATGTTGGACCTCTCGGCGGCCTTCGACACCGTTAATCACAAGGTGCTGCTTCGAAGGCTTCAGGAGTGTGGGGTCCAGGGTAGGGCATTGGCACTGCTAGCCTCTTTCTTGGATGGCAGAGATAACAGTCTGTTATGGGACGGCTTGCGGTCAGACCCGTTCCAGTTACCATGTGGTGTGCCACAAGGCTCCTCTTTGTCCCCAACGCTCTTCAACATTTATGTAGCCCCCCTGGCCAAGCTTATTAAGGCTCAGGGTTTTACTGTGATCTCCTACGCCGATGATTCACAGCTTATAGTCTCGGCTGGTGAAGAATCAAATGACACGGCTAACAAGTTTCATAGCTGTATGTCTGCAATCATGAGATGGATGCGAGAAAACTTCCTTAAGATCAACACAGAGAAAACGGAGATAATGGAATTTGGTCCAGGAAGTCCGGTATGGAATAGCTCCTGGTGGCCGGCGGAGGCAGGTGAATGTCCCTGTCCTGTGCTTAAGGTCAGAAATCTGGGAGTGATATTCGATAACCAACTCAATTTCTCCGCACAGGTCAACAACCTTGCCTCCTCCTGTTTTTACTTAATCAGGATACTGCGGAAGATTTTCCCGTTTATTAACCAGATCTTCGTAGGAATGTGGTTGTTGCGTTAGTACTGTCCAAAATGGACTATTGTAACGCAGTACTGCTTGGACTGAATAAGACCTTGCTCAAAAGACTGCAGATCCTGCAGAATGCGGCAGCTAGACTCCTGTTGGATGTACCCAGGGACCAGTCTGTTGCCAAGGGAATTGAAGCGCTTCACTGGCTTCCAGTTCAGCAGCGCATAGAGTTCAAGGCGTTATGCCTAGTTCATAAGGCGGTCTTTGGAGGGGGAGCTCTGGAAGTCCAGAAGCTCTTCAGCCCATATCTCCCGGGGCGGACACTGAGATCATCTACGCAAAGCTTACTGCAACTGAATCGTGTCAGAAAAGCCAGATGGGGTGGTAGAGCTTTTTCCTTTCAGGCGGCTTGCCTGTGGAATGAGCTCCCTGGCTTTGTTAAACTTACGCAGAATCACCAAGCTTTCAGAAAACTGATAAAAAAACGGCTGTTTGATACGATTAGGGGTTAGGTGGAGCGATCTCTTTCTATGGACCAGCGCCAAGACGCCTCGGCATTCGTTCGCGCTTTATAAGTGATGATCCTATCCTATCCTATCCTATTCTGAGTGTGCAACTACCGCTTTTGGAAAGCAGGTATCTTTTTGTCTAATCCTTCCTGTGTGTTTTCTTGGTATGTGTATTGGCCATCTGGTTTAGAGGGCCAGGGCAGGCTGAGGCCGACCTGGGTCGAATGGAGGAATCTGCCGTTGAAGTATGGGGAGGGGTGACCCCTTTGATCTAAGCAGGGCTGTGCCTGGCAAGGTGAATGATGGCTCCACCTCCCACTGGGCGTCTGATGGTGGGCCCCCTCTCCCTGAAAGGGAGGATGCCGCCTCGTAAATAAAGTTACCCAAGTCGACACCAAACTGGTTCTGGCCGGGTCGAGTGATTTGTGACTTTCTCAAGAACAAAGACTTTTGGGGTATAAAGATCTGAGCTGAAGCCCCTTTGAGGTGTGTAACTTCGGGATGCGAAGACGAACCTCTGTCCGCGTAAAAAGAGGGAAAGGACTTTGAAACTTTCATCCATCTACTGAAGCAACTACCCAAGGGCCTGATTTGAGCTTGCCTCCTGCCGAAGTCTCAGGGACATTAGACTTCATTCGTCAGCAGCCCGGATTCCTCTTGAAGGGAATCCTACTTGCAGGTGAGGCCTCTGTCGAGAAATCCAGGGTCTCTAGTTCTCCTGTGGGGAATGCCGCATTTGACTTGCTACGGAAACTATTGCTATCACCATTGTGGGCCTCTGCAGCTGAGGAGCTGTGCCGCTGAGTGCCCGCATTTGACTTGCTACGAAAACTATTGCTATCGCCATTGTGGGCCGCTGCAGCTGAGGAGCTGTGCCGCTGAGTGCCCGCATTTGACTTCTTACAGAAACTATTGCTATCGCCATTGTGGGCCGCTACAGCAGAAGAGCTGTGCCACTGAGTGCCCGCCTTTGCCTTGCTATGGAATCCATTGTTGTCGCCATTGTGGGCCGCTGCAGCTGAGGAGCTGTGCTGCTGAGTGCCCGCATCTGCCTTGCTACGAAAACCATTGCTATCGCCATTGTGGGCCGCTGCAGCTGCGAAGCTGTGCCGCAGAGTGCCCGCCTTGGCCTTGCCACGAAAACTATTGCTGTCACTAGTGTGGGCCGCTGCCGCTGAAGAGTTGTGCCGCCAAGTGCCTGCATTGGTCCTACCACGAGGATACTACGAGAATCAGTACTATCACTATTTTGGGCCGCTGCTGCTGAGGAGCTGTGCCGCTGAGTGCCCACCCTTGTTTTACTACAGAAACCATCGCTATTGCTATCGCGGGCCGCTGCAGCTGAAGAGCTGTGCATGCTAGCCCCTACGTCGCGAACCTTGCCATCTTCTGTGTGTGCCGCTGGGTACCGCCTTCTAACCCGGTCCTAGGATTAGCATGAGTGCACGCCGCGGACTGCTGCAGCCGAGGAGCTGTGGCCACTGAGAGTCCGCCTGTCATCCCGCACATTCCCCGTGAAGCTGTGCGCTGTGCCCCCCTTTATATCCCAGGTACATTGTGCATAACTGGGCCGCCTAGGCCCTGATCTCGAACTAAGCCCATTCCACCCGCACGCACGAGTGCTTCCATTGCACTGAATGAATCTGTAATTATGTGCATTGTGGTTCTTTGAGCTTTTCTCCGTTTCGTGCTTAACCTATATAAAGATATTGCACATGCAAGTATTTTTACTAACTTTTTACAAGTTTGATCAATGTTTTTACTTTTCTCTATATGTTACTATGAGGAGATTGCTGCCATCAGGGCAGAGATCTTCCAATTGTAAATGATAGGGCTAAGGAAATGCATTTATTACAAATAGAAACATATTTTTTTGTTAAATACTAATATAAAATCATTTTATATATTTATTTTAAATGTAGAACAAAATAGAACAAAATAGAAAAAAGGCTACAGCATTATTAACCTAATTTGCAATTAAATATGTATTTAGTATGTAAAATTAAATTAACAAATATTTTTTACATGTTTATTAACAAAAAATCCCACTCACAGTAAAAACAAATTTTTTATTATGTACTAATACTTATTAAAAGTGATGCACACAATTCATTATAAGTGCTTTGACTATGTTTTACAAACCTTAATGCTACATTATTTTTAATTAAAAAAATTATATTAAAATATGTTCAATTAAAAAGCAAAATATGTTCACTGGTAAAGAATCATTTGGACATTAATTTTATTAAATATTTATTTATATTTTTACTATTTTAAGTACTTTTATTTAATTTAACATTATTTTCTACAGCAAATAATAAGTCCCTACTGCCATTATTTTCTAAGGGAGGGTGTTGCAGTGGATGACCCTAAGACTTACAACTGCTTTTTTTGTAAGTAGTAACTTTACAATTATAAATTTGGCTCCATCCCTTGTTTCCAAGGTGAATACATGTAATTCTCTACTTTAGAGTAACTTTAAAGTAGTAAACATATTCAAAAGTATAAGAGTACATTTATAAGTAGCAAATCTACATATGTAGATTAATCTTTGTGAGTATACTCCTTTTAAAAATGCGCATCTGGCTTTAGAACACCCACGCTCTGGAATGCGACTCATGCCGTGCACCAGTTTACACTGTTAACTGAAGAGTACTTTCTGTAACATCACTGTTTTTCATACAGTTTAATGCTTACCATCTGGATTGCACAGTGAGCAGGGATAAAATCCATAATAACGTAATCAAGTATTCTCATCTTTCTTTACCTCGCTGTTACACCCTACTCCTATTTACCCTCTTTTCATACCAACTTTCTTTCTTCCAAAAAATGTAACTACAACTACCATCATACTTTTTACCCCTTTCTATATGCAAGGGATCTGTGCAGGTTCAGATGAGAAAAAAGGTAGAGGTGGGAACAAAAATAAAAGTAGCTCCAAATAGCAATCAAATAGCTAAAGAAGTGGCACACATTTGCAAATTAGGTCAGTTTTGAACTTGTAAAGACAACCTGTATTGTTTTATTGCAAGAGATGGGAGAGTGCATGCATTTGTGCTTTGTGCAGGCATTTTTTGTGGGAATATCAGGCAAACCAACAGTAAACGCTATCCCACTGATCTGTCACACCTGCCCATTGGCCCTGCCTAATTGCCATATACGCCAGTCCAACCCTGGATCTGTATCCTCCTATGTTAACTATCTGTATGTTTTTAAAATCGGCTGTGGCTCATTCTGGTTTATAGTGCAAGGGCTATTATTTCTCCTCCAATTTCACATGTATATTGGTAATATGTACTTGGATGACTCTATAATACATATAATTTATGAACACAGCTCCTGCATGCTAAACACCAATTAATTCAAGCTTAATAAAAATAGATGATAGAATTCATCCTATTGTGTACATTTTCTCAGGAACATTTCAATCATTTAACACTGCATGAGACTTTTCTCTCTGGTTCATGTGATTATTAGTGAGCTCTTGGGGGTAAGCTAAAGAGTGATTTTACTGATTCAGAGTGGCTCTCATATTACCGGTGCTAGCCAGTTTAGGATTAGCATTCAATTCTCAGAAAGCATATATTAGCTGTTTGTAAGAAACTGGAGTGTTGGATGACTGGGGTGTCAGCCCTAGTCAAGCAGCAACCACAATCTTTGTCAGGGTAAGGCACCAGTCTGTGCTCATACCCTGGTATCTTGCGACAGAGCAGTCAGGCTTAATTTACAGGCATAGTGTAAAGTAGTTGTGCAACACTTCAAACAGTAAAACAGGGAAACCACCACACAAAAAGGATGCCACCTCAAAAAATAGAGTTGAGTTCAATAAATAAAACAGGACAAAAATGACAAAGATCCAATCAGTAGAACCGGAGATACTCAAATTTTACATTTACATGAAAATAACTCCAAAACACTTAAAGAGTCAACTGTGGATTTCTGGTTGCACTGGACCGAGACAAAGTCACAAGTTCAGGCGGAATGCGATGGAGCACGGGCCAGCTATAAGGACCCATTAGACCAGCTGAACACAGTACCTTCAATCCTGGTTTGCAGAGCGTTGCGTGGATCAATGTTTAAAGATGCGTCACGCAGCCGAGGCAATGCGTTAGTTCTGAGATGTGGTGAGGCTGAGATGTGAGTTCCTATTGCATCAATGCTGAGGATCCAGTTGATGAGGGCTTGCAATGTGAGGTCCAAAATCAGGGATGTGTCTCACAGTTTGGGTTTGATAGAGCTGTGAGGCTGCAATGCGGAGTCCGGCATCATCGTCAAGCTGCCATCAATGAGAGATGCAAGGGTCTTCACCGAGGAGGCGTCACGCAGCAGTGGTTTCGTAGGCAATCCGGCGGTAATGCAGGTCTTTACAACGGGTCCAATCTACACAGCAGCAGCGATTTGTCGGTTCTGCTTGGTTTGCACTAAGCAGCAGTGGAGATGCGTCTGTTCTGCTGGATTCACAGGAAGGCGGAATACCTTAGGACTACTTCCAAGGGTCCAGAACTGGGTTGGCAACATTTGACAGGGTAGACTCACAGATGTTCAGGTGAAGATGCAAGGTTGTTGAAAGCATGTAACGTCCCTAAGGCTTCAGATCAGGAGGACAGTCAACTAGCCCTTGAAGTCACTCTGGGTTCTTAGTTTATGAGATGCAGGTCCAGTCCTTCTCACCCAGGCAGGAGGGAAGCAGGCAGCAGTCAGCACAGCAAAGAAGGAGTCTAGCAGAATGTTAGTCCTTCAGCAGCACAGCAGTCCTTCCTCATGGCAGAGTATCCACAGGTCCAGAAGAGTATTAAAATGATGGTGTCTGAGGTCCACCTGTTATATCCTGGTGCCTTAGTTCTGGAAGGTGGGAGAAGCTTCTAGACAGTGACTTTGAGCTGCATATAATTTCCTGCCTCCCCTGCCCTGGCTCCAAGTTGACTGGAGTGACAATGCAAGGTTGTTAAGCCCTCAGTGTGGAGACAGGACACAGCCTATATAGGTGTAAGGGTGGGCTGTGCAAGCAGATGGCCCATCCAGGCACACCTCACTCTCTATTGTGTAACTGTCTGGAAGGAATTAATGAAGTCCAAATGTCAGTCCACCCAGTCATGTGTTCCATGCCAGGCTGTAGGCACTAAAAGTTCCAAGGGCAGAAAAATGCCAACTTTCTAAAGGTGGTACAAAAGGGGGTGGTGAATTTGGACGGAGCATCAGAACCAATCAAACACTCACACCCAGTCAACAGATCTGGGTTTGATCCATCACCATTCTTTAGCCCACTCTGCCATCCCAGTTCAGACATGGCCATATGCCAATCAGTCTTACCCTGTGCCTCATGGGAACAGTCCAGCCCGAACTGCCAAGCACGGTGATGGATCAAACCCAGATCTGTTGACTGGGTGTGAGTGTTTGATTGGTTCTGATGCTCCGTCCATCACCACCCCCTTTTGTACCGCTTTGTTTGCCATAAGTTGGCAGGGTATGCTCAGACGTGAGTCCCTCGCTCACTTTGCCACTGGATTCAAGCAAGCCTGGCTGAAGACGGCTGAAATGCCAGAAACCGGTCCTAGGAAGCTTGTTTCCAGTCCAGGGAAGGCATGGCTTGGCAGTTCAGTCTGGACGGTTCCCATGAGGCACAGGGTCAGACTGACTTGCATATGGCCATGTCTGAACTGGGGTGGCAGAGTGGGCCAAAGAATGGTGATGGATCAAACCCAGATCTGTTGACTGGGTGTGAGTGTTTGATTGGTTCTGATGCTCCGTCCATCACCACCCCCTTTTGTACCGCTTTGTTCGCCAAAAGTTGGCAGGGTATGCTCAGACGTGAGTCCCTTGCTCACTTTGCCACTGGAATCAAGCAAGCCTGGCTGAATACGGCTTAAATGCCAGAAACCGGTCCTAGGAAGCTTGTTTCCGGTCTAGGGAAGGCATGACTTGGCAGTTCGGGCTGGACTGTTCCCATGAGGCACAGGGTCAGACTGATTTGCATATGGCCATGTCTGAACTGGGGTGGTAGAGTGGGCTAAAGAATGGTGATGGATCAAACCCAGATCTGTTGACTGGGTGTGAGTTTTTGATTGGTTCTGATGCTCCGTCCATCACCACCCCATTTTGTACTGCTTTGTTCGCCATAAGTTGGCAGGGTATGCTCAGACGTGAGTCCCTTGCTCACTTTGCCACTGGATTCAAACAAGCCTGGCTGAAGACGGCTGAAATGCCAGAAACCGGTCCTAGGAAGCTTGTTTCCAGTCCAGGGAAGGCATGACTTGGCAGTTCGGGCTGGACTGTTCCCATGAGGCACAGGGTCAGACTGATTTGCATATGGCCATTTCTGAACTGGGGTGGCAGAGTGGGCTAAAGAATGGTGATGGATCAAACCCAGATCTGTTGACTGGGTGTGAGCGTTTGATTGGGTCTGATGCTCCGTCCATCACCACCCCCTTTTGTACCGCTTTGTTCGCCATAAGTTGGCAGGGTATGCTCAGACGTGAGTCCCTTGCTCACTTTGCCACTGGATTCAAGCAAGCCTGGCTGAAGACGGCTGAAATGCCAGAAACCGGTCCTAGGAAGCTTGTTTCCGGTCCAGGGAAGGCATGGCTTGGCAGTTCGGGCTGGACTGTTCCCATGAGGCACAGGGTCAGACTGATTTGCATATGGCCATGTCTGAACTGGGGTGGCAGAGTGGGCTAAAGAATGGTGATGGATCAAACCCAGATCTGTTGACTGGGTGTGAGCGTTTGATTGGGTCTGATGCTCCGTCCATCACCACCCCCTTTTGTACCGCTTTGTTCGCCATAAGTTGGCAGGGTATGCTCAGACGTGAGTCCCTTGCTCACTTTGCCACTGGATTCAAGCAAGCCTGGCTGAAGACGGCTGAAATGCCAGAAACCGGTCCTAGGAAGCTTGTTTCCGGTCCAGGGAAGGCATGGCTTGGCAGTTCGGGCTGGACTGTTCCCATGAGGCACAGGGTCAGACTGATTTGCATATGGCCATGTCTGAACTGGGGTGGCAGAGTGGGCTAAAGAATGGTGATGGATCAAACCCAGATCTGTTGACTGGGTGAGAGTGTTTGATTGGTTCTGATGCTCCGTCCATCACCACCCCCTTTTTTACAACTTTCTAAAGGTGGCATTTTTATAATTGTGATCAAAAACCCAACTTTACTGTAAAATAGCACTCTTCACTCCAATCCAAGGACATCATTATCTGGTTATCTTTTCCCATATGGACATTACACTTATAAAATGTAAAAAGGTAATTTGAATGTTATCCTACGGGAGAGCTCAGCCTTGCAGTAGTGAAAAATTAATATAAGAGTCTTTCACTACTAGGACATGTAAAACTTAAAAGCACATTCCCGACTTTTTTTAATACACTGCACCCTGCCCTCTGGGCTATCCTGGGTATAATCTAGGGGTGACTTATACGCATACAAATTGATGTTTTGGGCCTGGAAATAGGTCTATTCTGCCAGGTTGAAATGGCAGGTTAAACTGCACACACAGGCTCTGCAATGGCTGGCCTGAGACATGCTTAAGGGGCTACTTAAGTGGGTGGTACAATCAGTGTTGCTAGCCCACTAGTAGCATTTAATTTACAGGCCCTGTGTACATACAGTACCATATTACTAGGGACTTATAAGTAAATTAAATACACTAATTGGGTATTAGCCAATATTGCCATGTTTAGAGGAGAAAACACAAACACTTTAGCAATGGTTAGCAGTGGTAAAATGCTCAGCGTCCTAGAACCAGCAAAAAAGAGGTAAAAAAAAACAGAGGAGGAAGGTAAAAGGTTTGGAGGAAGACCACACGAAAGCTGATGAGTCTAATACAGTTTGTATGCAAAGTCTTGAGAAATATGAGATGCTCAGATAGTTTTCTGTGGCTTCATGGGAGTGGTAAAGCTCCCACCAAGCTACAGCTATGTCCAAGGGGTGGTCACCCCAGTATATAGCAGGAGCCAGCTCTGGGAGGTGGTGGTTTCCCACGGCCAGCTATGTCTCCAGGAGGAAGGCAACTTAGTCCTCCTCCATTCTTCTGTGTAGGGCCTGCCCCAGGGAGGTGGCAGCCCCATGCCACCTCCCAATTATTATAAAAGGAGATAGCTCAGGGGAGGTGGTGGTACCCTGGGCCCTGGGGGGGTACCTGAGGCCCTCCGATACAAATGTATTTTTGTCCTGAGGAGGTGGTGGTCCCCGGGGCATGGGAGGTCCAAGAAGCCCCCCATTACTTTCTGGCATGTGGCCCTGGGCAGGTGGTGGTCCCCAGGGCCTGAGGGGTCAGAGAGGTCTCCCATTTATAAATGAATACACCCCGGGAAGGTGGTGCTCCCAGGGGCATTAATTAACCCTAGGAGAGGGGACTCTGGAGTCCCCCTCCCTTATTATCAAAATGTCCCCAGGACCTAGCCCACCCAGTGGTCAATAACTAATAACGCACAGAAGCCTAGGCTTCACTTAAAAAAAATATTTCAACGGTATCCGCAGCTCCTGCTGACATTTAAAAAATATATATGTGTGGGCCCTGCGGGCCAACCAAGAGGCCTAGGGGTCAAGGTATTTTTCCCCTGCCCCCTTATCTTTTTTTAAATATTTTTTTTCTAAGACTCGGCTGAAGCCGAGTTGCAAGATGCGTGCCAACATTTCCTGGGTTGAAGAGTTGGAAGCCAATCAGATCTCAGCACAAGAGAGGAAGCAATCGCGGATCCTCCGTGCCCCTATATATGCAATTAGAAATGTCTTTAAAAGCTCTGAAACTATTAAATGGATCTACCCCAAATTGCAAAACGGCAGTTACCTGAACCAACATCTACCTTTCTGTCTAATTTGGTGCAATTCTGTTCAGCTGTTTGGGCTGTATCCGTGTCTGAAGTTACTATAGAAATTAACAAGGGAAAAACATATTTTGGGACCCCCCCCTTATCACCCCCGCTTGATGGATCACCAAAACTTTCAAGAACCAGTTGAAGTGAGTGAAAAACTAGTTTTGAAAACTTTGCGAGGGTTCATCAAACTATGCCAAAGTCCCTAAGGCAGCTATAACTCGCTTCCCCACCATGCACAGTTTTTTCTTCAATAACGTTACTGTAAATGTTATAGTGATATTATCAATGATGTTATCAAAGATGTCAGCAGTGCTGTAATATCTTGGGTAATGAGCTATGCATGGTGAGGGTGCAAGTTATAGATACTTGATATAACTTTAACAGGTGAATTTCTATAATTATGTGTGTTTAAAATGTGAGCCTAATTATAACTTCCATGTAACCTTTGGTATTTTAAGTTAATTTCTATGTTTTTTTTTAATTCTAATTCGTAAGTATAACATCTCTGTAACCTTTGGTTTTGTCAGTAAATTTCTCTTTTTTTTGAACATAAGTAAAGTTAATTACTTTCGTTACTACAACCTCCGCCAAGCATGGACTTCGACCAACAACCCATATTGACCCAACCCTGTGACACGAATGGCCCTTGGCTGTGGGTGGTGGGGGTTGGCCAATCAGGGGCCCTGACTTATACAAATGGGGGTGCCGTCGAATCTTCAGAGGATCCAAGTCTCTATATATGCAAATCTGAATTTTCTTTAATATCTCAAGAACTACTGAACTGATTTCCACCAAATAACAACAAGCATTGGCAATGCCAGTAGGTCTCGCATTTGCAAGAGTTAGAGCTATTGGTGTTGTAAATGGCAATGTCTTTCACCAGTGTGTTGTGGTTTGGAGTGGAGTGGATGTATGTGTTGTGGAATGGAATTATGTGGGTTCGATGGGAATAGTCAGTTATGGAATTGTGTGGTGGTGGAGTGGAATTGAGGCATGGTGGCTAGATGGGGGCGAGACTGCACAGAATAGAAAGCCCATATCAGGATGTTAGACACCATATATACTGATAACAAGATATGTTTACACCAAGATACACCAACCTTGAGGTATGCTGATGTCAAGATAGGCCATCCACTAGATATGCCGACTTCATCATGAAGCAAAATCGGAATATGCTGGCGTCAAAGCCTGAAAAGGTTATTGTGCTGGCTCCAAAATGCACTAAGCACAACTGGACGTTTGTACGTGCCTGCTTGTGTATGAGTGTGTTTAGTTACATTGTTGATACGTGTATTTACATGTTTATTATCTAGCAAATATAGTGCATGCATGTCACCTATCTTTAATGTCCATTAGGTACATATGTATGTTTGCATAATATGCACCTGCATGGGGAATATATATATGGATGGATGGACGGAGGTAGGTGTTGGAAAGACAGTGGGTGGGTAAATGGATGGAGGGATGTAGATGGTTGTTGGAAGGACATGATAATATCCTTAACATCATCCTTGTCACCGTACACAGGCGTCCTCGCATGACATGCTAATATGTCCCGGTCTAATACTGTGGTCGTGTAGCATGAGGTTGTATAGTGTATAAGCTGTCCCTGCTCACATGCAAAACATAAGTTAATATTGATTTATACATAATAAGCTTGCCTCATACGAGCGGCAACATTCTTTTTAACCTGCTAGCTTAAATTGTTTGCTTGTTCGTTGATGTGAAATGGTTTAATCCTAAAGCACATCTTTTGCAACTTTTAGGGAAACGGATGAAAGAGTGTAACAGGGTGGCTCTTTAAAGAGCAGAGATCTTATCATGTGCTATAAAACGTTCCTTGTAAAGCAAATCACCATATGTTACACTACCGGCGAGACTAGAGCTGAACATAAAGAACAACAACTAAAAGGTGGAGGAACAAGGACAACATGTGCCAGGGGGCTGCATTGTTTTAAGGCGAGTAGTAGGAACCTCCAGGGTCTGTTGCATCGAAAAAGGTGTACTTTCATATTTTTCTCTACAGAGTTTTGTTTGTTGAAAGTTTAGAAACGCGTTTTCCTATATTATTTAAATGAAAGAACTGTAGTTTGAAAGATGTCAAAAGGGAAAGTCTCCTCTGTGGGTATAAACTGCGCAATGAATAATTTCACAGCTATACATTTGGACTGGCATTAGTTGTGGGCAGAAGTCTAGACGATGCACATAGGACCTCTAGCAGAGGGGCTAGACCCACATACAGTAATATGTTAAATTAATTACCACAAAACAATGCAACAAAAAATATAATTTTGAACATATTCCCCTGTCTTCAGTACACCTTCAAAGCTGTTGGTAATACAATGGTTTGGGGAGCATAAAATCAGTACTAAAGAAAAGACAGCACATCTTAAGGAGGTCCGATGAACTGGTGACTCTCTAAAAACCCAGATTCTGTTCAGCATTCCCACACAATTATTTTCATTTAAACCCACTGAACTGCTCCACAGTGCCTGCTCTGGTACAGTTTGTAATGGCTTGCCGTTATAAAAGTGCTTCTGTGCCTTCCTGCTATGAACAGAGCAGGACAATGTATGCATCCCTGTTAAATAAGACTGTTTTGGACACTGGTTGGATTAACGAGGCAATAAACTCCTTTGTTAAAGAGTCCTTCCATAGAAAGAAGCACATGTGGCTGCACATAGATGCCAGCCAACATAATTAAAGTATTAAAAAAGACGAAATTACTTAACTTTGATTATTGGCCAACGAATGAAAACAACATTTAACGCACGTGACACAGCTATTAGCATATGCAACGGAGCAATGCAATTAAAACCCCATGATTTTGTAAGAAGCAACAACAAAAGGATTCTCTTGCAAATGTCACCCACTGTGAATGGAAAATTAGTCTGAAGGCTGTCGTAACTATTATACAGTGCATACATCTCAAGCAGCATAAAAGTTGCCAAAAAGATAACCGAGGTAACAATTTGCACGTATGTTACTTTTGTTACCCAAGAAAAAGAAAACGACCTCCACCTCACACTGCAACTTCATGATGCCTCAAGACACACAGCGGCGCTGTCCGCTCAATTCTGCCGTTTGCTCAACTCCACAACTTTTGAGAAATAGGCGGGCTCAATCAGAAAGTCAACACTAGTCTCTCCTGTCCCAGCATGCAGCGCGAGGTGGAGCTTTCAGTAGAAGCTGAGGCTGTAGGGTTTTAAAATACAAAAACCTAAGAATAGTAGAGCGTCATACAGCGGGCAATCTATTCTGAACATGTTTTTCGGCATAAGCAATGGTCACCCACCAAAGAAACGCAGGTTTTATTACATATAAGTGCATTACAACGCAAGAGTGTCTATTTTGGGTTATAACTTTTAAATAAAGTAACGTCACTCTACATCATGATAAAGCGGTTATTTGCAAAAATAATAGGAAAGCTAAAACACTTTTGTAAGGGTTATATCTGAGTGGGGAGCGCAACATAGTAGGGGCCAACCATGCCTTCAGGGCCATCTCGGAAGTAATTTTCGGGAGAGTGCTCTTGCCGTGAGGTGGGAAAACAGTGAGCAGGACCTGTAACACCTATTGCAAGCTGGGCGAGCCGAAGAAAACAAAGGCGCTCTCCAGGAAACACCATAAAGCAGACACCACATGGGGGGAAAAACAAGCCACAGGAAGAGTATGATTGTGCGGCCGCGAAAGTGAAAGTAATCGCGGGTAAGCGCGGCGCGCACGCCCGCGCACATGCACTGTAGCTCTAGGCTGGCCTGGTAGCACTTTTTGGAGTCCTCTCAATAAGTCTCGTCAGACCAGCGCATGTGCTGGGTCAGGCGAGACCTAAAAAGCACTCTTTCTGGATCAGGAGCTCATTTTCTGCCAAATTTGGTGTAATTCCGTCCAGCAGTTTTAGCTGTAGTCATGTTTAAAATTCCATGCAAATTAACATTCGAAAATCACTTTTTTTTTAAACCCCCCTTTTTCTTGGACCCCGCTTGATGGATCACCCCAAAACTTGCCATGCATAACAAGAGTTATTATGACACTTTTTGGGGAAACTTTTGTGAAGAATCATCAAGCTGAGCTAAAGATATAGGCAAGTCCAAAAATGCTTATGCTATTGAAACTAGTCCTAACTACAGCTACCTACTGGCGACCGCTAGTATCTATATAAATATATATTTAAAGACAATGTCAAATATGTATTTAAACAAAGATTGATTTTACGATGTGACTACTTACCCTTGAGGATCTCAAGGTGCCGAGGGGCCAGCTCCGTTGAGTGCTGGGATCACCCGAAAAGCCAGGTCTTGAGGTCCTTCCTGAACTGGGACAATGTATGAGCTTGCCGGAGTTGGAGGGAGAGGGTGTTCCAGGCATTGGCTGCGAGGTAGGAGACGGAATTTCCTCCTGTTCTAGTCTTGCTATTATGTGGAACGGTGGCCAGTGAGAGCTGGGCTGATAGGAGTGTGTCTTTTGGGTGCGTGGAAGGAGAGGCAGCTGTTCAGGTATGGGGGTTCAGTGTTTTGAAGGGCCTTGGAACGATAGATAGATAGATAGATAGATAGATAGATAGATAGATAGATAGATAGATAGATAGATAGATAGATAGATAGATAGATAGATAGATAGATAGATAGATAGATAGATAGATAGATAGATAGATAGATAGATAGATAGATAGATAGATAGATAGATAGATAGATAGATAGATAGATAGAGCTTTTTCCACTGTGCAAGGTAGTGGGCGTGCCTTAAATATGTTTCTTTTCTATCTTTACTTTGGAACATGCTAGAAAAATAATTCACAGCTATTTGCAAATGAATTTCCAAAATTTGATGTTATTATTAAATCAGATGTTTCATTACTTTAGCAGAAAAGTAACTTTAAAAGAAATGTACTCGGTTTGCCAGAGGGTAACCTAATCTCTCTACTGAGTAATGCAGAAGTGGTGTCACCAACTGGGCACTTGTATTAGCTCTCCAGAGAAGGAAACAGGACTGCTGGCAGAACAAAGAGGAGCCTTAACACTTATTTGGTTGCCTTGCTAATTCCGAATGGGACTGGCAGGATCTGCTTCTATTCATCCCCATAGCCCTCCTGAACCCTTGAGCTGCACCTCTATCAAAAGAGAGCACCAGTTTTGACAATGAAAGAGTGAAGGAGAACTCATTGAAACAGCAATGTGAATTATCAGAATGATAAAAAAAGTATCACAGGGAATTCGATTTCTAAATCTATACATCTTTGATATTAATTATGTGAAACATTCATTGCAGCAGGATAGCGTCCCCTCAGCCCTTCATTATGAGGCACAGTCTAACCTTGACTTGTGGGTCAAAACTCAAACTAGTGATAGTAGGCTTAATAGATAACATATTGACAGTGGCGGCTGGTGATGTTTGTGAGTGGTGCAGCTGAGCTTTGCCTTTGGGGGTGAGGCATGTGGGGGGGCAAGTTATGGGGGTGCGGCACGGCATTTTTTGGGAGGCCAATCACCATTTTCTGTGCAAAACAGTGATTATGCCCTATGATAAAACCTTAGACGTGGCAAATTGAAATAATCAGAGCGACCCTTGACCTTCCTGGTAGCTCCCCCCGCTGCAGCTCCGCCTGCACCCCCGCTGAGGTGTACTGATCGCCGCTGAAGTCGAGGCCCTCCACCACCCGCAGGCTTCCACCTGCGCCTCATCCCTGGTGGCCAGTGGTGGCCGTGGTTTGTCCGCTCTACTGTGCCTCTCTCTGCCTGTTCGCTCCTCTTCTGTGCCTCCCTGCCCCCCGCTCGCCGCTCTGTTCTGTGCCCCATTGCTTGACTCTGTGCCCCGTTTTCTTCTGCTGTTGCCCCCTTTGATTCTGTGCCCCGTTTTCTTCTGCTGTTGCCCCCTTTGATTCTGTGCCCCGTTTTTTCCTGCTGTTGCCCCCTTTGATTCCGTGCCCCGTTTTTCCCTGCTGTTGCCCCCTGATTCTGTGCCTCATTTTTTCCTGCTGTTGCCCCCTTTGATTCAGTGCCCCGGTTTTTCCAGCTGTTGCCCCCTGATTCTGTGCCCCGTTTGCTGACTTCAATGCCCTCTTGATCCCTGCCCCTGCCCGTCTCCTTCCCGCGGTCGCTCCGCTCCGCTTCCCTGCCCCCGCTGCTGCTTCCCCTGTGGACCCACCCCCTCCGCGCCCATTCGCTGCCCCTGCAAACACACCTCCCACCTCCCAGCTGCTCCTCCCTCCCCTCCTCCCCATATATGGCGGCTGCTGCGTGGTGAGGAGAGCGACCCTTGACCTTTCTGGTAGGTCGCTTCCCCCCCGCTGCAGCTCCGCCTGCACCCCCGCTGAGGTGTACTGATCGCCGCTGAAGTCGAGGCCCTCCACCACCCGCAGGATTCCACCTGCGCCTCATCCCTGGTGGCCAGTGGTGGCTGTGGTTTGTCCGCTCTAAATCCGCTCTACTGTGCCTCTCTCTGCCTGTCCGCTCCTCTTCTGTGCCTCCCTGCCCCCTGCTCGCCGCTCTGTTCTGTGCCCCATTGCTTGACTCTGTGCCCCGTTTTCTTCTGCTGTTGCCCCCTTTGATTCTGTCCCCCGTTTTCTTCTGCTGTTGCCCCCTTTGATTCTGTGCCCCGTTTTTTCCTGCTGTTGCCCCCTTTGATTGTGTGCCCTGTTTTTTCCTGCTGTTGCCCCCTGATTCTGTGCCCCGTTTTTTCCTGCTGTTGACCCCTTTGATTCTGTGCCCCGTTTTTTCCTGCTGTTGCCCCCTGATTCTGTGCCCCGTTTGCCCTCTTGATCCCTGCCCCTGCCCGTCTCCTTCCGGCGGTCGCTCCGCTCCGCTTCCCTGCCCCCGTCCCCGCCGCTGCTTCCCCTGCGGCCCTGCCCCCTCCGCGCCCATTCGCTGCCCCTGCACACACACCTCCCGCCTCCCAGCTGCTCCTCCCTCCCCTCCTCCCCATATATGGCGCCTGCTGTGCGGTGAGGAGAGCGACCCTTGACCCTCCTGGTAGGTCGCTCCCCCCGCTGCAGCTCCGCCTGCACCCCCGCTGAGGTGTGCAGCTGCTCCTCCCTCCCCTCCTCCCCATATATGGCGCACGTCCGTGCCTGGACCGCGCCCAGTGCCAGAACCCCTACCCCCCGCACCACTCACGAAAACCGCCTCCGCTACGACACCAACACCCTCGTCGCTCTCAACCCAGGAAGGACCTACACCTGCTGCAAGGCTGCCCCGAAGCGCTCCCACGGTCCCTTCACCTGCCTGAACTGCAGCTTCTCCTGCCTCGAAGGCACCGAGACACCCGCCACGACAGAACCCAACCAACTTAGATGCATCCTGATCAACACCCGCTCCGCTTGCAAACACGCCATCGAGCGCTGGGAGCTACTCGACACCGCATCCCCGGACGTCGCCTTCCTGACCGAGACCTGGATGAACGAAGCCTCCACACCAGACATCGCCATAGCCATCCCCGACGGGTACAAGATCACCCGCAGATACCGCACCCACGGGTCCAGCGGAGGAATCGCCATCGTCCACAAAAACACCATCAGGGTCTCAACAAACACCAACGACACCCTCAGCACCGCCGAACACATGGACTTCCAGATCCACATGGACCCTAAGACCACCCTAAGAGGCACTCTCGTCTACAGACCGCCAGGACCCCGGCCTCAATTCTGCAACTCCATCGCCGACCTCATCAGCACGCACGCGCTGACCTCCACCGACTACATCCTCCTCGGAGACCTGAACTATCATCTGGAAAACAACAACGACAACAACTCCTCGACCCTGATCGACAACCTCGACAACCTCGGACTAAAACACCTCATCACGACGCCGACCCACATCGCCGGTCACACACTTGATGCCATCTTCTCCTCAAGCCCCCACGTCACCTTCAGCCACACCCTCGAACTCACCTGGACAGACCACCACTGCATCCACTTCTCCTTCCGAAAACCCCCCACACACCACCGCACCCTACAGATCCCCCACCGCTGCTGGGGCAAAGTCACTGAGGAACAAATACAGACAAGCCTCGCACTCAACCCTCCGACCAACCCCACCAACCCCGATGATGGTGCACTCACCCTCGAACGCTGGATGAACGACTGCGCCAACACCGTAGCCCTGCTGAAAAAACCCACCAACAGAGACACCAGCAAAAGAGCCAGCTGGTTCACCCCAGAGCTCCTCGCCTCAAAGCACACTTGCCGGAAATTGGAGAACATATGGCATAGCGACAAGATGCCGGACAGCCGCGCTGCCCACAAAGACACCATCCGCAGCCACCACCACCTCATCAGGACCGCCAAAAGGACCTCCTTCACAGACCGCCTTGACAACAACGCACACAACAGCAAGGAGCTCTTCAACATCGTGAAGGAACTCTCCAACCCCAGCTCCAGCGCCAACGACATCCCGCCATCGCAAGCCCTGTGCGACTCCCCTGCCACCTTCTTTCACCGAAAAATCACCGACATCCATGACAGCTTCAAACCCCTGACAACCCCTACGGGCCTCGTCGCACCGGACCCACCGCACCCCACCGTCCAAGACTCCCTGACAACCAGGGCCAACGTGAGCATCGAGGACACGATCAAGATCATGGGCACAATCCACTCCAGATCCCCGTCTGACCCTCTCCCACACCACATCTTCAGCAAAGCCAGCAGTTCCATCGCACCCCACCTGCGCAACTTCATCAACCTCTCCTTCTAGACCGCCACCTTCCCTGAGAACTGGAAGCACGCACAGATCAACGCCCTACTGAAGAAACCCAAGGCGGATCCGAGCGACCTCAAGAACTTCCGGCCCATCTCCCTGCTTCCGTTCCCAGCAAAGGTCATCGAGAAGATAGTTAACATTCAGCTCACCCGTCACCTCGAAGACAACAACATCCTGGACCCCTCCCAATCAGGATTCCGCAGCAACCACAGCACCGAAACTGCCCTCATCGCCGTCACAGATGACATCAGGATCCTTCTAGACAATGGCGAGACGACAGCCCTCATACTCCTGGATCTCTCCGCCGCCTTCGACACCGTCTGCCACCACACACTACGTACGCGCCTCCAAGACGCAGGGATCCGGGAGAAGGACTTGGACTGGACCACCTCCTTCCTCTCTGGCAGAACTCAGAGAGTCCGCCTCCCCCCGTTCCGGTCCGAGGCCTCCAAGATCATCTGCGGCATCCCACAGGGATCCTCCCTCAGCCCCACGCTGTTCAACATCTACATGGCACCACTAGCACGCATCGCCCAACAGCAGGACCTCAACATAATCTCCTACACCGACGACACGCAGCTGATCCTCTCCCTCACCAAGGACCCTCTCACCGCTAAATCCAACCTCCACCAGGGAATGAAGGCCGTTGCAGACTGGATGAAGGAAAGCCGACTTAAGCCGGACTCAGACAAGACCGAGATCCTCATCCTCGGGTCCAACCCCTCAGCATGGGACGACTCCTAGTGGCCCGCATTACTGGGGACCCCCCCGACCCCTACCGACCACGCACGCAACCTGGGAGTCATCCTCGACTCGAAACTCACCATGGCCAAACAAGTCAACGCAGTCTCCTCCACCTGCTTCAACACCCTCCGCATGCTCCGCAAGATCTACAGATGGATCCCGACAAACACAAGGAAAACAGTCACCCAGGCCCTAGTCAGCAGCAGACTCGACTACAGACAAGCCCTCTACGCCGAAGCCTCGTCCAAGCTCATCAACAGACAACAAAGAATCCAGAACGCCTCGGCACACCTGATCCTCGACGTCCCGCGCCGCAACTACATCACCCCCCACCTGAGGAACCTACACTGGCTCACCGTCGACAGAAGGATCTCCTTCAAGCTCCTGATCCACGCACACAAGGCACTCCATAAAACCGGCCCAGCCTACCTCAACAACCGACTCTCCTTCTACGTACCCAACAGGATACTCCGCTCCGCTGACCACGCCTTGGCCACGGTCCCACGCATCCGTAGAACCACTTTCGGAGGCAGATCCTTCTCCCACCGCGCCGCCAAGACATGGAGCACCCTCCCCCTCTACCTACGAAAATCCAAAGACCTACTGACCTTCAGGAGACAACTCAAGACCTGGCTTTTAGACCAGTAGCAGCAGCCCCCCCTTCCCCCCAGCGCCTTGCAACCCTTGCGGGTAAGTAGCGCGCTTTACAAATTAACTGATTGATTGATTGACTTTGACAGCTATAAAATGTAACTTTGTCCTGCTTGGAGATTTTGGCTCCAAAACCAACAGCTTCATTGAGAGCTTAACGATAATGCATCCAACTGTACAGGCCTCAGTGATCGACCGTACCTCACTGAATGATTTTGACTTTCATTTCAGAGGCGAAATTGTAAAACTTTGACCGGGCTTTTTGAATGGAAGCTTTAAAAACTCATAACTTTGTTCCCCTAATACAGTTTTAATGGTTTTGTTTTTCTAAATTGGTATGGTAATTTTAATTTTTAATTTTTAATTTTAAAAAATGTTGGCATTGTTAGAAGTTTACACATATTTCACAGAGGAATTACCTGCTGCTTGTAGCATAGCTGCCAGGGGGACTTCGGAGATTCTATTCAAATTGTGTTTTGGCCAAGCCAGATTGCATTAATTAAGTTGGTTGGGGTTCACCCCATCCTAAATTATTAACACATTTCTGACAGTAATAAAATAATTGAGCAACTTATAGGTGCCTCGAGTTTACAGTTGAGTTCCAGCTTCTTTGGAAGATCAACTTTCCTATGTACACTGAATATTTCCTTTGAAAGTGACGCTGTGAGTTGCATTCACATCTCTTGAACCACTTGTCTTAGTCACCAGAATATACTATATTTGCTAACAACCATTTTCTGATTGTACCTTAATCAAGTTGATGTTATTTTGTGCACACCGGTGTAATTCATTTTTTACTTTTTCCTGTAACCCAATGGAACGCAATGCAAAACCGTTTGCCTACGTAAGAGGATTTATTTTGGAACACCTATGATTAGTGCAAATTGTTTTTCCTGGTATTGTCATAATTAAAAGTACGTTTTCTACGAATTTGATGAGAAGGAACATTATGGTATGTATCTTTAGCACTGGTACAGACAAGTCTGATAGACAGGCAACTGGTAAAAGAGAATCTGCCAAAAACATTGATTACCCCTCCACAAATCTAGATGTCTAGCTATGTAATTTAGAGATCCTTACCTTGTTGATGTCCCACAAGCAGAATATAACTTAGGGGCTGATTTATATCTTGACAGTATGTATACTCTGTCGCAACAGTGACTGAGTTCACATACTGCCAAGATAAATGTCTGCTTACCTGAATTTGAAGTAGGCAGACCTTAGGTTTAGCTGTTGCGATGACTACTGCATCACCACCATAGTCAAACTTCTCCGAGGGCCCCACGGAGTAAGGAATGTAGGAGAAAATACTATATATCCGCCCCCCAATTAGGATGGTCAGACATATAGCCATTTGTTTACTGTCTGTCACTTCCAGGCAAACCAGAGTAGTAAGAGAAAGTAAAAAAGGAACAATGCCACCCTCGCCATGGGAGATGACGTTAAGGGGATATCTGTTAAAGTATGATGTTCACTCTACCAAGATGGCATGTCAGTTGCCCCATCTACATAAGCACAATTAAGCATGGAAAGGTGCCTATGGAGTCCATAACCAGCTGAGAAACATCCTAACTATGTTAGGGATACAAAATACATGAGCATTGGAACTGTGTCACCAGTAATACTGTACTGGCTACATCAGGGAAGGAAATGGCACTATTTTGCACTGAGAATGGCAGTATTTCTCCCAAAGATAATATCCTTCAGTGTGGCTCGTTCAGTGGTGGAATTAGCCAATTTAATGGAGAAAACATCAGAACTTGAAATCGGTAGATTTTACAATGTCAATCAATCAATCAATCATAACATTTGTAAAGCGCACTACTCACCCGTGAGGGTCTCAAGGCACTGGGGGGTGGGGAGTGCTGCTACTGTTCGAAAAGCCAGGTCTTGAGAAGTTTTCTGAAGGTCAGCAGGTCTTGGGTCTGCCGCAGGTGGGTGGGGAGGGTGTTCCAGGTCATGGCGGCGCGGTGGGAGAATGATCTGCCACCAGAGGTCGCTCTTTGGATGCGGGGGACTGTGGTGAGGGCGAGGTCGGTGGAGCGGAGCTGGTGGGTGGGGATGTAGAAGCTGAGTCGTCTGTTGAGGTAAGCTGGTCCGGTGTTGTGGAGTGCCTTGTGTGCGTGGGTGAGGAGTTTGAAGGTTATCCTCTTGTTGACGGGGTGCCAGTGCAAGTTTCTCAGGTTGGGTGTGATGTGCCTGCAGCGAGGGATGTTGAGGATCAGGAGTTCAGAGGCGTTCTGGATGCGTTGCAGCCGTCTCAGGAGTTTGGCCATGGCTCCTGTGTAGAGGGCTTTTCCGTAGTCCAGTCTGCTGCTGACGAGGGCCTGGGTGACCGTTCTTCTCATTTCGGTGGGGATCCACTTGTATATCCTGCGAAGCATGCGGAGGGTGTTGAAGCAGGAGGATGAGATGGCGTTGACCTGTTTAGTCATGGAGAGGGTGGAGTTGAGGATGACCCCTGGTGGGTGTTGGGGCTGCTCCCAGTGCGGTTTACCTCCAGGAGTCGTCCCAAGCCGAGGGGGTGGACCCGAGGATGAGGACCTCCGTCTTGTCGGAGTTCAGCTTCAGTCGGCTGTTCCTCATCCATTCGGCAACGGCCTTCATTCCTTCGTGGAGGTTGGTTTTGGCGCTGTGGGGGTCATTGGTGAGGGAGAGGATTAGCTGGGTGTCGTCGGCATAGGAGATCATGTTGAGGTCGTGCAGTCAGGCGACATGGGCGAGTGGTGCCATGTAGATGTTGAACAGCGTTGGGCTGAGGGATGAGCCCTGAGGTACGCCGCAGATGATCTCGGTGGCTTCGGAGCGGAAGAGGGAAAGGCGGACACTCTGTGTTCTGCTGGCTAGGAAGGAGGTGGTCCAGTCCAGGGCCTTCTCTTGGATCCCGGCGTCGTGGAGGCGTGTTTGTAGTGTGCGGTGGCAGACCGTGTCGAAGGCAGCTGACATGTCCAGAAGGATGAGGGCTGCTGTTTCTACGTTATGTAGCAGGGTCCTGATGTCATCGGTGGCAGCGATAAGGGCAGTTTTGGTGCTGTGGTTGCTGCGGAATCCAGATTGGGATGGTTCCAGGATGCTGAGATCCTTCCCCACCACATTGGTAGATAGAAATCCCACTAGCACAACACTGAATCAGTCTCTGAGTGAACATAAACTAAATAACAGTGCAAATATTGCTAATGGTGAAATTTGTAATTACCTAAGTATTATAATTAGGCCCCTGATTGTCCACTGAGCAAAGGAAATTTACTGGGGGAATCAAAAATACCACACCGGTTTTTGGCTATTTCTCGACCTGGACGTTTTGCCAGGTTGTATCCAGTAAAATTATATAGTGGGAAGGAATGCACATTTTCCCTTGGAAAATGGAAAATGTTTCAACATTAAGGCCATTCACAACCACTACCAACAGTTAATGCATGAAATATTTCTCTTAACACTCTTGCTGCTTGTGAGAAAATTTTAGACACCCCTTGATATTCAATAGATTTCAACTGGAATAAAAACCTTAATCTACTTGTCATATATTTTTCCTTGGGGCAGTGATAAAGGAGTTGATTTTCACAGTGGCAGGGGAGGAAGGAGGTTATTTCAACTGAAATTTTGCATTAAATGCTTGCAAAGAGGTCCATTAATGCTTTTCTCATTACTACTAGAAATCAGTACTTCAAAAGGAAGTTTTCTTATGAATTGGTAATCAGCTTGAGTTTATTGTATTTTACCTGTGTTTTTTTGGGCCTTGGTTTTGATCGTCACCATTCTTATGACCAAACATATTGTTACTGTGCATTAGATATTAAGCTAAGTAACTCCAGATTTGTATTGTTAAACTTGACAACTTGACTATTAAGTATATATATATACATTTTGGAGTCATTCCTTCGTTAGATGCCTTTTCCCGACTAACAAGTGCTGCCGGAATCCAATTAAAAAGATGCCTGCTTTGCTATGATAGGCTCAGCGACCAGGTGCACGTGGTGGGGATTTGAGCACTCACGGTAAGTACACTCCCCCATGTGGGTGGCGCTCTCCTTTCCACCTCCTGCACCCATGTCTCAGGCAACTCTCTGCCGGCCCCACAATCCATCACCCTGCCGCTTCAAAGCTCCTAGGGAAGTCCCGTAATGGAGTCCAGGTAAATAAGTGGTGGCGAAGCAGCGTTTCAAGTTCATTAAAATAGTCCAAAAAATTGCCACTTTCGCTGCCTCGCTACTTGTAGGGTGGGGCGCCCAGGTGCATAGTGGCCACGCACCTAAAGATCAAGACCAAAGCCCCTCACAACAGGAAGAACCGGGCACACACTCAGGATTGTTTGCTAACCAGCAAATGTATTGGAAATGGCATGATGCATTTCGGAGTCATTCCTTCGTCAGATGCCTTTTCCTGACTAACAAGTGCTGCTGGAATCCAATTAAAAAGATGCCTGCTTTGCTATGATAGGCTCAGCGACCAGGTGCACGTGGTGGGGATTTGAGCACTCACGGTAAGTACACTCCCCCATGTGGGTGGCGCTCTCCTTTCCACCTCCTGCACCCATGTCTCAGGCAACTCTCTGCCGGCCCCACAATCCATCACCCTGCCGCTTCAAAGCTTCTAGGAAGTCCCGTAATGGAGTCCAGGTAATATATATATATGTTCACTGATAAAACCATAGGTTTCAGGAACGTTATAGTTAGCTGGACATTTCACTCGTACAAAACCATAGAAACTCGGGTGTTATAGTTAGTTCAGCTAAACATAGCTTGCGCCCCCGCAATGCACTGCTAATGACGTCACATATTACATCATTCATGACATGGTCAATGACATCACTGATGACATCACTGATGACATCATCCAGTGACTGTGTGTTTCCGTAAAGTTTAAATTTGTTTTATATATATGCCAAGCTGTATTGAAGAATGAGTGGGAGTATAAGTGTCTGTATGGAGGATTTAGTAGGTACATGACTGACTGTATAAGTGAGTGATTAAATGGGTCTTTCTGAATGCATGGGTTAGTGGTGAAAGTGTGTAAACTGTGTGAAAGTCTGTATCAGTCAGTCTGTTGTTGTGTAAGCTGCTGCATGGGTTGGTGAGTAGCTGCAGGAGTGTCTATATGGGTTACTGACTGCTTCCCTAAGTATTTGTATGGTTGCCTGAGTGTGTGTGTGGGTGTGCATAGATGTGTGAGTGGTTGATTCACTGGGTGTATGGGTTCAAGAGTGCATGTGGAAACAGCTGTATGGGTGGGTGAGTGTGCGTATGGGTGTTTTGGTGAGTGAATGGATGTCTCAGTGATATATGTGCAAGTAAGTACATATGTAAAAGGCAGTATATGTGAGTGATCGTGTATATAAGTAACTATATGTGAGACTCAGTAATTGTGAGAGTGGCTGCATGGATGAGTGTGTATTTGTATCAGTGATTCTATAAGAGAGTAATTATGTTTTAGTATCTGTATGAATAAGTGAGGTGGTGTCTGTATAATTGCATAGGTGAGTACATGGAAGTATGATTGATTCTTTGCATGACTGACTAGGTGTGTGAGTAACTCTGGATAAGTGGCAGGGTGTGAGTGTCTGTATAGGTGTATGTGTGCATATGATAGTGTTGTATTGATGAGTGACTGCAAGTATGAGTGACTATATGGGTGAATGAGTGGATGCGTGTGTAAACCTAGGAATCAGTCACGTATTTAGTAACTGGTATTGATGTGTCTATTTTTTCGAAAATGGTAGTCTGTATTTTAGAGTGGGTGTATCAAAGGTTATATTCAGGTGTGAGGAGGTGCATCAGATTATCACGTGGATGATGTCATCAGTGATGTCATCAGTGATGTCATTTCAGATGTCATCAGTGATGTCACTGACCATGTCATGAATGATGTAATATGTGACGTCATCAGCAGTGCATTGCGGGGGCGCGTGTTATAGTTAGCTGAACTAACTATGACTCCGGAATTTCTATGGTTTTGTACGAGTGAAATGTCCAACTAACTATAACATTACTGAAACCTATGGTTTTTCCTGTGAATTTCTATGGTTTTTTAAATGCTAATTTCTAACTATAACATGCCTGAAACCTATGTTTTTTTTCAGTGAATTTCTATGGTTTTTAAATGAAAAAGTCGAATGTACCTCAATCCTATGTTTTTTTATTTTCAATACATATATATATATATATTTAAAAAAATTGTGAATAATTTTTAGTTAGGAAAACTATATTCATTCTTTTTTTTTGTAATATTATACAGAAGTCGCGCTTCCTTCGCGCATCCTACACGATGGCTGCACGCATTCCGTAGCCATTTTGAAAAGTCGCGCTGGGGTTGCGACTTTGGCGTAATTTGTTCAGTATGAAATATCTTTAAATTAATTATAAATAAAAGTTTTACTGTAAGCGTTTGTCTAAATTTATTAATAAAAGTATTTTTAAAGTATTATCTTCAATATAATTTCGACAAAAGTAAAGTTACGAAATGCGCGGTGTAGCCGCTTAATGTGCGCAACATCTCCCCACGAGTATTTCCGGGGTCGTGCCGTGATCGCACTGAGATCGAGCCGAAGTCGAGACTTCGGCGTACTTTTAAAGTTGAAAAATTCACTATAGAAAGTTTGAATATGATATTAGACTGAACAGTTTTGCTAATATACTTATTAAAAGTTTATAGAAATTTTTATTTATAGTGTATAATGATATATATGATCTTCACGGGTGCGCGAAGGGTGTGTGACGAGTGCATGCACCCTACGCGACTTCATGGCAGCAAAAGAAACAAGCATTGGCATAGCCAACAGGTATCGCCTTTGGGACCTTATAAGTATTTAGTTATGCAGCACAATATCCCTGGTGCAATAACATCAACTGTTGCATGGCTAAACACTTATACGGTCCCAAAGGCGAGACCTATTGGCTATGCCAATGCTTGTTTTTATCCCTTTCAGCAAACAGGGTGTCATGTGGGCGGACACTTTCTCCTAGCTCCACGGGATGACTTACATGCTGCGCTGTCAGTATACAAACAAGGCTCCCCTCATTTACAAGAGAAAGCAAAGCAAAGGTGGCCACTCCCTAAGCACAGGCACGTCTCCTAAAGATCAGGGACGTGCCCACAAGGAGCGCCGTTCCCGCCCAGCCACAAAAGGGATTAAAAAAAACAAGCTCGCTTAAACACAAATACTTGAAGAAAAGAGTCTATAGAAAAACAGCGCACAGCTATGGGTGTTATTTACATTTGCAATGTAAATTACGTAGTTCCTTTCTCAGCACCCTTCAAACAATGACGTTTCTACCACATTTGTAAATTGGAATGAAACACAGGCGACTGCCGGCCACAGCTTGCAGTGCATGTGCGCAAGTGGTGCGCGCGCAGCAGTAATCACACCATATGGCGCCTCTGCTCAAGCACGCACCCGCACACATGCACTGCAAGCTGTGGCCGGCGGTAGCATTTTTTGAAGCCCTTACTTAAAGTCTCGCCAGACCAGCGCAAGCGTGAGTCAGGCGAGACCTAAAAAGGAATCTGATTGGTTGAAATCAATTTCATTGTGAAAGAGGGAGGATCCATCCTTCTGATATTTCCGTTACTTTGTCCTTGATAGATAGAAGACCTGTGTCTTGCTTCTCTTTATATTGATATACCTTTTTTGTGTGTTTGTTTATTTTTAATAGAACTATGGCTTCTAGTTTTGCCGAAGTTGATCCACTTGCAGTAGAGGAAGAAGAAAAGAAAGGAAAGCATCGATTGGTCCTTTTTTAGTGTACAAGAGGACCTGCGATGGATGCCGCTTCTGCCTCCCGTAATCTAGAACGGCACAGTACGGTCAAACTGCAGTGGGGTGCACACTCGTTGACCTCTCATGGCGCTGCTCCACACTTCGAGGAGGACGCTTTCCATTAGCTGTGTTTTCTGATGACGTGTCGCGCCGGCCCAGTCCAACAACAGAACTCCTTTAGATCGAAACCGACTCTTCCACTCTCTAACCGGAAGTGAAACCAGGCCACGCGGACACTTTCACAATAAAACAGCCGGGAATGCACTTTTCGGTAAAAAAACTATTTCCTTCCTCCTAATCAAATAAAAGACTCACTGAAGAACAGGGGCCAGTTTCGATCGGTAAACAGCTCTTGCAACTACTTTTTTACTTCGCAATACCATTACAACGCATGCATTGCCATGCATGCGTTGTACATCGCAAAGTCATTACTATGCATTTTTTTAGAATGCATGGTCATTTACCACGCATGCCTATACAACGAATTTCATTGTAAAGGTATGTATGGTAAATGACAATGTGTTCTAAAAAAATGTAGAGGATCCACGTCATTGTAAGGAAACATAGGCTGTTCCGTTTCCTCACAATGACATGCACTGCCCCTCAGAGATGACATGAAGCAGGAACCACGAGGAGTGACAGGTAAGGGGGATTGGGCATGGGGTGGGGGTTACTTTTCTAGGGTTTAGTGTAGTGCAGTGGTGTTTGGGTAGTGTAGTGGGTCGTGGTGGGGGTAGTGTTTTAGGGTTTAGGGTAGGGCAGTGGTGTTTGTGTAGTGTAGGGGGTCATGCTGGGGGTGGTGTTTTAGGGTTTTGGGTAGTGCAGTGGTGTTTGGGTAGTGTAGGAGATAATGCTGGGGGTAGTGTTTTAGGGTTTAGGGTAGTGCAGTGGTGTTTTGGTAGTGTAGGGGGTTGTGCTGGGGGTAGTGTTATAGGGTTTAGGGTAGTGCAGTGGTGTTTATGTAGTGTAGGGGGTCATGCTTGGGGTAGTGTTTTAGGGTTTAGGGTAGTGCAGTGGTGTTTGGGAAGCATAGGGGGTCATGCTGGGGGTAGTGTTTTAGGGTTTAGGGCAGTGCGGTGGTGTTTGGGTAGTCTAGGGGTCATGCTGGGGTAGTGTTTTAGGGTTTAGGGTAGTTCGGTGGTGTTTGTGTAGGGTAGGGGGTCGAGCTGGGGGCAGTGTTTTAGGGTTTAAGTTAGAACAGTGGTGTTTGTGTAGTGTAGGGGGTTGTGCTGGGGTAATGTTTTAGGGTAGCACAGTGGTGTTTGGGTAGTGTAGGGGGTCATGCTGGGGGTAGTGTTTAGGGTTTAGGGTAGTGCAGTGGTGTTTGGGTAGTGAAGGGGGTCGTGCTGGGGGTAGTGTTTTAGGGTTTAGGGTAGTGCAGTGGTGTTTGTGTAGTGTAGGGGATCCTGTTTTAGGGCTTAGGCTAGTGCAGTGCTGCATGGGTAGTGTAGGGGGTCATGCTGGGGGTAGTGTTTTAGGGTTTAGGGTAGTGCAGTGGTGTTTTGGTAGTGTAGGAGGTTGTGATGGGGGTAGTGTTTTAGGGTTTAGGGTACTGTAGTGGTGTTAGGGTAGTGTAGGGGGTCATGCTGGGCTGGGGGTAGTGTTTTAGGGTTTAGGGTACTGCAGTGGTGTTAGGGTAGTGTAGGGGGTTGTGCTGGGCTGGGGGTAGTGTTTTAGGGTTTAGGGTAGTGCAGTTGTGTTTGGGTAGTGTAGGGGGTCGTGATGGGGGTAGTGTTTTAGGGTTTAGGGTAGAGAAGTGGAGTTTGGGTAGTGTAGAGGGTTATGCTGGGGTAGTGTTTTAGGGTTTTATGCAGTGCAGTGGTGTTTCTGTAGTGGAGGGGGTCGTGCTAGGGGTAGTGTTTTAGGGTTTAGGGTTTAGGGAAGTGCAGTGGTGTTTGGGTAGTATAGGGGTCGTGCTGGGAGTAGATTTAGGGTTTAGGGTAGTGCAGTGTTGTTTGTGTAGTGCGTGGGGTCGTGCTGGGGTAGTGTTTTAGGATTTAGGGCAGTGCAGTGGTGTTTGTGTAGTGTAGGGGGTCATGCTGGGGTAGTGTTTTAGGGTTTAGGGCAGTGCAGTGGTGTTTGTGTAGTGTAGTGGGTCATGCTGGGGGTAGTGTTTTAGGGTTTAGGGCAGTGCAATGGTGTTTGGTAAGTGTAAGGGGTCGTGCTGGGTGTAAATCTAGGGTTTAGGTTAGTGCAGTGGTGTTTGGGTAGTGTAGGGGGTCATGCTGGGGGTAGATTTAGGCTTTAGGGTAGTGCAGTGGTATTTGGGTAGTGTTTGGGGGTTCGTGCTGGGGTTAGTGTTTTAGGGTTGAGGGTAGTGCAGTGGTGTTTGTTTAGTGTAGGGGGTCATGTTGAGGGTAGTGTTTTAGGGTTTAGTGTAGTGCAGTGGTGTCTGTGTAATGCAGGGGGTAGTGTTTTAGGGGTTAGGGGAGTGCAGTGGTGTTTGTGTAGTGTAGGGGTCATGCTGGGGGTAGTGTTTTATGGTTAAGGGTAGTGCAGTGGTGTTTGTGGAGTGTAGGGGGTTGTGTTTTAGGGTTTAGGGTAGTGCAGTGGTGTTTGGGTAGTGTAGGGGGTCATTCTGGGGGTAGATTTAGGATTTAGGGTTGCGCAGTGGTTTTTGTGTAGTGTATGGGGTCAGGCTGGGGATAGTGTTTTAGGGTTTAGGGTAGCGCAGTGGTGTTTGGGTAATGTAGGGGTCGTGCTGGGGGTAGTGTTTTAGGGTCTAGGGTAGCGCAGTGGTGTTTGGGTAGTGTAGGGGGTCATGCTGGGGGTAGTGTTTTAGGGTTTAGGGTACTGCAGTGAAGTTTGTGTAGTGTAGGGGGTCGTGCTGGGGGTAGTGTATGAGGGCTTAGGGTACCGCAGTGATGTTTGGGTAGTGTAGGGTGTCGTGGTGGGGTAGTGTTTTAGGGTTTAGGGTAGCGCAGTGGTGTTTAGGTAGTGTAGGGGGTCATGCTGGGGATAGTCTTTTAGGGTTTAGGGTACCGCAGTGGTGTTTGGGTAGTGTAGGGGGTCATACTGGGGGCAGTGTTTAGGGTTTAGGGTACTGCAGTGATGTTTGGGTAGTGTAGGGTGTCGTGCTGGGGTAGATGTAGGGTTTAGGGTAGGTCAGTGGTCATTGGGTAGTCTAGGGGGTCGTGCTGGGTGTAGATTTAGGGTTTAGGGTATTGCAGTGGTGTTTGGGTAGTGATTGGGGGTTTGTGCAGGGGATAGTGTTTTACAGTTTAGTGTAATGCAGTGGTGTTTGTGTAGTGTAGGGGGTCGTGCTGAGGGTAGTGTTTTAGGGTTTAGGGTAGTGCAGTGGTGTCTGTGTAGTGTAGGGGGTAGTGTGTTAGGGTTTAGGGTAGAGCAGTGGTGTTTGTGTAGTTTAGGGGGTTGTGCTGGGGGTAGTGTTTTAGGGTTAAGGGTAATGCAGTGGTCTGTGTGTAGTATAGGGGTCGTGTTTGAGGGTTTAGAATAGTGCAGTGGTGTTTGGGAAGTGTAGGGGGTCGTGCTGGGGGTAGATTTATTGTTTTATTGTTTAGAGGAGTGCAGTGGTGTTTGGGTCGTGTAGGGGGTTGTGCTGGGGTACTGTTTTAGGGTTAAGGGTAGTGCAGTGGTGTTTGGGTAGTGTTGGGGGTCAGGCTGGGGTAGTGTTTTTGAGTTTAGGGTAGTGCAGTGGTGTTTGGGTAGTGTAGGGGGCGAGCTGGTGGTGGTGTTTTAGGGTTTTGGGTAATGCAGTGGTGTTTGGGTAGTATAGGGGGTCTTGCTGGGTTTGGTGTTTTGGGGTTGTGGGTAGCACATTGTTATTTGGGTAGTGTAGGGGGTTGTGCTGGGGGTAGTGTTTTAGGGTTTAGGGTACCACTTTGATGATTTGGTAGTGTAGGGGTCATGCTGGGGGTAGTGTTTTAGGGTTTAGGGTACTGCAGTGATGTTTGCATAGTGTAGGGGGTCGTGCTGGGGGTACTGGTTTAGGGTACCGCAGTGATGTTTGGGTAGTGTAGGGTGTCATGGGGGGTATTGTTTTTGAGTTTAGGGTAGCGCAGTAGTGTTTGGGTAGTGTAGGGGGTCATGCTGGGGATAGTGTTTTAGGGTTTAGGGTACTGCAGTGGTGTTTGGGTAGTGTAGGGGGTCATACTGGGGGTAGTGTTTTGGGGTTTAGCGTACTGCAGTGATGTTTGGGTAGTGTAGGGTGTCATGCTGGGGGCAGTGTTTTAGGGTTTAGGGTATCCCACTTGTGTTTGGGTAGTATAGGTTGTCATGCTGGGGTAGTGTTTTAGGGTTTAGGGTAGTGCAGTGGTGTTTGGGTAGTGTAGGGGGTCGTGCTGGGGGTAAATGTAGGGTTTAGGGTAGGTCACTGGTCTTTGGGTAGTCTAGGGGGTCGAGCTGGGGGTAGATTTAGGGTTTAGTGTAATGCAGTGGTGTTTGGGTAGTGTTTGGGGGTTCGTGCAGGTGGTAGTGTTTTACAGTTTAGTGTAGTGCAGTGGTGTTTGTGTAGTGTAGGGGGTTGTGCTGAGGGTAGTGTTTTAGGGTTTAGGGTAGTGCAGTGGTGTCTGTGTAGTGTAGGGTGTAGTGTTTTAGGGTTTAGGGTAGAGCAGTGGTGTTTGTATAGTTTAGGGGGTTGTGCTGGGGGTAGTGTTTTAGGGTTTAGAATAGTGCAGTTGTGTTTGGGAAGTGTAGGGGGTCGTGCTGGGGGTAGATTTATTGTTTTATTGTTTAGAGTAGTGCAGTGGTGTTTGGGTCATGTAGGGTGTCGTGCTGGTGTTAGTGTTTTAGGGTTTAGGGTAGCGCATTGGTATTTGGGTAGTGTAGGGGGTTGTGCTGGGGGTAGTGTTTTAGGGTTTAGGGTACCGCTTTGATGATTTGGTAGTGTAGGGGTCGTGCTGGGGGTAGTGTTTTAGGGTTTAGGGTACTGCAGTGATGTTTGCATAGTGTAGGGGGTCGTGCTGGGGGTACTGTTTTAGGGTTTAGGGTACCGCAGTGATGTTTGGGTAGTGTAGGGTGTCATGGGGGGTAGTGTTTTTGAGTTTAGGGTAGCGCAGTGGTGTTTGGGTAGTGTAGGGGGTCGTGCTGGGGATAGTGTTTTAGGGTTTAGGGGACTGCAGTGGTGTTTGGGTAGTGTAGGGGGTCATACTGGGGGTAGTATTTTAGGGTTTAGGGTATCCCTCTTGTGTTTGGGTAGTATAGGTTGTCATGCTGGGGTAGTGTTTTAGGGTTTAGGTTAGTGCAGTGGTCTTTGGGTAGTCTAGGGGGTCGATCTGGGGGTAGATTTAGGGATTAGTGTAATGCAGTGGTGTTTGGGTAGTGTTTGGGGGTTCGTGCAGGTGGTAGTTTTTTACAGTTTAGTGTAGTGCAGTGGTGTTTGTGTAGTGTAGGGGGTCGTGCTGAGGGTAGTGTTTTAGGGTTTAGGGTAGTGCAGAGGTGTCTGTGTAGTGTAGGGTGTAGTGTTTTAGGGTTTAGGGTAGAGCAGTTGTGTTTGTGTAGTTTAGGGGGTTGTGCTGGGGGTAGTGTTTTGGGGTTAAGGGTAATGCAGTGGTCTTTGTGTAGTATAGGGGGTCGTGTTTTAGGGTTTAGAATAGTGCAGTGGTGTTTGGGAAGTGTAGGGGGTCGTGCTGGGGGTAGATTTATTGTTTTATTGTTTAGAGTAGTGCAGTGGTGTTTGGGTCGTGTAGGGGGTTGTGCTGGGGTACGGTTTTAGGGTTAAGGGTAGTGCAGTGGTGTTTGGGTAGTGTAGGGGGTCATGCTGGGGTAGTGTTTTTGAGTTTAGGGTAGCGCAGTGGAGTTTGGGTAGTGTAGGGGGCGAGCTGGTGGTGGTGTTTTAGGGTTTTGGGTAATGCAGTGGTGTTTGGGTAGTCTAGGGGGTCTTGCTGGGTTTGGTGTTTTGGGGTTGTGGGTAGCGCAGTGGTGTTTGGGTAGTGTAGGGTGTCGTGCTGGTGGTAGTGTTTTAGTGTTTTAGGGTTTAGGGTAGCGCATTGTTATTTGGGTAGTGTAGGGGATTGTGCTGGGGGTAGTGTTTTAGGGTTTAGGGTACCGCTTTGATGATTTGGTAGTGTAGGGGTCGTGCTGGGGGTAGTGTTTTAGGGTTTAGGGTACTGCAGTGATGTTTGCATAGTGTTGGGGTCGTGCTGGGGGTACTGTTTTAGGGTTTAGGGTACCGCAGTGATGTTTGGGTAGTGTAGGGTGTCATTGTGGGGTAGTGTTTTTGAGTTTAGGGTAGCGCAGTGGTGTTTGGGTAGTGTAGGGGGTTGTGCTGGGGATAGTGTTTTAGGGTTTAGGGTACTGCAGTGGTGTTTGGGTAGTGTAGGGGGTCATACTGGGGGTAGTGTTTTAGGGTTTAGGGTACTGCAGTGATGTTTGGGTAGGGTAGGCCGTCATGCTGGGGTCAGTGTTTTAGGGTTTAGGGTATCCCACTTTTGTTTGGGTATTATAGGTTGTCATTCTGGTGTAGTGTTTTAGGATTTAGGGTAGTGCAGTTGTGTTTGGGTAGTGTAGGGGGTCGTGCTGGGTGTAGATGTAGGGTTTAGGGTAGGTCAGTGGTCTTTGGGTAGTCTAGGGGGTCGTGCTGGGGGTAGATTTAGGGTTTAGTGTAGTGCAGTGGTGTTTGGGTAGTGTTTGGGGGTTCGTGCAGGTGGTAGTGTTTTACAGTTTAGTGTAGGGCAGTGGTGTTTGTGTAGTGTAGGGGGTCGTGCTGAGGGTAGTGTTTTAGGGTTTAGGGTAGTGCAGTGGTCTCTGTGTAGTGTAGGGTGTAGTGTTTTAGGATTTAGGGTAGAGCAGTGGTGTTTGGGTAGTGTAGGGGGTCGTGCTGGGAGTAGATGTAGGGTTTAGGGTAGGTCAGTGGTCTTTGGGTAGTCTAGGGGGTCGTGCTGGGGGTAGATTTAGGGTTTAGTGTAGTGCAGTGGTGTTTGGGTAGTGTTTGGGGGTTCGTGCAGGTGGTAGTGTTTTACAGTTTAGTGTAGGGCAGTGGTGTTTGTGTAGTGTAGGGGGTCGTGCTGAGGGTAGTGTTTTAGGGTTTAGGGTAGTGCAGTGGTCTCTGTGTAGTGTAGGGTGTAGTGTTCTAGGATTAAGGGTAGTGCAGTGGTCTTTGTGTAGTATTGGGGGTCGTGATTTAGGGTTTAGGGTAGTGCAGTGGTGTTTGGGAAGTGAAGGGGGTCGTGCTGGGGTAGATTTATTGTTTAGGGTAGTGCAGTGGTGTTTGGGTAGTGTAGGGGGTCATGCTGGGATAGGGTTTTTGAGTTTAGGATAGCGCATTGGTGTTTGGGTAGTGTTGGGGGTTGTTCTGGGGGTGGTGTTTTAGGGTTTTGGGTAGCACAGTGGTGTTTGGGTAGTGTAGGGGGTCGTGCTGGGGGTGGTGTTTTGGGGTTTAGGGTAGTGCAATGGTGTTTGGGTAGTGTAGGTGGTAGTGCTGGGGGTAGTGTTTTAGGGTAGTGCAGTGGTGTTTGTGTAGTGTAGGGGGTTGTGCTGGGGGTAGTGTTTTACGGTTTAGGGTAGTGCAGTGGTGTTTGGGTAGTGTAGGGGGTCATGCTGGGGGAAGTGTTTAATGGTTTAGGGTAGTGCAGTGGTGTTTGGGTAGTGTAGGGGGTCGTGCTGGGGGTTGATTTAGGGTTTAGGGTAGTGCAGTGTTGTTTGTGTAGTGTAGGGGTAGTGCTGGGGGTAGTGTTTTAGGGTAGTGCAGTGGTGTTTGTGTAGTGTAGGGGGTCGTGATTTAGGGTTTAGGGTAGTGCTGTGGTGTTTGGCAGTGTAGGTGGTTATGCTGGGGGTAGATTTAGGGTTTAGGGTAGTGCAGTGGTGTTTGTGTAGTGTAGGGGGTAGTGCTGGGGGTAGTGTTTTAGGGTAGTGCAGTGGTGTTTGTGTAGTGTAGGGGGTCATGATTTAGGGTTTAGGGTAGTGCTGTGGTGTTTGGCAGTGTAGGTGGTTGTGCTGGGGGTAGATTTAGGGTTTAGGGTAGTGCAGTGGTGTTTGTGTAGTCTAGGGGGTCATGCTGGAGTAGTGTTTTAGGGTTTGGTGTATTGAAGTGATGTTTGTGTAGTAGAAGGGGTCGTGTTTTAGGGTTTAGGGTAGTGCAGTTGTGTTTGGGTAGTGTAGGGGGTCATGCTGGGGGTAGTGTTTTAGGGTTTAGGGTAGCACCGTGGTGTTTGGGTAGTGTAGGGGGTCGTGCTGGTGGTAGTGTTTTAGGGTTTAGGGTAGTGCAGTGGTGTTTGTGTAGTGTAGGGTGTCGTGTTAGAGGGTTTAGGGTTGTGCTGTGGTGTTTGGCAGTGTAGGGGGTCGTGCTGGGGGTAGATTTAGGGTTTAGGGTAGTGCAGTGTTGTTTGTGTAGTGTATGGGGTCGTGTTTTAGGGTTTAGGGAAATGCAGTGGTTTTTGGGTAGTGTAGGGGGTCATGTTTTAGGGTTGAGGGTTGTGCAGTGGTGTTTGGGTAGGGTAGGGGGTCGTGCTTGGGGTAGATTTAGAGTTTAAGGTAGTGCCGTGGTGTTCGGCTACTGTAGGGGGTCATGTGGGGTGAGTGGTTTAGGGTTAGGGTAGCACAGTGGTGTTTGGGTAGTGTAGGCGGTCATGCTGTGGGTAGTGTTTTAGGGTTTAGGGTAGCGCAGTGGTGTATGGGTAGTGTAGGGGGTCGTGCTGGGGGTTGTGTTTTAGGGTTTAGGGTAGTGCAGTGGTGTTTGGGTAGTGTAGAGGGTCATGCTGGGGGTAGTGTTTTAGGATTTAGGGTAGCGCAGTGGTGTTTGGGTAGTGTAGGGGGTCGTGTTTTAGCATTTAGAGTATTGCAGTGGTGTTTGGGTAGTGTAGGGGGTCGTGCTGGCCGTAGTGTTTCAGGGTTTAGGGTAGTGCAGTGGTGTTTGTGTAGTGTAGGGGGTAGTGATTTAGGATTTAGGGTAGTGCAGTGGTGTTTGTGTAGTGTAGGGGGTCATGCTGGCCGTAGTGTTTCAGGGTTTAGGGTAGTGCAGTGGTGTTTGTGTAGTGTAGGGGGTAGTGTTTTAGGGTTTGGTGTAGTGGTGTTTGTGTAGTAGAAGGGGTCGTGGTTTAGGGTTTAGGGTAGTGCATTTGTGTTTGGGTAGTGTAGGGGGTCATGCTGAGGGTAGTGTTTTAGGGTTTAGGGTAGCGCAGTGGTGTTTGGGTAGTGTAGGGGGTCGTGCTGGTGGTAGTGTTTTAGGGTTTAGGGCCGTGCAGTGGTGTTTGTGTAGCGTAGGGGGTCATGCTGGGGGTAGGTTTAGGGTTTAGGGTAGTGCAGTTGTGTTTGCGTAGTGTAGGGGGTCAGGCTGGGGGTAGTGTGTTAGGGGTTAGGGTAGTGCAGTTGTGTTTGGTTAGTGTAGGAGGTCATGCTGTGGGTAGTGTTTTAGGGTTTAGGGTAGTGAAGTGGTGTTTTGGTAGAGTAGGGGATCATCGTGCTGGGGGAGTGTTTTAGGGTTTAGGGTAGTGCAGTGATGTTTGGGTACTGTAGGGGGTCGTGCAGGGGTAGTGTTTTAGGGTGTAGGGTAGTGCACTGGTGTTTGTGTAGTGTCAGCGCATGCGCGGTTTCACTAGGCGAGACCTGAGAATCATTGCACCAAGATGGCTGCCAACACTTCCTGGATTGAAGTGTTGGCAGCCAATTAGAGCCAAGCTTGTGCTTGTGTAGTTAGGTCCCGCCCAGATATATAAAGATTTTTTTCCTTTAATATCTCAAAAACTATTGAATGGATTTACACCATTTAAAAAAGTTTTTTGAATCAAGCACTACCTTTTTGCCAAATTTGGTGTAATTCCGTTCAGCAGTTTGAGCTGTAGCCATGTCTAAAGTTTCCTATGGGAAATGAACTTTTCAACCTCTTTTTTTTTTTATTTCTCAGGAACTACTGAACGGATTTACACAATTTAACAAAAAGGTCTCTTTCTGGACCAAGGGCTACCTTTTTGCCAAATTTGGTGCAATTCCGTTCAGCAGTTCAAGCTGTAGCCGTGTCTAAAGTTTGCTATGGAAAATAACATGGAAAAAACACGTTTTGGGACCACCCTTTTATCTCGGCCCCTGCATGGCAAATCACCCCGAAACTGTTTGGGTAGTATAGGTTGTCATGCTGGGGTAGTGTTTTAAGGTTTAGGGTAGTGCAGTTGTGTTTGGGTAGTGTAGGGGGTCGTGCTGGGGGTAAATGTAGGGTTTAGGGTAGGTCACTGGTCTTTGGGTAGTCTAGGGGGTCGAGCTGGGGGTAGATTTAGGGTTTAGTGTAATGCAGTGGTGTTTGGGTAGTGTTTGGGGGTTCGTGCAGGTGGTAGTGTTTTACAGTTTAGTGTAGTGCAGTGGTGTTTGTGTAGTGTAGGGGGTCGTGCTGAGGGTAGTGTTTTAGGGTTTAGGGTAGTGCAGTGGTGTCTGTGTAGTGTAGGGTGTAGTGTTTTAGGGTTTAGGGTAGAGCAGTGGTGTTTGTATAGTTTAGGGGGTTGTGCTGGGGGTAGTGTTTTAGGGTTTAGAATAGTGCAGTTGTGTTTGGGAAGTGTAGGGGTCGTGCTGGGGGTAGATTTATTGTTTTATTGTTTAGAGTAGTGCAGTGGTGTTTGGGTCGTGTAGGGTGTCGTGCTGGTGTTAGTGTTTTAGGGTTTAGGGTAGCGCATTGTTATTTGGGTAGTGTAGGGGGTTGTACTGGGGGTAGTGTTTTAGGGTTTAGGGTACCGCTTTGATGATTTGGTAGTGTAGGGGTCGTGCTGGGGGTAGTGTTTTAGGGTTTAGGGTGCTGCAGTGATATTTGCATAGTGTAGGGGGTCATGCTGGGGATAGTGTTTTAGGGTTTAGGGTACTGCAGTGGTGTTTGGGTAGTGTAGGGGGTCATACTGGGGGTAGTGTTTTAGGGTTTAGGGTATCCCACTTGTGTTTGGGTAGTATAGGTTGTCATGCTGGGGTAGTGTTTTAGGGTTTAGGTTAGTGCAGTGGTGTTTGGGTAGTGTAGGGGGTCGTGCTGGGGGTAAATGTAGGGTTTAGGGTAGGTCAGTGGTCTTTGGGTAGTCTAGGGGGTCGATCTGGGGGTAGATTTAGGGATTAGTGTAATGCAGTGGTGTTTGGGTAGTGTTTGGGGGTTCGTGCAGGTGGTAGTTTTTTACAGTTTAGTGTAGTGCAGTGGTGTTTGTGTAGGGTAGGGGGTCGTGCTGAGGGTAGTGTTTTAGGGTTTAGGGTAGTGCAGTGGTGTCTGTGTAGTGTAGGGTGTAGTGTTTTAGGGTTTAGGGTAGAGCAGTTGTGTTTGTGTAGTTTAGGGGGTTGTGCTGGGGGTAGTGTTTTAGGGTTAAGGGTAATGCAGTGGTCTTTGTGTAGTATAGGGGGTCGTGTTTTAGGGTTTAGAATAGTGCAGTGGTGTTGGGGAAGTGTAGGGGGTCGTGCTGGGGGTAGATTTATTGTTTTATTGTTTAGAGTAGTGCAGTGGTGTTTGGGTCGTGTAGGGGGTTGTGCTGGGGTGCGGTTTTAGGGTTAAGGGTAGTGCAGTGGTGTTTGGGTAGTGTAGGGGGTCATACTGGGGTAGTGTTTTTGAGTTTAGGGTAGCGCAGTGGAGTTTGGGTAGTGTAGGGGGCGAGCTGGTGGTGGTGTTTTAGGGTTTTGGGTAATGCAGTGGTGGTTGGGTAGTCTAGGGGGTCTTGCTGGGTTTGGTGTTTTGGGGTTGTGGGTAGCGCAGTGGTGTTTGGGTAGTGTAGGGTGTCGTGTTGGTGGTAGTGTTTTAGGGTTTAGGGTAGCGCATTGTTATTTGGGTAGTGTAGGGGGTTGTGCTGGGGGTAGTGTTTTAGGGTTTAGGGTACCGCTTTGATGATTTGGTAGTGTAGGGGTCGTGCTGGGGGTAGTGTTTTAGGGTTTAGGGTACTGCAGTGATGTTTGCATAGTGTTGGGGTCGTGCTGGGGGTACTGTTTTAGGGTTTAGGGTACCGCAGTGATGTTTGGGTAGTGTAGGGTGTCATTGTGGGGTAGTGTTTTTGAGTTTAGGGTAGCGCAGTGGTGTTTGGGTAGTGTAGGGGGTTGTGCTGGGGATAGTGTTTTAGGGTTTAGGGTACTGCAGTGGTGTTTTAGGGTTTAGGGTATCCCACTTGTGTTTGGGTATTATAGGTTGTCATTCTGGGGTAGTGTTTTAGGGTTTAGGGTAGTGCAGTGGTGTTTGGGTAGTGTAGGGGGTCGTGCTGGGTGTAGATGTAGGGTTTAGGGCAGGTCAGTGGTCTTTGGGTAGTCTAGGGGGTCGTGCTGGGGGTAGATTTAGCGTTTAGTGTAGTGCAGTGGTGTTTGGGTAGTGTTTGGGGGTTCGTGCAGGTGGTAGTGTTTTACAGTTTAGTGTAGTGCAGTGGTGTTTGTGTAGTGTAGGGGGTCGTGCTGAGGGTAGTGTTTTAGGGTTTAGGGTAGTGCAGTGGTCTCTGTGTAGTGTAGGGTGTAGTGTTCTAGGGTTTAAGGTAGAGCAGTGGTGTTTGTGTAGTTTAGGGGGTTGTGTTGGGGGTAGTGTTTTAGGATTAAGGGTAGTGCAGTGGTCTTTGTGTAGTATAGGGGGTCGTGATTTAGGGTTTAGGGTAGTGCAGTGGTATTTGGGAAGTGAAGGGGGTCGTGCTGGGGTAGATTTATTGTTTAGGGTAGTGCAGTGGTGTTTGGGTCGTGTAGGGGTAGTGCTGGGGTAGTGTTTTGGGTTAAGGGTAGTGCAGTGGTGTTTGGGTAGTGTAGGGGGTCATGCTGGGATAGGGTTTTTGAGTTTAGAGTAGCGCAGTGGTGTTTGGTTAGTGTAGGGGGTCGTGGTGGGGTTGGTGTTTTGGGGTTGTGGGTAGCGCAGTGGTGTTTGGGTAGTGTAGTGTGTCGTGCTGGTGGTAGTGTTTTAGGGTTTAGTGTAGCGCATTGGTGTTTGGGTAGTGTAGGGAGTTTTGCTCGGGAGTGTTTTAGGGTTTAGGGTACTGCTTTGATGATTCGGTAGTGTAGGGGGTCATGCTAGGGTAGTGTTTTAAGGTTTAGGGTAGCGCAGTGGTGTTTGGGTAGTGTAGGGGTGCATGCTGGGGGTGGTGTTTTAGGGTTTTGGGTAGCGCAGTGGTGTTTGGGTAGTGTAGGGGGTCGTGCTGGGGGTGGTGTTTTGCGGTTTTGGGTAGCGCAGTGGTGATTGGGTAGTGTAGGGTGTCATGCTGGTGGTAGTGTTTTAGGGTTTAGGGTAGCGTATTGGTGTTTGTGTAGTGTAGGGGGTTGTGCTGGGGGTAGTGTTTTAGGGTTTAGGGTACCACTTTGATGATTCAGTAGTGTAGGGGGTCGTGCTGGGGTAGTGTTTTAGGGTTTAGGGTAGCGCAGTTGTGTTTGGGTAGTGTAGGGGTGCGTGCTGGGGGTGGTGTTTTAGGGTTTTGGGTAGTGCAGTGTGTTTGGGTAGTGTAGGGGGTCGTGCTGGGAGTGGTGTTTTGGGGTTTTGGGTAGCGCAGTGGTGTTTGGGTAGTGTAGGGTGTCATGCTGGTGGTAGTGTTTTTGGGTTTAGGATAGCGCATTGGTGTTTGGGTAGTGTTGGGGGTTGTGCTGGGGGTGGTGTTTTAGGGTTTTGGGTAGCACAGTGGTGTTTAGGTAGTGTAGGGGGTCGTGCTGGGGGTGGTGTTTTGGGGTTGAGGGTAGTGCAGTGGTGTTTGGGTAGTGTAGGGAGTTGTGGTGGGAGTAGTGTTTTAGGGTTTACGGTAGTGCAGTGGTGTTTGGGTAGTGTAGGGGGTCATGCTGGGGAAAGTGTTTAATTGTTTAGGGTAGTGCAGTGGTGTTTGGGTAGTGTAGGGGGTCGTGCTGGGGGTTGATTAAGGGTGTAGGGTAGTGCAGTGGTGTTTGTGTAGTGTAGGTGGTAGTGCTGGGGGTAGTGTTTTAGGGTAGTGCAGTGGTGTTTGTGTAGTGTAGGTGGTAGTGCTGGGGGTAGTGTTCTAGGGTAGTGCAGTGGTGTTTGTGTAGTGTAGGGGGTTGTGCTGGGGGTAGTGTTTTACGGTTTAGGGTAGTGCAGTGGTGTTTGGGTAGTGAAGGGGGTCATGCTGGGGGAAGTGTTTAATGGTTTAGGGTAGTGCAGTGGTGTTTGGGTAGTGTAGGGGGTCATGCTGGGGATTGATTTAGGGTTTAGGGTAGTGCAGTGTTGTTTGTGTAGTGTAGGGGGTAGTGCTGGGGGTAGTGTTTTAGGGTAGTGCAGTGGTGTTTGTGTAGTGTAGGGGGCCGTGATTTAGGGTTTAGGGTAGTGCTGTGGTGTTTGGCAGTGTAGGTGGTTGTGCTGGGGGTAGATTTAGGGTTTAGGGTAGTGCAGTGGTGTTTGTGTAGTGTAGGGGGTCATGCTGGAGTAGTGTTTTAGGGTTTGGTGTATTGAAGTGATGTTTGTGCAGTAGAAGGGGTCGTGTTTTAGGGTTTAGGGTAGTGCAGTTGTGTTTGGGTAGTGTAGGGGGTCATGCTGGGGGTAGTGTTTTAGGGTTTAGGGTAGCACAGTGGTGTTTGGGTAGTGTAGGGGGTCGTGCTGGTGGTAGTGTTTTAGGGTTTAGGGTAGTACAGTGGTGTTTGTGTAGTGTAGGGTGTCATGTTATAGGGTTTAGGGTTGTGCTGTGGTGTTTGGCAGTGTAGGGGGTCGTGCTGGGGGTAGATTTAGGGTTTAGGGTAGTGCAGTGTTGTTTGTGTAGTGTATGGGGTCGTGTTTTAGGGTTTAGGGAAGTGCAGTGGTTTTTGGGTAGTGTAGGGGGTCATGTTTTAGGGTTGAGGGTTGTGCAGTGGTGTTTGGGTAGGGTAGGGGGTCGTGCTTGGGGTAGATTTAGAGTTTAAGGTAGTGCCGTGGTGTTCGGCTACTGTAGGGGGTCATGCTGGGGGGAGTGGTTTAGGGTTAGGGTAGCACAGTGGTGTTTGGGTAGTGTAGGCGGTCATGCTGTGGGTTGTGTTTTAGGGTTTAGGGTAGTGCAGTGGTGTTTGGGTAGTGTAGAGGGTCATGCTGGGGGTAGTGTTTTAGGATTTAGGGTAACGCAGTGGTGTTTGGGTAGTGTAGGGGGTCGTGTTTTAGCGTTTAGAGTATTGCAGTGGTGTTTGGGTAGTGTAGGGGGTCGTGCTGGCCGTAGTGTTTCAGGGTTTAGGGTAGTGCAGTGGTGTTTGTGTAGTGTAGGGGGTAGTGATTTAGGATTTAGGGTAGTGCAGTGGTGTTTGTGTAGTGTGGGGGGTAGTGTTTTAGGGTTTGGTGTAGTGTAGTGGTGTTTGTGTAGTAGAAGGGGTCGTGGTTTAGGGTTTAGGGTAGTGCAGTTGTGTTTGGGTAGTGTAGGGGTCATGCTGAGGGTAGTGTTTTAGGGTTTAGGGTAGCGCAGTGGTGTTTGGGTAGTGTAGGGGGTCGTGCTGGTGGTAGTGCTTTAGGGTTTAGGGCAGTGCAGTGGTGTTTGTGTAGTGTAGGGGGTCATTCTGGGGGTAGGTTTAGGGTTTAGGGTAGTGCAGTTGTGTTTGCGTAGTGTAGGGGGTCAGGCCGGGGGTAGTGTGTTAGGGGTTAGGGTAGTGCAGTGGTGTTTGGTTAGTGTAGGAGGTCATGCTGTGGGTAGTGTTTTAGGGTTTAGGGTAGTGAAGTGGTGTTTTGGTAGTGTAGGGGATCGTCATGCTGGGGGAGTGTTTTAGGGTTTAGGGTAGTGCAGTGATGTTTGGGTACTGTAGGGGGTCGTGCAGGGGTAGTGTTTTAGGGTGTGGGGTAGTGCAGTGGTGTTTGTGTAGTGTCAGCGCATGCGCGGTTTCGCTAGGCGAGACCTGAGAATCATTGCACCAAGATGGCTGCCAACACTTCCTGGATTGAAGTGTTGGCAGCCAATTAGAGCCAAGCTTGTGCTTGTGTAGTTAGGTCCCGCCCAGATATATAAAGATTTTTTTCCTTTAATATCTCAAAAACTATTGAATGGATTTACACCATTTAAAAAAAGTTTTTTGAATCAAGCACTACCTTTTTGCCAAATTTGGTGTAATTCCGTTCAGCAGTTTGAGCTGTAGCCGTGTCTAAAGTTTCCTATGGGAAATGAACTTTTCAACCTCTTTTTTTTTTATTTCTCAGGAACTACTGAACGGATTTACACAATTTAACAAAAAGGTCTCTTTCTGAACCAAGGGCTACCTTTTTGCCAAATTTGGTGCAATTCCGTTCAGCAGTTCAAGCTGTAGCCGTGTCTAAAGTTTGCTATGGAAAATAACATGGAAAAAACACGTTTTGGGACCACCCTTTTATCTCGGCCCCTGCATGGCAAATCACCCCGAAACTTTCAGGATAGGAGCTGACCAGAGCGGACCCTAAATTTTGAAATTTTGGCAAAGATTTGTCAACCGGCGCCAAAGTTATTGGGAAACAAAAATGCTTTTCCTATGCTAAATTAGGTCCTAACTATAATTATCTACTGGCGACCGCACTGGGAAGTCTGTTGGAAAAGGCTTCTATTTATGTAGACTCCTTTTTGTTCCCCATGGTCAAGGACCTGAGTTCATTTATCCTGGACACAACAGACTTCATTCGTCAGATTCAAGGGATCTCCTGGGATGACGATTTATTGTTAATAACTCTTGATATAACTAGCTTATATACAAGCATTAGACACTCCCAGGGTTTAGAAGCCCTTGAATTTTTCCTGAGAAGCCGAGCCCTGAAGTTCCAGGAACATAACAAAATGCTATCACAAATTGTCTCATTTTGTCTGCATAATAATATTTTTCTATTTGCAGGAGAACTCTATTTGCAGACACAGGGTACCGCGATGGGCACGTGCTTCGCCCCCAGCTACGCGAATCTCTTCATGGGCTGGTGGGAGAAGCACGTGGCCTGGGCGGGTGACAATGAGATCTGGCTTGATAAAATAGCCCTATGGACTAGGTATATCGACGACCTCTTCATAGTTTGGAGAGGCACACAAACAGAGGCAGAAGAATATGTGAGGGCTTTGAATGAAAATGACTACAACCTCAAGTTCACGAGTAACATCAGTGGAGAGGAGGTAGCCGTCTTAGATCTCCTGGTCTTTGTGGCAGATAACAAGCTGTGCACAAAATTGTACCGAAAGCCAACAGCGGGCAACACTGTCCTGCACTCTTGGAGCCAACATCCCCGGAATTTGATCAATAGCATTCCGAATGGGGAGCTCTTAAGGCTCAAGAGGAACTGCTCCCGTTCTGAAGATTTCCAAGAGGCAGCCGATGAGTCTCTATTGAGATTTAAAGATAGAGGATACAAGAGCAAAGTGCTGCAGGAAGCAGTTGATAAGGCAGGTGGTAGAAGCAGACAGGAGCTACTCACCAAGAAACAGGTCCATGATAGCGCATTGGAAGAAGACCAATCTAAGGTCAGATTAATTATGACCTTCTCGGCAGAGGCTCATAAAATTAGGGGCCTCATTCAGAAAAATTGGGGAATCCTCCAAACTGATGGGGTCCTGGGAAAATTGATTTCTCCAAATCCTGACATTACTTTCAGGAAAAGTTCCTCACTGAAAGATATTCTGGTGCGCAGCCACTTTGAGGACAAACCGAGAACCAAACCAACCATAACCGGTTTCTTTCCTTGCATGAGTTGCAAGGCGTGCAAAAACTGCAAGAAGGTGAAAGACTACGCAGTGCCAGGCAAAAAGTTTAAAAGATCCATTGATAAACTTCTTAACTGCAATTCCAGTTTTGTAATATATTGCCTGGTTTGTCCTTGTGGACTGCAATACATTGGAAGCACCACACACCCAGCAAAGAAGCGCATCTTGGAACACAAAAGAGCCATAACAAACAGGGACAAAACGTACCCAGTGGCGAGGCACTTTGCTGGGTTGTATGGTGCTAAAAGTGACAAACTGACATATTATTGTATAGATCAGGTCCCAGCGGGAGAAAGAGGAGGGGACAGAGTCAGGTCACTGAGACAGCTTGAGGCGAAACTCATAGTGGAGCTACGCACCAAAACCCCCGGGGGGACTTAATCAGGAGGAGGAACTCTGGTCCTTTATTGGATAAAGTAATTGAAATCCAAACGCTGTCCCTTTGAAACACCTTGACAATGGGGAAGAATGGCATCTGACCACTTAGACAATCATGATTTAACAATGAAAGAAAGCCCATTCAGGGCGTTATTTCTGTGAAAAACTCGAGTAATAACAACCCAATTGGGGTACAAATTAGCAGGGGGCATAAATGAACACGTTTATGATCAGCAAACATTGTGTTTTCATAAATTCAAAAGCAACATGCATAGAATTCTGTTTACTCAATTGCGGATTGAAATGCACGAATACATTTATGATTTACAAATATTATGTCTTTATAATTTGAGAGTAATATGTAAAGAATTCTGGTTATATATTTAGGAATTATAACGTGGAACCCATAGACTTGATGTCTTAATCGAGTACTGAGAATTGTGGCATGACATAGTGTTAAGATGGCCGACAATTTTCCCACATTGAATATCTGTATATATGAAGTCCGCTTTTCATTTCCATTTTGCTATGATCATGGCAACCAATCAAATGCTTAAATAGATAATGGAAACTGAGCACTATTGACATTGACGAAGGCCAGGAGGCTGAAACGCGTTTGTCAGCAGATCGTGTACAGATCGTGTTTTGAAACGAATTGAAATAAATTACTTAATTGCATTTGACCAGAGTGCGCAGCAATCTTTGAAACTGTGGCTGAAATATATATATATATGTATATATATATATATATATATATATATATATATATATATATATATATATATATATATATATATATATATATATATTCACTGAAAAAACCATAGGTTTTCAGGGGCGTTATAGTTAGCTGGACATTTCCCTCGTACAAAACCCTAGAAATTCCCCTGTTATAGTTAGTTCAGCTAACTATAACTCGCGCCCCCGCAATGCACTTCTGATGACGTAACATATTACATCACTCATGACATGGTCAGTGACATCACTGATGACATCACTGATGACATCTCAAATGACATCACTGATGACATCATCCATTGAGTATGTGTTTCTGAACAGTTTTAATATGTTTAATATATATAGGGAAAGGCCTTTTGAAGAATAAGTGGGTGTACAAGTGTGTGAATGGATGATTTTCTAGGTACGTAACTGACTCTATAAGTGAGTCATTAAATGTATCTTACTGCAGACTACTGACTAAACTGTGTGAATGTCTGTATGTGTCTGTGTGTTGGTGTATAAGTGGCTGCATGGTTTTGTGAATAGCTATATGAGTGTCTATATGGGTTAACTTATTGATTGGTTGTCTGAGTATCTGTATGGGTGCTTGAGTGTTTGTGTGGGTAGGGTGTGTGTGACTCTGTGACTAGATGTGTGAGTGGGTGATTCACTGGGTGCATGGTTTTAAAAGTGCATCTGTGATGGACTGTATGGTTGGGTGAGTGTATATATGGGTGTGTTAGTGATTGAATGTATATCTCAGTTATACATGTGTCACTAACTACATATGTGAAACGCAGTGTATATATGTGTAAGAGTATATAACTATCTATATGTGAGAGTGTGTGATGTTGGGAGTGGCTGTATGCGCCATAGTGCAAGGATATCTGTGTCATGTGCTGTTTGTTTTTTCTGCAGGAAGACACAGAATTTGTTAGTATTTTTATGAGTAAGTGAACTTGAGTGTGTTTAACTGTATAGGTGAGTAAATTGGACTGTGATTAATTATTTGCATGACTGACTAGATGTGTCAGTACCTCAATGGATGATTGGCGGTGTGTGAGTGTCTATATAGGTGTATAAATGCACAGAGTGACTGTAAGTATGAGTGACTGTAGAGGTGAGTGAGTGGACATGTATGTAGACCTAAAAGTCAATGAGTGGGTGAGTAGTTATTGGTATTGGAGTATCTATGGTTGTCAAAATGGCCGTCTGAAATTTTGAGTCGGTGTATCAAAGGTTATATTATTAGGGTGTGAGAAGATGCACTAATTTATCACATGGATGACGTCATCAGTGATGTCATCAGTGATGTCATTTGAGATGTCATCAGTGATGTTATCAGTGATGTCACTGACCATGTCATGAGTGATGTAATATGTGACGTCATCAGCAGTGCATTGCGGGGGCGCGAGTTATAGTTACCTGAACTAACTATAACAGGGGAATTTCTAGGGTTTTTGTACGAGGGAAATGTCCAGCTAACTATAACGCCCCTGAAACCTATGGTTTTTTCAGTGAATTTCTAAGGTTTTTTAAATGCCAATTCCTAACTATAACATGCCTGAAACCTATGGTTTTTTCAGTGAATTTCAAAGGTTTTTTAAATGCCAATTCCTAACTATAACGTGCATGAAACCTATGGTTTTTTAAGTGAATTTCAAAGGTTTTTTAAATGCTAATTTCTATCTATAACTTATCTCTGAAGATATCATGTTTAATGATTTTGATTGGATTTCTATATTTTTCTAATTCAGTCATTTCATGAATTACATTTTTTTATAATACTTTTTTATTACCATTTTTAAATGTATTTTTTCAATTAATTCTTTTAAAAATTAAAAAATAATATTTGAACTTAATGGGTTTGTCAAACATATTTTTTTATATTTTTCAAAATATTTTTTAACTATATGTACAAAACTTTATTTTATATATTTTTTTCCATGTTTTTGCATCCGCGCACCCTAAGCGCACCGTTCTCGATCCCTACGCGATAGCATCCGCGCATAGTATGCGTCGGGTACGTGGTTAGTGCGCGATTCCAATGCGACCGGTACGTGACTCCCAGCCTATACGCGACACGTTCGATGTACGTAACGCGACGTTTACGCGCTTCCGCGATGCGTCATCTGCGTCTATGACGCGGTGGGTGCGCGGATCCCGCGCAGTATTTAACATTTAAAAAAACATATTTATGTATTTCATGTGAATATTAATTGAAGACAAACTCTAAACTAGTCTTAAAAGTAATATATTTTGACATCTAATCCTATATTTCTTTTTAATTCAATTTCGCGGATGAGCGCTGGGTGCATGCTGCGTACGCGCAGGGTTCGCGGATCCCATGTGACCTACACTTCCTGTTCTAACTACTGAAAGACCCCACCCATTTCAATCATTCTTCTTTGAGCTTCTTTGGAGAACCACCTCTTTGGAGAGAAGAAGATTTTTTAGACTAAGTTTACACTTAGCTCTAACTTTTTTCAACCAAAAATGGCTTCAGGGCAGCAGGCATCACCTGCATCACCTCATACTTCTGAGGATGAATTTTTGCCGGAGTTACCACGCAAAGAACGTTTCTCTTCAGTGGTGTGGACATTTTTTACTTTTCCCGATGGGCAGAATAAGACCAATGCCACCTTGTTCACATGCAAGATTTGCAAAAGAGTCCTATCGAGAGGGGATCCTAACAAGAAATACTCTTGCGGCACGGCAAGTATGATGAAGCACATGAGGACCCTTCATCCAAACAATCTTGCAAAAGAAGAGTGCCGACGGATGAGAAACACTCCTGCTCCTGCGCCATCCACCTCATCGCAGCCGAGCACATCAAGAGTGCATCCATCAGACCAAACCTTGGACATCCGTCCTCAATTTAAATTTTTAAAAGTGCTCTGCACTAAGTGCAATAAGACTTTGTGCTATGGCGAGCAGTCGATCGATCTGATCTGCCCCAGCCAAGAAAGTCACATTTGCTAGGTTTTTTTTTTTTTTTTATTGTTCCCTGAAGTTTATTGTTTGGTTTCTCCTGTTCTTTTTTTTTCAGAAAAACCAAATAAATCACAAAATTGTTAGAAAAACCAAAAAAAAATATATAAAAGAAGAAAGAAGACAAAAAAAGTTCTTGTAAGAACTAACTTTCCTGGTTTAAAAAAAGAGCTAAATTTCTTTGTTAGTGTGTGAAAGTTTAGATGAATGTATGTGTAGTATGTAATTGACTGAATGAATGCATTAGTAGCGTATGGTGAATGTATAAGTGCAGAACTATAAGGAAGTGCTGCAGCATCACACAGTAACCTCTTTAACTGCAGTGTGCTGTAGTACTTCCGAAGCACAGGGATGCAACATATGTACATAAATATGTTGCAAATCTATGCTTCTGTCTGCACGGCTGCTTAAACTGCAGCCATGTGGTGACACAGGCACCCTTGCACCATAGTGCAAGGATATCTGTGTCATGTGCTGTTTGTTTTTCTTCAGGAAGACACACCTTCCTGCACAAAAACAATGAGAAAATGCATTTTTCTCCTTCAATATATGCTGTACATTTCAGCATGCATTGAAGATACAAAAATGTGGAGAAATTAAAACAATTCTCTTTGTTGTGCTTTCCTACACCAATTGTAGAATGGTGCACCATTCACACACATATCAAGATTTATGATTTCTGATTAATCTAGACATGTGTCTTGTTTTATGAGTATTAAGTGCAATCATGCACAACAACACTTATAGAACACCCTTTCAACACAAAGTGTTCTAAATTATGATTTGTATTTACATGGAGTATAAAAAGTGCACAGAGTGCCTTTTCCTCTCTTTGTAAATATAAAAGAGTATCTTGCACAATAACTACGTTACAAAAAGTGACATATTTCCGTTTTTAAATTTCCTTGCGAATGATAGAAGGTAAGCACAGAGTTTTGTCAAGATGTTCAAAGAAGAATGATTGAAATGATTGCTGTCCTTCAACAGCTAAAAAGGTGAAATATTATGAACCTCTCAAATCTATTTTTTTTGCAGGTCACATGATATCTGATTATGGTCAGATTTCAAAACTACATAAACAGGGTGTTCTTAGAAACGTGTTTCAACTTTGTAGCTTCTTGCAGGCCTCTTCATTCTGCATATTGAGACTTAGTTAAACTTACCTTCACAGTAATAGGAATAAAAAATGGTATTCATTTTTTGCTGTTTTTCATTCAAATATAAATTCTTAAAAATTGCTTATTTTAAAATTTGGATCTGTGGAAGAAAAAAAAAATTATAACATATAATAATACATTTTTTACAACACAACATAATTTCCACAAAGTAATTTGTTTGCCTTTTTTGCTGTCCTCAGAATATATTGAATTTCACTCGAAATAGTGATTCCAATGGTACTCATCACTTAACAGCGGGCAAAAAAAAAACAATCAGAAAGATTGTTAAAAAAAAAAAAACATACTATTCTCAGTAAAATACCAGAAAATACAAACCATATATATATGAAATGCTTACAGATTACAACATTTTATAACTTTAACTTATAAAAACTGTAAATGTTGCCGCATTAAAATAATCACCATATAAATGACCACCAAAAAGTCCATAATTCAAAAATATACCTTTCCTTGAGGCCAAATGGTATTTTTGCACTTATTCTTTATTTAAATTGTCCAATGGTAGTCCTATTAAATTATGATAATAAATTCCTCAGAGAGTGAATTATCTTCCTAAAACTTTGGCTTTAAAAATATTAGGTAGGAATTTTGTAATTCCCTAAGCAAACGTTGTTTGAAAACCAACTGGGTATCATTACAAAGTGTCCAGCCTTTGTCACATTTTAAATAGGCAGTGTAATGTCCAGATGTGGTGAAAGGACCATCATGGAAAATTATTGCAATTGCTACAAAAGTCCTTCCTGATATTGATAGTTGAGCTGCTACAAATTGTTTTATTAAAAGTATCCAATTTTCTTCCGTCAGCTGTACAACGTTGCATCATTAAAATTATGTTTTTTCCATATTTTGTTAAGAATAATGTGGATAACATTTCTGATTTACATTGGGTACACTCCATGTTTTGAATTACACCTTTCATTAATTTATTGAAAGACACTGATTTACAGTCTGGTAATGTTAAATACAGAAATCTCTCAGAGTCTACATTGGTGCTACATGTATACATGCAATTTTCACAATAATGTTCCCATTTGTAAGAAAGGCCCCAAAAAAATTCTATTTCTACACCTTCATTTTCAAAAATTGTAAGCATATACATTAAAAATTCCTGAGCATCTTGTTGGATATTTTGTGTAAATTGTGTAGAACCAGAACACACATCCAAAAGATTACGAACATCTGAAATAGATTGTATTTTACTTCTATCTGTTGTCAATTTTTCATAAACAGAATGCAACAGAGAACAAAATCTTTTTTCCCGATTCTGCATAATTTGTGCTTGCAAACCTTCCAGATAAAAAACAACATTGACCACTACATTAGCATAGCAGTTGACACCAGAACTATTTTCAAACTGATAACCAACAATCTCTTCAACAGTGTCCAATTTCTTTTTACCTGCAATCGCAACATTATCTTGTTCTTTTCCCTTCTTGACATCTTCAGTACAGATATTCTCTAACCTTCTTTTTCGACCAACCACACGCTTTTCAAATACAGGATATTGACCTAAATTTGGAGCATACACCCTTCTTAACCTATTATACTCTTTTACACAGTTTGCATCTGCAGTAACCATTGTCTCATCAAAATCAATCAAAAACAAACCAGATAATGTTCTGACTCGCGACAAAACAACATATGCCATACCCTCTTTAAATACGGTAGATCCAATGTTCACCAATGCACTGTCTACACTTAATCCTTGAGATTTATGAATAGTCACTGCATATGTCAGAGAAAATGGAAATTGTTTCCTAGGGACATATAAATCTTTAACAAGCAAAAAACGAACTGAACAACGACCAATTTCTTTAACTTCATCAATCTGATCAAATTTAATTTTTAAAAATTCAATTCCTTCTTTTTTCTGATAATTCACAAAATCCACCACTTTACCCATTGCCCCATTAACTAAACCTTTCTCTACATCCAAATTACGCCTTAAAATTACCCGACAGTTTACACACACATACAGTGTCTTTTCCAAACCAGCAGTTTTAGATATTTTTTTTTCTAAACAATCTAGTTTTGATCTCAACTTACCCGTCAAAATAATAGTGATTCCTTCATGTAGTATTTTATCGATGGCTTCCATTTTAACAATTTCTTCATTTTCCAATTTTAATAATTCTTCGTTGAATATTGAACTCTCACGCAGTGTCGGCATTAAGCAAATCACTCACTTTTGCAGCAACTGCATTTTCATTTGGAAAGACATTGCAAAGTAATCGACTCTCCAAAGCTTCTTTCCCTTTTTTTGAAAGAATTCCAATTCTTATATCTTGAAGAATACTTCCATATTCAGCATCATTTGCCTGTCGCATATTTGTTGTCAGTTCTTTGTATTCAAAATTACTCCAAATGTTCACATTACCAACACTGCCAAGAGACTTTCTTGTATCTTCATGGGCAGGTGTTTTAAATACCGGTTGTCCTTTTACCGGTGTCAGTTGCAGTAGATCTCCGAAAACTATGACGTGTTTTCCTTCAAATAACACATCATACTCTGTTTTAAGAATTTGCTGCATTCTTAAATGCACAAAGGCAAGCATCAAGTTTGAAACCATGCTCACCTCATCAATAATGAGAAGTTTCATTTTCTTCAGCACTCTTGAAACTTCACAACAAGCTTCTCCAGATAGCTTGTGGTATTCCAATTTGTTCTCATGCTCTACTGGCAGCATTAGTAAATGATGTAAAGTAATTCCTTTAATGTTATGTGCTGCCAACCCAGTTGGAGCAGTACCAACACAAGACAAATGCGACTCAGTTGTTTCTTGCAGATAACTTGTAATTACTTTAATTAAGAAATTCTTTCCTGTTCCAGCTTGACCACTCACATACATTCGGATAGGTTGAAATGATGTACATGAGCACACTCTCTTTTCATGAAGTAATCCATGGTCAATCTGCTCTTTCACTTGCTGATATATTTGTTTCTGTTCAACATTTAGTTGCTCTTCCAAGTTTCCTAACTGTATTGCATCTTCTTGTGCTTGATACATTGCTGTTTCCACCTCATTCATTGCAATCGCTGCTTCATTTTCAACAATTGGTTGTCCTAGTGGATCTTGACTCAGTGCAGCAGAACTTTGACTGTCTTGAGAACTGTCTCTAGCAATCTCAGCTGCAATTGTAGCTTCTTGATCAATTTATTCATTCAACATTTTCACATAATTTTCGAAAGCACTGCATTGTATGCTATCTTTACAAGCATTAAATGAATCTTCATAGCTGGGAAAATCTCCAAGTAATTCCAGTTCAGAACGCCATGGTTTGAACATTTGCAAAAGGGCTAAATAGTAAAATTCCCTTTTGTCAGCAGTGTCGCAACTCAGTTTTCTGTGATTAATTAAATTCCCTTTCCTTTGTTTCACCAGACATCCTTCAGAACCAATCACTCCATATTTTCCATCGTTGATGTTCTCTGTAATATTCCATTTAAAAGTGTAGTTTTGCAGCACTTCATAGAGACACATGTTCTCAAGATGATGACTTCTCTTTGGATAGTATGTGTCCAACATATTGGTTTTCAAAATATCTGTACTTTCAGGGTCATTTTCTGCTAAACATTCAATTTCCTGAACAGATTTCGCATTCCTGCAAGACCTAGACTCACCCAAATGATTCTTCTACTTTTGGAATATAGACTTGCAGATGATAACCAATCTGAACATTCATATGCTCCAATTTCACGATGCGATAACATCTTCAAACTGAAACTGTATAATTTCTTACTTAGAGTCTTCTCGTGAGAAATCTCTTCCCACATTTCTTTCAATTCAGTCTTTTCTGATTTAGTAATGTAAAACGTTACATATCGAGCAACAGCAATGGAATTATCCGCAACATACTGAATATCCATGTTAGCGTTCCACATGGATAAAATAACTGGATTGTAGTCATTTATGTATTTTGATTCTTCGCTTCTTCTTAAGTTGTAGTTGTTTTTCGGAGACTTTCTTGTGATGGTATGTCGTACAGCTGACATAAAACTGTTCACTCTTCCTTTGGCTAATACAGGACGTGGAAATCCAAAACGACATTTGGTATAGAACTTATCCTTTGACTTGTACTTTCGTCGACAGTATTTTCCACACCTATGGCTTTGAAATCGTAAGACTTGTTGTTTTAAGTTTTTCTCTTCTCTGCTATTTGGAAGAGCACATGTAGCATAATCTTCAATGAAAGACAAAACAGTTTCAACTGAATCTGTTCATTAATTTGGGGGCGTCCTTGACCCATAACAACATAAGTAGGTGAGGAGCACCTCTTGCTTGATACAACTTTCTCCAAAAGAAATCCACAACTTCTCCAAGAGGAGGATTCTTTTTATTGCAGATGAAAGACATCATAGCTTCAAATCTATGATTGAAATATCTGCATACATTGACAGGATCCAAAGAGCACAATTCTCCAGGTGTCTTGTATTCAATATTTTTTATATTGGAATTTCCCTCTCGAAGAAATTCAAGTAAATCATCCCAAGCATACTCAGCACAGCTTAGTGTAACAAACCATGTAGGAGTTCCCAAGTTCCGTAGCATGCATTTCAGTTCTCCATGTCGACGGTACCAATATTCATTAGTCCCACGCTGACATGCCATCAGATTAATCAACTGAGATTCTAAATGATCATCTCTCTGATGCACTTTATCCATAAAATCCTTTGCAGTTACATTTTGAAGATGCATTCCAGTTTTTAAAATGTGATTTACTGCATATGAAAGTCCAGACAAGTCACTTTCAAACAGAAGATGAAACATGTAAGGGATACATTCTCGAAATCTTGGATCTTCTGCATATAATCTTGTTGTCCGATATTCATATGCAGGAATCTGCACAGGACGTTCATCATATCGTCCACCTTTTCCTGTTGGAAACAACTGCGAGAAACAACGAGCTTCCAAGCTCTCTTCCCATACACTCATGGGACTTCCTGTTGCTTTTTTCATTTGAAACAACTCAATTGTATTCCCCATCACCTCTTTGGAATGAAGTGGATGTACACTGTAATGTTCATAGATCTCTTCACATCTGGACATGTCCACTTTTTCAATTTGTCCACTTAATGTTTCTGCTAAATCTATTTCTTCTTCTCCAACAAACACATTTCTATAGTACTCATTATTTTTTAACAGATACAATGATGCCTTTTGCACTTTTCTAACATCCACTAACTTGCCAGATTTTCTTATTCTTAGTAGGAACACCATTAACTAGAATGACTAGTGGCTCATTTTCTGCATGATCTACACCAATAGTTTCAACATTTTTCCTTAAATCTAATGGTAAATACACAACTCTTCCTTTCAATCCTCTTTGCAACTCTGATGGAGGTAATTTACTTGTTTTGGGCTCCATACGAACAATAGCCTGAAACGGGTGAACACATTGTATCAGAATAAACTCATACGTATTTAAATCTATCAGCTTTGGAGGAATAGCAACCAACTCTAGATTATTATGAACAGCTCTAGCAGGCATTTTATTCTCATCTAATTTATTATAACAATATTTGCAAATACTCTGCTCACATCCCAAATCAAAACAATCCTCTACCAACAAATAAGTTGCAAATTCCATCCACTTATCATTATCTTCTATTTCACTTTTTAAATACAGATTGACACCCCTAGTCTGATTTTTATAGTGACTTCGCCGACAACAAATACAAGAAATATTTGGTCTTTCATCTGAAATTACCTTAAACTTTGTGATTTCATCCTCAAATTTTTCTGTAATTACAGGTTCTACATTGTCTTCAACATTTTGTTCTACTAATGTGTCAGTTTCTTCACTCTCTTGCTGAGGCCCAAAGTAACAAAACTCAATATCCTCACAGACCTGCTTCACAACTGAAACTGACCCACGTAAAAGAGCACTGTTCAACTCACTTAACTTTAGTGCTGGACTTTTTGCATAATACAACCTTCTCACTAACTTCCGCATTTGAATATGATGTACTGCCAGCATTCTGAAATGGTGAAAAACACTTTCACAAACTTTCCTAGAAAGACAAGCCAGAGAATGACCTTGCAAACCAGTATGTTTTCTCACTCTGCAAGGGTCTAGTCCTTGCAACAGCTTAATCTTTTGTTTTACACTTTTTTTAGTTTAGACTCGTAAAAAACGACATAATTTTTCAATAGATTCCTGTCATACACTACAAACACTACTGCAATCCCAAGTGTACACAGGGTTTTTAGCACGTCTCCCTAAAACTTCATCAGCTATCACTTCTTCTGCATTTCTTTCAACCATTTTTTCTTTCTCCATTGGACAACCATCACTAACCTCATAACCTCTACCACTGGTGTCAACTGCATACAATAATTTTTCACTTAGTGAATAACTCTCTTCATTAAAAAAAGGCTCTAAACTAGAACTGTGTTTCCATTCTCCCAAAAAAAATCACAATTTCTTTTTTATTAATAACTCTTTTCCTCCTACTTTTGGCCTTCATTACATATATTGGTTTATCTAGTGATCGAATTCTGTTTAACAGTAAAATAAACAGTTTCCTTTTTACTTCAAAAGCCTTTTCCACAATGCTTTCAATATGCTTCTTCTTTTTATAAAATAAAGCTCCCTTTTTATATTTCTTCACATCTTTCAGCAAATTATGCACTACTCTCTTGTAAAATATTTTTTTGCGTAATTCCTTATACTGATTTTGTCTTCTTCTACCATACTTTATCTCCTTTGACTGAACATTTGCTTTTTTACTTTTCCTCTTATTTTGATTTTTTTTCTTACTCCATTCTGTTTGCTCCTACAAACATTTTTAATAAATTGCTTCGTGATCTTACCAGAATTTATTTTCCTTTTAGCCACATTATGTTCTTCATTCAATACTTGTGGTTGATGTTTCTTCAAATAATCCTCCTGTCTCTGTTCTTTTCTTTTTCTTTTTTTTCTGGCATAATTTCTCGATTTTAACGTTGAAAAACAGTATCTGAAAAAAAGAATCACAAATAAATGTATAATAATAACTTTCAAATTTACAGTATTTCATTACTGTACAAACACATTTTATATAAAAACAGAGTAAGAAACTATAGCCCTGAACCACAAGTGTGACGATGATTAAAACACTACATACATAGTGCATACTACTTTGAAGCAGTTCATGCCCTAAAGCCTACCTCACTAAAAGACTACATGCTAAGTGACGGAATGATTACAGTACTAAAAGAAGACACACTGGGTGAGTAACAGGGTGTTTGCTAGAAGTATATGAATACTAACTGGGGAATTGAAGGTGCGAAAGACAACTGTGTAGCTGATTAGAGAACTGAATGCATACTGGATAGGCATTTAAAGCAGTCCATGTGCTAAGGCTCACTGCATGAGTACTTGTGTACTGACTGAATGATTTGACTACAGCAAGGAGACTGCCTGGATGAATTTATAAGTGGTAGGCTTTTCGCACAGGGAATGGATTAGTACTTGGTACTGAATGGGTCACTAGAAGAGTGCAAAGGGAGTGACAGGATGCTTGCTGGACTATATGGATACTGACTAGGGGATTGAAAGTGTAAAAGACAAGTCTGTAGGTGGTTAGAAGACTGCATGCATAGTGCATAGGGGTTTGAAGCAGTCCATGTGCTAAGGCCTGGCTCAGTGCATGAATACTTAGACAGTGACTGAATCATTAGAGTACTGTAAAGAGAGTGTCTTAGTGAATTTATAAGTGTTTGGGTTTTGGCACAGTGAATGGATTACTACATGGTGCTGAATGGGTCACTAGAAGACTGCAAAGGGACTGACAGGGTGTTTCCTAGAAGTGTATGAATACTGACTAGGGAATTGAAGGTGTGAAAACAACTGTGTAGGTGGTTAGATAACTACATGCATACTACATAGACATTTGAAGCAGTCTATTTGGTAATGAATGGTTCAAAACATAAGTACTTAGAAACTGACTAAATCATCAGACTACTTCTAGGACAGTGCCTGGGTAAAAATTTTAAATTTTCAGTTCTGGTGCAGTGAAGACAATACTACATGGTACTGCACTTTAGTGTCAAAGCATGACTCATTTTATCAATGCATAAGCAAACACTGGCTTCTAATGCTACTAAAACTTGACAACATGACAGGTTTTATAACACTTATCTGTCAGCAAATACACGATGTTACCAAACGCTTCTCTCAGAGTGGTTCCCAAATGCACACAGACTCACAGTGTGATTCTAGACAAGCACCACTATCCCTAGGAGTTTACCAAAGCTCATTCACTACACTGGAAGTGGTAAGGGAACTGCACACAATCTACATATTTCACGACTACACTTTACTGTCAATACCTAACTCATTTAATGGAAGCATAAGCCATAACTGTCTTCTAATGCTACTAAAACTTCACAACATGACATGTTTTAAAACAGTTATCTGTCAGCAAATACACGATGTTACCAAATGCTTCTCTCACAGTGGTTCCCAAATGTACACAGACTCACAGTGTGATTCTAGACAAGCACCACTATCCCTAGGAGTTTACCAAAACTCATTCACTACAGTGGAAGAGGTAAGGGAACTGCACACAATCTACATATTTCACGACTGCACTTTAGTGTCAATGCCTGACTCATTTAATCAACACATAAGCAAAGACTGGCTTCTAATGCTACTAAAAGTTGACAACATGACAGGTTTTAAAACAGTTATCTGTCAGCAAATACACGATGTTACCAAACGCTTCTCTCACAGTGGTTCCTAAATGCACACAGACTCACAGTGTGATTCTAGACAAGCACCACTATCCCTAGGAGTTTACCAAAACTCATTCACTACATTGGAAGTAGTAAGGGAACTGCACACAATCTACATATTTCACGACTACACTTTACTGTCAATACCTGACTCATTTAATGAAAGCATAAGCCATAACTGTCTTCTAATGCTACTAAAACTTGAGAACATGACATGTTTTAAAACAGTTATCTGTCAGCAAATACGCAATGTTACCAAACGCTTCTATCACAGTGGTTCCCAAATGTACACAGACTCAAAGTGTGATTCTAGACAAACACCACTATCCCTAGGAGTTTACCAAAACTCATTCACTACAGTGGAAGAGATAAGGGAACTGCACACAATCTACATATTTCATGACTGCACTTTAGTGTAAATGCCTGACTCATTTAATCAACACATAAGCAAAGACTGGCTTCTAATGCTACTTAAACTTGAGAACATGACATGTTTCAAAACAGTTATCTGTCAGCAAATACACGATGTTACCAAACGCTTCTCTCACAGTGGTTCCCAAATGTACACAGACTCACAGTGTGATTCTAGACAAGCACCACTATCCCTAGGACTTTACCAAAACTCATTCACTAGAGTGGAACTGGTAAAGGAACTGAACACAATCTACATATTTCACGACTGCACTTTAATGTCAATGCCTGACTAATGTAATCAACGCATAAGCAAAGACTGGCTTCTAATGCTACTAAAACTTGACAACATGACAGGTTTTAAAACAGTTATCTGTCAGCAAATACACAATGTTACCAAACGCTTCTCTCACAGTGGTTCCCAAATGCACACAGACTCACAGTGTGATTCTAGACAAGCACCACTATCCCTAGGAGTTTACCAAAGCTCATTCACTACACTGGAAGTGGTAAGGGAACTGCACACAATCTACATATTTCACGACTACACTTTACTGTCAATACCTAACTCATTTAATGGAAGCATAAGCCATAACTGTCTTCTAATGCTACTAAAACTTCACAACATGACATGTTTTAAAACAGTTATCTGTCAGCAAATACACGATGTTACCAAATGCTTCTCTCACAGTGGTTCCCAAATGTACACAGACTCACAGTGTGATTCTAGACAAGCACCACTATCCCTAGGAGTTTACCAAAACTCATTCACTACAGTGGAAGAGGTAAGGGAACTGCACACAATCTACATATTTCACGACTGCACTTTAGTGTCAATGCCTGACTCATTTAATCAACACATAAGCAAAGACTGGCTTCTAATGCTACTAAAAGTTCACAACATGACAGGTTTTAAAACAGTTATCTGTCAGCAAATACACGATGTTACCAAACGCTTCTCTCACAGTGGTTCCTAAATGCACACAGACTCACAGTGTGATTCTAGACAAGCACCACTATCCCTAGGAGTTTACCAAAACTAATTCACTACATTGGAAGTAGTAAGGGAACTGCACACAATCTACATATTTCACGACTACACTTTACTGTCAATACCTGACTCATTTAATGAAAGCATAAGCCATAACTGTCTTCTAATGCTACTAAAACTTGAGAACATGACATGTTTTAAAACAGTTATCTGTCAGCAAATACGCAATGTTACCAAACGCTTCTATCACAGTGGTTCCCAAATGTACACAGACTCAAAGTGTGATTCTAGACAAACACCACTATCCCTAGGAGTTTACCAAAACTCATTCACTACAGTGGAAGAGATAAGGGAACTGCACACAATCTACATATTTCATGACTGCACTTTAGTGTAAATGCCTGACTCATTTAATCAACACATAAGCAAAGACTGGCTTCTAATGCTACTTAAACTTGAGAACATGACATGTTTCAAAACAGTTATCTGTCAGCAAATACACGATGTTACCAAACGCTTCTCTCACAGTGGTTCCCAAATGTACACAGACTCACAGTGTGATTCTAGACAAGCACCACTATCCCTAGGACTTTACCAAAACTCATTCACTAGAGTGGAACTGGTAAAGGAACTGAACACAATCTACATATTTCACGACTGCACTTTAATGTCAATGCCTGACTAATGTAATCAACGCATAAGCAAAGACTGGCTTCTAATGCTACTAAAACTTGACAACATGACAGGTTTTAAAACAGTTATCTGTCAGCAAATACACAATGTTACCAAACGCTTCTCTCACAGTGGTTCCCAAATGCACACAGACTCACAGTGTGATTCTAGACAAGCACCACTATCCCTAGGAGTTTACCAACACTCATTCACTACACTGGAAGTGGTAAGGGAACTGCACACAATCTACATATTTCACGACTACACTTTACTGTCAATACCTAACTCATTTAAATGGAAGCATAAGCCATAACTGTCTTCTAATGCTACTAAAACTTCACAACATGACATGTTTTAAAACAGTTATCTGTCAGCAAATACACGATGTTACCAAACGCTTCTCTCACAGTGGTTCCCAAATGTACACAGACTCACAGTGTGATTCTAGAAAAGCACCACTATCCCTAGAAGTTTACCAAAACTCATTCACTACAGTGGAAGAGGTAAGGAAACTGCACACAATCTACATATTTCACGACTGCACTTTAGTGTCAATGCCTGACTCATTTAATCAACACATAAGCAAAGACTGGCTTCTAATGCTACTAAAACTTGACAACATGACAGGTTTTAAAACAGTTATCCGTCAGCAAATACACGATGTTACCAAACGCTTCTCTCACAGTGGTTCCCAAATGTACACAGACTCACAGTGTGATTCTAGACAAGCACCACTATCCCTAGGAGTTTACCAAAACTCATTCACTACATTGGAAGTAGTAAGGGAACTGCACACAATCTACATATTTCATGACTGCACTTTAGTGTAAATGCCTGACTCATTTAATCAACACATAAGCAAAGACTGGCTTCTAATGCTACTTAAACTTGAGAACATGACATGTTTCAAAACAGTTATCTGTCAGCAAATACACGATGTTACCAAACGCTTCTCTCACAGTGGTTCCCAAATGTACACAGACTCAGAGTGTGATTCTAGACAAGCACCACTATCCCTAGGACTTTACCAAAACTCATTCACTAGAGTGGAACTGGTAAAGGAACTGAACACAATCTACATATTTCACGACTGCACTTTAATGTCAATGCCTGACTAATGTAATCAACGCATAAGCAAAGACTGGCTTCTAATGCTACTAAAACTTGACAACATGACAGGTTTTAAAACAGTTATCTGTCAGCAAATACACAATGTTACCAAACGCTTCTCTCACAGTGGTTCCCAAATGCACACAGACTCACAGTGTGATTCTAGACAAGCACCACTATCCCTAGGAGTTTACCAAAGCTCATTCACTACACTGGAAGTGGTAAGGGAACTGCACACAATCTACATATTTCACGACTACACTTTACTGTCAATACCTAACTCATTTAATGGAAGCATAAGCCATAACTGTCTTCTAATGCTACTAAAACTTCACAACATGACATGTTTTAAAACAGTTATCTGTCAGCAAATACACGATGTTACCAAATGCTTCTCTCACAGTGGTTCCCAAATGTACACAGACTCACAGTGTGATTCTAGACAAGCACCACTATCCCTAGGAGTTTACCAAAACTCATTCACTACAGTGGAAGAGGTAAGGGAACTGCACACAATCTACATATTTCACGACTGCACTTTAGTGTCAATGCCTGACTCATTTAATCAACACATAAGCAAAGACTGGCTTCTAATGCTACTAAAAGTTGACAACATGACAGGTTTTAAAACAGTTATCTGTCAGCAAATACACGATGTTACCAAACGCTTCTCTCACAGTGGTTCCTAAATGCACACAGACTCACAGTGTGATTCTAGACAAGCACCACTATCCCTAGGAGTTTACCAAAACTCATTCACTACATTGGAAGTAGTAAGGGAACTGCACACAATCTACATATTTCACGACTACACTTTACTGTCAATACCTGACTCATTTAATGAAAGCATAAGCCATAACTGTCTTCTAATGCTACTAAAACTTGAGAACATGACATGTTTTAAAACAGTTATCTGTCAGCAAATACGCAATGTTACCAAACGCTTCTATCACAGTGGTTCCCAAATGTACACAGACTCAAAGTGTGATTCTAGACAAACACCACTATCCCTAGGAGTTTACCAAAACTCATTCACTACAGTGGAAGAGATAAGGGAACTGCACACAATCTACATATTTCATGACTACACTTTAGTGTAAATGCCTGACTCATTTAATCAACACATAAGCAAAGACTGGCTTCTAATGCTACTTAAACTTGAGAACATGACATGTTTAAAAACAGTTATCTGTCAGCAAATACACGATGTTACCAAACGCTTCTCTCACAGTGGTTCCCAAATGTACACAGACTCACAGTGTGATTCTAGACAAGCACCACTATCCCTAGGACTTTACCAAAACTCATTCACTAGAGTGGAACTGGTAAAGGAACTGAACACAATCTACATATTTCACGACTGCACTTTAATGTCAATGCCTGACTAATGTAATCAACGCATAAGCAAAGACTGGCTTCTAATGCTACTAAAACTTGACAACATGACAGGTTTTAAAACAGTTATCTGTCAGCAAATACACAATGTTACCAAACGCTTCTCTCACAGTGGTTCCCAAATGCACACAGACTCACAGTGTGATTCTAGACAAGCACCACTATCCCTAGGAGTTTACCAACACTCATTCACTACACTGGAAGTGGTAAGGGAACTGCACACAATCTACATATTTCACGACTACACTTTACTGTCAATACCTAACTCATTTAAATGGAAGCATAAGCCATAACTGTCTTCTAATGCTACTAAAACTTCACAACATGACATGTTTTAAAACAGTTATCTGTCAGCAAATACACGATGTTACCAAACGCTTCTCTCACAGTGGTTCCCAAATGTACACAGACTCACAGTGTGATTCTAGAAAAGCACCACTATCCCTAGGAGTTTACCAAAACTCATTCACTACAGTGGAAGAGGTAAGGAAACTGCACACAATCTACATATTTCACGACTGCACTTTAGTGTCAATGCCTGACTCATTTAATCAACACATAAGCAAAGACTGGCTTCTAATGCTACTAAAACTTGACAACATGACAGGTTTTAAAACAGTTATCCGTCAGCAAATACACGATGTTACCAAACGCTTCTCTCACAGTGGTTCCCAAATGTACACAGACTCACAGTGTGATTCTAGAAAAGCACCACTATCCCTAGGAGTTTACCAAAACTCATTCACTACAGTGGAAGAGGTAAGGGAACTGCACACAATCTACATATTTCACGACTGCACTTTAGTGTCAATGCCTGACTCATTTAATCAACACATGAGCAAAGACTGGCTTCTAATGCTACTAAAAGTTGACAACATGACAGGTTTTAAAACAGTTATCTGTCAGCAAATACATGATGTTACCAAACGCTTCTCTCACAGTGGTTCCCAAATGCACACAGACTCACAGTGTGATTCTAGACAAGCACCACTATCCCTAGGAGTTTACCAAAACTCATTCACTACACTGGAAGTGGTAAGGGAACTGCACACAATCTACATATTTCACGACTACACTTTACTGTCAATACCTGACTCATTTAATGAAAGCATAAGCAATAACTGTCTTCTAATGCTACTAAAACTTGAGAACATGACATGTTTTAAAACAGTTAACTGTCAGCAAATACGCAATGTTACCAAACTCTTCTATCACAGTGGTTCCCAAATGTACACAGACTCAAAGTGTGATTCTAGACAAGCACCACTATCCCTAGGAGTTTACCAAAACTCATTCACTACAGTGGAAGAGATAAGGGAACTGCACACAATCTACACATTTCACGACTGCACTTTAGTGTCAATGCCTGACTCATTTAATCAACACAAAAGCAAAGACTGGCTTCTAATGCTACTAAAACTTGAGAACATGACATGTTTTAAAACAGTTATCTGTCAGCAAATACACGATGTTACCAAACGCTTCTCTCACAGTGGTTCCCAAATGTACACAGACTCACAGTGTGATTCTAGACAAGCACCACTATCCCTAGGAGTTACCAAAACTCATTCACTACAGTGGAAGAGGTAAGGGAACTGCACACAATCTACATATTTCACGACTGCACTTTAATGTCAATGCCTGACTCTTTTAATCAACGCATAAGCAAAGACTGGCTTCTAATGCTACTAAAACTTGACAACATGACAGGTTTTAAAACAGTTATCTGTCAGCAAATACACGATGTTACCAAACGCTTCTCTCACAGTGGTTCCCAAATGCACACAGACTCACAGTGTGATTCTACACAAGCACCACTATCCCTAGGATTTTACCAAAACTCATTCACTACAGTGCAAGTGGTAAGGGAACTGCACACAATCTACATATTTCACGACTGCACTTTAGTGTCAATGCCTGACTCATTTAATCAACACATAAGCAAAGACTGGCTTCTAATGCTACTAAAACTTGACAACATGACAGGTTTTAAAACAGTTATCCGTCAGCAAATACACGATGTTACCAAACGCTTTTCTCACAGTGGTTCCCAAATGTACACAGACTCACAGTGTGATTCTAGAAAAGCACCACTATCCCTAGGAGTTTACCAAAACTCATTCACTACAGTGGAAGAGGTAAGGGAACTGCACACAATCTACATATTTCACGACTGCACTTTAGTGTCAATGCCTGACTCATTTAATCAACACATGAGCAAAGACTGGCTTCTAATGCTACTAAAAGTTGACAACATGACAGGTTTTAAAACAGTTATCTGTCAGCAAATACATGATGTTACCAAACGCTTCTCTCACAGTGGTTCCCAAATGCACACAGACTCACAGTGTGATTCTAGACAAGCACCACTATCCCTAGGAGTTTACCAAAACTCATTCACTACACTGGAAGTGGTAAGGGAACTGCACACAATCTGCATATTTCACGACTACACTTTACTGTCAATACCTGACTCATTTAATGAAAGCATAAGCAATAACTGTCTTCTAATGCTACTAAAACTTGAGAACATGACATGTTTTAAAACAGTTAACTGTCAGCAAATACGCAATGTTACCAAACTCTTCTATCACAGTGGTTCCCAAATGTACACAGACTCAAAGTGTGATTCTAGACAAGCACCACTATCCCTAGGAGTTTACCAAAACTCATTCACTACAGTGGAAGAGATAAGGGAACTGCACACAATCTACATATTTCACGACTGCACTTTAGTGTCAATGCCTGACTCATTTAATCAACACAAAAGCAAAGACTGGCTTCTAATGCTACTAAAACTTGAGAACATGACATGTTTTAAAACAGTTATCTGTCAGCAAATACACGATGTTACCAAACGCTTCTCTCACAGTGGTTCCCAAATGTACACAGACTCACAGTGTGATTCTAGACAAGCACCACTATCCCTAGGAGTTACCAAAACTCATTCACTACAGTGGAAGAGGTAAGGGAACTGCACACAATCTACATATTTCACAACTGCACTTTAATGTCAATGCCTGACTCTTTTAATCAACGCATAAGCAAAGACTGGCTTCTAATGCTACTAAAACTTGACAACATGACAGGTTTTAAAACAGTTATCTGTCAGCAAATACACAATGTTACCAAACGCTTCTCTCACAGTGGTTCCCAAATGCACACAGACTCACAGTGTGATTCTACACAAGCACCACTATCCCTAGGATTTTACCAAAACTCATTCACTACAGTGCAAGTGGTAAGGGAACTGCACACAATCTACATATTTCACGACTGCACTTTAGTGTCAATGCCTGACTCATTTAATCAACGCATAAACAATGACTGGCTTCTAATGCTACTAAAACTTGACAACATGACAGGATTTAAAATAGTTATCTGTCAGCAAATAAACAATGTTACCATATGCTTCTCTCACATTGGTTCCCAAATGCACACAGACTCACAGTGTGATTCTAGACAACAACCACTATCCCTACGAGTTTACCAAACCTTATTTGCTACTATGGAAGTGGTAAGAGAACTTCACACAATGTGCATATTTCAAAAGTGCACTTTTGTATCATTGCCTGACTCATTTAATCAACGCATAAGCAAACACTGGCTTCTAATGCTACTAAAACTTGACAACATGACAGGTTTTAAAAGAGTTATCTGTCAGCAAATACAAGATATTACTAAATGCTTCTCTCACAGTGGTTCCCAAATGCACACAGGCTCTCTGTGTGATTCTAGACAAATAACACTATCCCTTGCACTATACCAAAACACATTTCTTCATCTACAAGGAGTACTACATTTTACTGCAGAAACATAACTCATTTCACAAATTCATAAACAATGACTGGTTTCTAATTCTACCAAAATATAAAAACTGCATAGTTATCTGTCTACAAACACATGAAAAAAACTAATCCTTTTCACAAAATGGTTTCTACATGCACACACACTGTCAATTAGATTGTAGAGAAAAAAAAGTACTCCCTACACTTTAGCAGAAGAAATACATTAGTCTGCTTAAAATAAAAATAGTCTACATACATCCCCTCACAATTAAATAACTCACCTTTCAAGATGTTTTGTAGATTAAGAAGTATATCAGTCACACACCAGATATCAGTCACACACCAGATTTTCTTATACAGAATCTCTGCACTGTGCACCTGTCAGCAGAACCAAAGAATGGCATAGTTTCCCTCTCATTTTCCACACATATACATGTAAACATCAAATCACATTCCTTCCCACATAAATTCAAAAGCAAACACACATTTCTATTGGTTAAACATTTCAACCCTTTCCAAATTACATAAACTTCAACCCTTTCCCCAATCTGCCTTCTGCCCGTTACCATAGAAACAGGTCATGGAACACTGTACTGAGCACACAGGTCACAAGTTCAGCACACACAATGTTGGTAATCAAAACAGCAAGTGTGCTTGACTTCTCAACATATCAGCTTATCATATATAATGTTCCTTTCACGCACTTTTTGTTAACCAATAAGAATAATGCGTTTAAGAAACAGAAACATGCACCCTACCTTTCAGTGTAGAAGGTTGTTAAACAACCAATGATTTCTTGTCTTTTTTCAAAATTGCATCTTAACCACCATTTTAGAAACATCTTACTTTCCAAACTGCCATTTTATTTACAGAGACCATCTGAGTGCATCCAGACCTCCTTACAAGATGCTTACAGTGTGGATTGTGGGACACAGCTACATTTTCTGGAGCCAAAGGTATGCAGAAAACAAAGGCATTCACAAAGACCTAGGTTTGCCAAATGTAGACATTAAATGGATTGGACAGAGAGGGTTAAAGCGGCACCAATTGATGCCATTGGTGAAATCCTTCATGCAAATCCAACACCCTGACCTCATAATAATTCACTGTGGTGGCAATGACCTAGGCACTTTGACAGGGGTAGGTTTGGAAATGCTTATGAAGGACACCTTTGCAGAACTGATTTCACTTTTCCCTAAAACTGCCTTGGTGTATTCTAACATATGCCAAAGGCAGAAATGGAACTGGTCCGATCATTTTTGTCCACAGATTGAGAAAGCTAGGAAACATGTGAATAAATCTGTTTCTGCTTTTCTCCGAGACTACAGAATGGGGTCCATTTACAATAACAATCTGCGCTTTCATATGCAAGAGATGTATAGGAGAGATGGAGTACACTTTACTGATGAAGGAAACAGAGTCTTCCTCAACAACTTTAGACTCTGTATAGGTACTTACTTATAAGTACCAAAAACTCTCAATGAACACAACGGCTCTTTTTAGAGCCACTCAAGAATAAAACACTTAAGCTTAATCTTTATCTCCCAACAATTTCAGTTTTTTTTCCCTTGGATCCGTGAACCCACCGCGAGAGGATCCGTACATCCAACGCGATAGGATGTGCGCACCATGCGTGCATTTCGCCGTTTTTTTTTTTTAAAAAGGGGGGCCCCAGGGGGTCCTTCTGGGACCCCTAAGCACCTCTAGAGGGTCAGAGTATTTCCACTCTGCCCCCTTTATATGTTTTACACACTTATTCCCCTTGCTTCTTCAGCCTCGCTTCAACCGAGGCAGAAAATGGGCGCCAACAGTTCCTGGTTTCAAATGTAGAGAGACACTCGACAGCCAATTAGCATTCAGCGTGCGATCGGGAGGGTGCGCGCTCGGTTCGGGGAGGGTGAGCGTACGGTGCGTGTACGGTCCGCGGATCCTCCGCGGCCATAGATATCACTAACTTTTTTACCCTAATTTTCTCAGGAACTACTGAACAGATTCACACCATTTATGCAAAAGGCACGAGTCTGAACTGAGGACTACCTCTTTGCCAAATTTGGTGTCATTCCGTTCAGCGGTTCAGGCTGTAGCTGCGACAACAGATCCTATGGGAAATTGCATGGGGAAAACGCGTTTTGGGTCCCCCCTTTTTTCTCGGCCCCCACTTGACGAATCACCACAAAACTTTCAGGGTAGGTGCGGAGCGGAGCTAGCCAAAAGTTTGGCAAATTTCACGAGGATTCGTCAACCGGCGCCAGACTTATTGGGAATAGAATGTTGCGGATTTCCTATGGAAAATAGGTCCTAACTATAACTATCTACTGGCGACCGCCAGTAGATAATATATATATATATATATATATATATATATTCACTTAAAAAACCATAGGTTTCACACATGTTATAGTTAGCTGGACATTTCACTCGTAAAAAAACATTGAAATTCCCCCGTTATAGTTAGTTCAGATAACTATCACTCGCACGCCCGCAATCCACTGCTCATGACGTCACATATTACATCACTCATGACATGGTCAGTGGCATCACTCATGACATCACTGATGACATCATCCTTGTGATAGAGTGGCGGTCGCGCGAGTTATAGTCATCTGAACTAACTATAACGAGGGAATTTCAATGGTTTTTTACGAGTGAAATGTCCAGCTAACTATAACATGTGTGAAACCTATGGTTTTTTAAGTGAATTTGCAAGGTTTTTTAAATGCTAATTCCTAACTATAACATGTGTGAAACTTATGGTTATTTAAGTGAATTTGTAAGGTTTTTTAAATGCTAAGTTATGTATGTTTTATTATATTTTTTATATCTTTATTTTACAATAAGCTACCTATGTATATAGTTATAGATTGACTGTATCCTGTAATATGGAATGGCTCGTTTAAAATGTTTTTTCTTTTTTTTTTAAGGTTTTTCACCATGGGCGCACGGTGCGCGCACCGTGCACGCAACCCGCGATTTTTTGAAAAAAAATAAAATGTTTTTTTCACCCTTCGGGGTCCTTCAGGGACCCCCTGACAAAGGCGAGGGGGTCAGGAACTCTCTACCCTGCCCCCTTTTCACGTTCTCCACCTTTCTTTTTCACTGTCACACACAAAACACACAAAATGGCGGCCGACACTTCCTGATTTCGACCGATTCGAATGTTGACTGATATGTAACCACCAATCAGAATTACGCTCGTGCACGTTATGGTGCGCGCACGGTGCGCGCACGTGCGCGTTTATAGATATTTATGTACTTTTAACTGCAATTTTCTCAGGAACTACTGTACAGATTGACACCATATATGCAAAAGGCACATGCCTGACCTGAGGACTACCTCTTTGCCAAATTTCAAGTAATTCTGTTCAGCCGTTCGGACTGTACCTTCGACTAAAGGTCCTAAGGGAAAATGCATGGGGAAAACGCGTTTTGGGACCCCCCTTTTTTCTCAGCCCCGCTTGACGAATCACCCCGAGACTTTCAGGATAGGAGCTGAGCGGAGCGCCCCATTAGTTTTTAAAAAATCGCGAGGATTCGTCAACCAGCGCCAAAGCTATTAAAAATAGAATTTTCAGATTTCCTATGGAAACTCGGTCCTAACTATAACTATCTACTGGCGACCGCCAGTAGATAATATATATATATATATATATATGTATATCTATATATATATATATTCACTGAAAAAACCATAGGTTTCACACATGTTATAGTTAGCGGAAATTTTACTGATAAAAAACCAATGAAATTGCCCCGTTATAGTTAGTGCTGGCAACTATAACTCACGCGACCGCAATCCTCTGCTGATGCTAATACTGTATTTAGACACTTATTTGCCCATGTCTTCTTCCATACATTTTTAGCTATACATATATTACAAATATTTTTTTTTCATAAAGACACATATGTCATCAGCAGAAGATTGCGGTCGCGTGAGTTATAGTTGCCAGCACTAACTATAACGGGGCAATTTCATTGGTTTTTTATCAGTAAAATTTCCGCTAACTATAACATGTGTGAAACCTATGGTTTTTTCAGTGAATTTGCAAGGTTTTTTAAATGCTAATTCCTAACTATAACGTGTGTGAAACCTATGGTTTTTTCAGTGAATTTGTACGGTTTTTTAAATGCTAAGTTACTTTACGCCATTCGTGGCGTGCGCGCCCACTTAACGCAGTTCGTTCCATGCGTGCACGGTGCGCTTCGCGCACCGTGCGCGCACAGTGAGCACGCGGTGCGCTTTGCGCACCGCGCACCCACTTTACGCAGTTAGTGCCGTGCCCACGTTACGCTAGATGGGCCATGTACGCACGATGCGCTTCACGCACCGTGCGCACATGGAGGACATATTATGCGCTTCCTTGTGATCGGTAATCTGTTGAATTTTTTTGGGGAATTTCTGTGCTCTAATAAGCCATGCACAAATGGTGGCCTTCGGCCACCATTTGCACACGGGGTGGCGAAAGTGTGGATTTTTTTTTTTTATAATTTTTGACGGTACGCGTACGGTAAGCGTACGGTAAGCGTAATCGGCGAAATTGCCGCAAAAAAAATAATACCGTTTTTGCTCGTGGGGGATGTTTGGGGACTCCCTCAACATGACTATGTGGGAGGGAGTTGTCAAAACAGCCCCGTAGCATGTTTTTGGGCATCATGTTTGATAAATAACACTCAGTGCGAGAGACAAAATGGCGGACGCCGCTTCCTGGTTTCGGCCGATTCGAATGTTTACTAAGATCTAAGAGCCAATCAGAATCGCGCTCGCGCACGCCACCGTACGCTTACGGTAAGCGTACGGTAAGCGTACCGTAAGCGGGCTCAGATATATATATTGATTTAAAGGCTATTTTCTCAGAATCTACTGAACAGATTTACACCAAACCTACAAAAGGCACTTCCTTGACCTAGGGACTACCTCTCTGCCAAATTTCTAGTAATTCTGTTCAGCCGTTCGGGCTGTAGCTCGTTCTAAAGGTCCTATGGAAAAATGCATGGGAAAAACGCGTTTTGGGACCCCCCTTTTATCTCAGACCCCGCTTGACGAATCCCCCCGAGACTTTCAGGGTAGGAGCGGAGCGTAGCGCCCCACCTATTTTGAGAAATTCGCGAGGATTCGTCGACCGGCGCCAAAGTTATTCAAAATAGAATGTTGCGGATTTCCTATGGAAAAGGGGTCCTAACTATAACTACCTACTGGCGACCGCCAGTAGGTAATATATATATATATATATATATATATATATATATTACCTACTGGCGGTCGCCAGTAGGTAGTTATAGTTAGGACCTATTTTCCTTAGGAAATCCGCAACATTCTATTCCCAATAAGTCTGGCGCCGGTTGACGAATCTTCGCAAAATGTTCCAAACTTTTGGCCAGCTCCGGTCCGCTCCTATCCTGAAAGTTTTGTGGTGATTCGTCAGGCGGGGACTGAGAAAAAAGGGGGGTCCCAAAACGCGTTTTCCCCATGCAATTTCCCATAGGAACTGTTGACGCAGCTACAGCCCGAACTGCTGAACGGAATTACACCAAATTTGGCAGAAAGGTAGACCTTGGTTCAGAGTCGTGTCTTTTGCTTACATGGTGTAAATCCGTTCAGTAGTTCCTGAGAAAATCAAAAGTAAAATCACATATATATCTGGGCGGAGCCTAACCACACATCTCATCGTGAGATCTGATTGGCTGTCAGCACATCATCCAAGAAGTGTTGGCAGCCATCTTGGGACCAATATACATGATAGCACCTCATTAAAAAGCATTGCAGTTAATAGAAGGTTTTAAGACTTTAGTTACATTATAAATAATTTGTTGAAGGTACCATACTCATTTTAGGAATTGTGGTATGTTCTAAGGTGATTTTACCATGTGAAAAAGCCTTCTGCTGGGATATAATGAATCATGTTTGAGAGAAAACTATTTTCACATGCTTTTCCCACAGAGGTTTGGAAGGTGATCTATAAGCTAAACTGAGAGCATATTTTCTGTAAATTCACATTATCTTTCTTAGTCACGTGAGAATGAAGTCGGACATTCTCAGTAAAACATGTACACCCAACAGGGGCAGAGACTGTCAGTTGATTCCTTTGTGTTCTACTGCAGCTTCCCAGTGTGTTTCAAAGAACAACTAGAGCGCTAACACTCCTACTGATGATAAACGTATGGCACACCTGAAGCCATCTTGATTGGAATAAAGTGGTTAATCTTAAAACATTTAATGTAAAAAGGAACAAAATGAGGGTGTTCTTAAAACATTTAATGTAAAAGGGAACAAAATGAGGGGGTTCATTTTACCATAGAATGTATGATTAGTGCTGCAGAAAGAAAAATTAGGGCACATTTTGAGTGACTTCTCAAATCCTCTTCTATTTCATTAAAGAATTCTGACATGCAGGCTGAAACATGCACTTTCAATACCAGCAGCAGACTTCCCTGGTGAGCAGTAGCTTTACTACAGTGATCTAATGAGCAACTAGAGTGCTAACATTCCGAATGTATGGCAAATGTGTGACACATCTGAATGCCTTCTTGATGGAATGAAAGTAAAAAACCTGAAAGTATTTCCTACTGAGGAGACGGTAGTAAATGAGGAAATTAGGAAATTTCATAACAAGTCTCCCAAGATGGCCTCCAGAGACAAAAGAGCCCAAATGTAGCACAAATATCACCGAGATGTAGCCCAAGTATAGCCCAATGACAGAATGTCCCAGAGTGTTTTAAAGAACAACTAGAGCGCTAACAGTCTTACTTATGACAAAAGTATGGCACACCTGATACCATCTTGATTGGAATAAAGTGGTAACACTTAAAACATTTAATTTGCAAAGGAACGAAATAAGGGGGTTCATTTTGCCATAGAACTTATGATTAGTGCTGCAGAAAGAAAGATTAGGGCACATTTTGACTTCTCAAATCCTCTTCCCTTTCATTAAAAAATTCTGACATGCAGACTGAAACATGCACTTTGAATACCAGCAGTTCACTTCCCTGGTGAGCAGTAGCTTTACTACAGTGATCTAATGAGCAACTAGAGTGCTACCATTCAGAATTTATGGAAAATGTGTGACACATCTGAATGCCTTCTTGATGGAATTAAAGTAAACAAGCATTGAAAATGCAATAGGTCTCGCCCTCGTTTAAGTTAAAGCAATTCTTTTTGTAATTAGGTGGCTTTTTAGCTTTGCTTGTATTTGAGTTTTTCAAACTTTCATGTACATACCATGCATATGTATGCATATATGTATATGTTTGCATGCATTTATATTTATATTCACTAAAAAAAAACATAGGTTTTAGGGAAAGTTATAGTTAGTTGGACATTTCACCCGTACAAAACCATAGAAATTCTCCCGTTATAGTTAGTTCAGCTAACTATAACTCGCGCACCCGCAATGCACTGCTGATGACATCACATATTACATCACTCATGACATGGTCAGTGACATCACTGATTATATCTCAAATGACATCACTGATGACATCATCCAGTGACTGTGTGTTTCTGTTAAGTTTAAATATGTCTAATATATATAGGGAAAGGTGTATTGAAGAATGAGTGGGTGTATAAGTGTCTGAATGGATGATTTAGTAGGTGCATGACTGAGTCTATAAATGAGTGATAAAACGTATCTCACTGAATGCATGGGTTGGTGAGTAAACTGTGTGAATGTCTGTATCCATCTGTCTGTTGGTGTGTAAGCGGCTGCATGGGATTGTGATTAGCTACATTAGTGTCTATATGAGTTATTGATTGGTTCTCTGAGTATTTGTATGGGTGCCTGAGTGTTTGTGTGGGTGGGGTGTGTGTGACTCTGTGCATAGATGTGTGAGTGGGTGATTCAGTGGGTGCATGGTTTCAAGAGTGCATCTGTGATGGACTGCATGGGTGGGTGAGTGTGTGTATGGGTGTGTTAGTGAGTGAATGTATATCTCAGTGGTACATGTGCGAGTAACTACATATGTAAAAGGCAGTATATATGTGTGTTAGAGTATTTAAATGGCTATAAGTGAGAGTGTGTGATTGTGAGAGTGGCCGTATGGATGAGTGTGTGCTTGTAGCAGTGATTGTATAAGAGCGTAAGAATGTGCTAGTATTTGTATGTGTAAGTGGCCGTTCTAAGTTGAGAGATTAAGTCCCCTTGAATCCTAAGGGTCCCTAGGGTCAAACTAGCCCACTAGGTACCTCCAGTAAGCGCCACAGAGCTGCATTGCATAGAGGTGTAAATAGGGGCGTGGCCTCAGAACACCTGTCTGCAACGCAGCTCCCTGGCGCATCCTGGAGATACCTGTTGGGCTAGTTGGCCCTTAGGGACCCTCAGTATTGAAGGGGAATTAATTTCCCAACTTCCAACTGGCCAGGGGGTGCGTTTGCAGAGTGCTGCAAGGAGGGGGCGTGGCCTCCGACGCAATGCCGGTCTTTTATTTATTTTATTTTTTTAAGAAGGAGGGCTGTGTGGCCGCCCTTCTTTTTCTAATTTATTGGCCCTGGGGACCCCTTCCCCCAGGGCCTGCACCCTAATTTTTGTTGTTGAAAATAATACATTTGGAAGGGGGCCGCGTGGCCCCCTCCCAAGGCCTTAATCGGCCCCGGGGACTCCAACCCCCGGGTCATGGCCTTTTTTAAAAAAGAATTCTCTAGGAGGAGGGCTGCGTTGCCCCCCTCCTCAGGCCACTTATGGCCCCGGGGACCCCATCCCCCGGGGCCGGCCTTTGTTTTTTATTATTTAAAAAAATATATATATTTATAGAAACACCTAGGACATGCTGGACAAACCGTATGTACCTATCACCATGACGATTTGCGTTATATTTATTAAAAGGCGACTATGCATACAATGAATCCACGTGGAATGTATTTACACCGCTAGTGAAGCTCTTACATGTCTGACGCCCTACCGTGCCTAATCCCGGCGCCCCTGCCGGTGGGTACTCTCCAAGTAGACACCCTTATCGTTTATTTATACAAACATGGGTAGATATTGACGGGCACTTTTAATCCACACGCACACCAAGCCATTCAAAGGGGTTTTCGACAAAAATTCGACCAAATTATGCAAGAAACCCCCCTCACGGTTAATAAAACACACATCCACCGCCGGATGTGTAATACTTTTTATTTTAATCTCTGGAAAGGAGACGAACCTCACTTGAGAGTCACAGCGTGCTCCTGGCTGAGCCCAATGCTGTGTTACACCCACCAGTGCCCGCCGAGTGCCACACACCTCTGTGTTGTATTCCACCAGCTAATGCGTATGCTATGACACTCTCTAGCCCATGTGCACTGTAACACCACCCCGTGAATATGTCATGCCACACTTGCCTTCGCACGGGTCATATTGCCCCATCTAAAGTGCCTATGTTATAACGCACAGCGCTATGCCATACATATTACAATCTGGGATCCATATCTTTGTCACAGTGCATATGCAAAGTTACATTTCCCAGCACATATTTCATATTACAACTTTAGAGACTAGTTAGGTTACACAACACTGCCCTGTGCATATTACACTCCAAGGCGCATATCGCATAGCACGCGCTAGTGCCTGTGCTATCTTGCGCTCTCCAATGAATCTTTCATTGCGCACAATGTATTGCATATTATATTTCATGCCCCGGTTCATCTTATGTCACACTTTTTGGTGCATAGTTTATACCATATACTATCTAGTTTTTATTTTCAATCGTGCTCTCAGGACTATGTTTTATATAACACTGCATCCACCTACCCTTTTCACGGGCATTACATTTTGCGATGGGGGGTGGAGGGTCAGGGGTTGTTTCTGCCAAGTGAGCCCGGAGTCACAGTCACAAACGTCCTCTTCTTCTTGAATAAAAGTGAGATTATGCTGCATACTTGTTCATATTTTAAGTAGTTCACACAGACACACATTTTAAAAACAATAAAGTTCCTAATACCCACCTTCTCTGAACAGTTAGATTGCTGCCCCATCCACCTCCTCCCTATCCTCTGTTTTCTGAATCCATGGACTAGCCTCCTCCCTCCTGCCATGCATGGCCTGATGTGCTGCCACTGCCCTCCATTTAGCATGATGTACCAGTCCACTCCTCCTGCCCTCCATTGCCCAATTCAATGGCCCATCATTGACCTCCTGCTTAGCCTCTGTGCTTAGCTTGCTGCCCCTATTCTCCTTTCCCCTGCCCTCCGATGTCTTTGTGCATGCCCCTGCTCCATCCTTTTTGCCCACCATGTTCCATGGACCTGCCACTCCTATCTACTCTGAGTGTTCTGTTGAGCTGCCACTCCCCTCCCACCTGCCTAGCATTGTCAGATGACTGTAACCTGTCCCTGCCACCTCCACCCTGCCTGTCCACATGCCATGCCCCTATCCCCTTCCTCCTGTCCTCCATGGTCCATTTTACTGCCACACCCTTTTGCCCTCCCTGGTCTGCTGTGCTGCAACTGCTCCTCCTGCCTGCCCCGCACGGTCTGTTGTGAGGCCCCTTCCCCTGAACTCTCTTGGTTGTGCCCAGGTCCTGACCCTCCCTTCTATCCTCCATGGTCCTTTGTGCATGCCCCTGCACCCTCCTTCTTGCCCATCATAGCCATTGTGTTGCCACTAACCCTCCTGCTTGCCATGCATGGTCTTCTGTGCTGCCATGGCCCCTCCCATCTTCCCTGTGTGGTCAGCTAGCTGCCCCTGACCCCCTCCCACCTTCCCTCATGGTCTGTGTGTATGCCATCATAGTCTCACTGTTGCTCTCCATGGTGTGTCTTGTTTCTAGTGCCCATCCTGCCTGACCTCCATGGTCATCTTGCTGCTCCTGCCCTGCCCCCTTGCCCTCTGTTTCCATGTGCAGATCCCTATTCCCTCCCTTCTGGCTTGTCTGTTCCATTGTAATGCCCCTGATCCGTCCCTCCTGCCCTTTATGGTCTGTTATGCTGCAGCTTTCTCTCCTGTCTATCCATTATGGTCACCTAGCTACCACTGCCTCTTTCCCGTCTGTTCTCTGTTGTCCATGTGCATGGTCCTGTCCGCTCCCTATTGCTTTCTATGGATTGTTGTGCTGCACTCCCGTCCCGCATGCCCTGTGTGGTGTATTGTGCTGCTGCAAACCCTGATGCCTGCCCTGTAGGGTCAGCTTGGTGCACCTCTCCATGTCCCTCCTGTCCTCTGTTATCCTATTCCATGTCCCTACCCCAATTCCTCCTGCCTACCATGATCCAATGTACCATACTTGCGAACATTTTGAACTTGGTAAGAGGGAGATTTTGAAAAACAACTGGGGTATTGATTTTCCCCTTTGAGTTACATTGAAAAAGAGGAGATTGTAGACAGGAGACAGATCAAATAAAGCCCATTTGAGCTTAAAAACATTGGACGTTTCCTGCTGAAACGGGTCTTTTGGCATGTATGGTTGTACTTCCACTGCCTCTTCCTTCTGCCCACAATGGTCTATTATATTGCCACAGCCTCTCTTGCCAGTCCTGTATTGTTGGTTTGTTGCCCCTGCCCCCCTTTCCACTGCCCTCCATAGTCTGTTGTGCTGCCACAGCCCTTCCTGCCTGCCCAGTGTGGTCAAATTGTTGCCTCTGCACTCTCCTACCTGCCTTCAATTTTCAGAGTCCGTGCCCCTGGCCTCTGCCTCTCAACAGTATCCCAATGAACAACTAGATTTCTAACATTCTATATTTATTACAAAAGTGTGGAACGCCTGACGTCATCTTGATGAGTTTTCAAATAGCGACAAAGAACTTTTAAATTGTTTGTAATCTTTATGTTTTTTATCCAGTTGACCATTTAATTAAAAGTTGCACTTAGGGAAGAGGATGTGGTGTTACTTCCAGAGCTACAGACTTTGCAACTGGGGAACCAGGTTGGAGTTTCTGCTTCAGCTCAACATTCTGTGATTCTGGTCAAATCACTTAGTCTCCCCATGTCTACAACCAAAATGAATCTGATCTTGTGTGATGTAACCAATGCTCATGTAAAGCACTCCAATACCCGACAAGCCTGCACTATATAAAACTGCAAATACACAAAAAATAAGTGTTTTGCACACTTCTGTCATTGGGCTACATGTGGGCTACATCTGGGTGATATTTGTGCTGCATTTGGGCTCTTTTGTCTCTGCTGGCCATCTTGGGAGACTTATTTGTTATGAAGTTTCCTAATTTCCTCATTTACTGCAGTCTCCTCAGTAGGAAATGCTTTCAGTTTTTTACTTTGATTCCATCAAGAAGGTATTCAGATATGTCACCCATTTGCCATAAATTCTGAACGTTAGCACTCTAGTTGCTCATTAGATCACTGTAGTAAAGCTACTGCTCACCAGGGAAGTCTGCTGCTGGTATTGAAAGTGCATGTTTCAGTCTGCATGTCAGAATTTGTTAATGAAATAGAAGAGGATTTGAGAAGTCACTCAAAATGTGCCCTAATTTTTCTTTCTGCAGCACTAATCATACTTTCTTTGGCAAAATGAACCCCCTCATTTTGTTCCTTTTTAAATATAATGTTTTAAGAGTTACCACTTTATTCCAATCAAGATGGCTTCAGGTGTGCAATACTTTTGTCATAAGTAAGACAGTAAGTGCTCTAGTTGTTCTTCAGAACACTCTGGGACATTCTGTCCTTGGGCTACATCTGGGTGATATTTGGGCTACATTTGGGCTCTTTTGTCTCTGGTGGCCATCTTGGGGGATTTATTTGTTATGAAGTCTCCTAATTTCCTCATTTACTGCAGTCTCCTCAGTAGGAAATACTTTCAGTTTTTTACTTTGGTTCCATCAAGAAGGCATTTAGATGTGTCACACATTTGCCATAAATTCTGAATGTTAGCACTCTAGTTGCCCATTAGATCACTGTAGTAAAGCTACTGCTCACCAGGGAAGTCTGCTGCTGGTATTCAAAGTGCATGTTTCAGTCTGCATGTCAGAATTTTTTTATGAAATAGAAGAGGATTTGAGAAGTCAAAATGTGCCCTAATTTTTCTTTCTGCAGCACTAATCATAATTTCTATGGCAAAATTAACCCCCTCATTTTGTTCCTTTGTAAATTAAATGTTTTAAGTGTTTCCACTTTATTCCAATCAAGATGGCTTCAGGTGTGGCATACTTTTGTCATAAGTAAGACTGTTAGTGCTCTAGTTGTTCGTTAGAACACTCTGGGACACTCTGTAATTGGGCTATACTTGGGCTACATCTGGGTGATATTTGGGCTACATTTGGGCTCTTTTGTCTCTGGTAGCCATCTTGGGAGATATATTTGTTATGAAGTTTCCTAATTTCCTCATTTACTGCAATCTCCTCAGTAGGAAATACTTTCAGTTTTTTACTTTGGTTCTATCAAGAAGGCATTCAGATGTGTCACACATTTGCCATAAATTCTGAATGTTAGCACTCTAGTTGCTCATTAGATCACTGTAGTAAAGCTAGTGCTCACCAGGGAAGTCTGCTGCTGGTATTCAAAGTGCACATTGCAGTCTGCATGTCAGAATTTTTTTATGAAATAGAAGAGGATTTGAGAAGTCAAAATGTGCCCTAATTTTTCTTTCTGCAGCACTAATCATAATTTCTATGGCAAAATGAACCCCCTCATTTTGTTCCTTTGTAAATTAAATGTTTTAAGTGTTACCACTTCATTCCAATCAAGATGGCTTCAGGTGTGCCATACTTTTGTCATAAGTGAGACTATTAGCTCTCTAGTTGTTCGTTAGAACACTCTGGGACATTCTGTCATTGGGCTATACTTGGGCTACATCTGGGTGATATTTGTGCTACATTTGGGCTCTGTTGTCTCTGGTGGCCATTTTGGGAGACTTATTTGTTATAAAGTTTCCTAATTTCCTCATTTACTACAGTCTCCTCAGTAGGAAATACTTTCAGTTTTTTACTTTGATTCCATCAAGAAGGCATTCAGATGTGTCACACATTTGCCATGAATTCAGAATGTTAGCACTCTAGTTGCTCATTAGATCACTGTAGTAAAGCTACTGCTCACCAGGTAAGTCTGCTGCTGGTATTGAAAGTGCATGTTTCAGTCTGCATGTCAGAATTTGTTAATGAAATAGAAGAGGATTTGAGAAGTCACTCAAAATGTGCCCTAATATTTCTTTCTGCAGCACTAATCATACTTTCTATGGCAAAATGAACCCTCTCATTTTGTACCTTTTTAAATTAAATGTTTTAAGAGTTACCACTTTATTCCAATCAAGATGGCCTCAGGTGTGCAATACCTTTGTCATAAGTAGGACTGTTAGCGCTCTAGTTGTTCTTTGGAACACTCTGGGAAGCTGCAGTCGAACACAACTGACAGTCTCTGCCCTTGTAGGATGTACATGTTTTACTGAGAATGTCAGACTTCATTCTCACATGACTGAGAAAGATAATGTGAATTTACAGAAAATTTGCTCTCAGTTTAGCTTATAGATCACCTTCCAAATTTCTGTGGGAAAAGTATGAGAAAATAGATTTCTCTCAAACATGATTCATGATATCACAGCAGACGGCTTTTTCACATGGTAAAATCACCTTAGAACACACCACAATTCCTAAAATGAGTATGGTACCTTCAACAAATGATTTATAATGTAGCTAAAGTCTTAAAACCTTCTATAAACTGCAAGGTTTTTAATGAGGTGCTATCATGTATATATATTGGTCCCAAGATGGCTGCCAACACTTCTTGGATGAAGTACTGACAGCCAATCAGATCTCACGATGAGATATGGGGTTAGGCTCCGCACAGATATATCTATCATTTTAACTCTAATTTTCTCAGGAACTACTGAACAGATTTACACCATTTATGCAAAAGGCACATGTCTGAACTGAGGACTACCTCTTTGCCAAATTTGGTGTAATTCCGTTCAGCTGTTCGGGCTGTAGCTGCGTCAACAGGTCCTATGGGAAAATGCATGGGGAAAACGCGTTTTGGGACCCCCCTTTTTTCTCGACCCCCGCTTGACGAATCACCGTGACATTTTCAGGATAGGAGCGGACCGGAGCTGGCCAAAAGGTTGGAAAATTTCGCAAAGATTCGTCAAACGGTGCCAACGTTATTTCAAATAGAATGTTGCGGATTTCCTATGGAAAATAGGTCCTAACTATAACTACCTACTGGAGACTGCCAGTAGGTAATAGATATGCAGATTATATTTATATGTTTATATATGTATATATATATATATATACACATACATATAAATGCATATGCATATATATATGTGCATCTACAGAGAGGTAGAGGTGTATAAGTAGAGGTGTAGAGGTAGAGAGGTAGAGGTAGAGAGGTAGAGAGTAGTAGAGAGAGAGGTAGAGAGAGGTAGAGAGGTAGAGAGCGAGTAATAGAGAGTAGAGAGCGAATAGTAGAGAGTAGTAGAGAAAGTATCAGAGAGTGAGTAGCAGAGAGTAGTAGAGTAAGTAGTAGAGAGTGAGTAGAAGAGAGTGAGTATTAGAGAGTGAGTATTAGAGAGTCGTAGAGAGTGAGTACTAGAGTGAGTAGTAGAGAGTAGTAGAGAGTAGTAGAGAGTGAGTAGTAGAGAGTGAGTAGTAGAGAGTAGTAGAGAGTGAGTAGCAGAGAGAGAGTATTAGAGAGTAGTAGAGAGTGAGTAGTAGAGAGAGAGTAGTAGAGAGTGAGTAGTAGAGAGTAGTAGAGAGTGAGTAGTAGAGAGTAGTAGAGAGAGAGTAGTAGAGAGTGAGTAGTAGAGAGTAGTAGAGAGTGAGTAGTAGAGAGTAGTAGAGAGTGAGTAGAAGAGAGTGAGTAGTAGAGAGAGAGTAGTAGAGAGTAGTAGAGTAGTAGAGAGTGAGTAGTAGAAAGTGAGTAGTAGAGAGTAGTGGAGTAGTAGAGAGTGAGTAGTAGAGAGTAGTAGAGAGTGAGTAGTAGAGTGAGTACTAGAGAGTAGTAGAGAGCGAGTAGCAGAGAGAAAGTAGTAGAGAGTGTGTGGTAGAGAGTGAGTAGTAGAGAGTAGTAGAGAGTGAGTAGTAGAGAGAGAGTAGTAGAGAGTGAGAAGTAGAGAGAGTAGTAGAGTAGTAGAGAGTGAGTAGTAGAGTGAGTAGTAGAGAGTAGTTGAGAGCGAGTAGTAGAGAATGAGTAGTGGAGAGTGAGCAGTAGAGAGTAGTAGAGAGCGAGTAGTAGAGAGTGAGTAGTAGAGAGTGAGTAGTAGAGAGTAGTAGAGAGTGAGTAGTAGAGAGTAGTAGAGTGAGTAGTAGAGAGTGAGTAGTAGAGAGAGAGAGTAGTAGAGAGTGAGTAGTAGAGTAGTAGAGAGTGAGTGGTAGAGAGTAGAAGAGAGTAGTAGAGTGAGTAGTAGAGAATAGTAGAGAGTGAGTAGTAGAGCGAGTAGTAGAGAGTAGTAGAGTAGTAGAGAGTGAGTCGTAGAGAGTGAGTAGCAGAGAGAGTAGTAGAGAGTAGTAGAGAGTGAGTAGTAGAGAGTAAGTAGTAGAGAGTAGTAGAGAGCGAGTAGTAGAGAGTGAATAGTAGAGAGTGAGTACTAGAGAGTGAGTAGTAGAGTAGTAGAGAGTGAGTGGTAGAGAGCAGCAGAGAGTAGTAGAGTGAGTAGTAGAGAGTAGTAGAGAGTGAGTAGTAGTAGAGAGTGAATTGTAGAGAGTAGTAGAGAGAGAGTGTAGTAGATTGTGAGTAGTAGAGAGTAGTAGCGAGTGAGTAGTAGAGAATAGTAGAAAGTGAGTAGTAGAGTAGTAGAGAGTGAGTGGTAGACAGTAGTAGAAAGTAGTAGAGTGAGTAGTAGAGAGTGAATAGTAGAGAGTAGTAGAGAGTGAGTAGTAGAGAGAGTAGTAGTAGACAGTGAGTAGCAGAGAGTGGTAGAGTGTGAATAGTAGAGAGTGAGTAGTAGAGAGTGAGTAGTAGAGAGTAATAGCGAGTGAGTAGGAGAGAGTGAGTAGTAGAGTAGTAGAGAGTGAGTAGTTGAGAGTGAGTAGTAGAGAGTGAGTAGTAGAGAGTAGTAGAGTAGTAGAGAGTGAGTAGTAGAGAGTAGTAGAGAGTGAGTAGTAGAGAGTGAGTAGTAGAGAGAGAGTAGTAGAGAGTCAGTAGTAGAGTAGTAGAGAGTTGTCAGTCAGTGTCAGTCAGTGTCAGTCAGTCAGTGTCAGTCAATCAGTGTCAGTCAATGTCAGTCAATCAGTGTCAGTTAGTGTCAATCAGTGTCAGTCAGTGTCAGTCAGTCTATCAGTGTCAGTCAGTCAGTGTCAGTCAATCAGTGTCAGTCAGTGTCAGTGTCAGTCAATCTGTGTCAGTCAGTGTCAATCAGTCAGTGCCAGTCAGTCAGTGTCAGTCAGTCAGTGTCAGCTAGAGCAGCTCTGCTGACCTGGTTCTCTGGCTCTAAAGCAGCTCTGCTGACCTGGTTCTCTCTCTCTAAAGCAGCTCTGCTGACCTGGTTTCTCTGGCTCTACAGCAGGTCTGCTGACCTGGTTCTCTGACTCTAGAGCAGCTCTGCTGACTTAGTTCTTATGCTACAGAGCAGCTCTGCTGATCTAGTTCTCTGGCTCTACAACAGCTCTGATGACCTGGTTCTCTGGCTATAAAGCAGCTCCGCTGACCCAGTTCTATGGCTCTGAAGCAGTTCTGCTGACATGGTTCTCTGGCTCTAGAGCAGCTCTGCTGACCTTGTTCTCTCCCTCTAAAGCAGCTCTACTGACCTGGTTTCTCTGGCTCTGCAGCAGCTCTGCAGACCTGGTTCTCTGGCTCTAGAGCAGCTCTGCTGACCTGGTTCTTAGGCTCTAGAGCAGCTCTACTAACCTGGTTCTCTGGCTCTAAAGCAGCTCTGCTGACCTGGTTATATGGCTCTAAAGCAGCTCTGCTGATTTGGTTCTCTGGCTCAAGAGTAGCTCTGCTGACCTGGTTCTCTGGCTCTAAAGCAGCTCTGCTAACCTGGTTCTCTGGCTCTAAAGCAGCTCCGCTGGCCTGGTTCTCTGGCTCTAAAGCAGCTCTGCTGACCTGGTTCTCTCCCTCTAAAGCAGCTCTGCTGACCTGGTTTCTCTGGCTCTACAGCAGCTCTGCTGACCTGGTTCTCTGGCTCTAGAGCAGCTCCGCTGACCTAGTTCTTAGGCTCTAGAGCAGCTCTGCTGACCTCGTTCTCTGGCTCTACAGCTCTGACCTGGTTTTCTGCACTCACGATGCACGCACCCGACTTTGCGAAAATATATTTAAAAATAATATAAGTTTATTATAAGTACAAAATATTATTTTGATGAATATCTTACATAATCTCTTGCCTTAATATGTATATCAAAGACACATACATATCATTTTGGAACATAATTTTTTTTTGCGGGAGTCGCGCACCCAGCGCGCCCCAGCACGTATATGATGTCACGCGGGACCCGAAACCGCGCAAACATCTTGTACCGTAATGTGCATGTGCCGCAAATGCACGGGAGCAGGAGTCGCAGACTGGTCGCATACCAATCGCGCATATCACGTGATAATAAATGTATATGATGTAACTGAAAAACACGCAGCCGTCGCACACCATACGCGGATCCTTCATGACTTTTCTAAAATGGCGGCTAGAATGCGCGCACCCACCGTGATGTGTACACTTTGAGTGCCCGACTCCGAAAAAAATTGGAATTTTTTTTAAAGAAAATAATATAAATATAATAAAATAAAAAATGAAAACAGGAAAATTAATCAATATTTCAATTTTCAGAAAATATATAATGTTATTTAATGAATAAAATATTTATAAATAAACAGTTAAAAAACTGTAGAAAATCAGTACAAAAAATAGATATAACTACTATCACACTAAAAAGTTACCATTTAACCCCTTGAGTGCACACGACGTCTCCCGGCCGTCGTGCATTATGGTGGGCGTGTGCGCACGACGGCCGGGAGAAATAAACCCGCACGCAAGGGGTTAAAAAACCTTTGAAATTCACTGAAAAAAAACATAGGTTTCAGAGACGTTATAGTTAGAAATTAGCATTTAAAAAACCTTAGAAATTCACAGAAAAAAACATAGGTTTCAGGGGTGTTATAGTTAGCTGCCCATTTCACTCATACAGAACCATAGAAATTCCTCCGTTATAGTTAGTTCTGCTAGCTATAATTCACGCGCCCGCAATGCACTGCTGATGATGTCACATATTGCATCATTCATGACATGGTCAGTGACATCACTGATGACATCACTGATGACATCTCAAATGACATCACTGATGACATCTTTCACTTGACAATCTGATACACCTCATCATACACTAGTATAACCTTTCATCACTCACTGTAAAATACAGAGTACCATAATTGAAACCATTGACACACCAATACCAGTTACTACATACCCACTCACTGATTCCTAAGTCTACACACACAACTACCCATTCAACAACAGAATAATCTATACATGCAGTCATTAATTAATAGAACACTATCAAATGCACTTATACACATATATAGACATTGACACATCCGCAGTCATCTTAGTCGGTTATGCAGTCATCCTACTCACTCATGAAAAAAATGTATCACACTTAAATTTACTCACTTACACAATTATCCAACAATACCTCATTTATTCAAACACATAGTAACTCATCGTTAATATGTTAAAAAAGCACCATTACAATTATACACTCATTCATATAGTTACTCTCACAATCACTGACTCTTACACATACTTATTTATATACACCAACTCTCACATACAATGCCTTTTATTTTTTTACTTTGTTGAAGATGTACAACTAAAACATATATTCGCTCACCAACACACAAATAAATACACTCAGTCACCCAAACAACTGTTTCCACATGCACTCTTAAACCCATACACCTAGTCAATCAACCATTCACACATCTATGCATAGAGTTGCACACACCCCATCCACCCACACACAAACTCAGTGTCCCATACAAATACTCACCCAACTAACCAATAACTAATATACACACTCATGTAGTTAGTGACCAACTGATGCAGCATGTTATACAACAACAGAGACAGTGCTGCACACATTCACATAGTTTAGTTACTAATCCATGTATTAAGTGAGACACTTTTAATTACTCACTTAAAAAGACAGTCAGACAGCTACTAAATCCCCCATCCAGACAGTTATATATCCACTCAATCTTCAATACAGATTGGTATATATATATAATACATATTTAAATTTCAAACTAAACCACATTCAGTGGATGATGTCATCAGTGATGTCATCAGTGATGTCATTTGAGATGTCATCAGTGATGTCATCAGTGATGTCACTGACCATGTCATGAATGATGCAATATGTGACATCATCATCAGTGCATGCGGGCGCATGAGTTATAGTTAGCAGAACTAACTATAACGGAGGAATTTCTATGGTTTTGTGAGTGAAATGGGCAGCTAAGTATAACACCCCTGAAACCTATGTTTTTTTCTGTGAATATATATATACATATATACATATATATATAGTCATGTGATCAAGGTCCTTGAGGGATCGAAACGCGTCATGCTGGAGGTGTAACAGTGACATCAATCCTGTGGTCTGTGCTCCGTTTTTTCGGCAGAGAAGATGATGACTGCTTATGGAGACGATGTATCAAATATACATATACATAAATATATATATATATATATATATATATATATATATATATATATATATATATATATATATTTTCCAAACCTCTCATACATTAGAGAGGCAGCAGCACTCCGCAACTTTTAAAATCCTTAATTTAAACAGCTCGAAAAGTCCTAATATATTTCGGTCATCATTGACCTTCGTCAGAGGTGAGCTGGTAACATTGCATGAGAGGCAGAGGTTTAACAGCAAGTCAATTAATCACCGCTCTTTATAGTGATTGCCCCCTGGTGGGCCCCCAGATGAGTTGTCAAAGTGCATCTTGGTACTTGCTGTTTTATGTTCTTCTCTATTCCGAACCTCCGGTGGATAATGTTAGTTTGGTATCAATATTTCAGGTGAAGTTGCGTCTTAAACGAGCCCACTTTCAAGGCAAGTAAGATCCATACCGAAGCCAGTCTTCGGCGGCGCCGTTACCCTTCCGCTTTCACGGGTCTCCCAAAGGTGGTTCGTTTTCGGGTAGATTCAGCGCTCTTGCTGGTGGTGCTTGCTGACGGCTGAACCACGCCGTATAACATCATTTCCAAACCTCCCTCACATTAGAGAGGCAGCAGCACTCCGCAACTTTTAAAATCCTTTAATTTAAACAGCTCGAAAAGTCCTAATATATTTCGGTCATCATTGACCTTCGTCAGAGGTGAGCTGGTAACATTGCATGAGAGGCAGAGGTTTAACAGCAAGTCAATTAATCACCGCTCTTTATAGTGATTGCCCCCTGGTGGGCCCCCAGATGAGTTGTCAAAGTGCATCTTGGTACTTGCTGTTTTATGTTCTTCTCTATTCCGAACCTCCGGTGGATTATGTTAGTTTGGTATCAAAATTTCAGGTGAAGTTGCGTCTTAAACGAGCCCACTTTCAAGGCAAGTAAGATCCATACCGAAGCCAGTCTTCGGCGGCGCCGTTACCCTTCCGCTTTCACGTGTCTCCCAAAGGTGGTTCGTTTTCGGGTAGATTCAGCGCTCTTGCTGGCGGTGCTTGCTGACGGCTGAACCACGCCGTATAACATCATTTCCAAACCTCCCTTACATTAGAGAGGCAGCAGCACTCCGCAACTTTTAAAATCCTTTAATTTAAACAGCTCGAAATATATATATAATTACAATATGTCTTGCTGGAGACATAGAGGTAATAGAAAAACCTCTGCTATGTCGCCAAACTCTGCATCTCAAAACACCAGCGCCAGCAGATCTACTGCAAAAATATAGCATATTCACCTTCTCATATATCCTTATTAAAAGTATTTCAGTTAAAGTATGAAGGTCCTTGACATCTTGCAGCTGATCTCCTTTTAGCGTTTTTCCTTTGTCCGCTTGTGAGAATATAGTCATGTATTCCTCTATATTACAGTTGTATTCTTTACATATATGACAAAGGGCCAGATGTACGACCATTCACTTTTGCAAGTTGCAAATTGCATGGAACGCGACTCACAATTTGCGACTCGCAAAAGTGAATGTACAACAGTGTCACAGACACTGTTTGCGATGCCCAATGGGGTTGCAAATTGAATGCCTCATTAATAGTCATTCAATTTGCGACCCCATTGGGAATGGCTAGCACTCCCAGGGATGGTGGTCTGTGTCAGTCACTGCTTTTTAAATAAAGCAGTTTTTTTTTTCAAATGCAGCCCGTTTCCTTTAAGGGAAAACTGGATGCATTTAAAAAAGAAAAATGAACTTTTCTGTTTAATTTTCACTGCCTGCTCTTAAAAAATATTTACACACACACTCACAAAGGGGAAGGGGTTTACCACCTACTTAAAGTAGGTAGTAAACTGTGATTGTTTTGGTTCCGCAAATGCGGTCGCAAAACAATAGCACATTGCATTGAGACTCACAATTAGGAAGGGACACCCCATCGTAATAGCAAGAGTGGCAAATGCTATTTTACGAGTCAGTGACTGGCAAAATTGCGTTTGTACATGCCAGGACCCTTTCTTGCGGTTGCAAACAGGCCGATCTCCCATTTGTGACCGCAAAAAACGGTCGTACATCTGGCCCAAAGTGTGTGAGCAAATATGGATATTGTTTTGTATTGGTTTGAAGTATTCATTAGCCTTAAATATGCTTGCTAAATTTCATGGCTCTAGTAGGTCCAGAAGACATGTTATTCAAGGTTACACGTGCACATTTCTGCAAAGCTAGTCTCGTTTTGAGCCCTGCCAAGGGAGAATAATGAGCTCAATCTGAATTCATAAATAATATCTTCAGCTCAAGGGCATATTTCATTTCCCATATTTCAAGATCCTGTCACCTGCTCATTAGATACGTTTTTGCTGAAAGTAACAAGTTCCTGGGGTGGTTAGGTTCCATAGATTTGCATTGACAGAAAACCTATATCAACTGTCCTAAATTTTATGTATTTTACTATTATTCTTCAAGTGACTCAGCACTGGTCCATTGAAACTACATTTGCCTTATAATTTGTTTACTGTATTTATTCTTTTTTTGCAATAAACGCAAGTTATGGTTTTGAGGTGTTGTGTTTAATTTTTAACAGATTACGCATGTGGCATCAGGAATGACTCAATAGAAAGAAGGCAGGAGAGTGCTGGGCCAAGCTCCACATTAAAACCCGGGTAACAGAGATGTTTCTCCAGGGGAACTGGGTTGGAGAGCAGCCTGAATCTGGTAAATTGGCTAAATGTGTGAGCAGTGAATTGGACCAAAACTTTAGGTAAAGTCTGTGTGTTGTTTGCTTGCATGACATATTATTTTGTGGCCAATGTTTTATCAAAAATGTGGTGCACAAATGTTGCCTGGGAAGGAGATGATGGGGAATATAAACGGAAAAGAGCATGGGTAGGAGGGACTGGGAGAAATCCAGAGAAAATAAAATGTGTACAAGTGTGAACCCATGGTATAGAGGGAGCCGGCTCTAAAAATAGTGTGGCAACGTTGATAGGCAAGCGTGTCAGGATCTGGAGCACAGATCGTTGAAGGATGAATATGTGAAAGAAAGAGAAACTCTGATCTAGCCATCTGACCCCTACAGAAGCCCCTCCAAGTTTTGACTGATGGTGAACAGCCTTTACAACGCGGCTGTTTCACCGCAAGTCAATACATTGCATGTGTTACAATGCGTACGATGTAATAACGGGTACCATTACTACGCATACCATTACATCGCATGCGCTTTTACAATGCATGCGATGTACTGGATATCAACATCGTTGTGAGGAAACTAAGGCTCTTCCATTTCCTCACAACAACGTTGTGACGTGCACTGTCCCTTAGATGACGCTGGAACCAGGAGAGAGGAACCACGAGGAGAGAGAGGTAAGGGGGTTGAGGGTAGGGGGAGGATCATGCTGGATGTAGTGTTTGTGTAGGGAGCGGACTTGGGGGCGGCGGAGGGTCATGCTGGGGGTAGTGTTTTAGGGTTTAGGGGAGTGTTGTGGTGTTTGTGTAGAGTAGATGGGGAGGGTCGTGCTGGGTGTAGTGTTTCAGTGTAAGGAGAGGACTGGGGGCAAGGGAGGGTCGTGCTGGGGGTAGTGTTTTAGGGGTTAGGGTAGTGTTGTGGTGTTTGTGTAGTGTAAAGTAGTGTTTTAGGGTTTAGGATAGTGTTGGGGGGTCGTGCAAGGTAGTGTTTGATTGTAGGGACCGGACTGGGGATAGGGGCAGGGTCGCGCAGGGGGTACTGGTTTAGGGTTTAGGGTAGTGTTGTGGTGTTTGTGTAGTGAAGGGTAGTGTTTTAGGGTTTAGTGTAGTGTCGGGATCGTGCAGGGAAGTGTTTGAGTGTAGGGACCAGACTGGGGATAGGGAGAGGGTCATGCAGGGGGCAGTGTTTTAGGGTTTAGGGTAGTGTTGTGGTGTTTGTGTAGTGTAGGGTAGTGTTTTAGGGTTTAGTGTAGTGTCGGGGGGTCATGCCGGGTAGTGGTTGAGTGTAGGGATAGGACTGGGGGTCAGGGGAGGGCTGTGCAGGGCTACTAAATAAGGGTTCAGGGCAGGACAGGGTAGAATCACTTACCTTTTAAACTTTTACCATGAGTATATCTTTACCATGCATGCCTTTGCGTTGTAATGGCATGCGGTGCAAAGGTATAGTCGTGGTAAAAGTTTGCGATGTCATGGTATGTAGTTGTCATTGACATTGCGTAGGAATACCCGCATTGTAATGGCGTTGTAGTAATATGTGATGTAATGAGTCATATTCTGACTGATGGCTCATTCTAAAACAAGTGGCTCTTTGGGTGTGAGTGCAAGATACTGTTCCCCCTTCTCTCCACTAGATTAGTTAGCGGAAAAAATAACTGACTATCCTGTTTTATAACTTCATTCCTTCCTACCAATGGGCTGAGCTGCGGGAAAAATACCCGCAGATCCTTTGCCTGTTATCCACGTGAGAGTGAATTGTAAGGAATATTGATGGGGGCCAGACAATCTAAATGTAGCGAGCCCCAAACAAAAGGGACTACTTACCATACTATGTACCATTAATATGGTAAATGCACATGCACATTTTTACAAGAGTGGGTGGGACTCATTAATGATAACAGGAAGAAGTCCATTCCTGATCACAATACCTTTTCTATAGATAGATTAGCAAACTACAGAAAAAATTGAATGATCTCTTAAACAGGATAGCTGCTGAACAATGGCCTCTGTTCAGGGGGCATACAAACATAAGCTTGAACCTGAAGTCCGGAGTATGAGAGATACCCAGGAGAAAATAGAATATCAGATTCGACACCTTAGGGACTGAGTTAGAGCCTATGCTCCAACTGCTATGCCTCCTCTGTATCTATTCCCTTGGATCACTGAACTACCAGAGAAGGAAAAATAGAGTGAGGACATGAGGGAGGAGGATTTGTTGGATATGTTCCCCATGCTGGTTGATGAGGTGGGGGTACAGCTGCTGATCTGTCTACAAATGGAGTGGTGAAGAACCACAGTTACACCCAGGGTCTGGCCCGGGGAGGGAACTAGAGGTGTTAGGGCACTAGAGAACGTTCAGCCTCGAACCAAAGCTATGAACCACAGAAAGGACCGTCCCTAGTTGTGTCTAAGAGATGCCCAATTTAGTGGGGGCAAATCACAAAAATTGACGGACTGGCATCACACACCACCAGGTGTCATGCTTCATCATCTGCCCTCTAAAAACCGCGTTTGATAGAGGGCGGGCATACACCTGGAGACAGGGATGCACTTCTAAACTAAGTGGGGGCCCAAACAAAAAAAGGAGTGAGTGAATTTAAAAACCATCATAGTATACCTGAACAATTTTTATTCTATGGGGTTACTATGTGGGATTAAAATATATAAGTGCGGTGAGTGGGGACCTTATCATCCCGTCGCCGCTGTGAATCAGTGATTGTTAATAGGGGGTCAACATGTTTCTGCCTGTATTGTCCACTTGGGTACGTGGCATTCGTCAGGACCTTAAATATTGGGCTCCAATCTTACCACTGGGGGCGTAGGCCTATAGCCAGCTGCCACCTGTTTGGAGAAACCTGTAAGAGAGAGGGGGTGAGACAAACATATAATACTCAAAATGGTTGTCATTCGGTAGACCTTGATGTGTCACAGTCACGCTCCATACTTACTGCTCTCTCCGAAAGTGAAAAAGGTGAAAAATGTTATATGAGTGTCAGGCATCTGTGTTCACTCTGACATTCATGTGAATAAAATAGAAGTCTTACCCTATTGGAAAAACCTATTTGCCCCATGGGAGGGGTAGGAGGGAAATCCTTGTGGCCACATTCTGGTGGGAGACGGTAAAGGATGAAGACAAAAGGGTTAAAAACCAGACTGGTTAGGAAGGTATATCAAAGGTACTGAATTAGTTAGCAGAAAAAACCGTCAGGGCGTGCTTGATCTACTAGAGTTTCAACCTGTTGGAAGAAGAAATCAGAATAACGACTTACAGTTCAAGGCGTACTCCCCGCTAGAAAACCTAGTGCTGCATGCGTCCAGCCTCCTCCCCGGTGACATTAAGTGTAGTGCGCAGCAAGCTTATATACTGTTGGGTGGGATCGTGGCATGCGATATGGGTTTCAGGTGAGCGTGGCGCACAGTGACCCGGGAAGAAAAATCCGCGATGTCAAATCTCAAAACCAACAGAGACATCACGATTAAACCAGCGGATGAAGGTGGGGCCACAGTGATCCTGGACACAAACGCATACGATCAAGAGTGCCTGAGACTATTAGCCGATGCAACCAGCTATGAGGTTTATCAGACGGACCCTACTGGACGCCTAATGACCAAAATAAAGTCCATCGTGGTAGAAGCCACCGCCAACAACTGGATTACACAACATGAAGCAGACTTCCTCAATGAGAACCCTAGGATGCCCAGGTTCTATACCCTGCCAAAGATACATAAAAACAGGTTCCCACCACCAGGAAGACCCATAGTCTCAGGGATCGGTTCCATACTAGAACCCCTATCCCAGTTCTGTGACTGGTTCCTGAGACCTATTGTCCAAAATTCAAGAACCTACCTACGGGACACCAAGGATGTTCTCTGTCTCCTACGTGACATGCCTATCAATCATATGGAAGACACCCTGGTCACCATGGATATTGAAGCGCTACACACCACTTTAGGAGCGCACTTTACAAGTGGTAGAGCAAATAATTCTAAACCAGGATTGGAACTATGTCACACCACAACACTTCATAATGGAATGCGCAGAACTGGCACTATGTGAGAACTTTTTTGAATTCAAGGACGTGATATACCACCAGATCAAAGGTACTTCAATGGGGAGCACATTCGCTCCCAGTCTGGCATGCCTCTACGTACACCAATTTGAGGAGGACCATATCTTTAAGGAAACCAACCCCTACCTTGATCAAATCAAAATGTGGAAGAGGTACATCGACAACGTTCTGATCGTCTGGAGGGGTACCAATGAAGAAGCACAAACATTCGTGGAATGGGTAAACAGCATTGACCCACATTTGAGATTCACGCATACCATCGACAAAGAAAGAGCAATCTTCCTGGACCTTGAAATCAACCTATCTTCAGAAGGCCTACGCACAAGAGTTCACAACAAAGCAACCGACAAAAACAGCCTTCTGCTTTTTGAAAGCTTCCATCCCAAAGCCCTAAGACAAAACCTTCCGGTAGGGCAATTTCTGTGCATCCGCAGAAATTGTTCAGAAATTTTAGACTTTCATGAACAAGCAGACACCCTGGAAATGAAACTCAGAGCAAGAAATTATCCCAAAAAATTGGTCAAGAATGCCAAAAAAAGAGCTCGAAATAACAACCGGGCAGCTCTTTTAGAAACTACGCCAAAGGAGCCGGCCAACCGGATGGTGTGTGTCACCACCTTTACCCCAGCGTCCAACAAAATTCAGAACATTATTCAAAAGAAATGGCGCATATTAAACACCAACGACAAAGTCTGGACCCAACCACTATTTGCGTACAAACGCAGTAGGAACATCAAGGATGAACTAGTCCATACAAAACCACCAGCCGCTACAGATGACAACCAACTGACACTATGGGGCCACCAACGACCAACTGGTACTGAGCGACCATGGACTCAGAAGAACTTCTCTAACTGTAACACAGAGAATGTAGTGTACCTACTCAAATGCCCTTGCCAACTCATGTATGTTGGCATGACTACTAGGCGTGTAAAGATCAGAATTAGTGAGCACTATCAGAAGGAAGAAAGATAACACCAAATTAACAAAACACTTCCTTGAGAAAGAACACTCTGATAAAGATCTAAGATGGACGGTACTGGAAGTAGTACAGAAGCGCAATGGCTGCCTCTCACATGTCTTACACGTTAGAGAACAGCGCTGGGTGTTTCGCCTTGGGACATGGGAAAACGGATTGAACGATGATATCCCATGGCTACAAATGAAGTAACTTCCCTTAGCGCTCACTAAAACATACACTTTAACAGTACCCATTATAAAGACAAAAGCACAAATAATAGACACAGTAATACATGTGAATAGAGCTAGACGCAGTTTCCCTTACTCTCTAAAACTAGAATCATCTTGATCAGCCATCATGCGGTAGCTGTAAAATCGACTTGTGCACTAATTGTGGGTTTAACCACACCGTCACCCTGACTGTAAACAATCTGGGTTTGTTTTCTCTTTCTTTCTTTTGTGTAAATACTCGAAATTGCTCCCGTCATGAAATAATAGTCATGAGCGGGGTACATGTTCCCCATATTTCTATATAACGTGTCTACACACGTTATAATACTCCCTTGTATCTCCAGAAACGATGGCAGGCACTTTCATTGGACCAAAGCTGGTCCCGCCCCACCCCAGGCAATCCTCTGAGGTAATGACGGGACACAGGAAGCGGCGTGTCATCGAGCAGCGCCATGTGCTGACACACCCCCACGAGGGTCAGGCAACAAACAGGCAACGTGCAGTCCTTTCTGCATGCTTTGCTCAGGACACAGGAAATGCAGCATCATCACTGTGCGCCACGCTCACCTGAAACCCATATCGCATGCCACAATCCCACCCAACAGTATATAAGCTTGCTGCGCACTACACTTAATGTCACCGGGGAGGAGGCTGGACGCATGCAGCACTAGGTTTTCTAGCGGGGAGTACGCCTTGAACTGTAAGTCGTTATTCTGATTTCTTCTTCCAACAGGTTGAAACTCTAGTAGATCAAGCACGCCCTGACGGTTTTTTCTGCTAACTAATTCAGTACCTTTGATATACCTTCCTAACCAGTCTGGTTTTTAACCCTTTTGTCTTCATCCTTTACCGTCTCCCACCAGAATGTGGCCACAAGGATTTCCCCCCTACCCCTCCCATGGGGCAAATAGGTTTTTCCAATAGGGTAAGACTTCTATTTTATTCACATGAGTGTCAGAGTGAACACAGATGCCTGACACTCATATACAATTTTTCACCTTTTTCACTTTAGGAGAGAGCAGTAAGTATGGAGCGTGACTGTGACACATCAAGGTCTACTGAATGACAACCATTTTGAGTATTATATGTTTGTCTCACCCCCTCTCTCTTACAGGTTTCTCTAAACAGGTGGCAGCTGGCTATAGGTCTACGCCCCGAGTGGTAAGATTGGAGCCCAATATTTAAGGTCCTGACGAATGTCACGTACCCAAGTGGACAATACAGGCAGAAACATGTTGACCCCCTATTAAAAATCACTGATTCACAGCGGCGACGGGATGATAAGGTCCCCACTCACCGCACTTATATATTTTAATCCCACATAGTAACCCCATAGAATAAAAATTGTTCAGTTATACTATGATGGTTTTTAAATTCACTCACTCCTTTTTTCTTTTTTTGTTTGGGCCCCCACTTAGTTTAGAAGTGCATCCCTGTCTCCAGGTGTATGCCTGCCCTCTATCAAACGCGGTTTTTAGAGGGCGAGGACTGGCAGATGATGAAGCATGACACCTGGTGGTGTGTGATGCCAGTCCGTCAATTTTTGTGATTTGCCCCCACTAAATTGGGCATCTCTTAGACACAACTAGGGACGGTCCTTTCTGTGGTTCATACAAATGGAGTGGTACCTGTGGGACCACCAGCAGTTGGAGCACAAGAAAGTAATCTGCAAGCAAGCGCTTCCAAGAGATTGTCTGGCAGGAACCAGGTCAGAGGCTGATTCCATTACTAGGGATCAGTCTAGAATGCGCACACATTCCTTCTTGGGATGTAAATATCAACAAGAACGAAGTCCCGCTATAAGCTTTAGACAGATTGCAGAACAGATGTCTAGAAGGCATACCCCTTCTTCCCAATCAAGTAAACTCACTTGGTGATGGTCGGCAACCGCTATGTGGCATCACAAGAGTAAAAGAAAATGCTGAATAGAAAGTAATATCCTTGAAACTGCCAAACATGCAGAAGACAATCAAGGGGATGGTGCGATGAGCCCCTCAAAGGAGGGACAGAAGGGAAGGGCAGGGAAGAGGAGGCAATGGGAGAGGAAACAGAAGGAGCCAGGAAAAGGGCTTGGGAACAGTAGGCTCTTTTTTGGTTGTGGTCAGCAGGGGCATTGAAACCAAGACTGTTCCAATGCTGCAACTAATGCACCAGATCTTCCCCACCGGTCTGGATATCACCAAGTTGTCCAAAATCCTTACCCTGAATTTTAGGAAAGCCCAAGAGGTTCTGACTGTGCAATGTATACCCTAATCTAGTGATTCCCAAACTTTTTCGAACCACAACCCAATTTTTAGAACAACTAACTTTCGCAACCCACCTAGCTTTAATTGACATGAGGAGAGCAATTTTTTTAACGTAACTAAAGCAACTTGTGGTAGGAGACTGTGATTTACAGACAGGACATTTTCCATTGAAATAGCTACTAAATAAGCACATACATACTGTATTACTGATTAAACTATATAGTACACAAATGATAATGGGGCCGATTCACAGAACTAACTTAAGACAAAATCCTAAACTTACTACTTTTGGTATTCACAGAAGGCATTTAGTAGTAGTAAAGTTAGGATTTTATCTTAAGTTTGACTTAAGACAAACTTAAGACAGACTTAATACAGACTTAAGACAGACTTAATACAGACTTAAGACAAACTTAAGACAAAATCCTAACTTAAGTCTGTCTTAAGTCTGTCTTACGTCTGTCTTAAGTTTGTCTTCACAGAAGGCATTTAGTAGTAGTAAAGTTAGGATTTTCTCTTAAGTTTGACTTAAGTCAAACTTAAGACAGACTTAATACAGACTTAAGACAAACTTAAGACAAAATCCTAACTTAAGTCTGTCTTAAGTCTGTCTTACGTCTGTCTTAAGTTTGTCTTAAGTCAAACTTAGGACAAAATCCTAACTTTACTACTACTAAATGCCTTCTGTGAATACCAAAAGTAGTAAGTTTAGGATTTTGTCTTAAGTTAGTTCTGTGAATCGGGCCCGATGTGTAGCAATAGGGTTTCAGTGAATATTTATCATTTGTGCACCGTCAAATAAAGTGTTTTGGTTTGTTTTGATCATGGCGAGGGTTGGACAATTTCCAGACAGAGCTACCCACCTTGATGAAAGTTTGACTACAGGGGGTCTCTTCCATTAACTCGCCAGTTTTAGCACTACATTGATGAAACTCTGATATCGAGTGTGTGCTACTTAGGGGCCCCTCTCCTTGGAACAGACTGATTCCTAGGACACAGAACCGTGGTACAGAGGGTAATCACGAGTTGTGACATTGTGGGCACTCACAAGATGGCAGAAACATGTTGACACTTTGGGAGTAAGGAGGGGTGAAGGAACTCTTTAAACGTCTCCTATCACCACCATCCTTCATGCTTTTAAGCCTAGCCGGTGGGTCCAGGAATAAATTGTTGAGCAGAGAAACCACCAAACTAGTTTTAACCTTCCCTGTACTTTACTTTTGGTGATCCCAATGTTTATTTGTATATATTTTTCTGTTTGTATTGTTTCCCCCCCACTTTTGCTCCAGCCCAGGCGTTGGTCTGCACAGGGGTGTACTGAAAGAAGCCCGAAGATGAAGCATGTCACAATTTTGTGAGTGAGGGCAGTCTTTTCTCACAGAGCACTTGCCACCTTTTGTGTGCAATCCGCTGCTCCACTGTGCGTGTCATAGGTGTGACTGGGCAGGTCGGAGTAGTGGGATTTTGCCTATACCCCCTTCTGAGTGTGCATATATTGTTTTGATCCCACTCCCATCTCTGTTTCCATCACACTTCGGAATTACTAAAAAAATATGTCCTTAATTTTTGCTTTCCTAATTGTTGAATCTGTACAGTTAATTTACAGGTATTTACATGTTATTGAGTGTTAGAAAAACTGACATCCTCCAGCCTTTCCTTTCACACGCCAGAACCCAAGCAAGATTACCACATAATTCACATTTCTTTCTCTGACTGCAAATTGAGAGAAGTTTGTAAATACCAGTTCCCACATTAAAGAAGCAGCAATTTGTCAGAAAACAGAGCCAGACATTTGACCTCTGTCTTTGAAGTGCAGCAAATGTAATGAGATACATTCAGAATTTAAAGGGATATATATTATTGCTTGGAATTTTGAGACCCCCAAAAATCGGCTCACAGCCAACCAGTGGGTTGTGACTCACAGAATGGGAAACATTGCCCTATTCCCATTAGATCAGAAGGGCTCTTACATAAATTGTGTCATTACTTGCCTTATTGACACGGGTGCTAGTTGTTTGCCTTTAAAACTTCAGAATTTCCCTCTTTCCCTCTCTCGGGCATATCCATAGATGCAGTGGGTATTTCCAACCAGCTAGTTCCCCATTATGTTATTGATCCCATATCTAATTCTGTGAAACATATTAGTGATATGTATTCCTTTTTTGCTTAGCCCACCCTCTCAACACACCTATTAGGCAGGGATATTTTGTGTAATCTCAATTTGTATTGTGTTTTGTACTAAGGAAGTGGTGTTTCTTGAATATACCTCAACAATACCAAAATAAGATACATACACTACTATGTGAGAGCTTAAGTTGCTGAGGGGAAGTGGGCATTCTTGTCATTTCCCCTGATTGAAGCAAGTTGCTTTCACAGGTACCGTCAACTTTGTGGTACACAGGGGCCTACAATGTGGGATTAAATCTAACCCTGGGCATAGTTTGCGTAGATGCGCTACGCGTAGCTACCCGAAGTGCACTTCGCACTACGCAAGCTACGCGTAGCTACGCGAACTGCGTAGTGCACTGTGCAAAATGCTGTTCACACTGATTGCACAGTGCCGGATGCATGTCCACACTGTGCAATCATTGCAAACCGCGTCTTGCACAGTGCAAGCGGTCATTTTCTGCTGCTCGAGTAGATTTCTACTCGAGCGGCAGCTTTCTCAACGCGGACTGGTAGTTTCTCATTGCGAACGGTCACGAGCATACGCGACCACTCGCAATGAGAAACCTGACCTCTCCGCGTTGAGAATCTCGCCAGGAGGTTTCTTTTCCACGCTCGCGATCGTCAACTTGATGTTGCTGATCGCGAGCAAGGAAAAAGTCTCGCCGGGATGGTATTTTGCTCACTCGCGGTCGCCAACTTGACGTTGAGGACCACGAGCAAGCAAAAAATGCCCGCTACGCGTTTTGCTCTGTGGTACATTCAATTCGCGTAGTTGCGCAAACTACGCAAACTACGCTAGCGTAGTCCTACGACCAGGGTTAATTAAATCTCCTCAATGTAACCCTTGACGATGATGCACAACCTCAGAAAGATTGTTCAGAATACCTCAGTATCCAATAAAACCTGAAGCGGAGAAAGAATCCACCCTGCAATAGCAATTAGATTAAGGAAGGGGTATTAGTACCTACTGTCATATAATGAACTGATTCTGATATGCAAAGAGGGGAAAGCCAATATATACATGTTCATACAGGACCTTAGGGCCATTAATAATGTAGCTATTCCAGACTTCCCTGTGGTCCACAACCACTCTGCCATCCTTTCTTGTATCCATGCAAATGCCAAAAGCTTCACTGTGATTGATCTTTGTTCTGCTTTATTCTCTATCCCTATTCATGAGGAGAGTCATTATCTCTTCTCATTCACATTCTGGGGGTTTCAACTTTTGTCCATTTCAATAATTTCCCTGGCCCTGAAGAAGGATTTTAACAAATTAGTTTTCTTCTGGAGTTCTAATTTAATCCAATATGAAGATAACTTATTGCTGTCATCTTTTACTCTAGGTTAGTGCATAGAGGACTCAGACTATCTCCTCACTGAATTGACTAATAATGGGCACAAGTCTTCAAAAGTAAAAATATAGCTCTGCTTTCCCTGAGTGAGATACCTTGGTCATTAAATTGCTGCTGGCAAGCGCCACCTATCCTCTGAATGAGTTGAAGTCATCCGTAAGTTTCCCTACCCTATAACTGCCTCCCAAGTATGTACCTTTTTGGGAATGGCTGGGTACTATAGACAGTGGATCCAGGGCTATTCCAAAATGTTGACACCTTTCAAGCATATGTTCAGAAAGATACCCCTGAACTCTTGAAGTGGCCTAATGAAGCTGAAAATGTATATGTAAAAATTAAACAAGCTTTGACTTCTGTGCCTATTCTAGTAATCCTGATTATGCTAAACCTTTTACTTTGTTTTGTCATGGATGTGTTGGATTTGCACTTGGAGTGTTGGTACAGAGTCATGAGGATCAGAAACATCCCATAGCCTGTTATTGTTCAACCTTGGATCCAATCACAGTTGGACTCCCACTGTTTACGGTCTCTGGCAGCAGATGCAAATCTTATTGAAGCATCTGAAAATATTGTGTTGAATACCCTTTAACTGTCCTTGGGCCCCATTCTGTGGTTTCGTTCCGCTCAGTCATGAAAACCCAGCACCTCTCTGCTGCCTGGTTGTCTCAATATGAAATATAGTTTTTGTCTGGTTCTCATATCACCTTGGTCCATTGCCCTGCTTTGAACCCTGCTTTTCTAGTGCCCAACAATGACTAAGGAGATCTCCAAGACTGTGTCCTTGCTACTGCACATATTACCAAACCCTGTATTGATTTGACTGATGTACCCATTCTTGACTGTGAGTTAACATATTTTGTGGATGAATCATATCTCAGAGAAAATTAAGGGGTCCTAGTTACTGGTCATGCTGTAAGCACTGTGTATCAAATGGTGGAGAGTTGTCATCTACCAATAGTGAAATCAGCTGACACTCTATACTAGCTAATAAAAAATATTGTAACTGTATACAGGAACTCAAACTAGCATTTGGAGTGAAATATAACTTTAGGCTCCATAGATGAAAACGGGGCTCCTAATCTCAAATGGAACCCATTTTAAAAATGGGCAATATGTCCACAATCTTTTTACTGTTTTTCAATTACCAGAAAAGGTGGCAGTGGTGAAGTGTGCTGAGCGCCAGCACCCACGTGATAATGGTTCAAGGAGAAATAATGCTGTTGATTCCACTGCTTAGAATGCAGCACTGTCTAAGATTAAGATGGTTGCTAGTTATATCATGTGAGCTGATTTATTTTCTGTACCAACATTATACGATTTGTCTCAATTGCAGGAGCAGGCCTCTGAAAATGTAAAACAATTCTGGATCAAGCAGCAATTTAAGAGACTTTGAGGGGGTATAGAGAGACATCACTGGGTGCATGGTCGCTCTAAAATTTCTACTCTCTAGCCTCACCAGGTTGTATCATTAAGCAGCCCATGTTGGAAGGGACAGCATGAGCCATGCCACAGCAACCCATTGGTTATCTTCTTCCATAGCCCAGCGTTATTGACCGTCCTGTGATATCTACCTGTCACACAATGTCAAAAAAAGGGTGAGACCACCCCTCGGCTCACCCGTGCCCTTGGAGCCCCATCATGCACATCCAGATGGATTTGATCCAGATGCCTAAATGAGAAAACTGATCATATGTCCTAATTATCTAGTGTATGTTCACAATATGGGGGGAAGTATATCCCCATGCCCATGCAGATTCCAGCACAGTAGCCAAGCAGAGACTTTATCTCCCAGTTCCGGGTACCAAATAGAATCAGTAGTGACCGTTTTCGTGTTGACTGTAGTGCAGAGAGTTTGCAAGGCCCTAGGAGTAAATCAGCATTTTCATAATGCCTATCACCTAGAGTCAGCAGACATAGTAGAAAGGAGGAAGGGTACCTTTAAGAAAAGGGTTGCTTAGATATGCTCAGGGAGACAGTTAAAATGGCCCTATGATTGGTATTATGGTCCCTGAGAGCAATTCCTTCCGAGAAGACAAAATTGTTCCCACATGAAACAACCATGGACTAATCCATGAAGCTCCCATAAAAATATGCTAGTTTCCACTGCCAAGTTGTTTGTACAGGTAAATGACGATGCAGACTTACAATATTGCAGAAAGCTTTTAGAGTGCCTTTAGAGTTTCCTTTAGAGTTATCAGGTGAAAGTAACCTTCTCTGTGTCTGCTACTCTCTCCAATCCAGTGATTGGGTCTATATTTGAGTATACAAGAGAATGACCACAGTGTGGCCTCGCTGGTATAGACTCTATCAGATTCTGCTCATCACAAACCCAAATGTGATGTAATGTCAAATGTGATGTCAAATCTTGTGGTCTGGCGACTTGTATCCACTTTCCTCCTGTAAGCAAGCTTGTCCTCCTTGAGACAATGATGCTCCTGCTGCTGCTTTAGGGCCAGGTCCTGTGCCTGGCCCCCAATCTTTTTCCGAAGCTGTTCTGGTTACGAACCCATTGCCTGTTAGTGGCCATGTTCTTCGTGTCCATTTTTCTTGCCTGTTCCAAAACCATCACTGATGTTGCCCCTACAGCCTCTCATCATTTCTACCTCCATCGAGGTAAGCAGCCTTCTCCATATGAAAACCAGACTTCTCTGTGGGTCTAGCCTGATATCTTTAGTGCTGCTCTGGGCATCTGGTTAGTGGTAGTATACATTCTTGCAGCAGAATGGTATTTATCCCAAGACCAGACTGTACTGAACCTTCCCTTGTATGGAGCCACCAGTCTGCCTATTAGGGTAACTCCTACATGATTTTTCTGGAAAAATAGAGACAATTCTTCTTCTTGCTGAATTTGCATCCAGATGCCTGTTGATGTGGAGGATAGTATTTCTTTGATCGGAGTGCCCATCAGTTATACTGACACTTGCGTTCATCTTTTCAATTTGGGTATAGACTGCTAGAGAATGCCGTTGCCTATCTTCTTTCACATGCCTCGAAAAGATTAACAGTCCTTGGATCCAAAACATGTTAGACATGACTCATCTTGCAATGACTGAGAAAGGATTTATTTGTGGACAACGAGGGGCAACTATCTCTAATGTTTCTGTTGCACATAGTAAGTATGATTTAATAGCTGAGAACAGTCCTTTCAAATTGCCTCATTTCAATGACTGTCTGTCAGTCTAGCAACTAGAAGTGGGATTTTAAGATAATAATGAGCTCACTATTGTATTCATAATTGATATTTTCTCCTCAAGGATATCTTGTGCTTCCTTGGAATGTAAATCCTTTCACTTGCTCATTAGATAGGTTTTTGCTGAAAGTAGCAAGTTTCTGACACATGATTAGGTTCAAGAGGATTGTATTAAGAGAAATCTAATTACCCTGTCTTAAATTGTATGTATTTTAGCAATATGCTCCAAATGTCCCTTTGCTACCAAGTGCCCTGGTCAATTGAAATCACTTGTGTATTTCAATTTTGTTACTGTGCTGCCTGCTGTGCATTAAACCAAGTTAGACTTTAGGCTTCCTGATGTATTGTGTTTTATTTTTAGCACCTGTAAATTCCTGTGCTTTTTTCCTTTTGACAAAAGTTTATGGGATCCCTTAATCCTGAGAGACCTATTACACTTCAAAAGAGTGCTTCACAGAGTGCCCTTAGTTAGGGAGACCCTCCGTTGGGAGTATAGCCTGAAGGTGCTTCATTATACATTAAGTTCAGTGATTTGGGGCTGCCTGGTACCCCTTTATGTTGATATTGTTGTGCATTTCTTCAAGATGCTCAGGGATATTACATTCACGCTTTTTCACAATAGTGATTGACATCATCTGAATATATGCCCATGGTAAATGCCTCACAAACACAACCTGTACTGTTGACATGATGGCCACCCATAGCAGTTTGCAAACATTTTTATATTGGTAAGAATGGTTATTGTAAGATCATGGATGGATGCTGCACACAGATGATATCAAGGACACTCTTATTCCCCAATTCTTCTATCTGGGAGGAATAGTTAATGTTTTTCACCAGACCAGGTAAAATGGTCACATGCTCTGCATTGTGATGAGGAGTCACCAAAATGCTTTTGCTGAAGAGTACCACTGATCTATCCAGATACCTTACTGAAGAGGGAAACTTTAAACCAGTTTGATTGGCTGGATTTGGAACACTGGTAGAATTCATTGACTTTGATTGGAAGTGGATTGCTGTCCAACTGCCAGGTCTAGGGAAATAATCTGACATTTCCCTGTAGCTCACTGAACACCCATTGAATATAGACATACAAGGTGCTGTTAGGGCTCTCAGAATGTGGATGCCCATTTCCTCCTGGCTATGAAGCTCTGCTCATGCTTTGAACAAACTGTTGACCACTCGTGCCTGTGTGGAACCCTCCAGCCAGCCCAAGGATCTCAGAGATGCAGACACAGTTCATAAAAGTCCTCTACCTCTCATTAGAGACCACAGCAGGCTTCCACGAGAAACAACTGCAGGAAACGTTAATGGTGAATCTGTCTAGGAACCATGTTCCCTCCCTACATCAATGTTTTCTATTTTCTTACTTCAAAAGACTCTGCTGCTTTGTTGGTCGCCCCCTTGGTTGTTTTGCTAAATAGCCAAATCGAGAGACTTTTGTGGTCCTGCGCAACCCATTTCTTGCTCTTTCCCATTGCGGTGGGTTAGACAATGGTCTGCCCTACTTAATCATCATTGTTGGTCCCCACTTCTTATCTGGACCCTGTGCGGTCCTAGGGTCCGAAGATATCCCCATATTGAGGGACCAACAAGATAGCCTTTCATTCCTAGCTGCAGTAACTCACTATCACAAACTCTGGGAAAATATCCCTTACTTGCAGTATGCTGCTAGGCCATAATGTTTACAGCTACTCTGACCTATTTGTTTCAGCTTTTTTCTGAGTTTGTGAACATTAAATCAGCAAAACGTTCTGCTTTGTGAGCTTGTTACACAGAATCAATGTTTTAGTGAGTGGATTGTAATGCTTCATATTTCAATGTTTTGATCACAAACGATTAGCAATCACCATCAACATATGTTTTCAAAAACTGTTGAAATAGTACAATACTATAGTAACTGAATTGCTATTATCATCAAAAAAAATCTTTATTCACTTGATCAAAACAACCATAAAAGAACACAATAAAAATAATATGAAATAATCTCAATAATACTTTTACACATAAAATACATCTCAGATAAAAACCTATAACAATAAAATGCAGAGCAAGGAAATCAGTCCGGTCTAGATCTCCTGGACGTCAGTGCCGCACCAAAAAACACACAACACAGTAAACGATACTAATTCATTAGGAAGCATCTGAAGATAAACAAGGGCAGGGTGTACTTGTGAAAAGTTCAGGGAATCAGCAGCGGTACTAAAAATTGCTTTCTGGGCCTACTAAAATGATCACAAAACATTACAAAATGTAGAGTGTCCTGTGGAGACTGATTATCGCAGCCGCAGGGCACCCTGCTCTCAGACTGGGTCCTGGGTAATTGCTATTATTTTTTGTTTTCACTTTCAAGATTATGCTGATGTTCACAATAATTTAGTGATGACAAACTGTTATGGTGTTCATAGCTCGGGGACCAAACATTACCACTATATTGTTTTGCAATCCAATTTTATTGCGTTTGTGTATGTTCTACTGTTTTAATATCCATTTGTAATGTAGATATAGTTATATATTTTGAGATAATCAAACACTGTTGCATAATCAGAACTCTGCACATTCGCTACTCTGGTAGTTGTGTTAGTTGTGTTGCACTATACTTTGATGCATCCTTAGCATTTCCTTTGAGATAGCCCTTAAATGCTCATTCATATCTACCAATAGAACCAAGGAGACTTACAGGTCCAACTGTCATCATTGCACACATACCTAGAGTTCTGGTTTTTGGAGAATCCCGGCACTCTCACATCAGATAGTTCTTAGTTAACCTTGTGACTACATGTGCCGGAGAAAAGAACATGATACTAGTAGATAGCGGTACAATTTGAACCTTAGTCATCGAGAGCACGTTATTATCTTGCAAATTATAACAATCATGATATCTCCTAGAGTGAAAATGACTTAAATTGTAGAGATTGAGTTAAGAGCCATGAATGCTGAAGTACTGAAAGAGAAGTGCAAGTTGAGACAATTAGAACCAACAGAGATCACGTTTGTGCAGTCACAATTTGTGATTAAGGTGCAAGGCATAGAAAAGAGAGTCCCTCCGAGTCAACCTTGATGCTTAGAACATCTATGGCTTCCACTCAGCAGCTCCGTTCCAGTTCTGTGGCACCTTCCTTCCCAGATGTCATCTCTTTACAGATCAAGCAAACAAAGATTGATCAGGAGAAGGCAGCACTGCCAAGTTTCCCAGCTCCATGCATGATGAACTGCTCCAGTGCAAGGTTGTGTTTGAATTCTGAGATATGTAGTCATGTTTAATCTATTATAAAGCAAGACTACAAGCTCCAGAATTCAAAGAGAAAAACCTTGAACTGCAGCAGCACATCACGCATGGACCTTGGAAACTTGCCAGCCATGCCAAGGCAGTTAAGCAGAGGCACGGAAGGAGTGTTTCAGAGGGATAAGCTGCAGATGGAGAATGAATAAGAGAAAGATAAGGAGTATGCACACCTTGTCCTACATACCAAAGGACCTGTTGGACATCAGCTTGTGTGTGAGGCCTACCAAATTGGTCTTGAAGAATGAGCAGCTCAACCGTATGTGTTATAATGCCATTCGATGTGGTTGACCGACAGAAGTATGAGCGGATGTAAGGAAGATTGATTAAGGAGTTTTGTCAGATCCCTGACCAATATTGGGTAAAGTTCACAGAGCCTGATAAGAAGTCCTTGAGACACTGGATTCCCGGATGTGTGATGTGAGGAAGAACTGTAAAGGAGGAGGTAATGGTAAAGAAGAGGGTATGGTTTTTAGGAATTGTTTAACTCTAAGGCTCGGATTGCAAGTGCAGAGCCAGATTCCGATCCATGGGCAAATACGTGTCTGCACAGGGATCAGAATTACGAGTTGTGTGATAGTTATCACATCCTCACAGTTTTCCCCTGACCAATTCCAGCAGGTAAACCCTGCTGAACTTTAAAGTAGGGCAAGGCCTGTAAAAAGGCAACCCAGGTGGAATTTGGTGTGTTAAATACCGATTCTGCATATTATGCCTCACTTGCAAGTTAAAAAGTTAGAATAAGAGGTATTTACCACTTATGGTAAATATCACACTCTGGGATAGTGGTATTTACCATCCATGATAAATGCCTCACCTATTCCTGAATAACTGATAATGAGGACCTAAGCGTTAAATTCTATGCAAATATCCATAGATAATTGACAATCAAGTGCATGAGCATACATTTTCTATACCATCTATTTTGTCTTCAACGTATGAACAATCTACAGTAGCATAATTAGGGATACCAGGTAAGTTATGTTACCAGTGTAAGTGGAGAGGATGAGTAATATGGTACAACTATTCAGGTACAGGCGGCCCAGTAACTGTGTCACAGCACCCTTAACTTGCTGGTAACCTGATGATAGCAACATGGAAACATTCAGTTTATAACTGACACTGAGAAAGGAAAGGAGATGTGATGCAGGTGAAAAGATGAACTTGCAACTGTGTTCTGGGTCACTGGTCACTCGAAAGAAAGCCTGGATACTGCCTGCTGCTGCATGGCCTTTCCCACCAGGATTTGAGACCATATACGGTGATCCTCAGAGAGAGCTAAACTAGTTAGCCAAACAAAAGCTAACCAGCTAAGCATGCGATTGTCAGACCACTCCTAAAAAAATCTAACCTTGACCCTCCAATCTGAGTAATTACAGGCCCATCTCCCTGTTATCTGGAGTCATGAAGCTGCTAGAAAAACAGATCAATAAAAACCTTTCCACCTTTCTCGAACATAAGGAACCCTTTATTCCACCCAGATGGGCTTCCGCCCGCTACAAAACACAGGATCAGCACTGTTGGTGTTGGTCAACGAACTCAGGTGGCTTCTGGATCAAGGAGGATCCACAGCCATCATTCTGCTAGACCTCAGTGCTGCGTTCGATACCGTGGACCATCCCACTCTCTTGCAGAGGATTTCTGAATTCTGTATCGTGGACAGAGCATTCAATTGGCTCTCCTCCTTGGAGAATTGTACTTTTCAGGTTTAGGATCAGTTCTGCCTCTGAACCAGTCTCCCGTCCTGCTGAGGAGTGCCTCAGGGTTCCCTCTGAGCCCCACTCTGTTTAATCTCTATTTACGCCCCCTTGCTGACATTATGCAATCCTATGGGTTGTCGTTGGTTTCTTATGCCGATAACACGCAGTTGGTTGTGTAAATTTGCCCTGACTTTAGCTCAGTCCATCTATCTCTGACTCCTTGTCTTCAGGAAGTAGCCGGCTGATTGGCTGGTTGCCAATTGACCCTCAATAAAGGCAAAACCAAAGTCATGATCCTGGGTAACAATCTCAGCAACTTTGCTCTGAGACTGTCTGTGCAAACTGCCCACTCCCAAAAACTCAATAAACAGCCTTGAGATGTGGCTTGACTCCGGTCTCATCATGGCATATCAAGCCAAAAAACTTGCTGCTACAGCATCCCGAGACTACTGTAGAAGGTCTTTAACATATTGCCTTCCACTGCCAGAAGAGCGATAATTCAGGCCCTTGTGCTTTCTCAACTTGACTACCGTAATGCTGGGTTTTTAGGTTGCCCCCTCTATGTAGTCAGGAGACTGCAGACTGTGCAGAATGCTGCAGCACGTCTCCTGTCAAATTCCAAAACACCAATCGACCACCAAGACACTGAGAGATCTACACTGGCTTCCAGTGGAACGCCAAGTGCAGTTTAAGACTCTCGGCATTATGCACAGGGCAATTCATAGAAAGGTCCGTCCTTGTTAAGATCATTAGACTCTCCTTACCTCCCTGGGAGAGCCCTCAGATCCTCATCAGCCCATCTACTGAAGGTTACCAGGATACGCAGATCCCGCTAGCCGATCTACTTTCTTTCTGGCCCCCAGATTTAGGAACACTGTATCACTGGAAATATGTCTACTGGAGGGTGAACTTCTGTTCTGCAAGGCCTTAGAGACCTGGCTTTTCTGTGGCTGATCTTCCTCATGAGATGGTTCTCGCTCCCTTCATTGTCTATGGCAGCGCTGGGAAGCTTTTGGGTAGCCATGCGCCATATAAGATGTCAAGACTAGAATAGAATACAGGCCAGACTAATATGCAAGGTATATTTTCTGGCCTATAAGCGTCTACACCTTTTCCATTTTCATTTTGTACCATGTTCAGGGCCACTGGAATTATGCAGCTGGGAAGGGCCAAATTATGTGACAGGAATAGGTAAATTGTACAGCAGGAAAAAGGCAAATTATGAGGCTTAATGCGGCACATTTTGTGATAGTAATGGTTCAGTATTTTGACATTTTTACACTTGCCAACACTGCCTCGGCATTGGTAGCATCTCAATTGTACCAGTATAACACCCAAATATAGCAATAAGCAACATAAAGGTGGCCAGTCAACATTTGTAAGGTGCCTTCAACTGTGCGGCAGCCCTCGTTGCAGCATTTTTAGTAACTTGTGAACCATTTGAGCTAGAAATATTTAATTTTTGTTAATATCTGCAGATTATGCGGCAAATTATGGATAGTGTGGCAAATGTGGCAAATCTATAATTATGCAAAATTTTCTGTGGTCGCGCAATCAGATAATTCCAGTGGTCCTGACCATGCTATTTAATGGTATGTCATTTGATATTACGTTTATCTCCATTGGTTAACGGTAGACCAGCTGCTCTGTCTTTCCTTTGCAAGTGGCAAAGAGGGGGAGATCCCCCTGCAGATGGGCACATTGGGGCGAGGAGGCCACCTTTTTGTGGCACACACTAGGGGGCATGTATATGAGCCCCAAGTGTTGCCGTAGCATCACGTTTTGTGATGCGCCGGCAGAGCAAATCACATAACCATATTTATTAGGTCACGCAACGCCACTTTGCGTGTCTTTGAATGGCCTCATAGATACAGAGTGAGGCAAGTCAGTGCAATTCAGTGCGTTGCCATACTGTCCATTAGGGAGGGACTCACTTGGCAAGCATCTGTGGCCCCTTCTGTAATATCAAAGTGCCACATAGGTGCAGAAAGCAGGAGTACTCAACGGTATGGCCCCAGGACAGCAAGGACAAGTGCGGATATTCTGTATATTCTAGTCCCAGCCCACATCCACGCAGTACAGGTTTGATTTACAACTGCTACATAAACATCTAGAGCTCACTGATTCTCAGCTGAACTGGAAATACACGTGCGTTTCACAAATGCTGTATTAGTTGTCCACATTGAAAGAAAAAAAACATGAGTCATTGAGCAATTTTTTATTTGTTTCAAAATGTTATTGCCAGCCATGTTCTACTGTAGAAGTTCAGCTCCCACGCGCCATTAGCAGTGCTGGCACTGGCAGACGGATTTATTAATTGCTGGATTATTTGAACAGTGAGTGGCGATTAGTTTCCTAGTTAAAGACAAATGAGAATTAAATCTTTTTTTCATAGGTATGCACAGGTTCAGGAACGAAGGGCTGATTTTGAACCTTTGATTTAAGTTCAAATGTTCAGAACAAATGACAAAATAGCACAGGTTTATCGTACCACAGGCTACGGGCTGCCAGAAAGGGCCAATGGCCTGAATGTTCAGGCGTTCGCACCACGAGATTTGTATCCAAGTAAATGGATCCCAGCCAGGATTTCAATATTAATACATCTAAATTACAAAGGGGCTGATTTACAAGCCCCTTGCCCCCATTTTGCGTCACTTTTAACATGGGAAAAGTGACGCAAATGTGGCGCAAGGGGCTTGTAAATATGCCCCAAAGAATTTAATTGCAACCCATTTACACAGTCACTAGCTACCAGGAAAATCTGGCATGGAGCGAGCCCTCCGGGACCTACCTAGTTTATTACCTCCCCTAAGAAACGAGCCAGCTACTTTATTCTCCAGAGCTGGAATGGCGTAGGAAGCAAAATGCTGGTGGGTGAGTCTTTTAAATTTATACCAATGTTCATTTGTTCAAATGTTCCTAGATGCAATGTGCCAGTTGTATTCAAAACCGCTTATGAAACACTTCTTCGGCAGCATGGTGTTCTCAGTAGCGATTTTCAAGGTTAAAACGGGTTTATTTTCAGAAAGCTTTCAAACCTGTAAGGTCATGCAATGTTGATTAATTTCTTTAATTTCACTTAGGGCCATATTGATGAAAATTGTGGCGCAGGGCAACGCAGCAAATCTCCTTGATGCGCTGCTCTGCGCCACAGGGAAAGGGCAGGAATGCATCGTATTTATCCAATACAGCACATTCCTATTCCTTCCCCCTGCGCTGGCGTTGTTATAGCAGCCTAGGGCCAACACAGGCACCCTTGCACCAAGTTGCATAGGTGCCTGTGTTGCAGGTGTAATGTTGTAGTGGTAGATTGATGTGGGCGTTAGGACCCTGACGCATTGGGTGAGGGAAGTAGTCAGGGAACGGAAACGGAGGAGTTAGGCAGATAGGATTCCGGTGGTGATTAGGAAAGAAGGGAGCATGCTGGGCTCCGGTGAATATATATATATACAATAAAGCATCATTGAATGCATGTCGTCTGTCATTTGGGTGCCTCCATGACAGAACACCAGGCAGGAATGTTTTGTGCAGGAAGAGCCACCTTCCTGCACAAAAACTATCCTGAGGGACTTTTTCCTCTTTCCATGTGTTCAGCAGAATGCAGTACATGTAGAAGGAGGAAAAGAAGAGGAGAAATAACGGTATTTCTCCTTGTTATACCTCACCCTGGTAGGTGTAGGATTTGGTGCATTCCCAATCCAGCAATGCACCAGAAACCATGGAAGTTGCTTGGGAACACCCACCGCAACGCTCAACTAACGGCTCCCTTATGAAAGGCAACACAGCGATTTGCGCTGTATTGCCTTACTCCGGATTTATGAAGCCATTCAAAGCCACGCAAAGTGGCTGTGTGTGGCTTCATAAATCTGACTTGGAGGCTTGCGTCGTGCATGTACCACTTTGCGTGGTGCAAACATGATGCAAGCCTCTCATAAATATAGCCCTGTTAGAAATGGGATTTCTGGTTGGCTAAGGCTTGCGCCAAAGACATGCAGAAACCACCACTCTAGTCAGGGCAAGGGAGTTACACACCAAAGATAACCCCTGCTCACCCCCTTGGTAGCTTGGCACGAGCAGTCAGGCTTATCCCGGTGGCAATGTGTAAAGCGTTTGGGGTGGCATGGTGCCGATTGAGCATGGCGTGGCTCCTGTGAGGCTCCCGGTCCGGCGCGGGGGAAGCGCGCTTTTCTTTCATCTTGAGGGAATTGTCCGGTCTACGCGCCCACATGAACTACTCTTCAAGCGGACAGGAGGCATTTCGCAACCTCCCGCAACGTTAATCTCCAGTTTTCACCTGAAGGTAATGCCGCTCTCAGTTCTGTGTAGCGGCGGCCGCCATTTTATTTTCCCGGAGTTTGCCGAGATTGACGCCAACCGCTGCAGTTCTCAGCGGCATTGACTTCGGTCCTGTGCACACGTCTTTCCTGCCATTTTTTCTTTAAAATGCTTGCTTCTGGTTGCCCCGTGATTTATTTATTGAAGTACAACTGCCTTAGTACCTTGAATGCTTGCTTGCTCTGAGGGAATGGTTTCCTACCCGCCATCTTGAGTTCACTTTGACACCCTATGTGCTGCGGTCTGGTGACTCTGTTGTGGTGCAGCTGCTGCATACGCCACTTGACAACTTTTTGAGGGCTTTTGTTCCTTTCCAGCAGCTTTTCTTCTTGTTGTGACCACCGCGCAAAGTGAAGCAGAAATATAACAATTGCCCTCTCACTATTTTACCTGTAATCTCACCAATTTCAAAGCAGCGTTAACGCATATACTATATGGCGATGTGACAGCCCAGTCTCTTCTTCCCTATAAATAAGGGCTGGGATGGTGTGGTTGCGGTTGCCTCTACACCCTCTCTTCCCTCCATATTGGGTCTCTTGGTGCCATTATTTCAGCACGAACACATGACGCAGTAACTCAATTACAATTCTTTGAGAGGATCTGTTGAAATTGCTCTTCCTTAGCGGGACACTCTTCCACTCCACGGATTTGTTTTAAGACGTTTCACAGTGCTCTTTTCAGCATTTTTACGGCTTATTTTGTGGTGGTGACTGAACAGACTTTTACTTTATACAAATACTTGTTACCCCTTGGTCTACTTCCCTCAATTTATTTTTTGAGGCGGTGTTTTGTCTCATTGAATACTTCTTCAGCTATATTTCTCCTTCTTAGCCTATTATTATTTTTGGAGTCTGTGAACGCCTTTTGGACTGTTTTCTAATATAGTTTCATGGGAAGAACAAAAGGTACCCTCTCTGCTACTTCAAAACCCAAACGTGTCTTCATCAAAAACTCTAAAGTATTTTCTGAATTTTCTAAATTGGATAGTTTGGGAGTCCTTGCATCCGACCAGCGTGACGCAGATATGGAACCCACACAGCTACCAGCAGGGAAATCGAATGTGAAGCGCTTAAAGAAAGATCCCCCTTCGCCGCCCAAATCAACTTCTCCAGTCTCAATGGAATTATTGTTACAAGAAATAAGGGCCCTCAGGCTCTTTGTGGAGGAAACACATACCAAATTACAGATTCTTTCTGATAATTGGATGCAGCTAGATGCTAGACTTACAAGTGTAGAACAGAGTGTTCCATCCTTTCAGGAAACCACCAAGTGCGTTACCTCCTTGCATTCTCAAGTCTCAAACCTACAAAAACAAGTTGAAGACCTTGAAAATCGAAATAGAAGGAACAGCATGCGCATTTACAACCTGGCAGAGGGGGTTGAAGGTATGGATCCTATTGCCTTCTTTAAGTCTTTCCTCCTTAAGATTCTTCACTTACCAGACGACACCATACTGAACATACAACGTGCTCATAGGCTAGGCCGTTTTAATAGCAATACATCATCTCCACAGAGACCGAGAGGAGTCATCTTATATTTCTTGGAGTATACAGACTTGTTAAAAACTCTAAATGCTGCCAAGGCTCTTCAGAAGGTGTCTTGGTCTGATGCTACACTATTCTTTGCACAGGATTACTCTAGAGCTACTGCGTCAAGACGTAAAGCTTTCCTTGACATGAGACCAACTCTCCGATCCATGGGTGCCAGATATGGTTTATTTCATCCATGTTTGTTTAAAGTCACCTATAATAACAAAACTACTTCATATGATGATCCTGTGCATTTGCAAAGCTTCATCAATGCTCAAACGACAGCCCTCATGGATTCTTCACAACCGTCTTCTTCACATGGAACTTGATTTATTTGCATTCCTTAATTAAGTTGTTATCTTCTTAATGACTATATCATCCATGCTATAACACGTTTTTATTGTTTCTTCATGTTAGTTCTATACTAGGCATTGTTATTTAACATTACAAATGCTTGTTTCCCCTTTGTTTGCGTTCAGTATTTAAGCCAGAGTTGACTTTGTCCTTTCACTTCTTTTTCCCTTCACAGTTACATTTATGTGCAGGCGTGTTCCCTCCATAGTCCGGTCTGGTCCTCATTGGATGTTTTGTCTGCTCCACGTGGTTCCACCTCCCCTCACCTTCGTCTTCCCTTAATATAGGTATGTTTTTCGTTTTGTCTTCCGTTTTTTGTTTTGTCTTACAATTGTTCTCTTTTCTTGTTTTAGGTGTCTTCTCCAATTCTTTTCAGTCTTTTTCTCTCTTTTACATAATATTACTCCTTACTCTACTACTTACTACCTTTTGTTCTTTATCTTTTCAACATCTCAAAATCACTCATAGTCTTCGCTCTTTTGCTAATTTTGTTTTGTATACGTGACCTACGTTTTTTGTATTTTATATTTCTCTTTTCTCTATCCTTGTATCCTTACTCCAATTCTCTCTACTCCTTCTTATTACTTTACTAAGGTGTTATTACAAATTAGATTTTTGTATCAAGGTTATGATCTTTTCTGTTTTTGATTATTCATGTCATTGAAATTCATTTCCTGGACCGTTAGGGGTCTAAACTCTCCTATCAAAAGACAGAGAGTCCTCACTCATCTAGCTAAACTCAATGCTGACTTGGGGTTTTTGCAAGAAACTCATCTAACCAATACTGAATCATCAAAATTGAAAAGAGTGCGGGTAGGGGATGTTTTCTCATCTCCGGGTGATGGGAAACGCAACGGAGTAATGATACTTTGTCGTAAGTCACTCTCATTTTCCTTTTTGTCGCAAGAGTCTGATAAAGATGGTAGATGGCTGCTTGTCAAATTGTTGGTAAAAACTGTTCCTGTTTCCCTTCTTAATGTCTATGCCCCCACATGTGGTGAACCCTCTATTTGGTCTAGATTGGCCAAGCAAATTACGCACTCCATGGAGAGTAATTTTATATTAGCTGACGATTGTAACCAGGTTCTTGATCCTTTTGTTGACAGAAATTCTAGTTTTCCGTTTGTCCCTAACAAGTTACATAAATCCTTTGTACATACCATTTCTCAGCACAAACTCCTAGATGCTTGGCGTTTGTGTAATCCAACTACCAGAGAATATACTTTTTACTCCCCCACTCACAGCACTCAATCGAGAATAGATTATATTTTTGTCTCCCACAACATTTCTCAAACGCTAACGTATGCAGAGATTGGACCCATTTTGATCTCAGATCATGCCCCTGTTTCGGTTGGCATTGATATTTTACCCAAATCTTCCATTCCCAAGAGGTGGCGTTTTAATAACGCTCTTCTTTTAAATCCAGAATTCACTGTTTCTTTCACTAACTTTTTTAATGTGTATTTTGCTTTAAATTCCACAGAACATATGCCGTTTTCAACCATATGGGATGCTTATAAAGCCTCGGCTAGAGACTTTATTATTAGTTTTGTTGCCAAACGTAGAATTGCTCGCCACCACACTAAAACTCTCCTCCAAGAAATCAAGAGGTCAGAGCATTCTTACTACACTTCCCACTCAAAGGATTGCCTAACAGCTCTTATAAATGCTAAATTGCAATTTAACAAAAAGTTGACTGACGACGCTTCATTGTACTTGTTAAAATCTAGTGCAAAGTTTTATGGAGGTAAAAACAAAGCTGGCAAAATACTGGCTAACTACTTAAAGATCAGACACAATAAGCTAAATATAGAATCGATATATGATACTGACTTGAACTTAAAATTTAAGGATACTGAAATTTTAAGTGAATTCTCCCTCTTTTACAAATCTCTAAACACGTCTGAAACACAACCCACTGAACAATCCTTATCACAGTTTTTTTCTACTATACCAAAGCCCCACCTTCCGTTTCTGGACTTGTCTTCTTTGGAGTCACACAACAAGAACTGTTATCTGCACTTCAACATCTCAGGAAGGATAAAGCTCCAGGACAGGACGGTTTTACTGTTGAATTTTACTTACAATGTTCTAAGCTTCTTCTACCTAAACTGCACTCTTTAACACATTTTTTCAGTTCTCTGAATAAATCTTCTGGCTCCTTTTCTGAGGCCCACATTTGCCTTATTCCTAAAGAAGGTAAAGATTCCAGATTTTGTAAGAATTATAGACCCATCTCCTTGGTCAATATTGATTACAAAATCTTCTCCAAAGCCTTGGCTATTAGATTGGATACCTAGTACCACAATTATTGGGAAAGGAACAGTCCGTTTTTTTTAAGGGATGTTTTATTACAGATAATACCCGGCTTCTTTTTAACATCTTGTCCAAATCTTCCCGCCTAAAACACTCCCTGGCAGCGGTCGCATTGGACGCAGAAAAAGCGTTTGACAGGGTTGAGTGGACTTACCTGTTTTATACTCTCAAATGGTTTGGCTTTGGCCCTAAATTTATTTCTCTGGTTTCTCTTCTCTATTCTAACACCCGAGCTGCAATATGTGCCAATGGCTTGGTTACCTCCTTTTTTGACTTGGGTAGAGGAGTTCGGCAGGGTTGTCCTTTATCTCCCTTTTTGTTTAATCTAGCCCTGGAACCTTTCCTATCTAATTTACGTCATAATCCGAATATACGTGGCTTCCAAACGACTGATTATCATATTAAACGTGCAGCTTATGCTGATGATATTTTGCTTTTTATATCCAATCCAAGTGAATCATTTTCTGCTTTTTTAGATGAAGTCCAATCATATTCCCTCATCTCTGGTTATAAGCTAAACAATGAAAAGTGTGAAATTTTGCCCTTGTGCCTCGAATTTTACATGGAGTCCTAATCACATTAAATATCTAGGTCTCTTCATTACGCCTCACATTTCAGAAACAGTAGCATTATGTATGAATAAATGCATTCAAAAGCTTAAAGATCTAACCACAAAATGGCATCCCCTCTACTTATCATGGTGGGGACGTCTGGACACCATTAAGATGATGCTGTCACCCATTGTCTTATATCTAATATACCTCTTCCAATCCCTATGACATTTTTTAATAAGGTCAATTCAATCCTTTCTTCCTTTTTATGGAACAACAAAAAACCCAGAATGTCTTTGAAGAGATTAATTTGTTCCAAAGATGCTGGTGGAGTTAACTTCCCAGTCTTTCGGGCGTATCACAAAGCATTTCTTCTCCGTCAGGCATCTTTTTGGTTACTTGAGTCTACGGATGATTGCCCTTTGTGGACCTTAATTGAACGTCTCTTTTTATCCCCTTTTCCTTTCAGGAGTATCTTTCCTTTTCACATAAACCGCAGACTCTTTCCACTCCCATAATTAAATTGACCTCTAAACTTCTCCAACCGTCATCTAACCCCCAACAACACACCATGAATTCCTTTCTTGGTTCAACCATTTGGCACAATAAAAGCTTTCTCATTCATAATAAAACTTTTTATTGGAAGACTTGGAGACAGAGAGGATTAATTTGGGTTCATCAACTATTCTCTCAATCACTCTTTCTATCCTTTTCTTACCTTAGTCACTTATTCAACCTACCTACTTCATTTCTCCCTAAATATAATATCTTGAAGGAAGGAGTGATGACTACGTACACCCAATTATCCAGCACGCCCAATATTCCTAATGATGTTGACTCTCTTTCACAATTACATACCATGTTAAAGACCACACCTAAAGCTTCCGTTATTTATGGTTTTATACAAGGTACTGCTACTGTTAGGCAGAAATCTGCAACAGAGATAGCATGGGAACACGATTTTCAGACCTCCTGGCCACTCTCTTTATGGAAGCGTTTAAGGATTAAATTATGCAAATCCTCCAGGGCTGCAAATACAACACAAACACTGTTTTTGGTATATAATAGACTTTTATTATCACCGCATGTTTTAAACAAGAGCTTTTCAAGTGTATCAGATGTTTGCTGGACATGTTTATCTCCTAATGCCGATTTATTCCACATGTTGTTCTCCTGTGATTCTGTATGTAGCTTCTGGAAACAAGAATGGACTCAAGTCAACTTAATTTTTTACACTAAGATCCCATTTTCCTTCACCAATGTATTCCTCGGAAGCCTCTCACCTGTTTGGGAAAACATGACGTTTAATGTCAAATTCTCAACCTGTTATTAACTGTTGCTTTTCAACAAATCACTATCAACTGGAAAGATTTCTCAAAAATTTCATAGAGAACCTTGTGGTATGCTGTCTGCCACAACCATAGGTTAGATACTTCTTTTGTTTACCCTATCAATTTGGCAACAAAGCGTTTGGATTTATGGTCACCATTTACAGTATTTCTTGATGCAAGAGCTAAAAAGTTTTCTCGGCCACGACCATCACAACAGGAAGTTCTTAAACCTCCCTGATTTCCTAACTGTTTCTACTTTTTTCTATATTTTATTGATAATTTGATTTCATGTGTATTATTTGCATCTCATATATTTCAATGTATAAGATGGATTCATATATTCGCAAATCTGTTTACTTTGGATATTTTGTGATAAGGCCTCTATTCTGTACTCTTTGTTGACATCTTTATATTCATTAATAAAACTTTCTTAAAACTTTAAAGCATTTGCGCAACACACACACAGCAGCAACACACTAGGCACACCACAAAAGAAACTCCACACAAGGTTATATAAAAAATAGACTTTGTATTGTCATAAAACACATTAGAAACATAATCACACATTTACACTGTGCCAACTGGCATGGGCAATATTTATAGGGGATTTTATACAGGACCGGGCCAATCGGGCCACGGTCAGAACCATCAAAATACAGGTAAGTAAATGCAAACCATAACCAGTAACTACTGGTACCATAATGACCTAAGCATTATCACATTAGACATAAACCCACACTAGGCCCAAACCTCATCAGCATTACGCACTGGGCCTCACCAGCATAAACACATTACGCAAATAGGTCCTCCCCAAAACATCATAGCATGACATTAGGCATTAGCATATTAGGCCCAAACCTTGCTAAGCATAACCACATTACGCCAGGGACCTCACCAGCATAGACACATTATGCCATACCCTCAGGCTTAAGCATAATCATTGGCAGGTACCATACTAGGAATAAACCTATGAAGCCCAACCACAGAACTGACCCCAGGCCATCAGGCCTTTAACTGGGGCACCAGTGCCCTATGTCCAGACATGTTAGGGCTTCTCCAGGGCGATCCCATTAGCCCTCTGGCTGCCAATGCATCAATCCACAGTGCACAGTTGCACAAACCTAAACGTAGCAGCTGCCCACTACTTGCTGGGCAGCTGTAGAGCAGTACGTGGACCTGTGCACTCACTGTGCCTCTCCTTAAAATGTCCCCGCTGTACTTAAAATCGCGAGGACGCTCCTCGAATCTCGCCTTTGCTGCCAGCTCACAGCCCCCCCACAAGCCAATTGGGGGGAGGCTCTTCTCCCCTCATGCCTCAGGACCGGCTCGGTGCCTCGAAGGGCACCACCACCCTCCGGCTAAGCCTCTACTCACCAGGGCTCAGGATCCGGTTATCCACTTGGGCTCCAGGGCTCCCCACAGCTCATGGGAGCCCCGCTTCTCTCTGCGCCAGTCTCTCCTTCGAGGCCTCAGGACCGGCACTCCATTTCCAGCTATACGCGGCTGGCCCAGCCTCCAGTCAGGCAGTTTGCCTGGCTTCCGGGCCGGCAGTTCAGCTTTTCCAGGGTCACGGCGGTGATTTTCTCAGTAATCGCGGGGTGGGCCCCGCAATAAAAACAAAGGCATAAGCGGGGTGGGCACCCGCAACTAGGATAATCGCAGCATCCAAGCGGGGTGGGCTCCCGTAATTTAAATACGGAAACGCGGGGTGGGCACCCATGTTTCTGAATAATCCATAAGCGGGGTTGGCACCCACTCGATACATAAAGAATGCGGGGTGGGCTCCCGCTTCAGCCGCATCACGGGGGAATCCCTCACGCCGGGATTCCCTCTATCTCCATGTGCAGCACCGCGCTGCAACAGCCCACGCTCTCCTCTCCCTTCAAAATCAAGCGCTCACAAGGCGCTAGATGCAGGCAAAGGTCCTGCAGCACAAAGAATCAGTCCCTAGAGATGAAAAGGACAATGCATGGCCCAGGGAGGCAAGCCCTCATGGTAGCCCCCCCCCCCGGGCCCCAGCAGCAGCACGCCCTGGCAGGAACAGAACTGCAGAACTGAACCATTTCATGGGGACACAGCCCCTATATTTATACAACATTTTCCCTTTGTGACACAGCACTGGGCTGGGGATAAAAACAGATGCAACTGGATTGGGGGAGCTTTGGAGCACTTTGTTGTGCTCAGCTCCTCTCTCCTTTGTCAGGTGGGGACTGGGTACTCAGACGCACCACAGGGGGCGGAGCCGGCATTGTGGAGGGAAGGCACAACCCTATTCAGGTCCCAGGTGCAACTCCTCCCTCCTATCTACATGCAGCTCTCTCCATTCACCACCGGGCAGACTCACCCTGGCTCCTGGAATTCCCCAGCCCTCTCAGCTCCTGTCAATCACAAGCCAGACATGCACTCCACATCAGGCAGGCAGACACACAGTACACAGAAATGCCAACTTCTAGAAGTGGCACTTCTCCACCAGTCACAATAAATCTGCGCACACCATTGCGCAGCATTTAATCTCATGAGTTCGCACATACACATACCAAACTCGACCCTGCACTCCTCTCACACCAGGAACTACCTGGGACACACATATCCCCCATCCATTCCTATGGGAGGGCAGGGCCATCTCTCCACACATACACAGAGAGCGCACGCACTTTGCACTGGACCCCAGTGCTAAAGTGCTCAGCGGCCTAAAATCACCAAGACCAGGTTACAGAAAAAGACTAGGAGAACGCAAAACGTTTCGGGGTGAACCTGCCAAAAGGGCCAAGTCCAACATGCCCTTATTATTCAGGCCTGTATAGAACCTACTCATGTTGCCGCATGGCCACTTTATAGCACTGAGTGGTCTGACAAAATTTAGGATAAACCTGTGATAAATGATGCTCCTGCTAGACCCTGATGGGTTCCATACTGGTGTGTGGGGTACAGAGTGGAAATTGCTTCCTGTGGTCAAGTGAGGGATCTAAGTATTTAAGGGATAAAATAAAAACGTTAGTCTAATAAAAGGCAACAAGAATATGAACTCACCCATCCTTAAAATTGAATATTAATTTCAGAATATATTTCTGACATTTACACAATTCCCTTTTACTTGTAATTATTTAGAGTCTCTTAAAGGAGGCTACAACTAACAGTGAATTCACACTTATTGCTTTAATCATCTTTATTGTGGGTGCTTGGTGCTAAATCAGGTCAGTTCAAAAAAGGCCAATAAAATTATGTGTTGGAAGATGGAAAAAATAACCACATTGTCTTCTCTTTGACTAGCAAGCTATAAAAGATTAAAGAGTTGGAACAAATACCCACCTTGTCTACTCTGTGGCTAGCAAGCTATAAAAGATTAAAGAGTTGGAAAAAATAACCACCTTGTCTTCTCTGTGGGTAGCAAGCCATAAAAGACTAAGGGGGATATTCACAAGGATCTATCTCCAAATTATTGGCACTTTATTGCAGCAAAAGTTGCGATAAACTTATTGCCCCAATCACAAGCTGGTGTTAACAGCCCATAGCCCCAGTTTACCCACGATAGCAGACACAAAAACATCGCCACAGATGACCCCCGCAACTATCGTTAATGAGATACAGAGTAGGCGTTCCCTTGCCAGAAGCCACAACAACACCACTCAACAACATTCACAACGATCAGCCAGAACTGCGATAAGAACACAAAACAGGTGATAAGGCGCATGAGCAGCAGGAAAAGAACACCTGCTCTGACCTGGTGCAAAGTCGGACCTAGCCTGCACCACAAAAGGGAGCACAGTCACATCGGAAGGGCAACAGATGCCATGGAGCCACTGGTCATGCGGCCTGGACACCCAAGAGGGCCACAATACCCACTGCCACCACCCCAGGATCCCAACCCCCACCCGGAACACCTCCCCCAGACCACCCCAGAGGCAGCACAGACAAAGACAGCGGACCCCAGGAAACTCACCAGCCTCACAGACCCAAGATCTGACAATGTCATTGCCCACTACAGGCTCAAAAGGACAACCATCCTACGCATCCTGACCAACAACGCCCAACACGCCGACCGCACTAACAGCGGATAGCCAACATCCTACCCCACACAAAGCTGCTGGCTTTGCTGCAGCTGTTGACCCCCTGGTACCACCAACCAACACCCGCCAGAGTCGGAGGAGTCACACAGCCAGCCACATCCAAGTCCCTCACACCTGTCCTGGACATCACCATCAGCCTGGTACCCCAGTCCCCATATGTCCTACACAATGCGCAGGATCCGCTGGAGACCAAGTAAGGACCATACGCCATAGCTGGATGCAAGCACGTGTTGGGGGCAATCCACAGCACACATATCATACCTGTACCCCCTGGTGATACAGTACACAATCACTGCAACAGAAAGCACACGTCTCACATCAATGTGCAGGCAACAACCGAACACAGTGGAACCTCCACCAATGTTGCCTCCGAATACCCAGCCAGTGTGCATGGTCCTTTCATCCTCCGACAGTCCATCAGCAACCAGCGTTCCCAGGATGGCACCAAGGGAAATTAACAGCCCCTTGGCAAGTTCCAAATGAACACCCCACTCACCTCAACTCTACAACCATGCAACTCACAACTCTGGCAATGCACACATCACAAAATCACAATCAACATGCAAAACAACATGCCCACACACCTGACACGACAGAACAACTCACAATGGTAACTTGGGAAAGCCGTGAACATGAGCCATCAATGGCATGGCACCTCAGCCACACACTGGCCCAATGTGGGGAGAGGTGGCAACCAGGCATGTGTGAAGGATGCAGGAGAACCATGATTGGGAAAGTACACAATGCCAAGAGTGGAGGAGATGTGCTGGACAGACCGCAGTATGCCCAACACACCCATATCCATGGCGACATACACCGCTGGTGCATGGAGTGTAGTGGACAGTGGATGCAACCATGTCATCCCAGCCAGCGGGGGAGTTTGTGGAAATGTTGCCTGTTACGTCCCTCCCATAAGCGTGAGCGGAGTGGGATGGCCCGGTGTATGCCAGGCCAGCGTAGGGGTGTGAATAAAAAGCATATACCCTTGGGCGTGGTCCTCTTCCGGAAAGCCCAACGTCTCTGTCAGGGCGGTGCCTCTCACCATGCCACGAGGCCGACACCGTCCTCGTGAGTGGAGTTGCCTGCGATCCTGTGCGCCTGCCATACCCCGGCCCGCTGGACCCCAAACCCGTCAGGCCTGCCCCTGCGCGGCCAGACCACACTGATCACCTTCCGACACCGGCGTGTGTCAAGGAGGGCCCACCATGTGCCTGTGCAAGCTCCAAGCCCAAGGGCAGCGACCTTGGCAGCCTCTCAGACCATCACGGCCTCCACGACATAGGCCCGCTTTAGTCCTTTCTCGTTGATGTACTCTACTGCCACCTCCGGCCTACACTACGGTCAAGTAGGTCACACATTTGGAACTGAGTCTTGATTACACCATGGCAGTGAACATTATTTAAGGCAGAGTTCATGTCACTATACTCCCTTCGATGGGGTGCCACCAAGGCTGTGCATAGCATCACAACCACACATGTCTGTGGGCCTACGTGGACTACTGCCCTCGGCCTAAGCTGCGCACGAGTAGGTCACAGAATTGGAACTGAACATCACTCATTCAAAGGCAGAATACATTTCATCGCATGCAAGGAGAGGCATAAGAGGATGACGAGTTGCAGCCCGGAGGGAATAGGATCATCGTTACGTAGGTGATCGAACACTACCGACAACTGCCCTGGTGTCACTAACTCTGTGCATTGTGAGCCAAAGACAGGTGGGTGTGGTCCCCTGCTGACTACTGCCTTCGGCCCACACTACGGCCAAGTAGGTCACACAATTGGAACTGGGTCTTGATCATACATTGTCCGTGTACACACAAAAAGGAAGATTCTACTTCACTGTACTCCCTTTTAGTGGCAGCAACCATGTACATAGCATCCCAACGACACGTGGCTGTGGGCCCTTGCTGACCACTGCCCCTACGGCCTACACTGCGGTCGAATAGGTCATACACACCTTTGAATTCAGCCTTGATTTATTTATGGCAGACTTGATGTCATTGTACAGGCCTCATCACAGACTGCATCCCCTTATAGCCCCGGTGCCACTATGTCTATTCCCCAAGACCCATGGACACTTTCTTGCTGGACTTTGGTGGCGACTGAGTCCATGGACTTGGGGTTGTCATCGCCATCATGGCAGTGATACTGACTTTGTGGTGAAAACGAGGCTGTGGCATGCCACCTCTTCATTTGCTGCTTCCGGACAGGTTCCACCCTCTGCATCATGCCCTGGAGGACACCTTCCACTGTCCCCCACAACATACACCTCAGACATTGATGAGGACCTGCTCAGGTTGCATGGCCCATCTGACTGCACCGCAAGTCACCGTCCTGTGGCTGGGTGCCTGTGCCGGCCGCAGTGCATCCGGGGCCACTAACTCTGTGCTGCTCATGTCCGGGACCCCTTCTTCTGAGATATTGGATGGATGCTGTGGCGATGGCCTTGGTGGTAATTAATGCCATGTGTCTGTGGCCCTGCGCTGTCCGCTGCCTTCGGCCTCAACTGCGGTCCACCAGGGCTCACACATCAATTCTAGTCCTGACCGGCCAGATGTCGCATCACTGCGGGTGTCACACGCCACCACCGCCAGGACCACCTCCAACCGTCATCTGCCAGAGTCGAAACGGTGGTCTTGACAGACTGACGGGGTTGCTCACACCTGTCGTGGATGCCATCATCAGACTGATACCCTGCTCGGCACTCCAGGTGCCACTGACTCAGTGCACCACAAGCCATCATCCATTACTGATTGAGTTTTGTGTTGTTGAGAGTTTGCGCATCAATGTCACCTCAAGCAGTGTGGGAGACCTGGGGCATTGATGAGGAAGATGATGCAGGTCTGACACACCCGACTGCTTTGCATCAGGAATGTCTCGAAGGGACACAATCCAAGACTTTTTCTTTACATGGGCGCGCTCAGCTGTAGTGCCCCAACCTCAGGCAACTGCAACTCACGGACACTCCTGTTTGCTCAGTGTGTGCCCTCTGGACTTGCTCAGGCTACCTCCATGATGCTGCGCAGTTGTCCCCGTGATGCTGGTGTTGTCTATTTACGTATTCATTGTGTTAACTATTGTATTTGTTGCTAGCACCAACAACTCCCTGAGGGCTGGCTTGCACCCACCCAACACACATCCAGCACAGGCCTCACTGTAAATGTGGCCCTGCCAATAAAGTGGCCAGGCGCACATGCCCATAGCCAGTTCAACATAATATCTGCGTTTGTCCCTGTGGTCTTAATGCATGCTTGAGGGCCCAGGGCCCTACGACATTACATTGTACTCTGTACAGTGGATACAGACATGTCATCGCAGGCAGCGGGTTAGAGCTTGGGCATGTAGCTTTGTCGTCACCCACTCAATTTGTAAGGTGGAGTGGCCTGGGCCGTCGTACGCAGAGCCAACGTGGATATGTGACTGCTATTTGCGTGCATCTGGGCGTGGTTCTGTACTGTGAATGTGCAACTGCATATGTCTCTATGGCAGTGTGGGTCTCCTTTGTGGGGTGTAGGTGGTCCCTGAAGGGTAATAGATACCAACGTATGTGATCTAGTTTGCCTTCCACGGGTTCGGACCCCACCCACACCTGTTCGGCCACCTCCTTTTGGCGTGCTGAGATATGGCATTGGGGTGCCATGTGTGGGTGGGTGAAGTGTCGTGAGCCAGCTGTGCTTGCGGGTGCTTCCTGCTGTGTGGTCTGTTGCAGGCCCTGTGTTCTCCTCTAAGTAGCTTGGCTGCCCGGGTCCTGGTGGTGGGTTGTGTGGGATGTCCATGGGCTGTTGTAGGGCATCGGTGTCGAAGGTGTGGTGGTCTTCTCCGGCAACACAGATGTGTTGTCTCCTGTGCTCTGCTGGAGGTGTTGTGTGCCCCTCTGCAATGTGAAGGGGAGATGCATGTTGACATTGTGTTGACATGTATGTTGGCGCATTGTTCTGGTGTACATGCAGACTGTATGACAATGTACATTGTGACTGTTTGGGAGATGCTGACTACTGCTGCGGGACAGTGTACATTTGGACTACATTACAGATGTGAGGTCGTACGCATACATTTCCATTTCACAGTTAGCTGCTCTGTCAGATGTAGTAGGCATGTTTTTGTGCATGTGCGGAGCCAGTTATGTCCTCTGTTCTGCAGTGTCGGCTTTGCGCATTGTACCACGTTGTCGTCAATGTGGGTGTGCTGATCTTGCTATGTGTGTGTGCTGCAGTGTGCCAAGGGGATGAGGGACATGATACAGGGTAATTGTGGGTGTGCAGTGTGCTACACCTTGTTGTGCATGTGTGCCATTGTGGCCATCTCCCCCCGTCCCCCCAGTCCCTGGTCGTTACTCACCCCGTTGATGTTGTGTCAGGTCCTCTCGAGCTGTGTCCATACACCTTGCACCATCTCCACACTGATGACTGTGGCCTCGGTGTCCGCCAGCTCCTCCTGTGGCGCAGGACTGCCACCTCCTGTTGCCTCTACAGCCTTCCTGTTGGCAGCGGGTTTGTGCCTGGTTTAGGTTGTCACATCATGCCAGGGGTCAGTTGCTGGTAGTGTTCTGTCACCTCCGTGATGCTGATCTGGTTTTGCTGTGGACTGCACCCCGTCTTCCTCTCCCTCTTCTCCTCAGCCGTCCCCTTCCCCGTTGTTCCTTGCTGGTGGTCTGTGGGGGTTGTGGGGTTCGCGTTGGCCTCTGCGCTCGGTCAGGGTGCATCCATGTTGCTACGTGCTTTGGCTTGTTTCTGGTGTGTTGTTTCTGTGGTTTTTATGGTGCATTTTCCCACCAGACACGTGGGATTTGCAAGCCTGTGGCTGTTTTTCACAACTTTTTGTACCGCGATTGGCCTCAGCGCATAATTTTTTGCGTTTGCGTTTCGCATTTTTGCGGCGTGGTGTTGATTTTTGCACGGCCATTTGAGGCGTTACCTGGTGACTATCGCATGCTACCGCCGCGTTGTGAATACTTCGTTGGCACGGCGTAATTTTCCCGCGATAGGCTGCGATGTTGAGAGTTGCGTTAAGCTATTCTTGCGGTAGTTGTCACACGTTCTTGTGAATATACCCCTAAATAGTTAAAGCAAAAACGAGACTGCAGTGTTGGTTCATGGGAAACTATCTCCACTGAGAAATATTTTGACAGATGTTTTTGTAAGACTGTACCACTGTTTTGTAGTTCTGAATATCAATTTCAGTCTATGTTTCCTGTCTAAGGAGAAGCCTCTCAAACCAGCCTCCTAGCGCTAGGTGGGCCCACTGATGTTTTACATAGATGTTGATTGCACCAGACCCGAAGTTTAAAGGTCAATGGGCATCTGACACAAACACATCCACCCTTTTAGCTGGAGTGGTTCTGTCACCGATATTGCATTTACCAGGGCAATCAATATTCTTGAGTTGATTTTGGTAATTCCTCATAGTAAGCTTTGAAAATGAAAGATATCAAAAGGCAATCAAACTGGCAACTAACCTCTGTCAGTGTGAGTACAATTGATACATTTGGCAGTCAAAGGGGAAAGTACTCTGATAATCAGATATATTAGTGTTTATTTTACAAGAATTAGCTGACATAAAAAAAAATTAAAGCAATTTTGCAGACTTTTACCTATAATTTTTAATCCAACTATGCCACTGGCATGCTTCAACAGGAGTACATTTCTGACTTTTACATTTGAGTCAGGAAAGCATTAAAACAGATATTTAGAGAAGTAAAGTTCCAGGACAACCTCCAAAAATAAGTGGATATCTTGTTAACGCTCCTTGTTCTTCCGACACCTTAACCGAAGGCTGAGAAACTGCGTTGTTTCCAGTGGTAGATTTGCAGCCGGTGAAAACCCCTTCAAGGCATGTCAGCTGGACCGCCCTTTGTATGGTGTCAGAAGACATGACATCATATAGGCGGGTCTTCAACAGTGTTTTTTGTGCCTTGGTAAAACATGCCTAGCATTGTAGCCACCGAACGGAAAGAAACATCAGCATCAAACAGATGTCGGGGGTAACATCTCAGCAATTCTAGGGTCATTGAAAAACCAACCCTTGGCTGGCGGATCAGATCTCATTGAGCAATTTTCCTTAGAGTGTTCCCTCTCTGCTAATTACATCCCTTTCACTGACACCAAATCCGCCCTGATCTTCTTCCAATGTCCGAGTCTTCCACATTCTGGGCCCTCCACACTAGAACTCACTTCCACCCAGGAGCTTTTCCATTCATTCTCTGCAGGACTTCACAATTGCACTGAAAAGTCATCTATTCCAACTGGAAAGATGCTAATGATATCCATTTAATATTGATAGTTATCGATGTATCCAGATATTTCTGTTCTATATATTGTGTAAGGAAAATGTTTTTTAGATATGGGATTGATACATCACTACATCACAAAGTTTTAGAACTCAGGGTTCTAAAGCTAGGTCTTTTGTTTGTTAGGTGTCTGGTCGTGACTTGTTGTGCAATGGAAAGAGGAAGTAATCAATTATATTTGTTGATTTTGCTTTATTTGGTCCTAAAAAGTTTGTAACGTTTTACTATCCAGCTTTATGTGGGTTTTAATTTATACATTTTTCATATGTGTTTTAATTGTATTTATGAACCTTTATGGCTTTGAAAAGCCAAAATAAAGATTAAAATGGAATGGATATTCATTCCGCTCTAATGTAGACATGTACCATTTCATTGTAATGTAACTTTAGTCAGGTTAACACTTTTACTTGCCTCTCTCTGTCAATCTAATTTATACACTGGCATAATTTACCCAAATTTACTGGTTCCTTCTTCCATCTATGTTGAAACTCAAACTGATCAGTTATGCATCTCCTCTGGTGATATTATAACATTTCTATGAAAAAGTTGTTGCTTCAGTATAAAGAATATTTAGCATTATAGATGGGTAACTCTAAATGATGTCGATGTTTATCACCGAGCAGTTCTTAGTGACATCAGATTGACAACAAGAGCAAAGCTTGAGTTGTCTACGATCTCACTCAAAACCCCAAGGTGAGACATCCCCGAAATGCCCTTTTTACCCATATATACTTTCATGGTATGTATGGTCCCCAAGATCATCTGTCCCTGCATTCAACTGCTACATAGGGACTGAGGAGTAATGGGGTATCCATACAGAACATGGCCCCTCCTCCCTGTCACAAAAAACTGGTCTTCTACCACTCGCTCACACCCCATTGTGTGCCTTTCTTCGCCCTCTTCTCCATCCTGATGTACTCAGCTCTGCCAGTGCTGCAATGGCAAAATCACAGACAGCCCTGCAGAGCAGTCTGGAATTTATTTATGAGGTTGCAATAGTGGGTAATAACTGTTGCTACATCATAGCAGTGAATTATCAGATTTAGAATCTGGCATTGATGATAGTGGCTCCTAGTGAGATCCACCTATGACAATAGAATATAGAAAGAATGAACCAGGAAAGGCGAAACCTTCACCTCAGTGACTTGACGAGCCACCATACGGTGCTCAATAGGATATCTATATTCTGAAGTGGGGTGGTTAGCTAGTGGGGAGATGTGGTTAGTACTCCTATAATGTTGTGAAGTCAGTGAGTGTCCATAAAATGCAGTTCAACATGTTTGTTAGTTTTACTAGGATTGTTTTTTCTATGATACAGGGCAGTGAGGTGGTTTAGTGCCGTTAGGGTGCTATGTGGTGTGCTGGTTTACCACCCGTATGTTAAAATGCAGTGACGTGATATAGTAGCCTTATGATCTAGTGCAGGCTACAAGGGGAAAGTTCCAAGGATAGGTTACAGTGAGTTAGTGTCTCTAGGATTTATAGTAGATACGGGTGCCTATGAAGCAGTAGAGTGTTTTTTGTTAAGACTCTCCAGGACACAGTGTGCTGTGATAGTGTAACTTGCGTTTAGTAATCCAAGAGGGGTATTGATCATTTGTAGAAATAAATAGCTGAAGGGAACTATTCCTGGCACAAAGCATCCTGCAGCAGGCAAATCTGAAGGACTGGAGCACTACACCTGGCATGTGATGGGGGTAACCATAGTGTCAAGAATCCGGTAGGTGTAGTGCAAAAATGAGAAATGAAAAGTGATCTCAACTGCAAATTTAAGAACACACTATCCATCTCCAGAATACAGAACTTTGTCTAATCGTCACCATCATAGCAGACTCATTGCAGGCAACATTGATGGCAATCAAATCAACAACGAGGATGAATGTCAGGAGGCAAGGACAGAGAGGAAGCTCACTGCACCACATGCAATCCTTCATCCTGTCCACAAAAGTTGTGTCGGCTGTGCTGTCATGATCCAGCACCCAGACCACAACTGCAAGGCCACCAGGCAAATTCAATCATTGCCATATCAACAATCAACTAAAATAGTGGGCCAAATGCAAAGGATGATGACTGAGAGCAAGGAGCAGGCACCTAGGCCCAGCCTCACAACCACTTACCTGGAACTGGTCCTCTGACCAGTCTAGGCCCTTTTGGGCCCGGCTCCTTTTGCCTAAGGCTCCTGCCTGCCTCTCTGCTTAGCACATTTTCTCCACTTTCAATCCCACTTATACCTTCTGCCAATCTCTCTTTCCTTTCTCTCTTTCTCTCGCTCGTGTGACAGCTAAATCTCATGCCTCTTCTCACTCTTGATTTAGCCCCTTTGAGCCTCTTTTCCATTCTTGCCTCTCACCCGCTCCTTTTACTTGTTTTTATCTGCACCGCCAAGCTTTCCTCCACTCTTTTCAGACATGCTGTGCATCTGCCTTTTGTTTCCATTTTCATTGCCCTCTCCAAGCTTCCTTTCACTCTTTTCAATCTTGCCTCTCATTCAATTCTTGATCCCGTTTTCTCTGCCCCCTCCGAGTCTCTTTTCACTATTGCCTCTCATCCACTTGTTCCCCTTTCTGAGCCTCTGCTCTTTCATTAGGTTTTGTGCCTTCTTAGCTTTCTGCACCTCTTTCCCTAATTCAGGTGTATTCTGTCGCACTCCCTGCAGTCCCGGTAACCGTTACTGTTTATTTTTCTGCCCCCCACATCTCCCCGCTCCTTGCCTGATCCTCCTGCTGCATCTCCTTTCCACCTCTTCTCCCCATGCAGAGCAGGCCTGCCCACTGTCCTCATGCTCCTACCCCTCCCAAGACCAAATTAATGGTGGCCCATTTGTGATTGCAAAGAAAGCCTGCCTTCGCCCATCCATGCCTGGACTGCACCCAGCACCAATAACCCTTGTCTGATCAACCCCAAGCGAAACTCCTCAACACTCTTTCGATCACTTGACCAGGACGCCTCTCCTGCTGCTGCCATGAAGTGCCACACACTACGGTTGGAGCTTTCACCTGAAACCATTGCTAGTTCTCCTGTAGCAGCACACACACACCCTCAAGCACCAGCAACACCAGCAATACCTTGACTTAACACCGATAAACACACCAAACCTGCACCCCAACAGCCACTCGCATGCATAATTTTCAACACATAATCTCTCAGCAGACATGCTACAAAGATTTGAAATCTCCTCAGCAATAACACACCGGACCTCTTTTTTCTCATGGAAACCTGGCTCAACCCCACATTGACACCCAACATTGCCGTGGCTATCCCAACGGGCTACAAGATTCACAACAGGACCGCCTTCACAAGCCAGGAGGAAAAATTACCATCATCCACAAGGACACCACCAAACGCTCTACATCCACAGAGAACACCCCCTTCATGAAACACATGGACTTCAAACTGCAAATCAGTGACAGCTTCATCCTAAAGGGAACTCTCACCTACCGTCCACCTGGATGGTAAACCAACTTCAGCAACCTCACCACAGGCTTCATCGTCCCCTTCACCATCAACTCCAGAGACTTCCTACTACTCCGTGATCTCAATTTCCTCTTAGAGGACCGAACTGACCTCTACTCCACAGCCATCCTTGAAAAATATCAGACTCACCTAGATCATCACAGACCCAAAACACATCGCAGGACACACACTTGACCCAATTGTTACCACCAGCGACATAATCATATACAACTCCACCTCACCATTCACATGGACAGACCACTCCATCGTCCACTTCCAAATCACCACACCACAATTCAACGCACCCACCAGCATCAACCTACTAAGCCCCAGCTGCGGAAAAATCTCAGAAGAAGACAGGCTCAACGCCCTCGACATGGACCAACCCAACTTCACCGACAACCTCAATGAGGACATTAACAACTTCAATAAATGATCAAAACCAACGGAAAAAGAAGAGTCAACAAACAAGCCAGCTGGTACACAGAAAATCTCTGAGAATATAAACGTCACTGCAAACAGCTGGAAAGGAAATGGAGAACCAGCCACAAGGCCACTGCCAGAACCACATACAAGAGGGTGCTCAGACGCTACCACCAGCAGGTAAGAAACACCAACGAAAGAGCATTAGCTGAATGAATCGAGGCAAGCTCCAATAGGTGCAAGGGAATCTTCTTCATTGTCAAATAATTCACCACCCATGAAGATGTAGTCAACAGCATAACCCCTCATAGGAACTCTGTAAAAATGTATCTAGCTTCTTCCACAGCAAAAATGCTAACATCTTCAGTAACTTCTAAAACCAACCACATCCCAGAAACCTCATCGCCAACCTACCCACCATCAACCAAAATGGACACTTGACCGAATGGAAAACGCATACAAGAGAAGACACAGCAGCAATCATCCAGACTGTCCACTCCGGGGCTCCAACAGATCTACGCCCCCACCATATCTACAGCATGAGAGGATCAATGATCAGCAGCACCCTCATGCACATAATCAATTGCTCCATCAGATCCACCACTTTCCCTGAAGACTGGAAACATGCAGCAATCAATGACCTCCTCCAAAAACCATTGGCCAATCCAAACGAGCGGAGCAACTTCCATCCTGTCTCACTGCTCTACCACCTAGCCAAAGTGATGGAGAAGGCCATCAGCAAACAACTCAACAGCCACCTCGAACTACACCTCCTTTTGGACAACACCCAATCAGGATTCAGAAGTAACTATAGCACCAAACTGCACTCATCATGGCCACAGATGACATAAAAACCTTACTGGACCAAGGAGAGACCACAATACTCATCCTGCTCGCCCTCTCTGCAGCCTTCAACATGGTCTCTCACTACACACTTATCAAAATACTCCATGACATTAGCATTCAGGGACCGGCCTTCAACTGGATAGACTCCTTCCTCACTAGAAGGATACAGTGAGTTGACTACCACTCTACATATTGAATCCAAGGACCAGATCTGTGGAGTCCCTCAGAGCTCATCTCACAATCCCACTCTGTCCAATATCTACATGACTCCTCTAACTAACGTAATCAGATCTGAATGCATAACCATCATATCCTTTGCCGATGGCACCCAAGTCATCCTATTCCTGAATGACAAGTCAGCGCAATAAGCTCCTCCTGCTTTCACATCCTACACATGCTAGGGAAGATCTTCAAATGGTTGCCCCAAAACACTAGATGTACTGTCACACAAGCACTCATCACAAGTAGGCTCAACCACGGCAACACACTCTACACTGGGATCTCCAAATAGTTCCTTCACATACTCCAGACCATCAAGAATGCTGCAATAAGACTCATTCTCAACCTCCCACGTAGTACCCACATATCACCTTCCTCAGAGAACTCCACTTGATCTCCTTATACAAACGCAACCAATGTAAACTCCTCACACATGCATACAAAGCACTGCATTGAACCAGCCTACCTGAACAACTGCATACACTTTTGTCAGTCAACCAGACACCTAAGAACAGTCACACTATGAATCGCACTCTCACCCAGCATCCCCATAAGCCGAACTGGGGGTCGCTAATTTTGCTACATTTTACCCAAATTCTGGAATTACCTCCTTCAACACACCAGAGCCTCCTCGCTTCTTTAATTCAGCAAGAAGCTAAAGACATGTGTATTCATCAAACTCTGTGGGGATAAGCGCCTACACACTTTCTCAAGCAGCTGAATACCCTCACGGGTCATTAACGTGCTTCACAAATCTTCATAACATAACAAGTAAAGAGAAGTGATTATCACAAGGTGTGTGATGGGTAACCAGGCAATCTATGGTACATCATTTATGCAGAGGTTAGGAAATGCCTGATGTAACTATACATAAATAAAATCCTCTAGTTGTTTCGACTTAGATATGAAGGGGCAGATTTATGTTAACTGGCGCATCCCTGCATATCAGCAGGGATGCGCCAATTATTATGCGCCACAGCTGCGCCACCATGGATGCGCCGCATTTATAATGCGGCGCACCATGGGGCAAAAACGGCACAGATGCGTGACGCATCTGTGCCGTAAAAGTGGCGCATTGATGGAGTTGCGTCGCAAGCGCGACGCAGCTCCAGCAATGTTCTGGGGGGCCCTATCTGTACAATGCTGCGTCAATCCTTACGCCTGCTTCAAGCAGGCGCAGGGTTTTGACGCAGCATGGGCCTAAAAGTGACTGAGTGAAATCTTGTTGATTTCACTCAGCCACTTTTAGGAGGCGTTCCTGCGCCGGAACGCCCCCACCTGCCCTGGAACGCCTACATGTGGCGCAGGGCTTTACAACGTGAAGCATCTCCCAGATGCGTCACGTTGTAAATACCCCGCACCATGGCGCAGGATTTGCGCCGCTGCTGCGTCACAAAAGTGACGCAACGGCGGCGCAAAAGTGACGCAAGTGAAACATAAATCTGCCCCGAAATGTATATGAAAACACAACTACAATTTAAGATAAGAGAGAGAAAAGTTATTTTATTCTCTTTAATTTGTTTCAATTAATGTTTCATAAAGTACACCCAACACCTTTTTTGCCCCTGGCAGAACCCAGGCATGGGCCTTTTTCAAGACTGCAATATGTATATAAAAATGTATTCATTTGTTTAAAATATTTCAACGAGTTGTTAAAGAAGTGTAAATGAGAAAAAGGTTTTACTTGCTTCAAATTGTTTAAACAAATTTTAAGGATCCCTCTGTGGGGCACAGCAAGCGTGCAAAGATCAATCGGTGGGAAAACTAGTGATTAATATTGTGCTTGTGTCAATGTTTGTCCAGGGTGTATGATTACATTCAAGCGATATGGTGATGTGGACTTTTTAAACTGAATTTTGACGAGGGGTATCAGGCAATGGTATGTGACATAGGAACAATTACATTGCTCAGAGTAGTGCTCTGATTAAAGGTTGTTTTTATTCAGACCCAAAAAGATTTTTGCTGATGTTTGCGGTTTCAGCAAAGGAAACATATTACCAATATATTAATATGGGATTTATGGATTTTGTAAGGGTATTCAGTAATGGGTATTCCATAATGTGGTTTTCCATGATGTGACTGCCGTACGGGAGGGTGCTTGAGGAGAAAACTCATTAGTTGTTATTTTGTGGTTGCTTAATGGACTGTCAGCATAGTCTCAGTAGGCTGTGATCGTAGTGCTGATTTACATATGGTTATAGGTGGAGGCATAGCTTCTGAGCATTGAGTCAAAAACATTCTTTGTATTGCAGTGAGTTCTACATGTGGGGAGGTCATGTAGGATAGCTTCTTGATATAAGGAAAGATGAGTTAAGTAAATTACATAGGAATCCTGTGACGGAACCATTAAAGAGTCAACCCAATCCACCCAGGTCTGTGGGTATAGTTTCATATTGTCCGTAAACGTCTGCCTATACTTCTCTGGGATCAAACCATATTTCCTGATTAGGGATTCCTTAGTAGGGTATTACCTCCAGATGTTAGCCCACCCAACCTCCCCTCAGGGATCTTGTGCATCTGCAAAACAATCTCATAAGCCTCAAACCATCTATCTATGTCATCTTCCACTCCAAAGTCAGGCACGAGACCCTTGGGTATGTGTACTTTCTTGTCAGATTACACTAAAGAAATGCTGCCACCATCTTGGCTGGGTTCAGCCATTCTGGCATTTATATCCAGCTCTCTAAGGCTCACCTCTTGAGCCAATCTCTTCTCCTTTAATGTGAGCATAGCCAGCTCCAAATTTAATTTTCTCTCATCCCACCTGTCCCTCAGCGCCTCTGAGGACAGGCCTCTGGAGGATACACTGCTCTCTCCTTACAGGCTGTTGGCCCCTGCCCCAAAGGCAGTCCCTTATTCTCCAATGAATCCTGGTCCAGCTCCTCATCACAATCCTGTCCTCATCCTCCTCTTAGGTCACCTACCCTTGTTTGCAAGCTTCTGCCCTGGCCCTCAGCACCTTTTGAAGCTCCACTTTCCTGGTGAAGTCCTTAGTAGATAACTCAACTTCCTTGCAGAAATCCTTGAGCGGGGCCACAGTGTAACTTTCATATTTGGCCAGCTCAAAATCAACTTTTACTGGTGCAGTTTCTGCTTCTCCAGACAGAGACATGATCTTAGAAAGAAAATAAAAAATGCTAATCAGGGAGTATTGAAAAGGGTGCTAATTAGTCTTTGATATGGATACTAATGTACACCAATTACTGTATGGCACTGCTCAAACACAAGTCCTATCCTCACCGCTGATCACCAATGTTAGAATTTGGGTTTCTGGTTGGCAGAGGTATACACCCCGCCAAAGCAGGAACCACAATCCTAGTTAGGGTAAGTCAGTAACCCACTTTACATTAACCCAAGCTAACCCCCTGGTAGCTTGCACAGAGCAGTCAGGCTTAAATTAAGGGATGTGTAAAGTATTTGTGAAACACTTTAAACACTAACACAGTGAAAACACCACAAATAATACCCCACATCTGTTTAGAAAACTAGAGAATAATGTTATAAATAGACGACAATAGTCCAATCAGTAGAAGTTGAGATATGAATTTTTAAAGATTAAATGTAAAAATAGCACTTAGAAGCAGTAGTCACTTAAAGAGTTAATTGGTCACGCTGGACTTCAGGCCGACCCACGATGTGTGGGCTGGATGCAGGAGCAATGCAGGGCCCGCTGAGCAAAAGTACTTTGATCCTGGTCACCAGCAACAAGGTGAGTCGGTGGTCTCCAATTAAATGGGGTGATGTGCTGGATTTCTCCACGCAATGGCGGTGATGGATCGGCTCCGTAAGCAATGTGTTGATTCTGATGTGCTGTGGACATTCAGGTTTTCGCAAATGTTAGACCTGGCATCCTCAGCGTGGTTTCTCCTGACTTTTTGCCTTATGACCTCCTGTTTTTGACTGTTTTTCCCGACTTGGTTTTGCTGGCTTACTTAAAGCATGGTAACATTGGTTTATCTACAACTGGCATATTTGATTTACTTATAAGTCCCTAGTAAAATGCACTACATGTGCCCAGGCCCTTGAAATCAAATGCTACTAGTGGGCATGCAGCACTGATTGTGCCACACACTTAAGTATCCCTTTAAACAAATGTATGACGGTACTACACATACTAATACCATACGTACCATTATAATGCGGGTATTACTACGCTAGTAGCCCTACAACACCCTACCATCACAACGCATTCGTTTACCACCATTCACTAAAGCGGGAAAGAAGAAGTCCAAATGCCATAAGCTAAAGAACAAAGAAAATGCAGAGAAATGAATATGTTCAGCAAGGAACAAGCCCTGAGAAGGCTCATTGAAAGTGACAATTTCTTTGCCTCACATGAAGGTCCACAGCCAACTCCAATGCACAGTTTGCTTGCATCCAGATGGAATGATTCCGTGGCATCGCCTTTGAATATCAAAAATAGCCTACGACCCACTTATTCCGCACACCAGTGATGAAGAAATTCAGAACAATCAAAGTCAGAGTATCTCTCAGGTAAAATCGCAATCACACCAAGTCTAATCAAAGAGAGTCCCAAGATTACCACCGGGTCTCGAAACGCGTCGGCATCCCCCTTTTTCCATTGATGATTTTTTAATACATGAAGATAAGAGTCGAGAGTGTTATTCCACAACATTTCCCCCAGTGGGCTCGGTCTCTAAAATTCTTGTTTCCCAATGGTCAGCACCCTAACAAAAATAATATTAAAAAGTTTATGTGTTAGGTCTGCTGCATGCAAGAGCTTTTTACAAAATTGACTGGTGTCTAATTCAGTTTGCTGCAACTATTTATATGTGTTTAAATGTACTGTTTATGTTTTTTTTAATGTATGGAAAGTTGTGTGTAAAACAAGAACATGTTTTCTCAATTTCAGACATTCATGACATTGAATAAATAGAATTAAATGAAGTAAACGGTTAAATAAATAACCAGGACCAATTAATCAAGATTGGGTAATTTTTATCTGTTTAAATAGTGTACAGCAATACATGTGGGCTAAGTCCTTTGCTGTGAAACAAGTGGGCATGCAGCACTTATTGTGCCACCCACTTAAGTATACCTTTAAACAAATGTATGACAGTACTACACATACTAATACCATGCGTGCCATTATAACACGGGTATTACTACGCTAGTAGCCCTACAGCGACCTACCATCACAACGCATTCTTTTACTACGCATATGCGTTTAGCACGCATGCCATTACAACACAAAGGCATGTGTGCTAAAGGCATACTTGGTAAAAGTGTCTAAGGTAAGTTACACCCCGACCCTACCCTAAACCCTAAAACACTACCCCTGCACAACCCTCCCCTGACCCCAAGTCCTCTCCCTACCCTAAACACTACCCTGCTTGACCCCCGACCCTACCCTAAACCCTAAAACACTACACCTGCACAACCCTCCCCGACCCCCAGTCCTCTCCCTGCCTTAAACACTACCCTGCATGACCCCCAACCCTTCTGTAAACCCTAAAACACTACCTCAGCACAACCTACCTGACCCCAGTCCTCTCTCACCCTAAAACACTACCCTGCACGACCCCAGACCCTACCTTAAACCCTAACACATTACCCCTGCATGACCCTCCCCGACCCCCAGTCCTCTCCCTATCCTAAAACACTACCCCTACACGACCCTCCCCAGACCCCAGTCCTCTCCCTATCCTAAAACACTACCCTGCAAGACCCCTCGGCCCTACCCCAAACCCTAAAACCCTGCCCCTGCACGGCCGACCTCCAGTCCTCTCCCTACCCTAAAACACTAACCTGCACGACCCGACCCTACCCTAAACCCTAAAACACTACTCTGCACAACCCCGATCGACCCCCTTTTTACCCTAAAATAGTAACCCCACCCAAGAACCAATCTCTCTTACCTCTCTCTCCTCATGATTCCTCTCTCTCTCCTCCTGGTTCCCGGTTCCTGGGGTCTGAGGGGCAGTGCACATCGGGTCTGAGGCTCGATGCACGTCAGGTCTGAGGGGCGGTGCATTAAATTGTGAGGAAACAGAAGAGCCTCTGTTTCCTCACAATGACGTGGATCACCTATATTTATTACAACGTATGTGCTTTTACCATACATACCTTTACAATGAAATTCGTTGTAATGGCATGCATGGTAAAAGCACATGCATTGTAAACAAATGCATAGTAAAGACTAACACCCTTATGCATCAACCCAAAATCCAGTCGGTAAAATACCGATTCGGTAATAGCTCCCGTTATTAAGGAAAAAATACCCAATCCCAATGCATCAACCCAAAAGCAGAAATCGCTATTTAAGGAATCCTTAAATAGCGATACTTTAAATAGGGATTCCTTAAATACCGATTCCTTAAATAGCGATTGCATTTAAGGAATCCCAAAGTGAGATTCCTTAAATGCAATGCATCAAAGTTAAAAAATTAGCGAATTCGCTAATAGGGGGAGCAAATTACCATGAAGATGAACTGCATGGTAATTTGCAAAAACTTTGAAAAATGCACTTTTGTGCATTTTTCAAAGTTTCATGTTGCGCACACACATGCCCTTAGAGCATGTGTGTGTGCAACATATGTGCACATATCATTTTCAGGGGTGCAACAGGGTGTCCTTTTGACACCCTGGCACCCTTGAAAGTGCTCCCGCTATTAGCGATTCGGTAATACCGAATCGCTAATACAGACTGGCTTTACATTCATTCCTATGGGCCTCCAAGCCCATAGGAATGAATGGGTAGGTATTCCTTATTACCGATTCGGTATTACCGATTCGGTAATAAGGAATATTAAGGAATCGCTATTTGAATAGCGATTCCTACATGCATAGCCTTTTGCTATTCCTTATTAGCGATTCCTTATTTTTCGCTAATAAGGAATCGCAAATGGCATTGTTGATGCATAGGCCCCTAAGTGTTGTTACAACGCATCGGTGGTAATGCATGCGTTGTAATGGCATGTGGGGTAACAGCCACAATGTAATGGCTGTTCCCCCTTTAAACATGTCTCAGGCCTGCCACTGCAGAGCCTGTGTGTGCAGCTCTAAACTGCCTTGTTAACCTGGCGAGTTAACTTACTTACCAGACCCAATGCTTCCTGTTTATTACATATAGGTCACACCGAAGGTAGGCCCTGGACAGCTCATGGATAGGGTGGAGTGTATTTAAAAGTAGGACATATACTTTTTAGGTTTTACATGTCTTGGTAGTGAAAACCTCTTACATTTGAGTTTGACTACTGCAAGGCCTATCTCTCCCGTAGGATAAAATTGTGATTGCCTTTTTACATCTTATAAGTGTCATTTCCAATTGGGAAGAGATGGGACCCTGAAAATTGGTGTCTCTGAAATCACAATTTAAAAACACAGCATGGTGAAGTTAGCTTTTAAATTGCAATTCTGAAAATGCCACAGTTAGGGCCCATTTACGAGTTTGGTGGACTGATGGCCGCCAGACTCTTGGTGGCGTGGTGGTCCACCGCATTGCTGGAGGTGGTTTGGCGGTTCTGAGGCCGCAATATGCTTGGCAGGAGTGCTGTGGTCCCGCTAAGCATATTATGAGGTCCCTCTCTGCCACGCTTATCATGTTGGTTCCACCACCATGAAACCATGACGGAGAGTAAACAACAGGGCCCTACAGAGCCCCCTGGTGCATCATGCCATGTGTATGCCCTCAGAGGTAAACAACATGTCCCCCCCTGGTGTATGCACACCGGCTCCTGCATGGCAGCGACGTTACAGTGCATGCTATGCAGAAACCTTGTGTGGCGTTTCCATCGCGGTGCCTTTTTCAAAGGCACTGCCGCAGGTACCGTGACGCTGTCCACTCGCCAGACCACATTTAAGCTATCTGGCAGGCAGCAGCGACTCTTGGTGGTGTGGGGGCACGGCGGTGGCATGCCCCCGTACCACCAAAAGCCATAATTAGGCCCTTAGAAAGTTCACATTTTCTTACTGTAATCATTTGGTGCTTTCAGCCTCTCTCTGGAACACACGTCTGGGTGAAAATGATTTTCCAGAATATTTGCTGAATGGTTGAGCACTGTTTTCATAAAGAGTGAAGAGAACACTGTTAGTTTTGTTTTCCAATCCATATACTGGCTGTCTTATAATTCCTGTGTTAATCATTGCTAACAGCATTATTCAGGCACGGCAAGGCTGAATTATATTCTGCTTTCCAACTATGTCGGCATTAGATTAACTCTGTTACAATGTTGCCATTTGTGATAAGCCCTTCAATATGGCTTCTAACATGAAGAGTCTTTCAAGTATCTGTCGCATTGCAGTCACACCAGCAAATGTCCAAATTTGGTGTCTCTGGAATCACAATTCAGAAACAACTTATGGGGAAACTTGGCTTTTAAATTGCAATTCTGAAAATACCACTTTAAGAAAGGTGGCCTTTTCTCACTGTAACAATTAGGTGCCTTCTGCCTGTGTCTGGATTACACTTCTGAGGTAGGTGACAGCTGGCTTCCTGCATTTCCACTTGACAGTGATGTAGCTCAGATTTCATCTGGAGTCAGGCATTTCTTTATTTTTGTGCTTCAGACAGACTGCATTTAAAATGACGCAGATTTTGGTGCAAGTGGAAAACACATGGCACATAAGATTATGAAATGAGGCCTGGTCAAATGCTTTTTAAAAGGTTCACTTTGGTGCATTCAAAATGAAAGAAATGAAATGAGGCCTGGTAAATGCTTTCAGTCTGAAATGCTTGTGCTGAATTAACATGTGTTTTTGCAGTGTAGAGAAAACTTTCAGTGGCTATTTTAGCTGTGAGGATAATCATAGAATGTGTGTTCTCTCTTCAAGCTCTTTTCCCTTATAAATTACACTCCCTGTTCTCTGTCTCAAGAGACTTTGGCTTCGTTGCATATTTAGACAAATACACATTCTGTTCATAACACATCTTTTTATAATGTGTATCAAATTAACCATGCACCATCACTACACGTGGGGCTAAAGCATTTTGCATGAAAAGCTATCTAAAACATTAGAGTATGTTGCTATGAGTATGTATTAACTGTGTGTGCTTTGAAAATATGCACTGGTGCATGTTTTATACTATGTTGTACATTGCAGATTTCTGCATGTTGTGCACAAATAATAGAAAAGCTGCTTTAAACTAATACCTTTTGCTAGGTAAATAAATAATACAAGGTAATTAGTATGGGCGAGGTAAGCAGAATGGGTTCTATTTCATTAATTAATACTATTTTTGTGTTTGTTTTATTTTTGGGACTAAGATTAAATGGCTGCCTAAGAATCCAGCATGCCATTTTCAAAAATGGGGTGACCCAGTGGTCCTGGATGTGGGTTAATTGTGATACGAAAAACAGTGGTCCTTGGCCTTATTCAATATCTGTAACGTATAACAACCTACAATGGATGATTCAACAAATTATTTCTTGAGCCGATAACCTATTGGCTCATGGTAATCAATACAAAATTATCTATCAAAATGCAACAACCATGGAATCTTTGATTTAACACAGTTTTATTACATCATGTTGAATTTGTATTTATATATCATTACTAAAATCAATTTCGAATGGGGGGGGGAAGGAAGGTTTCTCCAAAGGAACGTGGATGAAGAGGAAGTGCTCTAGTGTAGGGAAGGTGAAAGGAATTCAGACAGTGTGAGACACAAATTAGTTGCAATAGGTCATTACTGTGACTGATCCAAATTTCTCAGTCTATTTTCTCCTGGCCACACTCATATAATATAATATCAATTTATATGATTCTGGGAACACAGTATCAATCTTGTGTTGCACATATTTGAACAGGGGTACGTGGTCCAGGTTGAATGAATATTGGCGTCGATGTTTCGACCCGACTTGGGGCGCAAGGGGTAATTGAAAGCCTCGTCCTGCGGGTCTTCCTCAGGACGGATAGGGGCAACCTGAAAGCGGATGTGGTATCGATGTCCCACACCCGCTAATCCTGTGTGGAAAGTGGGGGTTCCTCCAGTCGAGTTGGAGAGAGACTGTCCATATCCAAATTAAATGGAGTGTTGGGGTACTGGCAATATTTCAATGCACTGAATGCTGGAGCTGTGAATACAACTATACTGCGCACACGGTCCGCCTGGGATAATGGTAGCTGCCAATATCCCGGGCGGACCGTGTAACCTGATTGATATTTGACTAAATGAATAAAGGGTCAGAGAACTTTAACTTTTAACTAGAAAATAAAACCCTTTAAAAATACTCACAACTCTCTTTATTGGCTGAAATATTAAATGCATTTCTAATTTTTCATGTAAAGTCTCCTGAAGGTAATATATAGTGGCAAGAGTCCAGTACCTTTACAGCGGTAAATTAGAGGTAAATGAGTTTTAGCATTGAGAAATTACCGTGAAATTACCTCTGCATCAACAGTCACACACAAAGAAAAGGGAGGTGTGACTGAGTGGCCATCTGCAGGCTGATGGGTCATCCTGGGATGGATGGAAGGGAAGAGTTGAGACTTACACCCTGTGTCCGGTCCCCACAGATTAGTGACATAATATTGCAACAAGAAATATCCTCTCACACAATTATAGAAAATGTTGTATTGCTGACAAAATTATTGAGTCAATCAATCAATCAGGGATTTATACAGCGCGGCTACTCACCCGTAAGCATCTCAAGACGCTGAGGAGAGAGAGGGGCTGCTGATCCATCTGGGCGGAGGGGTTCAGTCGAAGAGCCAGGTCTTGAGATCCTTCCTGAATTGGGTTAGCGACGGGCATTGCCTGAGGTGGAGAGGCAGGGTGTTCCAGGTCTTGGCGGTGAGGTAGGAGAAGGATCTCCCTCCGGCTCTGGTCTTGTGGTCCATGGGTCACTGGCCAGGGCCAGTTGGGCGGAGCGAAGGTGTTTGGCAGGTACATGGAATAAGAGGCGGTGGTTCAGGTATGCTGGTCCTGCATCATGGAGGGCTTTACAGGCATGTGTGAGGAGCTTGAAGGTGATTCTTTTGTTGACTTTGAGCCAGTGTAGGCTAGTCTGGCTATGACATTCTGTACGTTCTGTAGTTTCCCGAGGAGTTTCTAGGTGACACCGGCGATTCTCGAGTCATCTGCAGGTGTATCTGGACTCTTGGAGGCAGGGGAGTGAACCAGCTGGCTTTCTTGGAGTGTTGCTTGCTGGGTGCCTTCTTGAGGGGTGCCAGAGTGTCGGCACAGTTGGAGATCCATCGGTGGAGGTTGCGTGCTGAGAAGTTAGTGTTTGCTGATGTCGGCGGTGTGGTAGTGCTCAAAAAGACAGTGAGATGTTCTACAGTGACCTTATTCCAGCTACGACGGGGGGTGGTTAGGGTAGTGGTTTATGGTGGGTGTGGTGAAGGCGAAGAGCGCGCAGTGGTGGTCGGTCCAGTGGAGTTCGGTGGTGTGGTTGTAGGTGATGTTTCCGCTGGAGGAGAAGACGGGGTTGAGTGTTTGTCCTGCTGCATTGGTCAGAACAGTCACTCGCTGCGTGAGTCCGAAGATTGGCAAGCTTCTCCAGAAGGGATGCAGTGTTCTGGTCATTGGTGTTCAGATGAAAGTTAAAGTCACTGAGAAGGATGTAATCAGTGGATGCGAGAGCCTGGGGTGCGGTGAAGTCAACGATGGTTTCGGTGAAGGGCGGGTGACAACCAGGAGGCCTGTAGACGAGGGTGCTGTGGAGGGTGGTGTTGGGGTTGGTCTGGATCTCGAAGTGAAGGTGTTCCATGTTTGTTGTTGGGTCGTCCATGTGGGTGGTCAGACGGATGCCTCCTCCTGGTCGGTGCGGTCCTTGCGTGTAATTTTGTAGCCGAGTGGGGTTTTGGTGGCAATGTCCGGGCCAGAGCTGAGGTTTATTCAGGTTTCTGTGAGGATGGCGATGACGGGAGAGATGGAGTTGAGGAGGTCCCAGATTTCTGTGGCATGTTTGTGGAGGGAGCACGTGTTGAGGAGGATGCAGCTGAGCCAGTTGGGTGCACTGTTAGTCGGCTGGGCGGCGAGAGGAGCTGGCGTGAGGAGGTGGGTGAGGGTGTATCTGCAGTTTCGGCAGAAGAAGGGTCCTTGGCTGCCCTTCGGTGACACGAGGTGGCAGGCTGAGTCCCTATACATAAGTATAAAAGTCAATGATATCTAACATATATATATCAGTGACAAAAATATCGTATTTTACATATATTGAGTACAAAAATATCAAAATCAAAAAATATCGTCACTTATAAATAGGCATGTACTATGTCAAAAATATCGATCACAATATCGACTACAAAATTATCATTAAAACAACTAATAAATATGTTTAAAATCATCATAAACAAATGATTTATACCTACAAACAACAATAAATATATCCTAAAATTATAACAATATATAATTAAATACAAACATTTGACTTTATCAAAAAAATAAACATAAACAGTATTCAATTAATACATCTATAAAATATACACTAAGCATATTTAATATGTATTATTTAGATACAAGAAACATTTAAATAAAGCAAACAATGTTAATTTGTTTATCAACACAAATGAATGCAATAATAAATAAATAAAAATATATATAATACAAATATAAAAACACATAAATTAGCATTTACGCAATAAGGATATAACAGACAAAAAATATTTGAATTAGACTAAAGAAACCGATAAAATAAAACTATACACAACTTAAACTAGTAAAATTGCTTAACCAATTAAAGAAACAATATAGAAGCCACACTAATGAAAGCAAAAATATAACTCAGACAACGACAGACATTTGAAGAGGAGGAAACTCTGCCATTTTTTCCCTACAAAACAGAAGAGTTTTCTCTTTTTATAAAGATTTCCAAATTTCTACTAAATACCATCAACAACAACACATCCAACATTACAAAATAAAGTTAGGGACTCATTTATGAAAAGTGTTGCACCGCTGGGGGAAACCAGCGATGTGACACTTTTCTTAGCGCCATCCTTGCGACACCATGGATGCGCCGTATTTACTGTACTGCACTCCATGTCTCAAGGATTTAAAGGTGCGTCAGTATTCCTGACGTATCTGTAGGTGCAAGATTGTCACATTGCTGGAGTGTGTCTGAAAACAGAAGCAACTCCAGCAATGTGTCCTATCACATGGGGCTTGGCGTCTGCGTCACTCCTTACGCCTGCTTCAAGCAGGGGTAGGATTTGATGCAGTGGTGTCCTAGAAGTGACGTAGTGAAATCTTATAGATTTCACTGCGCCACTACTATGAGGCTTTTTTGCGGGGGAACAGCCACCCTGCATACATTATACCTGAAGCAGGTATAATGTAGCGCAGATGTTTACAAAGTGTTGCATAGATGCATAGCTTTGTAAATAGGGCACAGTGTGGCACATATTGTACGGCTCGTAAATGAGGCCCTAAGTATATTTAAATAATATTTTTAAACTCAACACAATAGCAACGCCAAAAAATCCTAACCCCCTAAACATCGTCAAACATAAAAACATAGACCACATGCAATTATTATAATTTCTTTTTTCTCTTACTACAGAAAAGGAACACCTATTTCACAATCAAGCTCGCTGAAAGAAAATACTTAAAACCACACAAAACCTCTCTAAAACACATCCATGTAAGTAAATAAAAGAAATAGTATATGCATATTTTACTGTATATTAATAAATAACATATAGAAAATAACTATTTTCTCTATTTATATCATTGCAGTAATCACAGATATAATGACAGAAGGCTCCAAATGTATTACTTCACAAAAAGAAAACTGTTATTATGTTACATTGGTGACACCTACAGCCAAGACAATGTTTCTACTGGAAATATTAACTGGAAATGGACAAAATAGTATTCCAATGCATGTAATGAGAGGACAAAACGACAGTTTTATAATAGATAAGAGAAGCAATCACTAGTTCTCAAGAACTCACAACACAAATACTAAAGAATATACTACCCCCAAGACCCTGAATATATAACAGGCTAATAATCATCAATACCCACCATAAAATGCCTAATAACATGCACTAAAAAAACACCAATGATACCCTACATCCTCCTAAAACATACATGGAGATAGACATACCAACACATCGAGAGAAACCCTTCCTTCTATATGACAATAATAATAATGAGAACACTAATTTCCACTGTAAATCACTTCCTCAAACTATCCCAGTGCCAAAAATGGATGATGGATGGGACATTTAAAATGTGTCCCAAACCGTTCCATCAATTATAAAGCATACGTGGTGATTTTGAGAACACCAATATCCCTTTTATTCACCCTTTACTTCCTAATAAACAAGCCAGAACCTACACAGAACTGCTAACCCATGTAAAACAACAATAAACAATTACCTCCCAAAAATAATAATTGACTTTGAGAAACCTATGATTCATTCTATCCTTAAAACATACCCCCACACAGACATATAAGGCTGTCATTACCATTTTAACCAAAGTATAAGTGTCACCTACTAAAATCCCCACTGAGGGCCCGATTCTGATGTCGGTCGGAGGCACATCATCACAGAATCAGGACTGACTGACCTCCCGTCGGCAGTCCCGACAGCCTAATTACGATGCGACTACACATGGTGCGGTCACATGCTCACATTTACCTACGGGAGCTTGTGTTACGGCCGTAAACCAGCCGCAGCGCAAGCTCCCATAGGGAAATGGGGGGTTGTGTTTGTCCCTGCACTGTGTAGCAGGCACCTCAGAGGGCCTGCCACATGGTGCAGGAATCAACAGGAGGGCACCATAGGTGCCCCCTCAGCCCCCGACTGGAGGCTGCAAAGAGAGCGGGCTATCCTAGGGGCCCCCAAGCTCGTGTTCTGACAGGCTTTCCATGTCAGAAAGCCCAGTATGGAAAGCCTTTCAGGAAACCGGGCATGGTAATCCCAAAGGCGGAAGTAAAGATGATGCATTGCAATGGATTAGTGGTTCCAAATGTAGTTTAGGTTTGTGAAATTTTTTAATCGGCCTTAGGTTTAGGAAATTAGGAATAGGTCAATTTGTGTTGATACTTGTACTATAGGCGATCTGATTTTAAAAAGTACAATGTTAGTGCATTTGCCTGTCAAATTATTTTTGGGAAAATCAACTGTACCACTAATCTTTTTTTATCTTCTTTATTTCTTACATCAACACCCAAGGGCAAGAAGAGGGCTTTGGAGGCATGCCAGGGGGCAGGGGGTACCACCACCAGTGCAGAGACTGACGGATCTGCTGGCCTCAGTAAGCCCTCCAGTTAATATTACTTTTATTTTCCCTAAATTTTACCTCTCCCCTTTTCTTTTTCTTTTACTGGGCCTTTCTCCTATTTTTTCAACTCCTCTTCATTCTATCTAATGTTTGGTAAATTCTTGTTGTCCATGCATTATACTAGCTTTATCTTATATTTCATGTGTCTGTAGCTGACCTCCTCTTCTCTATACTAGTCTGTAGCTTTCTTCTGCTTTGTTAGTAAGCTTTCCCTCTCCACTTATATATCTTGTGGACTTGCACTGTAAGACTAAGACAACAGATTTTAGGACGGGTACTCTACTGTGAAGATTGCATGCCCAAGTAAGCAATTCTACACATGTTTTTTGAGAAAGCTTTCATTTTTCAGCTCATGTTCATACAGTAAAATGAGAGAGTGGCCATGGTGGACCCCCCAATGTAATGTTGTATTGTATGTATTATCATCATTCATATATATAGTAGTATACCAGCAGTTTGGATGACAGTGCAGCATGGCTGGGAAGTAGTATGAGGAATGTATGCATTGCATTTGACAAGCAAGACCATATGCACTTTACTGACCAATTATTCCATCCCTTTATTGCGCTTCAGTGACTCGGAGTTATCATAGCTCTGTCCCTCCATTATGAAACATTTCAGTTAGCTTGACAACCTCGTTTTCCTAACATTGTTAACTCAAATGCCCAAAGTTATATTTTTTTATAGAAGATACTGCTAACCGAATTGTAGTGATGTATTGCGGTTGTAAGATTTTGTTAAAGAAAAATAATAATAAGAGGAAGTGTATCTGGCGCCTAAAAATATGTAAAGTTTTTTCCAGCCAAACAGACCACCAGTGCCGAGGCCAGCGGCAGATGCATCGGCGGTTGGAGGGGGAGTCCCAGTGGTGGCAGGGATGGCCAGTGGTAAGTCACATTGCTTACTTATTAACAATTACTATTAATACTCAGCAAGTGCGTCGTGAAAAACCTGCTTTAGCAGCCATTGCAGGGGTTGAGTTCTTATGGTCTCTTCTATCCGCAACTCAGCAGATCAAGGCTCATTATGAATGCTAAAAATGATGTGTTGATGGAAAAGGGAAAGAAGAAGGATGGAAAGTTAAAAAAAGGAAGGGTGAAATGGTATATGAGGGAAAGGATGTGTGGGTGGGTGGAGGAAATGATGCATAGATGTGTGATAAGATGCACAGGTAAGTGAAAAGATGGATAAAAGGGTATATGGGTGAAAGGATGGCTGGGTAGATGGATGGGTGAACGGATCCTTGGGTGAGTTAGAGTATGGGTGAAAGGATGCCCAGGTGGGTAAATGGATGGATGGGTGAAAGGACAGTTGAACGGATGGATAGTTGAATTGATGGGTGGATGGCTATATGGATGGATGGATGCATGGATTGGAATGTTGAGACTGGATGAGAGAATGTAAAGCTTAAATGTTGGGTATCAAAGGGTGAATAGAACAATGAAAGAATCTATGGATAATTGCTTGGATGAAGAAACAAGGGAACTCTTCTGGAGTGGGGCATGCTTAATTACTTTGCTTGCTTGGCTTTATCAAAGCTTTGCTTCAAAGTGGGGGATATTTAGATTTTCTGTCTACTTCCTTGGCTCACTGTATTTGTTAAGTGAGGCAAATATTTATCTCACCCATCATCATTCATCACCTCCCTGCCCATGACATTTCACCACCCATGACCTAACTGCAGCATGGTTCAATTCAGCACTACAGTGTTGTTTGTGCAATGTGCGTCTGCTTCAGTTAATGCAACATTTACAAAGTTTTCTATGCATTGCAAACCAAAAACAAGATTGTCTTGTTTCCCTTCCCTCCCAGTGCCCACTCAGTCAGCTCATATTACTTCACTCCTGTGTTCTTTCCTAAAAGCTGTGTCAGCCTACCCAAAAAATTGAAAGATTCATTCTTGGCATGTGCCCTATTTTTCTGGCCAAGTGATTCATGTATTTCATGGCTTCCATAATGGATTAAACCCTGTTAAAATGTTTCCCTTTCGACATTCGTCAACTAGAGTGATTGAATAAGCCAAAGCTTAGGCACATGATGATCAGTGACACCCCACTATTCTACAGCAAAACCTCTGCATACCCAGCCTAATCCATCTAACTAACCCTACAATAGGCAACAAGTGAGGTTTCCTTTCCCTACTGCCAAACAAATGTATTTGTTGGAAATAATTTGTGGTGGACGGTGAGGCCAGGGAGTAAAGTGGGACTAAGGGCCTCATTACGATGGTGGTTGGACCACCAACATCAGGCCGTTGGTGGAGGTCCTACTGCCATCCAGCCCATCTGATCCGACTGCCGAATTATAATGCAGGCAGTCAGATCATGACTGACTGGGACAGACCGCCGCGTCTGACCCCCTGGGCCCCTGCATATCCATGCACCATGTGGATGGCACAGCATGGTGCCTGCCACATAGTGCAGGGATATGTATGATGTGTATGTTTTGTACGGCGGCGTGTGCTGCATAGTATACACATTGTGACCGCCTTGATGGTGGTTCCATTGTAATGCGGACAGTGGGACTGCCAACTTCTAGTTGGGCATACCTGCTTCCGCCATGGTGCCGGTCCTATATAAGACCGACCGGCATCGTAATGAGGCCCTAAGTGCCTGATTTTGAGTTTTGCATATGGGATACTCTGTGACGAACGTTCCAAATATAATCTATATATCCCATTCCTTACACTGTACTGCAGGGCACTGTTGTGCTCACCGTCTACTTACGGCAGACAGGATATTCGCATTTTATAAGTGACATGTGTGACATACTATCATTATTATTCCCCTGACTCTTTGAAGTGAGAGTAGGATAGAAAGCATTTTGGAAAAGAGCAGGGCCATTAGAGTTAAAGTGATATAATTGTCCATTACAGCTGCCCCAGCTGCAGAGAGTAGGAAAGTGCCCATGCCTCCATTAATTTAGCACAAGAATACTTGAATTCCATGGTGCATAATGCCTCACTCATTTATGAGAGGCACTTTATTCTTATTTTTCAACATAAAGTGTCTGTTTAGTTTTTTAATAACCCTGGGCGGAGTTCGCGGAGTTGCACTACGCGGAACTCCGCGAAGTGCAAAAAAAGAAAAATCTCCGCCGCACTACGCGGAGCTCCTCAAGCACCGGAGTACGACAGAAAAATGCTGTTCGTGGTAATTGCACAGTCCCGGATGCTTGTCTGCACTGTGCAATCATTGCGAACGGCACCATGCACAGTGCAAGTGGTCCCTGCTTTTCTTTTCTGCCGCTCGATTAGATTTTTGCTCGAGCGGCAGCTTTCTCAACGCGAACGGGCAGTTTCTTAATGCGAGCTGTCGCGAGCATACACGACGGCTCACAAAGAGACCTCCCCACTTTGAGAAATCTCGCCGGGAGGTGGATTTTCCTCGCTTGCGGTGGCCAACTTGATGTTGATGAACGCGAGCGAGGAAAAAAACTTTGCTCCGCCGTGCAGAGCTTTTTTCGGAACTCCTTGAGCTACGCATAATTTGGAGTGCAGAAAACTCTGCAAACTCGGCGAGCAGAGATCACCGCCTAGGGTTATTTTTTACTAGAAAATCCTTTAAATATTAAATAAAAATGTATTTATTTATTTTTATCTGGTGTGCTGTTATTCTGCCTTAATTCCTTTCAGGCAGTCAGTGATTTTATGTGTGGGTAAAACATAGCCCTGTGACTCGTAATCACATCAAATTCCAAATGGCCCTAAGGGGCCAGCAATGTACTGATACTGTGCCACTATAATTGTAAACAAGTGTTTCCACATAGCTCTGTTTACAGTTTGTCTTTTTTTCCTTTTTTTCTTTCTTGATATAGCTACTCCTGCTGGTCCACCTACATGCCAAGAGATGGGAATCAGCCATTGCAACATAGTGATTAATACGCAAGACCATTACCACAAATCCTTTACAAGGAAGATGCTTTTACCATGCATGTCCATTACCACAAATCCTTTACCACGAATATGCCTTTACCACGCATGCCTTTACAACTAATTTTGTTCTAAAGGCATCTATGGTAAAGGCATTTGCATGGTAAAAGTTTTAAAGGTAAGTACAATACAATTACCAGGGCTTGTCAGTTGCGTCGACGCACAACACAGATCCATACACAGAGTATATTCAGCTTCGATGGCGCTGTCCATCACTGAAAGCCACCCGGCTACAATTACATTAGACATTGTTGTTTCCTGTACCCCACTCTGTCCTACCCCCTTGAGCACCGTACTGTAACAGCAGGGTGTCACCTGCATGCAAGTGCTTAGGCTGCCTGCTGATTTTTTCTACACTCCATCTTGGGACCACTAAGAGGGTGGTAAGTGTAGGGAAAGAGTCCTGCTGTGTGACTAAGAGGGTGCCATATCTGGGTTATTGCTATGTGATAAACGTGGTCGCATTCCTCTGTGCTCCTGACTACCTTGTGGGTTGAAGTGCGTGGTTGTGTGGGTTCAACTGTGAGTGACTGTGTGTGCTTATATTAATGTTACATGGTGTGTGAAGATAGATATAGTGTAATTAGCGTGATGTGTTTGCTATTAGACAAAGGTATGTGTTTTGATCTGCCATGCATGTGAGTTTGTGAGTTGGGGGATGTTGTGTTGGTACATGTATATAATAATAATACACATTTGTAAAGCGCGAACAATCACCCTTAAGGGTCTCTAGGCGCTGGGGGCCGTCGGGAAGGTTACGCAAGCTATTGCCCAGAGTCACATGGTGCTGGGCTAATCTGCCACCGGCAATCGAACCGTGATCCCCAGACTCTACAGTCAGTCGTGCTGGCCGTGGTGCTACACCTCTTCCTCTATGTGCATAGGGAAGTGTCTGTGGTTTGTTAGTGTAAATAGGGATGTAAGTTACTATGTGAATCCGGTGGGTACGTTTGTGTGTGTGTCTATCGGTGTAGATGTCAGCATATGCATTGGTAATTGTGTTGACTAGTATTAGGGGGTTTGTATGAAGTGGATCTTGAATTTATACTTACCTATTACATTTTTACTATGCATATGTCTTTACCAACCAGGCAGTTACAACAAAATGTTCATGGTAAAGGCATTTGTGGTAAAAGCATATACACTGTAAAAAATGTAGTTGTAAATGCATTCATGGTAATGACGCATGTGCTGTACTGACAGCATGGGAAAAGCATATTTGGTAGTTGTCTGCATTGTTCTATCATACAACCCCAGGAGATAACAGCCTGGCTGCGGTGGCAGAGATTGGGGGACATCTGTCTAAAATATAAATGGCTGTTAGCTCTGGACGAGGAGTCTGACGGATCTCCTGCTGCCCAGGGCCCCAGTTCCTCCAGCCAGCTGCCAGTGCCTCCAGCCTCCCGGCAACAACATCCCCATCACCACCGGCAGCTGGCAGACAGCCATTTAACCACCACTGCTGCCCCCTTCCCACTTAGACCGCCTTTTTCAGCACTGCGTCCTGCAGCATCTGGCATGCCTGGAAAGCAGGATGCACACATAGAGGGAAAGCTTGAGGAGCTCTGGTGCCACACGGAGAACGCCCTCTTCTAGCCCTTTTTTATTTTTTGTTTTGGTGGAAGGGACTTTTGTTGTGGCAGGAGTGGGTGAGAATTGGGAAGGGAGTTAACTTACTTTAGACTCCGAGTTTTCTTTGGACATTGGTTGGGGATGGTGTGATTTGTTTGGGGAGAGGGGTGGGCCTGTTGTGGGTAGAGAGGGTGGGTGTTTATTGTTAAAAACAAGTCAAAGGAAACGTTATTCTACTTTATTATAGTTTTTTGTGTTTTACATTTACTTTGCACTGCTGTGTTTTTGTGCGGCCTGATTTTTAATCTGCTTGCTTATCAAAGTATATACATATCTGCTATTTATAGTTAGTTATACCCATATTATGCTACCCTCTGTAACTATATTATTGACCATTAGGGGAGTAGGGTATTCTGACATTGGATGTATTGCCTACAACATCCTACGTAAACAAGGAAGGAAAGTAAAATCAGCAATGACTAAATTAGGTGCCTTCACTTGATAGTTTGCTTCCCTGAATAGATGAAGTGATGGCTGCTACCTCTCTCTATCGTCCCACTCACTGCAAGGATTCCCAAGGTGCCTTCTTAATGGTGGTGATAGTAGTGGCAGGCTAGTACGCTAACAGTGAAGGCATCAGAACAAGCAAAGTCCCACTCCCACCTAGGCGAGCTCCAACTGTAAGATAAACCAGAAGGATTAACAATCACATACAACTAAATTGAAATAACACACAGATTTAGTAGGTTATATAGTTAGAACATAACTTTGAGACCAGACTACTACCACCAAGATACAACAAAGAAAAGAATACTTGATATTATAACACGAACTAGCAATAGTAACTTCTTCTGAGCAATGGAAAGCTATTTAATTAAAACTAAAGTTCCAAATCCTTGAGTGAGGAGAAGTGGACTCATAATCAGGAGTGGAGTTGCCAAGATAAAGCGTTGATGCAACGTAAGGTTTGAATATTGATGTTGATGAATGATGTTCTATATCTAAATCCCTTTAATGAGTGGGTGGGTATGTGGGGCTGGTGTGGCTATTGCTCAGATAATAGAAGATCCTGCAGTGAGTTGGTGTTGCTTTCACCACATCCGCCCACCAAATGTGTGATCCATTTATGGTGTAAATTAAGTCGTCTCAATAAACCACACAGCCTGGGGGAAGAGGGTTGGGGCTTTGATGAATGGATGGGAAAGGAGATTTAGGGAAAGGTGCAAAAAATACAAACACTATACAACAACAATATTCATCAGGGCAACAATGAGCAGCACATCAACATCAATCTGTTTTGGAAGGAGATGAAGAAATGAGTATGACACAGTTCAGTCAAATCCATGGCAAACGGTCTTTCAGTCGCAGAGACACAAGTTATTGTATATCTAAATGTTCTGCCATATAGGTTTGAAGAATACAAATTATGGAGGAGTGAAAAGAAGTGAAGTCTGCGTATGCTGAGAGGGTCTGTATGGAGTGAAAAGTGCCTGAATGCCCGAGCAATGTGCATTCAATCAGTCACTTGAGACTAAACAGTGACAGAAGCACCTGGGTTACTGAGAGAATGGAAATGGAGGGCAAATAGGAAGGGTGTTTGTTTTTGGTCACTCAAAGACTTGAAAATGGGTTGGTGCACTACCAATATTTGGGTATCAGCAGGGAACATTTGAGGGGCAATGAGATGGGGGTACTAAAAGGTCAAAAGAAGAGTCAGAGACATAGAGGTATGGGGACCCTGGACCTGGTTCCACAGTGAGTGGGGTCAAAAAGTCCCTGCTAAACTTTAATGCACAACCCTGGCCAAAGTTTGTGCAGCCTGTGTCCCTCTATAATTAGTAAACCCACACCATTCTAAAAATGATGATTGTAAAAAGAAAAATGATACTGTATTGCCAAATTGGGCCGTGCATCTGCATTCTTCTTGGAATGTCCATCTTTGGTGCCTGGCTGAACTGGTCTGGAAAGTTAAGCAGGAGTGTTTTGGAGGTTTCGCCTTTTGTGCTGAAGAAGAAGAGACCCGAGGATTGGAAAACAAAAATGCTATTGTAGAGTCAAGGAGAAGGACAGCTTCATGAGGAATGTACCACCTATCAAGATTCAGAGGCAGAGCAAGAGCATATGCTGCTACAATCATTCATTTTATCAATCATGGCAGATCAATTAACTGAGAAGTGAGAGCAATTTACAACCAATCACAGACAAGTAGCTGCATGTACCAGGCTGATCAGTTTCACAGCTGTTATAACATTTAGCTGAGTGTGTGCATCATGTGATGATGATGATGATGTGGCATCACAAGTTTGTCTTGAGTTACAAGCAACAGGCTTTCCTGATCACAACTACATAGGATGAGTTTCACATTTAAGCCAGCAGACACACTCAACAGCACTTCCCAAATCAACGCACCTCTCTCCAGTCCAGAGAGCTGAGTAGGCCTCAGAGTCATCATTATGTTGGTTTCCCTTTGAAGTCGAAAGACTTGATAACTTCCTTCTTCTGGCTCTTGAGGTACTCCTCCCCCCGAGACCTTCCATACTCCTCCTCATCACTCTCAGTAGCAAATCAGTCCAACTCTGTTCCGAGACCTGCAGTGCACTGCTGTTGAAGAACCAGAATAGAAACCAAATTTGAGTATTTTGTGTAGATTTGTATTTGTTAAATAAAGTGACTGTTCTGGTCTCTGAAGGACCAGGAAAAAGGAGTGGGCCATGCAAGTAAGTCTCGCTAAGTGTGATAGGGCCAGTCACCAACAAGAACAATGATCACCAATCTGGACCAAAACGTTGCATATCAAGTTTACAAATTATTAGTTGAACACCATCCCTCACCGTACGCCACCACATGAATCATCAATCATCACTCCCAATCACTCAATAATACATCACTTTGTGACGAAACGCTGCCTGATGTCCCGTCCTCCCTCATCCCTCTCGATTAACGGATACCACCTTACCTATCACTGTGTCCCCTCCTTTATTTTCAGACTTCTACGCCTGCGGGACGCTATCCCTTTAAGGCCTCGCTTCCCCCAGACAGCTCATCCGCTCACGTGACCTGGTCAGCTGACGATTCCTCCTTCAAAGCGGAAGAGGCAACAGACTCGTCAGATTCGGCGTGGATGGGTCTGGTGGCATTGGAGAAGGTGGATCCCGAAGTGCAGACCTTCCTTGTGGCCCCCAGATTGGGAGGACTGCGGAGCCTTGCGGATCAGAGTGTGGTGCCAGGAGCGGTAACCCAACGGACCGAAGGACAACCCAACAAGGATCCAGGAGAGAGGGAGCCGGACCCGCTCCGGCAACACGTTGAAACCCGCCACAGCCCTGAAGGGTCGTGGCTGACAAAGGTACGGGGCCAACTAGGGGCCGTATGGGTAAAAGGGAAGGTGGGAGAAAAGGGTGGAGCGTCCGTTAAACCGCTGTAACTGGGGGGGCCGTGTTTCACGCTGCCATAAAAGCAGGAGAGCCAGCGCATCACTGGTGGCGGTTGGGTGCTCACTCCTCCACTCCCTCATCCCGGTTTGCTTAGGTGTCAGATACCCACTTGACCCTCACAAATTCTTTCTTCTATTCTTTTCCCCTTTTTTGAATCCCGGACTGTTGGGCATCTCTGGGCAAACTTCTTCTTGGCGGACGGAGACAAATCAGAAGAACTCCTCGAGTGCATCTTACTCTCTGAGGCAAGAGAGTAAACAGACTGTACCCCAAAGACGTCCCAAGTCCTTTTCTTTACATTGAATTTTGGTCTGTGCCTAGAGTGAACACACAAATAAAATCCTTTTGTTTAAACCTCCATCCCTGTCTCCTTGGCTACGTCTTCTCTGTGCCACACATTATTTGGTGCAATAGTTAGTTACCTGTTCCAACCCAAGCATGGGGTTAGGTACACAATTGTATCTCCTCTTTGATGCAACCAAAACGTTGGAAATTGGCAGTCTTGTAAATAAAATGGTCTTTGCTGGGGCAGCCCTGCTAGGGGATGAAAAAGAAAGATACGCATAGGACGGAAGTAGCCATCATCTCCAATGTCCATGAAGAGAGGGAGGATTCTTCACTATACACTGGTCTAAATCCAATCTTGTCATACATGTGCCTAAAAAGTGTGAAGCTACATAAGTCAGACACAAACATAATGTTCCACAGGCTATATAATTTTATTTTTGGGCAAAGCAGTTTGACGATAAATAATTAAAATGTTCTGTGGTGGCCTACTCTCAGTCAAAGATGTAGAGTTCGTCCTCAAACTCAGGTGGTTCACCCAGAAGTTGTTCATTATGATCTAACACACTTGAGTCTGATCAATCACCCTCCTCCTTCTCCTACTGTGGTATTTCAGGAATGGTGTAATTCTGCGGTATGAAGTGGCGGTTCATTTTGATCATGGTTAATCCCTCCACGTTTTAAAGCTGTGAAAACTGCGCCAGATGCAGTGAACACATGTTCAGCAGACCCACTGGCTACTGGGCAAGCCAGATACTTTATTGCCAGCCTGCTGACCTCTGCCATTGGTGCATCTTTCCATACCAATACACTAATGGGTTTTGATTCACAAAGACCTTTCTTGGGTCATTCAGATAGTCCTGGAACATCCTCTGAATGGTGATTGGTGCTGCCACTTGCTCGATCTCTTTTGCCTTTGCCTCTGCACTGGACTTAAGACCTGCAAATTGAAACTAACCCAATGCAGAGGTCTTGGTTGAGTATTGCATTACTGTTATTGTTGTTGTTGCTGCTGGTGTTATTGCTGCTGGTGTTGGCTGCTTTGAGACAACAGGACTGCACTCTCTGGAGTTGAAGGCGGCACCCAGAACTTGTGCCCAGGGGGACGTTCCTCTTCCAGGTCTTTGGCTCACTGGATAATACATGTCTTGCATTCTGAAATATTCCCATATGACAAAAAGAAATGAGCGTGGGCAGTAGTTTTTTGTACTGTGGATCAAGTATTGTGGCACGGATGTACTCTTTGGACAACACAATGTCTCTTTGCAGCCTTGTATTATCAGTCAGGCAAAAAATTTAACTCTCAGCCACATTATGCACATCTTTGTTTACTCCTGCAAAGATTTCAGCATCCATTTTCAACAGGCACTGTAGCAGATGCATCAACAGGATAGCTTGGCCTACCATACTCTCCTCCTTGCTGTGAAAACCTCAAAAGGAAATAGCATCTCTATCAGGCATTTGACTAGGCTCCATATGTCCATCACAATCAACATTTTCTTTCACAGTTGCATCCCCTCTTCTTTGAATGACATAGCCATTGATCGATTTGCACTGCTAAAACAGACATTGCAAAATGTAATAGGTCAAGTTCCAAAGTGTTGGCACCTCCTGTATGAGGGATTTAAGTGGTACTCTATTATCACAGTGAAGGATCCTCAACCGCTTTCTGGCTTTAAAAGAATGCCTGAAATTAGTGCAGATTCTTCGGCAGGTGGTCAGTAAGTTTCTGACTATGTCTTCTTTTTTTAGAAAGTCGTGCACAATGAGGTTGATGAACTGCACCAAACACAGGACCCAGAAATATTTACCATCTGCCATGGCCTTAACTATATTACTGCCATTGTCCATGGCACCAAATCCAATTCAGAGACCTCTGGGTTGCAGCGATTCAAACACCTTGCTGTTAAAGTCTACGAAGATGTTTGCAGCAGTATGGGATTTGTCCATGGCGAACATGGCTACTGTTGCATGCCTCCGAACACCCTTGAAACTTTCTTCTGCGCCGAGATCTATAGATACCTGTTGCCTAAACCCCCACAAAAGAGAATCTATGTGCAGTGATGCACATATAACCAGTGGCATGGCACGTGGTCCACATGTCTGTCCTCAGGTGGATAGTGTGAACAGCACTCTGCTGCAAAGCTTGTCCAACCAATTGCAGCACACTGTTATGAAGCACTGGAACTGCAACTCTGGCAAAATAGGTCCAGCTGGGAACCTTCCAATTGGGCAGATTGCTGCCACAAATTCTGAAAAGCCCACTCCTTCCACAAAAGAAAAAGGGAGGAGGTCCAACATTAATATTTTAGCCAGCTTCCCGTTTTACAAACGTAGCATCGGGTGGTTGCATTTGTAGAGCCCCTCCTGCCTAAACATACCCATAATAGAAGCCTGGATTTTTTTCTTTTTCAGTGCGACTGACCAAGGCAACTTACGGAGAGAACCAGACGATGGTAGATTCCATGTCCATCTTGGGACAGTCACTGTATGCTGTTGCTGTGGTGTCTCCAACTGACTCTTGTGCTATTGAAAGGTTTCTGGTGCAGGCGATACTGGTGCAGTGCTGGGGACAGGGCTGCTTTGCATAATGAGCATTTCACCCTTTTCTTCCACATCACCTTCACCTCCCACTGTGAGCGGAGCTGATTTCCCTCTCGCAGCACCACAACCACCTAACGCAACTTTATACGGTGGGCCTCACACCGAATTGTGTGGTGTTTTTTCATATGGGTCGTTTGGCCTCCAGTACCATAGTGTGAACCAGGTTTCCCTTGACAAACACCTGTGTGGCAAATGGAGCATATTGCAGTGATATTCTCCTGCTTGCTAATTGTAAAAATTGCCCAAACTGGGTAGGTGAACTTTTTCAGTGGGCCACCGATGTCACTGCCAATGCCTGAAGAACTGGCGGTATGTCGACAATTGGCTCTCTGCAGTGCATACTTCTACTGAGCCAGTGGTGGATGCAGGTCTCAGCGGAGCCTTACAAATATGGGCACTGGTGGTGGTGGTGGTTCAACATCCCTTGGAGCAGGTTGAATAGAAGGGGTCATGTCGGCCTCCCCTGTCCCAGCTTCTACAATGACTGGCTCATCGTCATCCTCACCCATTTCCATAATTGTAAGGCTTTCAGGAACTTTCCTTTTCCTGGGCCTCTCCTGGCATGTCTCGGACTCAGCCAGGGTCCAATCCATGTCCATATTGGCAGAAGGGGGCTCGGAGAAGATGGTGGATTACCCTTCCTTTTTCTTTCTAGAGATATGGAAGCCAATAGTTCTAAAAGAGGAGGTTCTTCTTGCTCAGCAGGAAGCTCATCATCCTGTTCTGCTCCTACTTCATGAAGATATACTATTACAGGCCGTGACTGTTGTCCACTGTGTTCAGTTTCCTTCCAACGATTGGGTACTACTTTGCGAAAGAGATAAATTGAATTCAATGTCACTGCTTGTCGGCGTTGCCATGAATGATGTGGCTACCTCGGTGACAGACATGGACTTGGGCTTAGGTTGGGGTGGTGCCGTTGGTGTGGGAGTGCTGCTCCCAGCTTGCTCCCCGGAGGCTGGTGTGGCAGGCACAAGTTTGTCGAAAAAGGTTTAGCTCAGAACACCAGTGGTAAAAAGCTGCTTCTACTCAAAAGCTACTTTCTGGCTAGAAGGTGCAAGTGAAAAAAATGCATATAATATAAAACACTGTTCATAATGATCAAAACATACATATAACACAATGATCATCAGACATTATAATACTGATATTAGAGAAAAGTACAAAATTGGACAGAAATCAAAAGGCATAGCCCTCTCCCGTCAATCTCCCTAGAAAATGGTTTTGAATGAAAAATGAAAAAAGTAAACTAAGGGTGGCTGCACAAAGTGGCTACTGACCACATGGTTATCCAACAACAACCAGCAAGGAGGCATGGCCACAACAAAGAACACATGCAGGCCTATGGCCAAAGCACACTATCTGGATACACCGGCCACATGGTAAAAAAAAGAACAACCAGCAAGGAGGTATGGCCACAAAAAGAATACACGCAGGCCTAAGGTCAAAGCACACTGGTTGGCTACACAGAATGACCACTGGCCACATAGTGAAACAACAACAACCAGTAAGGAGGCATGGGCACAACAAACAACACATGCAGGCCTATGGCCAAAGCAACCTGACTGGCTACACTAAATGGTCACCCGGCACATGGTCAAACAGCAAAAGCCATCAAGGAGGCTTATCCATAACAAAGAACAGGTGCAGGCCTATGACAAAAGCACACTGGCTGGCTATACAAATTGTCCAGCGGCCACATGGGCAAACAACAACAATCAGGAAGGAGGCATGGCCACAACAATGAACACATGCAGGCTTATGGCAAAAATACACTGGCTGGCAACATGGTCAAAAAACAACAACAGACAAGGAGGCATATCCATAACAAAGAACACATGCAGGACTATGGCAAAAGCACACTGTCTGGCTACACATGGTAAAATAACAAAAATCAGTAAGGAGGCATGGCCACAACAAGGAACACATGGAGGCTTATGGAAAAAAGCGCACTGGCTGGCTACACAAAATGGCCACTGTCCACATGTTCACACAACAACAACCAGCAAGAAGGCATGGCCACAACAAAGAACATATGCAGGCCTATGGCCAAAGCACACTGGCTTGCTACCCAAAATGGCCACAGGCCACATGGTCAAACAACAACCAGCAAGGAGGCATGGCCACAACATAGAACACATGCAGGACTATGGCAAAAGGACATTGCATGCTTACACAAAATGGCCAACAGTTACATGGTCAAACAATAATAACCAGCAAGGAGGCATGGACAACAAAGAATACATGCAAGCCTATGGCAAAAACACACTAGCTGGCTACACAAAATGGTCACCGGCCACATGGTCGAACAACAGGCAAAAAGGCTTGAAAAACAAAGAACACATGCAGGCCTATGGACACCGACTTCACAAAATTCCCCCTGGCCAGGTGGTATGGAGTACAAAGCCAAATGGTGGCCTAACAGTGAAGAAAATTCTACCATTAATTCAGCAATGCCAAACCTGAAAATTAACTGAGATATAAAACCTTTACAACAACAAACATCCTCCCAATGCATCAAATATTACTTCCCCTTTACACTTTTTGCATAACAATATATGAACTACCCCCTGAAAAAAACATTTTACATTTCATCTTATGCCATCCCTGCTCTAAATGAAGTTTTAAACAACATATACTACGGAAACTATTGTTTCATGTACCCATGACTAGTACTGGGCCTACTGGCTGGATGGCCCATTGGCAGACTAAGCCACATAGTAAAATACATGAATATATTGCAAAAGTATTAACAAAAATGGGGAAAATCTACTGAACTGTACAACATTTTTCCTTTACAAAAGATTAAAAATTGAATGCAAAAAAAGAACTACGCCCTTACTGAAACTGCAGGCCACCCACCAAAATAAATTTTACAAATTGAATAAAAGTACAAATAAATACTGGCGCATTCACTCTATCAAACATGCAACACCTGTATCATGGATGTCATTTTGCGAGTAGTCAGGGGTCGTAGCTGTGACCTCTAGCTTGCTCCCTGCTACTCCTGGCACTTTCTTTCTGAACCCTGGCCTCAGTGGCAGCAAAACCTTTGCATCCTCTGAGGCCAGGGTCACAAAGGAAGTACCAGGAGTAGGAGGGAAAAAGTTAGAGGTTGCAGCTGCGACCCCTGACTACTCCTGAATGACTCTTATACAACTGTTTTTAAACTTACCTGTGATATCACAAAAACAAAGTCCTTAAATCCAATGGTATACATGTAGCAGACAGAGAGAGTGATCCTTCCAGTTCCAAATCCAAATAAAAAGTGATCAGGAGATGGATGAAGCACTGGGAGGAGCCTGCTGGATAGGAACAGAAAGTTTGGATCTCTGGGCCACTTCCTTCTTGTTGAAAAATAAAAGTTAAAAAAAAAGGCTTCTTGCACTAAAAACAACTTGAGTAGTCCTTTGGAGTAGAATATTGACCAAAACATCTGTTTGTGAAGACTGCTTTTCAAGTCGACAATCTGCTGGAAAGACAGCCGCTGTCACTTCGGTTTGCCAGCATCACGAAAAAGGTGCTATCGTGGCCGTAAGCCGCGCTGAGGTTGCCAAATCTCGTGTGAGCTCGCTAGCGGCTGCCAAGTTTCATGGCACTCACCAGTATATACCAAAACAAAACTCATGTGAACCAATGGAATACAAATTTCTGCCACACACGGGATGGCAGAATTTTGTGAGAACTCTGTGCTACATGCGGAGCACGGAGTTCCTGAATTCTGCAAACTGTGCAAGGGGATTTAATTTTTCCACCTACCCCTATATATAAATATATATATCACTGAAAAATACAAAGGTTAAAGTAACATTATATTAAGGTGAAATTTTCAGTAACAACTACTGAAATTCACCTGTATAGTTATCTAAAGTATAACTCGTGCCCTAAAGTAACTATAACTCGCACCCCTGCAATGCTGAGTGATTTTATAAATGATATCACTGAAGATTTCATGAGTGATGTAACATGTAGGATAGCTAACTGTGCATATTCATATACATATAAATGAAACATAAAAATATCAACACGTTAACCCCAAAATATTAAGAATGTAAAACTTAAACAAAGGCATTCACTAAAAATGTTACACATTGTTTTGAAAAAATATATATATTAACAGATAATATAAAATGAAACAAATAATGCAGTAATATTACTAGATATATTTAAATAATAATAGGAAAAGTATTGCAGTCCTGGAATATTAGATATACTATTAACACTCCAGTTTATGCAACAGTAGTGAAAGAGTAGGCTTTCAGAGGGGTTACATTTACTATTCCCACTCCAACAGGTCAACACTAGGTAAAGTATTGGACTGGGGAGGGGTAAGATTTCCTGCTCCACTTCCAGTCTGTGCAACAGTAATGAAAACAATGGACTTCAAAGGGGTTCAATTTACTTTTCCCATTCCAGTTTGTGCAACATTAAGGAAAGAGTTAAACTTCAGAGGGGTAAGTTTTACTATTCCGGCTCCAGTCTGTGCAACATTAGTGAAAGTGTTGTACTTTGGTGGGGTAAGATTTACTATATCCACTCCAGTTTATGCAACAGTAGGGAAAGCATTCAACATTGGAGGAAAGTGTTGGACTTTGTAGGGGTTACATTTACCATTTCCAATACAGTCTGTGTAACAGTAGAGAAAGTATTGGACTTTGTAGGGGGTAGGATTTGCTATTCCCACTCCTGTCTGTGCAACAATAGGTAAAGTATTGGACTTCCCCCGGGGGGGGGGGGGGGTTAAGATTTACTATTCACTCTCCAGTGTGTGCAACAATAGGGAAAGCATTGGACTTCAGAGGGGCAAGATTTACTATTCCCAATCCAGTTTGTGCAAAAGTAGGGAAAACATTGGACTTCAGAGAGGTTAAATGTACTATTCCCACTCTAGTCTGTGTAGCAGGAGGGAAAGCATTGGACTTCACAGAGGTTATTTTTACTATTCCCACTCCAGTTTTAGCAACAGTAGGGAAACTACTTCACTTCGAACACATTACATATTTGAATACCCCTATTAATTTAGAACAAATAAAGCTCTTAATGTGAACATTATTAATTAACCAAAATATTAAATATTTTAAAATACAAAACAAACAAATTACATAATTATTAAACAATTTGATAATTATTAATTAATAAATGTCTTATTTATTACTTAACTTCCCACACTATACTCCCACAAACCTAGATGCTCACACTTTAACTATAACTAAAATAAATAAATATAATGCAATTTACATAACTGATATTCCATTAACTAATTAATTAAGAATTAATAATTATTTGTTAATTAAATATTGCTTAATTAATGTCCTGCCCTATACGACTACAAACCTAGAAACCCCCAACTAAAATATAACTAAAATAAGTCAGTTTTACATAATGTACATAATTAATTAGCAATTAAATATTTAATAATAAATAAATAATTGTTAAAGAATGATTATCAAATTAACTTCCCTCCTGTATCCCTATAAACCCCCCAGCCCACACTTAAAATATAACTAAAACAAAGTAGTTACACAATTTACATAATAAATATTCGGATAAATAAATATTAATAAATAAATGAAAGTTTTTTTTAGTTTAGACAGGAAGAATGGCACTCAAGCTAATTCTGCGTGTGTTGGCTAAGCTATGTGTATGTGCGGTGCTACCAAGTCGGGGGAACAAAACACCTTAAAAACCCCTGTATCTATGTGAGTCCAGAAACCCACAAATATAGATGAGAAACAATGTCCCGGGCACACGTAGTTGGGGTAATGTCTAGTAATGAGATGTCCAGTATCAAAACAGAATCTGTGTTCCCCACCAGAATGATGATTTGAAATGTATTTAATTCATGTAACAACGAAAAAAGCAACCAGCCGACACGTGTTTCGTCACCCCCGAACCGCTCCCCACAATTTGGGTAAGTCCTTGTGGCACTTTTTGTGAGCGCACGCTCTTGCTCCGTCTGATGTCCCCATTACCCCTTACTCACAGCCATAGCTCCTGTTCCCTAGACTACTCGTGATCACGCCTATCTGCCTCTCGCACGCCGAACACTGGACTGTTGTTCAATTACTCAATACGGGTAGGCTCCGCCTTGACTTTCGTTCAACCACCCTGCTCCCTCACTCCTCGTCCTCTCATGACCACCCTTTCCTAACCTTCTCCCTTCTTTTGCAGCATCCCATATCCCTTGATGGAACTTTAGGATGTGCTAACCCGCACCTCGGTAAGCGATCCTCCCGTGCACTCCCTCCCTTCCTTCTTCCACTCCTTTTTTCTCTTTTAACGCTCCACATTCCTCCTTTCAGGTCTTAAGCACCCATTGTGGTTCCTGATTTATCTTCCCTCCACACCCATTTGGTTAATCCAGCCGGGTTGGAACTATCACCGGCTCGCCGGTGAGTTCGCCATACTTGATTCTACAGCACACAGTAGCTTTTGTCTTGGCTCCTTGTGTACAAAGATTACATCTCTGTTCCCATTCCATTACCCCTCTCACCCCTCCCCCCTTATGCATATACTCACCCTTGCTCATCTCCTTTTCCCTCCTTTCCTTGCCAGCCCTACTTCATCAATCCTCACAGCTCTTTCAGGCACCTTCGTCCTTGCTACACCCCACCGTCCAGTTGGTCACGGTCCTGGCCTTAAATGTGTACATTCCAGTTTTTCAGCCCACTAGCATTCTCTTGTTCGTTGTCACTTTCCTTGGCTTCTCCACGCGACTACTTTTAATCTCATTGTCTCACTCAGCACCTTATTCTTTATCTTCGAACACCAGTATCAGCTACCTAGCCTTTACTTCTATTTACATTGTTGTGACAACATCAGTACACAACTGTTTAATTTTACGTCTGATTCTCATGAACGCCTCTTTGGTTAAAATTGTGTATACCTTGCTGGTTGTCACCACCACCACACCTTTCACTAAGTGTCAGGATCATGTCACTTTTCTCCCCCCCTTTTCTTTGTTTGTTTCAATTACTTGCACTCCACGGAGTCACAGAATTATTGTTTTTGAACTCTCACAGTCTTCCGCCGTCACTACGCACTTAGGGTTTAGACGTAAATGCGATATTGTACTTCCACATGACCGGCCGGTCATGCTGGATCGTCCTAGCATCCACTTTACTTAAGATTTCCCAGTATATCTTTCTCATTTGATTCTTTGTATCCCCCCCCCCCCCCCCCAGCCCTGAAGAAGTCACGGAATCACTCCCATAGGTGAAGAAACACGTGTCGGCTGGTTGCTTTTTCATTGTTACATTGATTAAATACATTTCCAATCATCATTCTGGTGTGGACCACAGATTCTGTTTTGATACTGGACATCTCATTACTAGACATTGACCCCAACTACGTGTGCCGGGGACATTGTTTCTCAATAATCAGTAAATGTTAATGAATTATTACTTAATTAACTTTCCAACCTATACCCCTACAAACCCAACACCTAAAATATCACAAAACAAATAATTATTACATAATTTACACAATTAATGATCAATGAACTTATTAATAATAAAAAATATTGTTTAACAATTAACACTAAATTAACTTCCCAACCTATACTCTACAAAGGCAGCAGCCCGCACCTAAAATATATAATAAAAGATAATTATTATGCAATTAACATAATTATTAATCATTTAAATTATTATTAATACATTATAAATTGTTAATTAAATATTAGCTAATTAGCTTCCCACCCTATACTCCAAGAAATGTAGAAACCCGTACCTAAAATCAATCAATATCAATCGTCTACTTACTTTAAAATTAGTAATTAATTATTACTTAATTAACTTTACACCCATAACCCTACAAACCCAACAACCCACTACAACACTATAATGACTATCAACAATTAAATTAAAAAATTAACTATATTTAAAAAACTTTATAATTATACAAACATTACTAACATATTAAATTAATATATAAACTAAAACACATTAAATTAATTCAATAACAATATTCTTTACATCTATATTATGAAGAACAATATATACAACAGCAATATTTTAAGCGATATTTCTGCAGCACAATATTTTTATCCGACGTTTCTGTCTCCCGATATTTACAGCTTGTTATTTTGTCCAAATACCCCTTCGGCTTCAATGAGGACAACTTTTTCTCCTTCGGCACAAAGGCTACAGATGCTGGTGTATCTTCTACCACCAAGGTGGCAGCTGCCTTTCTCACCTCTGCAGCCAGGGGATCCTCTTTTATCTTAGTATCCAAAGCATCCTTTGAAACCTCAGCAGGCAGGGCAGCTTTATTCCCCACAGTAGTCAAGGCAGCATTTTTCTCCTCAGTAGATAATGCAGTATTTTTCTCCTCTAGAGGGAAGGTGGCCAATTTCGATTTCAAGTCTCTCTAAGCTTTCCTGTCAGTCAGCTCCAACTTTCAAGCCTCAGCTTCGATGGAGACAGACTGTGAGAAGGCACACTGTTCCCTGTCTTGGACAATACAGGTGATGCTGACCCCTGCGGAAAATCATCCTCTTATCATTACACCTGTGCATTCTCAGCTTCATCCTTATTCTTCTCTGAGGGAATTTCTCACAAGTGTGTTGTAAAATTGGTCACGTTAGTAAGGTGTGAAGGATGGTAGGAGAATTGAGGTACAGTGTGTGGTGACCAAATTAAGCATCTTGCTGAGGTAGGAATTGATTCTGTGCACTGTTTGGAATAATTGGTTTTGGTATGCACTCCCCCGAGGCCCCGCCCAACCAGCAGCAACCTCCGTGTCTGCCCACCGGAGCGGGCAAACCAGAAAGGAAAGGCCGGCTCCCGTGGCAGCACGCGAGGGTGCTGGCCAGTCGGGAAACTGGCGGGGGCTCCCCGGGCTGCCCTCAAACGATGTGGCAATGCGGAGTGCCCGGGTGGGACGTGTCCCAAGTGAGGAGAAGGGCGGCCGGGGGTGGGCTCTCCCAGCCATGTATAAACACTCACCCGGGGGTCTGGGTGGGACCGGGCCCCCCAATGAGGTCTGGATGCGGCGGGAGGCCAGCAGCAGTGATCGAGACTCTTTCCGAAGCAGCGGGGGAGCCGCTGCTACAATATTTAGGGGAAAGGGAGAAAGCGCGCCATAATGCCCTGCAGTGCTTGTGTGGACCTGCAGAGAAAATAAGCTTTTTCCCGGCTTGTGGTGGCCCCGGGAGGATGGGGTCACTGCGAAATGTGTACAAGGGTGCAGGGGGAGCTGCAGGAGCAACGCAGTCTCCCCCAGCGCGGCGGAAGAAAGTCCCTCCCTAAGTGTCTGGGTACTTGCAAAGAATAACCCCTCAAGGGCGCAGCACAGGTGTCAACAGCATCCTGTGGCTGGAAATTTTGTTCTTCAGCGGGGGGTACGTTAAGGATTGCGCCAAGGAGTGAAATGTGAAGGGCTGAGTTTGGGGATGTCTGGAAGACAGCATCCCTTGGAGGTGAAGAGATGTAATTGCACCAGAAATGCATATACCCACGTTATTTCTATTTAGAAGGACTGAAAGTCACATGTGTAATGTGAAGTGCCTGTGTAAGGTGGTGTCATAAGCGAAGTGGGGTTATGTTGCCAGACTCGTTTTCCAACAATTTAATGCTAGACTCTTGAAAGGATTTGCCTATCCTACTGAAGGTTTCAAAACCAATATTAAAGAACAATGGGAAATTTATATCAGTTAATGCATGCGAAAATAATTATTCACTTAGCTGTAGAGGCAAATGCATATGGTTTGGTGGCAGTTTCGTCACAGGTGGAATGTCACAGAGAAAATGCAATGGGATTCACCCTAGGAGCCCTGAGGTCCGTCAAGCAGAGGTATTCATCAAAAAGGAGATGGCATGTGTTGGCAGGAAGTCGAAAAGCTTCAGTTATGTGTATGGGAAAGGCAATTTGTACTTAAATCACTTTGCCGTCACACTGGCAGATGCTAAAATAAAATTCCCAGTGCAATGCTGGCAAGATTGGCAACAAAACAAAACATTACAACCTGTCTGGAACTGGCCGATGAATTGTTAGAAGTGGGTGGATTGCTGTTTAGAGGTGACAAATTAATAGCGCCCACTATGTTACATGTCTAGATAATCAAGAGTGCACATCCTGACACTAAAAGTGCACTCACACCAAAAGGAAAATCAGGGCTGATTACTTGTGGCTATGGATAAAGGGTTCTGATAAGAGGTACATTGGTGAACATACACAGCACACTGGAAGCAATAAATGGTTGATCATTGTATTGACTCCTGGAAAATCAGTTTTAGCGCCATACTGGGTGTGGAAAAAGTAGGTCTTGATTTTTTTGGATGGTTCAATATTTTGCCTAAGCAATTTTGATACATGACACTTATAACTTATCATCGCTCCCATTCGGGTGAGGTCAAGTCTTGTTCGGAGTGTGTTGAATGATTTCTGTAAGATGTGTTTATGAAAATGGGAGTCCTTGAGAGTATTCTTACAGATAATGATGTCCAATTTACCTCCCAGATTTTCTGTTAGTTTTTGAATTGCTGCTGTGTTAAACACCTGAGAATAACTTTGTTGTACCACCCCAAAGTAAAGGGATGATGGAAAGATTTAATCAAGTCCTGGTGGAATGCGTCCAGAATGCTTAGTGTTGGGAACAGCCATTCATGTTTCACATTATTGACAGCAAAAACATCAAACAATTAATTATTTGATAATTAATACAAAAACATCGGTAAAGCATCAGAATATTATCAGCTTTTATACAAAAAAAGAAAGAATGACATCCGTATTTGCTAACATTGCAATATCATTTGTAATCAATGATGTTTAACACAAAAAAACAGTGTTAGAAAAAAAATGTGAAATAATTTTTAGATTGTTGTACACTAAACATGAAGTATCATCTTGCCCATTCTTGCCCAATGCGTTCGGGATATAACAATCCCTTCTTCAGGGACCTCTGGAAAATGAAGAATTAAAAAACAGTAGTAAAGAGATTTTCTAAGAAACAAAGATAACAAGCATTTGCAATGCAATAGGTCTCGCATTTACGGGAGTTTGAGCTATTGGCATTGTAATTGACAATGCGTTTTATTTATGTTTTACAAACAAAAACATAAATAAGAGGCATTGTCATTTACAGTGCCAATAGCTCAAACTTGTGTAATTGCGAGACCTATTGCATTGCAAATGCTTGTTAGTCTTGAAGCGACGGGCGGACATTATGGCCCCCTAGTTTCTAGATGCTTCATTGCGTTGTGTACAATACCTACAAACGACGTCTGGTTTGAAAACAATAACTTAAGGACTCTTGGCAGAATGAGATTCCGAGAAGTAAAAAAACATAGGCCTGAATAGAGTGTGGTGTGGGGTTAGGAATTATGGGCAGCAGCATAGAAGATGTAGCATGGTTTCTCTCCAATAGTTACAGAACACACAAGGAGTTAACCCGGGGCTATTCAGCTAGTTGCACCGATATTCGAATATTGATATGAACATTAGTCTGGCACGCAGTATTGGGATGTCTATAATTTCAGTTTAACGCCCGTTTTATGCATAGGAGTTTGTGATGTAGTGAAGTTTAAGGCATTACAGATTTTTTCCAAGTATATTGTTTTACAATCAACATGGCTGTAAAACACCAATTAAGTAATTTCTATAGAAATGTGGAGAATGTTGCTGTTGGTAGGGCCTTTATACAACAGCAACTGGTGTCACCACTTAATTTGACATGAAGAATACTCAGAACTCAACATTTGCACGTGCAGTATCTCTCAAGACATACTCCTTATTCATTTTAGTAGTCCGGGCCACTCAAGACACTTTACAATCTCCCTCTTGCTGTCTGGTCAATTCCACAAATTGAATTAAGATATAGAAAATGTTCTAAGACTCCATCATTTAATGGTATACTCTTATGTATGTATGTAATAGTGCTTTGTCTGTGAATCTGTTACATAGTGTTCCACAGAGAGCAGATTATATGACTTCATGGATTATGCATATGGTCTTGTGAAACTATTTATCTGTGGGCCCAAATACCAATTTACACAAAATAAAATATAAACGTGCCCTTTTTGTTTAGTGCCCTGCTATTCACAGAGAATCAGTTACATTCCTTGCTATATCTAGGCTCCTTTATATCGCTCTTTAGGTCTGAGCTTAAAGTACAGCTGTCCGCAGTACCGACCGGTTACAATATACAGATAGTGGACTTTCGGCCATCCCCATTCAACAACTATGTTATAACACTTGGCTCTTTAAGCCATTAACTTGAGGCAGTGTCAATCACATCTAAAGTCAGCTCAGATGATTACTTCTCTGACTATGCCTACTGTTCAGTGTTTGGGCTGCAGTGCATGGGGACTACTTTGCATCTAAAAACCAGTCACACTCAAATCATTATTATATATAATATATATATATATATATATATATATATATATATATATTATCCACAACTTGCTCAGATTTGAGGCCGCAACTCACCCGCAGACGGCTCACAAAGCCCTTGTATGGCTCATTGCAGTTTCCCATCACAGTGTTTATTCCTTTGGCCTGACGCGCGTTTCGAAGCCTATCCGCTTCTCATCAGAGGCCTCACGCAAGAAATCAGAGTTCGTTTATGCCGCATTTTCCCAGCATGCTTTTCCACGACCACCATTGGTCTCCTCTTTAAATAGAGTTCAATTTCACCAATGCCTGCTGGGATATGTAGTTTTGGGCCATTTCACTCCCCTCAGTGGGTTCCGTTCTTGCATGACATTTCAGGATTCATTTAAAGCCCTCCATTGGGATCCCGGATGAGATTGTGCAATGTCAATAATGCTCCCTGCTGGTGCCGATCAAAGAGGAACGATACCTCTCTGTTGGTTCCTGTAACACTTTCAGGCAGCGCGATCCCTCCACGGCCGAAGCCGCCGCGATAATTCATTATCCACAACTTGCTCAGATTTGAGACCGCAACTCACCCGCAGACGGCTCACAAAGCCCTTGTATGGCTCATTGCAGTTTCCCATCACAGTGTTTATTCCTTTGGCCTGACGCGCGTTTCGAAGCCTATCCGCTTCTCATCAGAGGCCTCACGCAAGAAATCAGAGTTCGTTTATGCCGCATTTTCCCAGCATGCTTTTCCACGACCACCATTGGTCTCCTCTTTAAATAGAGTTCAATTTCACCAATGCCTGCTGGGATATGTAGTTTTGGGCCATTTCACTCCCCTCAGTGGGTTCCGTTCTTGCATGACATTTCAGGATTCATTTAAAGCCCTCCATTGGGATCCCGGATGAGATTGTGCAATGTCAATAATGCTCCCTGCTGGTGCCGATAAAAGAGGAACGATACCTCTCTGTTGGTTCCTGTAACACTTTCAGGCAGTGCGATCCCTCCACGGCCGAAGCCGCTGCGATAATTCATTATCCACAACTTGCTCAGATTTGAGGCCGCAACTCACCCGCAGACGGCTCACAAAGCCCTTGTATGGCTCATTGCAGTTTCCCATCACAGTGTTTATTCCTTTGGCCTGACGCGCGTTTCGAAGCCTATCCGCTTCTCATCAGAGGCCTCACGCAAGAAATCAGAGTTTGTTTATGCCGCATTTTCCCAGCATGCTTTTCCACGACCACCATTGGTCTCCTCTTTAAATAGAGTTCAATTTCACCAATGCCTGCTGGGATATGTAGTTTTGGGCCATTTCGCTCCCCTCAGTGGGTTCCGTTCTTGCATGACATTTCAGGATTCATTTAAAGCCCTCCATTGGGATCCCGGATGAGATTGTGCAATGTCAATAATGCTCCCTGCTGGTGCCGATCAAAGAGGAACGATACCTCTCTGTTGGTTCATGTAACACTGAAATGGCCCAAAACTACATATCCCAGCAGGCATTGGTGAAATTGAACTCTATTTAAAGAGGAGACCAATGGTGGTCGTGGAAAAGCATGCTGGGAAAATGCGGCATAAACAAACTCTGATTTCTTGCGTGAGGCCTCTGATGAGAAGCGGATAGGCTTCGAAACGCGCGTCAGGCCAAAGGAATAAACACTGTGATGGGAAACTGCAATGAGCCATACAAGGGCTTTGTGAGCCGTCTGCGGGTGAGTTGCGGCCTCAAATCTGAGCAAGTTGTGGATAATGAATTATTGCGGCGGCTTCGGCCGTGGAGGGATCGCGCTGCCTGAAAGTGTTACAGGAACCAACAGAGAGGTATCGTTCCTCTTTGATCGGCACCAGCAGGGAGCATTATTGACATTGCACAATCTCATCCGGGATCCCAATGGAGGGCTTTAAATGAATCCTGAAATGTCATGCAAGAACGGAACCCACTGAGGGGAGTGAAATGGCCCAAAACTACATATCCCAGCAGGCATTGGTGAAATTGAACTCTATTTAAAGAGGAGACCAATGGTGGTCGTGGAAAAGCATGCTGGGAAAATGCGGCATAAACGAACTCTGATTTCTTGCGTGAGGCCTCTGATGAGAAGCGGATAGGCTTCGAAACGCGCGTCAGGCCAAAGGAATAAACACTGTGATGGGAAACTGCAATGAGCCATACAAGGGCTTTGTGAGCCCGTCTGCGGGTGAGTTGCGGCCTCAAATCTGAGCAAGTTGTGGATAATGAATTATCGCGGCGGCTTCGGCCGTGGAGGGATCGCGCTGCCTGAAAGTGTTACAGGAACCAACAGAGAGGTATCGTTCCTCTTTGATCGGCACCAGCAGGGAGCATTATTGACATTGCACAATCTCATCCGGGATCCCAATGGAGGGCTTTAAATGAATCCTGAAATGTCATGCAAGAACGGAACCCACTGAGGGGAGTGAAATGGCCCAAAACTACATATCCCAGCAGGCATTGGTGAAATTGAACTCTATTTAAAGAGGAGACCAATGGTGGTCGTGGAAAAGCATGCTGGGAAAATGCGGCATAAACGAACTCTGATTTCTTGTGTGAGGCCTCTGATGAGAAGCGGATAGGCTTCGAAACGCGCGTCAGGCCAAAGGAATAAACACTGTGATGGGAAACTGCAATGAGCCATACAAGGGCTTTGTGAGCCGTCTGCGGGTGAGTTGCGGCCTCAAATCTGAGCAAGTTGTGGATAATATATATATATATATATATATATATAGCTATTTTTAGTTTTTTAATACAGCAGGCTATTAAAAGATGCTTTTGACATATCCAGTGCGAGCCTGACCCCCCCCCCAAAAGAGTTTAATACCATACTAACACAACTACCAAAACCACACAATGACCACCAAGATTACACCACCAATAGCAGTACTAAGAATAGTAGCAATATCACCACCTCTATCAAGAATCGTCACAGTCAATAGGTCTAGCTTTGAACTGCCGGGGCATAAAAACGTATTTTCTGCATGTCTGCGTTGTAACATTAAATCCCAAGCTATTGGCTTACCCAAATTATGTTTTAAAACCTGTGGGATCTCACTATAATGACAACAGTGTGAAGCGGAGGAAAGAAATGTAGACTTGCAGACAAACGTCACTGTACATAAATACAGCTAAAAGAAGATGTATCTTTTTTCTTTGCATTAACGTTAGAACAAAACCGAAAGTATATTTTTATTTTCCTCGGGAGATCCATCCTATTTCCGACTACTTGCTCACAGGATTTCATTCTCAGCTACAAAGTGGCAGGTTGCCATCCAAATGTGATCATGCAACGGAAAACTCTCGTGAAACGTATCCCAACTCCGTGTGTGTCTGTGTGTATTTGGGTAAATGAATAACACTGGCACGAATCTCTGAAACATTACTCGTCTCAGTTGCACAACCATCATTCCTATACTTATACCACCAGACAAGAAAAGGGACCGTCGGGTGGACAAAACGACAAGAATCTGTGGGCATCATGATGTGTACGCGGGCATGTTAGGAGGGCTGTGGGCTACACAGGTTCATGAGGGGATATTTGTTGAATTGGGCACCAGTGAACGGCGTTAGGTACCCTGCGCCCTTCCAGGGGGTTTACAGTACAGGCGATTATAGCATTGAGGGTGCAGTCGTAGAGCAAGTGGCATCCTCCATAAGGAAACAACTTAGCTGGGGAGAAGCTCTTTTCAGAATTGGGGAACTTCAGAGATTTCTTACTAGAATCAGGTTTCAAACTGGGGTTCAACTTTTATAGCGATGTTTCCCTCAGCTTAGCTGTAGAGTGTTTCACATCCCAGAATCATGATGGGGAGTCAACCTCTGGTGTACGCTGGAAACACTGCTGTGGCCGACTGACCCTGCAGTGCCCGGGGGTCAGACGGATCATCACTTGAGTTATTCGCTTCATCAGCCCCGTGCAGCCGGTATCCAAGATTCCCCGCGGGCGCTGGATGCCTATCCGCAGCGACAGCGATCGGTTCACCACTTACCTGCCGGAGAAGGTAGGGCGTCGCCGGAACGCTGCTAGTGCTGGAGGCTGGGGCGCTGAGTGTAGCGTTCGACTGCTTGCAGTTTTCCCGCGCGCGCTGTCCGAGTCACTCTTCCCTCACCATAGAGTGGGGGGCGGGCAGAGAGGAGAGCAGATCAGCCCCACAGCGCCCCTGCAGGCCAGCTGAGGGCATGGCCGTGGAGGTGACAGCGGCGCTATGTTACTTACCTCCAGCTCGGTAAGGTATAAAGCGGCTTGCGGTATTTCTTGGTCCCGGCAAGTCTGTAAGCAACACGACGATTGACTCGCCAACTCTAGTAATTACGGCTTGATACAGTTATCACAGCTCCTCTTTCTGAAACACAAACCAATTAGAAAGACCCAACCGTTGCACAAATACAATGTAACTTAAAACAAACTATAAGCCCTTAGAATACCTTCTCGAATTCTGCTCCTTTTGTGTCTTACGTGCTTACGTACAAGTTCCCTGCTCATATTTGCTTTCCAACATATGCGAACAACAAGCATTGGCCGAACGCGCGACTCGCGCTTAAAGATTATAAAAAAAAAAAAAAGACAAGCCCGGCGGAGCGTGGCGCGCGCTCGCTTGGGGGCGGGGGAGCGGACCCTTTGAAGTGCTCCCAAAAGGCGGATTGCATGGCGGCATGATGCGCGTGATTGTGCGCGTGCTAACCATGCAAACCGCTTTTTGGGAGCACTTCTCAAACCCGCTCTCTATAGTCTCGCTTTGCGATCGCTTACGCAATAGCAAGGCGAGACCTAAAAAGGATAATCAAGCAAATGCTCTATGTACAACATCCAGAGAAGCGAAAATGCTAATATGCGTTCGATTAGAGGCAAGAGAAGGGTGCATTAAAGAGTGCAGTTAGTCTCTGAGTGCGACAAAGTAATTTAGGAACAAAAAAGGAAGAAAGAATAAATGGAGATATCAATACGTAGATAGTGCACATGATATCACCCTACTTTATTAGTTAAAACCGAATCAACCACTCCCAGTGGTGTAAATACTAACAGCAAGACAGCTATATGTCAAAGGAAACATAACCCACCGTGTGATGCTTAATAACCGCAGTGATAATCAATGTATATATTGCGTATAAACTTACTCTATTAACCCCTTCAGTGCCACGCCCTTTCCCCCTCCTGTGCCGGGCGTTGCACTAGTGGGTGGGGTTCATGACGAGATAGTCTCGTCATGGGCACAGCGCAACCGTGCTCCATGACGAGACTATCTTGTCATGGGCACTGAAGAGGTTAATGTGGGCTAAAATGATGTACTAACGGATCCTGGCGAAACTCAGGTAGACACAAACTGGAAAAGGAAGTGCAACAATGGCGGCCAAGATTATCAAACCAACCAATATCCAAATGCCTGTATGTTGCCAAAGACGAGAAAGGAGCGAGATTTACCTTGTCACTCGAAAATGGATGGGCTCTGTTGATGCAAAAATGCTCAAGTGTGCACGTGTTACCTAAGAAGACGAAAACAACTACTGATGTGTCTGATAGTAAAATTGGACGTCAAAATGAACTATGCGCATAGTCAAAATGACGCTTAACTTGGTTTTGAATTGGAAAAAAGGACAACCGCAGCAGAATATAGAGAAGAATCGCAAGTGTTCCACAATATTTTCCTGCGAGAAAACGCCATAATGAATTACCAGTTGCGACTACGTGTAGTCACTACAAAAATTGAAACGGGGATTTACTCTAGGTTGAAGCTTACGTTGTGTTGAAAACGAGACTCCTACAATCCTGGATGCAACGCTGGTGCAGCGTGGGTCATTCCTGCCGCAAATAGTCACCGACGTCTCGTCGGTGATGGTAAAATTTAAACTGATGTAGCCAAATTGTACCCGCCCCAGAATGATGGAAATGAAAGAAGTACTCACAGATAGTGAGATCGAGCGCCATCTTGGAATGGTGTAGTTTGTGTGTTAAATGAAAAGACATTGTAATTAGATGGCTGCCCACACTAATATCCTAGAACAGAATATTTAGGAAGTCGTCTAGTAGCAACGCCCTGAATGCAATAAACAGTAGGAAAAATGTACAAAAACAGGAGCTACTTGTAGAGGGACACAAGTCGGGTGCCATGAAAGAATGGTTCCCGAATACATGTAAGGACACTGATACTGTTTAAATTAGATGCTGAGAGCTAAATTAATTTGGTTGTTTAGACACAAGTAACAGAAATAGTGGTGGTGACGTGTCTGTGAAGTGAGATTAGTGACTACGCCTAAGGGATAGACAAGATGAAATAGAGTAAAAGATTGCATTGTTAATTATAAAAAATTAACACCCAAGTGAATAAGTGACTGATGGCTTGTAAAGATTGCCAGGAACAGAACGCATATGTACAATCTAATGTTTCATGTTATGTATTGCAGATTAAACATTGCATTATGATATGACATTTAAAAGTGTATATCGTCAATATCTCAAAGAAAACATTGCATTTCAATTTTATCATTAAGACCACTTGGTGCTAGAGTCTGTAAGAATTTAGCCCACCACACTTCCCTCTGGCTAAGCCTTTTAGCATTATCAAAACCTAGGTTACATTTTAGAACTTCCAGAATAGTAAACCTAAGTTGTGCATTTGTGTGATGATGGTCAAGCCAGTGCGACACCAAATATGATTTAGTGTTCTGTGTGCGTATTGTGCTTTTGTGCTCAGAAATACGTATTTTAATTTTTCGCATCGTTTTCTCAACGTAAAGAAACCCGAAAACAGACCTTTAAAATCCGGATCATATTTCATATATCTCATCTTGATTTGATGATTCTTTTAATGGTGTTGGATTTGGTCGAAAATTTGGATACAAATACCTGGCGGCTATGACTGATTTTCACTTTAGGAGCTAGAAGTTCTTTTTGTTCCAATTGTTGGGTTTTGTGTAACGCTTTGGCCACGATCTCTTCAGGATAACCTCTCTGTTTGAACTTGATGCTTTGACTATCAAGAGCTGTGTCTAGTTCTAACTCATTGGAGACTATTCTTTTTGTTCTAATCATCTGCGAGTAAGGCAGATTACGGAGTAATGATGGAGAATGAAAACTGGTGTTTAGCAGAAGAATATTTCTATCCGTCGGTTTAGTATACACTGTTGTCTCAAATTTATCATTCTGCTTAGTAATCAAAACATCAAGGTAGGATAAGCTTTCATCACTTATGTTATAAGTGAATTTAATGCGTGGGTGTTTTAAATTTAATTCGTTGGAATACTTGATTCCAATGATTCTTTAGAATTATTCCATATAGGGAAAATATCATCTATGAATCTGACGTAAAACACCAGATTAGAGCTCCACAAATTGTCAGAGAAAATATAGACTGATTCAAATTTAGACATGAAGGTATTCTCATAGGACGGAGCCCCTGAAAAACCCATTGAGGTTCCACTGATTTGCAAATAAAAAGAATTCTGCCACTGTAAATAGCTATGTTGCAAACAAAAAGTTAACAATTCCAGAATAAGAACTTTGTTCACCCCAATGTCTGGTAGTTGAAGAAGAGCCCACTCGGTAGCTTAAATCCCTTCTTTTAATGGTGTGGAGGTATACAATGATGTTACGTCAATAGTGCAAAGCACCCAAGAAGAGGAGTACTGATCATTGATTGTATTCAACAATGTTAAAAAATGTGTGGTATCTTTCACATAACTTTTCCATGTTTGCACGAACTTTTGTAAAACATAATCTACAAATTGACCCACTGATGAAAAAATAGAATCACACCCCGAGACTATCGGGCGAAACGGTGGATTCGAAAGATTTGTATGTACCTTTGGTAACATATATAATTTCGGTCTTCTGGGAAAAGTGACAGTTAGAAAGCTCCGCGTTTTGATTTTAATCCATGACATATTCTCTGCGTGATCAAGGATTTCTGTAAGATGTGTTTATGAAAATGGGAGTCCTTGAGAGTATTCTTCCAGATAATGATGACCAATTTACCTCCCAGGTTTTCTGTTATTTTTTGAATAGCTGCTGTGTTAAACACCTGAGAATAACTTCTTTGAACCACCCCAAAGTAAATGGATGATGAAAAGATTTAATCAAGTCCTGGTGGAATGCGTCCAGAATGCTTAGTGATGGGAACAGCCATTCATGCCATGCTCTGGGCCTATAGGACAACACCTCATGTCTCAATGGATAACTCCCCTTTTGACTTAATGTGGAGAAAATAAGCTGGTTCTGAGTTACCAATCAATTGGATGCTAACAGTTGGTGTAAATGATAATTATTCATTAGCTGAGAAGTGGGTTGAAAAAGTTTGAAGGAGAGATTGTTTGTAAGAGCAAGTTTCTAAGACTAACAATAGGCGATTGGGTTGAGATTGAGGAACCTGTTATACAAAAGAAGGCCTTCATTTGTAAAAGAAAAAGTGCTGGCCCCCAAAGTTTTTCTTAGAATCTTTCCTCTGTGAAATATTGAGATAGTTGAATACAAGACTGCATAATCTAGATTCGTCTCATAACGCTTTCGTCCACCAACCAACACTTCCTGCATCTTTAGCTCACTCTTGTCTTTCTCTCTCTTGATCTCGCTCAACGTCTGCTGATGAAAAAAAAAGTACTGGTGCATAAACATGAGTGCCTACCTGCAACCACCAGCTCATTCAGCACTGTTATTCAGTGCTCATAAGGCTGTGAGGGTTGAAGGTATTCAGTGGTGAAACATGGGAAGCCTGGCCAAGATCTCTAAGGATTGTTCTTTCTGACTTGGACAAAGGGTTCATTCTTCATATAGCAAAGATGAACAGAAAACGCGCACCAGGAGAAGGCCAAGATACCCTCCTCACAATATTTGGATTTGTCATCCTCGCTGCAGACACTAGTGCGGTTCCCTCTCTCTGGACATGTTTTGCATATTTTATATGTTTACTGTGTTTTTGGCAAGATACTTGTTTATGACGAATCATTGCAGCCTACCTTGTATTGTTTTTTTAGTGGAACGTGGTTTTCAAGGCACTCTGCAGGTTGTGTCTGTTGAGTGCTGCATGGATGGGGCAGGCTCTTCCTGTTTGTCGTGCTTCCTATAAAGGGTTACTTCTTTTTAACCTGTTACGCCTCCTTTCCTGCCTTCAAATTACTTCATCAATTCATCCCTTTACTTTGCTATAGTGTCCCTTATTCCCAAGCTTGTGATGAAAACCCCAATATAAATGACGGAAATGTTTTCGTACTGGAACCGAGAGGATGCTGCCGGAAAATGCCATCGCATTTCATTGCGAGTTCATCGGATCGTGTGCGTAGTGTCAGAGGGACATTGTAGTTAGTGCCCGGGGTAGTGCTGTGGAAACCGCGATTTGTCAACTGCGGTTTCACTTGCATACATCACCTCTAGCCATCACAAAATAATGAACGCAAACCTGACTCACAAGCAGAATCCGTTAGCGTAAGTGATGCAGATGTGTGGGCGCAGCACAAAGTTGGGCCGAGAGGTGCATGTCTCATTCTTATTGCGTCACGAGTTACGCGGCTTCAGATTATAGTGCACGCCCCTGGCTTGGGCCTCGCCACAGGGAAAGAGAAACTACATTAGATCGGCACAGACACAAGCAATTCATTCAAACAGCTTCAATGAAAGACGTCACTGGTATAGTAACGATCGTCTTCATATTGCTTAAGCTGCTAACGCGAAGAAATATTGCATGGACACATGGGAAGTAATTTTGTTGATGACGGCGCTTTGATTTATATAACCCTTACGGGGCAGCTGAGATTGTGCGTAGAGATCTCAGTTTCATGTTTTTTCTCCATTACATTTCCATTTGAAAGTGTCTATGTTTCATTTGTTTTCGTTTTATTAGTACTTATCCATGTTTATTTTGGTCTGTGAACATTTAAGTCTGGTGCATTCCACCAGGCGCACGAGACTATGTGCTATAGTCTGTGGGGCAGATTTACAAGAAAGTGACGTATCTGTAGAGATGCGTCACTTTCCCTGCTTCACCCTGAGAAACCCTTGCGCCACCATGGATGCGCATATTTACAATACGGCGCACCATGGCGCAAGGATTGACAGATGCATCAGAAATTCTGACACATCTGTTGGCGCAAAAGTCACGCATTGCTGGAGTCGTGTCGCAAGCACGACGCAACTCCAGCAATGCATGTTGAGGCCTATCCTCATTGTGCTGCGCCACTCCTTAGGTTTTGACGCAGTGGCATCCTAGAAGTGGCAGTGAAATCTTGTAGATTTCACTGCATCACTTCTACGAGGCTTTCCTGCGTAGGAATGCCCACCCTGCATACATTATACCTGACACAGGTATTATGTGGCGCAGGGCTTTACAACGTGACGCATCTCCCTAGATGCGTCAAGTTGTAAATGGTCCGCATTTTTACGCTGCCGCTGCGTCACAAAAAGTGACGGATCGGTGGGCAAAAATTAGGCAAGGTTCTTGTAAATCTGCCCCTGTGTATTCAGCATGTAGACATACAGTGGGTTCCAATATACCCTTTTCCTATGCAATCTATATTGTGTTTTGATGGGACTTACATTCTGTATAAGTACCAGTGGCCGAAGTTTGAATCAAGTATTAGTGATACCAAATAGGCAATGCTTATAAATCAAAGTGATTTTTGGTGTGTCATTGATGGATTTAGGCTCCCAGATTCAGACTTTCTGAAGAGATTCTAGCAAGAATGATTACTGTGCAAATCTTCTGCACCAAGGGTTTGTCAAAGGGAAAACCAACACTAAAACCCATGCTTACTAAAGTAATCTTTCGGATTCCATTATCAAAATCCTTCTCCGCAGGATTTCATTCAGAATAGCAACCCCCCTCTACCTAAATTGATTGATATTCTCATATACTTTCATAATAAACTAATCAGATCTATTACCTTCATCATAACATTTCATAAAAAACAGATCAGGCTTACAGCCATCTGTCTTGCCCTCATAACCAGCTCTGTCCTTCTGCATTGAGTTTAAAGTTTGCCATAAACCGAAAAGTGCAATGTAAGCCAACTACTTGTGCCCAATCAAGCATCTACTCAGGGGGACCAAGATGTGGGTAAAGCGTACGTCCCTATTTCAATAGTACACTGTCACTGAAAGCTCTTTTTTATTTTATAAAGTCTGGCGACAGTTGCATTGTCAAATCAGACTTAAAAAGAAAGAGGCTGTTGGGTTACAGCCAGAACTGCCTACTTCGAAACTGGGGAACTAGGTTCGAGTCTTGGCGTTGGCTCAACATCCTGTGATTCTAGGAAAATTACTTAATCTCCTCGTGCCTACCAAAAATGAATGTGCCCTTGTTCAATGTAACAGGTGCTCATGTAAAGCACTCCAATACCTTTGGATTGATTTTGCGTTACATAAAACTGCAAAAAAATAAAATTGTAGTGAAAGATGGCCCTTGTTGGAAAACATCTGTGTTGCTGGAATCATGGAAGAAAGCTGTTCGGACTAGCTGGAATATTTTGCTGGCATCAGACCACCCTCATGCAATCGTTCGCACGCCCACTCCAGTACTCAACAAATACGCAGACTTTCTCCCCATCCCCATCCACACCCACTGTCACCTCCCGAGTAGAATATTCTCCTCATCCCGAAGCAGGGTGTTTCTTTGCCATCACTGTCTGCCCTTAAAACAGGGTGCACAGTGTGAATATCACTCTGGATGTCTCTTTCCTGTCATCCACATGCTTCCCTAGCAACTCTCTCACAGTCGTTTTCCTCTCATTCCCGGTGTCCATAAGATCTTTCCATCCTTTGGTGTCATCCCAGTATTGATTACTACTATTGTTCTCCTCTTCAGAAGGATGAAATGCAGAGCCATGCACTATTCTGATTTGGATCATTGAGTTTCCGGTTACCCACAGACCTTTAAATCAAGTTGATTAAACAGCCCAAGCTCTTTTTGAAACACATATGCTACTCATTCAGTTCATTTGATTGGCCCTTTCCGTACCTAAACTCTTTACAAGATCATGTTGCCTCATTTGCTCTTAATGCTTAGCTTCCCTGTGTTTGTTTCGACAACAACACGTGCCATCAATGGCCATTCAGTGTTTCAAACACAAATCAAGTACAGCCCAGTACATATGCACAATTGGAAAAGTTAGGAGCAATAAAACAATGTCTTCTTTTTAACCCCTTCGCCGCGGCAGGAATTCCGCCGCGGCGCTGGGGGGGTTTGGGGGCAGGTGCGGTGGCGCTGTGCTCGTGACGGAACCACTCCGTCACGAGCCATGGGTGAGCTGTGCTCATGATGGAGTGGTTCCGTCACGTCTCCGCCCACTGCGCTAATCGCCCGCACAGGTGGGGTATTAGCGCCGCGTGGGCGGAGCGGCCGCCAACGGCCACAGCATGACGGAACCACTCCGTCATGAGCACACGGCACCCGTGGCTCATGACGGAGTGGTTTCGTCATGAGCACGGAAAGGGTTAATGCCTCATATTGTTAGTCGATAGAGTTTTGCATCTAAAGCCATGGATGGTTACACAGGAACACCCATGGAACAATCCTCTGAAGCAGAGTAACACAAAGTAGCATTTCACGCTGGTTTATGTTACTTTTTCTTACAAACCAACAAAAATACCAATTTCCATTGGCTTGTAAATCCTGAAAAGGATTTTGCGTCGGGCCTGTGTTATAAAAGTAATGAAAACCCAGCAGTGTAACTTCAGGGGAGGTGTTTGGGGTGATACACCACCCTAATACATTTTTATTTCTGATAAATAGTTGGGTACAGGTGCTTTCAGTCGGGTAGGGTGAGGCGTCTTTCAGATTGCACCAGGAATTTTTACATACACACAGACAAAAACCCACACACTCTCCCTTTCTCTGTTTTGAAAGTCTTAAAAAATTTTGGTAAGTTTACAAAATACTGTGCTTTCCCTCACTTAGGGGCATCTCTACAAGGCGGCGATAGAAAATTATCTCTGCTTTTGCGGCCGTTTCCGGCCGAAAAGCGGCGATAATTTTATCGCCTAATCAGCAAGGTCACGCTATCGCGTGAAACCTTGCATTAGCGCACAAATTCTTAACGCCCAGCTTTGCATCTCTAATGAGATGCAAAGTGGGCGTTCCTGACCTGACATGACTGGAGAAATGTCGCTAAGCGACATTTCTCCTATCATCAAGCCCCACGCTATGAAGCATAGCGGCGGGAAAAGTAGCGATAACCCCTGCTACTTTCCTTACGCCTGCTTCAGGACTGACTTAGCCATGATATATATGCCATGACCTATTCTTAGGACACCCCCGCGCCGCACGGCCACCAGCTGTAGCGCGTGCTCCCCGCCTGCCGCTGCCCTCAGCCTCGCTGAGCCTGCCTGCTGACCACGCCCCCCGCCGTCGCTCGGTGTGGGCTCCTGCGTTAACTGTGTATCTTAGTAATTATCTGTTGTCTTGTTGCCTCATTTAGGCATTTTGCCCCTTTTTTCTGTGTCTGTGTGCCCCCCTGTGCTGTTTTTCCCCGTAGTTGCCCCTGTGCCCACCCGCCCCGCTCCCCGTTTCCCGCCGCCGTGAGATCGGACACGCCCCCTTTCCTTCTGGGCCCTCCCCGCTCCCACCTCCCAGCTGCTCCTCCCTCCCTCGCACTTGGCCATAAATGGCGACCGTGCGGCACAGGTGAGTGTGACCTATTCTTAGGACACCCCCGCGCCGCACGGCCACCAGCTGTAGCGTGTGCTCCCCGCCTGCCGCTGCCCTCAGCCTCACTGAGCCTGCCTGCTGACCACGCCCCCCGCCGTCGCTCGGTGTGGGCTCCTGCGTTAACTGTGTATCTTAGTAATTATCTGTTGTCTTGTTGCCTCATTTAGGCATTTTGCCCCTTTTTTCTGTGTCTGTGTGCCCCCCTGTGCTGTTTTTCCCCGTAGTTGCCCCTGTGCCCACCCGCCCCGCTTTCCGCTTCTCGCCGCCGTGAGATCGGACACGTCCCCTTTCCTTCTGTGCCCTCCCCGCTCCCGCCTCCCAGCTGATCCTCCCTCCCTCGCACTTCGCCATAAATGGCGACCGTGTGCATGCGCAGCGTTGACGCGCAGCGGGCGCGCCGATTGTGTGCCGAAGGCGTTCCACAGGCAAGCCCGTCTGCGCCCGTCCGCGCCTGGACCGTGCCCAGCACCCGGACCCCTGGCCCCCGCATACACCAGCCCACCCGCCGGACCTACGCCGCCACGAACTCTACGCACTCAACGTCGGTCGAATCCCCGGATGCTACCGAGCCACCCCGAGACGCACCCACGGACCCTTCAGCTGCCACTCCTGCAATTTCTCCTGCATCCGGTCCTGCACTGCACCCGCACCCACCAAGCCGAGCACCAGCAGCAACCACCTGAAGCACCTGAAGTGCATCCTGCTCAACACCCGCTCCGTCCACAGACACGCCGTAGAGCTCTGGAACCTGCTCGACACAACATCACCAGACGTCGCCTTCCTCACGGAAACATGGATGAACGCCTCCTCAGCACCCGACATCGCCATCGCCATCCCGGACGGATACAAGATCACCCGCGACAACCAGACCGGAGGAGGCATCGCCATCATCCACAGGAACACCATCCACATCACGACCAACACCGACGACTCCCCCACCCTTGCAACCGCCCAACACCTGCACTTCCAGATCCACACCGACCCCAAGACCAACCTCAGAGGCACCCTCATCTACAGACCCCCGGGACCACGTACACAGTTCAGCGAAGACATCGCCGACTTCATCAGCCCGCACGCCCTCCCCTCCGCTGACTACATCCTCCTCGGGGACCTCAACTTCCACCTGGAGAACAACAACGACCGCAACACCACCACCCTGCTGGACAACCTCGCCAACCTCGGTCTCAAGCAGCTGGTGACCACCCCCACCCACTACGCCGGACACACACTCGACCCCGTCTTCTCATCCAGCAAGGACATCGCCTTCAGCCACACCACCGGACTCCACTGGACAGACCACAGCTGCGTCCACTTCAGCTTCAAAAAGAACACGATCCACCACCACCAGCAACAGGTTGCACGCAGAAGCTGGAACAGGATCACTGCCGACCAGCTCGCCGCATCCCTGAGCCAGGACCCCCCCTCCAGCTCAGCGAACCCCAGCCAAGCCGCCAACAACCTCACGAAGTGGATCAGCAACTGCGCAGATGACCTCGCCCCCCTGAGGACCGCGCCCAGCAGACCCGGCAGTAAGAAAGCACCATGGTTCACCAACGAACTCAAGAGCTCCAAGAAGAACTGCCGAGCCCTCGAGAGAGCCTGGCGCAGAGACCCTACAACCAGACAACATGACCACCCTCAAGCTCGCCACTCAAAAACACCTCCAACTGATCCACACCACCAAGAAAACCGCATTCAAGGAACGACTGGACAACAACGCACACAACAGCAAGGAACTCTTCAACATCGTCAAAGAGCTCTCCAACCCCAATGCTGAAAACAACGACATCACCCCATCACAAGACCTCTGCAACTCCCTCTCCTCCTACTTCCACAACAAGATCGCAGATATACACAACAGCTTCATCACACAGCCAACGCACCCCACGACCGCACCTGCACCCCCCACCACCACCCTCCGCGCCTGGACCCCGATCAACACCGAAGAAACCCGTCGCACGATGAACTCCATCCACTCCGGTTCTCCAACTGACCCCTGCCCGCACCACGTCTTCAACAAGGCCGGCGCTGTCAGCGCACCCCACCTGCGGGACATCATCAACACCTCCTTCGACACCGCCACCTTCCCGGAGAGTTGGAAGCACGCCAAACTCAGCGCTCTACTGAAGAAACCTTCAGCGGACCCCACCGAACTCAGAAACTACCGCCCCATCTCGCTCCTCCCGTTTCCGGCCAAAGTCATCGAGAAGACCGTCAACAAGCAGCTGGCCGCCTTCCTCGAGACGAACGGTTCCCTCGACCACTCGCAGTCTGGCTTCCGGGCCAACCACAGCACCGAGGCCGCCCTCATCGCCGCCACTGATGACATCCGAACCCTGCTTGACAACGGGAAACAGCGGCCCTCATCCTCTTGGACCTCTCCACGGCATTCGACACTGTCTGCCACCGCACCCTAGTGCAGTGCCTCTGCAATGTCGGAATCCAGGAGAAGGCACTAGAATGGATCATCTCCTTCCTCGCCGGAAGAACACAGAGAGTCCGCCTCCCCCCGTTCAGATCAGAAGCCACCGAAGTCATCTGCGGCGTCCCTCAAGGCTCCTCGCTCAGCCCCACCCTCTTCAATGTCTACATGAGCCCCCTCGCGGCCATCGCACGCCAACACAACCTCAACATCATCTCTTACGCCGACGACACCCAGCGGATCCTCTCCCTCACCAACGACCCCGCCACCGCCAGAGCCAACCTACACGAAGGGATGAAAGACGTAGCCAAGTGGATGATGAACAGCCGCCTGAAGCTGAACTCGGACAAGACGGAGGTCCTCATCCTGGGCTCCTCGCCCTCCGCCTGGGACGACTCCTGCTGGCCCCCTGCCCTGGGCAGCGCACCCAAACCGACAGACCACGCACGCAACCTGGGCTTCATCCTGGACTCCTCCCTCTCCATGACCAGACAAGTCAACGCCGTCTCCTCGTCGTGCTTCAACATCCTGCTCATGCTACGTATGATCTTCCGGTGGATCCCCACCGAGACCAGAAAGACGGTTACCCAGGCCCTCGTCACCAGCCGACTGGACTACGGCAACTCCCTCTACGCCGGAACCACTGCCAAACTCCAGAAGAGACTCCAGCGGATCCAGAACACCTCAGCAAGACTCATCCTCAACATCCCCCGACACAGCCACATCTCCGGACACCTGAGAGACCTGCACTGGCTCCCGGTCAACAAGAGAATCACCTTCCGTCTCCTCACCCACGCACACAAAGCCCTACACAACCAAGGCCCAAGATACCTCAACAGCCGCCTCAACTTCTACACTCCCACACGTCAGCTTCGATCGACCAGCCATGCCCTCGCCGCCGTCCCCCACATCCGAAGAGTCAACACAGGAGGAAGGGCCTTCTCCTACCTGGCCGCCAAGACTTGGAACTCCCTCCCGACCCACCTCCGCCTGACCCAAGACCACCTCGCCTTCAGGAAGCAACTCAAGACCTGGCTGTTCGAGCAGTAGCGGACCCCCCACCCCAAGCGCCTTGGGACCCTCCGGGTGAGTAGTGCGCTATATAAATGCCTGATTGATTGATTGATTGATTGATTGATTGATTGATTGATGATATCCTATGGAAGGTGGATATCATGGCTAAGTATGTGAGGCCCTATCATCAAGCTAACGCCAAACTTCGTGAGATTATCGCTGGGTTTCCAGCGATAATCTCACGTTTGGCAGTTAGCGCTAGGATTTTGATCACTTTTGAGATAAGCGTTGCTAATAGCACGCTATCTCAGCGATAAAAATCCATGCTAACCGGCGATAATTATCCTAGCGCTAAGTGCGCTTAGCGATAATTATCGCAGGTTGTTGCTAATATGCCCCTCAGTACCCCTACAAATCTGCATTTCTCTCCCCTTCCCATGCCCCTTAAGCCCTTCCCATGCACTTTGCGCTCACATAATGTATTTTACCCTTATATGTCAGTGTTATGGTTGGAAAATCTGAAGTTAACACCCCCAATCTTACTGACCAAGATACGACCATGTGAAAACCCAATGCAAAACCTTTGTAAATGTGGCCCAGAGGCTCTGCTGACACAATCTACTGTTCATGTGGACTTTGCCTCTCTCACAAGGCATCACCATGACTTTTCCTTTCATCATGAAAATGAGTTGGTCCATAGCACGTTAACAAATAAGTGTCTTCTATGCAAGCTATATAGAGTCGTGTGATGCACAGTTAAAAAAGGCACTTACTCAAACTGGTGGCTATTACTATCTATAACACTCTTCCTTTATGTTTTTTACAGACCACAGAGCAGGTAATATGATTTCTGTGAGAGGATCACCAGCATAGACCGACATTGCCATGTATATCGCATAGAAAAAAAAGAACAATTATTAAACTTACAAAAGTCAATATGCAAATGTATTTTATGAAGCCATGCCCTCACCATTATATGTGTGCAAAAAAAAGCACAGTCATGTTTTTTGTTTAATTTTCACTTTCAACTAAAGGACAAGTTCAATGAGATTTGCTCTTTTATAATTCAATAGTATCCTGAGATTGAGGGAGCAGTGGTGTCAGTTTTTACTGGGTACATCTATGAGACCTCTCGTAGCATCTTAATGTATAATAGTATTGTTGAGCAAGGACGTTTGTCTGTTTTTAGAGGAAATCTATGTGCACCTTCGGTAAAGAATCTTTATGTAACAAATGGTTTGTTTCCCTTATGTCATTTCTAGAATTCCAAATATTGTTTCATCCGCAAAAGATACTACGGCCCTAATTACGATGGCGGTTGGTCGGACAGTCAACCGCCATCGTATCGGGCCGGAGACCGTCCAACAATGAGTTGGCAGTCCAACCCACCCTATAATGAAAAGACTGCCAGCACGGTGGTCAGAAAGTGCTTTTTTCTACTGCAGCTTGTGCTGAAGCCCAGGAAAAGGTCTGTAGCACAAGCCACAGTAGAAAAAAGAACTGCCAGGCACCATGTGGTGCCTGGCACAAAGTACATGGATGTGTGGTGGGGGGGCACTACATGTGCCCCACAAGCCACTTAGCAGTGGCCCACCGGGGACAGGGGCTCTGGTTAGGGCTCCCAAAATCGGTTTCTGTTGGCCTTTTCATGATGGTCGGACCGACATGAAAAGGCAGTCGGAAAGGGACATTATAATCCCAACAGCAGTGCCTCAGAAGGCACTGCCTCCATTGAAGGGATAGGATTCTGAATGCCACTCCAACAGGATCCTTGATCATGTCATAGATGACGGTCTTTCCCCCCCAAGCACTGTGGTCCAACCATCTGCATTTTAATGCGGCGGTCGGACAATGGCCTGGATGTCGGTAGGACAGCCACCAACGACCTGTCGGTGGTGGTCCCACCGACATCGTAATGAGGCCTATGTTTAAAGTGCAGGTCTGCTATTATTTGCTTTAGTAGGGTTTCAACCACCTCAACCCACAACCACATTTCTCAATCGCCTTGACATAAAAGATAGGACAGTTCTATCTTTTTATGTGAGGAGACCACCCAGTCATAAAAATATGACTAGTAAAATACCTTTGTGAATATGAAACAATCATAAACGTACTCAAAATTGTACATTTAACTTTGTGAATCAGGCCCTCAGAGAACAATGTTGATTTTTCAATTACACATACGGGAAAAGGATTAAACAAAAAGATATTGTAGGAGGAAGTAATCCATCTTTAATTATCAGGTATTTTGTTTAGCATAAGAAGAAGTCCAGGTGAATCCTTTAGTCAGTTATAAATATATGAAAAGTTTAAGTAGGTCAATCCCCTCCATTTGTTTGAGGTTGAAGAATGCACAGTAAGTTATACGGAGAAACCTGGGGTAGATTTAGTTGGATTATTTGCAATAGCTTTTCAGTCTTTTTTCAGTTTTCTTCCTTACTTTTACTTTTAGTATGGAAGATGCCTCTATATTGCATTAACTATGTTTGTACAAAATAGGTCATAAAAGGTCCTGAATTTGGTGATGTAACTTTGGTGGCTCCAACTTGAAAGTCTGCTCATTTGTAGTGAATCGGGACAGTATGGTGGATATCTTATAGTAGTTAATGGTTGGGCATCATGACATACAGTGGGTCCTTATTCTTTTAACCCCTTTGACGCGCATGACGGAACGGTTCCGTCATGCACGTCGGTTGCGCTGTGCGCATGACGGAACAGTTCCATCATGGCCCCGCCCGCGCACGGAACCTTCGCTCTGAAGGGGTTAAAGAACACAAAAAAGGGCAATGACCCTTAAGATTTAAAGCAGTCATTTGCCTTTCTTGTTTTATAAGTGAAAATATTGTTGATTTATTTGAAAAACGATTAAAAAATATTTTAGGGACACTGTGGGTCTTAAATATTTAAGAGATTACATTCTGGAGAAAAGAACTGTCTTCGGGCTACCATTTAGAGATAGTGCTTACTTTTTTCAGTGATTTGTCACCTTAATGTTGATTTTTGCATTAAAAAGCTGATTGGGTAATTGTTTCTTTGTAGAGACAAAGCACAGGTGAGTTTTACTCATTGATTGTGAGGCTCTACAAAGCTTTTCGGGGAGAGTGAAAAGAACTATCAACCAAGATGGACTATTTTATGGCTGGAAAAAGTGAGAGTTGAATGTAAAGGAGAATTAATTGACCACGTTGCACAAGAGGTTGCTGTAAACTCAATTTTCGTTTTTACAAGTTGAATGGTCACCACTGAAAGAAAGTCCAAGGAATCATTTGTGTCTCTCTGGCTAAAGTTATTCTTGGATTTATGTTGCAATTCAGTAAAAAGTTGTCTACTCTAAGGGAGTAAGAGATTTGGGGAAAAAGCATATCAGGGACCCTTGAGTTTCATTATAACTTGAAACTTGCCAGCTGAGAAATAAGATATGATTCTTAAATTTGAGTGTCAAAGTGAAGATTTCCACAGAACATGTGGTTGATAAGATCCGTGTCTAGTTTCATGAAATGATGTAAAAGAAAGAAAATGCAAAATAAACTGTTTTGCATTTTAAGTAAGGAAATAAAAACAAAATTAACAGCACTGTGCCTGTACTTTGGACTCAGATATATGAAAGACTTTTTGAACTTGATAGTCAAAGTAGAGGTTTTGATTGAATGTCCAATGGATAAGACCCTCGCTCGGTTGAACAAAATAATATAAAGGAAACAAACATGTAAAGGTCAATGTCAGAATATTCTGTTTTATCGCCACTGTGTAACAATATTAAGTTTGCACCTTAAAATATCAGTATTGAGAAAATGTATTTATTTTTCATAGTGTTTTGAATTTAGATTTGGGAGACAATTTAACAGGACATACAGTACAGTATGATTCCGGCGTATAGATGTTTCAGTGCAAGTAAACCTGTTAAAAGAGTAAAGTAAGGTTTTTGCCATTTTTGTTAAAAGAATGAAGTAATGCTTTTTTCAATTATGTAAAGTGAACTATGAAGTTAATTATGAAATTATGTGTGTACATTAGATCACAAAGAAAAATTGTAAACTTGAGATATTTCTGTAATTTGTATGCACAGTACAAAGGTAGGTTCCACTGAAAAATAAATAATAATTAATGACGGTTATTTGATAAACTCAGTGGACAGCACGATTTGTTCACTATTCATCCATAAAAGGTAGAACAGTATAGGTAGGATTGCATTGTCTGTTAGAAATTATGATGTGGTCAGTAATTTCAATCAGAAACCATTCCAGGATAGTTTTATTTGCTAATGCGTGAGTAAATTCAGAGAAGTCAATTCTTGAACATTAGTATGCAAAGAAGAATAATGCATAATGGCGTGGACGCGGCAAGAAGAACAGGGAGAAAACGTAGGTGATGGTTGTGGGTAACAACCCCTCCAGATGGATGGAATTGAATTGATCTGAGTCTCTTGGTAGTCAACCCCCTCTGAAATTGGAAGCCAACATCCCTGGCTTTGGGCTAGACAACAAGCTGTGAATGGCAACACCGTCCAAAAGGTTGGCAGCAACTTGCTTTGGCATACTCAGGGCCTTGAGAAAGTGTTTAGATGGCTACCAGAACCATCAAGCATGATAGTAATACAAGGCCTAGTCATTTCAACACTTGAATATTGGAACTCCTTATACTTGGGCAGTTCCAAGTCACAAGAAGGCTTCAGTTCATTCAGAACGTCAAATCGCATATCTTGTTGAAAATTCCAAAACATCACTCCCCAAATGCAGCTGAGTCGAGACAGCACTGGCTGCCAGTGTTTAAAAGGATTCGCTTTAAGACACTATGCATGGCCCACAGAACAATGCATATAAAGGGATGCAAACTTTTCCAAAGACTACTTACTCACTACAGTACCGCTAGAACGCTGCAGGTTACCAACCATCAACTGTTTGTAGTCCCTAGGATCAGGAGTACCAGGACTGGAGGATAGTTATTTGCTTTCCTGGTTCCAAAGCTTTGGAGTGCTCTCCCACAGAAAATAAGGCAAACTAAAGCAGAACAAACACTCAGAAAACTGCTAACAACAGCTCTTTTCTAGCCTTTTGCGGTTATCAATAAACTGTACCTTATCTGTCTGAGCACTTGGAGGCCCTTCTAGCTAGTCATGCACTTTAGAAATCCCCATGAACAGAACAGAATAAAAGCATGGCAGTTTCTGTTCTGTTATCACCAGACATTCAAAAGTTAGGAGACTTTTGCATCATCTGACCAATGTTGTGTGTTCTTACTCTAGTGTCATGTGGTCAGTATTGGCCCGGTTAGAAACACCACCATGTCAAATAATCAGGTTTCTAAAGTTGCCCTCTTTTTTACATGGTGACATTTGACATACATTGGCTTGCATATCTGTGGAGGATCATATTGTATGAAACTGCATTGCTTACATTTCCACTTTGTCGGCACACTATCAAAGCACCTTGAACATTTTGTACAAGTGATAAAGTTCAATGCACAAATGTTGTTGTCTTCTTGTTGTCCATGAGGCGACAGAGCTAATAGAATAGAATAAACAATAGTGGCCTGAACTGGAGTTTTAACATGGCAGCATGGGGATGCTTATTATAAAAACAGCATCACCACATTGTTGGGCAGAGGAGCATTTTTCTTACACTGCGAGGTTGCTGCATGATGGAATTACATCTGAGATGATTCCTATTCACCCCTGCGAAGAGGGATGTCTAGCCTACGACCGAGATAGACAGCCTGATGACACTGATCCACAGGTAATGGGGAGTTAGATAACCAGACAGAGATTTGGCAAATTACCCACCCTAGACAAACAAGGTTAGGCAACGCTCGGTAGGAGTATACTTTAACACAGTAGTTACATGGCAGTATATATTCACTGTTATAGCACGGTGGTGAAATGGTACATCTTTTTCACTATTCTTGTAATGCTAATCATGCTAATCAGTTTCATTCTATTGATTATCGCACTGCATATATTTTATATAAGAATCACAATGTTTCAATAAATATTGAAATGCCTTGTTAAGTATTTCTTGTGTATTTCTTTGGGTATGCATGAGAAACCAAAAAAAAAGGGTTCTAGATCTGTTACCACGATTTCCTTGGAGGATCAGGGTTGTCATGTTCTGATGTTGCACACACATTTATTACCCTGTAAAGTTAGGGGTTCAGATGGTGCACTGTGAGCTAGCAGGTCCATAGTACAACATATCCTTAGGAAGGGCACAGAATTGGTCTGGCACAATCCTGATGTTTATGTTGTCCAACAAATGCACAGTTTTACTGGGAAGGTACAAGCCATACAAGACTAGCCTGTGCATAGTGATGAGTGTTGAGTAATGCCCTACTCAAAATGGATCGAACGGATTGTCAAAATTCCCATACAGAGCAAGAAGTGTCTGCATTAGGTAATCTCTGGCATAGACAGGGACTATAAACTTTCAACCTCAACCCTATCGCCAAAGATCAAACAAAGGCAAAATTCTACCACAAAAAAGCATTTGCTGGCAAAACACAGCATCCGTTCTCAATTAGTCAAGAACACTGCAACTAAAATACACTGGTTGAATGACATTTTAAGCAAAATATTTCCTTGGGATGATTCCCAAAAGCTATACACCCTGAACTGTGTGAATAATGATCTCTTTACACAAGCCTCTATTCCACAACCCCCAAACTTAAGTTACAGCTTAGGGAGAAATAAAAATTAAGGGGCTGATTACGATGGCGGTCGGACTTACTTTCATCCACTATTGTATCGGGGATGAACCACCCGACAAGTTGTTGGCGGTCCCACACCCCGAATTACAATGCGACCACCTTACAGGCGGTCGCAAAGTGTATCCTTTGTATTTGCCCGCAGTCCAAAAAACACACAGTGTGCAGGGATATGTAAGGGGGGAACCATAGGTGCCCCCAAAAAACAAAACTGAGGCCCGGTGGGCAAGGAGGCCCGCTACGGGCCCCCAGTTTCCCTTTCTGCCTGCCTTTTCATGGCAAGTTCACCACCATGAAATGGCTGATGGAATGAAACATCGTAATGCCTACAGCGTTGCCTGGCAGGCAATGCTACCATTGTAGGCATTACTCCACCTCTGCCACACTGGCGGGCTCAAGGAGCCTGTCGGATGCGTGGCGGTTGGGCTTGCTGACCGCCAATAAACTTCTGGCCATCCTTATGTGGCTGTCAGTGGCAGTCTTACCGTCACCTTAATCAGCCCCTAAGTTATTAAGAAATAAATAATTCAACCACCACCCAAAAAACAGGGAAAAATAAGCATTGGACATGGACAGAAACAAGTAAATGAGGAGTGATCCAATGACTACTGTAGCAGAAATCTAGAAGATTTTGATTTTCAGCTAATTATTAGAGTGGCATGTTTCTTACAATGAACTAATTTCAGCCCAAACATTACAGTGGCTGATTTCAGGCTTTGATCCCCCATGTTTGACTTTTACTGTAGGCTTATCTTCATATCACAAAAGTCTCATTACCAAACCTTGTGCATCAGCAGGCAAAAAAAAGTAACCTTTAATTTTGCAGGATCTGGCTGAAACTATTTATTATTAAGGCCTTTTAGTGGGTTAAAAAAACTTTAAACAGCCATTGTTCCACAGCAGATACCCGGTAGACATCAGACCTCAAGAAGAGAGAATAAGACGCATGCTTTCAAGAATTATTGGGCCCTAAAAATTAGAGCCGCAGTCCAAACAACAAACACTTCCCTGCATAAATATTGATTGAGCTGGCTGTTTTATTTTTCATACTGGATTTAGTTAGAAGATGGTTGGCCGCGGAACCTCTGTCAAAATCTGCGGCATCAAGTTCTGGCAATGTCTCCAAGAGTAGTTTTACAATGTAGCCTAAGGCTTGTAAACTTCCTCAGCCTGTGAAATTCGAACCCATTTTAGGTTTGACCGGCACCTTGAAGCTTCTAAATGTTGAGTTTAGAGGAAAAAGGAAACAGTCTCTGCAGTAATCTAACTGCAGAGTTTGAGCCTCTTCGAACTTGCTATGGCATCCTTCTAAGCCAGCCTTCCATTTTGAACCTTATTATTCAGAGTACCTAAAGAAGTAGTTTGCTGTGTCAGAAATTCCAAATTCATTTCCCAATCTTGTTGAGGATCATGAGGTTCCTTATGAAGAAGTCTGCTGCTGACAATTTGATATTGAGGCAATTGATAGAAATAGTTGTGCAGCTTCCTGATGGCCATTTTGGAGGCCCAAGTAGAATTCAGAGTTTCTCAGTGGATGCCAAGAGTATACGCTCACCTACAGCCTTTTTCTGGAATTTAGCCACTGGAATACAAATTTCATCCCCACACCCACTCAAAAGAGGTTGATCGTGAGCATCTGGACTGTTCAAATGGTACTTTCAGGGCTCAAAATACGATCAAACAGGATATATAAACAGTCATGTTGAGCACCAAGATAGCAAAGAAAATATCTGAAACATCAGAAATGATCCTACCTGTGACTGCTGATGTGCCTGAGATGTGGGTGCAATCAGGATAGTCAGGAAGAACCGAGTGCACAGTTGTGACTGGATTTGGACAAAGGTGAGCTTCCCTACCAGAGAAAGAAGTAAAAATAGAGACAGAGAAGATGGGGTGTCAAGACCAATATTGGTAGAAGAGATTGCATTTGTAACCATGACCTTAGTAGCGGGCATACATTTATCAATCAACAATCAATTGGCAGTTAATGAATGATTGTGAGATTTATGAAACATGATGAGTTTATGTGAATTTCGGACAGAGAATAATTCTGTAGCTGATGGAGTTAGGAAAAGATTTCTACAGCATGGAGGTAGTAACAGAGAAGGAATGCCAGAGATTACGCAAGACTACACTGGTACAATAAAAATTCCTCCTCGGCTTAGTTATTGCTTCATTTGAATATACAGAGTAAATGTTAAAGTCAGCGTTGATGTCAGTAGCACAATCAATAGTAAAAGGCGTATTTTTATCAATATCACCGACAATATCACAGTTGATTACATGTAGAGGGTCAATATCTGCTTGAGGAAAGGTCTTTCTGTGCAAAGGTAGAGAATGATGTGCTGGTCCTCTCTTTGACTTATCCATTGTGTTGAAAATAGCCTATTTCTAACATTGGGGGCAGTGGTGGGATAGGACTTGTATTTGTGCATTACATAAAGTGATTGATGTACACTTATTTCATATCTAAGACCATAACAAATCAATATACTATTTTTCTTTTTTCTCTTTGGCAACCTTTTTGCGTTTTTGCAACAACTATGTCTCAATCTGGAGAGCCAACAGCTGCCAACAGCTGTACTTATAGTACTAGAGTTTGAGCAGGAGAATTTGGAAACCTACACAGTGGCCCAGCTCACAGGTTTTTGCAGGAATCTCAAATGTGCTTTCAAAGGCCTCACTAAAAAGGAGGACCTGCAAACGGCGCTGAGGACCTGGTTAGCAGCCAAGGATGCAGCTGTACACACAGAAGATGGGAATGATGTTGCAGTGGATGAGGAACAAAGTCTGCATCTGGGATGTCTGGAGGGGCCAGCATTGCCTGCGGGGTGGGAGACCAGCCAGAATGGTGGAAGTGCTCCCTTCAGAGCTGGAAGCAATGTTTCCTCTAAATGTTTGTCTTCAGCAGAGGTGAGCGGCAGGTAGGAAGAAAGGAAGCTCCTGTTGTAGCTGACAAAACTCAGTTTGGATGTGGAAAAACAGAAATTGGTCATGGAAGAAAAGAAAATTCTTTTAGCTCAGGAGCTGAGCTTGAGGGAGCTGGATGTGAAAGCCAAGAGGGCTGAGTCCAGCACAGGTGGTGGCAGATTATGTTCTGTGTCTCCTGTGAAGAAGGTACACATACCTAAGAGTCTGGTGCTTGATTATGTAGCGGGAGATGACATAGATCAGTGGTTTGAGGCCCACGAGATAGCTTTGAAAATGCACACAATTCCTGAAGGGATTGGAGGGCAAGTTTGTAGAAGCATTTCTCATGTGAGGAGAGGGACATCTTACTGACCCTAGAGGCAAGGGACAGGACAAGGTATCTCACTATGAAGGAGGTCCTGATCAGAAGATATAGTCTGACCTCAGAGAGACACAGACACAAGTTTAGGGGCAATGTGAAGCTTGCCCTTCAGACATGGGTAGATTGTGTTGATTCTTTCTGCAAGGCTCTGGATGATTGGGTGAAGGGCAGCAGGGTAACAGATTATCTGGGACTGTATAATTTGATTGCACAAGAGCACATATTTAGTCTTTGTTTTCCCCACCTGCCCCAGCACTTGATTGACCACAATTTTCTGCCCTCAGAGACCTTACTAAGGAGGCAGACCTCTGGGCTAGCGCCCAGGTCTAGGAGAAGGAATTGGGGCGCGATCCCAAGGAGGGTGTTTCAGGTTCCCTGTCACTGAAGGAGAGAGAGGTTCACAGGTCCCCATATAGTCCGGAGGAGAGGGTCCAATGTCCCTTCTAATAGTAGGAGGAGAGATGGGGTTGGGCAGAGGCCCGGGTTGCCGTATTGCCAGTCGCTAGGCTTGGTATGGAGAAAGGTGTAGTGGAAAATGGGGGACAGGCACCTGGGGCTATTACCCCCTGACTTTGAGAAACCACAGAGGTCCCTAGATTGCCTGGGCTTGGCTCTGGATACTGACGGCTATCAATAGCCTCTGTGGTTTGCTATCCTTGTGGGCAGAGAATTTCCTAGGTTGGGGACAGGAGTCAGATCCATAGGGCGGTAGTGCGCCATTGTCATGTTCTGTCACTCTGAGCAGGTAGCACCCCATCAAGGTATTGATTAGTCTTCCCTGACTTTAGGCTGGAAGGGGGTTGTGTAGGAAATGGCAGTTTTTGCTGGGTTACCCTAAACTTTCTGCCTTGTTCCTCCTGTGTTCTGCCTTAGTTTTTGCCGGTTTTAGAACTCTGGGCACTTTTTCACTGCTGGCCAGTGCTAAACGGCATGTGCTCTGTGTCTAAAATGTAATGGCATTTTGTTTCTCCATGATTGGCATGTTTGCTTTACTAATACATCCCTAGTACAGTGCGCTATATGTACCCAGGGCCTGCAAATCAAATTCTACTAGTGGGTCTGCAGCACTGATTGTGCCACCCACATGGGTAGCCCTTCAAACCTAACTCAGGCCTGCCACTGCAGAGGCTGTGTGTGCAGTTTTAAATTGCCATGTTGACCTGGCAAATTCATCTACTTGCCAAGCCCAAATCTTCCCTTGTATAACATATAGGACACCCCTAAGGTAGGCCCTAGGTAGCCTCATGGTCAGTGTGCATTGTATTTAAAAGGGAGGGCATGGACTTTTGATTTGTACATGTCCCTGTACTGAAAAACTACTAAATGTATTTTTCACTACAGCAAGGCCTGTCTCTCCCTTATGTTAGCATTGGAGCTGCCTTGTAACTCTATGCAATAGTAATGTCCAATTGGAAAAAGATTGGAAGAGTACGCTTGGTGCCTCTGGACTCACAATTTAAAAACAGATCTTTTAGTTAATTTGGTTTTTAAATTGCAGGTCTGAAAATGCCACTTTTAAAAAGTTGGGATTTTCTTACTTTAACCATTCTGTGGCTCTGCCTGTCCCTAGAATACATGTCTGGGTTGGATGACAACTGATCTTTCTGCATTCCCTCTAGACAATCATACACAAAGGAGGCTGAGGTGTGCACTGCATATTCGGATGACCCATCACCAGGCTGATGGGTCTTCTTGAGCTAGAGTGAGAGGGAGGAGCTGACACTTGCACCTGAATAGGGATGTGCCTGTCCCCACCCAAAGAGTTGCATACCCCTCTGTAGTGTGTCTGGAGCCAAGGTTAGGAAGGGCAGGGTCTTGTGCACTACAAAGACCTTTCTTTGAAGCCTCCCTACTTCAAAGGCTAAAATGGGTATAAGAACAGGATCTCTGTAACCATATACTCAGAACACCTCTGGACTGAGGACATTCTGCCAGGAAGGAGCGCTGTTGTGCTGCCAGGAAGGGCTGCTGCTTTGCTGCTTGCTCTGCTGTGTTGGCCTGCTGCCTGCTGCTTCTTGCCTAGGAGTTAGAGGACAGGACTTTACTCCCTACATCCTACATCTCTAAAGGTTCTCCAAGGGCTTGTTTGGTCTTGCCTCCTGTTACCGGAGTCTCAGGGATAGCAAAGACTTCACCTGCATCTTGCTTCCAGCACTGAGGCTCCTCTGCTGTGAGTCCTGCTCTGCAACGTGGAGCCAAAACCAGACCTGGACCATTGGAAGTGAGTGTTTAATGTTGCAACCCAAGGAACCAATGCATTGACCGTGAAGAGTTGTTCAGAACCGGAATGTTCTGCACAACCGACGCATTTTTGCTGCCAAAGCAATGGAGACCGGTCGGCAAGTGCCCAATGCAATGACCTCGACTTACAACGCAGCCCCAACTTCCCCAGCGCAGCACTACTGAATCACCGCTGCTACATGAGTCTTGGACAACATCGACATCATCTGAGATGCCACGTCCGCAACTCCGACGCATTCCCGGCCGGCGTTGCTTCTAACTGGTGCATCGCCTCCAGCCCAGCGGCTCTATAATGATGCCTCTGAACCAATACACAGCGCTTTTGACATTGACGCATCAACAACTTTGCCTGACTTTGGAACAAATGCACTGCCGCGGACAGTGACGCATCACCTCCAGCTGCGGCTCCTTCGCTAAGGCTGAGGAGCGTCTCCCCACTGGTCTGTGAAAAAAGGAGAAATAAAATGATAAAAACAACATTATTATCATTTTATTTGTAGTACAGGCTATGGGGCCAGGTTAGGGAGAGGCAGGGCTGGGCTGGGGTCACAGGCATGAGGAGTGGTTGGTGAACCATAAGTGCGCATGACTGTTTGGCCGGTCGTTTTGCCCCACCTAGCTGTGTTGCACAGCCAGGTGGAAAACAGTACCAAGGCTCTCAGGCACTGTGTGAGCGGCAGACCAATCACAAAGCTGCTGTCATGCTGGTGACAGCAGCTTCGTGATTGGTTTAGGTGAGCTGGTGTGCTGCCAGGAACAGAAGAGGATGGAGGGAAACTGGGGCTAAAATCAGGTAAGTGATCTTTTTTATTTTTTTTATCATCCACCCACTTCCGTTCCATAGCAGCCACCACTGATCACCTCCATATTTCAACATATCGTCCACAAGCTTTGACACATCCAAGGTACTGTCAGCGGGTCTGCAGTCCATCTCTGTCAGACTGAACTTTTGGATTTTGTCAAGCGCGACCAGATAGCCCCAGTTGGAGCACTTGACTTCTAAGCGCTGAATTTTGATTTAATCTTAGAAAATCCATATTTTGACCTGTGTATGTTGATTTTTTTTCCCTTTGATATTGTGTGTATGTGTGTGTGTGTGTGTGCACACGAATACTTCACACATTGCCTCTTTAATTTTGTCTGACTGCTCTGTGTCCGGCTACCAGAGGGTGAGCACAGGTAAACAATTAGTGTGTACTACACTTGCTCTAACTAGGATTGTGGTTTCTGCTTGGACTGAGTGCATACCTCCTGCTTTTATCGTCAGAGGTATGTTCTGACAAAGACTAGCCTTGCAGAACAGAGGGCTGAGAGAGCGGTGGAAGAACATCAAATAGAACTAGAGTCAGGAGGAAAAAAGGCATATAAAGTCTCATGTCGGAGGCTGCATTTTGGTCTGGAGAAAGCTTCCACAAACACACCACTTCCTGAAACTTACATGAGTTGGGCCGGCTGACCCTTCAATAGCCCCGAATACAAGATATCAAAGGGATGAGAAGGCCACCAGGCCACTAATGAACCACTACTCCAAGCTGTGCCATCCCTGCCCCTTTCATGCTAATGAGCAGTAAGACTTCAGCAGCAACCAAGACTAAGGAAGCCACACAGAAAACCCTCAGAATTGGAACAAAGATTGTAGCTCAAGTCGGTTAGTAAAAAACACACCAAAAAGACAAATCAGTCTCCCTAGTTACAATAGTTACATTAATTACTGACTGCATTGACATGTGAGCCACAATATTTGTTGATGGTGCAGGTAGTACACCAAGCTGAAAAATGCAAGCATACAGGACCAGCCAAGCTCAACTAACACTGGGACTAAAGTAGATAACTGCCATTTATAGCTTCATGTGGCAGCCAGCTTGAAGAAACTCAGGTTATTGGTGCTTTTCAGGAGCCGTAGGACACAATTTAAATAAATGATTGCTTAGCAGTGCTTTAAGCATTTAGATGTATGCAAAAAATTGCAACGAACCAGTGCAGACTTTATCAGTCTTGCATAGGTCTTTCTAAGGAGTAGCTCGTGAGCTACTGGTAGCTCTCCAGCTAGCTGTAAGTAGGTCTCCTCTGTGCGCCCTAGCTACTAATTAAGAGGTGTGGCTCACTAGTTAGAGGCGGCAGACCCATAAGCAGAGAATCGACCAGGGTTCAATTCCCGACGCGGCAGGGTCGTGGACCAGGGTCAAAACGGACTTGATAATTCTCGCCTCGGTACCTACTCTAACCAGGAACACACTCGGCAACTCTGGGCATTAAGCTTGCCTCATCTCTACAACGGCCCCCCACAGACGCTGGGGATGCCTGGTTTCACCTTGGAGATACCCAGGAAGGGACCATCTCACAGGGATAGCCAGGACGGGTTCCCCAGCGGTCTACAGTGCCGGGACGCCCCGTTGCTGGGGTAGCTGTGCGCTTTACAAGTCTACAACATTTACATTTACTTGGTTGAATTAATATATTCATACCAAAACTGAAAAGTGTGTATTCAAGGCAAAAATATGTGTTTTCAGACCTCATAAGCAGATGTTTGCAGAATTAAAAAATGTATTGAAATCAATTTGTGTGATAAATCAGGGGGCATTGGGGAGACATATTACTAGTATTAATAAGTTGGTTCCACTATAGAGACATGTCACACTGACAAATAGTTTTTTACATTACTGTTGCCACCATTACTACTGAATTCAGGTGATCACTGCTGGTAATCTTGCATATGGTTCCAACTAAAGTAGCTCTTATTACAGGAAAGGTTGGAGGCCACTGGCATAGCCACTGTTATTCATTGATTTTGATTACATCTAATACGGTGCATATCCCATTAAATAATTTAATAGAAAAGGAAAGGAAACCTCATTTCAGCCAGCTCTGTACAACTACCTACGCTATATGCTAAATAAGCCAAACTGCACAATACAACACAAATGGCCGCTTTCTCAGATCTTCCTTCAAGAAGCAATAACATCAACTATTTCAAGTTGTCTACGGTAATAGAGAATAAAACCAGGTCTGACCCTTGGAAACATTGGCTCATTAAGATAACGCAGAGTCTTCAGTTCGCTGTAAAAATCACTAAAGAGATGACAAGTTCTCAGAGCATTTAATGCATTAACATTCAGGATCAAACTTCTCTCCTTTAAATTGTTTTGTATCAATGATTTTTCCACCTTTTTGACCATCTCTCATGGACGTCAATTCACTGAAATGCAAGGGGTAGTGGAAGTTACATCACACGCCCTTTGATCTCACACACACACAAATACTTACAAATACACACATATGCACCCTCACATATAAACACACTCTCACCCGTAAGTGCGCATACAACATACATTAAAAAACATATTTTAGTTACCTCAGCTGCCATGGAAAGGCATATTCCAGCTTATTGTACACAATTTTTATTACACTATTAGTGAATAATGTATTTTATTTATTCACGATTAGTGTAACAAAAAATTGAGAGAAAATAAAGAGAGTGGAACCTCAGCTGCCCCCTGCGTGCACTAAATTTGCCACATCTGAGACCAGAGGTCACAAAGTTAGTGTTAGGAGTAGCAAAGGGCAAAGCAAACACAAGGAGATGATGGACAGAGTCTGAAACTTTTCAGACACTCACTCCCAGTCACAGATATGGGTTGAATTCATCATCATTCTTTAGCTCACTTCCCCACCCCAGTTCAGACCCAGCCAATGCAAATCTGCCTTGACCCTGTTCCTCATGGGAACAGTCCAGCCCGAACTGCCAAGCTGGACCAGAAACAAGCATCCTGGAACCAGTTTCAGGATAACATCAGCCAAGCTAGTTTAAATCCAGTGACAAAGTGAACAAGGGGCCCATATCTGGGCATACCCTGCCAACATAGGGCGAGCCAAGCAAACACAAGGAGATGATGGACAGAGCATTGAAACTCTTCAAACACTCACCCCAGTCACAGATCTGGGTTGAATCCATCATCTTTTATTAGCTCACTTCGCCATCCCAGTTCAGACACAGCCATATCCAATTCAGTCTTGACATTGTTCATCACAGGACCAGTCCAGCCTGAACTACCAAGCCAGGTTTTCCCTGGACTGGAAACAAGCATCCTGGGACTGGTTTTGGGAAAACACCCCTCATCAGCCAGGCTTGCTTGAATCCAGTGCCAAAGTGAGCAATGTACCGATGTCTGGGCATGCCCTGCCGAATTAGGGCAAACAAAGCAAACAGAAGTATATGATGGATGCAGTACTGAAACTTTCAAGACACTCACCTCTAGTCACAGATCTGGGTTGAATCCATTATCGTTCTTTAGCTCACTTCCCCACCCCAGTTCAGGTCCAGCCATAAGCAAATCAGGTTTGACCCTGTAGCAAAGGGCAACCTAGGGTCGCATCTGCAACCCCTAAATGACATCCATGTCATCTGTCCACTACTCTGCAAGGCTGTACTTCTTAAGACATTTGCTGAAATTATTGAAAGGACCCCCATTTAAAGATTCTCTTCCAACACGTTCTTTCAACAATTGGCCAGTGAGTATGTTTGCCACTGAATATGTCAATCGAAATTAGTCCAACAACTACAGACTTCTTAGCTGATACCCCACAGCTATTCTACCCAGTTCTAATGAGAGAAATGCTTAAGTAGGTCCCTTCCTCAGACTGAAAATTCTCTACAGTGCATTACATTAATTTAAATTGTTTTCTATTAGCTGGCCCCATTATGCACTACCAGTAATACATCACTTTGGCTCAGATTTTGTAATAAAATCAGCTAAAAAGCTTGTTAAATGCTTCAAGGCCCTAGCTAGTGGCTTTATCTTACACAGGTTCTTCTGTTGTTTAGGAATTCTAATTTAGGGTGGTGGTGACAATTACACCCAAATAGATGTCATCCACCAGCAGTGTAAAGGCCAACCCCAACCAAGTTTCAAGATGTTTGTTATATCAGTGTTGAGATAAAAAAATTAATTGAGTTATACTTTTTAGGTATTTTAAGACCTCCTTAACCTTGGTGTTTGGTCCAAACTGACCAAATAAACTGAGAGTACTACGCTTAGGTGGAAACAATGTACGTTCTTTCTAATGGAGGGCAGATCAGCCAGATATAAATGAAGTCAGGGAGAAACCAGAGCACAACACTGCTTCTATCTGTTATGTGTGTTGATTTTTCCAAGTTCAGGCTGGGTGAAACCTTAATAAATGTGTAATTGTGACAAGCCTGTAACAGGGTAAGCACACCCCCATATACCCACACAGATCAGCTATGTTCATATGGGCTAATTTAGGGCCTGGCTGCTGACCCACCAAATTAACCAAGACTATGGTCTACAGTGCCCAGGCGAAAGTTCACCTTCCATATTTAGATATCTCCTAAGAAGGCAGGAATCTCTGCATCTCTAGTGCATCTGCTGGTAAATCGGTACTGCCTTAATGGAATGCCACACCAATACCTCAGTTTCATAATATTTTCTGTGGTAAAAGAATCACCCTGGAAACCTCCCTACTCTGTAGGTAAAAATGTATATGCTTCAATCTGTTTTCAGAGATGTAGAAGAAATCAATAAGGATATGTTTCACTTTCTCATTCTAATAACAAATTAGGTTAAAATTTGCATATGATCTTGGGTCCTCCTCTCTCAATCAATCAATCAGGATTTATAAAGCTCTACTTATCATCGAAATATAGGTGCTTGCAGGTCTCAGAGGCTTATTGGAACAGCCAGGTCTTGAGAGCCGTTCGGAATTCCCGAAGTGAGGTGACGGTAAAAAGGTGCCTGGGGAAGCTGTTCCAGGTCTCTGCTGCTCTCCGTGCCCCTTGTATTTATTTGAGGGCACACCCTTCTATTGACCTTGTCTTAGCCATTTTTTAAATTAGCCTTTTTCTCCCCTTCTCCCATGCTCCTCTTTCTTCCACTTGTTTTTGATAGGGGAGGCGTCCTTCCATATCCTCATAGTTCCTCCTATCCATTTCTTCACGATGCTTCCCTCTACCTTTGTCATGTACCCTAATCCTTCCATTTTCAATCTTGTGTAAACAATTCACTATACCTGCATGGCCTGACCGCTACTCTATCATAAACACCACATACATTATCATCATATGGGGCATCAGTGCGAGGTCGCCTGTATGTGGACATCTCCTATTAAATCATGAAATAAACAGAGCATCAGCAATATATATTACCCCCTCATATGTCCTCCTCATCCCAGTCCTTACACAAGTGAAGCCTGCTGACAGGCTATTCTCAACGCTAGTATTTGTTTCCTGTTTACTACATAAACCTCTCCCTCCCACCACCATGCCTATTTTTTTCCTGGTCCAAAGGACGTGCTGTCGGTGTGCTAGGTTTTGTTCCTCCATGTTGGAGCTTCGCAAAGGTGAATGTTTGTTGCATTATTTTGCAGTTCTTTGTAATGTTGTGTGCTATGCAAAGCTGGCCTTACCAGTGTCCCAGAGGGTCGTGTCCCTGCTCTGCTCCTGTTGCGCTCCCCGCGCATGTGCTTGGAAAGGGCGGGGAGCTTTTTCCATGATCGGTGGGCAGGCCGTTCCGGTGCTGAGGGCTTCCAGCAGCACCTGGCTCCCATGGACAAGTCTTGTTTGTATGTGACTGTGGGGGAGGCGGCAGAGCTGTCCTTTTGGCAATTTAAGTCTTGTAGTTTTTGAGACTTGGTTGCTAGGAGACTATATTTGGCAGTTGATGTGCACTTTCTCTGTTTCTGTTGGTTCCTGTTTGGTGACATGGGTGATGAGGATTTGGTCCCGGTTCCGGCTAAATCTATTTCCAAACGAAAACATGTGCAGGACGTTCAGGAGGATGACCTGTTGCAGATTTCCAGGTCGGATTTGTAGGATTTGATTAATTCTGCTGTCCAGGCTATGTTGATTGAGCCTTCTGCCAAAAAATCAAAAGGGGAGGAGGATGAGGACTTGGACAATTCCCCTAAGGGGAAATTTATCCAGGGTAAAGTCTTTTTGGACATATTTTCCCATATTCGTGAGGCCCTGGGATTTGATCCTAAATCTATAGTGGATGATGGTTTTTATTCCAAATATAGTACCTCGTGGTGGATGACTTGCCCTTGCGTGATGTCATTAAGGATATTCTGGCTAAAGAATGGCTTGAGATTGACAAGCAGGGATTCCTCGCTTTCTGGGCAAGAGGTATCGCTTGGCGGAGTTTGAGTCCCAGTTTCCTCCGGTTCCTAAAGTCAATTCTATTTTGTCCTTGATTATTCTTCCTCTACTTTGTCTTCTTAAGAGGCTTCCCTTTCTGATCTGGTTAGACCGAAGGTGGAGATGACCTTAAAACATTCCTACGCTGTGTCTAATTTTGCTCCGTATCAAGAATTTTGAAAAGTTGTTTGACTGTCTTCAGGATCAGGGGGATCCCACTCCTTTCTTGGCACAGATGGAGGTCTTGGCACAATTTGATATGCTGTGGGCCTTTTCCTCGGTTGCCGGGGCAGCGGCGGCTGGTAGACCGTCACTAGGGACAAAACCTTGGATTATTGAGTCGGCTCATAAGGCCTTAAACCATAAACTGCCTTTTGAGTGTCCCCAGCTTTTTAGAAATGAACTGAACATGATGGTGCAGCGTTCTGCAGAGAAGAATAAGTTGTTGAAGCCATTTCAGTGTGTCCAGAAGAAGTCCTTTTTCCATAAGCAGAGCTTTCAGGGTGTTCTCTCCTCTTCTCAGCCCTTTCATGGACAGGTCAGTGGTCTGGGGCTGCGTGCCATAACAAGTCCCAGCCTTAAATGCAGCATCAACAGGGTGCTGGGCAGAAGTGACTATGCCAAGGTTGGAGCCCAGCTTCATTTTATTCCTGGATCGATGGTCAACTCTGATTTCTGACCAGTATGTTCTGTCGATCATCCAATCTGGGTCCCTCTCCCTCAGACCTGTTATCAGGTTACCCTGTTGTAAAAAGACCCCATGGAGAGGGCTGATATGTTGTCTGGAGTTGGCAAGTTGCTGGCGAAGGGCGCTGTTCTCTCCGTTCCAGAGGCAGAACGGGGTCTTGGTTTCTGTTCCACGCTCTTCTTGGTACCAAAACCAGATGGTTCATACTGCCTGATTCTGCCGGATTGGTACCAAACACAAGTGAGGTATCATTTTTTACTCAGGAGAACAGGGGTTACACTGGGTGGTAGGAAATTTGTACCAGCACAGCAACCCCCCCCAAAAATGTGAGAAAAATGTGATTTTCTTAACAAAATTTGAGGTTTATAGGGGATTCTGGGTAAAAAAACGTTAGGTAATCCATGCATGCCACACATCCTTGGACTCCCCCGGGTGTCTAGTTTTCAGAAATGTCTGGGTTTGGTAGGATTCCCTATATGGCGGCCGTGCCCGGGCCAAAAATGCAGGTTACCCCCTAGCAAAACCAGGTCGTTTTGTGATTGCTAATTTTTGATGCCTCCACAATATGTTTTGGGCCATTTCTTGTCAGGGGCACTAGGCCTACCAATACAAGTGAGGTACCATTTTTATTGGGAGACTTGGAGAAATGTTGGGTGCTAGGAAATTTGTGCTGGCCCGATGATTCCACAACTCTCCCACACACAAATGTGAGAAAAATTAGATTTTTTTAGCCCAATTTGAGGTTTGCTGGGGATCCTGCATAGGAAGAATTTGGAGAATCTATGCAAGCCACACATCTTTTGACTTCCCAAGGTGTCTAGTTTTCAGAAAGGTCTGGGTTTGGTAGGTTTCCCTTTATGGCCGCCGAGCCTGGGGCCACAAACGCAGAGGACCCACTTGCAAAACCAGGTTGTTTTGTGAATGATCATTTTTGATGCATCCACAATACGTTTTGGGCCATTTCACAGGCACTAGGCCTACCCACACAAGTGAGGTACCATTTTTATTGGGAGGCGCTGGGTGGGTGGAAGTTTGTGGCTTCCCGCAGATTCCAGAACATTCCATCACAAAAATGTGAGGAAGATGTGTTTTTTACAAAGTTTGAGATTTGCAAGGGATTCTGGGTAACAGAACCTGGTGAGAACCACACAAGTCACCATATCCTGAATATCCGTGGGTGTCTAGTTTGCAGAAATGTATAGGTTTGCAAGGTTTCCCTAGGCGATGGCTGAGCTAGGGTTCAAAATCCATAGCTAGGCACATTGCAAAAAAAGGGTCAGTTTCGACTGGATAAATATGATGTGTCCACGTTGCATTTTGGGACGTTTCCTGTCACGAGCACCAAACCTACCCACACAAGTGAGGTACCATTTTTATCAGAAGACTTGGAGGAATTGCAGGTAAGTGGAACTTTGTGGCTTCCCACAGATTCCATAACTTTATATCACAGAAATGTAAGGAAAATGTGTTTTTTTAAACAAAGTTTGAGGTTTGAAAGGGATTCTGGGTTACAGAACCTGGTGAGAGCCACGCAAGTCACCCCATCCTGGATTACCCTGGATGTCTAGTTTTAAAAAAAGTATAGGTTTGCTAGGTTTCCCTAGGTGCCGGCTGGGCTAGCGTACAAAATACACAGCTAGGCACATTGCAGAAAAAAGGGTCAGTGTTCAGTGGAAAAATGTGATGTGACTACGTTGTGTTTTGGGCCTTTTGCTTTCACGTGCACCAGGCCTACCCACACAAGTGAGGTACCATTTGTATCAGGAGACTTTGCGCAATGCCATATGGGTGGATGTTTGTGGCTCCCCACAGATTCCAGAACTTTCCATCACAGAAATGTGAGGAAAATGTGTTTTTTTTTAACAAGGTTTGAGGTTTGCAAGGGATTCTGGGTAACAGGACTTGATGAGAGCCACACAAGTTACCCCATTCTGGATTTCCTTGGGTGTCTATGTTTAAAAAATGTATAGGTTTTCTAAGTTTCCTGAGCTAGGGTTCAAAATCCACAGCTAGGCACATTGCAAAAACAGAGTCAATTTTCGCTGGAAAAATGTGATGTGTCCACGTTGAGTTTTTGTCCGTTTCCTGTTGCAGGCACTACCCATACAACTCAGGTACCATTTTTATTGGGAGACTTTGGAAGTTTGTGGCTCCCCGCGGGTTTCAGAACTTTCCATCTCAGAAATGTGAGGAAAATGTTGTTATTTTGACAAAGTTTGGCGTTTGCAAAGGATTTCGGGTATTCGGAATTGGGGATAGCCACACAAGTAACTCCATCCTGGATTCCCCTGGATATCTAGTTTTCAGAAATGTATAGGTTTGCTAGGTTTCACTAGGTGCTGGCTGAGCTAGGGTACAAAATCCACAGCTAGGCACATTGCAAAAAAAGGGTCAGTTTTCACTAGTAAAATGTGATATGTCCAAGTTGCGTTTCGGGCTTTTTACTGTCGCAGGCACTAGGCCTACCCACACAAGTGGTGTACCATTTTTATAGGGAGACTTAGGGGAAGACAGAATTGTAGAGCAACCGTTATTAGCTCTTGATTTTTTATGCATTTCTTCCTTCCAAATGTAAGACAATGTGTAAAAAAGAAGTCACTTTGAAAAATGTCCTATAATTCACATGCCAGTATGTGTACCCACAAATTCGGAGATGTGCAAATAACTACTGCTTCTAAACTCTATGTTTTGTTCCCATTTCAGAAATACATAGAGGTCCTTGGCTTGATACCTATTTTTCACTCTTTACATTTTACCAAATGAATTGCTATATACCCAGTACACAATGAAAAACTATTGCAAGACGCATCTTAGCTATTGGCTCTGGGTTCCTCGGATTCTTGGTGAACCTACAAGTCCTATATTTCTACCCAGTCAGAAGGGTCCAGTGGATATAACGGTATATTGCTTTAAAAAATCTGTCATACTTAGAAGAACTTACAGGTAAAATATTGGCAAAAATTGCACATTTTTCAACTCAATTTCAATTTATTTTATTTTCAACTGTTAGTTTCTATAAAAAAACCTTGAAGGATCTACACAAATGGCCCCTTGCTTAATTCCCTATGTTGCCTACTTTTCAATAATGTTTAGCATTTGTGAATCCATTATTGGTGTCACACCCATTTCTACCACTAACTGGAAGGTGGTTGAAAGCACAAAAAATATGAAAAATAGGCTATGTCCCAGTAAAATGTCAAAACTATGTTGAAAATTTAGGTTTTCTAACACATGTTTTGCTGTTCCTGAAAGCTGGGAGATGGCGATTTCATCACCACAAACCCTTTGTTGATACCATTTGCAGGGGAAAAACAACAGATGCTATCTTCTGCAGCACATTTTTCCCATTTTTGTAAAAAAAACTATATTTTGCTGTATTTTGACTAATTTCTCGGTGCCCTCCAGGGCAAACCACAAACCCTGGGAACCTTTAGGATCCTCAAGATGCTGGAAGAAAAATCCAAAAAGTTGGCGTGGATACCTTATTTGGACAAAAGTTATGAGTGCCTAAGCACGAACTACCCCAAATAGCCCCAAAAAGGCGTGGCACGGGGGTAGGGGAGAGGCCTGTCAGTGAAGGGGTTAAGAATCAGAAATATTGTTTATTTTACACATTCTTGTGTGCAAGTGCCCATCTTCCTAGTCTCAGCAAATGAGGAAGGGGTGCACGTGGCCTCTCATGATGCACTGTTCACTCTGTGAGCATCAGGCCTTACTGAACAGCAATTAACCGCATGCAAAAAAAGAACACACAGGAACCACAAACCTAGAGGTTTTTTTCCTAAGCCACCAGTAAATAATTACAAATGGAATTTGCTTCTTTCCAACACAGCAAGCAAGTGCTCCCTGTACACGTTGGCTTTCTTTTATTCACTGCACCGAGAAAGAAGAAAGGGTTATTTGTCAGCTGTGATGAAAAGAGATAGTATTCCACACCGCTCTCCATCAGATTCCCTGGGGTAAAGAAAAGGAACAGTGCGAAGCAACAAAACAACCACAACTGAAAGGCCAGAGGAGGTAACAGCCACATCACATTAGACGTTACGGTTACGTAACATGATGAAGCTCATTCGAAAACAGCAAAGCTGAAATTACTGTCGAGAAACCTTTGCGACGCAAATTCTAGATAAAACTCCTGTTCACCAGATAAAGATCCCAGGAAAAGAGGCAAGAAGAAACTCTCACGAGTTCTTCCTTCACCCAAGTCAGCTTGAGACAGGGCCTTCAAACATGAATTCTTTTGGCACCCGCACTTGACAGACACCTAGCTCATGTTCCAATGGAGGTAAAGGTGTTTATGAAGCAAAGGGGCATTCCAATGAAAACTTTGTCAAAAATCAGTGCCAGGCCCCTCGTCAAGAGGCCACCGCAGTTTGCACCACGCATTGCCCCTACCAACCCTGTCAATGACAGTACTTACACAACTACTAACCATCACACTGATACAAGTGTGACAATTCAGGCTGTTGGAGGCACCCAAAGGTTTAGGAATGTCTTGGGTGGCAGGTTATATTTGTTTTATGTATATTGAATTAGCAAACAACTATATTTCCCCATATCTTTAAATTTCACAAACAGCGCCACCATGTGGCAGCTGTCATAAATGCAGATGCTGGCAATTAAGTGCTGGTACGGGCAATAGAGTGCTGGTGCGAACACATAAACCACCGGCTCAAATTAAGCACAGTGAACGAGTCCCAACTGAGGTAGTGGTTCGTCACTGACATAAAGGGGTAGCTTTCAGGTGGTGACTGTAATTAAATGGGGAATGTCTCTCCAAGGAAGCGTCTCGTAAACGTAGGATATCCTTTTGCCCCCAATGTCGGAACGTTATATGTTACAAAGGCAACAATAGCTCCAATGTAGTAATGGTAAGGGCAGAGTTTCGCGTGAAAAAAGATTTTTTGTTTTGTTTCCTACTCTTTTGCTGTGTAACGAGTCTGCATAAAACCAAAAGATAAAGTGCATATACTGTAGGTTCATCTTGGGAATCTGATCCATCAAGCGGAGACCTAAAATAGGGGTTGTCCCAAAAGTGACATTTCTTATTTTAACTGTTTAGGATTCTGTGCTACTCGACAGAGAAGGCTGAATGAAACTACACCAGACTTGACCTGTAAATAGAACTTTCATCAAGGAAGTGCCTTTGCTTCATTTGGTAACAATCTGTTCAGTAGATTTCGAGAAATTAGTATTTAAAAAGTGTTCCGATCTGGGCATGAAGAGGTTAGGTTTTAGAGATATCTGGACCATTAATTCATTAGTGTATTCTCTGAAGATACCTGATGTCAGGGAGTATTTCAAAATACAATAAAAAACTTTTGAACATGGATACCATTAGACAAGAGAGAGTTTTATCTTGTCCAGGTATGCAAATTTGTGAATTTGGCTGTGGGTTGTTTAATCCGCTATTCTCTGATTAGCTGATCTTTGCCGAAAAACATTTTGCTGCTGCAACTTACCCAAGATGGTGCACTGAGCGCCATGTTGGAAAAAATGCACTGGGTCTGGCTGAGGACCATGGATTGCAGATCCCCTCCCCCTGCTTATGCAAAGCCAAACATTTTACAGCTGCCTGTAGAGTATGGGTTCGATGAGCAGTGTTTTATTTCCCATCTACAAACAGAATGTAGTTTTTAAAAGTACAAAGGGTATTTATTTTCTAAAAATCAACGTTCTTAACTGCAAACAACCAACAAGAATAGTCCAGTGTTTCACTTACTTTTTTCAGCAAATATGTTCCTATATAAAAAACAATTTTCACAAGCCAATCATCCAAAAATAAACATCTAATATAAAACTACTTAATTAGTAAAAACTGTCACACAGTAATAAACTGTTATGTCAGAGTGTTTTATGAAATTTAGAGCCACTTGACCATTTGTCCTAGGGTTTATGATGTAACCAGTCCCCTCACTGCCAATATTGGGCCGCATTGCATGAGTTTCTATTATGTGTCTAAATCTCTGGAATCCAGAAACACAAGGTGAATATTACCTCTATAGTTTGCTGAGTTGTTTGGACAAAATATCAGGAAACAAATCTTGTGATGATAAAATACTATGTCAAGAATATCGGGACATCAAAAATAGCGTCAACAGGAATACCGAAGGTAAACATATTGTGCCGAATTAGGATGTCGGTCGGAGGAAACTGCGGTTTCGAGACTGACAGACCTCGGGTCGTCGGTCCGAAACCACAATAAAAACCGTCCGCAGAACAAGCTCCCATTGAGAAATGGGAGTCCCTGTAAATCCCTGCACCATGAGGCGGGCACATCACGGTGCAGGAATTTACAGGGGGGCACCTAACCAGCCACACTAACAGTGGCTTCAGACGCATGGGGCCAGGCTAAGTTACTTTCCAACAGACTTTTCATCTCAGAAAGCCGGACATGTAAAGCCTTTCAGAAAGCGACATCATAATTCCAATGGCAGAAACGCCATACGTTGGGGATTATGTGCGGCCTCCGATCACAAAAAAGTACCACTTAAATTGTAGACTTCACTGGCACGTCATCACATGGACACTTACTAAGCGTTTTTCACCAATCATTCATTGTAGGAAAAGATGTTAATCAGTGTAAGATACCAAACCTAAATCTGGTCAGGACAAATCTATCCTGTATATTCTCAATTTCTTTTAGGTATGGCTGCATGTCATAGGCAGTCAATATCAATTGATTGGACTCGACTGTTGGCCTCCCTATTTCTGCAGAAAATCTGCATGTCTCTAAAAGAGTCATACACCCTCTTTTAAGATCTTTTCTAGTAACAGAGAGTGTAGAGCTTGGATCCTCATAGTATTCCGGGTGTCTGAAATCATGCATAAAACTTTTCTATGTTTCAGCCATGGGATGTTAAGGGCCTGACCAAGTTTAATACAGTCTCTTATGATATCCCTGTTGAGGTTGGTTTTCGTGTTGGTCCATATTCTATGCCATAAAAGAACTGGTTGCGTTTTTATTCAATCAGTTATGTAGGGTAACCCCAACTCTGCATTACATGTATATGTGGAAGAACTATCTGGGACAGCTAGGAGAAATCTTAAAAAGCCACTATCTGTAGGGGCTGAGCATTAGTGTAACCCCATATACCTGCCCCATATATAGTGGTGGTAATGCAGTTTGCTCTGTATATGCTTAACAATTCCTCTGGAGGTCTTTTTCCCACTTGCTGTGCAAAATTAGCCAAGGCAGCTGTAGATTTCAGGCATACAAGCTTCCTGGCTTTAACTGCCTGAGTCTCTAAAAAAGAGAAAGGGGTCCAACTCACCAGAGGGACAGGACACACATTTGACACTAGGTCTAAAACAAACCCCCTTTGGGATACCTCAATAGCACACCAAATCACTACTATTCCACAAACAACATTCAACTATCACCTATTTAATATCACAATAGCCAAAAATCCAATATGAAAATATTTATTAGGTTGGTTTCAAAACTTTCTTTTTTTTTAATGTTTTGATAATCAATAAAATACGTTTAAAATACAATATTCACATGAATATGCAACATTAAAATCACATATATAAAATAAATGTTTATACAAATCAATCAGTGCAATATCAAAAACAATCATAGACAATTATTCCACAATAGATTTCATTATCCTTTTCATATGTTCCATAACAGTCCATATGATTTATAAACACTTTTATTACAAAGTAGACCAAGAAGCAGCACGTTTCGGAGGCATACACAGGTCCCACCTCCTTCTTCAGGCTTTACTACTTATTTCTCCCAACAATTTTATCAAAGTTGGGGCAGGTTGGCTTTCATCCTAACAAAATCTCCTTTTCTAGCAATATTCTTCATAAGAGATTGCTTACACCAATTGTGTTTCAAGAGGGAACAGTTCTCCACTCTTAAGTGATCACGTACTATAGTGGATGATGGATTTCACTGTATATCCTTGAACTTCCCTTTACTTTTCCTTCATACAAGGGATTCTAAATACATGAACCACCCAACGATTGTTTTCTTCGTTATTCGTTCTAGTGAACCAAGTTGGCTTTATGGTCCAAATATGTCGGTAGGTATAAATAAACTCGTTCAGCAACAATCATTTGATGCTTTTGGCACAACTATCGAGATTGAAAAATCTCCTATGCGTGCACCGTTCTCCTCATCCTGAGGAGATTTTTTAATCCCGATAGTTGTGCCAAAAGAATCAAATCATTGCTGCTGAATGAGTTTATCTATACCTACCGACATATTTGGACCATATGGTAGTAAATATTTTGAACAATATATTAATTTTTAATAGTTATTCAAAAATAATAGTATAATTTAAAATTTTAATTTAAATATGTATATAAAGGTTTGTAGTTTAGATTAGTGTGTTTTTAAATAACATTCAAGTTGATTTTTTTAAATGTGGGTGAATATGGAGTATTGATTGTGTATCCAATATTTGTATTTTGTAATATCTTATGTAAAATGTTTTATTTTGAAGAGGATATTGTAAAATGTACCTCTTTAGCCTCCAACACCTTCTTTAAATAGGTTTAGATTTGAGTGGGAATAGTAAATGTCATTCCTTTAGTGCCCATTGCCTTCTCCAAAGTGCTTTAGATTGGAGTGGAAATGGTAAATGTCACCACTTTAGTGTCCAACACCTTCCCCCAAATATGGTTAGATATGAGTGGGAATAGTAAATCTCACCCTGTTAGTGTCCACACATTACCCAAATTGGTTTATATTGGAGTGGAAATAGTAAATCTCACCCTTTTAGGGCCTCATTACAAGTCTGGTGGTCCCAGGACCGGCAGACTTGGGGGGTGGGCACAGGGGTGGTGGTCCAGCCACCTCCGCACCGGCGGTCCGACAGCGCCCCATTACAAGTTGGGCGGTTGGACTGTCATTGCACTGCCACAGCCACCAGAGAACCGACGTTCCCTGGCGGTGGTCCACCCATCAGGGCCTCAGTAATATGCTGGTGGTGCCGCTGTGGCATCGCCATGCATATTACAAGTTTCAGAACCGCCAGCGGTGTCATGGAGATCATTCTTCCATGAAAAGGCTGGCAGTCCTGAAACAAAGGAGGCCCCCTGTTGCCTATTTGCATGAGGCAGTTCCTGCACGGCATGGACTTTACAGTCCATGCCGTGCAGGAACTGTTTTTAGCGTTCCCATTGTGGTGCCCATTTTCAGAGGCACCGCCCGGGGACTGCCAGAAACAGCCTGTCAGACATGAGGAAACTTGTAATCTGGTGGGCAGTGAGACCATGGGTTTGGCAATGGGGGAGCGACCCGTTGGTGTAGCAGTCCACTCCCACACTGCCAAACTCGTGCTCAGATTCTCAGTTTCTAAAACCGTCCCCAAACATAGTTAGATTGGAATGGGAATAGTAAATCACACCCCTGTAGTGTCCAACACCTTTCCCAAATTGGTTTGAATTGAAGTGGGGATAGTAAATGTCACCCCTTTAATGTCCAACACCTTCCCCTAATATGGTTAGATTTGAGTGGGAATAGTAAATGGCACTCATTTAGTGTCTAACAGTTTTTTAGAATTATTGATGATGGAGGGTGATTGTTACATTTTATAATGTTATTCAAATAACATTTATTTTACTTGAATTTGTCTGTAGTAGAAATACTTGAGGCCTGATCACGAGTTGAGTGGTCCATAGGACCGCTGAACCCATGGTGGGGGTCCGGATACCACTGGACTGTTGGCATGCTCACAATATTACGTCTACAGTGTTTGGACCGCTGCGAGACTATCGGCACTGCCGGGATCGAGGATCCCCTTGGACCGGCAGTCATTAATCCGCAGGAATATGCTATGGCATCGCCAAGCATATTTCAAGTTGTCATTTCACTGCCCTTTCCACAGTGGTTAACCTGCCATTGAAATTATGGCAACTAAATGGGCTCTAACAGGGCTTCCTGTCGGATTTGGGACTTGGGATTCATGCAGGTGGCGTATGTAGTGCCCCCTGGATTTGCATCACCTTTTCAGCATAGTGCGGTATGCATGCCACACCATGCAGGAAGCTTCATGCGCTCTCACAGTGGCGGTCTGCATATTAGGCTCTCTAGTGAGCCGAACATGCAGACCGCAGTGAGACCACCAGCATAGTGCCCGCCTTCCCTGGATTGCACTCGGAATCCAGTGTGCGGGCTCACTATGGTTTTGGTAGGACAGCCAAATTGTAATTAGGCCCTTAGTCTTATTCTATTAATATTGTTGGTGATAAGAAATGTAAAAAAAAATAGTTGTATGTTTGTAACCAATATTATTATTATTTATATTTTTGCATAATAAAGACATTGCACACATTTTTTTATTTATGTTATCTATTTGTACCTATTGTAAAGTTTGACATTTTTAATCATATATGCTTTATATAAAGTTAAGCACATTAAACATTTTCATAATTTTTACTATTGAAAACATGAAAATCATATTAATATACATTTGTTTGTTGTACATTTTCAACTCTTAGGGGCTGATTAGGATGGTGGTTGGACTTTCGTCCGACTGCCATCCTATCGGAGTTGGCGGTCCCGCCAATGAAATTACAATGCGACCGCCTCCACGGTGGTCGCAATGTCTATGTTCTGTATTGCGGCGGTCCTGCATAGACATAAAACATATCCCTGTGCTACGTGGCAGTCACCCTACGGTGCCTGCCACTTGGTGCAGGGATATGAAGGGGGCACCATATGTGCCCCCCAACACCCACAATCAATGGCCGAGGGGGAAATGGGGGCCAGCTACGGGCCCCCAATATCCCTTTTGCCAGGCTCTTCATGGCAGGTATACCACCATGAAACGGCTGGCGGGGAGGGACATCATAATCCCTACGACGGTGCCTCCGAAGCACCACCATCAGCGGGCTCAAAGAGCGCTTCGGATGCATGGTGGTTGGTCTTTCTGACCGCCAAAACACCGCCCGCCATTGTAATATGGCGGGTGGGAAACTTGCCTACGATGGCATTGAGACCGCCACGGACGGGCTGTCAGTGGCAGTTTCAAGGCCATTTTAATCGGCCCCTTATTTTTTATAAGCCTGGGCGTAGTTGTGCAAAAAAAACTCTGTTCCACTGCATGAAGCTCCGCGATCAGCGGAGTGCATTAGATAAATGCCAGTTCGCTGTGATTTTCAGTGCCAGGTGCTTGTCCACACGGTGAAATCATTGCGAACGACACCATGCACAGTGTAAGCAGGCGCTGCTTGCTTTCTGTCGCTCTAGTGAATTTTTGCTCGAGCGACAGCTTTTCTTAATATGAACTCACGTTTTTTCAACACGAGCGGTCGCTAGCATACGTGACCACTCGTAATGAGAAATCTGGCCACCCGTGTTGAGAATTCTTGCTGGGAGGTTGATTTTCCACGATCGCGCTCGCCAACTTGATGTTGACGATCGCGAACAAGGAAAAATCTCACCGGGAGGTGGATTTTCCTCGTTCGCGCTCACCAACTTGACGTTAATGAACGCGAGCAAGGAAAAAAACTCCGCTCCACAAAGAGAAGCAGAGTTTTTCAGAACTCCACGAGCTTCGCCACCCAGACCAAATTTTTTTAACAATTGTGTAACATTTCTTAACATTTTTTGTATACACATTTTCTCAGTATATTAAATAACTATATTTTTTTCATTTGTTTATAACATTGTTTGATATGTTTTACATGTTGAATAATTTTTTACATTTGTTTGAAAATTTATTAAACATGTTTACAATATTTCCCGTTTATTTCTACGGGAAGACACTTTTTTTTAGTTTCGTTTATCGGCCATTTTTCTTTCACCGATACCTTCTACTTTGCAATCTATTTGTATCGTTTTTAGTCTACCATGTCGCAGCAGGGTGCTGCTGTTCGTTGAAACAGGCAAGTCCTTTCTTAAGGATTTTTTAAGGGTTTTCAAAGGTATGGGGGATTTAGGAGGGAGGTCTAAAAGTTAGTTATAGTGTTGTTATCGGATTTATTTTGTATATTTAGAGGTATTGCTGTTAGCGATTTCACTAGTCTGTAATTTTGCATTTTTGCACACTGTTTTAGTAAAATCTCACTATACTATGCTAAATTGTGTGATGTTAAGTATATTTTGATGTAACTGTTATGTATATGCATGTTTGATAATGTAATGTGGTTTGAGGATGGGTTTTTACATTTACAACGGACCCCTCCATTACACTTTATCAATCCCAGGGAGGTGGTGGTCCCCGGGACTTCAGGGTGCCAAGTGCCCCCCCACTACTTCAATTATAAGCCCCAGGGAGGTGGTGGTCCTTGGGGCTGCAGGGGGGCCAAGCGAGCCCCCGTAGTTTATTAAATATTTGCCCCAGAAGGTGGTGGTCTCCAGGACTGCAAAAGGGGTGCACGGGCCCTCCCGCATTTTTTAATTTGATTGTCCCGGAAGGTGGTGGTCCCCGGGGTTGTGGGGGGCTGAGCAAGCCCCCAGCAGTTCATTAACTATTTTCCCCGGGGAAGTGGTGGCCCCCAGGGCTGTGGGAGAGATGCATGGGTCCTCCTACATTTTTTACTTTTACTGCCCCTGGGTGTTGGTGGCCCCCTGGGTTGCGGCAGTTCATCAAATATTTGCCCTGGGGAGGTGGTGGCTCCCAGACCTGCAGGAGGGCCATGTGAGCCTTCCCGCATATTTAACTTTGATTGCCCAGGGAGGTGGTGGTCCCCATGCTGCAGGGGGCTGAGCAAGCCCCCTTGGTGTTCAATATATATTTGTCCCGGGGAGGTGTTGATCCCCGGGACTGTTTGGGGTCGAGCGACTCCCCCACATTAATATTAAGACCTGGGGACATAGTGGTCTTCTTGGATGTGGGGGGTCTGAGTGAGCCCCTTCAGTTCAATAAATATTTGCCCCGGGGAGGAGGTGGTCCCTATGACTGTGATTGTGGATGGAGCAACTGCCCTACTTTAATTATAAACCCCGGGGAGGAGATGGTCTTCGGGGCTGAGGAGGGTGAGTCAGCCCCTGCAGTTCATTATATATTTGCCCTGGGGAAGTAGTGGCCCCCGTGGAGGTGGTAAAAAAAATGGGAGAGGGCATCATGGTCCCCCCTTCCAGGCCGATTTTGGGCCCGGGTAACCCATCTCCCAGGGATCAGACTTTTTTTACTTGTTATAAAAAAAATGTGTGTATTGTTTATGGAGAGGGGAGCCGAGTGGCTCACTTCTCGGGCCTTTTTTTAGAAAATTGTGGAAGGGGAATGCATGGCCCCCCTCTTTGGCTAGTACTTGCCCCGGGAACCCCATTCCCAGCCTTTTCTTTAAAAAACAAAACATTATTTACGGTGAGGGTGGTGAGTGGCCCCCCATGGCCTATTTTTGGCCTCAGGTACCCATCACCCAAAGCCTGCCCACTTTTCTTCTTTTAAAAAAAAAACAGTGGTGTGGGCCAATTTTGCCCAAGTACCCCATCCCCTGGGGCCCGGCCTCACTTCTAGGTGCCCTGGAGCTACCCAGGGCACTCACTTTCAGCACTTGGGACCGCAGGGAAGCCTGAATGCTCCCGCGGTCCTTGCCGGCTCCCCGCCTCTTGTGGGAGCCGGCATTGCTTTGACACTGAGGAAACTGCTAATATGCACTTCCCTCTTTGTCAAAGCAATTGTACTCACTTTCAACAGGCATGAGCATTTTGTATGCTGTCGCTTGTTGAAAGCGAGCACAGTTTGCTATGGTTTGGCTGCAACTTCATGGCGGTGAAGTTATAATTAAGAATATGTTTCCATAGGAAAAGCGTTTGCTGACTTGCCAGTATTTTTGGTGTAGTTTCACCAATCTTCTTGAAATTGTCCCAAAAACGTCTCATAGTGAGTCTTATTTTTTGGGGTAATCCGTTAAGAGGGGGTGCTTTGAATACCACTACAGCCCCAACCGCTGGACTGAGTTACACTGAATTTGGCAGAAAGGTATATTTCTTTACACAGTTCATGCTTTCATTTATTTGGTGTAAATCTGTTCATTAGTTTGTGAGATATTAAAGGAAATCCACATTTGTATATCTATGATTGCGGCTAATTTGCGAATAATAACAAGCTCGTGCAGAGATCTGCGGAGCTCTGATTTGGTGCCAACACCTCAGCCAGGATGTTTTGGCAGCAATCTTGGGACTCGGCTTCAGCCAAGTCCCCCCAAAAAACACTAAAAAAGGAAAGGCAGCCAGGTAGCAATACCCTGACCCCAAAGCCTTGGTCTTGGGGTCCCTGAGGGACACCAGCTGGGCAAAAAAGCATTTTTTTAAAATATATTGCTGCAAATTCACAAAATTGGTGCATTCATTGCAAACAAATAAAAAAACAAGGGAGTGCTACTGAGCTTGTTTTCAAAAGGGGCCCTCCGGTGGGCCAGGTCCTGGGGTCATTTTATTTAAAAAAGGAGTGGGGCACACGAGCATGTTAGAGTCCCAAGGATTACCACCTCCCCAGGGCTTTATTTGTAAAAAGGGAGGGAGGTGCACGGGCCGCCTCCTGCGGCTCTTTAAGCGACCTTCCTGGGGGACAACAAACATTGTTGGGGGGTGGCGTGAACCACCTATGAGTCCCAGGGACCACCACCTCCCTGGGGCCAAATATTTTAAAAAAAGAATGAGAGAGGCCCCCCTCCTTCTCTGAGCATGAGCCTGCCCCAGGGAGGTGGTGGTCCCTGGGGCAGGCCCATGGAGAGTGAGTGGGTGTATGAATGGCTGTATGGGTGAGTATGCAGATGTGTGAGTGCTTGTATGGATTTGCGAATGGATATGTAAGTAACTGTATGGGTAAGTGAATGGTTGTGTGAGTGGCTGTACGAATGAGTGAGGGGGTGTGTGAGTGGCTTTATGGAGGAGTGAGTGTGTGTGCGAGTAGTAGTGCAGGTCTGTAAATAGGAATGTGAGTTTTTGTGCAGGTGTATGAGTGGGTGTACAAGAGGTTGTATGAGGGTGTGAGTGGGTGTGTTAGTAGTCCTGTGGATGATGTCATTTGATATGTCATCACTGATGTCACTGACCATGTCTTGAGTGATGTAATATGTGAGGTCATAATCAGTGCATTGCAGGGGGCGTAAGTTATAGTTAGCTCAGCTAACTATTAAATTTTACCATATTTGTTTGAGTGAAATCTGAGCCTTACTATAACGTCCCTGAATATATATATATGGATGGATGGATGGATGGATGAATGGATGGATGGATAGATGGATAGATAGATAGATAGATAGATAGATAGATAGATAGATAGATAGATAGATAGATAGACAGACAGACAGACAGACAGACAGACAGACAGACAGACAGACAGACAGACAGACAGACAGACAGACAGACAGATAGATAGATAGATAGATAGATAGATAGATAGATAGATAGATAGATAGATAGATAGATAGATAGATAGATAGATAGATAGATAGATAGATAGATAGATAGATAGATAGATAGATAGATAGATAGATAGATAGATAGATATGTATATATAGATATATTTTCAGGTTGGTGTTTAAATGTTTGTGGTTAATGCTAGTTTTATGGGGGGGTTATTTTTATTTTTTTTATTTTTTGTCCTAATTGTTCATCGAGCAAAGCCAAAATGTCACTGTCAGCGGCTCTTTTCAGTGGGCTTTGCAGGAATCACGAGGCACACCATTGACCAGGTCCGAAGCGTAAGCCTTAAATGCAGGTAGGGTCGATACAGGGGGGCTCAGGCCACGAGTGCCAATCCAGTTCCCCTTTGACCATTGTTGAGTAGATGTTTAATAATAAGACAGTTAGAATTTACAAACTGGACACTGCTGAAGTATACCTGCAAGAGGGGCGGGATGTAAACCATTCTTACCAAATCTCCCAGAATTGTATTGTTCTAGAAGGGGGGCCACTTTAGTCTAAATTAGAAATCCTTTGCACTGTACTCAACCATTCCCAGAGCAAGTGGGGGAGGGAAAACTCCAGTTCAAACATATCTCTCTTCGAGCAAGCAAAATCAGCATAAAGATGAGCAATGTCTGCGTCTTAACAAGTTTCAGTGGATCTTCCTCCCCACTGACCTCCCCAAAAATAACCAATGCCAGTTTTACCTTATTCTCTTGACCCCTAATTTCTGCAAGGATCTTACCCACATGTTCCCAAATGATCTCAATCAGGGGTCACCACGAAAACATGTGGACATCATCAGCTTTTTCTTCATCACACTTAGGGCACAGCCTTGCCTCCCGGGTACCCAGCTTCAACAATTTCCTTGGCATCCAATAAGCCTTATGGACTGTAAACAGATGGCGTTGCAAGAGAACCACACAAAAAAACATAGATACTTGCCACAAGGATTCAATGTCTTCATTTGGCAGGTCCCTCTTCCACATCTCATTGGGCAAGGTAAAGTTATCCGAATTTAAAAAGAAAAAAGTCCACACTCATTGAAAAATCAGCTGTCAAGGTTCTAAATAACGGGGGTAAGGTGGAGCTATCCATAAGTTGCCACCTTATGTTCTTTAAGTAAAAAGGCATGGTAATATTGGAAAAGATTGGGGCTTGCAATGCCACCCTGTTTCTTCTTCCTGCAGAGCTTCCTCCAAGCAATTCTCACCATTTAGTTCTCCATTTAAAACTGCTTAAATCTCCTTGCAGCTTCTTGAACCATACTGGTTTAAATTCTAGGGGGATTGCGTTGAAAATAAAGGTAAATTTAGAGAGGATAAACATTTTTAACAGATTAGTTCTTCCTATAAATGAAAGAGGGAGATCTCCTCATACATTGAGCAGTTTTTTAACACCAGAGGCTACCTTATTAAAATTAAGCTGACCTAATTTCTCTAGGTCATGTACTACTTGGGTTCCTAGATACCTTATTTCCCATATTGTCAAGTCACTAGTCTATTGGGTATTCCATTCCATAATCTCAGTTTTTTGTTGATTAATGCAGTAAGCAGAGACCTTCCCAAAGTCTTCCAGAATGATCCATATATCACTGGGAAGGACTTTGCTAAATCTCCTGCGTAAAATATCAAGTCATCAGCATACATGGGGAGTTTATTGTTTATATTTCATATGTATAATTTTTGGGCGATGAATGGAAAATATTTTGTTGATTTAATATATTTCTATTTAATTTAACCCCTTCACTGCTAAGCCTCCCCCTCCCCCACCCCGTGCTAACCTTTTTTGGGGCTGTTTGGGGTAGTTTGCACTTAGGCTCCCTTTTTGTCCACATAAGGCATTCAAGCCACATTTGCTTCCTTTTCTTCCAACATCTTGAGGATTCAAAATGTAGCCAGGCTTTGTGGACTTAGCCAAAATACAGCTGATTTTCTTTTTTTTAAATGAGAAGAAAGTGCTTCAGAAGAAAGAGTCAGTTTTTTACCCACAAATGGTATCAAGGAAGAGTTTATTGTGCTCAAATAACCATCTTCTCAGCTTTCAGGGATAGGCATACTTTTGTCAGAAAACCAAAATGTTCTACACAGTTTTAGCATTTTACTGGGAACAGGCCTATTTTTCCTAATTTTGTGCTTTCAACCTCCTTCCAGTTAGTGGTAGAAATGGGTATGAAAGCAATAATGGATCCTGGCAAGCTATAGATATCTAAAATGTTGATAACTCTTCTGAATTCAGGAATGGGTCATTTGTGTAGATTTTTTGAGGTTTTTTTTAATAGAAACTAAGTTGAACATAAAGAATATTGAAATTGAGTTGAAACAAACATCCATTTGTATCAACATTTTCATCTGTAACTTCTTCTAAGTATCTCAGATTTTTTTTAAAGCAATACACCGTTACATCTGCTGGGCCCTTCTGATTTTGGGTATATATAGGAGTTGTAGGTTCACCAAAAACCTGAGGAACCAAGAGCCAATACCTGAGCTGCTTCTTGCAATGGTTTTTCTATGTGTACCGGGTATATAGAAATTCATTTGGTAAAATATAAAGAGTGAAAAATAGGTAACAAGGAAACCTATATATTTCTGAAAAGGGAACAAAATATAGATTTTAGAAGCAGTGGTCATTTGCACATTTCCGAAATTGTGGGTACGCATACAAGCATGTGAATTAGAGGTCTTTTTTCAAAATGACTTTTTATTTTCAAACTGTCGTACTCTTTGAAGGCAGAAATGCAAAAAAGTTAATTGGTATTAACATTTATTCTACCATTCTGTGTTCCCCAAAGTCTCCCGGATAACAATTCTACCTCGCTTGTGTGGGTAGGCCTAGTGCCTGCGACAGGAAACGGCCCAACACTCAACGTGGACACATCACATTTTTCCAGTGAAAACGGACCCTTTTTTTGCACCCCTTTTCTGTGGTGGAAAGTTCTGGAATCTGCCGGGAGACACGAACTTCCAGTCACCCAGCATTCCCCAAAGTCTTCCGATACAAATGGCACCTCACTTGTGTGAGTAGGCCTAGTACCCCCAACAGGAAAGGACAAAACACAACGCGGAGACAACAAATTTTCCAGTGAAAATTGACTCTTCCTTCGCAATGTGCATAGTTGTGGTTTTTGGACCCTAGCTCTGCCTGCATCTAAGGAAACCTAGCAAACCCATACATTTTTCAAAACTAGACATCCAGGGGAATCCAGGATGGGGTGACTTGTGTGGCTTTCACCAGGGTCTGTTACTCAGAACCCCTTGCAAACCTCAAACTATGTAAGAAGAAAATACATTTTCCTAACATTGCTGCAATGAAAAGTTCTGGAATCTGTGAGAAATCACAACATTCCAGCCACTCAGCATTTCCCAAAGTCTCCCAATAAAAATTATACCTTACTTGTGTGGGTAGGCCAAACACCTGAGACTGGAAACACCCAAAACGTAAAGTGGACACATCACATTTGTCCAGTGACAACTTACCCTTTTTTTGCATTGTGCCTAGCTGTCGATTTTGAACCCTAGCTCTGTCGGCACCCAAGGAAGGCTAGCAAACCTATGCATTTTTGAAAAATAGACATCAAGGGGAATACAGGATGTGGTGACTTGTGTGGCTCTCACCAGATTCTGTTACCCAGAAACACTTGCAAACCTCAAATTTAAAAAAACAAACATTTTCCTCACATTTCTGTGATGGAAAGTTTTGGAATCTGCGTGTATCCACAAAATTCCACACACCCAGCATTTCTCAAAGACTCCTGATAAAAATGGTACCTCACTTGTGTGGTTAGGTCTAGTTCCTATAACAGGAAATGTCCCAAAATGCAACATAGACACATCACATTTTTCCAGTAAATAAAACGGCCCCTTTTGTCGCAATGTGCATAGTTGTGTTTTTTGGACTCTAGCTCTACCGGCACTTAAGGAAACCTAGCAAACTCACACATTTGTGAAAACTAGATACCCAGGCGAATCCAGGATGGGGTGACTTGTGTGGTTCTCATTAAGGACTGTTACCCAGAATCCCTTGCAAACCCCAAACTTTGAAAAAAGAATACATTTTCCTAACATTTCTGCGAGGGAAAGTACTTGAATCTGTGGGGAGTCACAACATTCCAGCCACCCTGCATTACCCAAAGTCTCCTGATAAAAATGGTACCTTACTTGTGTGGGTAGGCTCACAATCTGCTCCTGGAAACACCCAAAATGCACCGGAGACACATCACATTTTTCCAGTGAAAACTGACCCTTTTTTTCGCATTGTTCGTTGCTGTGGATTTTGGACCCTAGCTCTGTCGGCACTTAAGGAAACCTAGGAAACCTATACATTTTTGAAAACTAGGGAATCCAGCATGTGGTGAATTGTGTGGGTCTCACCAGGTTCTGTTACCCAGAATCCCTTGCAGCCCTCAAACATTGTCAAAAAAACAACTTTTCCTCATATTTCTGTGATGGAAAGTTCTGGAATCTGCGTAGATCCACAAACTTCTACCCACTCAACACTCCCCAAAGTCTTCCGATAAAAATAGTACCTCACTTGTGTGGGTAGGCTTAGGGCCAGTGACAGGGAATGGCCCAAAATTTAGTGTGGGGACTTCAAAATGATAGTTTACAAAAAGACCTTGTTTTGTGAGTGAGTCACCTGCGTTTTTGATCGCGGGCACGGCAGCCATCTAGAGAAACCTACCAATCCCAGACATTTCCAAAAACTAGACAACCGGATAGGCATAGTGGCCGCAACAGGAAATTACCCAAATCGTACTGTGGAGACTTCAAAAGTACCTATCATAAAACAACCTGCTAATGTAAGGGAGGGTCACCTGGGTATTTGGCCCCGGGCTCAGTGGCCATCAAGGGAAACCTACCAAATCCACACATTTCTGAAAACTAGACAGCTGGAGGAGTCCAGGGAGGTGTGACTTGCATTTATCATCCAATGTTTTCCTACCCAGAATCCCCTGCAAACCTCAAAAATACCGAAAACAAATCATATTTTTCTCACATTTCTGTGTGGGAACATTGTGGGATCACCAGGCTGACAAAAATAAAAAAGTAGGAAAGCATCAAAGGGGTTACATATGTGTATACCTAGTTTGCGTTGTATCTGAAGTAATTGTTTTATGTGAAAATAATGTTTTATCTATTTATTGTTTATTTAAATATTTTTGCGATAATTCTAGACAACAATATTATTCAAAATACTACCTTCTGAAGTTGCTGGATCACTTTAAGGATGATGGGGACTGTCCGCCAGCAGAATCTCCAAATACCTTATTATACATCAGCTAAAATACCAAGTTGCAGCACAGATGGGCTTGCCATTCCACGATGCTTAATAGACTGTCAACTGATGTCAGAAGTTGAGGATGTCTCTGAAGGACAGGTGAATAAACTTCGAAGAAGTGACATTAAGAATCCCAGTTTACACAACAAGCCACTATTTATGCTTTCTCTTTAGTACCATAACTGTGGATGGATTAAATTCTAACTTTAGGGCAGTGGAAGATGGTTCTGATTGCACAGAGCCGCTCTGTGAAGTGAAATGGCAGTTGGAGTGTTAGCAGATATTGCTTTTGATGAAGTATGAACTTCTGCATTTAGAGAGGGGACGTCTGTCACAATCAAATGTCACATACCTAAGCAGGACTAAAAAATGAACAACAGACAGAAAAAAGATCTTCCTAAAATTCCACTCCACTGTATGAAACTCTTTGAAAAAGAATTAGGTGAGAAGTGCTATTTTGTTATTGATGAACAGAAGCATAAGGACTGTTGAATGGTAAATCTTCCCGCATTTTAATACACAAAGTCAGAGTTTCAAAAGCTGCCAAGGACACATGTCCAAGCACACGATGCTAATGCATTTATTTAGTAATTAATTTATTTTTGTAAAGAACTACTTGTGGCTGTTCAGTTACTCTACAATGAGCTGGCAAGCATTTACAAAAAGAGAAGGAACCGCAAATAGTGTCTCGTCATGTAGGATTAAAACGGAGTCAATGTTTTTCATTTGTTACCCATTCTCTTGAAGCAAGACTAAGAAGTTACATTTTCCTGGTGTGGTTGGTGGGTTGCAGGGAGGACTTTAAATTTGATTTCACGATCAAATAGGATATAATGGAGTGCTTTCAGGGTATGCTTGACATAGTCTTGCTTGTTAAATGGGTGTAATGGCTTATAAAGCAAGGACTAGGGCCTTTCTGAAATTTTACTGTCTGATGTTTGGAGCTGGTGTCTTAGGGAGGAGTTACACTGTACCTCACTGATGAAGCCCAATAAGGCAGAAAAGTGTCCGGATCTGTGTATGGTCTTGTACAGAGGGGATAGGGCATAGCACAAGCAGCACTGTCCTTTTCATGTGGAATTAAGACACATTTACATATGGTAGATCCCCTTCTGTAGTGCCAGAGAAAGCTAAAACAAGTACTGGTAAAGCCATTCAGCCTCATGATTGATCCTAGATGTTTATCTTTGTCAACGCATATTTTGCCATGTTTTTATAAAATATTATTGTTATGGAAGATGCAGTGCCCTCATCAACATTAAAGGAATTGGAAAACAGCAAAAATATTTGTTTGGTCATAAAAAAGCACACAATATCATAGTAGTCCCTGCACTAAAGGATCTAATTTCATTAAATGTAAAATATCTTGTTAAATGCCACACCTAACAAGCATTGGCAAAGCCAGTATATATGGCATTGTCTGCTAGTCTTTTGACTTGGTCAAAACTCTTTTATACATGGTTTTTGCAGACGATTTTTGCTGTAAGCTCTCAGGCCCTCATCAATCTAAAACAAATTGTTTAAAAGCAAAAATATATTTTCGTCTCAAATAGCCCACATTGAAATAGTAGTTCCGGGCACTTAAGTAGTCCCTGGCACTTACAGGACCTACTTTGTGTGTGGATGTGCTCATTGTGCAAGGAAATAATTCTAGCAATCATAGTAAATTTAGCCAATGGATGAAGTGTGCTGACCCATTACTCCATGTTGTATGCTATAGTGGGTGAAAGAAAAATGAGAATGCCACAATAACAGACCAATGGAGGATGAAGAGGTTTGACTGAAAGCATCTATAGGTAAGTTAGTATGCATATAGTTTTAGTAAAATTAAACAGTCTTGAAGAATGCCAGACCTAACAATTAGTGGCAAAGCCAATCGGCCTAGTGTTGGCCTATAGCCTTTTGGCTTTTTGGTCTGTTTTTGCATGGTTTTAATTAAAATGTGTGAGCTGCCAGGCTCACACATTAAAAAATGAAAAAAAGCAAACATATGTTTTTGTCTCAAAAAACATATATTACCATAGTAGTCTCTGGCACTGAAGGAAACTACTTTGTGTGCAGATGTGCTCCCTATAAAAGGGTAGAATATCATAATTCACAGTGAAGTTAGCCAGTGGCTGAAGTGGACTGACTCATTGCTACATGCTGTAGACTGTAGTGAGTGGAAGCAAAATGGGAATGACTCAACAACAAACCAGTGAATAAAGCCCTTATAAGTACGTTTATAATATATATAATTTTAATAAACTCTAAAGATCTTGGCTAACTTCAGACCTAATGCTGATCTGGACCCATTATTGATTTTCCTCTTATGCAATATATGACTGTCCAGTGCCAAGGGGATTCACAGGCAATCAAGTAGACAGAAGCTATGGTGCAGCACTGAATGACATTTGCAGAGCTGGAACAAGGGGGATCACTGGTAAAGCTGTAAATGCTTCCGATTTTGGAAGAGCAGTTTTGCAGCCCGCTGTTTGATGTTGAGCAACAAATAGAATGATAAACACTCATTGGTGTTACAGAAAATTCAACATGATAAAGGTATCAGCCTAATGCATCAATTACTGTTACTTGCATCAAATTGATTTGAGTCAAGTACTCATAATAGCTGAATTTACACCTACTCAAGTACAGACACACAGGGGCCCTATCACAAATATATTTTGTGGTACATAGAATACAACTCTAGTAGCACTATTGTACCTACTCTTACATGCCAAAACATCTAAAATCGGAATAGTCAGGGAAAATGTGTATAAAAGTAGTACAAATAGAAAGGACTTCGCCCTCTTTACACTTTTTATAACAGAAAGTTGGGCATTTCCATGCAATTCATAAAGGCATGTAAGAGTATGTAAAAGAGTACTCCTGTAGTATTACTTACAGTATTTATAAAATCTTTTGAGAATGTATCTTGTCATGAGAATAACAGGGAATTGAACACACAGATGTAACCCTATTTCACAGACAAATATCACAGCAATATTTGTGTACCAATCTGACACTCACTCACTACGATTGTAAATCAATACATGAATAATTTCAAGAACATGGAAAATGTGCTTTACCACAAGGCCACTTAGCATTTTTAAACACATGGGGCAGATTTAACAATATTTGGTGCAGTACAACTTGCTGTACTGCATCAAATGGAGAGAGCAGGAATGTGCCATATCTACTAACATATGGCAGTACCTGATCTCCCTCCACACTGGTGCACTTGTGGATGCCTAGCGCCAATGCAAGCATCCTTGCACAATGTTGCAAGGGAGCCTATGTCACAAGCACAATTGTTTGTGTGCAGGAAGGCACACCTTCGGCACAAAAACAATCCTCTTAGGCTTTTTGCTCGTTGTATGTGTTTGCAGAACATTTTTCTCCTTTTTCATGCCTCCCCTGGGAAAGCATACCATTTGGCGCACTCCCAGGTTTACTAGTGCAACTTAATCTGAGAATGTGGCAAAAACTATAGTTAGATGCTTGAGAACAACCACACTCAACCCATGGTTACCTTTTAAGGGCAGAGTATCGCCCTGAGTATAGTGACTTACGCTGCCTTGATTTACTCCAGTTTTACTAAGCAATGCAGAGCCACATAAGGTGGCTCTGTGTGGCACAGTAAAGCTCACTTATGGGCTTACTTTGCCCTTGCATCAAGCCTGTGATAAATCTGGCACTTTGATTTCATATTTATGTCTGCTAGATTTTGAGTGCGTTTTAATAACAGGCCACTCAGATTATTCAGCAAGATATGTGTTACTGAGTTGTTCATTCAATGGGCTCCACACACCTTATTTGCTAATGGCTTTTAAGTACTGATAGAAGGCAATCATTCCTTGCTAAAACACTCTTTTGGTAGTAAGGATAAACCAAGGGTTTTCTCAATAGGAAAGTTAAAAAACTCAGGTGATTCAAAAAAAATGTGTTGTGGATGCGCTGTTTGGCTGCATTAGGTCTCCTAATCTAGCAACTTAGGGGCTCGTTTTCAAAGGTTTAGGGAATGCAAAATTGTTCGCAAACTCGTTTGCGAAAGATAAAATAGAGAATCCTTATGTACCAAAAGGTAAAAATAGTGATTCCCTAAAATTTCACATGAAACCAAATAAGTAAGGAAATGCTAAATAGAGAACTATTTAGCGATTCCTTAAATAGAAAATGTAATTTGCGAATCGTTATTTCTATGTACCAAACATTCACAAATGGTGGTTTCTCTAAATAAAGCCAAAAGCATGTGCAAATTACCACCAAGTGAAAGCAGATTGTAACCAGGTAGCAGGTATAAAAGGACAGCTGATTTCCGGGCCTAACATCCACAATTGCTGCACTCTATACGATGGTGGTCAGGAGGTATGTGCTCGGAGCTCTACATTGGAAGAGAAGGAGAAAGGATCACATTTACAGGCAGCACATAACTTTATTTCATCAAACTGAGGAGGAGATGTATGTGACATACAGACTCAGCAAGGCCATCATTATGGATATCATGTATCAATTGGAGTCAATGCTTGCAAGGCCCCCTGGATGCAGTCACGCCATGCCAATGCATGTTCAGGTTTTATGTTCCCTATATCTGCTTGCATCAGGTAGTTACCACAATAATGTTGCATTTTCTGTGGTATATCCTCCAGTGCATTGTCCAGGGTTTTTCGAAAATATTTGGATGTAATGCTCTCCACAATCAATGTGCATATTTGTTTTCCAAATAGCCATGCTGTTTTGCACTCTACTAAATTACACTTTTACCAAACTGCACAATTTTCTAACTTCATAGGATGTGTGGATCCTTATAATTCAACCCTCAGCAACTGAGTTTCTCTACAGAAACAGGAAGCATCAGCCCTCACTCAACATTTAAGTGGTGTGCAGTGCAGACTATAACAAACACTATTGCCGGTTATCTTGGGAGCACTCTCAACTCTTACATCTTTCGCAATTCTGCACTCAACCGTTGACTAATCCGTGGAGACATGGGAGACCGGTATCTGCCAGGTAACTGGACTTAATGTATGTATCATGTCATAGAAGATAATCATTTTGTTACAGTTAACAATACTTATGCCATTCGTCCTTGGATCTTGACTCCTTATGTGCAGGTGAGGTCCGCCAGGGATATGCGTTATAATGCTGAGCACACACAACCCAGAAATGTGTTTGAAAGAACCTGTGAGAATTTCAAAGTAATATTTCAATGCCTTTATCGAGGTGAGGGTGCTTTGGAGCATAAACGAGAGACTGCATTTAAAATAGTAGCTGTGTGTGCAATATTGCATAATATAGCAAAGTGGAGAAGATTACCACAAGAAATAATTGATGACGAAGCTGATGGTGATGAGGGTCCCCCTACCACCCAACATTGAATGATGGAAGACAATTTACGATCAGCTGTAGGAAGAGACCAGAGACAAGAGATCACAGATGCTTATTTTTAATCAGATGTATTATATCAAATAAAGAGATTAATAGACTTATTAACATGTTTCTGTTACATCACAGATATGTGTGTTTATTTTATTATTTTACAAAAAACATAATAAGAAAATAAAATTTGACATTACTGTATACCAACATACATGTATGGCTCTGTAAACCTTTACATTTATTAACACTTTGGTGTGCTATTTGTTTGTCTGTTGATTGGCCGCTGACTACATTGAGGTTTTACTTCAACACTTCTACTCTCACGACGTGTATGTAACATTGAGTCATTTACACAAAATGTTAGTACCATTTGTACCTTAATCACATTCTGGTGTTGTTATTTCTGACCTATTATGTGAAGTAGGGGTCAGTTTAACCTCCAAGATATTGCACTTATTTTAAGGTCTTATTCATCAAAGTATTTTGTCCAGTTTATTGAGGTTGGAAATGTAGGGATCTGCGGCATATTGATGCAGTGCTAGTGACTAGTTTTCCAACAGACTCAGTCAATATTTTAATGAAAATATCAGACTTGAGCTGATTCGGTCTCTGTTTGCTTTTCTTGATCCCCTGTTTGTTTGACATAGTGCTAGTACAGTATCTGTCATATCTGAAATAATATTCGGCAATGATAGAAAACCTGTGTGATTAATTGTTTTGTAAATCAGTTACACTATGCAGCCAGTCATAATTTGCTCTATGGTGGCTTTTTTGGGGGGAAAGTTAACATAGCAATCTTCAGTTTGGAAAATGTTGTGCTAACTGCTCTGCATCATCCTGTGTATTTTGTTCACCTCTCTGAGGCCTCAACATATTTGTCACAGAATCCAGTGAAGACTGTCCAAGTGTGACAGAAACTGTAGCAAAAGTGGTAGTGGTAGTAGTGCTTTCGATGACTGCGTCGTCAGAGGCTGTTGGTGGTAAGATGTCTGACATATTCAGTATTGTGTATGTCTCATCATGCGTGGCATTTGTGGGAGTAAGCTGTAATTGGAAAGTTGCAGCCGACTCTTTTTGACGTTCTGCAGTGACAATGTTAGTTGTTTCGTTGCATGGCAAAAACATTAAAAGAAAACATGATTTAACTTTTTGTATTTTACATTTCTGTCCCACTTGAATTCTCTCATATGTGTTGTATGTTGATGATTGTTACTCAACCATGTGTAATATTTAGTTATAATTGTATTGCAATATAAATATATGGTAAATAGGAATAGGTATCCCGTGTTACCCTTCACGTTTGTTCCATCGCCATTACCAAAGGACACAGAAAGGCAGTACTCCACACAGCCAGATCGCGCCAGGTTGTAGCTTTAGGAAGTCTTTTTTATTTTCTTGTTTTTTACATTGTTTTCTTACATATAAAGTGCAAAGTGTAATCAGTGCATTAGGAGACAAAACCATATATATATATCTATATCTATATATGTATATATCTATTGTTAGAAATGGGGGTCTCTGGTTGGCAGTGGATGGCCACTGTCCAAGCAGGGACCCTTCTTTCTAAGTCAGAGTGAAGGGCTGCACCCCTTTGACAACCCCTGCTCCACCCTGTGGTAACGTAGCACGAGCAGTTAGGCTAATCTCAGAGGCAGTGTGTTAAGCATCTATGACCATACACAGTAATACAGTGAGGGACACTACAAAGGGACACAAGGCAGGTAGTTATCAAAAATAGTTATCTTTATATATAGGCTTATCACAAGACCAAATAACGAGGGCGCCACAATACTGTACAAAAATAATACTCTCTTGATGCTGCAAAATAGTTCAAATGGGGAGTGCAAAGTTCAGTTCAGGGCGGTGGTTTCTGCGACCCCTTTTACTCACAGTTCCTGGATGTTGGTGTCAATAATCCACAATATGCCGCTACGGCGTGATAGCGATGTTTTTCCTCACGCTCTTGGTCGCGGCAGCTCGCAAACGGACCTTAGCGAGGGTTTCGAGGCCTGCAAACGTGGGGGGCGATGATCAGGTCAGCGAGCACTCAGTGACAGCAGCTCAATGGATTTCTGAGCGCTCTTCGGCTGCGGCGGCTCGCAAACGGGCGATAGCGATGGTTTCGAGGCCCGCAAACATGCGGGGCGATGATCAGGTCAGCGAGCACTCAGCGGCAGCAGTGCGATGGATTTCTTGACGCTCCTCGGCTGCGGCGGCTCGCTAACTGGCTTTAGCGACTAAATGAAGTCTACTGGGCCTGAGACTTCAGTCAGGAGGCTAGTTCTCTCTCTAGCCCTTGGGTGATTGCAGGTTCAAGATTAAAAAGTTATCTTACAGCTCCTTTTCCCTCTTCTTTCCAGTCCAATGACAACTACTGCAGGCCAATCCAGGGAACAGCACACAGCACAAGGACAGTCCTCTCCTGCAGTTTTCCTCCAGTTCCACGGACAGAGGTTGGTCTTGAGATCCAGGGGCAATACCATTTGTAGGGGTTTCAGCACAGATATTTATACCTCAAAAGTCTTTGTTCTCAGAAAATACAAGTCACTGAACCCAATAAGCCAATCAGGGATACATCAATTCATTTGTCATCTTTACACAGGGAGCATCCGCGCTGCGGCACTGAATGGCAGTGGTGCAGCGCCCAGAGCATCTATCACCAGAAAAAACAGAGGAGGCACAGCGAAAGAATGGAGGGGAGACTCACGCCAATGGTGCCAGGTCTAACATCTATCTATAAAATACAGCTACATTTTGTTTTTTTTGGGGGGGGGGGGTAAAATGGGGAAAAAGGTCTGCAGAAGAAAGCGTGTTTTATTCCCTGCAAATGGTATTGTTAGAAATGGGGGTCTCTAGTTGGCAGAGGTAGGTACCTTTGTTCAAGTAGGGACCCTTCTTCCTAGTCAGGGTAATGGGGATACACTTCTAAAATAATCCCTGTACACTCCCTTGGTAGCTTGGCACGAGCAGACAAGCTTATCTCAGAGGCAGTGTGTAAAGCATTTGTGCATGCATACAGTAACACAGTGAAAACACTACAAATGGACACCCCATCAATTTAGAAAAATAAGCAAACCTTATCTAAACCAACATGATCAAAAACGACAAAAATCAAACAATACTCTTAAAAATAGTTACAGTGCAAAAGAACCTTTAAATTGAAGGAAAACTTTGGGAAAACAGTTCCTCCAACTCAGGAGGTTCGTACAGGGCTATCCTGACACTGAATACGACAGAGTCTAACAATACCAGCCAACCACATCGATATGGGTTAGCTAAAGTGTCGACAGACTTGGAGACAGTACCTTTTGTTGTTGCGTCCGACACAATGGTACCAGCCGGTCCAGGGCACCTGTTGCAGTTGCAATGTGAGATGGAAGCGTTGCAGCATGCGGTGTCCTCATGGCTCAGTGCTGGCAGCGGCTCATTGACGGAGTCAGAGAGACCAAGACTTGTGCTGCAGGGTGAGATGGTGCTCGATTTGGTGCAGGTCACAATGCGGTGAAGGAGCCGGTCGATGTTCAAGTAGGTCAGCGACAGAGTCAATGACATCAGTGCAGCATGTAGCAAAGCGGTGTGGAGCACGATGCCTACACAATGCGGTGCAAGCAGTGGCTCGTTGACGGAGTCAATGAGACCAGGTTGTGTTGCAGAATGAGGCGGTGCTCTCTACGGTGCCTTCAGGATACAGAATCCTGCAACGTACTCGGTAACCGAGTCGGTTAGCCTTTTCTTCTCCAGGCAACTGAAACCAGCGGTTCCAGAGATGGTGCCCAGAAGCTTGGTGAGGTCTTTGATGTTCCTGAGACCTCTGGAACAGAGGGCAAGCTTCACTTCAAGCCCTTGGAGATCTTCCGCAAGCAGGGGACACAGCACACAGCAAAGTCCTTCTCCTTTCCTTGGCAGAAGCAGCCACTTCAGGCCAACCCCAGACAGAACACAGCAAAGGGGCAGTACTCCTCTTCCAGTTTCTCCAGCTTTTCTCTTTGGCAAAGGTTACTCTTGATTTTCCAGATGTGATTTAAAAGTCTGGGGTTCGGGCCCCTCTTTTTATACAGCAACATCCTTTATTCTTTGGTCACAGAGAAGCCCTGTGCTCAGTCAAAACCAGTTCTGTCCTCTCTGGTTTAACTTCCTGGCAGGAGGTGGAGACAGCATTATGGAAGGCAGACCAGGCCTACGCAGGTGAAAGGAAATCTCCTCCCCCTACTCTAAATGCAGCCCAGGTCTATTCAGCCCAGCCCTGATTCATCCAGACTCTCTGGAGCCACTGCTAATCCCCAGCCCCTGTCACTCCAAAGCCAGACAGTCAATACACATCTTAGCAGAGGCACACTGGATGGCTAAGCAAGAAAATACCTACTTTCTAAAAGTGGTATTTTCAAACAAAGAATTTAAAACTCACCTTCATTAAAAGATACATTTTAACATTCTGAGTTCAGGTATACTAAACTTTATTTTCCTACCTTGTTCCCAGTGGTAGTTATGTTTATAAGATGTTACAAGAAAGCTCCCCATTCTATCCTATGGGAACAGGTAGCCTTACAATAGTGAAACATGAAATTGGCAGTATTTCACTATCAGGACATGCCACACATACCAGGGCATGCCGTACCTTTTACATGCATGGCACCATGCCCACATGGGTACCTTGGGTCTACCTTAGGCGTGACCAACAGTTAAGAAAAGGGAAGGGTAGGGCCTGGCAAGTGGGTGCACTTGTCAAGTCGACATAGCAGTAATAGACTGCACACAGGCTCTGCAATGGCAGGCCTGAGTTACATTTGCAGGCTGCTTATGTGGGTGGCACAATCAGTGCTGCAGGTCCACTAGTAGCATTTTATTTACAGGCCCTGGGCACACACAGTGCACTGTACTGGGGACTTAAACTTTGGCACTGAACAGCAGTGGCAAAATGCCCAAAGCCAAAACGAAGTCCAACACACAGCAAAAACACAGGAGGCAAAGGCAAAAATACAGGGGAAACCTGCGCCAATGGAGCCGGGTCTAACAGGAATCAACAAACGGTTTGTGGTGCTAAAAATCACCATGTTCCCAGCTTTCACGGACAGGCAGACTTTTGTCATAAAACCAAAATTTTCTGCACAGTTTTGGCATTTTACTGGGCATTTTACTGATCCCAGAAAGCTGACACAAATTTCCTACCACCCAGCGTTCCCCCAGGTCTCCCGATACAAATATACCCCACTCGGGTAAGTGGACAAAGTACCCATGACAAAAAAAAAGACACACAATTGATGGACGGAATGCAGAACAAATCACAACATTCACCCCCAGTCAAGAGATCTTGATTAAATCTATCATTCTTTTGCTCACCATAGCACCCAGTTTTAGACCTGGCCATATGCAAATGAACTTGTGTCCCACAACAGGCAAGGGCCCAAAACCTATTCTGGAGACATCAAAATTAACTATCACAAAACGACCTAGTTTGCAGGGGGGGTGGGCACCTGGGTTTTTGGCCCCGGGCTCAGCAGCCAACCTACCAAAATCACATGTTTCTGAAAACTGGACACCCTGAGAAGTCCAAGAAGGTATGGCTTGCGTGGATCCCCCAACGTTTTCCTACCCAGAATCCCCAGTAAACCTCAAATTTAGCTGGGAAAAAAATCACATGTCCCATCGATGTCCTTATGTGCTCGTTTCTAGCAAAAAAAGGGATTTACAGCAAAAATACATCAGTGCATTATGTATAAATAGGCAATATTCCCGTGAAAGACTGGTTTGAAAAAGGCCTATTAAACAGTCTCACTGAGAAGCCTAGGATATCTCGGCACTGGCCAATGGCCCGCATGAATGCATGGAATCATGATTTCATTCTGGATCTCCAATGAGGGACTTACTGAGTGCCTAAGAACAAGCAGGTCTTCTAGGTTTTGATGATGAATGTAACATGGTTTTACATTAAAAGCCTGAAAGAATGTGGGAAAATCTGTATGCTACCCTGAACACTATGGTAAGAGCTATTCTCTATACTACAAATGGATGTGGGATATTTAAAGCAGGGACTACAGGACAATGTTGAAAAACAGGTAGCAACACCAGTAAATACAGGGTCAACAGAAGGGTGCCTGGAATTAGTAACTCTGTAATAAAGTTAACTGAATACAGGGTCAGCTTTAGCGTTGGTGCGCCTGGTGCACCAATCTACCTGGTGCCCCCTATTGACCTCCTTCTCCTTGAATTCCCTCACTACCACCCTGCAACAATGCCCCTCATATCTCCAAGGCCCCTCTCTGACATACATTTCATTTTTTATAGATCTACTCATTGTTCACTCACACTCGGTTCTGTGTTCTGCATGGTACACATCAGTCAAACGTTCTTTGCAGCAAGCACATTAACCCTTTGTGGTACTTTAGGATGAGCTGAAGCTGCCACTAGACAAGATTTTGCTCTCACCAGCAGGAGCTGAATAATCAGTGGTATCATGACATTCTTCTTGTTGCCTGGAGACTGCTGGGCACCCAAGGAAATATGCAGCACCTGGCACATGCAGTGAAAGGTGCAACAGCTCCAACGCTGACCCTGATTATACACACACAGTAACAGTGCAACGCCATTAACAGAATCACAGAAATCCATCATGTGTTGTCATGTGAAACAAAGAAAACTTCAAAAAAGCAGTAGTGAGCTTTTGAAAATTGCAATATTTACCAACCCCTTTATGCTGAGCCGAGGCCTGTATATGAACCCTTGAACCCGACTGCCAGTCTGACCATAAAACTCATCAATTTCATTAATGTATTTTTAGCGGCCTCGGCCAGCGACCGTTCAGTGTCTGAATGTATTGATGGAGGGGCTGGGGAAGAAAGAGAGAGAGAACATGGCCTATACTGTGTGGACCAGACTGGTCTAACACAAGGCATTTGTACAGTGCACGTTCTAAATGCAAGTGGAAAGCCGCTCCTATTCTACAATGCGAACAGCTGTAGTGTGACAAGGACTTACTAGCTTACAAATGATCATAAAACAATAAAGCATTGAGTCCATGCAAACCTTGCACACTCATTGAAATGCAAAATAAACATTTCTGGTGAACCCGTGCATGCCCCTGCACTCTGATATGAAAAGCACAAGCATTTGCAATGCACTAGGTCTCGCATTTACGCAAGTTTGAGCTATTGGCATTGTAAATAACAATGCCTTTTATTTAGGTTTTGTTTTTTAAAACATAAATAAAAAGCATTGTCGTTTACAATTCCAATAGCTTAAACTCACGTAAATGTGAGACCTTTTGCATTGCAAATGCTTGTATTCTGTTTTTTGCAAGCTTTTCCTTAGCAGGGATGCGAGGACCCCTACACATTATAGCTCTACACATGCCCCCCGACACACATGCAGTCTCTACACATGCCCCCGACACACATGCAGTCTCTACACATGCCCCCACACACATGCAGTCTCTGCACATACCCCCGACACATATGCAGTCTCTACACATGCCCCCCACACATATGCAGTCTCTACACATGACCCCAGACACACATGCAATCTCTACACATGCCCCCTCTTCCTTTGAACATGCTTTGCATCTCACGCTCCACACAGTCAGTGGAGTGACACACAATGATGGGGTTCCCTGCAGAATGCGAAGAGGGCACCCTTAGTATGCTGTATTGCACAGGTAACCATTGGCCTTGGCCGAATGTGTGCCCCCTGAAGAGTTTGGAGGCCCAGGAGGGCTCTGAGGGCTCTGCCCCTCCCTGCACTGCAGAGGGCTTGTGTTACAGGTGTCCCACACACCTGCTCACACTATCTCTATACACACCCCAAGCACATCTACTTACACTGCCTCTACTCATGCTTCTCTTTCTGTATACCCCTGCCCCTCACACACTTACTACCTCTACCTGTTCCTCACTCTGTACACACACTGCCTTTACACCTCCCTCACACTGTTTATGCACCTCCCCTCGCACACTTGCTCACACTGCCTTTACACCTCCCTCACACTCCATGCAGCTGCCCCTCGCACTTACACTGCACTACACATCCACCATACTTCTCACTATGTACGAACCTTCCCCTCATACTCTTACTTGCGCTACCTCTCACGCCCTGCACACGCTGCCACGGCATGCACCAGAAGCTCACAAGCTTGGATGACATCACCTCTCAATGCTCCTTGCAGACTCTGTGTTATGGTAAAGCATGTTCTTGTTCATCTGTCACAGATACAAGGGTGTAAACATGAAGTAACCTACCAGACAGTGCTTCTGAGAAGCAGAAAAAAGCGCTACTGCAAGCAGTCATGGGAGCTTCTGCTCCCCGCAGCTGTGCTCCCCACACTCCCCGGGATTTACCTGCACACTGTGATCAGGTTCTTCCGTTCCATCCTCACAATCCTGCTGATGCTCTTCTTACGAGAGAAGCTGAGGCTCAGGGAATCTTTCTTGGACCACATCCTTTGTTTCTGCCACTGGTGTGCTGCCGTCTTTAGGCTAGTGGAAGGGCGTGCTCATCCCCGCAGCCCCCCCATTCACCGGTACTCAGCTGTCGTGCCTCTGGTACGCGTGTGGAACCTCAGCGCTGAGAGGCAATGGCTAGCATGAGGCGGGGGTGGAGTGGTTCACTGGCGTTTGCAGGGGGGAGAAAGTACAGACAGCGGGCAGCTGGGGGGAAGGGAGAAGGCATGGACAACGGGAGGAAGGGCAGGGTAAACAAGGCATGACAATGGGAGGGAGGGGGAAGGATGGAGAGCACAGACACCGGGGGTAACAAAGGGATCGCAGACAATGGGAGGGGGCGGTAGGATGGAGAACATGGACAACAGGAGGGGGCAGGAACAAAGGGATCACGGACAACAGGAGGGGGCGGGAGAATGGAGAGCATGGACAGTGGGAGTGGACGGGAACAAAGTAAAGCACAACAGGAAACAAAAAATAGGTGTAAAAACCAAGTAAAGGGGCCAGTAGCCATGGGAGGATACAAATGCCGACATGGCCGTACTAAGGAGGGACTAACAAGCCTATTAAGGAATCAGACGCCAGCATTTATCAAGGGCAAAGACACAAGCCAATGAAAAATGTGGGTGGGGCTTCTCCTCTGTACTCTACCTACAACAGATTGCCAGAGCAGCACTTGTGCACTGGCGCAGGCTTAACATAAAAAACGGCATGTATAACTGCCGCCTGCTGCTGGCTCTCTGTTATGGCACTCCACAGGCCCATGGCAAAACTAACCTCAAAGTCCATAACTGCTGTTAACTGCTGTTTCACCCTGCGTTATAAATGAGCACTGCACTTTATCGCCAAATAAAAGACTGTACTTTTCAACAAAACGCTCACGTTTAAAGGACGTGGCTGGTGAACAGCCTCCTTCTCGCATGAAGCAAATGTGCCCACTATGAGAAAGTGTGTGCTCGTTGAGGAAAGGCTCTGTGCGGGAGCGTGCAGGTTATAGGGAACAATACCGGCAAGTAACAATGAGTCGTCACTTCTTAAACTGGGAAAGAAAGACCTACTATGTGATATAACCAATTTTTAACTGATTAACACTGGAAACAACTGGCTGAAGGAAAAAAAATCTCCTTGTTCTACCAGGGCCTAAAGGATTACTTAAAAAGATGTCCCTGCAGAGATAATAGATCCCCCTGAGGAATGTGCAGAATTCACTGAACTAATAGTTAAGTTGGACCACTGAATTTGGTAGCTAAAGGGATACAAATCCTTGTTCAATTCAAAAGTTATGATAGCCTGAGGGGATAAGAAAGAAGCTGAGGTCATATCGTCTTGTGTATCTTGTGTAGGTGAACCAATGCAGATTGGAGGAACTAGGGCCCCCTTTCTAAAGAGGAGAAGGAGAAAATGTGAACATTTAGCTTCTACCTTTACTGTGAAAAGACCAGGCATGTTGCCTGTGAATACCCCATCAAATCCCAGAAAAGGTAGTGATGATTACCAATAATCCCCTTCCGGAGGCAAAAGAAAAGCTTGGAGAGGAACGAGGTCCACACTTCGGGTGCCTCAGGACAGGGCAGCTCACAAAATTTTGCTAATACTTTTGTTAGTCTTCCTGGGCATTTTACCAATATATTCACACTAATAATCTCTACTCAATTGTAAGAAGCTCTCCCAATCATGTTGGATTCCAGTGCAATCGGAAATTTCTTTGACAACACCTTAACAAAAACCTTTGGAATCCCCATGGTTCGGGAGGATCATTCCGAGCCAGTAAAAACACATTTGATTGCAATTCACCTGCACCATTACAAAATATAACTTCAATCTATGAAGATTCACTCAGTCTTGAGGACATGGCCTTATCTTCAGAGAGTACTGTTGCCATTCGGTTAAGTTCTCAAAATTAATTTTGCAGTCTGCCAATTGCCATCCTCTTGCAGCAAGTTGTTTAACACCTGATCCAGCTATATTTCCCATTAACATATCCATCCTTGACATCTTGTCAAGAGTAAGGTGCTCAGTAGCAGCTATTCACACTCAAACTATGAAAGAAATAGGAAAATGTTGTGTGCATGTCAACCTGGATGAGCATAATTTGTACTGTTTGGATTCTTGCTCTTCATATCCCATTTTCTGATTTTTGTGCCTAAATTGTGACCTTGCAGAAACGTTGTTACTACTTACCTTTTTTGCCGTACCATAACAGAAAAGGAGCCTCAAGAAATATCTCCTCTGTAATACTGAAAGCGTTAAAATCCTGAGGCATTCCCTGTGGGGCATTCACTCATTCAAAGTGAATAATTTGCCAATAATATCATATAACACAATTAATTAATTATTTCAGTAAGACAATAAAGCCTGTGCAAAAGCGTAATATCTAAAATCATAGTTAAGCAGATTGTAAAGATCAGTCATAGTTAGGATAGACCAAAATGTGGAAACCTATTTAAAATCTAACGTTCAAAATTTCACATGAGTTATGTGAACATTTTCGGAGAGAAAATCAAATTTTGTTCCCAAGACGTTAGCCATGTACTAGATACTTACTAAACTCGCAATGGATATGTTTTACTCAATTTCCTTGTGTATGGCCACGATGGAAAAGCACTCAAGCCATATGTTACAAGTTTGGCAGCACTAGTAAGTAGTATGAAAACCACAAAAAAATACCTTATCCTGGGCATTTTATTGATACATCAATTAAAGTTGGCTTGTTGACTCGAAAAATATCAAATTACATTGCACGAGAGAGAGCCCTAGTCATTTTGGGGTACATAAATGTGCTGACTTCACAAAGTCAGAAAGCCCTGTAAGAAATTGGGTGATTAGTTGAGTGGGTAAGTACATGCCTTACGTAATAATCCGAGTCAAGTTGAACCCCTAAAGTCACCAAATCAAGATGAATTCAACCCCTTGGTAGCTATTGCACAGACCAGACAGGTTTAACCTAGAGGCAATTTCCAAGTATTTATACAGTATCAAAACAGTAACAAGTCAAAATGCAAAACAATAAAAATCTCAAAATGAATTAGAAAAAAAGAGTAAAATTTAATAAATAGTGCCAAGAAGCAGAAAGTGAGCAAGAGCCTTGGGCTGGGACTCGGCCTGTGAGGACGTAGTATCGCTCCTCACTGATGACATTCTACTATTTCTGGTGGAGCTCAACTGGTCATTGTAACGAGTCCTGGAGGTATTGTGTATATATGGGGAGTATACCGGGTTGCACATTAATTGGGATAAGTCGGTAGCATATCTGCTGGCAGAGTGGCGTCCTCCAAAGAATTTCTCCCCAGTCCAATGGGAGATGGAGGGTTTCAAGTATCTGGGCATATATGTGACAGCCGACCTGGAGTGTTTTTTCAGGGCTAACTTTGGGAGAATCCTGAAGACCTACAAGCAGGATGTGAGTCATTGGCGCAACCTCCTGCTGTACATGCTAGTCAGATCGGCACTGTTCAAAATGATATATCTTCCCAAGGTCCTATACATTCTCGAGGGCACATCCTAGGCTGTGCCGGACAGGTTTTTGGGGAAGATAGATGAGGTCACGAGAACCATGTTGTGGAATGGCGGTCCTCTACTCCCTGATGGCCCTATCAACATTGACAAGGAAGACCTAGGATGGAGACATAGCTTTACCGAAACTCAGGCAGTATTACTGGATGGCCCACTAGGTTGTGACAAATGACTGGGTCTTTTCCAACCAGAGGGAGCCGTCACTCCTGGCAGATGGGAGGCCAATGGACACCGTGGGGTACCTGTGCCACCTGTATAGGGGGGTTAAAGTGATTTCCGCCACCGACAGCCTTGACGATTGACTTTTGGTTGTGCCCCGAAAAACTCATAGGTTGAAAGGGGCAGGTCACACTGGTGACTCCACTGTGTGAGGTGGAGAACCTGAAAAGACTCTGGAAAATTGAAGGCTACAAGAAATGGAATGTGCTGGGTATCTCAGTGGTGGGGGATGTCTGAAGATATGGCAAATTGCTTACTTTCCCTGAAGTGCAGGCTGAATGCAAATTGTCAGGTAGCCAATATCTCAGGTATTTACAGGTGCAACGTATTCTAAAATGCAGCAATACACTGTTGGAGGACCCCCTTAGAGTGCAGGGTACTTTTGGTCCCACTGCATGCGCAAACTGTCTATCTAGTATTACACTAATCTTTTGGCACATAGCCTCCCTGATTTGATCCTCCACAGGGATCGCTGGGAAAGAGACCTGAGGGTATTGGAGGGTGAGGCATGGGGTGTGGCCTGCTGATACCTGCATGAGGTGGTGATCAGGGCTGTTTTTTTCTTGTCCAGCTGAAGCTCCTCCACAGGGTATACTTTATGAGAGAGCACCTGTACCAAATGAGGAGGTGTGACTCTGACCCCTGCCAGAAGGTGTGTGGCGGCAGAGGTATGCTGCTCCATACACTGTGGAAATGCCTGTTAATTCAGAAATACTGGGAGAAGGTGGGTTCACGACTAACTGAGGTGGTGGACATACGCATATGGCTCACGCTTCAATTAGTTGCGTTGGGCAAATGGAGGGAGCATAAATGAGAGAGGTATGCTCTACTATTCTGTAATGAGGCCCTTTGTATAGGTGGTTTGAATATGGTGGATGGGCTGAATGACACTCTTGTCTTGGGGGTCAGTACCTCTGAGTGAAGAGTCGGGACATTAAGTTCTGAGAGTTGACTATCGAAGACAGTGGTGTGGAAGGTTACCTGGGCATGATACCAGAAAATGTTCTTTTTGTATGCAGTCTTTTGGTGGGGGTATGAGGAGTTGGGTATTTGGGGGCTGGGGTTAAGGGCATGGTTCTCTACAGCACCAATTTGACCAGCTTGCTGGTCCTGTATTTGGGTGCACTGATGATGTATTATGTGTACTGCAATGCTAAATGGCATTACAAACACAGTTAAAAAAAGAATAAAAGACACACAAAGTGCCAGTTATAGTCAATGGTAGCAGTAGAAAATGACCTAGGCAAATTTGGAATACGGGCTGGATACATTAACTAGATTTTTCCTGGTAAAAGAGTTTGCCTTCTGACTTTAGTCCTTTAAGTCCAAATCCACCACAGGAGTACACATCTTAAACCCCCCAGTTACTCAGGAGATGCACTTAGAGACTCAAAGGGTGGCAAATAGACCCAACAGGAGGGTCCAGAACAGAAATCACAGTTCAGCTGGGCAGTAGCAGGATAACGCCTCATGTAGCTTCTTGTTCCCCTGTAGCTTTAACAGGAGATCATTCATATTGCTCATGGAGAGTCCATTTATTTTTCCTGTGTACAAGAGGGAGAGCAGGTCCAACCTTCTACGCTCTTCTCAGATCTCAGAGGGCAGGTTCAGTCCTCTTCTGATCTTCCACAGGTCCCGCAGTGTTCTGAAGTGGGTGCCCAGAGACACCACATTTATTCCTGGCCCAAGCTAGTAGGTGTGAATGACTGACCCTTGGGGATGCCCTAACCAGTGGGTTAAAGGTTACAGGAGCTAACTTTACCATCTTTAGGCATTTTAAAGATGTCTGGTCTTTGACCACGCCAAACATAAGCTATAGGGTTAAGGGTGGGTGTGGGGAGTGTACTATGGCAATCCTAGTGTCCTCAGAAATCTAACACTAAAACCCAGCTTTAAGCTGCCCCTGTACCCCAACAAACTCAGAGACAGAAATCTGGTAGAACAAATCAGGGCTTTTAGCAATCAGACAGTATACACACACAAATTGTTTTGGCATTCTGTTTCTATCTTTTGAAGTAAGCCCTAAATATTATATGCAAATCCAGCAGACATGTCAAGCAATTCTTGACACTCCAACAGGATCTAAAATTGTGATATCAGTAAGAGGCCCATTGTGATCAAGGCCAGTTTGGCTATATGGACAAAACAGGGATGCAGGCATTGGTGTTAACTGCATCTACTTGTGACAGGATAGGCCTCTTTGAAGTTAATCAAGTCTTCTAGCCCGGCCCAAAGAACTTCCTGTCAAGGGCACAACAAGACCTCCCCACATCCAAGACCTTTTTTCCCTGTCCGGGGAGCAGGTTCACACCTCATTCATGCCCCTTGAAATGGTAATTACTGGATCTCAGAAGTGGCAGAACAAAATGTAGAGCTTCTGGGGATCTTGGGCAGGGTAAAAGTAACTTTTTTAAGTCATCATTCCAAAATATTTATTGCAAATCTGACTTCACCAGTGAATTGGGCTTATAATAAACAATTGAAAAAGCACAAAAAAATAAATGTATAGGTGTTTCCCAGACAGAGATAACATTTATTAAACGTTATATTGTATCCCAATGCTTTTCTGTGAAACAGGCAACACCCAATACTGAAAACAGCTTTTAGGGATTTTTTAATGTTAGGACATTGTTAATGTTAGACTTGTACATATCCTACTTTTAATACTATTCACTCTGCCTTATGGCTAATAAGGCCTATGTAGAGGTTACTTATACATATTTAGAAGGACGGTGTAGGCTTTTTAAAAAGGGTAAATTTGACAAATCTAATTTGGAGTTAAAACCTGCACAACCAGGCTAATGATGGCAAGAGTTCAGTCATGCTTACATTGTCACTGTACTGGGTAGCACAATGTGTGCTGCCGTCCATTTGTAACATTTACCTTATGTTCCTATTCAGGAGTATACCAATTTCATTATGTTGAAAGGTGGAGCAGAAACACCTAACTACTGGTTAGCAGCGGTAAAGTACACAGAGTACTCGAGGCAGCAAAAATAATTTGGGTTGATCCTGTAGAAAGGGGAAATTTCCAACAAGCCCCTTTGGTAGTTCTTGATAAAAATCATAAATAAAGATAATAGTCATTATCTCCTCGCAGTCCATCAGTTTAAACATGAAGGGAAAACAAGAATTTTACCTTAGCCTCTCAGCTGAAGAGACTTTTTCTGCCCCAGTGCTGAGCCCTTTTTGGATGCTTGGAGGACTTCACACTTAAACGTTCATAACTTTTTCCCACAAAAGGTATACATGTGAAATTTGCATGCTTTTTCCCCCACATCTTGTGGATTGAAAAGATACCCAGTGCTTGTGAATTTCATTGGAGGGAACAGAGTAAATAGACAAAATATGGCAAAATGTTGGCTGTTTTTTGGAAAATGAGGGAAACGTGCTTTGCAAGAAAGAGTATTTTGTTTTTCTAAAAATGGCACCAACAAAAAGATTGCTTTGCTATGATTACCATCTTCAAAGAACAAGCAGAGTTATAAAGGAAAAACAATTGTGCTACCACTATTTTGTCCAATGTTCTAACTGGTAGTCCATTTTTACTGTTTTGTGTGGTTTAAACCTACTTGCAATTTGTGGGGCAAACAGATGTGAAACCATGAGTAAACCCAGAATGCTGAAGAGTTCTGAACACAAAACAAAATTAGCCTTCAGCAAAGTCCTTTGTGTAGTTTGCCAATGGTTTTCCCAAGGAAGCAAATTGTTTAAATAAAAAATAATGAAAATAAGTAGGAAATGTTTGCAGGAATATATAGTGTTTGTTGGTTACCCAAAACTCATCCTACCTGTGCCAAAAACGAATCTGCAGTTTATAGGGATTTTTCATGTGTACTGACCATGAAGCAATTCATTTGGTAACATCTAATGAATGAATCCAAAGTATTTTTGAAATGGGCAGAAGCTATTGAGGTTTGGATTAGTGTTTTTTTCACTTCAGAATTTGCAGGGCCTACTGAAGAAGGTATGAACACTGTGATCCTTTGAAGTCAATGTGGTCTTGTTATAGTTCTTCGATTTAGTCCACACAAGTGAGTTAACGATTTTATATGGAAAGTGCAGGAATGCTGGGTCGTAGGAATTTTATAAATCTCCTCATTTTCCAGAACTTTTCCTCACAGAAATGTGGAGAAAATGCCTGATTTTAGCCACAATTCAATATTTGCAGGGCATTTTAGTTAAGAAAAAATAATGTAATCCATGGACGTCACACCACACTCGATTTGTATGGGTTCCTAGCTATCAGAAATACCCAGGTTTTTATGATTCCCTGTTTGTCAATTGACTCAGGACCGGAATCGGATGTCCATTTAACATGGCAATGAGAGGAAATTGGGATATACCTCGTCTCTGTTGGCTCATGTGCCAAAACTACACCCACAAAAATCAAACTTTTTGCTCAATTGCCATGTTGATGAGGATGATCTAGGACCTAGCAAGGCAGCAAAGCTCTTGGGGTTTTATGGGAGGGGTAACAAGAGCAATGCATGGGGATATAGGTCCCTGGTTACTAGTGGCCTTTCTGCCCCAACAGGTGGGCAGATTGGTGTAGACTCTAGCCTGGGTGGTGAACTCCGCTCCATTCATGGAGTTTGCCAAGTTTTCCGCACTCCACAGAACACGCAGAGTTCCCAAAAACTCCGCTCCGCAAAGCGGAGCAGAGTTTTTTCCTCGCTCACCAATATTAAGTTTGCGAGCGTGAATAAAATCCAATGCTAGACCACCTCTCAATAAGATTTCTCAACATGGGCAGTCGTGAATGGTTACGATCGCTCGTGTTGAGAAACCATCCGTTAGCATTGCAGAAGGTACAGCTTTAGTGGAAAATCTACGGATGCCTTCTTCCATTTTTTAGGAAAGTGCTCTGATGAAAACTTCATATTGTATATAGGTGTGACGGAAGTGGCTATGATCTCTGGGGACAGATGTACGATTCTCGGTGGACATGGGTCAAAGGGAGATCCTGATTTAATTGAGGAGATAATATGTAGAGTCTGATCTACGGTAAGAGTGCTAAATGATGAGGGCATCGGCATTACCTGACAAAGGTCAGAAGACGGTGGGGGTTGTAGAAAGTTGGATCGGTGTCTGGGCCAAGCACTTGTCCTGGAGCATAAAGGTATCATAAACAGCTTTTACCTTATGCTGAAAGGATGCAGCTAATAAGTTACAATAATGCTGAATAGCTGTGAGATTTTGTAGTTCTGGGATTTTGGAAAGGTTTTTAACCTTAGTAAATAATACTTTTGAGTAGCCGTTGGCTGCCTTGATTTTTTCTGAATGATAGGAAGCCTTTCCCTACAGTATTAGGTTCTTGTACACTTGAAAGGACATTTTATTTTCTGCTTTCGGGCATATATTATTATCTAGTCTCCATTTCCTTTCTAATCTACGGCATGCTTGTTTCTGAGCTCTCAGTGTGTCGTTGAACCAGGGTTCTGAGGGTGAGAGCCTGGGTCACCGACGGCTACTGGGAGGAACCAGTTGCAATGTTGCAGAGTTAAGCCAAGAGTGGAAGTTCACTGCTGCTATGTCCAGATCAAGGGGTGTGTCCTCCAAGGATTGAGTGAGTAGGGCTTTTAGTTGTTTAACTTCTAGCTTGTTCCATTGGTGACTGGTGATTAGCTTCTCATGGTGTTTAACAGCTAGTTTTTTTCGCAGTAATTTTTCACACAGAATTACAATGTCGTCAGACCATGTTAGGGGAATAGATCCGGTCCACTTTAGACTGGGATTATCCGAAAAGATGCCTTCCAGAAAGTGTCCTGCGATATGTGTTGGACCACTTACTATTTGGTTTAGTCCTGCGCTAGCCATTTGATCAAGGATCACTTCTGTGGCATGATTAGTGACGTTCTCCATATGAAAGTTTAAATCTTCTAAAACTGAGAAATTGGTAAAATTGGCTTTGCATTCTAAAAGATGGGTGAGATTGTCAATAAATGAGGATTTAGTTCAAGGAGGGCGCTAGAGCAGTATGCCATTAAAATAATACTGTCTAGTTCAATCTTCAAGACTAGAGCCTCACTATCTAATTTATCAGGGAGAGGTTTGACACAAGATTTGAGGCCAGTTCTAAGGATTAGGGCTATTCCCCCACCTTTCTTCCCTAATCTGTGTACTCTATGGATTTTAAATCCTCCTGGTAGGGCCAGAAGCAGGTCCGATCGGATGAGGCATCGGCCCACGTTTCTGTAACAAAGGCAAGTTCTATGTGATAGGTTTCTATAAATTCACGAAATGCAATAGCATTCCCCAGGTCCAATGATTAAGCCATCTATCCCATTCCTAGGTATAAGCGGTGCTCTGATTCCTTCTTCAGCACTCTGGCAATACCCTGGCTGAACTCCTGAGGTTATGGTATGGTGATCGTTGGTATGTCAAGCCCTGTTGCTGTGGGACGAGGCCCCCGCTCTATGTCTGTCCCTTCCAGTTGGTATGAACTGTGACAGCATATCGCTTGTAAACCTATTGATTGCGCATATAGAACCTTGGTGGCATATGAGGACAAAAAAAAAATAAAAAAAAATAAATGCAATAGCATTTTTTACTAAAGATCTCGCGTTTAACAGTACACAGGGGGTCAAAGATCGTGTTGCCCCATGTGATGTTGATGTAGCGGAGTAGGACTTTGTGTTGTCCAATGGGAGGCTGTAATAAATAAGTTTGCATTGGGGACAGCAGGACGTATTGTTAACCGATTGAGGATCATAGCATGGGCCAGAGTATCTCTTACCTGACGGTTTGAAACTCAGCAGAGCTTCCCTGGAGTAATGAAGTTTGGGCGTTGACTGTAGCATGTGTGGATACAGCCCAGCAAAGTAGCTGGCGCTAAGCGCGGTCCGGTGCAGACAGGCTTGCTTTTGGTGCGCTTGTGCTCCAGGTTTATAGCCCGGCATCTTAGGGTGGGTTAGGGCCATGTTAAGGGGATGTACACAGGCACTGCTACATGAGAAGGCAAGAGAAAGTGCAAGCACACTGTGAGAGCGAATAAAAGATTAAACTGGGGTCCAGCTACCCCAGATACACTCACAAGCTCCCTTATGAGGTGTAGCTAATGTGAAATAAAAGCAGAATAAAATAACTGTGTGAACATGAAACTCATAAAAGCAATCAAAAGTCCACCTTCCCAAGATGTCTGCTGCAGTCAGGAGCCTGGCAACTCCCCAGCACTCTAGTGCCTGTAAAGAAAAGAAAGAAAACACAGGTGCCTAGGGTCCACGCTGTCATTGAAGGCTGTGTGGATGCGCTTGTGCTCTGGCTTTATAGCTCGGCATCTGAGGGTGGGTTAGGCGCGTGAGGGGCATGGCCACAGGCGCTGCTACACGCGAGGGCAAGAGAAAGAGCAAGCAAACGGTGAGAGCAAATTAAAGATTAAACTGGGGTCCAGCTACCCTAGCTACACTCACCAGCTCCCTTGTGAAGCATAGCTACTGTTAAATAACAGTAACGTAAAATAACTGTGTGAACAGGAAACACATAAAAACAAAGTCCGCCTTCCCAAAATGGCAGCTACAGTCAAGAGGCAGGCAACTCCCCAGCAGTCTACTGCCTACAAGGAAAAGGAAGCAAATACAGGTGCGTGGGTTACACTCTGTCATTGACGGCCCCTCTTAATTTAGTTTGTTGGTGATAATATTAAGACCCCCTGAGGGAACACAAATGAAGAAACTGTTTAATAAACGTTAGGTATCATAAGCAAATAGTAAAGTTGGAATCTTGACTCCACAAAGACCCACAGCAGTCATGGCACAGTTTACTACAAGATTAGCAATACTTAATACACAGTGAGGATATTATTGTGGCATGACAAAGCATTGATAAGCATAGTGTTTCGATGACCTTTGTCAAATTATGACTTCAAATCAACAAACACAATGTTTAGACATGTTATTACCAAGACAATTTATTTTGAGGTGATAAGATGGTAGCGAAAGACCTCATCTATGGTTCAGATTGTCCTCCTTAAATTGAGGAGAAAGTTTGAGAACATACTGTTTGATTAGATCTAGTTTACATAGTGTGCGCTGATAGCTAGGGCCTCATTTATAAGGCCTATCAGCACTTTTGTTCACCCGGAACATCACTTTTTTTATGTTCCGGTGGCGCAATGTGCCACTGCATATTTTTAAGGCCATGTAAAGCCGCTTCACGTGGCTATTCATGGTCTTATAAATATGTGCCCTTTCACGCAGAAAACTGTGTAAAAGGAGCGTTCCATGGGTGTTGCTGTTGTGTGTTACCACGCAACACGCATGGAACCTGACACATTTCCAGGGAGGCACAACGAAGAGAAATGAAAACATTTCTCCTCGTGCTTTCATTTTTCTATGTGTGCTGCATACTGCAGCACACATAGAAAAAAGAAGGCACCTGAATGGATTGATTTTGTGCAGGAAGGCTCCCTTCCTGCACACAATCAATCATCCCCGCAATGCAGGCACCCTTGCACCATGGTGCAAAGGTGCCTGCATTGAGGGACTGTAGCCCATTGTGCGCCAGTTGAGGGAAGAAGGACAGGAATGCATTGTATCATATAGATACAGCGCATTCCTGCCCTTTCCTTTTGCCGTAGGGCAGCGCCGCAGGGAGGCCTGCGGCGATGAGCTACGGCAAAAGCCCATAAATAAGGCCCTTAGTGTTTTGTCCATATTTAAAAAAATCTTGGCTCGGGGTAGCCACTTGATCTTTTTTTCTTTATTTACTTTCACTGCTTCTGGTTTTTTTAATGGCTCATGTTACCTTTTCTACCATACCTAAAATACAGTTCCTCTGGCACATTGTTGCAAAAAAGCAGTTTACAAACCAACATTCATACTGTAGTTTGTGTCCATCCAAAAGTAGGGGAGAACCCTTTTTCTGGTTTATATGCTGAATATAATGTGGTGACATTATAAAAAGTACGCTGGAGGGGGCTTTCTTATCTTATTCAGTATCCATCACAATCCCAGAATACCCAGACATTTTCATTACTGGATACAGATGAAGCTCTAGGACCATTGAAAAAAGAAAAGGCTCCTGAAATTGATAAGGTCCCTGGTGACTTATATCCCTCTAAAATCTCAATCTGGGTCCCTACAGTAATATTTTTTCCATTGCCATAATTGCAGGAGATGGAATCCCTCAATCCTGGAAGGGTGGGAGATCATTTCCATTCATAAAAAAGGGTACAATCTTCCCTACGTAACATATACCTACTTTCTGCATATAGCATACAGCACCTACCATACCTACCTACTTACCATACCTAGCCTACCACACCTTACTATGTCCAACCTGCATGCTATACCTACTTGCCAGACTTAACCTATCATACCTTACCCACCTCCTTGCCATACCAACCCTACCATACATAACTTATAATATCTGACCTATGATATCTACCTCAAATACTTAGAATAACTAGCCGATCATATGCAAACTAGTATACCTTACATACAAAACTTTTCATGGCTACTGGGTCTATCCTACCATAGGAACCTGCTGTACATCACAAAATGGAGGCGAAAGAAATATTCAGGGATTTACCTATTCCGCTTCTTATGGAAAATCACTAATCATTACAGAGTAGAAACCAGACTAACCAACATGAACCTTGAAACTAGAAAGGTTTTTAAGAGGCCTTCACCTCCTAACAATAACTAGTGGCAGCTTCATCGTTAGGTCGAAACTCCCGATACCTAACGTGTTGAAGTGGGCTCTACCCCCAAAAGGAGGGAGCATTTCTAAGTGTGAGCTTTCGTGGGATCTGTGCACAGTGTTGTTTAAAATGACCTCCAACTCCTCATTTACTTTATTTCTTTTTGCTGGAATTAGGCTAAGATTAAAATCCGAGGGAGATGTAAATTTGGGATAAATCGAAGATCCCTGACATCTAAAATCTTTCACCGTCTACATGTTTCAGCCAGCCTCACCCAGCTAAGTCACATGGATTTATATATATTTAATCCATTTTATGAAGATGGTTAGTTGCAAAGGTGCTGTCTTATTGAGAATATGTGAGGGGGTATCTCTAGTGGTACTGCTGGTAGCATGAATAAGAAGAGTGTAGATTGCAGAAGCCAGATCCTGGGTCAATGAACTTAGAAATAGGTGGGGGGCCTGGCTTGATGCCAATCGAAGATGGCTGCTGCCTGAGGAGGCTCCGTGGCGGCTCGTCGGAGGTGCCGACTTCCCGGCGGACCTTCCCCTTGTTGCTGCTCCTGGAAGGCATTCACTATTATGGGAAACCCTCCACCACAGTTCTGTGCTTTTCTACGGCTTAGGTGAGCTCTCCTTCATTTAAATAGGGCCGGTGCATTTCTCCTCTGGGACTCGTGCCCACCATTTTGTCTCCTGACGTTTACTATTTCATCGCCTGACACCGTGCAATGCCTCCAAATGAACCAGCTTTCCACACTAACTGAGTTTTTCCCTCAATTTCTTAGCATTTCCTGCTTCCGCTCCCATAAATGACTCTTTTTATTAAGTCATGCTGTAGAGTCTGGCTTTCATATATCCTTCATATCTTCTATGGCTGAGTCTCAGCAATGTTACTATTTTTGACAGGATAATGCTTCATAGAACTATCAATTTTTTTTTTTTTGAAAGCTTTATTGAAATTGACACAACATTCCAAACAGTAACCAACAACACAAGCCAGCAATAGTACATCCTCGTTACATATGTGGTACATGCCAATGTAGACTCATATATATATCCATAGCTTTGGGTGCTCCTGTCAACATGTTCGTCCGTCACTTCAAGAACCCATCCACGCAGGGCCAGAGCAGACCTGTCAATTCTACCCTCCAGTGGTACACATTATCAGACCCAGGCCTCCCCATGTCCAATTGGGCAACCGCTACTCAAAGTAATCGCCCAGATTTCCTCCCCTCCCTCCCCGGCGAACCACCCCCCACTCCCCGCCACGCCCCCTGGGCACACCCCGGACCCCCACACTCATTCATCCAGGTTAGCCTCTATCTCTCGTTGTTCCTGAGCCCACCGCACAAATGGTTCCCAAATGTCTCGCGGACGGGAGGTTGATGGCATCAAGTCCCAGAATACGCTTAGCTGCTAATTGACCATAAGTCACGTCTGCCAGCCATCCCTTCACCGAGGGCACCCGGCTTCTACCCCAGTGGATGGCCACCTGTCTTTTAGCAAATAGCAAAAGCATGGCATGCAGTTTACGGTCTTTAGGTGGCGTGTGCTTGACATATCCCAGTATCCCCACCTCGGGGGAAGGGGCATCAGTGCGACCCAACATCTGGTTTGCTATCGCGAACACCCGGGACCAAAATTCCTGAAGCCTGGGGCAGGACCACGCCATGTGCAAGAACGAGGCAGGCTCACCCCCGCACCTCCAACAACCGGCCCCCTCCCTCAAGCCCATTCTATGCAAAGCAATCGGTGTTCTGTAAAATCTATGCAAATACTTGAAATGTATGAGCCTCAGTTTATAGTTTGGGGAGAGTTCAGCTAGTTGTCCACAGCAGAAGGCCCACTGCTCTTCCGACAAGGGAGAATCAAGCTCCTCGTTCCAGTGCTGTAAGGACTGAGGCTGCACCACCGGCGCCTCATTCTGCATGGTTCTATAGAGTCTGGTGACTAATCTTCGAGGGGACGGGGAACCCACCACGCCCTCCAGCGCCTGGAACACCGGGGGGGCCGCCGGGAAGTTCTCGCTCAACGCTCGGTATGTCTCCCGCAGTTTGTGATATAAAAACAACTCAGAAAAATGCACCGCCTGCCCCTCCTCTGCCACCGGCGGCTTCATGAAGGTCTCATCCGGGAAGAGATCCGCAAATGTATGCAGGTGCATCCTACGCAGTAGAAGCGGGCTGATGCCATCTCCGATACAGGGCAATAGCGGGTTGCGCTCCAGGGATAAAGACGGGGCATACAGGAGTGGCACACCCGCCCTGCGTCGAAGTTCCACCCAGACCCAGCGCAGCATCTTCGCAGTGTCCACATCTCCTCGGGGGCGGCACGCTTTCGCACAAATTGCCACTCTTAGCGGGATCGGCGCTACAGTGTCCTGCTCCACAGCCACATGCGGCTGGAAGGGCGTCGGATGCACCCAAAAGTGCAAGAATTGGGCCTGTGCGCATAGGGCATATAAGCGCATATCTGGCGCTCCCAGCCCTCCCTGCACCAACGGTAAAGTCAGCATGTCCCAGGATGCGCGCGCCTGGCCACCAGCCCACACCAGCCCGATCAAATGCGACCTTAGTGCGACAAAACACTGCGACGTCAAAGGGATAGGTATATTCGCAAATAAATACAAGAATTTAGGCAAAACCACCATTTTGACCAGAGCTATCCTGCCTGTTAAGGACAAGGGCAGCCTCACCCATATTTTTATCCTTTCCTCCAGCCATGTGACCGCCCTCCCAAAATTAAGAGTCAAAATGTCCTGAGGCACTCGACTCACCCAGATGCCGAGATATTTAACAGCATCCATTTCCCACCGTAAGGGGTACTCCGACAGCATCCTCGGGGTGCTCTCCGTCAATGGGAAGATCACCGATTTGGACCAATTAATCGCTATACCGGCAAGCCCCTCAAATCGGATGAATTCACGCAGCACTACGTCCAGGTTTTCTTCGGGCTTAGTGAGATAGAGCGTTACGTCGTCCGCATAGAGCGATATCAACAGACTCCAATCCCACGCGCCATGTGATGCTGTCTAATACGAGCCGCAAGCGGCTCCATCGCAATGGCGAAGAGGAGCGGGGACAGCGGGCATCCCTGGCGCATACCACGGGAGATCGGAAACGGGTCTGAGATCATACCATTCACCCTAACTCTGGCACAAGGCATAGTGTAAAGTAAGCGGATTTTGTTTATTAAGAGCTGGCTAAACCCTATACGAGTCAATATTGCGAACAGATATGGCCATTCCAGAGTATCAAAAGCTTTGGTGGCATCCAAGAATACCACCGCAGCATGCGCATCCGGGTGCAAGTAATGCAGTATGGAAAAAATCGTACGAAGATTATGCGACGTGGACCGCCCTGGGATGAACCCCGATTGGTCCGGCAAAGCTATCAGTGGCAGCATTGGTTGTATTCTATTAGTGAGTAATTTGGCCAGTATTTTTACATCTACATTAATTAAGGATAGAGGTCTGTAAAAGTCCATCTCATCTTCTGGCTTGTCCGGCTTTAACAGGGTTATAATCGACGCTTCCCACATCGTTTTGGGAAGCATTCCCACCTGTAATGCCTCCTCATACACCGCCAACAGCCGGGGAGCCAGTTCCTCCGCGTATGCCTTGTAAAAGGCCGTAGTCAGGCCATCCGGGCCAGGGGCCTTGTCAAGGGGCAGGCCTTTGATCACCTGGGCCACATCTGCGGCTGTGATCGGGAGGTCCATATATTCTCTATGTTTATTGTTAAACCAGACCAGCGCTATAGACTCTAGAAAGGAGTCTAGCCCTTCCGGGCATCCCCCCTGGGTGGTAGTGTATAAATCAGTGTAAAAGCCTGAGAAGGCATGTAATATGTCCTCTTGTCCCCTGACAGTGTCCCCGGTTTTCGAGCGAAGTTCATGGACAAATGTCGCAGATCTGGACGGCCGCAACATATTCGCCAGGGTGCGCCCCGGTCTATCTCCCTCCCCGTATCTCCTGGCCTCTGCATGTTTACCCAGAAATTTTACTTCCCGCTGTGCCTCCGCATCATACTCTAGTAACTTAGCCTTCAGCAAACCCAGGATGTCCGGGGTGTTCGCAGCATAGAAGCGGCTCTCCAGATCTTTAATGTCTGCCTCCAGCGATGCGAGCGTACCTCTTATAGCTTTCAGCACCCCGGCCTGACGCGCAATACACTGTCCGCGAATCACCACTTTAAAGGCCTCCAACAGGGATGCCTCAGTGTCCACCGAGTCCGCATTAAGCGCGAAATAGTCAATGACGTCCACCCTTATCTCCTCCTTAAACGCCTCGTCCAGCAATGTATGCCTCGGAAGACGCCATGAGAAACCCCGCAAGTCTAAGGATAACGTCTCTGTCCTGGTAGTTAAGGAGTTTAGCAATATTGGGCCGCGGAGGTGCCCCAACCGGTGGTTTTTCGCCCAGCGACCTATGTGCCCTCTCCACCACAAAGACCGTGGAGAGATGCTGGTCAAACAGCTCGTGCAGCAGGTCGGTGATGTACGTCTCCATTTTGGAGATGGCGGTCGTCTCCGGGATCCCCGTGACGCGGAGGTTGCTGCGGCGCGATCAAGCCTCTAAATCATCATTCTTGGCCCTGATGACGCTCAGCAGTCTATCCATGTGCAGGAGCTGCTCCTTAGTCTCGACCTGAAACTCATGGAAGTCCGCAGCTCGACCGTCCAGCGTGTCCAGGCGCGTCTCGTGAGCGGTAACCTGCGTCTTGACCGACTCGAGCTGCGATGTCAGGGTGTCCAGCTTAGTGTCTATGTTGCGGAGGCTGGATCTCATCTCCAGCATTAAGGTCCACAAATCTTCCCCTTGGTCTTCCACCACCTGGTCAGGCCTGCCCTCCGCCTGCACCTCCGTTCCCGTGTCGACCTGCCGCGTCGACCGCTTGCTTTCGACGGTTATCTTCGATTGTTTGGCGTCGTGCTTCCCCATGGCAGCCGCCTCGGAGATCCCGCCTGAACCACCAAACGGAGGGCGGCCCTCCCAGGCAAGGTACAAGGCCCCGCACTCCCCGCCGCAGACTCACAAGCAGGTGCCGGTCAGTTCAGGACCTAAGTTAGCAGGATTGTCGTCCGGTCGTGCCCTGGGGTCAGAGCAACATCTCCCCCTCATATGCCAACAAACCACGGGCCGCTCACCGCTCCTGCCACCCTCTCTCCGCAGCGTGGTTATAGCTCCGCAGTTCCAGCAGCGTCGCCCCCTGGCAGGCTCCTTCCCAGGGCACACGACGCTCCCCTCGCCCGGGTCACCGCTCACCCCCACGCAATGCCACAAATGCACTGTTGCAGGCCCACGGCCCAGCCGCACAGAGTCTCGCCCCCTCCGCACTCCAACAGTCCGCTCAGGGCATCAGCCAGTGTTCACTTCCCCCAGTTAGCGCTCCGCAGCGGGTACGGCTGCTCGCCTCGCCAGCTAGACAAGTCGCGGACTCATGTGGATGGCAGCACCCTGGCTAGATTTCCCAGATCACCATGGAAGCAGCGCACATATGCTCGTCTTCTTCGGGGCTTCTGTTCAGCTAAGGCTGCTGTTCCCCTCCCCCACTCGGAGCGCTCATCATCTCGGACGCCAAGCCGATGCCTCCATACCTCTCACCCACGACACCTCCAATCCGGTTGGGCATCTGCGGCATCAGCAGTCTCCCATCCGCTATCGCATCCAGGGTCCAGGTCCCGGGCCATCCGCTAGGCAGAGACTTCGGGCCTTCCGCCACGTGGGCGCCCCGGCCTCAAGTTACGTAGTCCCAGCAGCAGCAGCCTCGCACTCCGCCTCGGCGGCCGCAGGGCCGTTTATCCGCCGTCAAAGCCGCCAAAATTTCACCTGCGTGTGCCTCGCTCCATGCGCTTACGTCTCCACAGATCTCGACGGTCTCAGGTCGCCCAAAAGTGCAGGATTGATTACAGGATTAGATTCCGGCCGGCGGAGCTCGCTTAGGCAGCGGCCATTCCGCAGCTCGGCAAGCCACGCCCCCCTAAAACTATCAATTTTTGATAACCTCTCTAACTAACCAGCGAGGTATCTATTTCTCATTATTTTTCGTGAACATTGTCGTTTTTCTGAAGGGCTATTATTTGTTACGGACAGTGTTCCATTCTTATCTGAAGTTGTATGGGGAGAACGAAGTCCCAACGCTGTGTGGTTGGTCCTTCCTTGCTGTTTTCCTCTTTGGCAGACCATAATCCCTACTCAATTCTTTCAATGACTATGGACAACACTGAAGGTCTTCCATCACCTCTTCATAAGGATGCTCTGGTAACATCTCCTAATACCTCACTCTCTTCAACTAACCTTGCTCCGAAACTAGCTACTTCTTCTTCTGGAAAACGTATTAAAACAAATCCTCCTTCACCTGCTACGTCTCCTCCACCAGACACTATGGATGTGATACATGATCTTCGCCCTTATATGGAGGAAACAAACAGACGTCTTCAATCCTTGGATGACAAGTGGTCTATTATGGAAAATAGGATCATACTGATGGAACGACGAGTAGATTATGTCCAGGATGTGGTACAACAGGTTCCTTCCATACAATCTGATATTCTCTCTCTCCAGAAACAAGTGAAAAATTTGGAAAACCCTAATCGATGCAACAACCTGCGCATTTATGGCCTGGCAGAAGGCTTGGAAGGTTCGGATCCCATCTCTTTCTTTAGTCATTTCTTCCACAGGTCCTCGATTTCTCTGCGACTCATGTTTTGAACATCCAACGAGCTCATCGTTTGGGTTGAAATCCAACTTTAACGACATCTTCATCCAGACCCAGAGGAGTCATTATCTATTTTCTAGAATATACAGATTTATTACGGGTCTTGCAAGCTGCATAAACTAAAGAACGTATCACTTGGCAAGGCTACACTCTCTTTTTTGCTCAAGATTATGCCAAATTGACAGCAGATCATCAGAAGACGTTTCTTGCCATAGGGCCAGCTCATCGTGCTCTTAATGCTCGTTTCGGACTTTTCTACCCTTGCCTTTTCAAAGTTACGTATCTAAATAAAACAACGACTTACAAAGATCCTGTTTTACTTCAGAGATTCTTGGATCAATGCCGTGAAGATGAGATGGACAAATCTTGATCTGCTCCTGTTTAACTTTTGACCTCCTGATGTATTTTTGTGTCTTTTCAGTCTAAAATATTTAGCTGTTTTATTTTTCAGCCTATTTCATGTTTTCTAGCATACCTTATATGTAACTCTCACATGTTATATTTTCTTTCTCTTTTTGTCCATTAGGTGCAATTATTTTCATATATAATTTATGTCATCCCTGGTCTGTTTTGGATGATGTGCTCCTTCCCCGATCCGCCCGAGTCACCCAGTTAGTTGTGACATTTTCCTTATAGTCTCCTTCACCATCGTCATCTTTCTTTTTTTTTTTTAATGTTATTTGTAGTGAGTCAGTGTGTTTTTGAATCTTCTATCTTGCTTTGTTTTTTTAATATACGTATCTCTCTTTCCTTATTGTATCTTCTTCACTCCTTTTCTCTTCTCCCTGAATCTTCTTATTTTTCATTGATGCACTTTCCTTTTTTCTTCTCTCTCTCTCTTCTTTCTTTCTTTTTCTTCTTTTCTTCTCTCTTCTTTCTCTCTTTTTCTCTCCTCTACCTTTCTCTCTTCTTTCACTCTTGTATTATTTTCATAACTGCTATTCTTTGTTCTCTTGTTTCATAATGATTATTGGCATAGCTACATATTTATTATGTTAGTTATGAACATTTTTTGCTCTTCTGCATTTTTTAATTGTTATATTTATTGTTATGCAATGTTTATATTATCTTGCTTCTTATAAATGGCGTTAAAGGTTGTTTCATGGAACATTAAAGGTTTAGGCTCCCCAATCAAACGTCAAAGGGTTTTATCTCATCTATCTCACTTAAATTGTGATATAGCTTTATTACAGGAAACTCATGTTGTGGATAAAGAAATTCCTAAACTTAAAAGACTGTGGGTAGGAAATGTTTTTACCTCTCCAGGCACAGGTCATCGCAATGGCGTTATCATTTTATGTAATAAACGTCTTGACTTGCAGATCGTCACTCAAGAATCAGACAGTTGGGTCTCTGTCTCATTACTACTTAACAATATCCCCATAACCAGTTTTAATCTCTTTGTCCCTACTGTTCCAGATGTCACTTTTTGGCCCACTATCTTCTCAAAATTGATGTCCTTTCAAGATGATTTTTTATTGGTTGGTGGTGATTGCAATATGGTTATGGACCCGATTATTGTCCGTAAATCTAATTCTAAATTTATCCCTACTACTATGTTCTCCCAGTTTACCTCCACTATTCAACAACTGTCATTAGTAGATGCATGGCGCTTATGTAACCCCACTCTTTTAGAATATACTTTCTTTTCCCCAGTACACTCTTCACAATCTGGTATTAACTACCTTTTTACCTCACAATCACTCACCCAACATATTTTTAATTCTGACATTGGTTCTATCCTAATTTCTGATCACGTACCAGTTACTTTAAATCTAGACCTCTCTTTTCCTATACAAGGCACCAGAAGGTGGAGATTTAACAACTCTCTTCTTCTAGATGCTAATTTTACCCAGAAATTCGAATTGTTTGCCACTACTTTCTTTTCTGAAAATGAGAACCCTTCTATATCTCCCCAAATCATTTGGGACTCTTAAAGCTGCTTTCAGGGATTTTATTATTTCATTTGTATCCCATCGTAAGAAATCTTCTCTCTCTAAATTACACAATCTTATGATACGAATTAAGCACTTAGAACTTTCCTTTTCTAGTACTGGCTCTAAATCTTGTTTAGATGAACTTGTTCAAGCCAAATTTGAATTCAACAAACTCTCTACAGACAATGCTAATTCATTTCTACTTAAATCATCCACCAAATATTATGGAGGCCAAAACAAAGCCGGGAAACTTCAAGCCAATTATATAAAAATTTAAGAAAGAACGCACTAAGATTAGTTCTATCCTTGACTCCAATAACCACATGCTTTATAAAAATGAAGACATTCTGTTAGAATTTACTCAATTCTTCCAATCCCTTTATACTCCTGAATCCTCTTTCCCTCCAGACAACATTTTTCAATATCTTTCTTCTATTAGCCCTACTTCTTCTCCAGATCTGGACTTTTCTGTATTAAATTATGACATTAGAGAATCAGATATTAATAATGCTATTCATACTATTAAACGGGGTAAAGCCCCAGGACCTGATGGTTTCACCATTGAATTTTACTCTCATTTTTCTTGTCTCCTTATTCCCAAACTGTATCAGCTGTTTCATTTCTTTATTTCTCCTAAAGAATCTGGTGGATCGTTTTAGGAAGCCCCAATCTGCCTAATACCTAAAGATGGTAAAGATCATACTCTATGTAAAAAAGTTCAGCCTATTTCTTTAATTAATTTAGATTATAAGATTTTTGCTGAAATCCTAGCACTTCGTTTAGAGAAATGTCTGCCCTTGTTAATTGGCAGTGAACAATGTGGTTTTACTAAAGGCAGACACCTTTCTGATAATACTAAACTCTTTTTCAATGTCCTTACTAAAGCTAGATCTTATAAACACTCATTAGCCCCCATTTATTTAAATGCTGAGAAAGCTTTCAATAGAGTGGGATGGCCTTTAATTTTCTCTACTTTATCCTGGTTTGATTTTGGTCCTACTTTTATAAATTATGTTTCTTTACTTTATTCCTCTCCAGTCTCCTCCGTGCTATCAAATGGTCTTCTTTCGCCAAACTTCTCTCTGCACCGTGGCGTGCAACAAGGTTGCCCTCTTTCCCCACTTCTCTTTATGCTTGCCCTCGAACCTTTCTTAATAAAAAATTGTTCAAACTCACAAATCACAGGCTTTAAATATGGTTCTAACCAACTGAAATTATCTGTTTACGCAGATGATATTTTACTCTTTTTATCTCATCCACAATCATCTCTTCCGGATTTTTTATCGCAAGTAACATCTTTTGCATCTGTGTCCAGCTATAAGTTAAATGTTGATAAATGTGAAACCTTTCCATTGAATAAATCATGTTTTTCTGCAGAATACACTTTATCTGGTTTCAAATGGAACGCTGATAAAATTAAGTATCTTGACTTGTGGTTTAAATCCTCTATTAAAGGCTCTATTTTTACTAATTTAAAAGAACTTCAGTCTCTTTTGAGATCTACTACATCTAAATGGAATCCTTTGTTTTTATCATGGTGGGGCCGTCTGGACACGATCAAAATGATGTTAGTCCCTATTATTCTTTTTTATATTTCCAATATCCCTATAAATATTGCTAACTCCCACTTTAAAACAATATATTCCATATTATCCAAATTTTTATGGAATAACAAAGTACCTCGCATCTCCCTACATAAACTTAAACGCCCTACATTTTTAGGAAGGGTTAATTTCCCAGATTTCCAGATCTACCAAACTGCTTTTTCTCTCAAACAGACTTTGATACTTCTCTTAGATGATGAAGATACCCTGTCTCTACCATTATGGATTTCCATTGAAAAATCCTTTTTTCACCCTTTCTCTTTTCAAGAAATCTTATCTTTTTCTCATCACCCTACTTCCCTTTCTCTTCCTATTCCTAATAACTCTTACAAAATACTTAAACCTTTACTCACTAATCATTTTTCTTCTTCAGACAAATTCCTACAATCTTCAATATGGTATAATAAAGACATTAAACTAAATAATACAGTAATTTTTTTGGAAAGATTGGTATCTTAAAGGACTTCATTGGGTTCATCAACTTCGTCATGAAGATTTATTTTTTTTGTGCAGTTTTTATATAGCGCAAACTTGACCCGAATCCAATCAGGTATCAGAGCGCTTTACATAGCACCAGTTACGTTACATGAGGACACACATTCATTTTTTGTTAGGCACGGGGAGATTAAGGGATTTGCCCAGAATCGCAGGATGTTTAGCGTCATTACCGAGACTCGAACCCGGTTCCCCCAGGTCCGAGGTTGAGCGTCCTAACCGTTGGGCCAACTCCACTCTCTCTTTTGTTAACATATTTCTAGGTAGTCTCCCTGACGATTGGAGTTCACACCCTCACAACTTCCATATCATTGACCTACTTCTTGCAGTTGCCTTTCAACAGATTGCCAAGGCATGGAAAGAGACCTCCAATCTTTCTTATTGTGCTTGGTGCTATGGGGTCTGCTATAATCATAGATTAGACAGAGCATATGTTCATCCTATTTCCCTCGCAATAAAAAGAGATCTCCTATGGTTACCTATTACTTGTTTTCTAGATGTATCTGCACGTTCCTCGCAAATTCATGACCCTCGAATTGAAGAAGTTTCTAAGCCTCCATGAGTAATACCTAATTTATATGTATACATATATGTTTTTTATTACTGTTTTTTCTGTTTGCTATTTTGTTTTCATTTCTTATGTCTCTTATGTTTATTGTTAAAATCTTGCTAACAGTTGCATAGTAGTTATGATATCTTGATAACTGATTGCCCTCGCTCTTTTTTCTTCTTTCTTTTTTCTTTTTCTTTTTCGCTTATATTGCCTTACCAGTTTGCATACCTATTTCTCCTATGTTAAATTTTTATATTATATTGTACTGCATTTTATCTTGCATTAATAAAATTCTTCTTAAACTAAAAAAAGAGAAATAGGTGCAGTATGACGATCTGTCCAGTGGGTTTTCATTGTCTTCCTTCTTTCTCTTTCTCTTTAACAGAGAGGAGGACACACAAACACCAATTCATTTGTTAATCTGTGAGAGATTATTGTAGTGTCATGTGAGTTTGAAATGACGGAACCCTTGTGGCTCCTGAGGGAGTCCGTTGAACTGCGACATTAGCGTTAGAGTGAAGTGAAGTGAATGCAGGTTTTGAATGTTGGGTTTGTGGTTACACATACAAGAATAAAGATGTGTTATACAAATCTCCATGTGTGGCATAGTCATTGGCGAGTACCAAGGTTGGGCAGGATGCTACAATTATAAGAAAGGCTGGTGAGCGGTATGTGTTTGGGGCCCAAACGTATTTACGTGTATGCGTGTGCACAGAATACTAAGGATGCATAGTCTTGAATCCATCTCAGTTCTCTTTAACCCACTGCCAGGCACTCCCTGCCCTTTTATGTCACTCTTGTGGGCTGCTTTCTCCTTTGTGACAGGTAGTCCATATTTCTCTTCCTCCTTCTCTCTTTTCCCTTAATGCATTTTTTCTGTTTTGTTCTCGGGAAACATATGATGTGGAAAAATAAGTGCCCAACTTAAAATGAGTGCCGGTGGCCCCCACCTGCAACCACCTGCTCAAATTAAGCACTGTGTGCGTGTGTGTGCGCCCACATTTACTTTTGAAGTTATTTAATAGTTGAACAATTAAGCATGTTAGTTCTCGTTTTTTACACATACCAAGTTTTATCAAAGAAACAACCTAACTTGCCTATTCATTCTTGAAGAAAGTTAATTTCCCTAAATGTCACATGCACAAGTGACAATTGCAAAAAGAACAATTGATGGACAGCCAGGATAGCTTGACTCCAGTGGCATGGAGAGCACGGTACCCACGTCTGGGCATACCCGTCCCACTCGGGGTGACAATTGTAAAAAGAACAATTGATGGACAGAATGCAGAACAATGTCATAAATTCACCCCAGTACAGAGATCTGGGCTTAAATCCATTGTGTTTTTGCTCACCATGCCATTCCAGTTTGGACCCAGCCATAAGCAAATCAGTCTTGACCCTGCGCCCAATGGGAACAGTCCAGCCTGAACTGCCAGGCCAGGTCCTCCCTAGACTGGAAACAAGCATCCTAGGACTGGTTTCAGGCTTTCTGGGTTTCGAAACAGGTCCTAGGATGCTTGTTTCCGGTCCAGGGAGGACCTAGCTTGGCAGTTCGGGCTGGACTGTTCCCATGAAGCACAGGGTCAAGGCTGATTTGCATATGGCCAGGTCTAAACTGGGGTGGCATGGTGCGCAAAAGAACAATAGATTTCACCCAGATCTCTTGACAGGGGGTGAATGTTTTGATTTGCTCTGCATTCCGTTCATCAATTGTGTGTTGTTAGAACTGGCGGTCTCTAGTTGGCAGGGGTACTACCTTTGACCAAATAGGGACCCATGCTTCTAGTCAGAGTAAGGGGGTAAACTTCTAAAATTACCCCATGCTCACCCCTTGGTAGCTTGGCACGAGCAGACAGGCTTATCTCAGAGGCAGTATGTAAAGCATTTATGAACACATACAGTAATACAGTGAAAACACTGCAAATGGACACCACACCAGTTTAGAAAAATAAGTAATCTTTACTAGACTTAACACAAGACCATACAACAAAAATCCACAATACTGTAATCAAAAATAGTCTTGAAAATGGTAGAAAATAGCTTAGTTCAATGTAGATGGTAAATGCGACACTTTACTCTCAAAGTACCTTTGATGCGTCACGCAATACAAACAAAAGGGTTCACAGGGAAGGTGATGCGTTGGTTCCTTGCTTTGGGGGAGGTGATGTGTTGATTCCTTCCTGCAGCGCGGGGGCGGTGATGCGTCGGTTTCTTACCGGAGAGGAGGTGATGCATCGGTTTCTTACTGTGATCCGGTGAGATGCGACAAGATTGTGCCGTGATGCGATGATCCAGTGTGATGCGAGAAAATGGTGTCTAGATGCGATGCACCAACGTTGGATGCGATGTGTGCACGCCTGACAGCCGTGCGGCGAACTCGGTAACTTCTGAGCCGCGACAGGCCCTGCAATACGCTTCTCCGGTGATGCGACGGCACTACTCCTCCCACCACTCCTCATGCAGATAGGTCTATTCTGCATTGTGTTGACTCACCCTGTCTCCTGGAGCCACCCCAGCCCCTGTCACTCACAAACCAGACATGCAATACACAACCTAGCCGAGGCAGGCTTGGGTGGTTAGGCAAGAAAATACCTACTTTCTAAAAGTGGTATTTTCAAACACAGAATGTTAAAACCAACTTCACTAAAAGATGTATTTTATCATTCTGAGTTCAGGCATACTAAACTGGAATTTCTACCTAGTTCCCTCAGTCAGTTAGGATTATAAGATGTTATAATCAAACTGCCCATTCTGGCCTATGGGAACAGGTAGCCTTGCAATAGTGAAAAACAAAATTGGCTGTAATTCACTATCAGGACATGTCACACACATCAGGGCATGTCCTACCTTTTATATACAATGCACCCTCTCCTTTGGCCTACCTTAGGGGTGACTAATATGTAGAAAAGGGAAGGTTTAGGGACTGGCAAGTGGGTGCACATGCCAAGTCGACATGGCAGTTACAGACTGCACACAGGCTCTGCAATGGCAGGCCTGAGACACACTTTACAAGCTGCTTCTGTGGGTGGCACAACCAGTGCTGCAATCTCACCAACAGCATTTGATGTACATGCCCTGGGCACACATGGTGCACTGTACTAGGGTCTGACAAGCAATTCAAATAAACCAATCATGGAGTCACTAATCCAATACAACACTTTACAACAGGAAGCATATGCACTTTAGCACTGATCAGCAGTGGTAAAGTGCCCAGAGTCATAAAACAGCCAACAACAGGTCAGAAAAAAATTACAGGAGGAAGGAAAAAAGTTCAGGCATGACCCTGCAAAAAGGGCCAAGCCCAACATGTGTCTTTTGCTTTCTCACCCTAAGTGCGCCAGGTATGCCCAGACGTGGGTCCGGGGCTCACTGTGCCACTGGAATCAAGCTATCCTGGCTGATGAGGGATGAAACCCCGCAACCGGTCCTAGGATGCTTGTTTCCGGTCCAGGGAGGACCTAGCTTGGCAGTTCGGGCTGGACTGTTCCCATGAGGCACAGGGTCAAGACTGATTTGCATATGGCCAGGTCTAAACTGGGGTGGCATGGTGAGCAAAAGAACGATTGATTTAACCCAGATCTCCTGACTGGGGGTGAATGTTTTGATTTGTTCTGCATTCTGTTCATCAATTGTGTGTCTTTTGCTTTCTCACCTTAAGTGTGCCAGGTATGCCCATGGGTCCTGGGCTCACTATGCCACTGGAATCAAGCTATCCTGGCAAATGAGGGGTGAAACCCTGAAACCGGTCCTAGGATGCTTGTTTCCGGTCCAGGGAGAACCTAGCTTGGCAGTTCGGGCTGGACTATTCCCATGAGGCACAGGGTCAAGACTGAATTGCATATGGCCAGGTCTAAACTGGGGTGGCATGGTGAACAAAAGAACGATGGATTTAACCCAGGTCTCTTAACTGGGGGTGAATGTTTTGATTTGTTCTGCATTCCGTTCATCAATTGTGTGTCTTTTTCCTTCTCACCCTAAGTGGGCCAGGTATGCCCCAATGTGGGTCCTGGGCTCACTGTGCCACTGGAATCAAGCTATCCTGGCTGATGAGGGGTGAAACCCTGCAACCGGTCCTAGGATGCTTGTTTCCGGTCCAGGGAGGACCTAGCTTGGCAGTTCGGGCTGGACTGTTCCCATGAGGCACAGGGTCAAGACTGATTTGCATATGGCCAGGTCTAAACTGGGGTGGCATGGTGAGCAAAAGAACGATTGATTCAACCCAGATCTCTTGACTGAAGGTGAATGTTTTGATTTGTTCTGCATTCCGTTCATCAATTGTGTGTGTTTTGCTTTCTCGCCTTAAGTGGGCCAGGTATGCCCAGACATGGGTCCTGGGCTCACTGTGCCACTGGAATCAAGCTATCCTGGCTGATGAGGGGTGAAACCTCGCAACCAGTCCTATGATGCTTGTTTCCAGTCCAGGGAGGACCTAGCTTGGCAGTTCAGGCTGGACTGTTCCCATGAGGCACCGGGTCAAGACTCATTTGCATATGGCCAGGTCTAAACTGGGGTGGCATGGTGAGCAAAAGAATGATGGATTTAACCCAGATCTCTTGACTGGGGGTGAATGTTTTGATTTGTTCTGCATTCTGTTCATCAATTGTGTGCCTTTTGCTTACATGCACAAGTGAGGCATCATCGCCTCCTCCCAGAGTAGAGAAAGTTGGAAACTAAATCATTATGGTACTAATTATTAAAGGTAACCTGGAAAACCTGGAAACCGTGTGCCATGCTCAGCAAAAAAATAGAGTGTCAGCCCACACCAGGTAAACAGACAGTGGTTGCGAAGAAAATTAGAGAAAACCTGTCGCTTGGCAAATAAAAAAAAAATAACCATGTATTGCGGTGAATACTAATGTTTGAATGTCATGCAGGCAGCGCGTGGTTTTGCTGTTTTTGATAATCAGATTGCTTTTCCTGTTTTCGATTTATGCAAAAGTAAAGTGTCTCTTAATAGATCCTCAAATCATTTGGAGTCCTTTCTCCTTACCACAGTTAGTATGAGAGAAGGTAATGTTTATTAAGGCTATCGTCAAGGTTTAGAAATTACTCTTAAGCAGTCTAAACCGTGCCACCTCGGGAGTGTACAGTCTGTGTTTCTAGATAAACATAATAATGTGTACAGATGAGCTTTTGTAAACCGCATAATCCATACACATATTTTGGTAAAACTTAGGACGTGTGCAACGAGAAATATTTATTACTGGTGAAACCAATAGCTTTTATTTTGCAATGAGAACCCTCATTTTTAAACCTGAACATGTTTTTATCTTCTTCCTCATTATAGTGACATCACCTTCAATAATGCCAATGCCTTGCTGTTTGAAGTTCATATTTGCTAGTTAATCGTTCAAAGGCCCTGCATGGAGTGACGACCCTCGTACACTGTCCTCCTGCAATACCACAGGATGTCCTCTAAATAGCTCAGGTCAGAGTGAAACAAGCCCTTCCTTCTGGTCAGAGTCTGAGAATTTTCTAAACTGTCTCGGCAAAAAACTCCAGAGCGTTCCTGGAATCCAGGGACACCAACTTGGACTCAGAGGGGCAGATTTACAAGCCCATTGAGCCACAATTGCGTCACTTTTCCCATGTTAAAAGTGATGCCAAAAATGGCGCAAGGGGCTTGTAAATCTGCCCCAAAAATTCTATCAATTTACCACGACTTTTCAACCAGCTCATTTCCAATAATGAAGAAATGAACGCTTCACTAGTCTCCTTTTATTCCCCGAAAGCGCCTCACTCCATCCACCTTATTCAATCGAATGCAAATACTGTGAAAGCATTAATTTCGTTCCCACGTCTATTTGATAAAGAAACAGCATTTGTCAAAGACTACTTTGTCACCTTAGTTCCCCCTTGTAATTTCATTGGATTCCTGGATATCTGAATTGAATAATATGATATGGCCCCAGGACTAAGCCTCCACAACGACCAGTCAGTGTTCCCTCATGCATTACCAATACCTGCTGGTTGAAATAATTTTCCTCTTAGCAAAGTTCTCCTCACCTCCCAGCTGCCTGCCACTTAGAATATAGGGTCAGATGCTATGTGTGCATCTGGGGCAACTGGCTTGCACAGGTTGTGCATAAACACATGTGCATACATATTTGTATTCGTGCAAGCTGTTTGATTATGACTGTTATCTCACTCGGCACAGCATATGGATAGGAAATGTGCTGGGTTACCAGCCCCTGATATGTGGTCATTACATTTTTTTGTAAGGGGGGCGTGGCTTGGAAAGCAGAGAAAATGGTGGCGTAAGCCTTCAGCTCTGTCCTTATGGAACACATACGAGATAAAAAACCCGCATTAAAGAAGATCCCTAAGCACCAACTTATCGGGACCAGGACCTTGGAAGTGACCATCCAGGCAGTCCTCCACAAGTGCGGTTTGGCCCTAACCTACATTCTTCCGATGTTACACGATCAGAACGTCCCAGTCCACATGGCACGGTGACCAAGTGAAATCGGGCTCCGACGGTTTTTTGCATAAATGAGCATCAGACACAACAATCAGCGTTGCGGTAGGCACATCAAATGACCGCAAGGCATAGAATGCAACCGAGGTTATCATTGCTGCTATTCGGAAGACGTGAACGGAGCGGGTGAGCCTGACCCCCCTGGCGCCATCTTGTGAGGCCTCCACATGCGTAGGATCTAGCCTGCGCAGTATCTAATAATCAGTATTTGGACTCACCAACAATGTGGGCTTCCGACTGCTTGTCTTCAGACCTAGCCGCCTCACCAACAGCACGGACAGCCAATTGCTTGACTCCAGACCCGTCCTTATGGTTGAGCGTGGCTGCACGCGCCCATCTCGGAGACGCTGAGGTTCGCCGCAGCTCTCCGGCGTGACATGTGGCGGTCGCCCAGGGTCCCCAATCTCCATCTGTTGAGCTGTCTCGGCGAGCCCTAAATTCACGCACACGATCTAAAGAATCTTACCTGGGACTAGCTCCATCTACATACTGGATAGCGATCACCATTTGTGGATCAGATTACCCAGATCTCTACCACAAGGCAGGCGGCAGCCATTCCAGGAGTTTCATGGCCTGAGTTGGTGAGATAAATTGGAGCGACCCGCGACTCGCAGAGAGCACAACACATGAGGCCAATGGTTCCACAAACGGGGCAATTGCTGAATGAACTGGGCAAAGAAATGTTTTATCTTGTTGGATAAAAATTGCTTTGATGATTTAATGGGCTACATCCATATGCCTGACCTTATGATGGAGGCGCTCTCCACTCTTACTGGCCACACAAGATTTTTAAGACCAGTCTTCCAGAAAATATGATCAAAAGGAAGGGATGCAGGCTTAGCATGACTATTCTCTATAAGGAGTTGCTCCACCAGTTAACTTGACACTGAATATCAGGGGACGACATAAGTATGGTCCACCTATCAACCATTAAATCAAGAGTGGTATCCGACCACTCCTGTATCACGCTTACTCTCACATATCCAACCACACAGAACAAGGAACCTCTTTGGAGATTCAATGATGAGGTATTAGACTCTCCTGAAAACAAAAAAGTATTTAAAGATACAATCAAAAACTACCTCATTGATAACAAAGAGAATGAAACCTCTCACCTCACAAGATGGGAGGCATTAAAATCCACTGTTAGAAGAGTTATTATAAAAATCAAGGCCAACATGAATAAGGAGGCGAACTCACAATTACAGAAATTAGAGAAGGATATCTCAAGACTGGAAAAAACACATATTTATAATAATTATCCAGGGACTCTGACAGAGATCCTAATTAAAAAATATGAATACAATAAGATAATTAGCACGATAAAATAAACAAAAAAATTATTTGCCTTTGTGAAGCGAATAAAGCTGGCAGGTCCCTGGCCTCTTATTTAAAGTTCAAAATTCTAGAGATACGCGATCAATGCGATCAAGGATGAAAAAGGAAATGTTCATATAAACTCAAACAAAATTGCAGACACATTTAAAGAATTTTATCAAAAACTATAAAGCCCCAACCCCGAAGTGAAACTCCACAAGATACGAAAATATCTTGAGGAGGCTTCAATTAACTCTCTAAGTGATCAGAAAAGAGATTCTATCAATGGTACAATTACGATGGAAGAATTTAAGGCAGCTATTAGGAAACTTAAGATAGGTAAAGCACCAGGCCCTGACGGGTATAACGCATCCTTTTATAAAACATTTGAAGAGCACTTGTGTGATCCACTGCTAGTCCTATATCACCAATTCGCATCTTCTGGACAAATAACTGGTACCCCTGCAGAAGCAATAATTACCATTATCCCAAAAGAGGGCAAAGACACATTACTGACAAAGAATTATAGACCAATTTCACTCATAAAACTGGACTGCAAAATATATGCCATGATTTCATCTAATCGAATTCAAAAACACATTGCTAAACTTATTCATACGTCACAAACAGGATTCCTAAAGCATAGGTTGTCCAGTGACAACACCAGAATGTTTTGCCACGCAATCAAAAAAGCAAAATTACTTAACTCCTCTACTGTTGCCATAATGCTTGACATAGAAAAAGCGTTTGATAAAGTCGATTGGTCATTCCTAAACGCGCCACTCAGGAAATTCAATCTAGGAGATAATTTGATCCAGATGATCATGGCACTATACCATAGTCCGAGGGCTAGAGTGAGGGCGGGGGGAGCACTCTCTGCTTCCTTTTCATTAAAACAAGGTACCGGACAAGGTTGTCCGCTATTCCCATCTCTCTTTCTCTTGGCCATTGAACAATTCCTCCAACATCTATGGGCGAATCAAGATATTCATGGCATAGACTTTGGCAAAAACTCATTCAAGGTTGCCACCTATGCAGATGGTATACTGATGGTATCCAAAGATCCGGCCCTAGCTATCCCGGCCCTTATGAAATCCATTCATGACTATGCAGAAGTATCGGGCTACACACTCAATAAGGATAAGACAGAGGTTAAATTACCTAATTTATGTGGATCCAGGGATATCCTGGGAGAGTCAGGACTGACATGGCAGCCAGGCACAATTAAATACCTAGGCTTACAATTATTGAGCGATATGTCCGCACTTGAGGAAAACAAAACTATTATCTATAAAATATCTCGGACCTCTTAGGGGGATAGTCACCTAAATTCCTATCATGGTGGGGAGAATAGAAAGGGTCAAGATGATGATATCGTCTCTCATAAACTATCTTGTTGGTATGCTTCCTATGATGCTCTCAGATAATTTCTTAAAGAAGATAGATAAAGTTATCAGTAAATTTTTATGGCAAGGGAAAAAAGCGAGGGTTTCTTTAAGTAAGCTTAGACTCGCCAAAAATATTGGAGGGGTAGGCTTACCAAACTTCAGGAACTACAAAAAAGCATACCTTTGCAAACAAGGGGCAGCTTGGTTTATAGACAATCTTGATTACATGCTCCAATTGCAAGACTTAGAACTAAATCTCATCAAGGAAATCCCCCTTCCGGCGAATATGACAATGCAGGTCTCTACATTGGATCACTCTAAATATATCATTTGAAATACTAAAAAAGCCTTGGCACGGCTGGACGCATAATCCAATATAACAATGGGTGCTCCAAATATACTGGCGATTTGGCACAATCCTGCTATTAAAATAATTAAGAAAACAATATTCTGGAAAGAGTGGTCCCGTAAAGGCATTAACTTTGTCAAGGACCTTTATAATAATACCGCACCCATCCCCTTCTCTGCCCAGAAAAATTAGAAAGGTTTAACTGAATTAGACTTTTGCGACTTTCTGAAACTTAAATTACAGATCTCCAAACTAAACTCTAATTCACTCACCCCCTCGCTTCCTTCCAAGCTATCCCAATTGCTCAACGTTGGTCACACGGTCTCAAGGATCTATAAGTTATTACTCCCCGTACCGAGTAGGCACCAATTGAGTAACATTGCAAAGTTGGAGACAGAACCGAACAGCAAAGCAATTACACTAGATTGGACACAAATACATATGATGCCTTTCAAACACAAAATCTCCCCTATTCTCTCACAAAATTTATGATCATATATAGGAACTACTGGACCCCTGCCAGACTATTTAAGCTCAAATTAGTCCGGTCCCCACAATGCTGGAACTGCAGCTCTCAAACAGGTGACTTATCATACATGCTCCTATTGTGTCCAATGCTACAAAACTTTTAGAATAAAGTCTTCAAATACATCACCCAGACATTCAACATCTCACCAGTTAAAAAGTTAGCATATATTTTAGCAGGCTTCCTGGACCCAGACTTAATGGGAGAGGATGACTGCTTTCTGCTTGACTTAATGCTAACTTTGGTGTGTAAAATAGTCCTGTATAACTGGAAAAGTTTTGGGAAAATTTCATTCAAAAAATGGCAAGAATCGCTAACCTTCTTAAGAGGAGCAGACAATATTGACTTAAATACCTCCTCTTGGAAACCTAAACACAGGAAAATATGGAAATCGCTTGACTCTGCTTCTATGGTTTTTAAACCCCCTTGAAATATCAGTACCAAAAGTGATTTCTACCGTACTAAATCACAGAACCATCAGCAAAATATCAGCACCCCAACTAGGACTGAGCGATGATTATCTCTCAGAATTAGGTTAGATCCATGAACCATCTAACACTAGTTCATAGGTGTGCCCCTTGACCCCAAGCTTATTCTTAGTCTCTTCCTTTACTTTACTTTATTTCATTAGTTGGTATTTAGTATTTATCTAATTACCTTCATGGTTTTCTTTCTCAATTCTCCTCATGCTGAAAAGAGGATAAAGGATATCCACCAGGACTGTTATTACTATGATACGTGCTTTTATTAATGATACATTGGATACTTTTGAACCTCGGTCCCACTGATCACTACTTAGACCCCTGTAACGGACCGAATGTACACTAGTCTGCAACTGTTAAACCAATATGAGTACTCAGAACTGTCTATAATTGTGTATAATTGCTAGCTCTTGTGAGATATCAGATTTTTGGCTAGTCTATCAACTAAACATGTGTATTTTTTCCAGTCCGGTTGGCCACTTCATTCATCGTCACTGTATCACTTGTAAAACTACCTCACCTACTATCTTTATCCAATGTGATATTTGATGAGTTGTTTTATTTTTATTCCTTTGCTATGTGTCTTTTTTTTTGTTTTGTGTTTGACAAACCAATAAAAGTTATTCAACTAAAAAGAAAATTCATAAGAAGTTGGGGCGGCCAATTTCTGCATTGGTGGTGAGGCCTGTGTTGGGAAGAGCCTGCAGACACTGGGATCAATGTCCTATGGTGTGTCACCACTCGAAACTCCTGCCCACAAAGATAGAGTTGAAACTGGAGACAGCCCCACTTGATAGCCAGGACTTCCCACTCGATTTGTGCATAGCAAACGTTGGTTCAGAGCCCCGCTCGCATATACAATGGACCTTCACACGCCATATGGCTGTTCCTGCATCAGCACAGGTCCTAGGCCTACCAGGCAAGCATCTACAATGAAGTCAGTGTTTTTGTCATGATTTAAATATGTTTCAAATCACAAGGGGGGAGGATGGATCACTTGTCCTGTGGTGCCATGGTCTTATTGGTTGTATCCACTATAAAAAGACCCTCATACATCTACACAGGTCAAAGGCTCCGCCATTTGTATACTGTTTCAGCAACATCATTGGGTCAGTTTATTGTAAAATGCTGACCTCCACCTGGAGGAAGACCTACTGGCACTGACAGTAGTGGTCAGAAATGAACGTGAATAAGTGCCCGTGGTGAGGTGAAAAAAACTACATTAAAATCCCTATGTCACTTATAACCTCTATAATTTATTCGGGAGGCAGTGAATGGGAATTTAAAAGAAAGATATCGTGCGTATTGAATGAGTTACTAGTCATTCGCACTTCTTAATGGTCAACATGTTTCAGCCCTCTGCACATTCTCGGGGCTTTCGTCAGGACCGAATTTCAATGTGTAGGGCCAATGAGGTTCTACATAGAGTGGTTAATTAACCACTAAATACTAGATGGTCAGATCAGTTGTATCTGTACCTAAAAATAAAAGAAAGTAAAGCAAATGGGTGGTGCTGTAAATTTAAGAAAACCTAATCTTTCGACGTTTTCGAAACAGTATTTTTCATACACATCCGCAATGGGAGTTAAATTTACGCAGCATTGTGCATTAGTCATCACAAACAAGGATACAACGATCAATGCCTATCACTACTCTCAGATACGAAATTCTACCAGAAACTTACAGTAGATCCAACAAAAAGACTACAGAGGACAATTGAACTCATGGTGGAAGAGGCTGAGATCCACCAGTGGATTTCGAAGCATGAAGCTGAATTCCTCAGAACTGAAACACCAAGAACTCCATATTTTTATTCATTACCCAAAATCCACAAAAACAAATCACCACCACCGGGACATCCAATAGTCTCAGGGATAGGGTCTGTACTTGAACCTTTATCACAATTTGCTGACCAATTCCTGAGACCAATAGTACAAAAAACACCTACCTATCTAAAAAATACAAGAGATCTCCTAAACATGTTAGGAGATCTAACATACAACGATCAAACAATGCTTCTGGTGGGACTTGATGTGGAGAGTCTCTATACAAGCCTACCACAGCAAAAGACGCTAGAAACTCTAGAGAATATTCTTTTCACTCAAGATTGGCAATACAGAACTCCCAGACATTTTGTTTTGGAATGCTGTAAGATGGCTCTGACTGAAAATTTCTTTGAATATGATGGGACCCTCTACGCCCAACGACACGGTACTTCTATGGGCAGCACCTTTGCGCCTAGTGTAGCAGGTCTATATGTCAGCTCGTTTGAAGAACAATGGATACAGAATTCCATCAATCCATACTTCAATCAGATGAAATTCTGGCACAGGTATCTTGACGATGTTCTGTTAATTTGGGAAGACATCCAAGAAACACTAGCTGAATTCATGAACTGGATAAACACAAGAGATGAGTGCCTTAAGTTTACACACTCATCAAATAACAAGAAGATAGACTTCCTTGATGTTACAATCTATTCTGAGAACAACACCTTACAAACAAAAACTTTTTACAAACCAACAGCTAGGAACAGTATCTTATCTTACAACAGCTTTCACCCTCGACCATTGAGAGAAAATCTACCCTACAGCCAGTTCTTACGACTGAAAAGGAACTGTAGTAAGCTGACGGATTACAAGATACAAGCAACAGCACTAGAACAAAAACTGCAACGTAGGAATTATCCTACCAAAATCATCAGGAAATGCCAAAAGAGAGCAAGGAACCAGCCCAGAGACAGTTTACTGGAAACGACCGAACGAGAAGAACCAACGGACTTGCTGACATGTGTCACTACTTACTGCACATCTACAAATGTCGTTAAGAAAATAATTAACAAAAACTGGAGAATCTTAACATCCAACGATCTATGCTGGCCAAAACCACGCTTTGCCAATAGACGCACAAAGAACATCAAAGACATCCTTGTGCATACAAGACCTACAGCCATCACAAACAAAGGAACCTTAACAACCCTCTGGAACCTTGATCCAGTAATAGGACACTACCCATGGGGCTCGTGTTCAGTCTGCAAACTTACGAAAATTACAAAAACACTACAACTCTCATCTGATCTCACATGGACATTACGGCACCACACAAACTGTAATACAACTCATGTGATTTACATGATTGTATGTCCCTGTGGCCTCAAATACATAGGGATGACGTGCCGCAAAGTGAAAATTCGAATCTGTGAACACAGGAGCAATGTCTCCTGCAAACGAATCACAACCAAGATGAGTAAACACTATATCGAACAGAACCATGCTCCTGACGACCTGAAATGGGTAGTTCTTGAAACACTACTATCCAAATCATACAACGCAGAGAAGATTCTCTTTGAAAAAGAACAACGTTGGATCTATCGCCTTCACACAGACACAGGAGGGATGAACGATAATATCCCCTGGTATTCCCTCTCATAAGATATTAATCCATCGCCTCCTTATAGACAGAGGCAAGAGGAACGATAAAATCCCGTGGAATATCCTGTGGAATACCCCCTAGAACTGATCATATGTCTCTGTAACAGAATAACGTCGACCACTCAAGATCAACTCCATTGAGTTAGCTTTTTAATGTTATAACTTCATACGGGCAATAACCCTTGACACATGATTTTCATATCCCTCCACATGACCATAAGGCACAAAACCACCTACAACTATATATGCATAGGAATTTGTATGAAAACCTTTTTATGCTTTTTCCACAACAGCTAATGGCTATAACAATACAGTAGACTCAATAATTGATTCACTCCTTCTTTTTTAACATCAACTCTATAATCAAGAGTCTTTTTTCTTTTTTCTTTTTTCTAATCACAAACATGCCAATCGTTGCCAACCGACGAACAACTCAGTCCCTTTTTGCTTTCTGACCGTGACCGGGAATACAAAAGCACCGAGAAACGGCTCCCTCGTCACTCGGAGCTCCGTAGCAAGAGGCAGCACAAGTGCAATACGGTGATTACAGCGGGTGAGATCTACGAACCAAACAGACTTCCCTACCGCATCTCCGGTTTCAAGTAAGATACAATAACACTTCTTTTTTCCTCAGAATCAACCTTTTAAAGCCCGTCGGAGACTCCATGAAGCGGAAACTTAGCGCACATAAGGTAAAATTTACCCACATGACTAACTATTGAGAATATCTATGCTCGTTTGAATTTCATGCCGATAAAAATGATTCGAGCAACCACAGATTTTCCTTTTCCTTTTTAATAAGCACTACGAACATTGCCGAGAGCAATCTATTTTTCACAAAGGAGATAGTTTTCATGTTTATCTCTCCAACCAAAGCGCGCGTATTCTAAGTTGCACCGTCGATTCATGCAACGTATGAATGAGCGAGAAAACGCGCACAATACGATGTCACCTACAAACCTATGTAAATATTAAATCTTGTATACTGACTCCGTTAAAACATTGTTTTTCATGTCGATAAAAATGTTCTGAGCAACTATAGATCCTGCTTTCTATTAGGCACTACGAACACTGCCAAGAGTAATCTGGATTTCACAAATAAGATAGTTCTCATGTCTAGTACTTTTCCAAACACAAGCGCGCGTATGTGAGAATCTAAAATGTATCCTTGATTCATGCAATGTATGAACGAGTTAGAAGACACGCAAAATACGATGTCTGCTACAAAATATTATATACTTACTCCGATATAGCATTGCTTTTTCTTTAGTGTTCTTTAACCGAATCTCCATGTTCACACAAATTGTGATGACTAATGCCCAATGCTGCGTAAATTTAACTCCCATTGCGGATGTGTATGAAAAATACTGTTTCGAAAGCTCTTGTTTTGAAAACGTCGAAAGATTAGGTTTTCTTAAATTTACAGCACCACCCATTTGATTTACTTTCTTTTATTTTTAGGTACAGATACAACTGATCTGACCATCTAGTATTTAGTGGTTAATTAACCACTCTATGTAGAACCTCATTGGCCCTACACGTTGAAATTCGGTCCTGACGAAAGCCCCGAGAATGTGCAGAGGGCTGAAACATGTTGACCATTAAGAAGTGCGAATGACTAGTAACTCATTCAATACGCACAATATCTTTCTTTTAAATTCCCATTCACTGCCTCCCGAATAAATTATAGAGGTTATAAGTGACATAGGGATTTTAATGTAGTTTTTTTCACCTCACCACGAGCACTTATTCACGTTCATTTCTGACCACTACTGTCAGTGCCAGGAGGTCTTCCTCCAGGTGGAGGTCAGCATTTTACAATAAACTGACCCAATGATGTTGCTGAAACAGTACACAAATGGCGGAGAATGAAAATATACCGCCTTTGACCTGTGTAGATGTATGAGGGTCTTTTTATAGTGGATACAACCAATAAGACCATGGCACCACAGGACAAGTGATCCATCCTCCCCCCTTGTGATTTGAAACTAACTTTCGGAAGCTGGATGGACTTATAGCTTCTCTTTCCCCCACTTGATTACAACATGATTTAAATATGCCCTTCTAGGGTCCGTAAGCACTGTGTCTTTGATTTCCTTGAATGCCGCCTATGCTTGGGTGGAAGCACAGCCATCCTTACAATGAAGCCCACAACACGCACAAGACATTTCATAAGAAGCCTAAAATTAGTTCAGCCCTAAACATAATCAAAAGGAGGATTATGACATTACATGAAAAAAAATATTCTCGTGAGTGAAGAAAGCATTTATTTGACATGAATTAAAAACATGGTCATTATGCTTTAAAGACATAATTTAAGGAGTCGTGTGCAAAGAGCAAAATATGCTTGCAATGCTGGGGGGGGGCTGCTAGAAAATCTTAGGGGCCCTGCACGTATTGGTATTCAAATTATTCTACAAGCTAATCACTATCGAAGCCTCAACCCCCAGACCTCTTTGCAGCGTTGAAGCAGAACACACACACTTTGGGGATCCCATCTTGAAAAAAAAATCCAAGGGGCATATCTATAAGGACGGCGATAAATAGACGCAAAGAGCGCTTAGCACTTTTCTATTTATCGCCGTCTATCGCTTGATTATATCGCCCTGTTAGCGCGTTATTTACAACTCGTTTCCCCAGGGCGATAAAATTACCAGCGATAGCGGGGAGATCCCCATATTGCAGGGAACATCGCTGGTTTTCCGCCGATAACCTTGCTGATACGACCCACAGGGTCGTATCACCACAATCCACCCCCATAATAGGTATGCCTAATATCGCGATGTGCATATCAGCGATATTTACAAGGTTGTCCTGCCCAGTGACACCCACTTAGCATCTCATTAGAGATGCAAAGGGAGGCGTTGGGTAAAAGGGTGCTAACATGCGCAAATGCATGTTAGCACCCTCTTGTTAATAGGGCGATATTTTTATCTCTGCTTTTTTTGGCTTTAAAATCCAAAAAAGCGGAGATAAAGCCCTTGTAAATTCTCCCTAAACGTTGGTTGTTCACCCAGAAAGATTATTCCTACATTCTTGGTAAATATCTGAGTTTTTTAAGTACACCGATGATTCCAGTAGTTGCAGTTGCCCAGTTCTAATTCTGGAATTATGTTGTTTTCTAACATTCTCCCATTGCAAGGCCCTTTCACAAGCTCCCTTGGAACACATGCTCATGAACAATTAATTACTTGTGTGTGAATACTTAGCCGTAGTGCAGTTACTTAAAAAAAAAGGTTTTTTTCTTTGAACTTACATTGCACAAATCAAGCAATTTGCAATTGCATAGTTCAAGTCCTGTGCGCAAAGGGATTTTTTAATTAGTCCAGCTACTTTGCGCACCCATCAGTAGAAAAGCTCCACATGACACCACTAAACATTGCCTAGAGCATCTACTCTAGGCCACAGTCCTCCATGGCCTGCAGGCCTCCTCACCTCTTGCTCCTGCCTGCCCAGTGTCCTGGCCAGACAGGATTGCATGCCAATCTACCTGCTCAAACTATGTATCCTTAGGCTAATTTCCAAATGCTCACAGGCTCTCCATCCACACTCACTTGAATATCCAGGAATCATCACGCTCCCCAGGCCCGGCTCCAACCATGGATGCTTAAACTTCTGTTTCATGAACCTTTAAGGAATGCAGCCCATGTGGAAACAATTTCAGGTGGTGGGGCAAGCAGGGCTTGTTAGGAGATTCAATTTCCTTGGATCGTTGTGTTTCTGTTTGGGTGGGTCTTCACCCAGCAAATGCCTTAATGATTCACCATGTGGGAGACGTTCCAAGTATGTTTGCAGAGGTTTCATCTATATATATGCTCGTGCTAAAAAGGATGCCCCATATCATCACCAACTCCAGTGATTTTCACCCCAGAAAGAGAAATAAACCCTGTCCTCGTCCTCTAATGCACGCTCATGGGCCGTTCTCCCACATGATCCAGGTTAAATCATGATTTATAACTTTGGCAAGGGCACCAGGGCCAACGCAAAAAATAACCCAGGAGTTAGTAAATCAGGGCCTCATTTACAAGGCCAATGGACCGCAGGTTTGTCTGCTTTTTATGATGTACCGGCGGCACAATGGGCTTGCCCATATTTACAACGCTGCGTGAAGACCCCCTGCATGACTTTTCATGGCCTTTTAAATATGGGCCTCTTTACCACAGTCCTCTGTGTAAAAGGGGTGTTCCATGGGTGTTGCTGTGGATATTCCCATACAACATCCATGGAACCTGATATAGTCCTAGATTTACAACATTTTGTAAAGCTGAGAATGCATCAGAATCCTATGCCTTCCCAGGGGAGGTGTAGGAGTGCCACAATGAGGAGAAATACTGTTATATCTCCTGTTTTTCCTCTCTCTATGCATGCTGCATTCTGCAGCCCTCATAGAGATAGGAAAATGCCATCAATTATTGTTTTTGCAAAAGAAAGTGTCCCTTCCTGCACAAAAACAATCATCCCCACAACGCAGGCACCCTTGAAACATGACGCAAGGGTGCCTGAGTGGCTCATGGCGGCCAATCGTGTGCCAGCATATGGGAAAGCGCACGGATGCGTTGTATTGTTGTTAATATGGGGCACCCTTGGGCTTTGAAAATGACGCAGCGGGGCGCAGCACAATGGCTATCGGCGCAGCACTGCTTCATTTTCTTGTAAATGAGCCCATTATTATCTTACTATATGAAGTGTAAGCATATAAACATGCAAGTGTTGATTTTAGAATGCTCCAAGCAGTCAGTGTAACAGAAAGGAAACTGGGGCAGTGATGGACAGAGGGATATACACAAATTGGGCAAGCTGGGGAAGGAAGACTCTCCTGTTTCTATTTTTCCAATGATTGTTCGTGCAATCAAATGAGGGTTGGTATGTCATTCATTCTCTCAAAATACTACAATTTCCATTTTGGAAAACTGAAAGGAATAATCACATCAAGAAAAAGTCCCAGAGAAAGCCAATAATGCCATCCGTTTCAAAATTAACAGTAGACCAAGCCCTGAATGTACTGTTACGTATGTAAAGTCCCCCTGTCACCAGGCAGGTTGCTCCCCTCACCGCCACGCAGCCCCTGGTGTGACCTGTGACTCTCTGCTGCCGCCGCCCATATTCAGCCCGCCTCGCCTGCGTCTCTACTGGTACTGTCTTTGCCTCCTTCTCTGTGCCCATTTTGCCTTTTGTACCCCCATCCTCTGTGCCCATTTTTGCCTTTTGTAACCCCTTTCTCTGTGCCCATTTTTGCCTTTTGTGCCCCCCCTTGTACCCCTTTCCTTCGTGGTCCCCTTGCCTCTGTTTCCCGCCGCTGCGTCCCTGTGGCCCCGCCCCCTTGTCTCCCATTGGCCGCCCCGCTCCCACCTCCCAGCTGCTCCTCCCTCCCTCTGACCCTCATATGGAGGCCGTGTAGCGGGCGTGCAGCGGGTACGCGCAGCCGGCGCGCTGCTAACGCGCCGGAGGCGCGCCAAAGGCAAGCCCGTCTGCGCCCGTCCGCGCCTGGACCGCGCCCAGCACCAGAACCCCTGGCCCCAGACGATGCCAGGGCACCTGACTGAGATACGACACCGCCACCCTCATCGCACTCAACACCGGACGACCTGCCGCCTGCCACCGAGCCACCCCGAAGCGCACCCACGGACCCTTCACCTGCCAAGCCTGCAAATTCACCTGCCTCCGAATCTGCACCCCGCCCACCGAACACAGCAACAATAACAACAACCACCTCAAGTGCATCCTCCTCAACACCCGCTCCGTCCACAACCACGCCGTCGAACTCTGGGAACTCCTTGATACAACAGCACCAGACGTCGCCTTCCTCACGGAACCTGGATGAACGCCTCCTCGGCCCCCGATATCGCCATAGCCATCCCGGATGACTACAAAATCACCCGGAAGGACCGCGTCAACAAAACTGGAGGAGGAATCGCCATCATCTACAGGAACACCATCAGCGTCACGACCAACGGCGAAGACACACTCACCGCCGCCGAACACCTACACTTCCAGATCGACGCCGACCCCCAGACCACCCTCAGAGGAACGTTCATCTACAGACGCCCGGGCCCACGGACACAATTCAGTGAAACCATTGCCGACTTCATCAGCCCGCACGCCCTAGCCTCACCAGAGTACATCCTCCTAGGGGACCTGAACTTCCACCTGGAGAAAAACAACGACAACAACACCACCACCCTGCTCGACAACCTCGACAACCTCGGACTCAAGCAACTGGTGTACACGCCCACCCACCTCGCTGGCCACACACTCGACCCCATCTTCTCCGCCAGCAACCACGTCTCCTTCAGCCACTCCACCGGACTACACTGGACCAACCACAGCAGCATCCACTTCACCTTCAAGAAGACTGCATCCCACCACCACACGCTACAGATCCCCCGCAGATGCTGGAGCAAAGTCACCACAGACCAGCTGACCACATCGCTGAGCCAGAACCCACCTATCGACACCCCTGACACCAACGACGCAGCACACAATCTTGCACAGTGGATCACCAACTGCACCGATGACCTCGCTCCACTGAAGAAACCCCCAGGCAAGACTGGCAACAGAAAAACCTCATGGTTCACAGACGCCCTCAAAATCGCAAAGAAATCATGCCGAACCCTCGAAAAAGCTTGGCGCCACAAACGGACATCAGAAAACATGACAGCCTTCAAGACCGCCACCCGAGAATACCACCAGATGATCCGCACCACCAAAAGGACATCGTTCAAGGAGCGGCTGGACAACAACTCCCACAACATCAAGGAACTCTTCAGCATCGTCAAAGAGCTCTCCCACCCCAGTGCCAGCAACAACGACATCACACTGTCGCAAGACCTCTGCAACTCCCTCGCCACATTCTTCCACCGCAAGATCGCAGATATACACGACAGTTTCGGACCCCAGACTCCGCCTCCAGCCACCAAACCAACGACCCCCACCACCACCCTCAGTGCATGGACCCCCATCAGCACTGAAGACACCACCCACGTCATGAACACCATCCACTCTGGCTCCCCCTCCGACCCATGCCCTCATCATATCTTCAACAAAGCCGACACCATCATCGCACTCCACCTCCGAAACATCATAAACAGCTCCTTCACGTCAGCCACCTTCCCTGAAAGCTGGAAACACGCAGAAATCAATGCCCTTCTGAAGAAACCCACAGCGGACCCCAAAGACCTCAAGAACTTCCGCCCCATCTCTCTTCTCCCCTTCCCGGCTACAGTCATCGAGAAGACCGTCAATAAACAGCTGACTGCATTCCTCGAAGCAAACAACTCGCTCGACCCATCCCATTCCAGATTTCGAGCCAACCACAGCACCGAGACCGCCCTCATCGCAGCCACCGATGACATCAGGACCCTGATGGACAACAGAGAGACAGCCGCTCTCATCCTCCTGGACCTCTCTGCAGCCTTTGATACCGTCTGCCACCGCACCCTAATGACCCGCCTCTACAACACTGGGATCCAAGGAAAGGCCCTGGACTGGATCACATCGTTCCTCTCCGACAGAACCCAGAGAGTCCGCCTCCCTCCTTTCCGCTCCGCGGCCACCAAGATCATCTGCGGCGTACCCCAAGGCTCCTCACTCAGCCCAACCCTCTTCAATATCTACATGAGCCCCCTCGCCACCATCGCACGCAAACACAACATCAACATCATCTCCTACGCCGACGACACCCAACTGATACTCTCCCTCACCACAGACCCATTCACCGCCAAAACCAACCTCCAGGACGGAATTAAAGATGTTGCAGAATGGATGAAGCACAGCTGTCTGAAGCTCAACTTGGACAAGACGGAGGTCCTCATCCTCGGACAATCCCCATCCGCCTGGGACGACTCCTGGTGGCCCATGACGCTGGGCACCGCACCGACACCCACGGACCATGCACGCAACCTGGGATTCATCCTGGACTCCTCACTCATGATGACAAAGCAAGTCAATGCAGTCTCGTCCTCATGTTTCAACACCCTGCGCATGCTCCGAAAGATCTTGAGGTGGATCCCCACCGAAACTAGAAGGACGGTCACCCAGGCCCTCGTCACCAGCCGACTGGACTGCGGGAACGCCCTATACGCAGGAACCACAGCCAAACTTCAGAAACATCTTCAGCGCATACAGAACGCCTCCGCACAACTCATCCTCGACATCCCTTGCCACAGCCACATATCCGCCCACCTGAGAAACCTGCACTGGCTCCCCGTCAGCAAGAGGATCACGTTCAGGCTGCTCACCCACGCACACAAAGCGCTCCACAACATGGGCCCCGAATACCTCAACAACCGCCTCTCGTTCTACACCCCCACCCGCCAGCTCCGCTCCACTAGCCTCGCCCTCGCCACCATCCCACGGATTCGCAGAACCACCACCGGAGGAAGATCGTTCTCCTACCTGGCAGCCAAGACATGGAACTCCCTGCCCGCACACCTACGACTGACGCAGGACCATCTCACCTTCAGGAAACACCTCAAGACCTGGTTATTCGAGCAATAGCGGCACCCCCCCTCCCTTCAGCGCCTTGAGACCCTCACAGGTGAGTAGCGCGCTCTACAAATGTATTGATTGATTGATTTCCAAGAACAAATGGCAATATCTGCTTTTGTACAGTAGTAGGAGTGTGCTGCCTTAGAAGAGGTGCAAGGATAGTTAGTACCCATGCCACCAACTCCCATTAGTCATCAATCAGACATGGACTGCACACAGGTGGAAAACAAAATCCCCCTCACATGGGCGGGAGACGTTTGGAGGGAAAAAGGCGACGTGGCAAGTCTACAAACTGTTTTCTTTCGCCGGGGCGTGCGAGAGCTACTAAAATACAGTCCTTCAGTAAGAGCTTTTATTCGTTTTATGATGCAATGTCGACGTGGATTTCTTTCACCTGCAAATGTGTGCGATGTTTAATAATATGTCCCTCTTCAATTAATCTGAATTCTTGTTAAATAAATATTCAACATTTACAAAAACATTGATATGCAGTAATTTTCTGGTGCTAAGAAACAGAGACTGGTGTTACCATGACAACATCATTCATAAGCCCTTAAGGTTTTCCCTGATCGTCGTGGAGATAGGAGAAAAGGCCTGACTGTTTTTCCTAATATCTATAATGAAAGAAAAAAACAGTACATGTATTTACTATTTACTTTACTCCTGAAAAGGCAAGACTATGTTGTAGTTATTTTATACAGCAGTTGCTAAGTCACCCCAAGATTATCAAATCTCTGACTGACTCGAGAAGGCTAAAGCCTGATTCGAGCCTCACGAGAATTCGAATCAGGCGGCTCATTCACAATATTTTGGCGCAGGACAGCACCGCAAGGCTTTTTGCTGGACTGCCCTGAGTCACAAGAAATGGCAGGAAAGATCTGTATCTATAAGACGTGGCACAGTCCTGTCAACTTTCACAGTGCTGGCGCACAAACGGCTGCCATGCGCCAATGCAGGCACCCTTGCACCATAGTGCAAGGGTGCCAGAGTAGAAATCGGGTTGTGTCTGTGTTTCCTGCACAAAAACAACCAGGGCTTCATTTAAAGAAATGATGCTTTGCTGCGCCAAGACAGCGATGCGTCAATTTATCCTGCACCTAAGCTAAAAATCCTCACAATGCCATGTATGAGCCAATTTACAATACAGGGCTTCATGGTGCAAAGTCCCAAGAATGCGTCAGAAATTCTGACGCACCCATGGGAAGGATGCCACAAGGCATCCGACTTAAAAGTGGAGCATTGCTGTAATTGGTCATATCACTGACTCAACTACATTAATACGTCAACAAACAGAGGTGATGTGTCCGTTATGACTGATGCAAGTAGCTTACTGTGTGTGGACCAAAGTCATAGAGTGTTAAAAAGTGAAAAACTCACCTTGCACTCTATTGCATTGGTCCTGTATGTCACACCTACCAGTGGACATAGTGTACTTATGTGTACCACTATGCCCACGTATGTGTAGCATTAGGCTTTGATATAGTGTAGTGTGACATGTACAGTGTTACCTAACTTATGTGTGCGCTTACCTCTTGGGGGGTGACATCATTGGAAGTGAATTCAGCTGGTCAGATTCCTCTTCCACAGCCAATAGGTCATTCCTACGCCTGGGTTTTTGAGGTGTAGGAATTTTAACGCATTGCTAGTGCTTCCAGAAAAGGTGTCATTTAAAAAAAAATTAATAAATGCCACTGCTCCGGTTTTACGAGGGATATTCTGATGGGACGCCTACCTTGCATACAGGGCTTTAAGTGGGATTAAAGAACTGGAAGGTCTCTCAAAGGGGCGTGGTCAATGTAATTAAGGCTGTGACTTTAAAAGCACGTAAGCTGAAAGTCTGTGCTTAGCTTAGTGTGCCGCCCCACTGGTATTTTGCTACTTCTGTCATTACATCCAGATATATAATATAGCAAGTAACATTATACTTACAGCAAGCCAGTACTATTGGTTTTGTCAATGGTTGTTAGTTGCATAAGATAAACTACAACTATGACTTTGCTGTATATAAATTGAAAATGCTTCAGTTCTGAAATTGTGGGACTGTGAAAGAACTATAACGAGTCTCTTTGAAGTTACATCAAAAGCAGTGAAGGAAGATACTGCTGCAGAGTTAATATTTATTTTTTTCATGGTGAGGGCAGAAATGGAGAGCACGATAAGGACCCATCTCAGCACCTGCTTTTAAGAAATGCTGGTGCTGAGCACCGACAAGACCTTGCCCACCTAAAGCTCTGCTTACATATATTAAAACGAATGTGTCACAGCCGATTCCAATGAAGGAAAAAACGGAAGTAGGCCCATGAAAAGTGACGCATCAGCCTAGATGCGTCACCTTGTAACTATGGAGCAATAACAGTGATGCGTGGGCACAAGCTCCTTAGAAAAAAGCCCCTCAGTGCACCTGACCTGGGCAGGTACACGGTTTTGACGCATTCCCAGATTTACGCTATGTTGTTAATCTGGGAATGTGTCCAAACCCATGGGCGTTGAGTGGGAACACCCACTGCAACACCCATGGCACGCCTATCACACTTAGTGTATAGCCATGCAGCGACTTGCGCTGTGTTGCCTTACACCATATATACAAAGCCATGAAAAACCATGCAGGGTGGCTTTCCGTGGCCTTGTAGATATGGGTAAGCCCAGTGTGCCACTGGAACGTCAAGAAAAGTGACGTTCCGGTGGTGCACTGGGCTTAAAAATAAGCCACTCCGTCTTTTGAGTTACATTTGGACACATTAACTCACTAAGCCATCTTATCAGCAAACTAATACAGAAGTAAAATATTTCAATAATAAACAGAAGAGAAAGTTATATGAATTCATGATTCATTTTAGTAATGTACAACTACTGCATTACTTGCTATTTTACCCACAACAATTTCAAATTCTAGCAGCCACAGGATTTTAAACTATCAGATGCAAAAATATGTTGATTAAGCAGTCTAAAATTCCTTTAAAAACCTAAACCAAATTAAACATACCAAGTTTTCCATTTGCAGATTATTACTGCTGCAGTCACTTACATAGGGCTGTGTAGTAATTATAAGTCTCTCAATTGGTGGCCTAGCAGGACAATGCACAATGACGAACATCCACGTTGACAAATGGTCAGCTGGCCATTGAAATTGGTAAAAAATCTCTGGAACCACTATCGAATCCTAGGACCAGAAGGGAGAAAGTAATATCAGACACAGATAATGCCATCCCTTGAATGCAGGTAATTAGGGACCAATGTACTAATCTTTACTAGCCCCGCAAAGGAAGTTTTTAAGCAGGGTCTGCAATGGGACCCACCAGTATTTTTGCGCTATGATGGAATAAAAATGAAATTGGATGGGATTTGCAGATTCACAGCCACATTAATATTGATAAGACAGGATTCCATCTGTGAATCCTATGGAATATCTGTGGAAACATGTGTGGAGACTGCAAGGGGCAGTAGACCTCCAAACCTACATTGGCTTTCTCACGTTTAAAACAAGTAGGATAATGCAAATGGACATGAGGGAAGATGAAGTCACCCATTCTACCAACATCAGCTTTCCCAGATGGTCACATATGAATTCACAGAGTGAAAGCTGTCCATCATGCTACTTTGCGAATGAAAACTACTTGCCTTTGAAGTGTTGGTATACAATCAATGGTTGGCGACTGTGGTACATATCCGTGCAAATCACAGGGAAGGAAGAAACCACGTTCATGCCACTACTGCCTTACGAATTGCAAGAAGGCCTAATCTATACAATGCGAGCTGTAAATCCATTTGATTTGCGACTCTATATGTACGCTTAGTACAATGCAATTTTGTTTTTTGTGGCCGCAAAACATGCAATATTGTGTAAAAACTGAATTTATGATAACTCAAAACAATAATATATCGGATCACAAATGAACAATTACTTTTGATCAAAAATAAAGGCTTATGAGGGTTGACCTGCCCCTACACCTCAGAGTCACCTCCTCAGTTCTTGAATTCCGCAAGAAACTGAAAACCTAGGGGCATATCAACAACAACCGGCGATAATTATCTCTAAGCGCACTTAGCGCTAGGATAATTATCGCCGGCTAGCGTGAATTTTTATCGCTGATAGCGTGCTATTAGCAACGCTTATCTCAATAGCGATAAAAATCCTCACGCTAACAGGCTAACGTGAGATTATCGCTGGAAACCCAGCGATAATCTCACGTTACCTTGTTGATAGGGACAGGCAAACTTAGCCATGATATCCACCTTACATAGGATATCATGGCTAAGTAAGAAAAATACCAGACGTAAAAAAGCAGCGTTAACCGCGGTTAGCGCTGCTTTTTTGTCTCTAACAGGGTTAGCGACATTCTTGATAATTGGAGAAAAGTCGCTTAGCGACATTTCTCCTATTATTTTACTCTGGAACGCCCCCTTTGCATCTCATTAGAGATGCTAGGGGAAGCGTAGAGTAAAAGGGTGCTAACATGCAAATTTGCATGTTAGCACCCTGTTGTTGATAGGGCGCTAGTTTTATCTCTGCTTTTTTGGCTTTTAAAGCCAAAAAAGCAGAGATAAAGCCCTTGTTGATATGCCCCAAAGTTCTTTGTCTGTTCCTGACCCTGGCTCTGCCCATACAGCGCCTGCTTCAGCAGCAGGAAACTCTTTCGGGTGAGTCGTGTGCTGTACAAATACACATAACATAACATGTAGGGTAGAGGGCAGTATTTGGTTTCTTTGTATACTGTCAACTGCAGTGGTAAGCAGATCGTGAGACGAAGCCAGCCCTAGAAGCAGACAGAAGAGCAGAGAAGGCAAAGGTAATTTAGAGCGGAGTGGGGACAGGAGAGAGGATGGCAATAGAGGGGACTGGGGTTTAAACAAAGAAAAATTGGGAGAAACAAATTCATGTGTCTCAAGCATGGGTGGTGTAAAAGAAGAATTAAAGGAGTGAAAGACAAACAAGGGCAGTATGTGGGGTAAAAGGTAAACACAAAAGTTGAAGTTTAGTACCAGTCTCATTGTGATTTCCAGTTGGTTGTTTCTTTTGTGGGCGTATCCGCTATTCTGATTCACATTTTTATAGTGGAAGTAGATAGATAGATAGATAGATAGATAGATAGATAGATAGATAGATAGATAGATAGATAGATAGATAGATAGATAGATAGATAGATAGATAGATAGATAGATAGATAGATAGATAGATAGATAGATTACCCAGTGGCTGTTCCATAGGTAATGCATTTTTTGCACTGCTAATAATTTTGGCCTTGTTTGACAAATCTCCACAAAATTTTCCAAAACGGTGATACTTTTTGACTAGTTTATGCATCAAACGTTTTGGGTTGGTCCATCAAGTGGGGGCTGAGAAAAAAGGGGGATCCCAAAACACAAAATCCCAATGTATTTTCTATTGACTTCTTTAGACAATGCTACAGCAAAAACTGCTGAACGGAATTACACCGAATTTGGCAGGAAGCTAAATCTTGGTATGCAGATTGTGCTTTTTGTGAAATCCGTTCAGAAGGTCTATGAGATATTAAAGCTAAAAAAATATAGATATTAGAGCATTCGGATTGGTCCAGGGAGATTTTTTTCCCCTTGGGCCAATTTGCTCCCACGGCAGTCAGAATCCTGCTCGACCGATCACTCTCATTGGCTGACAGCAATATGAGAAAAACATTGCTGACAGCCATTAAAGGACTCGGGGATTTAGTGTCCTGTCGTGAACATGTAACAAAGAATATATATGGGGGCAGGGTAGTGATGCCCTGACCGTCTAGGCCCAGCATGGGGACCCAGAGGGACCCCAGGGCCAAACACAAAATAAATTGGCAAAAATTGCCATGATCCAGCAGGACTCCCACGTGAATCCTGCGGTATCGTAAATCAAAAAAGGAAACAAGATGGCTGCCAGAGCTGCTTTGTTTCAACATTGGGAGGGCGGGCATGCAGGCCCCTGCAGCCTTTACTGGCCCCAGGGAGCCCAACCACTGAGGGTAGAAATATTTGAATATGGGGAGGGTAGCCTTTCTTTAATAACTCCCTAACTACTGAACAGATTTACACAAAATTGCAACAATGACTCTTTCTAGACCAATATCTATCTTCCTGCAAAATTTGATGAAATTCCGTTCAGGGGTTCGGGTGTGGTCGTGTTAAAAAAATGCAAAATTCCCATAAACACTGCAAGGCGGAAAGGCGGATTGGGACGTCCCCTGCTTCTCAGACCACGCTTGTCAGACCATCTTGAATCTTTACATGCAGAAGTAGGCAAAGTAAAACCCTTTCTTTTGGAAAGTTTTACAAGGATTTGTCAAACAGTCCCATAGTTATTAGCAAAACAAAAAACACCTAGTCTATAGGAAAGTTGGTCCTAACTATAACTATCTACTGGCTATAGCCTGACGGTAATATTTATATATATATACATATATTTAACAATACCCTTTCAGGGTTAGAGTGCCACGTACATTATGCAAAAAAGAAGCAGCGACCTCTGTGTAGTTCCCAAGTTTAGGTGGAGAGCAGCTCCTGGATAGAGCACCCTACAACACCAGTGACACTCTGAAGCTGCTAACTTCAAATGCCTGTTTTTCTAGCAAAGTTTTTAAGCATAGGATTAGCCCAGTGCTATCCACACCGCACTAGAAATAGACAAAGTGCTTTGCCATTTCTACAGCAAAGTCTTTAAGTGTAGGATTAGCATAGTGCCATCCACACTGAGCTATAAAATGACAAAAGTCTTTTACCACGACAGGCACAGTAATACAGCTTTGAATTGGTAAAATACCACCCAAGCCAACCTGGAATGCATAAAAGCAACTCCTGACACATGTTTTGCAATCATTATAGGTCTTCAGAGAGGTTTAGCTTTGTCCAGACACAAGGAGGCACCCAGTACAAGTCAAAATAACACCCTTTCAGCATTAGAGTACCCCATAAATTATGCAAAAAAGAAGCAAAGAACTCTGGGTAGTTCCCAAGTTTCGGGATATATATCTTGAGATATATATATACATATATACATCTCAAGACAACACCCTTTCAGGATTTGAGTGCCACATCCATTATTAAAAAAAGAAAGCAGGGAGCTTTGGGTAGTTCCTAAGTTTAGGTGGCGAGCAGCTCCTTAATATGGAGCACCCGATAACATCACCAGCACTCTGAATCTGTTTGCTTCAAATGTCTGTCCATCTGAAAGTGGATAAAGATGAATATCCTGTCCTGAAAAGGAAGCAGCTGACACCATGTTAGATTCTTTAGTATTTCTTGCTGATTCAAGCAGTAGATGAGGATATCCAGACCCCTCAAAGCCATGTATGGAGAAGCATGCAGCATTGAGTCATCTAAGTAACAGAACAGAGTCCACTCCTGAAGATGAAGAAATGCCACAATGGGTACTGCCATTTCATGAAATACTCCTTGGGGAGTACTTGAGGGGCACACCGGAATCCAATGGGCAAGACCTAGAACTCATCATGAATCCTTTCAATATAGAAATATAGGAGTTTCTGATGGCAGATAGCCGAAAGGATATGCCGGTGATCATCCATAAGATCGATTGTCACCACAAAGGAACTTTGCACAACCAGAGAAACTTTATGTTGCACAGTCTTCAACTTGAAGAGGATGTATTGAATTTAAAGTTTGATGATTATTAAGTCAATGATCAACCAAAAGCTCGAGGCACATTGGGCACAAGATATACAATGGACTAAACCAATTTGCCTGCTCTGACAAAGGAACTGAAACCACTGCATGTTTGTCCACTTGAGTCTAAATAGCTTTTGACATTGCTAACTCCTTTGCCTGAATTTGACTTACAACTGGGCAGCTGAACTTGCTCTTAGTGTCAAAATGGCCTGAAAAATTCTGGTTCCAATGATTCCCAGCAGACAGTGGTGAAGGACTTCTCGAGAGTTGACGAAAAGAACAATACAATGAGGAGCCATATCAATGCTGCTGGACCTGTTAATGAAATCATAAAATAATTTGTAGAAGGCGAGAAACATAACTATAGAGCCCTGGTCACATGCACCAATTTGACAACTTTGCTATCAAGGCTTCTTGTAGCAGAGAGAAAGAAGAGTGTGTGCAGTGAAAATGAACTTAAAATAAGTTATCCCCAGGCAGGGACTCCAGGACGTTGTGTTGTATATTTCCATAACATGAGTTAGCTGGGGGAACTACTGGGTCCAGGTGGGACATCCAGGGGCATAACTTCAGCTGGGATGTTTGGGGTATGACACCCAACATCCTGTGATTTTGGGCAAATCACTTAAAATACACGCAGTGATCTCAGAAGGGTGAACAGCATTTCAGCTTATTAAATTACTCCATCTGGCAACACCTGAAAACAAGCGTTCACACATGAGAAAAGAGCAGCTGTTAAAAAAATGAAAAAGTCCCTAACCAGAAAGTAAAAAAGTGGAAGCAGACAGGTCCTGCAGAAATACTCCAGAGGCGACAAAGTATATACAGCAGATCATCTTGCCGTGCAAGCGCTGTAGGCTCGACCTAAAAAGAGGTTCTCAAATAAAATATTTGCCTAGGATCACACAATTTGGACAACCGGAGAAGCCAGTACTGATTCCAGGTTATCTGTTTTCATATTTTGACTGTCAGCCACCAGAGAGAGAGAGAGAGAGAGAGAGAGAGACAGAGAGAGAGAGAAAGGGATAGATATCTCTCCCCATCCAACCTCACCCATCCGTTTACATCAAAGGTCACTGTTTTGGTTTTCATTCTTGCTGACAAAGAGAAAAACCAACACAGAAATAGCAGACCCGACTAATAGCTTCCCGACCCAACTACCAAGGCAGGAATGTATTTATTTGGGGGTGGCACACCCAAAACACTCCCCGAAACTACAACTCTGTGATGGAGTACCAAGAAAGGCCGTGGCCCAAGGCTGCCACTTCTTAAGGCCTCGCTGGAAAAACTGCAGGAATGCTGGGAATTCTACCTAGTCATTTCAATCATTGGGGAGGGCAGGGCTTGCATTGTCAGCTTTGGGCCGAGTTTTTTCTCTCTTGAGGCGGAACTTACTCCTTAAGTATTGACTGGAATTAGGACAGGGGACGCAGGTGTACACTTCTTTCCCTGTTGGTTTTTATTTGAATGAAGCAAATCTACATACAGTTCTGTGCTTCTTTAAGCAGACAATGCTGAGCAGAGGACAGCTTGAAAAAAGGGTTTTCTTGTGACATTATTTTAGAAATGCCATGATTTTTGTTTACTAGTACAGAATTTGCATTTTGTACACACCCCAGTTTATTATAGACGATCTATAGACATCCTGATATTTGTGGGTTATATAATTCATTCTGCAGCCCTCCATCTACTGCTATTACATAAAGGTTTGAGTGACTGGGGTACTTGAACTACAGTGAGTGCATCATCACTGAGGTTAACACATCCTAGTCTGATGCTTCAGATCCAGGGCTGTAGTTCAAATATTATTGTGGTTTCAGGCTACCATTTGAAGGGGTCGAGTATGTTACTTGAGGACAAAACCAGTGCTTGATACATACTCAGCAATGGTTCAGAGGCATTTTATGGTAAGAGAAAATAACCTTATCTCTGAAATATTCACCTGTCAAATAGAAGGCTGGATACAACTGCACACAAAAAAAATTGCATTTTATTTTGTTGTTGTCTGTGATAGGTTATGTAACAGAGCTTTGATTTAACTTCTGTATTCAGAAATTAAAGCTTTAGCCTATGGTTGTGTAGATGACTGATCGCTCGCCGGTATTCTAAAGCCACTTACCTGTTCGAGCAGCGCCGGTATGAACTGTGTTTGTGATAATCTTTGTGCACACAAACAAGGGCTGTATCATGAAGGCTGCGCTAGCTCAGTGCCAAGCAGAGTGCCTGCCTTTTTTGCTTTTGAAGTGTCTACAGGTAATACATATAGGGCCAGATTCCCTATGGGTCGCAAATAGACCCACCTTGCTAATATTCATGCGGTAGTTCTCGGTTTGCGACCCATCGAGAATGGCATAAATCACAAGGATGATAGCTTGCTGGAGTCAGTAGACCACCTGTCTGTGATTGCTTTTCAGTATAGAAATCTTTCTTTTAAATGCAGCCCGTTTCCCTTAAAGCAAAATGGGATGCGTTTCAAAAAGAAAAATGGAAAGTTTTCTGTTCACTTTTTAAGATTAGGGAGTGGTCTGTGAGACCCCTGCCTGCTCTTAAAAAAATATTTTACAAACGTTCACAAAGAGAAAGGGGTCCCTTGGGGACTCCTTCCCATCTACGAATGGGTTACCACCTACTTGAAGGAGGTTGTAAAATGCAAATGTTTTGTAACCACATTTCGGTCGTAAAACATTCACACATACCACTGCTTTTCTGTATTAGGAAGGGATTCTCTAAATGCGCCCCTTCCTAACACCGATTCGCAAACCCAATTTGCAATTTGGGAATAGGTTACCAAATCGCAAATAGGGCTTTGTACATTCGAAAAAACTTCCCAATTCTGCAAATCGTGCAGTTTGTGGACTCAAAAAAGCTTTGCACATCAGGCCCCAATCTCAAAATTTCTCCAAATTAATACACAAAATGCAGACTGTGCGAGTTGACACTCCCATGAGCTCTATAAATTAAGGATACTGTTTGGACATATCCAAGCGCTTACAATTGTCAGGAGGTATCCAGGTCCTGGGGTTTCTTGTTATTATTTCATATACACCTGCTAGTCGTGTTGTCCCATTTGCTTTCTTTACTCATCACTTCTAACATCTAAACATATACAGCATCCCCCTTTAGATGTGATACTGTTGCAGCGCGGAAACCTGGGTAACGGGAATCAGGACAAAACCCCGTACCTAATATCCTCCCTTCGTCACAGACCATATATCACATCAACACATTCACTCCTACAATCATTGGTGGGGCCCATAACACCAACATTCACACTTCGCTTCTCACTGGTCTGCACTTACATGAGAGATGAATGTTCCAAGCACTGACATGAAAGGAATACCTTATAACCTATAGAGAGAAGATTATTTACCGTTCTATGCACTAATATCCTTATCACTACACATCATAAACCTAATCATTAAGATACTCCTCCCACGTGATCAATGGATTAAATAGTTGAATTGATTTTGATGATTTAGTCCGGCTAAAACATACTCAAATATCCTGATCTATCCTCTTTCAATAAACGACCAAACACATTTTCTTGTTAATCAATATTTTTGTTTATCTAATTAATGCAAGAATTTTAGTTCCATCTAGTAAATTTATTAATCATTACGCAAATCACAGAACACCATATTTACCTATTCTAGCTATCGGTCGTCCTCTAAGTCATCAACTTTAGTCGTCAGCACGCTACAGTCCCAAAGATTGGGTCAAGGACCAGAGACGTGCAAGTATCGATCAGTGCCCATAGATTTTAGGAAGTCCTTAGTTCATCAAGAATTGGGCAGCAATTCAGTCTGTCAAAAGTTTCAGGAACGCAGCCGTCACGTAGCGTCACTGTCGTCTCCGTCAGCAAAAGTGAAAGTACGAGCAAGACAGCAGAGCGAAAAGATGACCTCTCTATTCTAACGTCACTTTTATAATGAAAGTAAGGTCTAAAAGATACATTTTAGAGAAATTGGGCTTATCCCATTGGTTGGTTGGAATCGTCTGGTGAGGTTTCACACAGTTCAGGAGGTTAAGTCATTTTACATGTTCCATCCGGTATTTATAAAAGTCTTTTGTTGAAATACTTGGCAGGCATCCCGTCGTGACCTTGCTTAGGCACAGCAAGTCTAGGGTCATGTCGAGGCCACTGGTACATGTGGTTGGCGCAGGCGCACTTCGCCCGAAACCTCGTGGAATGGTGGCCATCTCGTCGTGTCATTTTAGCGGCCATCTTGGTTTTGGGCCCAAAGGACAACTTATGCGAAACAAACACAAAAAGTAATTAATACATAGAAATAATGAATAAAATGTTAAAACCGCACTAATTCCCCTATGTGCTTGTAATTATCTAGCGTATGGCGACATTTAAAGCGTTCATATTCACCCATTGATGTTATCTGGTGCAACAATACGATAACATTACAAAAGCAACATATATCATGTGATAATCTATTTTTCCAAGTATTAGTAAGTACATATGTTAATTACAAATTATTTTAGCCATGCAAAATGCAAATCCCACGTATATTTCGTACCTTAGTAATGTTGGTTAAACTTCACGCAAACACATTAATAGTATTACAATTAATAGATTATTCTAATTAGTATAAACATGCAGAATGAGGGGGTATACAAAATGTTGTACTACCCGCTCCATCAATCCCCCCTTTGGTGATTTTATCACCACACCATTCAAATTTTGTATTACTTTCCATGGGGTCGAAGTGAGTTCTTGCTTTTATTCACAACTCAGTCTCCCCAATCTCTTCACTTTTTGCTGTCTTATACATACTTTCCTTAACTTCTTCTAGTTCTATTTCTTCAAATTCCCTCTCTTGTTTCTTAACTTTTCTCCTTAGATTTTCTCTTTTTAACTTTTTCTGAATTTTCTTCTTTTTATGACAAAGGCATCCTAATCTTAATATTAATACTAGGAAAATCACACATGTTAATAGAAGTAAAATTTTACCTAAAAAGGTACTACCTAGGTTTACTAAGAAATGTTTAATAGCAGATATTTTCTTTACAATCTTTTCCCACACACCTTCAACCTCCAGTGGTGTAATTTCATCATGCAGCTCAGTTATATATTTAATATAAATTTTCAAATCTTTACTTTCATCTGGAATGTAAGTACAGCAATGATGAACTTTCAGCATTCCACAGACTCCACCCTCCTTTGCCAATAATATATCAAGGGCAAGTCGATTTTGTTCTTGTCTCTTCGTCATCTGATTCAGTACTAGATTCTGATTCGTAAAAATATTATTTTTCTGTGCTATCCACTGGATTTGGAATTCTCAATGTGTGACTTGCATGAATCCAGTTTTTTAGTCCAGCACACTTCACAGCTGTTGTTGTGGTCAAAATTACTTGTCGTGGTTTTCCCCACCTTGGAACCAGACAGTTTCTTCATCTGTGTACTTTGATTCTTACCCAGTACCCTGGGCTCAGATCATGGGCTTGCTTCTTTTCAAGGGTGGTGGCATCCGCTCCAACCTGATGAAACACCGAATGAACTGCGTCAGCCAGGCTTTTACAGTAATCCAACACCATGTCATCAGTTATAGGCATCAGCTTATTGACTGGTATAAACACATGACGCATTGCTCTACCCATGATGATTTCATTGGGGTTCAACCCTGTAGTTCTGTCTGGAATTGATCTAATAGTCATGAGTACTAGAGGCAAGACATCGGGCCATTTCATACCTGTGGCTCAACACATTTTCCCTATCCTGTTTTTGATAGTACCATTCATTTGTTCCACCACACCAGAAGCCTCTGGGCGATAGGCAAAATGTAGTTTTTGTCGTACATTTAATGCTTCACAAATCAATTTTATGATCTCATTATGGAAATGTCTTCCTCGGTCTGATTCAATTGTTACTGGGAACCCGAATCTAGGGATAAATTCCCTCAAAAGTAATTTTGCCACTGTGATTCCATCATTTCTTCTTTTTGGGAATGCTTCCACCCATCTAGAAAACAAACAGACCATAACTAGAACATACCTCAACCTGTTACAGGGAGGCATCTCAATGAAATCCACTTGCATTCTGGTAAAAGGCCCTCCTTCTCGACCTATTGTTCCCAGACTCACTACTGTCTTTCTTCCAGGGTTGTATTGCTGACATATAAGGCATCTTTGACAAAGACTCTCTGCTACAAGTCTAAATTTTGCATTGTACCAGGTCTGCTTGAACGACCTGATCATAGCATCTCTCCCTATGTGTCCCTGACCATGATACATCCGTGCCATGGCAGACATCATACTATCAGGCATAACTGGTCTTCCATCCCGATAGACCCACACATGGTCCTTTTCCCTTGGTGCATATCCTGCTTTTACCCACTGTTTATTTCCTCATCTCCTGCTTCTTACAGCAATTGCCTTACTTCTTCCCAGGTACCTACAGTGTTAGTAAACATTAAGGTGCAAGAAGTCACTTCTTTCTCCTTCGCCCTGTTTATCGAATTCTGGTTACGTGCACAGTATTGAGCCATATCATTGGCGTACTTGTTGCCGATGGCGATGTAATCGCCAGATTGACTGTGTGCAGCACACTTCACAACAGCCAATTGCCTAGGCAGCTGTATCGCCTCAAGCAATTTTCCAACCACCTCAGCATTCTTAATGGGAGTCCCACTTGATGTCAAAAATCCTCTCTGTAGCCATATTTGGCCGAAATCATGCACCACACCAAATCCGTACTGGCTGTCAGTTATCACGGTCACTCTCACACTCTTCCCAATCTTACATGCTCTAGTCAAAGCAACAAGTTCAGCTACTTGGGCCAATTTTACTCCTTTCAGGTAGGATGCTTCCATTACTGCTGCAACTGTGCATACTGCATATGCTGCACTCAACATTCCATCATCTGTTCTCAAGCATGACCCAGCTACAAACATCACGAAATCACTTTCTGTTAATGGTACATCTTTTATGTCAGGACGTGGTTTGGTACAGAAATCGAGTACATCCAGACAATCATAATCCACTTCATCTCTGACCTCCACATTTTCAGCATCAGGTAATAACGTTGAAGGATTCACGTTCAAGCATCTCACAAGACTCACATTTGTTGCACCTAATATGACTTTCTCATACTTAGTCAGCCGACTTTGTGTCATGCACTGAGTGTGATTCCTTGTTAAAAGGATTGCCACATCATGAGGTACAAATACTTTCCCAGGATATCCCATCACAATTCCTTCACTCTGTTCCAAACTCCGACAGGTAGCAGCCACTGCTTTGAAGCACCCAGGTAAGGCTACAGCTACTGGGTCTAGCATCGATGAGAAGTATGCAATTGGCCTCCTCCGTTTTCCATGCTTCTGTATTAATACAGAAAGTGCACATCCATTCCTCTCACTGGAATACAACTTGAACTCCTTCTCATAATCAGGCATTCCTAATGCTGGCGCTTCACACAAACCATCTCTCAATCTTTTAAAAGCTGCCAATTCCTCTTTGTTCAAATCAATTGGATCTCTCACATCACTTCTTGTCAAACGTACCAAAGGCTCTGCAATCAGGGAGAAATTACTTATCCATTGGCGACAGTATTCAACCATTCCAAGAAACATTCTCACCTCTCTTTGAGTCATGGGAGCTCTCATTCCTTTGATAATCCTAATTCTGTCTATTGTTATCTTTCTCAGTCCTTTTTCAATATTATGGCCCAAATAATGTACTTCTTTCTTGCAAAATTGTAGTTTTGATGGTGACACTTTCAGTCCTCCATCAGCCAGATGATTCAGCAAGGCTGTAGTGTCTATTTAACAAGCTTTGCGGGTTTTCGATGCCACAAGAAGGTCGTCGATATATTGGACTAACACTGAATTTTCGGGCATTTCTAGACTCTCTAAGGATTTCTTCAATATCTGATTAAATATTGAGGGGCTTTCTGTATACCCCTGTGGAATTCGGCACCAAGCCAAAATACGTTCGCCAAAACGAAACGCAAAAATCTGCTGGCTGTCATGGTGCAATGGAATGGAAAAGAAAGCATGGCATAGATCAACCACTGTATACCATTCTGCATCATGGGGAATCTGATATAAAATCACAGATGGATTAGGTACAATGGGACAACATGATACAACAATTTTGTTAATCTTTCTCAAATCTTGCACTATCCTGAACTTTCCATTAGGCTTTTTCAGTCCCATAATCGGGGAATTACATGGACTACTCATTATTTCTCTCAAAATGCCTTGTTTTATCATCTTTTCAATCACAGGAGTAACTCCTTCAATTATCTCAGGTGTCAATTTATATGGTGGGACATTTGGATAGCTTATTCCTTCCTTCACTGTTATTTTTACTGGGTCTATATTTCTCATTAGTCCCCCATCTTCTCCTGTGAAATCCCAGGCTTCTGTTTTTACGGTCTGTTTCAATTCTTTAGGTAACTCATCAGGGTTAAGCACAGTATAGGCCTCAGTAATCTCAGTTCAGGGGTCTCAAATGCTATACCATCAGGGGTACAGATAATGGTGCAATTCATTTTGCACAGCAAATCCCTACCTAACAAATTCACTGGACTTGTGTTGCACACAACAAAGCGGTGCATTTCAGAGAATTTCCCAAGCTAACTTTCACTGGTTCTGTAAGATAAGTTATAATCTGTCTGTTGGATACACCAACTACTTGGATTGTTTCATCCGAGAGAGGAAGATTCTTAACATCAGCTGACCTAACAGTTGATGGAGTAGCACCAGTATCGACTAAGAAAGTAATACTTTCATTATTTATTTTCCCATCTACAAATGGGCCTGTCTGGTCTACTTCTAGAGTTGCGCCAAGTACGCACTCTTCTTTCTCCCTTCGGCACCGTCAATAACCATCTTCCGAATAGCTCTCATCGCGTTGTAGCCAATACTGCAAAACAGCGCTAGCGCGCGGCAGCTTAGTTACCTGTTCTTCGTTGTAGAATCCTGTCTCATTACTGTATTTCTGTGAGTTTTTGCTTTGTGGAAAAGGCGGTTTTGCCACCTGATTCTGTTGGGTAACAACCTGCTGCTGTCGCTGCGGTTGACCACTCACCTCATTCTGCACCTGTGGATTCAATGATGCATTTTCATTATTAGTACTTGGGGGAAATTTACACTAGGATTTCCAATTCCCTACTCTACCGCAATTATGACATGGGAATTTCTTTTTAGCTTCTTCTATATTAAAATTTCCCTTACCTTTCACAGCAGTGAATTTTGTTCTGGGGCCTGTATTATTTGCTTGTTCCGCTAACTGAGCTTCCTGTCTTTCTGCCACTTTTACTTGTGCCGAAATAGCTTTCTCTTTTAATTTACGCTGTTTGGCTTCAATCTAATCACTGAAATATTTTGCATGTCTCAATACTTCATCTATTTTCCTATTTTGCCAATCTACAGTATGTTGTTTGATCATCTCACTAATTTCTGGACGTAGACCATATACAAATCTGTATACAAAATGACTTAAATCCTTTTCACTCAAATTTTCATCACCACTGAGCTGTTTACAGCCTTTCGTAATAGGCATGTACCGACTCCTTACTTTCCTGATGAGTTCTGTCACTTTTCACCCAATCTGTTTCTTTGAGAGGTACTTTATCTTTCAGAAAGGCAATAACCTGTTCATATTTCTTCATAACCTCTGGATCAGGGGCTCCTGTTTTTGGATCCCTAGGGTATTCCTGTGTTTGCCAATTTATCATAAGTTTGCACTCTGTCCATAAATCTGCTGGCACTATTATGTCAAATAGACTATTCAAATCAATCCATAATACTTTAGATAATTTCAAAATCTGTCCACTTGCCTATACAACTCGACAGGCTTTTCGCGTAGTCCAGGGAAATCATTTGTAAATGACAAAATATCTTGTCTAGTCTTTGGAACATGTACATATCCTCCTCCTGGAATTTCTCTCATGGGGCATTCTGTTACTACCTTTTCTCTCACAGGGAACGCTTCAAATGTTTTATCTGAGGCATCATCTCGTTTTCGGTATCACCTGGTTCTCCATTTATCTACATCTCCCCATTTTCTCAACAAAATAATTATCTCCTTAATCTGACTTATCCGCCCTGTGGTATTCAAATTTTCAATATCTTTTTCAGTAAAATCTATTCGATATGGTTTTTGTAAAGCCTTCACCTTTTCAATATCTATACCCATTTCATTTGCTACTTCTTCTAGTCTTTCATGCAGATTTTTTGCTCTCCACGTTACACTTTTGCACAAAAACAGTAACTTCTCATCCTAATAAGTTTTTAATTTCTCTGTGGGGATAGTTCCTACTATTAACTCTTCCAGTACCATTCGTAATTTGGCCACATCTATTGATTGGGATTCTTTGTCTTTTCTCTGCAAGCTTCTCAACCATTCACTCAATTCTTCTGAAGATGGACCTACTGGTTTCTCTACATTACTTCGTTCTGAGTCCCTTTGTGTCTCTATTACTGATTCCATTGTCTTTGTATGTCTTTCTGCTACATTTGTACCTATAAATGGGTTACTCGAAACATTTAGTTTGATCATACTCATTGTCTGTCTCCATGGATTTTCATTTAGACTCTCCTTTGGCTTCTCAGTCTGTTTATTACTATTATAAGGAACGGTTAAACAATGTTCATTATCTTTCCGATTATCAAAAATAGGCATCACAGGGCCGATAGTCACTGGAACAGTTACAGCTTCTAAATTTTTGGTCAATTCTCTTATCTTTTCAGTTAATTCTAAAGTTGTTTTGGCTAATTCTGCCGAATTTTCACCATTTACATTATTTTCCGATTTTCTCTCTATCTCTCTAATGAAATTATTTTTCCCTAATTCTTGGGACACTGGTTCAGTCTTGATGATTCGTAATGTTTCTCTCATTGGGGCACTTGGTGTCAATATTTCAGATTCTGGTTGGTACGGAGGTGGATTGTTATAAAACATGTCATCAAGAACATCATCTTCCGATTCATGCACTCCATACCCTCCTGATTCTACAATATGTCTTTTTTCCGTACATTTTCTACCTCCAACTTCTTCAACAGTTCTCACAGGAAACCTTCAGTAATACTTGCATTCCGCCACCTTCTCATTCTCTCATCATGAGTGTCATGCCCTTATCTACCAAACATGTACTTATACCTTCCGCCACTCCTCTGTCTCTCTCTGTCATGCATTTCATCTTCCCATTTGGTCAATGCTTCAAACTGTGTCGGTCTAGGTCTCGGTTCTAGGCTGATCATTCTTTCTCTCAAATTTCTCAAAACCGCTAAATTAAATGAGCCATGCTCTGGAAATGCCAAAACTCTGTTGTTCTTAGTGTATTTTACCCAATTGTCTAACCAAATACAAGTATGATATCCGTATTTCGCAACCATAAAGGATGCGGGCGATTTCGGCAGGGGAAGCAACTGTCCTTCCCTAGTCACAATCGGTTTGGCCTTTTTAAACCATGTCTTGATTTTCCCAAACCAGTACTTTTTCTCCTTTTCAGGTGGATCGTAATACATAATTTTGTCTTTCGTGTATTGCTAGTCTTTTCCTTACGACTGTTCTGTTATTTTAACCAATCGTAGCGCAACTCACACTAACGCACCAATCTGGAGCATCTACGTCACTTCTGCAATTCTCCAATCCCAGCGCGTCTCACACCTGCACACCAATCAGCAGCGTCTACGTCACCCTGTACTTCTCCACTCCTAGTGCGGCATACACTAGCACATTAATCAGGGGCGTATACGTTTCTCACTGACTAGCCAATCCCAGCGCGGCTTTTCTGACGTCAGCTTTTCTCGCTGACGCAGCTCCTGCTCCTGCTCCTGTTGACCCCTCCTTTACAAAATTCTCTCGGTAAGCTTTTTATGTTCTTCCAATTCACAAATCTGTTAGTAACAACATAAAAAACACCACGATTGTCCGCTTCGCTAACCAAAGAATAGTAAATGACCTTTCTCACAAGAATTCCGTCTTTCCCGAGAGCAACGCTTACCTCTGCTCTACTACGGAATCGTTACTTCTGTCGATAAAGTAGCACATCCCTCTACCTTACCCTTCTAACAAGCATTGGTTAACCGATTCTCCAGAATAAAGACACCCAGTTGGAGACGCAATGCTCCTGAGAAATAAAACCAGAGTTTCGCAATTATCCTGAAGGCTATTTCATCCACGCACTTTCACACGGGGAAAAATAGTTCATCCACACAGAATTCTGTCTTTCCCGAGAACAGCGAACAGTCTGTCCTACTACAGAATTATGACACTCATTAACAAAGTAGCACCTCCCTCTACTTTATCCTTCTAGCAAGCTTAGGGAACACCTATTACCTTTCCAGTGAAAAGAGTTATCAGAGCTCCTTCTGGACTGCTGGTACCTAAGACCAAAACTTCACATACACTTCTTTCATACAGGAGATATTTCTAATAGCAACACACGACGATGTCACCGAATCGAACCCAAACAATGCGTCGTGCAACTTCAATCGTTACATGTTTCCCCTGTGTACCTACAGGGCAACAACAATTCCGTCTTTCCGGAGAGCAGCGCTTACCTCTGCTCTACTACGGAACTGTCACAAAGTTCTGACGTCCTACATCCCAGAAGCCGTGCAAACAACATAGAACTGACGCGACTCTGCATAGAGTGTTAATACATAAACCAATACCAATCAATATTGAATAATCAATGAGCAATGTACAAGCAAAAATCACCAAACCAAAACAATAATAACCATCATCCTGCTACCAGAAAAAAATGTTGCAGCGCGCAAACCTGGGTAACGGGAATCAGGACAAAACCCCGTACCTAAAATCGTCCCTTCTTCACAGACCAAATATCACATCAACACATTCACTCCTACACTCATTGGTGGGGCCCATAACACCAACATTCACACTTCGCTTCTCACTGGTCTGCACTTACAGGAGAGATGAATGTTCCAAGCGCTGACAAGAAAGGAATACCTTATAACCTATAGAGAGAAAATTATTTACACTTCTACGCACTAATATCCTTATCACTACACATCATAAACCTAAACATAAGGATACTCCTCCCACGTGATCAATGGATCAATTAGTTGAATTGATTTTGATGATTTAGTCCGGCTAAAACATACTCAAAGATCCTGATCTATCCTATTTCAATAAACGAACAAACACATTTTCTTATTAATCAATATCTTTGTTTATCTAATTAATGCAAGAATTTTAGTTCCATCTAGTATATTTATTCATCATTAAGCAAATCACAGAACACCATATTTACCTATTCTGGCTATCGGTCGTCCTCTAACTCATCAACTTTAGTCGTCAGCACGCTACAGTCCCAAAGATTGGGTCAAGGACCAGAGACGTGCAAGTATAGATCAGTGCCCATAGATTTTAGGAAGTCCTTAGTTCATCAAGAAATTGGGCAGCAATTCAGTCTGTCAAAAGATTCAGGAACGCAGCCGTCACGTAGCGTCACCGTCGTCTCCGTCAGCAAAAGTGAAAGTACGAGCAAGACAGCAGAGCGAACAGATGACCTCTCTATTCTAACGTCACTTTCATAATGAAAGTAAGGTCTAAAAGATACATTTTAGAGAATTTGGGCTTATCCCACTGGTTGGTTGGGATCGTCCGGTGAGGTTTCACACAGTTCAGGAGGTTAAGCCATTTTACATGTTCCATCCGGTTTTTATAAAAGTCTTTTGTCGAAATACTTGGCAGGCATCCCGTCGTGACTTTGCTTGGGCACAGCAAGTCTAGGGTCATGTCGAGGCCACTGGTACATGTGGTTGGCGCAGGCGCACTTCGCCCGAAACCTCGTGGAATGGTGGCCATCTCGTCGTGTTATTTTAGCGGCCATCTTGATTTTAGGCCCAAAGGACAACTTAAGTTTAACAAACACAAAAAGTAATTAATACATAGAAATAATGAATACATAATATATATAATTGGATATTCTGTTCCTGACAGAGACTTGGACCACACTAGATAGTGGAGCGGAGTTGGCCTGGGCATGTCCCCCAGGATACTTCATTAGACATATTCCTCGAACTACGGGAAGAGGTGGCGGAGTGGGCTTTATTTGTAAAGATACACTCGCCCTCTCACAGTTTACAGTTAAACAGGTGGTAGGCTTTGAACTCATGGGATTCTCTTTAATGGCTCAGGGTGGTACAGTTTTGACAGGTCTTCTGTGTTACAGACCTCCCTCTGGAATAGCCCCCTCTTTTCAGCAATTTATTGACCTTGTTTACAATTTATCCAACTCGCATTCTAACTTTATAGTGCTGGGCGATTTTAATTTAAGACCATCAGGCCCACAAGATCTAGCCTTCAGAGAAATATGCCAAGCATGTAACAACATACAGCTGGAACAGCTTGTGCAATGTTCCACACATGTGAAGGGGAACATTTTGGACTTGGTCTTTGCTGATAAAAAGTTGGTTGCTATTAATGAGGTCCTGGACCAATGCTGGACTGATCATGCTCTGGTTCTCATGTCTATTTATGTGGCTGGAGAGCAGCGTAGTGACAGCTCGGCTGGGCATAAATTTAGCAGACAGTGGTCCCGTCTATTAAGGGGTCCATGTTTACCTTCTCTGTTGCCAACAACCTTTGAGGTGCAGGAAACTGTGGATAAAAGCTACGCTACCCTAAGTAAACAGATTGTAACATCACTGGATGAACTGATCCCTCTAAAAAGGGTGAAGAACAAGCCTCGGAGAACTAACGCTTGGTTCACTAGTGATCTTAGCCAAGAGAAACTCCGCTGTAAACAGGCGGAGCGTGCTTGGAGGAGAGGGTACGCGGATTCAAATCGCGCAGAATACAGACAGGCTCTGCGGGAATATAAAGACCACCTAAAGATGGCTAAGGCGAAGTTTCTGGAAGACTCTCTGGCCAAAGCCACCAACAAATCACAGACCCTTTTTAAGCTGGTCAACAACCTGGCAAACCCGGCCTGTGCAGTTCCAGTCACCACAGCATCTCAGGAGCTGTGTAATTCCTTGGCCTCTGCTTTTGAGGAAAAAATCAGGCTTATCTTGAGTGGCCTCTCGACTTCGAGCCATTTGGTCCCGATAGAGTCTTCTCCACGGAAACCTCCTCACCCTTTGGGTGTGGAGGAGGTCAAGGGGGAACAACAGCAATTATCTTGCTTTCCTATCCCTTCCTTGGAGGAATTCTGTATGGTGGCTAATGGTGTGTCGTCGGGTTCCCCACTTGATCCCTTGCCACATAGGATATGGAAGGTCTTCCAGACAGAACTGCTACCTCCGTTGCATACCATCTGCTGCCAGTCTTTGACTTCAGCTTCGGTTCCTGATAGCTGGAAGCTTGCAATCGTGACACCGTCGCTAAAAAAGGCCTTTCTGGACCCGCTTTGTCCTGCCAGCTATAGGCCTATCTCGCTGCTTCCATTCCCTATAAAAATTCTAGAGAAGTTGGTTACAAGAACTTTCTGGAATCTAACGCTTGTCTGGACGCTGTCCAGTTTGGATTCAGGCCAGCGCATGGGACTGAGACCGCCCTGATCACCGTGCTGGACGATCTGCGAACGCGTGTCGATACGGGTAAGGCAGCATTTTTAGTGCTGCTGGACATGTCGGCCGCGTTCGACACGGTGGATCACGCCGTCCTGCTGGATCGTCTCCAGAGGGCGGGCGTGGGTGGTCTGGCGCTGGGTTGGCTTGAATCTTACCTGGAAAATAGGCAACAAGCAGTTGCATTACCACCTTTCCGGTCAGACACACGTCAGGTGAAGCAGGGTGTGCCACAGGGGTCGGCGATTAGCCCGATCCTCTTCAACCTATACCTCCGACCCCTAATCAGTTTGATAAAATCTTTCGGCATCTCGGTCATCAATTATGCCGACGATACACAACTGATTTTTTCCTTTGAGGGTAAGGAGGCGGTTTCGAGGGATACTTTCCATCAGTGTATGTCGGAAACAGCAGAGTGGCTTCGCCTTAACTCACTCCAATTTAATGGGGCAAAGACCGAAGTGCTTCATTGCTCATTGGATCAGCCCTCTCGCACGTTGCCAGAAGGTTTTTGGCCGGCATCCATTTTGGGTACGGTGACAGCGGCGGAGTCGGCCCGTAATCTGGGGATTCTGTTTGAGCCTGGTCTGCAACTGGATGCCTCGGTGAATAAGACTATAGCTACGTGCATGGGCCTGCTTCGAGCACTACGTAAAATCCTGCCGTTGCTCCCCCCAGAGGCTCGAGTAGAGGTGGTGCGTAGTACTATACTCAGTAGGTTAGACTACTGCAACGCACTACTTCTGGGGGCACCTAAGTCCTTAGTAGGTAGGCTGCAGAGGGTTCAAAACATGGCGGCCAAACTGGCTTTAGCCCGACCTCGCTCCGCGTCATCTTCAGAAGCATTATCTGACCTCCATTGGCTGCCTGTCCAGCAGCGCATTTTCTTCAAAGCTGCCTGTATTGTGTTTAGAGCGCTGCATGGGCTGGGACCGCTGCCACTCCAACATCTTTTCTCGTGGTACCAGGCTGCTAGACCCTTAAGATCCTCCTCGGCTTTTTTGATCACAGTCCCTAAATTTGTTAGAGTGAGGATGGGTGGTCGTGCTTTTGGTTTTACAGCAGCTAAGCTGTGGAATACCCTCCCTTTGTTGCTAAGGAGTAAGCAGGAAATCTTCTCCTTTAAAAAGAGTTGAAGACCTATCTCTTTCCAAAGTAATGTAGTGTATTAGATCTGATGACTCATTCAAGGTCAAGCGCCAGGATACCCTTGGGGTGGCAGTAGCGCTTAATAAGAACTCAATACAATACATACAATGTTAAACCCTCACTAATTCCCCTATGTGCTTGTAGTTATCTAGCGTATGGCATCATTTAAAGCATTCATATTCACTCATTGATGTCATCTGGTGCAACATTACGACAACGTCACAAAAGCAACATATATCATGTGATATTCTATTTTTCCATATATTAGGATGCGTACATATGTTAATTACAAATTATTTTAGCCATGTAAAATGCAAATCCCAGGTATATTTTGTACCTTAGTAATGTTGAGTAAACTTCACGCAAACACATTAATAGTATTACAATTAATAGATTATTCTAATTAGTATAAACATGCAGAATGGGGGGGTATACAAAATTTTGTACTACCCGCTCCATCAATACCACATAGTTCAAGACCTTCAGAGAGAGGTGGAAAAACCTGCATGTGTGATGAGCTGGTGGTCCTTGTTTGGCCCATCATACAGACCCAGTTTACCAAGTTTAGAGACCCGATACACTAGTGTTCTTTGTGGTGAAAAAGTGGACACACTGCACTCAAGCAAACCATAGTGTTAATAAAATCACAGTGCAACAGCAGAACATTGAAATCTCTGCTCCTAAATCAATGACAGTCCCTACATTAAAGTTGGGTACTCATTTACGTGAAATCGACATAGAGCAGCGCTGCAAGGCTTCTTGCAGGGCTGCCCTACGCCAATGTAAAAGGGCAGGAATGTACAGTATTTATGAAATACGGTGCGTTCCTGTCCTTTCCCCCTGCATTGGCACACAATATGCTGCTTAGCGCCAACGTGTCTAGTGTCTGTGCTGCATGCAGGATTGTTTTGGTGCAGGAAGGAGCACCTTCCCGCACAAAAAAAATCCCAAAAGACATTTTTCTCTTTCTATGTGTGCTGCAGTATGCAAAACACATGGAAAGAGGAATAAATTACAATATTTCTCCTTATACGCCTGCTCTGGGGAGGCCTGCATTTTTAATGCTTTCCCAGGTTTATGTGATTAAGTACATCTGTGGCAGCATCAAAATCCACAGGTATTGCGAGGAAAAACACATTGCAACACCCATAGAATGCTTCTCTGACACAGAGTAAGGCAACACCCTGACCTGTGCTGCTTTGTCTTACTCATATCTATGAGGCCATGTAAAGCCGCGCAAAGTGGCTTTGCGTGGCCTCATAATTATGATTGTAAGGCTTGCGCCGCCGAAGCAGTAAAAAAGTGATGCTCCGGAGATACAAGTTTCTCATAAAATAGCCACAAAGGGGCCAATTCCAATCTAGCTCGGAAGGTTTCCGAACACGATCCGGCTGGAAAAAGTACGAGCCATATGCGTGTTCTCCACCAGACTTGTACAGCTGTACGAGCGAGCAAGTACGATGCGAGCAACGCAAAATTCGCCGACCGAATCGTTTCCGGGTCCGAACCGCTCCGTACGTCTCGTCTGTAAGTAAACCGTGCCGTGCAATGGAGGTGATTCCCGACTGAGCCAGTACGATGCACGCGTCGGACAGCCAGATCGAGCCGAAGTTTCTGGCCCGCAAAACGTCCAGGAAGCTGTCTTTGGGGGTCAAGGGTCTCCCCAACACAGGCATGTACTGTGCGGATGGCACTGACGCGTACCCACTGTAGGGGGCACCCTTGTGCGAGACGTACCCATTCAATCAATGAGAGCCTATTTACGCGCCGTACGACGGGCTCCCATTGACTTCTATGGGAGTCCGACCGAACCAAGCCCGGCAGCATGCGGCCACTTCGTACTCGCTCGGTCGGACTGCAGGAGTCCAGCTCAGTCGGAAAACACTCCGGATCCGGCTCGGTCGGAGAGCTTTCCGACCCGGATCGGAATCGGCCCATTAGTGCGTTATTGACAGTACAGGGCCTCTTATCCAGCCAATTACCAGTAACACGCGCCATATCCGGATTATCTGTATTACCATCCCTAACCTGTCATACACAATCGAAGTCTGTGCTCGTGGGGTGCCATGTATTGGAAGCTGGAAGTCAGAGCAGGTTGATCCATGCAAAGTACAGGAGAAGACTACAGAGCAAACCACATTTAAACAAAAATGATACTTCTTTGCTGGTGTGTGGGTGTGTAATGTACATTTATTCATGTCTGTGTCTTTGTATGTCTATGTGTGTGTGTTTAGCTACATGTCTGGTATAATGTTAGCCCTGGTATATTAGTGGCAATTTCTGGCATTTTGTGGGCATTCACAGCAGGATGGTACCCACCACAAGTATAATACTGCCCTTGGCATAATGGTTTTAATCCTTGGCATATTGTGGGTGTCCATTATAGTGCCATCTACTGGCATAACGTTGCCCATGGCTCAACAGTGGTAATTCTTAGCATGCAGTGCTTTTCTAGCAACAGACCGTAATAAATGAACACACAAGGCAAAAGCTACCATCTGTGACAGTAGTAGACTTGCACTCTTAATAAAAATGACGAACTGATACTTGGTCACCAAACATTTATTTCATAAATATAAAAGGTTAGTATGTCAAGACAAAATTTGCTATGAAAAATATAAGAATTTATTTTTCCATAATGAAATAATATATTTTTTAGCAATATTAGTGTCTTTTATTATGACCTATGATATAGTTTTTATGCAAGAAACGTGGGAGTGTAAGGATATTGCATTTGATGGATTTATGTTTTTTAGCCTGCCCGCTATTCTTTCTATATCAGGCAGAGCTAAGGGGTGCTTGTCTGCCTGGTTCAAAGCTGAAATTGCTGGCATGATTGTTCAGTTATTACAGGAGCAGGGAGAGGCGCAGGCATTTTAGTCTTTCCTGGAAAGAAACTTTTAAGCTCTACCTGGTAAATTTTTATAATATAACTTTACATCTCAAGGTAATTTCCAAGGGCTTTTTGGGCTGATTGACATGCTCACGGAGAGAGAGTCTCAAGCAGATCGTCCTTTTCAGTTGTTGGTGGCAGGAGATTTTAATGCCAAACTGGGGCTGTCAGTACCTCTCTCCCCGACCACCTTTGAGCCAGTCGCCTCCAAGCCGGACCACAATGTGATGGACGCGAGGGGATGAGATTTATTTACCCACTTGTTTGAAAGAGGTTAATAAGGCGCCCAAATTGATTGTCCACTATATTCCTACCTTTACTGGACAAGGCACAGGAAGCACTATCGACTACGTATTTGTCTCCTGGAGTATGTTTTCCCTCATTAAGGACAATGAGGTTCTTATCCAGCCATATAGTGATCACAATCCTATCTCTGCTAAGATAGTGTTACCTTATAGGGTACAGAAGCCCAAACCTGTATCCACCCAGGCACTATCCACCAAAGATGCTGGGCGTAGGGTGGTTTGGCGCACAGCGAATATGAATAGTATTATGTCACAGGTAATTCCGATTAGTTCTGCACTGGTGTTTAGTTGCAATTGCTTACCATGTAAGCAAATTCACATTTTACGAGGTTTTGCAACCCTGTTAGATAAAGTTAAACATCTATTTTCTAAACCCATTTCCCAGTCCTGTAATCAGGCACATTCCTAGTTTGACAAGGCTTTCAGGGAGGCTAATAACACCCTAGGCAGGGCTCTAAAACAAAATCCCAGAGACCAGATTATGATCAGGGAAAGAAGGAAGATGTATAAGCTTGCCACAAAATAAAGAAAGCTAGCATTGAAGGAGGAGAAGTGGGACTTAGTGGTTGACTCTTGTCTCTCAAAGATCCTCATGCCTTTTGGAAAGCTGTACGGTCAGTTCTAACTCGCACCCTACCATCCAACAAAGTAACTGTCCACATACCTCTGAGTCTTGGGTGACTCATTACGCTGGCCTTTACTCCACTGACTTTGCTGTAGAGGATGCCCCACCACTGTTGAATTTAACATGCCAAAACCTTGTTTTTAATGAAGGGGAAGTCCGGAAAGCAATTGTCAACAGTAAAGGTAAGAAGGCATCGGGCCCAGATGGAATTCCTCTGGATTTGTTTAAGGAAGACCCAGTATTCTGGTCCCGGTACTGACAGCTGTTTTTAAGGGTGTTCCAAAATCCTGGCATACATCTGTGGTAGTGCCTGTTTTTAAAAAAGGTGATGTGCACGATCCCAAATTGTATCGACCAATATCTCTCTTGTACTCTTCGGCCAAAGTAATCGGGAGAGTTGTGCTAGACCGCCTTCTGGACTGGATAAATGCCAACCACATCTTGGCTCCTACCCAGTACGGGTTTAGGAAGGGTCTAGGTACGATCGAACAGTGCCTTAATCTGCACCTCATCCTAGCTAAATATAAATATGCGAAGGGCACCTCTACTCATTTAGCATTTATGGATTTGACCAGCGCGTTCAACTATGTCTCACGCTCTAAGCTGTGGGACATTTTAGTAAACATGGGTGTCGACGCAGGTCTAGTCTCCTTTCTGAGGCTTCTCCATCACGATCTTTCTGCCTCAGTGAGGTATGGTAATGCTGGTGAATGCTCAGAACAGTTTAGCATTAAGCACGGGGTGCGCCAAGGATGTGTTCTCTTACCAATCTTATTTCTCCTTTATACTAACGATTTGGAGAAAAATCTAGTCACGGTTGGGGCTGACGTGCCACAAGTTGAGAAAAAGGCTGTGCCAGCACTTCTTTATGCCAATGACGCAGTCCTTATGGCAAGGACTGCGATTGGCCTAAAAAAACTCATCTCCAGCTATGTCAACTTTATGAAGGACTTGGGGCTGGAGCCAAACTATAAGAAAACTTTTGTCATGATTTGTGGCCCCAAAAAATACTAAGTCTGTAGCCTGAATGTAGGGGGTAAAAAGCTGAAAAGGATTAGTTCTTTCACATATTTAGGCCTGGATTTTGATGAAGGCTGTACGTGACATACCTGTATAAATAATAGAATAACGAGATTCACACACGTAGTTGGTACTACTTATTCACTTGCTATGTCCATAGGTAAAAAGCCCATAGCCCCAATTTTAGATATTTACAAGCGTAAATGTTGTATTGTAGTTCCTATTTCCCTAATAAGCTCTGCGCATTGGAATAATATACCCTATAGATTTGGCGTAGGACTGAGGTCAGTATGCCCCTATCGAGAAAATTAAACTTAATTACTTTGTGCCAGCTAACTCAGAGGCCACTAGAAACTCCTTGCAAACAAGAAGGGAGTAGTTTCTGGCAATCGCATAAACATGAGAACTTTGTTTCCTTTTAGAATCGGAACACTCTCAGAATCGTGGAAACAACAGATAACAGTTTCACTCAGCTAATCGTGCATGCTTAGTTTCTTCAGAGTTACACAGAAAGAATAGATGGGCATTTCATTAAAAGGGTTTATTGAACAGTCTTGTTTCTCGTGTAAGAGATATGAGCTGTTACAATCGTAAGACAGTATGAGAGATACATTATGTACAGCGTAAGCAGTAGAAAGAAATAATACTGCGCTAGCATCATCTTTTAGCTATGACACATATATTAATATGCATAAATAACATAAGCTAAAAATGTGAGTCCTCATAAGATGCTTCTCTAACTAGTTCTACCCCAGTGTACCTAACCTAAGTGTAGTACAAGGTAAGAAGTAGGTGATATATTCTATATTCTATAGTATGGTAGGCTATAGTATGGTATGCTATAGTCTGGTATGCCAAATCTGGTATGCCAAGAGTCCCTCTAGGTTCTAGTCAGCTCCATACCTTGAGAATGAGAGAGGTGGGAATCTTTTTCCGGGTCTCGAATTCTAATACCCCGCGTAGGGAGTCAGAACACTGGAAGCTGGATTCTCTGCGAGCAGGGATGACAGCGTCTCTTTGTCAGTGCGTCAGGCCGGGACACAGGCTCCTCTAAAGTCGAGGTCTTCTCCTACTTGCTTGGGCAAGGGAAGGTATATTTGTACCTGGTAGGTGCCTTGGAATGTTAGCATTGATGTAAAGTCGGGCAGAGGAAGACGTCAGGAATGAAACCTTAAGAAATAGCGATTCATGCATAATAAATGAGTTCTTGGAGAAATCAATAATCCTGTGCTAGGGGAACTCCCAAGAGCTTAAGGGTCTGGTTTCTAAGAACTCGTTGTGACGTTGGGGTGGACGGATGTAGGTGACCATTCCTGTATTTGGATAGCATGACTAATGCCTAAATAAGGACTGGGATCTTATACCTATATAAGGGCAATGCAAATTGTGCCTATATAGGGACATGTTTCAGGAAACCTATATACGGACACCTAAAGTGGAATACAACACCCACTCCACTTTCGAATGAACAATAATACTAAATGCTAAACATTAAATGCTAAACTTTAAAACTGAGTACCACACGTTGTAAAAAAACATTTGTAAAAGCATACTAAAAGAAGTATTTTTTTTTAAAACATTTGCTAAACATGTAATGCAAAGGTACTGTACATTTTTAAAGCAGTTTTTCATTCTAAGCATATATCGGAAATAAATGCAATATGAATGAATAGAAATATGTACATTTGACGAAATGGTTGACAATTATTAAAAAACCAAAGCCATTTCATAACATGGTACGAAATGAAATAGTGGTAAATAAGGTGACAATGTGTCCCTGGAAGTATTCAAAGAAGTCCGTTCTATATGAATAGTTCTACTGTAAGCAGATTGAACTGCCATGTATTGTCAAATTTCGAGAAAAAAAACTATTTTAGGAAGAGTTCCAAGTTTTGTTCTGTTTTGAAAATATGGAGGCCAAATTCATAGCTTCCTCGGTACACTGTGAGCTGAATCAAAGTCAGTGTATGGGTCTGGTGTAAACATGAAATCATATACTCCTGTAGACAAAAGATCATCTACCAATGTCGGCCTTCAGAATGGGATACCGCAGCAATGTTCGCGTCCGTTGTTACCTGTATGCCTGTTGATCCATCTTGTACCTCAGCAACAGCAGGAAGCGTCTGTGAGATCTCAACGAATGCCATCATCAGGATTGGTAGCCTCTGGGGACAACACAGAGCATGGGCCATTATCGGGTACAGCAGAGTATCGATATCCATTAGCATGACTGATGGGAGTGTAAAGACAGATGTCTAGCACGCAATCTTCTCCGCAAAGCAGGCAGCGTAGAACAGGTAAGATGCAATCTTGCCAGATTGGTCTAAATGACAGAAAACATGTTAAATTAAGTTCCTGTAGACGAGGTATGCCCAAAAGTTGCACTATGCACTCACGGCACTTCCGTTCTAGGAGAGCCTTCTCCACGTTGCTGGGAGTGACGCCGGTGGATAGGCTTGCCATAGCGCAGTAGTAGGAATAGAAACAGGATTCCTGCAATGAGTGCTAGAATTAATGGCAGACCACCAAACACCGAATGTACGAAGTTTGGAATGATTTCGAGGACTGCCTGAAAAGGTGTTTACAGTCCTGAACATTTGGTCTTAAATACATGTACAATCCCGCTCGTCTCAGACATGTTTAAGACATGTCCCATCATTTCGACGAAATGTATCTCAGCGGAAGTCCTTGCAATTTGTAGAACATAGGTTTCTTCAGCCGAGGTCAAAAGCACGGTCTGTTGCAAGAGCATGGCTTTCATTCTGCTTAAAGTATCAAAATGTGTAAAAGAAACATTCAATGAAGGCCATAGAGGCGACTCCCTGTCTGTGTCTATTTGGGGGAACAATACTTGCATACAACAAGTAACGCTGGAGCTAACCGTTACCACATATGGGATTCCTGGCAACATGCCACAGCAACTTTGATCATTCAACATGAGTTAACTCCCGTTAGAAAGTTGACCAAATGTTGGATTAATCACAGCAGCTGGTGTACCCTGCAGGTGGCAGGACAAGTTTGCCACAGAACCATTACAAGCCCTGTGTAAAGAAATGTCCTGACATATGAGTGATCCGCTCAGTGCATTTTCACAGTGTGTACCTCTTAGAAACACTTCACCACCCCCACTCCAACATCTGTATTCGTAAGGTAAATCTCAGGATGTCTTAATGTATTCTTTACCCAACCTTTCATATTTACCTGCTTGCATTTGTTTGAAGCAATACTGAAAATGAAAAGCAGTGACACGCAGAGTTATTTTGCCATGGATAAGCCATTCTGTAGCTGGTTTTTCTGCTACCGTAAATGGTAATTTTTCCAGTTTTTCAATGCTCAGCACTGTATACTTTGCTTCCCTTTGTGCCAGTTCGATCTGTTTATCCGTGCGATTGTATTCTGAAAACAGAGATGACGTGTTGATAAAACGCCAAGGCACATAGCCTGCATGCAAGGATTGCAGCGTCCAGCCTAATAACATAACAGAACGTAACTGAGATTGGCCTTGTTGTAACATGGCTAAATCTTGTTTCAGTATGTCAATAGCAGAGGATACAATGTTGTCCAGTGAATATATTCTGGATGACAAAGTTGTTAACCCATTGTCGACCACAGTGAGAGATTTCTCTAAGTTAATACGATCATGTTCATGTATTCTTTCTGCGGCCTCTGCCTGTGAAACCTTCCATATTTCATTATAAGCAGCATAAATGCCTGCATATATGAAACATTTTTGATGCGGTTTTCTTGGTCCTAGCAAGAAATCCCTAAGGTCTGCGTCTTGTTTAAGTAAAGATAAGTGTTGTTTCACATCCTTGAGTGTAGATTTGTGTAACCAGTCGAGGCACAATTTTCCTACACTGTATGTTGTTTCTACCCCCGGATGCTGTCGTTGAACATAACTTGGGTCTGGCCTATGGATAGTAAATACTAAGGAAGAAAACAATACCGGTCAAAATGATATATATTAGGGCCTGAAGAGTGGGTCCCTGATAACAGACAAAGCTAAACAGGAACAGAATGGACAGATTTGAGTGAAAAAAAGCTCCAAGCGAAAATTGTGGATAAAAATATATCTCTCATATTTATTTATTTTTTGATTGAGTAAATATTTTCAATTTTTACAAAGAACAATAAAGTTAATACATACATAAATATTAAACAAATAATCAAAACCAAGCCTACATACATATATATAAGTACATATAAGTCAAGAACCTGGTTCAGTACCCCACACGAGAATCTAATTCATGGACACATTCATTCATTCCGGACAACATTCAACACAAACAATTCAAATCAAAAAATAAGACACACTATCCGTTGGTGCTCAGATGGATGTTATAACTAGAGTCTCATCCAAGACAATCAAGGAGATACTCAAGGGAAAGAACGGTCGACAAATCAGGCGCCAACGCGCGTTTCGGTATAGGACCCACAAGGGGCCCCACCTTCATCAGGGCGTAGACCAAAGGGTAGAGGGGGCAAGAACGGAACCTAGAATTAATCAAATAAGCATAGGTAAGCAAACAGACAAAGATTTGTTGAACCAACAGTAACATCAATTCTAATACATTCTAATACATTCTTCTTCAAACAATATCTGCACAAATCTGTCAGAATCAGTTCCAGTTAGCAACGATTAAAAAACGATCAAATTTTACAAGGTCCAATAGGTACCAAGGTAGCTAAAACCAAAAAATCCTCCCTGGTGTGAAAATGTCAGATGTGTGAAAGAAAGAAATATATAAAACAGAATAAAGAAAGAAAGGAGAGGAGAAATTCATCTCGCATCATATAATAAATCACATGGAGAATAATGGGAAAGATACCACCACCACTGTTCCAGGTCCCCGTGCACATACAGCAGCAAAGGTGCCAGAGTGGGAGAGGAAAAGTGGACCAATTATTATACATACTTCAAACTGGGCCACAAAAGTCGAAGATGGCAACAACGTATCAATACCAAGGTGGATAAGCATAAACGCTGTAGTGCGTCAAGGATAGTTGTCCGACGTGTTCATGGAAAAGAGGTAAGCTCAATCTGATCGGCGTGTGGGCGTTCAGCGTATACAACAATCAGATGCACCACACATCTAGAGAAAACCGAATAAGGAGTCAATAGAGATCATAATGCAGACAGGGGCCAGCAGGTAAACCCTACGATGCCGTAAGAAAATGTAATCTACACAGGAAAATCAAAAAAATATATATATAATGGCGAACGGCAACATACTTGTCACTAAGCGATAGCGCCGTACATGAAGGAGCGCAGGGGCTTCAAAATTGGCCTCATGAAGCTCAGGAACATAGGGCGCCCGATCACCAATAGCGTAGATACTTCGGGGGCGTATCAACAAGGATCTAAGGATAAAGCAAAAAAAAGAAATATAAAGTGACAAGGTATACATGCCCAGTAGAGAACCGCAGGGGGCTACTCATATCATACTAAGTAAGGAGTACTGAGTATACTAACTACAGCTGTGCTAAGGCCTGTGTGGGTCAATAGGACGTAACTGCGGCGTAAAACATGCCAGGTCATGGACAGGACTGCAACAGCCTCAGGTCACAAAGAGATACGAAAAAAGAATAATCTATGACCGAATCCAATAGCGGTCTGTACAGGAAGTCAACGCAGTTCAACCCTGCCCGTGAGAACTTACTAGCTGGTTCGATAGTCGAGGTCCATTGAATCATCGGTCCTGCGGCAATGGCGGAGACGGCGTCGGGTATACCTTCGCTAACGCAGAAGCCGCAAGTCGTCTTAATATAGGCGTCATGGATTCCCCGCGCTCCAAAGAGGCAATGACGTGGGGCGGGGAGAGCTCAGCATAGAAAAGGGACTGAAGATCTTACAGCTGAGTAGGTGAATCGAAACACGGGGGCCAAGTTAGAAAGGGGAATTCGTGATAAAAGGTACGTGAACCTGGTAGTTAAATCGACATATAATGATATTAAGCGAGGAAATATTGCAAATCTCAGTCACAGGGGGTAACTGAATATTCCTCACAAGCCAATGAAGATGAGAGGTCATGTTTGAGGAAAAGAAAATGTGCATCGTAAGCTTGGTGACAAAATCCAAAAGAGTATTCAGAAAAAGGGGGGGGGGCGTATAGGAGCTGTACTCACAGTGGTGCAAAAACAAACACGCAGAAGATAAAGAATTCAATAATAAAATGGAAAAAGACAGGAGTAAGTTACATGACTCACAGAAGAAGGAGTCCAAATGTATCAAATAACATCATAACGTAAAAGCGATGGATAAGTTGTCAACAATGTCCAAGACAACCACTGCAACTGAATGGGAACAGGGAACTGCAGGTCGTGTAACAGGGGGGAAAAATGAATCAAAAGCAAAGGGATTATGTGATGGCATTCTCCCACTGAATAATCTCATTCAATCCTCGTTGGACAGAGTCTAAGTAGAAAATCCAAAAAGTCTCTCTCTTTTTTCTAACAGAGATAGGGTTCCTTCCTGAAGGAGTGTGTATCTTTTCCAAGATAGTCCATCTAAGGTCAGTCTCTTTATGATTCGTATTCAGCCAATGGCTAACCAAAGGAGCAGAGGTTTTTTTTGTTCGGATATTTGATTTATGGTCGCAAATATGATATCTTATCTCCCGACTCATTTCCCCGATGTAGGTTAAGTCACATGGACAGGTAATGATGTAAACAACATTGGAGGACCGGCAGTTGGTCATACCTTGGAGAGTGATAGTTCGATTATTTGCAAGAATGGTATTTCCGACAATGGCCTGGGGGCATGCCTGACATGTGCCGCAGCGATGATTACCCTCAATAGGTCTGAATCCAAAGATGGTGGTTTGGGTTAGCGCTTTTTTGTCAGTGATTTTTCCTCTGATAAGACAATTTCTTAAGTTCTTATTCCGCTTGAATGCAAACAGGGGCTTGGGGATACTCATCCCATCGTTGCCGATATTCAACAGGTACCATAAAGAGTTGATGGTTTGTCTGGCTCGATGATTAATGTTGGAGTGTTTGGTGACATAAACCAACTTATCCATGGGGTCACGTTCCCTTTGTTCGAACAAGGATTCTCTGTTGAAGTGTCGAGCTCGGTTGAAGGAGTCCTTGATCAATTTATGGGGATATCCACGATTGAGCAGTTTGGACTTCAAGATGTCTGCTTGAACCAAAAAATCCTTCATATGAGAACAATTCCTACGAATGCGTAGGAATTGGCTAAATGGGATGCTATCCCTTTGGCACCTGGGATGATAACTGCCATATTGGAGTAGTGTGTTTCTGGCCATAGGTTTAGTGTATAGGGACACACTTAATTTGTTATGGTGATGTTCCACCCATACGTCCAAAAATTCCACCTTCGAGTTGCTGGAATGAACAGTAAATTTAAGGTTGATGTCTGCTGCATTTAACCAAGCTACGAATTCGCCCAAAGAGCTCTGGTCCCCGCTCCAAATAAAAAAGATGTCGTCAATAAAGCGTGACCATACTCGGACGTTTTCGTAGAAAGGTGCCATTTCATTGTAGATGTTCAGTTGTTCAAACTTACCCATGTATAGGCATGCTATACTTGGGGCACAGGACGCCCCCATACTGACGCCCTGTATCTGATGAAAGAAGTCACCATTAAATTCAAAATAATAATCATTCAGGACAATCTTGAGACATTGGATGATGAATGGTGCATTGGTTATAAGTGTTTCAGTAGCCAAGACTTCTTGTATGACCGATAGTGCTCCCTCCTGGGGGATGTTAGTGTATAAAGATTCCAGGTCAAGAGTGACCAGGAGATCTCTATCTGGATCAAAAGGGATGCTTTCGATCTTGGAAATAAAATGGCCCGTAAAGCCCTGTATTCTATTCAGGAATCTTTCTTGACAGATGTTTGTCTCTGTGGGCCAGAGCAGCTATTTTTTCCAATCAGGATCTGATCTGTTGTTTTGTAGTATTGTCTCTACTGTGACTGTTCCCTGTGTAGTGCTATTACTTACAGGTGTTGGAACAGAAGGTGTGTTCATGTCTTTGATCTTGGCTAATCCAAGGCAAGACGTTAGTTGCACAGTGTCATTCAAAAACATTATTTGCTGTGGGATGATACAGGCTCTAAACAAAGCTTCTATACACTGCACTTGCCAATCTTTAGAACCCCAGACAGATTTTGTGTCGATTGTGTCTTTCCAAAAGTCAAACCCTTGTCTAGACAGTTGGGCAATAAAGGCTGCAGAATAAATATGTTTTGTATTAGTTAACATATTTTTCTGTCCTGTTTTGTTTACATTTCTATAGAAAAATGTTTCTGGATCAGGTGTATTGTACCCAGAAAAATATGGAAACTGATATGCAAACATTTCTGAACTACCCTTTGGTGGTGTAGGACAATGTTCCCATTGGTTAAACTTAAACACATTTCTAGGTGTTGCAGATTTATGCAAGAAATGATGACCATAGTGGTTGTAACAATAAAGCTGTTTGTAGTCTGATGAACCTTCTAAGTTTTCATTGTTAGAGAATGCAGCAGACCTTTCTAGATCAGACATCATGTTATTGACAGTCTCAAAGTCCCAATCATCAGAATAGGTACTGGAAGTAATAAAGACACTTAATGACAATTTAAATAAATGTGGAATCTTCAAAAGTTCAGTCGGGCCGAATATGTCGAAATCGGTTTTGTCCCAAACTATACCATCCTGTATAGGATCGGCTGTGATGTTTACTGCTGACAAGTCTCTTGCTTCATGATGGGAAGATTTGTGTAGGCTTTACAAGTAAGTTCACATTTTTACTTTCAGTGTCCAAACAAATGTATCTGCCATTCATAGGCACGCTAAGAGTCATTACCAAAGCTTGCCAAAGCAGAAAGAAAAATCTTCCACAAATAATCCATAGTTCAATCCATGGTGAAACTAGATAAGTGTCTTTCAGAAAATGAAAAAAGTCTTGTACTTGTTGTTTGAACGTTTTTAGGGCTGGCGTCATTTCAGGCTCAGTTGGATCCTCAGAAAATGCATCAAAGTTAATGAAGTAGCCAGAAGCAGTTCGGTCAATTGTTGGAATTGCATCAGGATTCGTCAAAATCGCTGGAACCAGTTGATCATGCGTTACATTGGGGTAGACAGGTGTATCTGGATGAACTGTTACTTGAGTTCCAAGAGGGATGAGTTCCATAGCATTGTTGCTTAGTCCTTCATCTCTTACTGCTGAATTCTCAATGGTTATGAGTCTTTCAGTCTAAACCTCATGGATAGTAGCGAGAGGAGGGCGTCTGCTACTAGGTCAGAGTCCACGAGGCCTACTATTTAGTATCAGCCACATAGTGTGGTTTGATGAGGTCGATTGACACAAATCTTTTCTCCTTTTTTCCAGCAAGGGGCGGCAGAAGTACTGTTCTTGTTCTGTGGACGGCTAGGACAAGTACTGGTTGTCTGTAAGAAAGTCCAAATTCCTTCTTGTCCGCAATCTTCTCTCTGACTAGATCCCCAACTTTTGGGATTCAGATAGGCCTTGCTGGGACTGCTGGTTTTTCCCCAGTGGTCGTTGGCTTCAGGAACACGTTGCTTTGTTTCGATCTTAGTTCATTTAGATCCTGTAAAACAGCCAAACGATCTTTGATATCAAAGGGTTTATTTTCCACCACAGTGCCTTTACATTCATGATCAGGAACCCACATTATTGTCCCAAATAGGACCTCATATGGAGTAACCCCCCTAGAGAACTTCTTGGCAAATTATTTAATGAGCGTTGGACCCCAGAAAGATGTTTGACCCACCCATCACCCGAACCTAATACTCTTGCTGGTATAGACTACTTTATGTCCCAGTTTTTCCTTTCCACAACAGAATTACCCTACGGATGAAATGGAGAGGAGTACCGCAATGCTATGCCCAAACTGGCCATGGCTTCTTTGTAAGCCCGAGAGCTAAACGCAGGGCCCTGGTCAGAATTTAGTGTGCCAATTGCGTATGTGCCGATAAACACTCGCAAATTTTTTAAAACAGTTTGAGCGTTAGCCGAGCGCTGAGGCCACATCCATAGGAACCTTGACTTAGTGTTTGTGGAAATACATTTGTCAGAAAAGATGCCTGCGCGTAGATAGTCTAATGCTGTCTAACAATGGAGTCTGTACTGGGCAGGCTACTTCGTAGTCTGATGTCTGATGGCGTTCTGCACTACGCTGTCTATTGCAGTCTCTGCAGTCATTGATAAAGATGTGAATCAGTGTATGCATTCCAGGCCACCTGTACATCTCTTTTAATATCAATATTGTTTTAGAGATCCCCTGATGTGACAGATCCTCCCCAAGATGTGCTTCATAAATCAAAGCTGCTCTACGTTCCATGTTTGGAATTACCCTATCCCCCATTCCAGGGATTCGAGCAAAAGGAACGTTGTTCGCATCAATACTTGGGTGGAAATTTCTTTGGTAACGCTGAACCACTGCCTTTGCTTGAAGCATTGACAACCAACAATATCTCACTGTCTATTCACGCTTTTGAACAAGTGATCGCAGCTACGGAAGCCGTCTGAACAGCCCCCTTTGCGACTTTATCAGCCAATGAATTCCCTGCAACGTGAACACCATCACGTTGATGACTCAACGGTTGTATCACCTGAGCTTTTGGTAGTTTGTTTCTCAACTGAACTGCTTGTTCCCAAAGCGTTTTATGCTTTATTGTGCCACCTTTTGCATCTTTGAATCCATTTTGAAGCCAATTCTGTAAATATTCATTATATGACTGAACACAGTAAAAGGAATCGCACACTATAAGTGTGGGGAATTCGTGATCTGCACTTCAAAGTGCCAGTTTGAATGCTTGTAGTTCAGCTCTCCGAGCTGTACAATCTCCTAGAGAGTTACCATCGTGCATACGACTTTTAACAATTGTGCACGCTGCACTGTAAGCTTGCTTACTCCCTGAGGCGAGTTGTGCTGATCCGTCAGTATAAATTATAAATTCGTACTGATCAAGAGGCAGAATTTCAGTGGGCAAAGGACATTCATGTTCATATTGCAGGAACGCTTGTGTTTTTAAATCAGGATCAAAAACATATTCAACATCTGTTGCAGCAAGAGAATTAACCCATTTTATCCATTTAGGATGCTCGCTTTTGTAACCGCCTTTAAGGCTGGTACTGGAGTCACAACAATAATGCGTTTCCCCTGAGCTAGTGCTCTTTCTTTTGCTACAGTGGTTTGAACTGCTGTCAGTATTTTTTCTGTTGAAGTGAAGCGCATTTCTGCTTGTGTATAAAATGTGATTTGTATGCTATTGGTACTTTTTCACCCTCATTAAATGTTTAATAGGTGAATCCGCATTGACCCGAAATTATTCGGATCACTAAATTGCGTTTGTTTATGCGTGTTTGTAAGTGATTTGTTGCTAACATGTTAGCTTGGAGTGAACTCAGGATGTCTGTGTATTACTGTGTCCAATGTTTTGTTGAAAAATCAGGTTTGATTAATTCGTAGAGAAGTTTAACCCTTTCTGTGTAATTTAGAATGTAAGTTCTTCCAAAATGTAGGAAACCCAATATGGATTGTAAATTTTTCAGCGTTTTTGGAGGTTGGAGCAGCGTACACTTTTTTAAAAAGTTAGCTGCCAGGCTTTTGCCTTCACTTGAAAGCTCATATCCTAAGAAAAGGACATTGAGATGAGCAATTCTGAATTTTTTTAAGTTGAATGTATAGCCCTCAGAGGCGAAGCCCAGTATAATGGTACTCACCCTGTTCAAGTGCCTATCTAGCTCATCCTCTGTCAGATCGATTTCATCGACATATGACAGTGCCTCGTCATCATAAATTTGTAGTAACTCTGTTACCCTTGCTGAGAATAACCCCGGGCTGTTTTTGAACCCTTGTGGGAGTCGACAAAATTGATGTGGAGTCCCCATTATTGAGAAAGCTGTTAAGTACCTGCTTTCAGGTGCTATGTTTTGACAAAAGAAACCATTTGAAATGTCCAATGTGGTTTTATATTTTTTATGTACAATGTTATTCATTAACCCCTTCGATGCTCATGACGGAATGGTTCCGTCATGAGCATCGGTGCCCCTGTGCTCATGACGGAACCATTCCATCTTGAGGCCAGGGGCACGAGATCCCTCTGCTGCAGACAGCAGAGGGATTTCTATTTAATCCCTTTGACTTTGGGAGCTGGGGAAGAGCTTCCACAGCTCCCGAGACCCCCTCCCTGGTTTCTGTGCCATGAAGATCAGCGCGCATGTCGCGCTGTCTTCATTGCACAGAAACCGAAATTGAAATGAGCCTTTAGGCTCATTTCAGTTTAACTTTCTATGTGCTTAGGGGGCTATCTCAGCCCCCCGGGCACGTAGAAAGACGGGAGAGGTATCATTGGAAAGGGGAGAATCTCCCCTTTCAAATGGCACCCCTCCCCAGGGGATCCCTGCATTGGGGATTGCCCCAGGAGGGCAATCCCCAAGCAGGGATCCACCCACTAGACACCAGGGAGGGGGGAGCGGCAAGGACCTTCACTCCCCCATACAAAAATTGGCTAAATGCAGTCTTTCTGCCCCCCCTGGGGGGGCAGATGGGGAAGGAGCCCCCAATCCGAAATGGGCACGGCAATGCCCCAGCCCCCTGCCACCATTATAGCCTTTCTGCCCCCAATCTGGCCCCCGGGGGGCAGAAAGCCCCTAAACGCCAGGGATTTTTTTTTGCACTATTTGTTTTAGGCTGGGGGCTGCCCGAAACGGGCACGCTAATGCCCCCACCCCCGCCACCATTACAGCCTTTCTGTCGGGGGGCAGATGGGAGCAGTAACCCTCAATCTGCCCCCCTGGGGGGGCAGAAAGCCCACTTGACGCCAGGGATTTCTTATCGTGCAATTTCTTTTAGGGTAAGGCTGCCCGAAATGGGCACGCCAATGCCCCCACCCCCGCCACTATTACAGTCCTTCTGCCCCACCTGGGGGGCAAAAAGCCCACTAGACGCCAGGGATATTTTGGGGCAAATCTGAATTAGGGTGGGGGCTGCCCAAAATGGGCATGCAATGCCCTCATCCCCTGCCCCACAATAATTATAGCCGTTCTGCCCTCTCTGGGGGGCAGATGGGGGCATTAGCCCCCAATCTGCCCCCTGGGCGGGCAAAAAGCCCAGTACACGTCAGGGATTTTTTAGGCAAATTTTAATTAGGGTGGTGGCATTGGCATGCCCGTTTTGGGCAGCCCCCATCCTAATTAAAATTTGCACAAAAACTCCCTGATGTCTTGTCGACTTTTAGCCCCTCCTAGGTGGCAGATGGGGGAATTAGCCACCAATCTGCCCCGCCGGGGGGGGGTAAAAAGCCCACTAGATGCCAGGGTTTTTTTTAGGGCAAATTTGAATTTGGGTGCAGCTGCGCAAAACGGGCATGCCCATGCCCCCACCTCCTCTCCCGCAAACATTACAGCCTTCCTGCCCCCCTGGGGGAAAAATGAGGGCATTAGCCCCTAATCTGCCCACGGGGGGGCAAAAAGCCCAGTAGACACCAGGGATTTTTTGGCCAAATTGTAATTAGGGTGGGGTCATTGGCATGCCCGTTTTGGGAAGCCCCCATCCTAATTAAAAATTTTCCAAAAACCTCCCTGGCGTCTAGTGGACTTCCAGCCCCCCCCCTGGGGGGCAGATAGGGGCATTAGCTGGGGGGGCAAAAAGCCCTCTAGACGGCCACATTTGTTGGGGGGGCAAATTTGAATTAGAGTGGGGCAACCCAAAACAGGCATGTCGGCATTCCCCCACCCCCTGCCCCGCAAAAATTACAGCCTTCCTGCCCCCCAGGGGCAGATGGGGCAGTAGCCCCCAATCTGCCCCCCCGGGGGGACAAAAAGCCCACTAGACACCAGGGATTTTTTTGGGCACATTTTTATTAGGGTGGGGACATTGGCATGCTCAAGAAAATCCCTGGTGTCTAGTTGGCTTTCTGCACCCCCGGGGGCAAAAGCCCACTAGTCACCAGGGATTTGTTTGGGGCAAATTGGAATTAGGGTGGGGGCTGCCCAAAACAGGCATGCTCATGCCCCCACACACTCCCTTGCAAAAATTGCAGCCTTCCTGCCCCCCCTGGGGAGCAGATGGGGCAGTAGCCCCCAATCTACCCCTCCCGGGGGGTCAAAAAGGCCACTAGACATCAGGGTTTTTTGGGGGAAAATTTTCATTAGGGGGGCATTGGCATGCCCATTTTTGGCAACCGCCACCCTAATTAAAATTTGCTCAAAAAAATCCCTGGCGTCTAGTAGGCTTTCTGCCCCCCTGGGGGGCAGATGGGGGCATCAGCCCCCAATCTGCACCCCCCACGGGGGAAAAGTGCACTAGTCGCCAGGGATTTTTTTGAGGCAAATTTGAATTAGGGTGGGGGCTGCCCAAAACAGGCCTGCCCATGCCCCCACCCCCTCCCCTGCAGAAATTACAGCTTTCCTGCCCCCCTGGGGGACAGATGGGGGCATTAGTCCCCAATCTGCCCCCCGGGGGGCAAAAAGGCCAGTAGACGCCACGTATATTTTGGGCAAATTTTTATTAGGGTGGGAGCTTTGGCATGCTCGTTTTGGGTAGCACCCTCCCTAATAAAAATTTGCCCAAAAAACTCCCTGGTGTCTAGTGGACTTTCAGCCCCCACGGAGGGCAGATGGGGGCATTAGCCCCCATCTGCCCCACCGGGGCGGGCAAAATGCCCTCTAGATGCCAGGGTTTTATTTGGGGCAAATTTGAATTAGAGTGGGGCAGCCCAAAACGGGCATGCCCATTTCCCCACCCCCTCCCTGGCAAAAACTGCAGCCTTCCTGCCCCCCCCGGGAAGCAGATGGGGCAGTAGTCCCCAATCTGCCCCCCCGGGGGGGCAAAAAGCTCACCAGAGGGCAGGGATTTTTTTGGGAACATTTTTATTATTGGTGGGAGCATTGTCATGCCTGTTTTTGGCAACCCCCACCCTAATTAAAATTTGCCCAAAAAAACTCCCTGGCGTCTAGTAGACTTTCAGCCCCCACCCGCAACAAGGAAACGTTGGGGAATCCACACAAGGCATACCTCCCTGGAATCCCCCGGGTGTCTAGTTTTCAGAAATGTATGGGTTTGGTAGGTTACCCTATATGACCGCCGAGCACGGGACCAAAAACCCAGGTGACCCGCCTTGCAAAACCAGGTTGCTTGGTGATAGACAATTTTGATGTCGCCTCAATAAGTTTTGGGCCCTTGCCTGTTGCGGGTACTCTGGCCTCCCACACGAGTGAGGCACAGTTTTTATTGGGAGACCCGGGGGAACGCTGGGTGGTAGGAAATTTGTGTCAGCCCGGTGATGCCACAACTTTCCCACACAAAAATGTGGGGAAAAAGTGATTTTTTCAGCTCAAATTGAGGTTTGCAGGGGATTCTGGGTAAGGAACCATTGGGAAATCAATGTAAACCATACCTCCCTGTAATCCCCCGGGTGTCTAGTTTTCAGAAACGTGTGGGTTTGGTAGGCTTCCCTAGATGGCCGCAGAGCACCTGGCCAAAAACCCAGCTGACCCCCATTGCAAAACCAGGTTGTTTGGTGATAGCCAATTTTGATGTCGACTCAATACGTTTTGGGCCCTTGCCTGTCGCGGGTACTCTGGCCTCCCACACGAGTGAGGCACACTTTTTATTGGGAGACCCGGGGGAACGCTGGGTGGTAGGAAATTTGTGTCAGCCCGGTGATGCCACAACTTTCCCACACAAAAATGTGGGGAAAAAGTGATTTTTTCAGCTCAAATTGAGGTTTGCGGGGGATTCTGGGTAAGGAACCTTTGGGGGATCCATGCAAGCCATACCTCCCTGGAAGCCCCCGGGTGTCTAGTTTTCAGAAATGTATGGCTTTGGTAGGTGTCCCTAGATGGCCGCCGAGCATTGGCCAAACACCCAGGTGACCCCCTTGCAAAACCAGGTTGTTTAGTGATAGGCAATTTTGATGTCGTCTCACTATGTTTTGTGCCCTTGCCGTTCGCGGGTACTTGGGCCTCCCACATGAGTGAGGCACTGTTTTTATTGGGAGACCCGGGGGAATGCTGGGTGGTAGGAAATTTGTGTCAGCCTTGTGATGCCACAACTTTCCAACACAAAAATGTGTGAAAAAAGTGGATTTTTCAGCTAAAATTGAGGTTTGCAGGGGATTCTGGGTAAGGAAACGTTGGGGGATCCACGCAAGCCATACCTCCCTGGAGTCCCCTGGGTGTCTAGTTTTCAGAAATGTGTGGGTTTGCTAGGTTTCCCTAGGTACCAGTAGAGCCAGGGTTCAAAAACTACAGTTAGGCACTTTGCCAAAAAAGGGTCATTTTTCACTGCAAAATTGAGCTGTGTCCACATTGCGTTTTGTGCCGTTTCCTGTCGCGGGCACTAGGCCGACCCACACAAGTGAGGTACCATTTTTCTCGGAAGACTTTGGGGAACGCGGGGTGGGTGGAAATTTGTGAATCCACGCACATTCCATAACTTTCCACCACAGAAATGTGGGGAAAATGTGTTCTTTTTGACAATGTTTTAGGTTTGCAAGGAATTCTGGATAACAGAACCTGGTGGGAGGCACTCAAGTCACCCCATCCTGGATTCCCATGGGTGTCTACTTTTCAAAAATGTATAGGTTTGCTAGGTTTCCCTAGGTGCCGGCAGAGCTATGGTTCAAAAACTACAGCTAGGCACTTTGCCAAAAAAGGGTCATTTTTCACTGAGAAATTGAGGTGTGTCCACGTTGCGTTTTGCGCAGTTTCCTGTTGCGGGAACTAGGCCGACCCACACAAGTGAGGTACCATTTTTCTTGGAAGACTTTGGGGAATGCGGGGTGTGTGTAAATTTTTGGATCCACACGGATTCTAGAACTTTCCACCACAGAAATGTGGGGAAAATGTGGTTTTTTTTACATTTTTTTGGTTTTTGCAAGGGATTCTGGGTAATAGAACCTGGTGGGAGGCAGTCAAGTCACCACATCCTGGATTCCCCTGGGTGTCTAGTTTTAAAAAATGTATAGGTTTGCTAGGTTTCTTTAGGTGCCGGCAGAGATATGGTTCAAAAACTACACCTAGGCACTTTGCCAAAAAAGGCTTATTTTTCACTGCAAAACTGAGGTGTGTCCACGTTGCGTTTTGCGCAGTTTCCTGTTGCGGGAACTAGGCCGACCCACACAAGTGAGGTACCATTTTTCTTGGAAGACTTTGGGGAATGCGGGGTGTGTGTAAATTTTTGGATCCACACGGATTCTAGAACTTTCCACCACAGAAATGTGGGGAAAATGTGTTTTTTTTTTTACATTTTTTTGGTTTTTGCAAGGGATTCTGGGTAATAGAACCTGGTGGGAGGCAGTCAAGTCACCACATCCTGGATTCCCCTGGGTGTCTAGTTTTAAAAAATGTATAGGTTTGCTAGGTTTCTTTAGGTGCCGGCAGAGATATGGTTCAAAAACTACACCTAGGCACTTTGCCAAAAAAGGCTTATTTTTCACTGCAAAACTGAGGTGTGTCCACGTTACCTTCTGCGCCGTTTCCTGTCACGGGCACTAGGTCGACCCACACTAGTGAGGTACCATTTTTCTTGGAAGACTTTGGGGAACACGGAGAGGATGGAAATTTGTGAATCCACACACATTCCAGAACTTTTCACCACAGAAATGTGGGGAAAATGTGGTATTTGTGACAATTATTTAGGTTTGCAAGGGATTCTGGGTAACAGAACATGGTGGGAGGCAGTCAAGTCACTCCATCCGGGATTCCCCTGGGTGTCTACTTTTCAAAAATGTATAGGTTTGCTAGGTTTCCCTAGGTGCCGGCAGAGCTATGGTTCAAAAACTACAGCTATGCACTTTGCCAAAATAGGCTCATTTTTCACTGCAAAATTGAAGTGTGTCCACGTTACCTTCTGCGCCGTTTCCTGTCACGGGCACTAGGCGGACCCACACAAGTGATGTTCCATTTTTCTTGGAAGGCTTTGGGGAACGCGAGGTGGGTGGAAATTTGTGAATCCACACAGATTCCAGAACTTTCCACCACAGAAATGTGGGTAAAACGTGTTTTTTTAAATAATGTTTTAGGTTTGCAAGGGATTCTGGGTAACAGAACCTGGTGGGAGGCAGTCAAGTCACCCCATACGGGAATCGCCTGGGTGTCTACTTTTCAAAAATGTATAGGTTAGCTAGGTTTTCCTAGGTGCCAGCAGAGCTATGGTTCAAAAACTACAGCTAGGCACTTTGCCAAAAAAGGGTCATTTTTCACTGCGAAATTGAGGTGTGTCCACGTTGCCTTCTGCGCCGTTTCCTGTCGCGGGCACTAGGCCTACCCACACAAGTGAGGTACCATTTTTCTTGGAACACTTTAAAGAATCCAGGGAGGATGGAAATTTGTGAGTCCACGCAGATTCCAGAACTTCCACCACAGAAATGTGGGGAAATTGTGGGTTTTTTGATAATTTTTTAGGTTTCCAAGGGATTCTGGTAACAGAACCTGGTGGGAGGCAGTCAAGTCACCCCATCTGGGATTCCCCTGCGTGTCTGCTTTTAAAAAATGTATAGGTTTGCTAGGTTTCCGTAGGTGCCGGCAGAGCTATGGTTCAAAGACTACAGCTAGGCACTTTGCCAAAAAAGGTTCATTTTTCACTGCGAAACTGAGGTGCGTCCACGTTACCTTCTGCGTCGTTTCCTGTCACGGGCACTAGGCGGACCCACACAAGTGAGGTACCATTTGTCTCGGAAGACTTTGGGGAACGCGGGGTGGGTGGAAATTTTTGAGGCCACGCAGATTCCAGAACTTTCCACCACAGAAATGTGGGGAAAATGTGGTATTTTTGACAATTTTTTAGGTTTGCAAGGGATTCTGGGTAACAGAACCTGGTGGGAGGCAGTAAAGTCACCCCATCCGGGATTCCCCTGGGTGTCTACTTTTCAAATATGAATAGGTTTGCTAGGATTTCCTAGGTGCCAGCAAACTATGGTTCAAAAACTGCAGCTAGGCACTTTGCCAAAAAAGGGTAATTT